>NC_092747.1:10657570-11959445 GCF_047496795.1 Chiloscyllium punctatum | reverse complement strand
AGAATGCAGCATATTATAAGTTTGATACACATGCTTCAGATTCTGTTTCATTTCGGCATTTCCCCTCTTGTCCTGGTTCAACATATTCACTGCACATTTTGATCAGGGTATCAAGCACGTCCCCTAAGACCTGGTTTGCAATATGGCACAAAGAAAATTGTCACTTCACCATTTCAGCTCATCTTGCACACAGCACAGCTGGATGAATGAAACATTCATAATTTATACTGCTGGTGTATGAGCCCAGTACTTGGGAAGCCTGAGAGTATGTCTGTATTGGTATAGATAAGTCCTAATTGGCTAGTTTTCCAATGCATTCCGATGGAACAGAAGACTGTGAAATAAATAACTTGATTGATACCCTATCCTTCACGTTAAACATTCACTTGCTCCGCCACAGCCAATGTACAGTGGCAGGACTGTACAAGTTGCAACGTAACAAGCTTAGGACATGGGAACACCACCATCTGCAATCTGTCCCCAGGACAATGCACCTTCTTGGCTTTGAGTGAGTGTCAAGTGGTGAGTGTCAAGGGCAATTAAAGATTGAATTTAAAATCTGGCCTTGTCAGAGATGCCCACATCTCATGAAGTTATAGAGTCATAGTCATGGAATTTCATAGTATGGAAAGGGCTCTTTAGCTTGTCGTATCTAATCTGGACACCAATTTTTAAAAAAATTGAAATTAAGCGTCTGATGATGATCATAATCTGTTGTCAGGAAAAACCCATCTGGTTCACTAATGTCCTTGAGGGAAAGAAACTGCTATTCATACCTGGTCTGGTCTACATGTGACTCCAGACCCACAGCAATGCGGCTGACTCTTAACCGTCCTCTGGGCACCAAGGACTGCAGATGCTGGAGATCAGAGCTGAAAATGTGTTGCTGGAAAAGCGCAGCAGGTCAGGCAGCATCCAAGGAGCAGGAGAATCGACGTTTCAGGCATGAGCCCTTCTTCAGCTTTCCTGAAGAAGGGCTCATGCCTGAAACGTCGATTCTCCTGCTCCTTGGATGCTGCCTGACCTGCTGTGCTTTTCCAGCATCACTTTTTCAGCTCTAGCCAGTGACACCCTGGGTCATAAAATATTATTGGAAATTTGGGTTTTAATGGAGGAAGAATAAACTTTAATTCTGCATTCTGTGAGAATTTACTGGAAAGTCATTTTTAAAAGTGAATTAAAGACAGCAGTTCCACTAAATTGTGATGTGGAGATGCTGGTGTTGGACTCGGTTGGACAAGGTCAGAAGTCACACGACACCAGGTTATAGTCCAACAGGTTTATTTGAAATCACAAGCTTTTAGAGCGCTGCTCCTTCATCAGATGAAGTGAACCTGGTGTCATCTGACTTCCGACCAAATAAATTGTGCAATTTCAGCTCAAAGAGAATCAAGCCAGGCAGGGAGAAAGTTGCTCAGGTATTTGCTGACTTGGGTCTTATAAGAGGAAAGAGGAAGGTTCATTGAGAGAGAAGAGATCTGTTGTAGCCAAGCTGGTTGGTACCAGTCTCAGTCCTGATGAAGGGTTTTTGTCCGGGACGTCAATTTTCCTGCTCCTTGGATGCTGCCTGACCTGTTGTGCTTTTCCAGCACCACACTCTCGACTCCAATCTCCAGCATCTGCAGTCCTCCCTTTCGCCTAGCAGTCTCCAAACAGTCAGATGTTAAGGGAGAAGAACTGAATCACTTCGGGGAAAACTTCAGAAGTAGAAGGTTGTGGAGATGTCAGATATTCCACAAGGCTGTTGAAGACACAAGTTGAGGGGAACCCATATTAAGCAATGCTAGTGAACTTAGTTATAAGAACATAAGAAAATAGAGTAGGAGTAGATAATTCAGCCCCTCGAGCCTGTTCTGCTGATTTTATACCATCATGGCTGATCTCATCTCAGCCTCAACTCCACTCTCCTGCCTGCTCTTCACAACTATTCAACCCATTGCTAATTAAAAACATGTTTCTCTCCTCCTGAAATATACTTTGTGTTGCAGTCTGGATTACTGAATTCCACAAAGCAACCATTCTAGATCATTCCATGTTGGGGCAGAATGGTGGAACAGTGGTTAGCACTGCTGCCTCACCGCGCCAGGGACCCGCGTTCAATTCCCACCTCGGGCAACTGTCTGTGTGGAGTTTGCACATTCTCCCTGTGTCTGTGTGAGTTTCCTCCGGGTGCTCTGGTTTCCTCCTACAGTCCAAAGATGTGCAGATTAGGTGAATTGGCCATGCTAAATTGCCTGTAGTGTTAGGTGAAGTGGTAAATGTAGGGGAATGGCTCTGGGTGGGTTGCACTTTGTAGGGTCGGTCTGGACTTGTTGGGCCGAAGGGCCTGTCTCCACACTGTAAGTAATCTAATCATAAGGAACGATCCCTTCTACACCCACATTCTCATCCCTTTTAGTATCTTACACATCCCAGGTAAACCTCCACTCTTTCTTTAACCTGTGAGAAGTATAGGTCTAAACTGCTCAATCTAGCCTATGAAGACAAACCCTTCACTCTCCAAAATCAATCTGATGAAATTCCATCAACTGTATGAGGAGAGGATGGCCGAGTGGTATTATTGCTGGACTGTTAAGCGAGACCCAGGTAATGGTTTGGGGGCCCAGTATCAAATCCTGCCATGGCGGAATTTGAATTCAATTTTTAAAAATATCTGGAATGAAGAGTCATCTAATGATGACCATGATTCCATTGTTGAAAAAACCCATCCGGTTCACTAATATGCTTTAGGAAAGGAAACTGGATATTACCTGGTCAGGCCTTCATGCGATTCCAGACCCAGCAAGACTCTGAATGGGCAACAAATGCTGGCCTAGCCAGTGACTACCTTATCCTTGGAATGAATTTTTAAAAATGAATTTCCTCTGACCTGCCTCAAATACAGTTACATCCCCCCTCAAATAAGGGCACCAAACTTCTATGCAATATTCCAGGTGCAGCCTTACTGATGCATTATTCATTTGCTCTAAATAAAAAATAAAAGTGAGCAGTCAGGGCTCATTATCAGAGTCAAAGAGCGTGTCGCTGGAAAAGCACAGCCGGTCAGGTCAGTGGAGGAGCAGGACAATTGACGTTTCAAGCATAAGCTCTTCATCAGGAATGAGGCTGTGGCCTAAGGGGGCTGACAGATAAATAGGAGGCAGTGGGGCTGAAGGAAAGGAGCTGAGAATTTGATAGGTAGATGAAGTCCTTCCTCCTGGCATTGGATGGCAAGGGTTTGGCCGTGGGGGAAGCTAGCACCTGCATGTCCTTGGCGGAGTGGGAGGGGGCGTTAAAGTATTCGGCCATGGGGCAGTGGGGCTGCTTCGTGCATGCATCCTGAAGATGTTCTCTGAAGTGTTCTGTAAGTTGGCGTCTTGTTTCCCCAATGGAGAGGAGACCACATCGGGAGCAACGGGCACAGTAGATGACATGTGTGGAGGCAGGTAAATCTCTGATGGATGTGGAAGGCTCCTTTGGGGCCTTGGATTGAGGTGAGGGGGCAGGTGTGGGCGCAGGTTTTGCAATTCTTGCAGTGGCAGGAGAAGGTGCCAGGAGTGGGGTGTGGGCTGGTGGGGGGGCGTGGACCTAACAAGACAGTCGTGGAGGGAATGGTTTCTCTGGAGAACAGACAGGGGTGGGGAGGGAAATATATCCCTGGTGGTGGGATCTGTTTATAGGTGGCAGAAATGGAGAAGGATATTGCAGTTGGTGGGGTGGAAGGTGAGGAACAGGGGGTTATATCCTTGCTGTGGTTGGAGGGGTGGGGTTTAAGGGCGGAAGTGCAGAAAGTGGAGGAGATGTTTGGAGGGCATCATCACCCTGTGGGAGGGGAAATTGCGATCTTTAAAGAAGGAGACCATCTGGCATGTTCTGTAGTGGAATTGGTCCTCCTGGGAGCAGATGCGGCAAAGGCGGAGGAATTGGGAATTAGGGATAGCATTCTTTCTCCCAGGGTTCATTAGCAGTTTGTTTAAAAGTCTAAGAGAAAGACTTTAATTGGAGAAACAGAATCAAGCTAAGCACATACAACAAAGAAATCTGGTCACAGTTGTGATGATTCTATGGCTTTATGACGTTATTTTGTGCTGGTTTCTTTGCTGATGTTAAGCAGTCTGTAGTAGCAGAAATAGCTTGTGAGGTTTTTTTATAATGTTGGAACAATAGAAGCAGCCTGGCTGGGTGGGGCCAGCTCTCACAGACCAGGGTTTTTGGTGTTTTAATAGGTTTAAGCAGTTGCTATTGGAGCCTCAACAGGGTTAGAAGCTACAGAAAATGTTTGGTGGCTGCTCTTCTCTCTAAGTTTTCACTTGATATTTATTTCCTCTCTCTCTGTTGCTGGGTTGCATGTGAAAGAATCTGTTTTCTGAATTTGCCTTTTCGCCAAAGGTTTGTTTATGGGATGCTACTTTATTGGAACAGTTAATTATTAATAGTTACTGTATCTATTATTCAGCTAAGTTTTCCAAAAGATTTAAATTATTCTAAGTTCTCCTTTCTTTTGTAGTTTAACTATAATGTTTGAATAAAGTATCAAGCTGTTTGACCAAACGCGTTGCATCTGGAAAATGGCACTTTAAATTTGCCTTTAAAATAAGAAAAACTTAGGGTCTAGGGTCCCTTCTTAATATATTTTGAGAGGTCTGGTCTCATCCACAATAAAGACATGGCAATTTAAATGAACTTTAGCATGGAGTTAGGGATGATCCCTCACTGAGGTGTTGATGTTTTTCAGACTAGCTGGGATTAAGAGGAACCAACGTTTTAATGATATTTGTACCTCAAATTGTTCTTGATTAGAGAAACATAATTCACATTTATCTGTCATGTAATAAACCTCGATATTATTTATTTAAAAGTTCATCCGCAGTCTGGTGTGATTTTGTTTAGTTACTGACCTCCAGGGATAAAAAAAAGAAAGAAATTATGAAACTTACAGTTGGTTAATCTGGTTTCCACTCTGGTGTCTGACTTTCTCAATATTACCATCAGTTATGATTGTAACATAATGCTTCAATATGTTGCAGAAACCTGTTAAGTTTTCATAACTTCCAGTTTGCAATATATTCAGTTTGCATCACACACGTCGAGGAATTGGCACAAAGGGGTGTGAAAGTAATTTGACAGCAGATGTGAGCGAATTATTAACTTGCACTTAGTGCCCACGATTAGTTAGCCTCATGTCTCCTTCCTGGAAAGGGATTATATGAGAGAACATCTTCAGGCACAGAGTCTGCTCGATCATGCTACACTCTGACAGTCATTCAGCTTGACAAGGCCTGAGACTAAAGGAAAACATAACAGACAGATACATTCTCGTTCTGAACTTGCTCACAATTCAACAACAACCTGCATTTCAACGGCACCTTAAACAGTCGAACGTCTCAAGGGGCTGAACGAGAATATAATGAAAGAACAAAAACTGACACCGAGCTACAGACAGAAATATCAATGTGCACTTTAAAGGGATAGTCAGAGGTGGAGTGAGAGAGGTTCAGAGAGGGAATTCAACAGCTTAGAGCCAAGGTAGCTCAAACTAAAGCCAGTAGTGACTAAACCTACAAAATAATCTGACAGATTCACATAAAAGGCAGAATCATGGAATTGTTATGGCCCAGAAGGAGGCCATTTGGCCCTTCATACCTGATCAGTTGTATTACTAAATGTCAATCTGCTGCATTTTCCCCATTTCCCTAAACACCATTTGTATTCAAATAATCATTCAAAGGCGCTCTTGAATGCCCCAATGGAACTAGCCTCCACTACTTTTCCAGGCAGTACATTCCAAACCCCAAAATCATTGCGCAAAAGGGATTTTTTTCTTACATCACCCCTACTTCGCTCACACGCCATTGATTTAAATCCATGCCCTCTCACCTTTTTTTGTT
The DNA here is from genome assembly GCF_047496795.1 of Chiloscyllium punctatum. Taxonomy (NCBI): domain Eukaryota; kingdom Metazoa; phylum Chordata; class Chondrichthyes; order Orectolobiformes; family Hemiscylliidae; genus Chiloscyllium; species Chiloscyllium punctatum. The sequence goes on along the minus strand of NC_092747.1, from coordinate 11,953,578 downwards.
TTAGAACCAGGAATAGTTTCTCCCTATTTGCTCTGTCCATCCTGCTCTGTCATCCAGTAAATTTCCTCCCAGACTTCTTTTCTCCAAGGAAGGTCAGAGTTCACACAACACAGGGTTATAGTTGAACAGATTTATTTGAAATCCCAAGCTCTTGGAGCACTTCTCCTAACAAAGGGGCAGTGCTCTGAAAGCTTGTGATTTCAAATAAACCTGTTGGACTATAACCTGGTGTCGTGTGACCTTTGCCCTTGACTACCCCAGTCCAACACAGACACCTCCACATCCAAAGAAAACAGCCCTAATTTCTTCAACAAAAACAAAAACTGCTGCAAAAGTTTAGGTCAACTCTCTCTATGGAATTTCGATGAATGAGGGGAGATCAAATTGAGGTATTCAAGATGATAAAAGGTGATGATAAAACAGACGTGGAGTGGATGCTTCCTCTTTTGGGGTATTCTAGGATGAGAGGTCATACTCTGAGGAGAAGGGACAACGAACTTAAAACAGAATTGAAGAGAAATTACTTCTCCCAAAAGGTTGTGAATCTGCGGAATTTGATAAACCAAAATGCGGTGGTTGCTGGGACAGTGAGTAAATTTAAGGAGGACTTAGACAGATTTTTAATTGGTAATGGGTTGAAGGGATATGGAGAGAAGGCAGGAAAATGGAAATAAGGTGCATATCAGCCATGATCGAATGGCAGAGCAGACTCGATGGGGCAACTGGCCTAATTCTGCTCCTATATCTTATGAGCCTATGAAAAACTCAGCACATCTGGCAGCATCTGTGGAGAGAAATCAGAGTTAACGTTTTGAGTCAAGTGATCTTTCCTCAGAACTGGACCTGAAACGTTAACTGTGATGCTGCCAGACCTGCTGAGCTTTTCCAGCAATTTCTATTTTTGTTTCTGATTTATAGGAACCTGCAGCTTCTTCAGGTTTTACCTAACTTCTTTAATCTATCCTTATTACCAAAGTTTCTCATTCCTGGAACCATTTTTTATAAATCACGTTTCCACATTTTCCAATAAATTCACATCTCTCCGATATTGTGGTACCCAGAGCTTTAATCACTACTCCAGCTTAGGTTTTGTACAATTCAATGCCACTCCCATGCTTCTGTACTCTATGCCCCAATCAATTAAGTTGAGAATACCGTACATTTTATTAATTTATAGGAAGGATATTATTAAACTGGAGATGGTCCAGGAAAAATTTACCAGGATGTTGCCGGGAATGGAGGGTTTGAGATATACAAATAGACCGGAAAGGCTGGGACTTTTCCCACTGGAGCTTAGGGGGTGGAGGGGTGACCTTATTGAGGGACATGACGGGCATCGATAGGGCAAATGACGAGGGTCTTTTCCTTGGCGGGGGCAGGGGGGTGTTCAAAGCTAGGGAGCATATCTTTAAGGTGAGTGGAGGAAGTTTTCAAAAGGAAGTGAAGGGCCAACGTTTTCACACAGAGGGTGGTACGTGTATGGAATGAGCTGCCAGAGGAAGTGATGGAGGCTGGTACAATTGCAACATTTAAGAGGCATTTGATGGGTATATAAATAGGAAGGGTTTGGAGGGATAGAGCACAGCAGGTCGGGCAGCATCTGAGGGGCAGGAAAGTCAATATTTCAGGCCTAAAACCTTCATCAGGACTGGCACATGGGCATCCTTGGATATAGGCACATCCATGATGCTGTCAGAAAGGGAACTCCAGGATTTTCACCCAGTGACAGCGAAGGAATTGTGATATATTTCCAAGACGGGATGATGAGTGGCTTGGAGGAGAACTTGCCGGTGGTTCTCATGTATCGGCTGCCCTTGTCCTTTGAGGTGGCAGCTGACATTGGAAAGTACTGTTGAAGAAACTCTTTCAGAAAATGCATTCTAGAATATAACAACTCGTCTCATAAATGAATTCTTTGCTTGAGATTCAGGTTCAGTTTCACTGATGTTAATGCATTCTTCATTCTATGAATGCTGGAATGGTACCTCAATTCTTCTACATTTGACAATCCCAGTTTGTGGCAACTTGCCCATGGTTCCTGAACATTGTCACTATATCAGGACTTGTCAATTTACTTCCATTTTGAATTCCAAGGTGAGGTCTGTGTTTATCACCATTCTCTTGAAGTATTTTCACATCAATTTCTAACCCTGTCAAATCTTGTATTGATCTGTACCTGACTCAGGATTCAATACAAGGTCAAAGTATCCAAAATAGACTTGGAGCATCTGGGCCTAAACTTTTACATTTTAGTGTAAGTGGCTCCTTGTTTCTTTCATTAAATTCCTCATGAAGCTGAAAATAAGAAACCGAGGAAAAAGTAGCAGTGAAAATACACCAAAAATATTTGAAATTTTCTATCATTTGCTGCACTTTCACACTCACAGTGTTGACTCACACTGGATTTGCCCCCTCTGATCTGGGATTGACAGTGGCCTGGTGAAAGCATTATTGACGTAATAATCCAAGAGTTTGAATCTAATACGCTGGGATCATGGGTTCAAATCCAAATAAAAGACCATAAGAAACAGAAACATGAGTAGGCCATTCAGCCCTTTGAGCTTGCTCTGCTATTGCGTCATCTCAGTACCAAAGAAAAATCCAAAGGCTGCCTCAATGATGACCACGCAATGACCCTGACTTCCATCATTATGAAGGGCTTGGAGGGGTTAGTCATAGTTCACATCAACTCCAGCCTACCAGATTGCTGTGATCCTTGCAATTCACTGGCTGCCGCAACAGGTTCATGGCAGACACCATCTCCCTAGCCCGAAACTCATCCCTGGAACATCTGGATAACAAGGATACCAATGTCCATCTACTTATTGACTACAATTCGACTTCAACACCCATTATTCCAAACAAACTCATCTCTAAATTCCGAGATCTAGGTCTCGGCTCCCCACTCCAGTATCTGGTCTTCGACTCCCTGACCAATGAAAACAACCATAAAGAATAGGCGACAACATCTCCTCCACTGTAAACCTCAATACCAGCGTCCCGCAAGGCCACAATGCTCAGCCCCTGACCTTACTCCACATACACGCTGTGTGGATAAATTCTGCCCCAATTCCATTTGCGAGTTTGCTGACAACATCACCATTGTAGTTTGGATATCAAACACGACAGAGTCCAGGGAAGAGAATGAGTGCTTCGCAGCACGGTGTAAAGACAACAATCTCTCCATCAATATGGAGTGGCACGGTGGCTCAATGGGTCTTCTGAGGAAGGGTCATTGGAGCTGAAACGTTAACTTTGATTTCTCTTCACAGATGCTGTCAGACCAGCTGAGCTTTACCAGAAACTTCTGCTTTTGTCTCAAATAATAATTCTGATCTCTCTCTCTCTCTCTGCACCTTCTGTGCTGCTGTTACACAACATTCTGCACTTTGTTGTGTTACCTGATGCACTTTGCGTGGTACAATCTACATGTAGTGCATGCAAAGCGACACTTTTCACTGTATCTCAGTACATGTGACAACAATACATCCATCATTCAGCAGGGTTATAGTTGATCTGACATTCCTGACCTTCACTTTCCAGTCGTTTCCCCATAACTTTTGATTCCCTGACTGATCAAAAATGCATCTATCTCAGTCCTAAATATATGCAAGGATTCTGCCCCCACAGCTCTCTGTGGTTCCAAAGACACACATCCCTCTGAGAGAAGAAATTCCTCCTCATTTCAGTCTTAAATTGGGTGCCCCTTTATTCTGAGACTATGCCTTTTGATTCCAAATTGTCCCACTCAGCATTCACCCTGTCAAGCCCCTTAACAATCCTATATGGTTCAATAACATCATCTCTCATTCTTATCAACTCCAATGTGTAGAGTCCCAACCTGTTTGGCCATTGCTTAGAAAGCACTCTATGATTCTAGAATCTGTTTGTATAGAGGATCATCCAAGTGAAGCATTTCTGAACTGCCTCTAATGAAATAATATCCTTCCATTGTAAAGACGATCAGAATTGCTCACTGTGCTCCAGATGTCATCTCACCAGCATCCTGTAAAATGGTAGAATTTAAGTTGAAGTAATGGCCTCACTAATGGTGACAATTGAACCTTTATTGATTGTCATTAGAAAGCTCACTAATGTCCTTTAGGAAAGAAGATCTAATTTCTGACTCATGACTCCAAGCCACAGGCTGGGTTTTAGCCACTTCTGAAATGGTGCTAGCAAGCCATTCAGTTGTAAGGCAGAGGTGTCCATATTCCATGAATAGATGGAAAAGAAATTGGAGTCCTTTGAATCTTCACCACATGAACTTGAGCTCTCAATCATTCTACAAAATATACCCCCCCCCAAAACTCCTATTATTGGCAGCTGCTATGTTCATCCTAATGGCTCACTGATTTTGCATACCCAATCAGAAAAGGGAATTGGTTCTTTGTTCTTTGTTATCTGAATGGAAGATTCTTAATGGCCTTCTCCGTGTCTCCAATATGTTTCAAGTTTATTCGCAGAATTACGGTCTTACTGAAAAACAAAATGTTGCTTTAATTGCATTGTGGTCTTATTTTGTTGTAGTGTCCTGAAGATTATCCTTTAAGTTCTGGATATTAAACGACAAACCCACGCAAGTGACAACTGTATCTAGTGCAGAGCTGACAGCAGGAAACATGCCATTAGACATAACAACTCTGGGACAAAGGAAGTAGATTCTGATCACAATCTCTCAAATGATAAAGGAATTGCTCTAGTGCATCAATATTTGGAGAGGTCTGGGTCAGTTCTACAATGGCACCCACTCCCACCTACTGCAGATGACCTGTTGCTACTTTCTGCTGAGGTAAAAAGAAACCCGGACAGAATTGCCAAAGGAAGTATCCCAGACTCGCGGGGTGGTAACTAAGGCAGGAGGGAAAAAAATTAACACGCTCTATTTTGGAAAAGGAACAATCTAGTGATTTGCCAACAGTCTCAATAGAATTAAAAATGCTTGCATAAATGTTTGCTAATTGGCAAATTTTAATTTTAAGGTAAATGATCGGTTAAGCTAATAGACCTCCATTTAGTATAATTGAGTATTGACTGCAAACCCTGCCTACCATGTTGGGCTCTGTTCCCAAATAACGTAATTATTATTTCCATATAAAAATACATCACTTTCGAGTATTGCTATTTATCATCACTGGATCACTGCAACACTCCACCTCGCAGGCTGATTATAGTTAATGCACTTGGAAACTCTCCAAATCTCGGGAAGTGTTAATGGCAACATTTGATGAAGCAGATTTGGAACAATTCTTTCCCTTTTGCTTTGAAATGGCCTCTAGAGTCTGAGGTTATTCATCAAACTTGTTTATGCAACAATACTAACTAGTGGAAGAAGGCACTGAAAACTTTCAATGATAAACTCAGATGATGTTTCAGACACCCAGACTGGGAACAATTTACATCGAGAAGGATAGAGAGGCACTGGAGGAGGAACAATACCAAAACTGAGAGTCATATATATTGAGAAAGATTTAATAGGTTGCATTTCATGGAGTCATAGAGTCATAGAGATGTACAGCATGGAAACAGACCCTTCAGTCCAACCTGTCCATGCCGACCAGGTATCCCAACCCAATCTAGTCCCACCTGCCAGCACCTGGCCCATATCCCTCCAAACCCTTCTTATTCATATATCCATCCAAATGCCTTTTAAATGTTGCAATTGTACCAGCCTCCACCACTTCCTCTGGCAGCTCATTCCATACACGTACCACCCTCTGTGTGAAAAGAACTTAGGAACAGAATTAGATTATTAAGGTCATTGAGCCAATTCCATCATTCAATAAGATCATGGCTAATCTGGTCTCAACTCTACTTTCCTATTGGACACCCAAAATGTTTGACACCCTACTCTTTGCAAAACCTAATTCAGCCTCGAAAGAAAATTCTATCACTCAACCTCTACTGGTTTTTGGGGAAATGAAGTGCACAGGTTAACAACTTTTGAGACAAACAAATTTCTCCTTATTGTCGTCCTAAAAGTCAGATCACTCTTGTTCTGTAGTTTGAATCTCTTCACTTTCTCCTTCTCTCTCTGTCTCTTTCTCTCAATAAGAGGAAGCTGGGACATAAAGTAATTCTTCAAAATTATGAAGGAGCCATGAAGGATAAGCATTGAGAAAGGGTTTCCATTTGTTGGAGAGACTAAAACTTGAGGATAAATATAAGATAGTAATGCTTAAATATAATAATGAATTGATGGTTAACCTTTTCGGGGAAAGGGAGGACTGCAGATGTTGGAGATCAGAATCAAAAAGCGTGGCGCTGGAAAAGCACAGCAGGTTAGGCATGAGCCCTTCCTGAAATGTTGACTCTCTTGCTCCTCAGCTGCTGCCTGACCAGCTGTGTTTTTCCAGTGCCACACTTTTCGATGATAAACCTCTTCATCTAGAAAGTGGGTTCAACTACAAACACATGAAGTAGTTGTGGCAATTAGAACAGAGCTTTGTATGGCAATCCACCACACACACACACACACACGCACACTTTATTGTATTGACTTATGTGTTGTCTTAGCCATGTTGAATGAGTTAACCATGCTTCTATTTAATTAAGACTGATTACGTTTGTGATGGGGTCCAGTGCGCTGGGATTGTTTAATAATGGTGGAATATCATGGACAAGAAAATGGCACCCTCAGCGAAGAACTGCATTGTGGGTATGAGAACAGGAAGGCATGATGGGAAGATATACATCAAGACTCAGATTTTAGCCAAAATTTGCAAAATAATTTTAAAAGTTGTGAGAGTTCTGTAAACGTTGTCCATGTGACAATAAAGATGTCTCTTTTTTCACTCTGCCATTGAATGAGATAAAGGATTGAGGTAACACCTAAACAACAAGCTGTGATCATTCAAGCTCAGCATTGAATGGTAGGCTGGAGGAAATATATTGGGCCATAACTTTGAACCGGACAATGATGCAATTAAAATCCAATTAAAGGAGCCAGAAACAGATACAAGTATGTAACCCACAGGCAGAGCAAAGAACAGAGGTATGAAGAAAAGATGTCACAAGCAACTCAACACTGCAGGCACTTGTGTGCACAAACCTCAGAAAGCTAGCACACAGATACAGTGGGTAATTGGGAAGGCTAATGGAATATTATTTCAAAGGGTTTGGAGCATAAGGGAAGTCTTGCTGCAACAAGGTGCTGGTGAGACCATATCTGGAGTATTGTGAGCAGTTTTGGTCCCCTTACTTAAGGAAAGATACCATTTTATTGGAGGCAGTTCAGAGAAGGTTCGCTAGATTGATCCCTGAATGAAGGGATTGTTTTATGAACAAAAGCTAAGAGAATCTACTCACTGAAGTTTCGAAGAATGAGAGGTTATCTCATTGAAATATATAGGATTCTTAAGGAGCTTGACAGGGTCAATGCTGAGAGGATGTTTTCCCTCATGGGAGAGTCCAGGGCCAGACAGCACAGTCTCAGAATAAAGGGGCACCAATTTAATACTGAGATGAGGAGGAATTTTTTTCTTCTCTCAGAGGGTTGTGATACTTTGGAATTCCTTGTATACTTAAGGCTAAGATAGATGCATTCTCAATCAGTTGAAGAATCAAGGGTTGCGGGGAAAAGGCAGGAAAGTGAACATGAGGCATGTCAGATTAGCCATGACCCTATTGAATGGAAGAGCAGATTCGAGGGAGTGAATGGCCTACTCCTGTTCCTATTTATTATGGTCTAATAGAAGGGAAGGGTCTTTCGATAGAATGAGCTGAAGTAAGGAGAGAGAAGAGCTGTGAGGAGCTTTGGAGCAGTACTGAATTTTATGTTCCAATGCTTAATATTCTTATACACCTTTTCCTGACGTTGATGTAGGATGGTGTCCAAGGTTCTTTGCTTTCCAGCTTTATTCTTTGTTCATATTTGTTTCCTTATCAATTTTATGTCTTTTTATTTCTTGTAGGTGTTAGGTGGAATATGTCAGTGCTGTGGGTGTATGTATACCACCGCAGACAATATTGGTTCAAGAAGGCAGCTTGCCATCACATTTATGAAGACAATTAGGGATGGATAATAAACATTGGCCTTAGCATGTCCCACCCACACTACTTTAGTGAATAAATAAAATCTCCTCCAATCTCAATCTGACAAGCCTCCAGCATTTCTCTACTCCTCCAATTCTAGCCTCGCGTGCATCCGCAATTATAATTGTTCAATCATTGTTTCTGATGCCTTCTGTTGTATGGGCTACAGGATCTGGCTTTCCCTCCGTCCATCTGGGTGGCTCAGTGGGTGAGCACTTCTATCCCACAGCACCTGGGACTTGGGTTCAATTCCCAGCCTCTGGTTACTGTCTGTGTGGAGTTTGCACATTCTCCCTGTGTCTGCGTGGGTTTCCTCTGGGTGCTCTGGTGTCCTCCCACAGTCAAAAGATATGCAGGTTAGGTGGATTGGCTGTGCTAAATTTCCACATAGTGTCCAGATATTTGCAGGATGGGTGGATTGGCCATGGGAAATGCAGGGTTAGATGGATGCAGAGAGTTTGGGTGGGATGCTCCTCAGAGGATCAGTGTGTACCCAATGGGTTGAATAGCCTGCTCCCACATAGTAGGGATTCTATGAAAGGGAACTGCAAACAACAGCCCTTTGAATTGGTAGAAGAAGCAAGACAGAACAGACTGGACTGCAATCTCTTGTGATGACAATGGGGAGTCGATAGCCTTTACTCAACAGCAAACCACCATTTGTGGAATATATCCAAAGTACAGACATGTCTGTGTTTTCCTCTTCAAAAAATACACAAGGAGAGCAGTTTCAACTCTACTGGAGTGTACTAGTGGGACAGGATGTTCTTGTGAGCACCAGCTTGGGTTCAATCCTTAATATACTGTGAAATCACAGTTAAAGAACTATTCCTCTGGTCAGCACTGCATTACAGACAAAGGAATGTCCTCTCTAACTCAGAGTGCTATAGACTAGATAGCAGAAAATAGGTAAAGCAAAAGGACCCTTTCTGACCCTGAATGCTGGTCAAAAGGAATCAGAAATACAGAATTTCAACTAATCTGTGAAACTAAGGATCTTGAAGCTGATTGTTCAACTACCAATATCAACACTACCAGCAACCTCTACTGTAATGACCAGAATGTTCAACTATTTACTCTTCATGAACAATTCAATGAGTGATCTGGATACCTGTTTTTTTTCCCACTTTTTATGGCCTTATCTCTTTTTTCATTCATTTCATTTGAGTCTGGGGAATGATATCCACAAGGGAAGGGATTCTTTTACAATTCACGTTGTTGCAATGACCTAAGGGGTGTGGGTGAATAAATAATTAGAAACAGTTCATCCCTCCTCACCCCAGAGCTTGGGGAAACCTATTTAAAACCATAAGAAATTGGGGAATGTCATCTGGGGTCTAGTCATAACATTAGTTAGTAGCTTGAATAAAATGGCTTGTATTCAGTTGATTTGAAAATCGTGGATGGGTTTTGTTAACAATTCAGAGGAGAACTTGCAGTTTTAGAAAACTGTGTCTGCTTCTGGATTTTGGTATAGAACATAGAACATAGAACAATACAGCACAGAACAGGCCCTTCGGCCCACGATGTTGTGCTGAACTTCTAACCTAGATTAAGCACCCATCCATGTACCTATCCAAATGCCGCTTAAAGGTCGCCAATGATTCTGACTCTGCCACTCCTACGGGCAGCGCATTCCATGCCCCCACCACTCTCTGGGTAAAGAACCCACCCCTGACATCTCCCCTATACCTTCCACCCTTCACCTTAAATTTATGTCCCCTTGTAACACTCTGTTGTACCCGGGGAAAAAGTTTCTGACTGTCTACTCTATCTATTCCTCTGATCATCTTATAAACCTCTATCAAGTCACCCCTCATCGTTCGCCGTTCCAACGAGAAAAGGCCGAGAACTCTCAACCTATTCTCATACGACCTATTCTCCATTCCAGGCAACATCCTGGTAAATCTCCTCTGCACCCTTTCCAAAGCTTCCACATCTTTCCTAAAGTGAGGCGACCAGAACTGCACACAGTACTCCAACTGTGGCCTAACCAAAGTCCTGTACAGCTGCAACATCACTTTACGACTCTTGAATTCAATCCCTCTGCTAATGAACGATAATACTCCATAGGCCTTCTTACAAACTCTATCCACCTGAGTGGCAACTTTCAAACATCTATGTACATAGACCCCAAGATCCCTCTGTTCCTCCATCTGACTAAGAACCCTACCATTAACCCTGTATTCCGCATTCTTATTTGTTCTTCCAAAATGGACAACCTCACACTTGGCAGGGTTGAACTCCATCTGCCACTCCTCAGCCCAGCTCTGCAACATATCTAAGTCCCTTTGCAAATGACAAATGCCCTCCTCACTGTCCACAACTCCACCTATCTTCGTATTATCTGCAAATTTACTGACCCACCCTTCGACTCCCTCATCTAAGTCATTAATAAAAATTACAAACAGCAGAGGACCCAGAACTGATCCCTGTGGAACTCCACTTGTAACCGGGCTCCAGGCTGAATATTTACCATCTACCACCACTCTCTGACTTCGACCGGTTAGCCAGTTTTCTATCCAATTGGCCAAATTTCCCTCTATCCCATGCCTCCTGAATTTCCGCATAAGCCTACCATGGGGAACCTTATCAAATGCCTTACTAAAATCCATGTACACTACATCCACTGCTCTACCCTCATCCACATGCTTGGTCACCTCCTCGAAGAATTCAATAAGACTTGTCAGGCAAGACCGACCCTTCACAAATCCGTGTTGGCTGTCCCTAATCAAGCAGTGTCTTTCCAGATACTCATAAATCCTATCCCTCAGTACCCTTTCCATTACTTTGCCTACCACAGAAGTTAGACTAACTGGCCTGTAATTCCCAGGGTTATCCCTATTCCTTTTTTGAACAGGGGCACAACATTCGCTACTCTCCAGTCCCCTGGTACCAACCCCGTTGCCAGTGAAGACGAGAAGATCATTGCCAACGGTACTGCAATTTCCTCTCTTGCTTCCCACATAATCCTAGGATATATCCCGTCAGGCCCGGGGGACTTGTCTATCCTCAAGTTGTTCAAAATGTCCAACACATCTTCCTTCCTAACTAGTATCTCTTCTAGCTTACCAGTCCGTTTCACACTCTCCTCTTCAACAATACGGTCCCTCTCGTTCGTAAATACTGAAGAGAAGTACTTGTTCAAGACCTCTCCTATCTTTTCCGACTCAATACACAGTCTCCCACTACTGTCCTTGATCGGACCTACCCTCGTTCTCGTCATTCTCAGGTTTCTCACATACGCATAAAATGCCTTGGGGTTATCCTTGACCCTATCCGCCAAGGATTTTTCATGCCCTCTCTTAGCTCTCCTAATCCCTTTCTTCAGGTCCCTTCTGGCTATCCTGTATCCCTCCACTGCTCTGTCTGAACCCTGTTTCCTCAACCTTATGTAAGCATCCTTCTTCCTCTTTACTAGACATTCAACCTCCCTCGTCAACCAAGGCTCCCTCACACGACCATTTCTTTCCTGCCTGATAGGTACATACATATCAAGGACACATCGTATCTGCTCCTTGAAAAAGTTCCACATTTCCACCACATCCTTCCCTGACAGCCTATGCTCCCAACGTATGCTCCTCAAATCCTGTCTTACAGCATCGTAATTTCCCTTCCCCCAATTGTAAAATCTACCTTGTTGTGTGCACCTATCTCTCTCCAACCTTGTTGTATGCACCTATCTCTCTCCAACCTTGTTGTGTGCACCTATCTCTCTCCAACCTTGTTGTGTGCACCTATCTCATCTTCCTGCTGGACTTAACATGATTGTTGGAATTGTAGTTTCATGCTGGTTCTTGGCTCATTAGAATGAATACAAAACAGTTAAACTTCATCAGAGTCTACATTACCCGATATATCACATTATGACGGAAAGGTTCTGAATGCAGCATAGACCTGGATTGGATGTTGCCTGGATTGGAGAATTTTGTTTATGGAGACAGATTGGACAGACTGGCATTGTTTTCCTTTGAGCAGAGGAGACGGATGGGAGGGCTAGGGGGAGCATGATTGAGATGTATAAAATTATGAGGGGCATGGATCGGGTAGACAGGAAGAAACTTTGCCAGTAATGGAAGGAATAGTGACCAGGGCCATAGATATAAGGGAAGAGGCAGGAGGTTTAGAGAAAATGAGAGGAAATTCCTTTTCACCCAGAAGTTGGTGGGAATCTGGAACTCTTTGGCTGTAAGGGTGGGAGAGGCAGAAATTCTCGTGACATTTAAGGAATATTTAGATGAGCATTTGCGATGCCAAGGCATACAAGGTTAGTGGGATTAAGATAGTTAGATGATTGTTTTTGACCTGTGGAGACTTCATGATGGTAAAAACCATTCCCTGTGCTGTAGACCTCAATGGCTGTATTCCTTGAAAAGACCTCTGAGTCCAGAAACCTCCCTGATGTAAATAATGTATCCAACCTCTTCCAGGACTAACCACACATCTGTAACACTGAAATTACCCCCAAAACCTCTCCATCTCTCTAACTTTAGTCTTTCTTCAAAAGATCCTTACAATCTACATTTTTTGACCAAGATTTTGGTTTCTGCCCTAATGTATCCTTTGTAGCTGGGTCCCAAAGTACATATGATCATTGTCCTGTAATCACCTTGGGACATTTTAGTACATTGGAGAAATTCTTTAAACGTGAGTATGATAGCAGTTCCTTGTGCTCATTGCAATAGCCATTTGAGAGTAACTAGGGAAGGGTAATAAATGCTTGTTGGCCAGCAATGTACACACCATATGACTGAATACATTTTTAAAAATCATAGGCTGGCATTATGTCTGTTTAAAGATGAAGACAATTTATTAAAAATGCACTATTGAAATTTGACATATACTATTTGAAGCCATCGCAATGATGACATTTACCTTTATTACTTAATAGATACTTTCTAACTCGGCAGGTGAATTTGTGGGGCTAATTCCAGGTTCTGTCTGCACCCAACAAGATCTCCCGGTGCCTTGCAAGTGGCATTTCCTTTGCTCAAGTTTTTGATATGATCCATGTCAGATCACAACACTGAGCGTTAACCCTGCTGTAATATCCTCTTCAGCAGGGTTGCAGGGAGTTTGTAAGTGCACTCCGGGCATGTCACCAGCCTGTAGGAAAACAAAGATGAGAAATAAAAGTCCCATTTCAAAGAGGAAGAAAAGCCAAAAATATATCGGCGCAAACATTTGGAAGATTTGCACGCGTGGGTTTTACTCGAAAAGTTATAAACAATTTGGTTTTGTTCCTGTATAAAAGGGAGAATTGAATGGTGTGTGATGACTTCTGTTCTAACCTCAGGCTAGCATCAAGTAAAAGGACATGGATGCATTTCAGGTTATAAGGAAGAGGCGTGATTAACATTTCCAGTCAATAGCGATTGAGGAGATTTTATTTGACAGCCCATTAGCTGTTGTTCTTTTAAGAATAACATGACAAAAAGAGTGAGAAAGGTGTTTTTCTTTGATGTGTGGGGTTAGCAGTAATGGTATGATTTATTAATTTGAGACAACAGGGCATGAGTTGAGCATCACAGAAACATGAGCCACAATTACTCCCTGGAAGCCCATCACAGTTTCTAATTGGTATGTGCTGGTGGCAAGTGAAGCTAAATGTAGCTCTGGACAGACAGCATTGTTATGAAGCTGAAAATGACACTGAGAAAGGTCATGACAAGAGAATGTGAGGCTCTTTTACAACCATAGGTTATGGACCAGACCAGATCCCCTCAAAATATTTTAAGAAGTTAAAATTTTAAGAAGTTAAGAGCATATCTTTGTCTTATTTTAAAAACAAATGTGAAGTGCTGTGTTCTTGAAACAATGCAACTGGTCAAACCACTCGATGTTAAGCAAAACACAATTTATTTAAACACTGTAATTAATATACAAGCAAAAGAATGAAGAACTTAGAATAACTTAACTCTATGGGAAAGCTTAATTGAATAATAAATACAGAAATTATTTATACTGTTCCAATATAGTAATATCCCATAAACACATTCCTTGGCAAAAAGGCAAATTCACACACAGATTCTCCCATGCAGTTCTCCAATATAGGAGGGAAAGAAGACATCAAGAGAAAATACAGGGAGAATAGCAACCAGGAGGTAGTTACTGAAGCTTCTAACTCTGCTGAGACTCCAAGAGCATCCGATGTAATTGAAAAACCAAACCCCAGAATTCCGGGTCTGTGAGAGATGGCCACACCCATGCAGGCTGTTAAACAAAAAACCCAAGGCCTCCCAAGTTGTTTATTCAAGTGGTCTGAGCTAGCCAGCTAGGCACAGCTCGTTCAACCCCTCTCTTAAAAGAACCAGGTCAAAATAATCTCTTAAAGCCACAGCATTGTCACACATGCCAATGGCTCAGTTACCACTGGACCAGAAGCATAGGGCCTCTACTAAAGCCTCAAGGGCAGAGAACCAAACACGTAGGTTAGTTCAATTAAGAGAAAGTGAGGACTGCAGATGCTGAAGATCAGAGTCGAGAGCGTGGTGCTGGAAAAGCGCAGCAGACCAGGCAATATCCGAGGAGCAGGAGAATTGACATTTCGGGCATTAGCCCTTCATCAGGAATGTAGGTTGACACTCCATGACAGTGCTGAGGTGGAGTGTGTTGACTTTTAGATGAGACGTTAACCCAAGATTGTGCTGTCACTCTCTGACAGATGCAAAGGATCCTGTGACACAAAGGAGTTATTAACAAGAGGGCATAGTTTTAAAGTGAAAAATAGAAGATTTAAAAAGGATTTAAGAGTTTTATTTTCACCTGGAGGATGGTGGAGGTTTGGAATGTACTGCCTGGGAGAGCCGTGGAGGCGGGAATCCTCATAACCTTTAAAAAGTGTTAGTTCTTGAAATGTCAAAAAATTCAAGACAATTGGCCAAATACTGGAAGGTGGGATTGGTGTAGATTTAATGTCGATTTGGTGCTCTTCTTGTTGGATGTGGGAGTTTAGGGAGAGTTTACAGGTTACTGAGGATTATATCCGCAATAAATGCCGTTGGTTGCGAATCCTGTCAGATCAAATGGATCGGTTGGAGAGACAGTTAGAGGCAATCAGGAATTTACAAGAGCAAGGGGATGTGATGGATGGTAGTTGTAGGAAGGGGGGAAAGGCTCAGATTCAGTCAAATAGATGGATTAACTCCGGGAAAAGTATGAGAGGTCGGCAGGTAGTGCAGGAGACTTCAGTGGACATACCCATTTCAAACAGGTATGCTGTTTTGGAAAATGTAGGAAGTGATGGATTCTCAGGGGAATGTAGCACGAACAGCCAGGTTTCTGGTATTGAGACTGCATCTATTGCAATGCATTGGTTTCCAAGTGATCAATTGGGTTAGGGGGCTCTCTAATCCGAGGTACAGACAGATGTTTCTGTGGCCAGCAGTGAAAAAGCAGAATGGTGTGTTGCTTCCCTGGTGCCAGGACCAAGGATGTCTCAAAGAGGGTGCAGAATGTTCTCACGGGGGAGAGGGGCCAGCAAGAGGTCATTGTACACACTGGAACCAACAACATAGGAAGGGAAAATGTTGAGATTCTGAAGGGAGATTAGTGAGCTAGGCAGAAATTTAAAAAGGAGGTCCTCAAGAGTAGTAATATCTGAATTACTCCCAGCGCTACGAGCTAGTGAGGGCAGGAATAGGAGGATAGAGCAGATGAATGCATGGCTGAGGAGCTGGTGTATGGGAGAAGGATTCACATTTTTGGATCACTGGAAGCTTTTTTGGGGTAGAAGCCACCTGTAAAAAAAGGACAAATTGCACCTAAATTGGAAGGGGACTAATATACTGGCAGGGAGACTTGCTAGAGCTGCTCAGGAGGATTTAAACTAGTAAGGTGGGGGGTCAGAGACCGAGAGAGGTAATCTGAGACTGGTACAGTTGAGAACAAAGGCGAGTCAATTAGTCAGGGCAGGCAGGGTCAAAGCAGAGAACAAGGTAGGACTAATAAATTAAACTGCATTTATTTCAATATAAGAGGCCTAACAGGGAAGATTGATGAACTCAGGGCATAGTTAAGAACATGGGACTGGGATATCATAGCAATTACAGAAACGTGGTTCAGGGATGGGCAGGACTGGCAGCTTAATGTTCCAGGATACAAATGCTACAGGAAGGATAGAAAGGGAGGCAAGAGAGGAGGGAAGTGGCATTTTTGATAAGGGATAGCATTACAGCTGTGCTGAGGGAGGATGTTCCCGGAAATACATCCAGGGAAGTTATTTGGGTGGAACTGAGAAATAAGAAAAGGATGATCACTTTATTGGGATTGTATTATAGACCCCCTAATAGTCAGAGAGAAATTGAGAAACAAACTTGTAAGGAGATCTCAGCTATCTGTAAGAATAATAGGGTGGTTATGGTAGGGGATTTTATCTTTCCAAACATAGACTGGGACTGCCATAGTGTTAAGGGTTTAGATGGAGAGGAATTTGTTAAGTGTAAACAAGACAATTTTCTGATTCAGTATGTGGATGTACCTACGAGAGAAGGTACAAAACTTGACCTATTCTTGGGAAATAAGGCAGGGCAGGTTACTGAGGTGTCAATGGGGAGCACTTTGGGGCCAGTGACCATAATTTTATTAGATTTAAAATAATGATGGAAAAGGATAGACCAGATCTAAAAGTTGAAGTCCTAAATTGGAGAAAAGCCAATTTTGACTGTATCAGGCAAGAACTTTCGAAAGCTGATTGGAGGCAGATGTTCGCAGGTAAAGGGACAGTTTTTAGAAGAAGTAACAAAGAGGATTGATGAGGACAGAGGAGTAGGTGTGATCTGTATGTACTGCAGTAAGAACTTCACAGGGTTTCCCATGGGAGACTGGTTAGCAAGGTTAGATCTCATGGAATACATGGAGAACTAGCCATTTCAATACAGAACTGGCTCAAGGTAGAAGACAGAGGGTGGTGGTGGAGGCCTGTGACCAGTGGAGTGCCACAAGGATCAGTGCTGGGTTCACTGCCCGAGATTAGATTACACATTCAGCTATTCGTAATCCATCCTAAATACAAGATTCTTCACTGGAAGTAAATTTGGAGAATTGGAAGATTACAAACTAATTTAAGTGAAGAAAAAAAATGGTTTTAAACCACTTTCACCCACAACATCCTGACTGCCAGAATGCTGGGTACAGCTGAGGTTTAGGGTGTGAGGGGAAAGATATAAAAGAGACCTAAGGGGCAACCCTTTCACACAGAGGGTGGTACGTGTATGGAATGAGCTGCCAGAGGAAGTGGTGGTGGCTGGTACAATTGCAACATTTAAGAGGCATCTGGATGAGTACATGAATAGGAAGGGTTTGAAGGGACATGGGCCGGGTGCTGGCAGGTGGGACTAGATTGGGTTGGGATATCTGGTCGGCATGGACGGGTTGGACCGAAGGGTCTGTTTCTGTGCTGTGCATCTCTGTGACTCTATGACATTGAGGGCGGAAGGGCCTATACTGTGCTGTACTGTTCTACGTTCTATGCTTGTTGTTATTAGGAAAACTATGGTGTAAAACTGGGGTGAGGCGGTGAAACAAATTATATCATTATTTCAAAGATCTTGCATAGGCACTGGAATCAAAATTACTTTCTTATGTACTGTCTGAATCTGTCAACCTCCATGGAAAATATTTTTATTAATATCAACTTCATTGGACCTTAAGATCCTTCCCTTTTCCTGAGCACCCTGCATTAAACACAATAATTTTTTAAAAATACATTTACAGAATGATGGTGTCACTGTCTAGACCAGCATTTATTGCCGATCCCAAAGGGCACTTAAGATTCAAACATGTTGCTGTGAGTCTGGAGTCACATGTAGGCAGTTTCCTTCCCAAAGGATATTAGTGTACCAAATGGTCCCCTCCAACAATGTTGAACCACCTTCATCTCATGGTCATCCTTAGACACTTTTTTTATTGAATTCAGTTCCACCATCTGCCATAGCAGGATTCAAACCCAGGTCCCCACGACATTATCTGGGTTTCTAGATTAACAATCCTTAGATAATATCCTTACATGATAAAAGAGAAGTAATGTCAATGTCTGAAAGGTGCTTTACCTATCTAAATGAGGTAATTTTCACTGAGAAAGTGATTTCGATAGACTGGAATGCACAGAGAGAGTCAGGAAGTCGACAATTACAATATAACTGAGGCTTGCTGGGCAAGAGCATGCCAAAAAAAACAATTAAACTCTCCAAATAAACAAAGGTTCTTGTAACAAATAATGAGAGGAAATAATTTGCAAGTCTAAATCAAATAAAATTTATGTCGTACTGTTCATAATGTTCCATTTTATAGCCAAAGAAGTACCTGTGAAATACAGTCACTGTTATATTTTAGTTTCCCATTTTCACATAGAAACCTCTCCCAAATAGGGCTGTAGTAATGACCACACACACACACACACACACACACACACAAACTAAATAACCCCACCGCCTTATGGCCAAACACTTCAACTCCCCCTCCCACTCCACCAAGGACATGCAAGTCCTGGGCCTCCTCCACTGCCAAATTCTAGCCACCCGATGCCTGGAGGAAAAAAGCCTCATCTTCCACCTTAGAATCCCCCTAACCACATGGCATCAACATCAGTTTCACCAGGTTCATTTTCTGATGTTCTGTCACCATACTAGGTAACATCATCAGTGAGCCTGCGGTGAACCACTGGTGTTAGCAACCCGCTTTCTAGTTATGTGTTTAGATTTCCTAGGGTTGGTGATGTCATTTCCTGTGGTGATTTCAGTTCCTATGATGATGTCATTTCCTGTTCTTTTTCTCAGAGGGTGGTAAATGGGGTCCAAGTCAACACGTTTGTTGGTAGAGTTCCGGTTGGAATGCCATGCTTCTGAGAATTCTCGTGCATGTCTCTGTTTTGGGTGGTCTCAATATGATTGAAATGAGGTGAACCAGGTGGATCTCATAGAATAAGAGTTACCTGATTGGGGCTGTTAATATGGTCCAATCAGGGAGCCCGGGCTGACAGAGATAAACAGGAGTGTTTTTCCCCTCCAACTCTATTTTGATTTAATCCCTGCCCTCCCCTTCACTGTTTGATCATACAGCGTGGCATTTTGTGAAGGGCAGTGCTTGTCACTGGCCACTCGGGTGTTTCCTTTCTTCCTGGTGGTGGGAATTGAATAAAGATTCGTACACCTTGTGTCTGTCACTGCGTCTCACACCTGCACACACACAACATGCGTGTGGGGAAAAAATAAGCACTACCGCACTTTGTGACGGAATACCAGTCTCTGTCGAGTTTTTTTTCAATCTCACAGTGTTTTCACTTTTTCATTTCTTTGTCTGAGTGGAGATTCAAGCTGCAGCAACGTGAGATCTACCACATACAGGGAGATACATTTCAATTATATGTCAGCCAGAATGGGGCTTGAAGTCAGTGTGTTTAGCACCAGTCTGATCGACATTGTCAAACCAGCCATCTGATGAACCTGAGTCGCTACAGCAATGTGTGATTTTTACATCCATATTATAGCCTGAAGTTTAAGGTATTGATGTTGAAGGACCCCATTTTCTTTACATCATATAGTTAACCAGGAATCTCTTCAGATCTTACTGCCTGCCATTTTCATTTCGAGTCAGAGAGTCATAGAGATGGGCAGCACAGAAACAGACCCTTCCGTCCAACTCGTCCATGCCAACCAGGTATCCTAAATGAATCTAGTCCCATTTGCCAGCATTTGGCCCTTATCTTTCTGAACCCTTCCTATTCATATATCATCCAGATGCCTTTTAAATGTTGTAATTGTACTAGCCTGCACCACTTCCTCAGGCAGCTCATTCCATACACACACCACCCTCACCATGAAAACATTGCCTCTTAGGTCCCTTTTAAATCTTTCCCCCCTCACCCTAAGCTTATGCCCTCTAGTTCTGGGCTCCCCCAACCTGGGGAAAAAGATCTTGTCTATTTTTACCCTATCCATGTCCCTCATGATTTTATAAACCTCCATAAGGTCACCCCTTAGTTTCTGACACTCCAGGGAAAACAGCCCCAGTCTATTCAGCCACTCCCAGGAGTTGGAAGGATTTACAATTTGATGCTCAAACTGTTTGCTCCCATTATGAGCACAGGTAAAAGACTTGCTTTATGAGGAGAGATTGAGCAAATTAGGCCTATATTCACTAAAGTTCAGAAAAATGAGAGGAGATCTAATTGAATGCTAAAGGGGATCGACAATGTCGACATAGAGAGGATGGCTCCTCTTGTGGGTAATCTAGAATGGGAGGTCATAGTTTTTTTTTAAAAAGGGAGACCAGATTTTAAACAGAGATGGGGAGAAATTACTTCTCTCAAAGTGTCTTGCATCAGTGAAATTCATGCTTGGAGTATGGTGGATGTTGGGATCTTGAGTAAATTTAAGGTGGAGCTAGCAGATTTTCAATTAGCACTAGGTTGAGGGGTTATGAAGAGCAGGCGGGAAAGCAGAGTTGAGGCTGAGATGAGATCAGCTGTGACTGATTAAATGAAGGATGGTGCTCCAGGGGTTGCTCGGCCAACTCTTGCTCCTGGTTCTTATAGCCTTCTTTTAGATTAGATTAGATTAGATTACTTACAGTGTGGAAACAGGCCCTTCGGCCCAACAAGTCCACACCGCCCCGCCGAAGCGCAACCCACCCATACCCCTACATCTACCCCTTACCTAACGCTACGGACAATTTAGCATGGCCAATTCACCTGACCTGCACATCTTTGGACTGTGGGAGGAAACCGGAGCACCCGGAGGAAACCCACGCAGACACGGGGAGAATGTGCAAACTCCACACAGTCAGTCGCCTGAGGCGGGAAATGAACCCAGGTCTCTGGCGCTGTGAGGCAGCAGTGCTAACCACCGTGCCACCGTTTTGTTACGAATAGTCCCGAAGTAGGATTTGAATCCGGAAGGTTCCGGCTCAGAGGCGGGGGCACAACCCACTGCGTCACTTCATAACCAATTAAGTACTTTGGAAGCGTGGTAACTGTTGTAACTGAAGGAACACAACAGCCAGTTTGTAGAGGAAGCTCCCACAATCAGTAAAGTGATCGTGGAGATAATGTAAGCTAATAATGTGGGTTTAGGGATAAATTTTGTTCATGACTTTGCTCCTGTCTTTAACAGCATGTCTCCTGAGAGGGAAAACAGGACCTTGGCTCAACGTTTTCCAACAGTGCAGCACTCCCTCAGTACTGTGCTGAAGTATCAGCTTATGCTATGTGTACAAATGGTGGAAGCTAACGTTGGATAGAGCTCAGGAAAGCTCCAGAACCTCGAATATTCCTTTCTGATACACCAGCTATTTAGTTCAGACAGCTATGTCAATCTTTTATTCAGTACTCCTATTTGATGTGTAAATTTTAATCATGTCTTTGGAACACTTGTTACCAAAACAATATCCTTAGACATTTCACTGATTACGAGCAGAGAATACTCAGAGATTCAACATTGGATTTAACTAAAAGATAAAAGCATCAGAGCAAAGCATTGACTGCATTTTAAAAAGGTTCAGATGAAGATTATTGGCAGATAAAGAGCATTCCATATGATGCCACTAATACAACAAAGGGGTTTGTTTCTTGTCATGTTGTGTATGCCTACCACCTTCATTTTCAATGCAGAATGTGTGTGGATACTGACCACTTACCTCAAATGCAATTATTTATCAGAAACGATTAAGAAAATGAATTCTGGAGTGATTGTTTCACTGATTTTCTGTGACCAGGTGACAGTTCTTCTGAGCGAAAATGAAGAATAAGAAAATTACTTTGTTGTAATAACAGTGACCTCAATTCAAGTCTGCTGACCAGCATAATTCTGCTGCAGTTAATCTTTCTCTGAACCTTTTTAAAAGGCAGACAATGTTTTTTTTGTCTTCGGCATCACTTTATTGCTATCAATGTCCAAATGGATCATTCTGTCAAATTTTGGGTGCCGGGAGGCATCAGAGAGAGGATGCAGGAAACGTTTTAACCAGAATGGTTAGGAGGGTGATGCAGTTATGTAGGTGATTGAGAGAAACTGGGGCTGTCCTTGGAAAAGGGAAGGTTACGAGATTTGATGGAGGGGTTCAAATTCATGAGGGATTCGGCTCGAGGAGACAGTGATACTGCTCCCAGTGAAAGAACAATCTAGAAGCACAAGACTGTGAGTGCTGAAAGAAGCATGGTCAGACTTTTACTGTCTCCCACCAATAATTTGCAGTTAATGTGAGATGGCGAGGCATAAATATTCCTACTGCCCTTCCACATGCCTCCCATCTGTCTTCATAATGTCATGGAACCATAATGATCTATAGCACAGAAAAAGGCCATTCTGTCCATCAAATCTGTGCTGGTCAAGTTAAGCCCCGAGCCATTTTCCAGCACTTGGCCCAAAGCCTTATACACTTTGGTATGGAAAGTGCACATCTAAATACTTCTTAAGTTTATCAGGGGTTTTAACATCTACCAGCTTTCGAGACAGTGAGTCCCTGTTATGGACCAGGCCAGACCCCCTCAAAATATTTTTATAAGGTGGCCCAGAACCTAACTTTTCTTGTTGTTTCAGGCAGATGTTAAGGTGGATATCCCGGGAGAATCAGACAGCAGCTCATGTGATAAACGAGTGCAATGCTAAAGTGCAAGGTTGGGAAAGTGAGGCTAGTGAAGTAACTCCTGGACAGAGTAAGTAAGGATTAATAATGAGAAGGCACAGATTTAAAGTCATTTGTGAAATGAGTGAATGCAGTGTGAGTAGGCTTGTCTTATGAAGAGAGGTTGACTAAGCTTGGACTTTTCTCTGTGGAGAGAAGGAGGAAGAGAAGTGACCTGATCGAGGTATAAGGTAATGAGAGGTATGGATAGAGTCAATAGCCGGAAACTTTTCCCCAGGGCAGGATTGACTGCCACGAGGGGTCATAGTTTTAAGGTGTTAGGAGGAAGGTATAGAGGAAACGTCAGAGGGAGGTTCTTGATGCAGAGAATACATGGAATGCCTTACCAGTGGTGGTGGTAGAAACAGAGTCATTAGGGACATTTAAGCGACTGCTGGACATGTACATGGGCAGCAGTTAATTAAGGGGTGCGTAGGTTAGGTTATTTTATTTTAGATTAAGAATAATCCTTGGTACCATCTTGGGCCAAAGGGCCTGTTCTGTGCTGTACTTTTCTATGTTCTATGTTCTAAAAGGGGAGTGTTATTTGTGGGAAACAATGCAAAAAAAGATTTACAAGGATGTTACCGAGATTGGAAGGATTGAGCTGTAAGGAGAGGTTGGGCAAGTTGGGGCTATTTTCCCTGGAATGTCGGAGGCTGAGGGATGACCTGATAGCAGTTTAGAAAATCATGAGGAGCATGGATAAAGTGAATAGCCGAGGTCTTTTCCCCAGGGTAGGGGAGTCCAAAACTAGAAGGCACAGGTTAAAGATGAGAGGGGAAAGATTTAAAAGGGACCTGAAGGATGATATTTTCATGCAGAGGGTGGTGTTTGTATGGAATGAACTGTCAGAGGAAGTGGTAGAGGGCTGGTACATTTACAACATTTAGAATTTATTGTCATGTGTACTTTTACAAGAAAAGTACAATGAAAACATTTAAAATACATTTGGATAGGTATATGGATAGGAAAAGTTTCAAGGGATATGGACCAAATGCAAGCAAATGGGACCACTTCAGTTAAGGAAATCTACTCAACATGGCCCAGTTGGGCTGAAGAGTCTGTTTCCATGTTGTATGTCTCTATGACTGTGGGTTGTTAGGATTCGCCGTGTACCGCCTGGAAGTATGGGGGAGGCAAGTTCAATTGAAACATTCAAGAGGGCATTGTATTATCAATTAAAGAGAAACAACATGCAAGGTTGAAGGGCACAAAGAGGAGAATGGCACTAACTCAAAAGCTTAGGGAACCAATGCAGATGCAATGGACATTGTAAAAATTCTGTGGCTCTTGAAGAAAGCCAGCATTGGCTTGATTGGCTGATTGGCCACCTTCTGTGCTTGTGAAAATGTAAACCGCTGTGGCCTAGAGCTCAATGATAACTCCAGAACTGCCAAACAGCAGATTACTACAATGTGGATCATCTCACTCTGTTCTGCTTGTATAAATTGGAGCACAGGAATTAGTTACTTAAAACACTCTGCATTGTGGTGTACAAGCATACAGACAGACACATTAGGAGCAGGAGTGTGACACTCGGCCCATCGAGCCTGCTTCACCATTCAATCAGAACAGGGCAGAGCTGATTACTCCACATTGCCACTGGCCCCCAAAAACATTGAGGGCATAGCTTCCGGGGAACGGGCATATTGGTGCCAGAAACTGCTTCATTCAAATACTGGGACAGATCTCAGAGAATGTCGCCCAGCATTACTTAGAGTTTTGCATTCAGTTCCGGTCGCCACATTACAGGCAGGATGTGGAGGCTTTGGAGAGGGCACAGAAGAGTTTTACCAGGATACTGCCTGGATTAGAGGGCATGAGCTAACAGGAGAAACTAGAAAAATTCAGGTTGTTTTTTTCTGGAGTGGCGGAGGCTGATGGGAGACTTGATAGAAGTCTATAAAATTACAAGATGTATCAAGTTGACAGTCAGCATCTTTTTTCCCAGAGTTGAAATGTCTGATCTGTGCCACATGTATTTAGGGTGAAGGGAAAAATTCAAATGAGAGGTGAGGGGCAATGTTTTTGCATAGAGAGTGATAGATGCCTGCAATATGCTGTCAGGAGTGGTGATGGAAGCAGATACAATTGGGGCATTTAAGGGGCCTTTAGATAAGCACATGAATAAGCAAGGAATGGAGGGATTATGGACTGAGGGCAGACAGAAGGAATTAGCTTAATAAAAGCAAATTACTGTGGATGCTGGAATCTGAAAACAAAAAGAGAAAATGCTGGAAAATCTCAGCAAGTCTGGCAGCATCTGTAAGGAGAGAAAAGAGCTGATGTTTCGAGTTTAACTGACCCTTTTTCAAAGCTTTAACAAAGGATCAGTTAGACTCGAAATGTCAGCGCTATTCTCTCCTTACAGATGCAGCCAGACCTGCTGAGATTTTCCAGGAATTAGCTTAATTTGGCCTCATTTTCGGCATAACATCGTGGACTGAAGGGCCCATTCCTGAGCTGTACTGTTCAACGTTCTATGTTCTATGAATGTGAAAAGCATTCCACTAGTTTGTGAGATGAAGGGAGATGTTGAGAGAGACCAAGGATCTACTCTGAACTGAAGAACTTTGTCAAGACTCATGCCCACCTCACTTTTCAAAATGGCACCAATGGTGCCAGCTCCTTTGTCTCGTTTCATAAATAGGAACCAAACCTTTGGAGTGGAGGTGAGGTAGCGAGTGAACTATTACGACATGTTTGTATATTTGGAGACTTCTGTCAACTGGTTAGCTGTTGTCAAAACAAATGGCTTATTGCAATGTCACAGAGCTTGAGAATGTGCTGGCATCTGGTAAGTGTATTATGCCAAGATTAATGGTGGGATTAATGAGTAAATGTGCTGATTTCTTTAGCCATCAGCTACATGTATTTTTTAAGAAACCGTGAGATGCAGTGGAAGCAGAATACATAATGTCCATAAGACTATAAGAGAAAGGAGGGGAAGTAGGCTATTCAGCCCATTGGGTCTTCCCTGTCATTCAAGATGATCATGCCTCTTTTGACAATCTTCAACTCCACTTTCCTGTCTTTTCCCCGTAATCCTTGATTCCCTTACTGATTAAAAATCTATCTCAGCCTTGAATCTCCTGACTGACCTAGCCTCAACAGCCCTCTGTGTTAATGAATTCCACAGATTCAGAACCGTCTAAGAAGAATTAATTCCTCATTCTCTCTATCGTAGGTGTGCCACCCCTTATTCTAAGATCATGCCCTCTGCTCCTAGAGTCTCTCCCTTGAGGAAATTACCTTTGCGCATTTACCCTGTCAAGTCCCCTAAGAATCTAATTTATTTCAATAAGGTGACCTCTCATTCTTTTACATTCCATGAGTAAAGAACCCAATCTAGTCAATCTCTCCGCATTACAGAGTCATTCTTTACCTGGAATTAGCTGAGTGAACTTTCTCTGGTCTGCCTCCAATGCTGTAGGTTAGAAGCCCAAAGACCTACCAGTTGTGGTCTGACTCATGCCTTGTTCAGGTTTAGCAAACCTCCCTATGTTTCCCTTTGAAATACAGGCCAGTATTCCACTTGCCCTCCCTATTACCCACTTTTCTGATTGATGAACAAGGACCCCTAAATCCCTCTGCCATCTTTCTCCATTTAAATAATATTCAGCTCCTCTATTCTTCCTTCCAAAGCGCATATCCTCACATTTTGCCACATTATATTCCTCCTGCCAAGTTTTTGGCCACTCATTTACCTTGTCTACAACCCTTCACAGACTCTTTGTGTCTTCCTTACCACTGCCTTCCCACTTACTTTTGTGCATTCTACAAACTTGGCTATATACATTCACTTTCTTCATCCATGTCATTGATGCGTAAACATGGTCCCTCCACAACATGATAGTTCCGTTCTTTGGCAACCACACGTTATATAAATTGCGCAACAAAGGTAGTACTTAAACTGTTGGTGATGCAATCAATTTATAGCCAATGCACATTTTCAAAGTACATGCTTTAGATACAGCATCCCTATTCATCAATCATGTTACAGCCAATTCACATTAACCAAGTGCATATTATAGCAGAATGACTGGTATTGAAAATAGTTGTGGTCCCACCATTAATCCTTGAGGCACACTATAGGTCACAGCTTACCAGCCTGAAAATGCCCCTCATTTTAAATTTCTGACTTCAATCAATTAGCCAATCTTCTATCCTTGCTGATGTCCTATCTCCAACACCATGGGTTCTTATCCTATTAACTAGCCGAATATGTGGCATCTTTGCCAACATCTTCTGAACTGATTCCCATTTATTCTTCAAATAATTCCAGCAAATTTGCCGGGTTCTCCTTAATCAATTCTGATCCCCACCTCCTCAAAGAATACTAAGCAATTTGTCAAGCATGATTTCCCCTTCATAAAACCATTCTGAGTCTGCTTAATCATATTGTACATTTGTAAATGCTATCACACCCCTTCACAATTTCCCAGACATTCACTAACTGGCCTTTAGGTATCTTTTCTTTAGACTCATTCATTTTTTTTGTTTAAAGGTTCTACTTGGCAGTTTTCCAATCCTCTGGGACTTTTGTAGAATCTAAGGATTAATACTAGTTCATCCATTATCTCTGTAGCTTCATTCTTTGAATATCCCAGGATGCAACCCATCAGATTCAGGAGACATACCGTTCTTCAGCCCTACATGTC
Organism: Chiloscyllium punctatum; assembly: GCF_047496795.1. Classification (NCBI taxonomy): domain Eukaryota; kingdom Metazoa; phylum Chordata; class Chondrichthyes; order Orectolobiformes; family Hemiscylliidae; genus Chiloscyllium; species Chiloscyllium punctatum. The sequence goes on along the minus strand of NC_092747.1, from coordinate 11,926,261 downwards.
CTTTCTGCGATAGTGCGATGGTTGTGCTCTTGTGCGACCTTGCGCTATAGAAAATAATGCAATAAAAATCACAATAAAGTGTGGCATTGGAATCACGTATAGCCAACATATGTATGCGAAAGTTCACATTTTACACAGTGTTCGCCTATCCATCGATCGCATTACAGCCATTTGGCGTTGACGAAACGTGCATAATTGCAGAAAGGATTGTATTAGTTTCCTGGGCTATTTCCTGGTGCCGGGGTTGAGTGGGACACAGGGTACGATTACCCTCTGATGCTCTTGTGATGGTGGAAGGTTTGCTTGACTGCATTTTATCAGCTGGACTCCTACTGAGAGTGTCAAAGGCTCTGAGCTCCCGTCTTTGATTGTCCACAAGCTCTTATCCTCACAATGCTTTGCCTTCCTATGGAATGATTTCCTGACAACCAGTGAAAGCCACATGTTTTAATTCACTCATGGAATGTGAACATTGCTGTCTGGGCTATGGTTGATGGCCCACATCCGAAGTTGCCTTTGAGAAAATGGTGGCATGGTGCCCTCTTGAACTGCTGCAGTCCATTTCCTGCAGGTAAACCCAACATCCCATTAAGGAGGCAGTTTCAAGATTTTGACCCAGCGATATTGAGGGAACAGTGATATATTTCAGACTCAGTATGGTGAGTGGCTTGGAGACGAACTTCCAGGTGTTGCCATTACTCTATATTACCTGATATGGTCCTTTTACCTGGTAGCAGTTGCAGGCTCCAGCGTTGTTGTCTTAGAAACTTCCATGAATTTCTGCAGTGTATCTTCCAGACGGTACACACTGCTGCTAATGCTACCCTTATCTACTCGAACCAAAAGAAAATGGAGGAAAGAGTGTGCTGACTGATTGTCAAAAATCACTGCTCACTAAAGGTGGGCAGAGCATTGTGATGAGGAGAGTGTCTCAGTCTCTTAAACCTGTTCAAAGGAAATTAAAAAAACAGACTTGGTTTTTGAACGACCCCGCATTTATTCCCAAGAGGTTTCTTGCAGCAGTGCCTGGAGATTGGTCATTAACCCACTGGCATCTGAAAGGCATTGCTGGGGATTGGCTCAGGATCATCATGACTTTGAAATGGCCACATTCTAGTTAGAATGGAGAGCCTGACTGATTCATAGACCCTCAGAGGTTCGGAGCACAACAGGAGACCATTTGACCCATTGTGTCACATTCAATCAGCAAAGATCTGACTGCACTAACCACACATTCCAGCTTTCCCCCCTAGCCCTGGGACTACAGCAACACAAGCTAGTATCTAAATACTGTCTAATTATTACAAAGGCTTCTGGCTCAACTTCCAGCCTCAGAAACATACCACCAACCTCTGCTTCCTGCCTCTCGGCCACTTTTGGATCCAATGTTGCATTGTGTCTTGATCCCACAGGTTCTTACTTCCTTAACCAGCCTGCCATGAGAGACCTCTTTCAGAATCCTTCCATATAAACCACATCAAAGGCATTACCCTCATCAATACGCTTAGCTGCCATCTTGAAATAATGTAATCAAATTTGTCAAAAAAGACATCACCTGAACAAGTCCATGTTAATTCTCCTGGATTAATCCACGTGCCACCAAATGTAGATATATTCTGTCCCTGTTCAAAAAACCTTCCAAACACTAAGATTAGACTGAATGGTTTGTAGTTTCCTGGTCTATCCCTCCCTCCCATTTTTAAAAAAAATAATGGGACAACATTAGCAATCCTCCAGTCTTCTAGAATCTTACCTGTGGCCCCTCCCATGCCTCCCCCCCTCCCATGCCTCCTTCACCATCAGTCTGGCAGATAGCTCATTGGAACTGTTATGAAGATGTGGGTGCACTGCACCTTTAAGAGCGTTAAAAGCTAGCAGAACACCCTGACATCACCAAGTATTCTGAATAAGGTACAATGTAACATGTCGTGCAGCTACTGGGGTAGCTCAGGTAGCTGGTTGCCTGGAGACAAAAACAGATTCTAATTAGGCCAAACAGTTTAAATTATACCCTCCTCCCCCACCCCCCCACCCCCCCCACACACACACAAACACACACACGCACACAATACCAAACTCCAATCCAGAATGACTTTAGTATATTATAGTAGGTTTGTGTCCTTGTCTTTAAATAAGGTGTAGGTGAGACAATTTGTTTAATTTCGGTGACTTGTGGTTGATTAAATCAAAAAAGAGAGAAGTGGTTCTTAAAATTGCTAAAGAGATGCTGGGATTTGAAGATGATTCTCAAATTTGCAAAGAAAGTTTAGAACGAAAGAAAAAGGCCATGCTTTTAGAATTCACAACTACGTTAAATTTGGGTTTACACAAGGACAAAAGTAAAGCTGAAATTGTAAGGGACTTACTCAAACACTTAGGTTTGTCAGAGAAACAGACAAGTGCAGTAGAGATAGAGAAGCTCAAACTACAAATGAGGGAAATGAAGTTAGAAGATAAATAAAGAGTGAGAGAGAGAGGAAAAAGAGAGAGAGAGAAGGTTTGTCGCTGAACAAGGAGAGAGAGACGAATGAAAGAGAGAGAGAGAGGAAAAATAGCACGAAGCTGAGCAAAAAGAGAGAGAATTTGAACTTGCGAAGTTGCGACTTAGTCAGCAAAGTCAAGTCAACAGGATGGAGATTAAATATACAAATATATCTAAACTCTGCCACATTTTAATAAGAAAGATATTGAAGCCTTTTTTAATTTCATTTGAAAAATTGGTGAGGCAGATGGAGTAGTCAGAGGCTTTATGGGTAATGCTAGTTCAGACCAAACTGGTCGGCAGAGCTAGTGAGGTATTTGCTGCGCTATCAGATGAGGTGTCAGGAGATTATGAAGAGGTTAAACAGGCTATTTTAAGTGCTTATGAATTGGTACCAGAAGCACATAGACAGTGGTTCAGAAACACAAAGAAGGAACTAAGTCAGACTTATGATGAGTTTGACAGAATTAAACACAGTCATTTTGATCAATGGGTGTGTGCTTTGAAGATAGATAGGACCTTTGAGGCTCTAAGAGAGATTATTCTGCTGGAGGAATTTAAAAACTCACTTCCAGAGATGGTAAGAATTCACGTGGAGGGACAGAAAGTTCAGGAAGTGAAAAGGGCAGCAGAGTTAGCAGATGAGGACATGTTGGTGCATAAGACAAGCTTCCGGCCAGAATTTCATCCTGTGAGGGATAGAAGTTGGGAGAAGTGGAGATCCTACACTACGAAACCAAGAGTAGAGAGCACTGGTAAGAGTTTACCACAGGAATGAAAAGATGCCCAAGAGGGTGGACAGGAGGTGAAAGGCTTCAGGCGTTTCCATTGTGGTTAAGTAGGACACACAAAGTCAAAGTGTTCGTCATTAAAGAAGGGCGCTGTGGGAAAAGATGTGGTAAAAGAAGTTAAGCCAGTAGCCTTAGTGAAGGTAGTAATGAAGACCCCAAGAAGAGCCAAGGAGCTGCAGGAGAGTGCAGAGCCTAGGCAGGGGCTGGGTGTGGAGTTCGAATCTGATCTGTACAAAGAATTCACCTCTGTTTGGTAAAGTTTATACCAAAAGAACAGGGGGAGAAAGGTAATCAGTTATAATTTTGAAAGATGTAGGATCTAACCAGTTGCTGATAGTAAAGGATGAGCAAATACGCACTCTTTCTGATCTGTTAACTGAGAGTGTGGGATAGATGGACAGGAATTTAGCATTCACCTATGTAAGATCAGGTTGGAGTGCCAACTCAAGACTGGAGAAGCTACATTGGGAATGACTGACAAGAGTGTCAGTTCCAGGAATTCAGTTTGTTCTTGGGAATGATTTTGCAGGATCCAAGATGGGAGTGACACCCCTTGTTGTGGTGAAGCCCAGGGAAGACCAAGAAACTGAGGAGTTGAAACAGAAATATCTTGGTATTTTCCCAGACTGTGTGGTAACCAGATCCCACTATCATAAGTCACAGCACAAAGTGAAAAGTAAAGAGAAAGATGAAGGAGTTGAGGTTCAGTTAGTGGATACCTTGTTTGACATAATGGTGCAGGAAAAACCTGAACTGGGAGAGGGTCAGACAGAAGTGTTTAGTCCCGAAAGGCTAAGGGACTTGCAACAGCAAGACAAGGCGATAAAAGATATATATGTGGATGCATACTCCAAAGAGGAGGCAGAGAATATTCCGGAAGGTTATTATCTGAAAGATAGAATCCTCAGATGGAAATGGCGACCACAGCAGGTTAGTGCAGAGGAGAAATGGGCCGAAGTGCACCAGATTGTGTTGCCAGTAGCATACAGACAGGAGGTGTTACGGGTAGTGCATGAACTACCTGTAGGAGGTCACCTAGGGGTACAAAAAACTCAGGCTAAGGTACAAAAACATTTTTATTGGCCAGGAATGCACAAGGATATGGTCAACTTTTGCTGTGTGTGTCATATATGCCAAATGGTAGGTAAGCCACAGGCGGTAATAAAACCAGCACCTTTGTTGACAATTCACGCATTTGAAGAACTTTTCAGGTGGGATACAATTGATTCTGTAAGTTGCCACCCCCCACCCCCGAAAACTAAAAGTGGGAACCAGTACTAGTTAACCATAATGGATGTGCCTACCAGATTTCCACAAGCAATTCCATTACAGAGTATCAAGGCAAAAAGTGTAGAGAGGAGTTAGTAGCTTTCTTCACCCAAAGAGATTCAATCGGCCCAATGGTCAAATTTTACTGTGAAACTGTTTAAGGAGGTTATAGATAGCTTGGGTATACAGCACTTTAAATGCAGTACTATCATCCCGAATCCCAGGGAGCTTTAGAAAAGTGGTATCAGAGCTTGAAGACCATGTTAACAGCATACTGTCAGGATTACCTGAATGATTGGCATAAAGGTATCCCATTTGTATTGTTTGCCATTAGAGATGCCCCAAATGAATCTACTCAGTTCACTCCCTTTGAGTTAATGTTCAGTTATGAAGTGAGAGGCCCTTTGAGATTAATTAAAGAAAAATTGACAGGACCAAAGTTGGAGATCTCACACTTAGATTATATATCAGAAGTGAGGGAGAGACTAAACCGAGTAGGTGAGTTAGCTCAACAGCACCTAAAGAGGGGCCAGTACAGAGTGAAGCAAGTGGCAGATAAAAGCTCTAAGACTCGGACGTTTTCCCAAAGAGATAACATGTTAGTCCTGTTACCAGTGACAGGAGATCCCTTCAAAGCCAGGTTTAGTGGTCCCTATTAAATTGAGAAAAAGTTGAGTCAGGTGAACTATCTAGTAAAGATGCCAGATAGAAAAAAATAGTTATGAGTATGTCGTGTGGACATGTTGAAACCGTATTTCACCTGAGAGAAAGAATTGGAGAAACAGGTGTTTGTTACTGCCCCGCAGAGTGAGGAATCAAATCCAGATAATGTGGATTTTGATGTGCCTCAAAAATAGGTTAGAAAATGAAGAAGTCCTTGAGAACTGGGATATGTTAGTAAGCTATCTGTCTCAGGAGCATAGAACACAGTTGAAAGATTTGTTGCTGCAGTATAAGGACATATGTATGAATCACATGGGGAGGACTAATGCTATTGTACATGAAGTAGATGTAGGGAATATTGCTCCAATAAAACAACATCCCAAAAGATTAATCCTTTCAAAGTCAAATGGGATGAAAAGGAGGTGGAGGCCATGATCGACATCATCAAACCAAGCCAAAGTGAGTGGAATTCACCGATTATCTTATTTCCCAAATCGGATGGGACTCAATGCTTCTGTATGGATTATCGGAGAGTCAACGCTGTTACAGAATCGAACTCACGTCCAATTCATAGATTGGAGGAATATATTAAGAGAGTCGGACAAGCCAGTTACATCACCAAGTTGGACTTAAAGTGTGGTTACCAGCAGGTACCTTTATCAGAGACGGCAAAAGAAATTTCTGCGTTTGTGACCCCAAATGGACTATATCTGTTTAAAGTGATGCCCTTTGGAATGAAGAACACACCCGCCATATTCTAAAGACTCATGAACAGAGTTGTGGCTGGATTAACAAACCGTGCAGTCTATTTGGACAATGTGGTGATCTTTAGTAATTCCTGGAAAGATCACATGGTACAGTTGGCAGAGCTGTTTGAACAACTACGTGAAGCAAAACTGCTGATAAACTTAAATAAAACAGAATTCGCGAAAGCAGGGGTGATGTTCTTGGGACATAACATCGGTCATGGAAGGTTGACCCTATGGAATGCAAAGACAAAGGCCATCGAGGAATTTCCATGATCAACCTCGAAGAAAGAGAGTCAATTCTTAGGAGTCAGCGGATTCTATCGGAAGTTTGTTCCAAAGTTCAGCAGTGTAGTGGCATTGTTCATTGAATTGCTGAAGGAGAACACAAATTTTTGGTGGATGGAACCTTGCCAGGAGGCATTTGAACATCTGAAAGCTATATTAACCACCAAACCAGTCTTAGCTACACTAAACTTTTCAAAACCTTTTAAAGACACCACGAATAGTAGTGACGTAGGAGCTGTACTCCTGCAGGAAGATGAGGATGGGATTAAACTGCCAGTTGGTTACTTTTCAAAGAAGATCAACACCCATCAGAGGAAATACTCCACAATCGAAAAGGAACTGTTGAGGTTTGGTCCTGGGCTTACAGCATTTTAATGTGTATGTCACGAACAATGTGCTGGAGACTGTTGTTACATGGATCACAATCTGCTTACATTCTTAGAACGTTTTAAAGATCAGAATATGAGACTAATTCATTGAAGTCTTATGCTACTTTTAATTTAAAAGTCGTACGTGTTGTGGATCATAAGAATGTAATTACCGATGCATTATCATGGATTTAACTGATTGAATTGAGATGAGATTTGTATTTATTTAATGTTATACATGTACAGGTATATGGGAAGAAGTTAAGGTATCCTGACATTAAAGGCATCTGTATGTTAGAGTAACGTATTTTTAAAAATTTTAAAAATGAAGCCATCTTTTCATTGTGATGGTTCATTTTTTCTTAAGGGGGGAGGTGTTATGAAGATTTGCATATACTGTACTAAAAGCCAATAGAATGACCTGACAGCACTTTGTGTTCTGAACAAGGTAACACTGTAACATGTGCTCCAGCTACTGGGGTAGCTAAGGCAGCTGGTTGCCTGGAGACAAAACAGATTCAAATTAGGCCAATAATTTTAAATTATATAGCCCAAAATATACCAAACTCCAATCCAGTTTGAATTGAGTATATTGATAATCTTAAATGCCAATGACACAATCCGATGCTTTGATGGTATAAAATCAGGGAAAATTGAACAATTGGTAGGAGAACTGCCATGCCACCAACATGCAGAGACTACCCAAAATATAACTCTCTTAAAGGTACCTTTATCGATCAGTAACCTTCAAAGCAGAAATCCCTATGAAGAAAAGGAGACCGATGAAGATATGAAGAGAAAATTTGATAAGTGGCTGGTTTTGAAAATGTGAATTTTTGGTAAATCATAATGGGGGGGATTTGTTGGACTGGAAGGGAAGGTAAAAGATAGGTTAAAGGAAGGAGTTGCAAAGAATTGTTAGTTAATTATTCTCTTTTATACTTTAAGAAATAAAGTTGTTAACTTTTACTTTATCGGCCTCTAAAACTTTACACAGATTCCTGCACAGGATAAATCTTTTCTGTGTTGCTGGTTTAAGTTAAGCAAGAGGGTTTACCCCATGTCGTAACATAAACCTACAGATTTATTCACGTTTATTCTCTATGTTAATTTCTTCTGATATTTCACAGTTCTCCATCCAGATATTGATATCAGCTTCATTCTTTTTTGACTGTGCCCATGCTTTCTGTGTCCACACAGATTACCTCTTTTTTCCCTAATAGTTCCTATTGTTTCCCTTGTCACTCTCTTTCTTTTTTATATATTTGGAAAAATGTTCAGGGTTTTCTTTTATTTTACATGCCAATGCTTTCTTCTGCACTGTCTTTTATTTCCTAATTTCCAATTCAAGTTCTCTCAGAGTTCCTGTACTCCTCCAGGGACTCTGTTGTAATGATCCCTTGTTAATTGCCAGACTCTCCTTATCTCTTAATTCTAACACGTATGATTCTTGATTTCCAGAGTTCTCCAGTCTTGGTCCCACACTTTGTCTTTATGGGAACATATTTGCCCTGTACTCTATTTCCTTCTTGAATGCCTCCCACTGCTGTGACACAGATTTATCTGTAGTTCACTGTCCCTATAGGACAAATGGTATAACATATTTGTAAATTGGCCTTGCCATGTTTTAGAACATTTATTTTTTGCCCATCTTCCTCTACAACTATCCGAAAGCTAACTGAATTATGATCACTATTTCCAAAATGCTCTCTTCAATCTACCTGGGATCATTTCCAAATATTAAGTCCAGCACTGCCCCCTTCCTTTTGCCCTTTCTGTGGACTGGCTAAGGAGATAACGAACCATTGTGGTGCAATGTCTAGGGACACAGGAATGCCTGTCGACTCAGGTCAGTAATTAGTGCTCCATTATTCTTTACCTTCCACACTTCTTCCTCCACTTCTTCCTCCACCTTCTGACTATCTGGACTACCCAAAATGCTGTGACCTTGAGTCTGACCAACCTCCTCAGAGGAATCATCATGTGCACTTTTTTTTTCAAGGACAAGAAAATGGTCTGCAAGGAAGGTATCCATCAAGGCATTCCATCAGTACATCTTTGACCCATTTGTTTTTGCCTGGTCCTGTTGCTCTCTCTAACTACATCCTGAAATGTGTGGTCCTGGGATCTCATCAATGCACCATAGTGGCCCCAGCTACAGTTCAGCCTCAAAACCTGCAGCTTGAGTTGCTCCAGCACCAAGGCACCCCCTGCACATGGTCATCCAGGCCACCAGGAGTCGCTCTAATTTCACACACAATGCAGGATGTTCAGCTCATGGTCTTGAACTGCCCAGACATACCTCAACAAAAGAGAATGTGGACCCTTGCCTTAATTTTACCTCTTGCTCCTATTTACATGAAGATCAGAAGAATCTTGGTCAAACAACCAGACTCCCTTAACTTTATTATGCGAAGAAACTTAGTTTTAAAGTTGTGAAATATTAATTATTTTGTAAAGTTTTATGTCTACATGAGACTCCAGACACACAGCAAAGTGGTTGACTCTTAACTGCCCAATGGGCAATTAGGGATAGGCAATAAGTGCTGGCCTAGACTGTTTAATTTTTTAAAAATCACAATTGTCAAACATCTCAAAGCCAACAATATATTTTTGAAGTGTGGCTATTGTTGTAACGTAGTGAACACGGCAACCAATTCATACTGACAGCAACCCTCATGAAATGGCCTACTCCTGCCCCTGTTTGCTATCTTTCAATGTAAGACAGAGGACACACGTCGAGAATGGGCATGTGCAGAAAGAGGTCTTAGACACTGCACAGGGAAGCAGTATTTGAGGACATGAAAACAATCAGATCAACTGTTTTTTGGTGACATTGATTAAATACTGGCCAGGACACTGGGGAGAGCTCCATTTCTCTTCCAAATAGAACTATGGGACCATTTACATCTAACGCAAAGCAGCAGACAGAGCCTTGTTAAAGTCTCATCGATAATACTCTCAAAGGGGCAGCAACCCCTCAGTACCGCACCCGGAGTGATGGCCTTTACTTTTGTCCTCAAGTCCTGGAGTGAAACTTAAACCTGGAACCTTATGAATGCAGGTGGAAGTGCTCCGCACTGAGACACACGTTTGCACTCAACATTGTCGGCACAGGTTTTAAACTATTTCTCAGTAACTTATTTTTCGAAATTGGCATATATAATGTTAAAAATCACACAACACCAGGTTATAGTCCAACAGGTTTAATTGGAAGCACTAGCTTTCGGAGCGCCACTCCTTCATCAGCCACAACCACCTTCCAATTAAACCTGTTGGACTATAACCTGGTGTTGTGTGATTTTTAACTTTGTCCACCCCAGACCAACACCAGCATCTCCACATCATGGCATATATCACGATATCCAGATATTGGAAATCTTTTTTCAAAGCTATCCTTTCATTAACGTGGACAGTGTTAGAGAGACCAACATTTGCTTTTCACCCATAAAACATAGAACAGTACAGCACAGTACAGGTCCTTCAACCCTCAATGTTGTGCCGACCTTTTATCCTACTCTAAGATCGGACAAACCTACATACCATTCATTGTACTAACTTCCATGTGCCTATCGAAGAGTTGTTTAAATGTCCCTAATGTATCTGACGCTGCTACCACCGCTGGCAGTGCATTCCACACATCCACCACCTTATGTGTAAAGAACCGACCCCTGACAACTCCCCTAAACCTTCCTCCAATCACCTTAAATTTATGTCCCTTCGTGATAACCATTTCCGCCCTGGGAAAAAAAAAATCTCTGACTATCTATTCCATCAATACCTCTCATCATCTTATACACCTCTATCAAGTCACCTCTTATCCTTAACTGTCCTTGAACAAAGTGACTTTATTGAGACTGTTTCAGTGGGAAGTTAATTGTCAACCACCTCGCTATGTGTCTGGAGTCACATATAGGTCCAGATCAGGTAGCAGGAACATATTTCCTTCCTAAAGAACATGGGTGAACCAACAAGATTTTAGTGAAAATAAAATGATGTTTTTGCGGTTCCTAATACTGGGATAGACTTTCAATTCAAAATTGTTTTCCCTCAGTGAAAGAAGAAGCATGAACTTTCATTTACATAGCACCTTTTGCAACTTTTTATAGCATACTTTAACAGCTAAAGATATACTTCATAATGACAGTCACCATTGCAAAGTGGGAAATGTGGCAGTCAATTTACACAAAGCCAGCTCCCACAAATAGCAGTGTAAAACAGACAGTTTGGTTTGGGCAAGTCAGAATCATAGAATCCTCACATTGGGGAAGCAGGCCATTCCGACCATCGAGTCACACCAACCCTCCAAAGAGCACCCCATCCTCACCCATCCCATTCTTGTAATCCTGCATTTCCCATGGCTAATCTCTGGATACTATGGGGGCAATTTGACATGGTCAATCCACCTAACCTGCACATCATTGGACTGTGGGGTGGAAAACAGAGGAAACCCATAATGACATGGGGAGAATGTGCAAACTCCACACAAACAATCGCCTGAGGCTGGAATCAACCCCGAGTCCCTGGAGCTGTGAGGCAGCAGTGCTAACCACTGAGCTGCACAAGTTGGTTGATGGATAAATATGACACCAGAGAGAAATCTCTTGCTTTTTAAAAAATAATGTAGCTGAATCTTTTACATTCCCCTGAGAGGGCAGATGTGACCTTGGGTGAAAATTCTGTCTGAAAGGTGGCATATTTGCCAGGGCAGCCCTCCTGCAGCACTGCAGCTCACACGCAGTATAAGCCTGTGGGTTTATTCTCTACAGTTTTATTTTGCCGGTATCAGGTCCACAGCAACAAGTTTCGAGCACCAAGTGAAATCAGTCTAAGAATGAGTGGCCATTCTCCTTCCCACTGCTCCTTCTGATGAATAATTAGGCAGCTAAGTTGCTTCATATAGTGCCAGCTTATGAAAATGATAAATATATATTCTTTCAGTCGCTGCCTGTAATCCAGTCACATCCCAAGTAAATCCGCTTCATAATTGAAAAGTGTATGATGTCTTTGTGAGGAACATAATCGCCTCTTTATAAATTACAGCTAGGAACCTCAGAATAGATTTGGTTTCTCAGTTTACATGTGGAGCATTTTCCAGTCAAGTCCCAACTACAATCTGCATTGATGTGGTCCTTCAAACCTAGTAACTGGTCCCAAGGCACTCCAGAGTAATAATACCAAACATTGACGGCGAACTGTAGAATGAGATAATCAGTCTCTAACCTTCGCAAAAAAACTCTCCATTCTCTGCCTCACTCTACCCACAAGCGACTTCTTTTATACTACTTCTTCTATTGAACCTTTGGCCGTCTGTCCCAGTTTCTCCTCTCGTATCTCGGCATCCCAAGTTGACAACGCTTCCATGAAGCACGTTGAGATGTGTTACTTGGCCAAGGCAAAGAAACAAGTTGTCGTTTCTCTTTGGAATGCTGCCCAATAGCTTATTCAATGAGACAGGTTTTGAGGAAATTATGAAGGAAGGTTAAGGGAGAGATTCTGCGCTCAAGTTCCGAGGCAGCTGAAGGCAGGGGTCCCCGATGGCGAGATGACTGAAGTCAAGAGGTAAAATTAGAAGAGGGTAGAAATCTAAGCGGAAGAAACTACAGAGAGTTGTGAACACAGATCATTCCTTAACACAACACAACCTTCCATCCATTGATTCCATCTACCCTTCTCACTGTCACAAGTACCAAGTACATCAAAGACCCCCTCCCACCCCGATTATAATTTCTTCCAACCTCTTCTGTTGGGTAAAAGATACAAAAGCTTAAACATACAAGCCAACAGATTCAAGAACAGCTTCTTCCCTGCTGTTATTGGCTTCTGAATGGACCTCTCAAATTTTAAATTTAATGTTGATCTTGCTCCTTGTGCACTTTCTCTGCAGCTCTAACATTGTGTTCCTCACTCTGTTCTATTACCCTAATGTACTTTGTATGATATGATCTGCCAGTGTATTACATGCAAAACAGAACATTTCACAGTGGAGAAAGTGAGGACTGCAGATGCTGGAGATTAGAGTCGAGAGTGTGACGCTGGAAAAGCACAGCAGGTCAGGCAGCATCCAAGGAGGAGGAGAATCGATGTTTCGGGCATAAGCCCTTCATCAGAACTTTTCACTGTACCTGGGTAAATGTGAAATAACAAATCAATTAAAAAAAAGAAAAATTCTCAGAGAGTTTTGGTGCCAGGGAGATTTCAGAATTCGAGAGGGGGGTAATGCTGAGGAGTTAGTTTACCGTAAAATAGGGAGCTGAGAATTCTTCAGTCATTTATTGGTTAATAAGTTTGTTAAGAAGAACACAAGTTAAATTGTCAGCAAAAGCACAAGGTTAATAAAAGGTAAGAATGGCCCAATGGTCAAGAAGGACAAACAGGCAGATGATGCCAATTCAGTGTTGGGATTTACTGCTTTTTCGGGGATAAGCTCCTGCTTGCTCACCAAAGTGTTAAGAAGCTAGTCTCCTTCCATCTTCCCTGATCACAGGCCTTCTGACATGAACCATCTCCTGCCTCCAAGGACCTATCAATAAATACAATCTCCAGAAGCTGATTGTTTACCCTACAGCAATTCCTTTGTTTTGGCAGCTCGAGCCAATGATCGTGACACAGATAGCCAAGGTATGAGCTCACTACTGTCCATCATTCAGCTTGAGGTGATGTTTTAGATAATGTCAGACAAATGTAAGCTTATACTAGACCCCTGTATAGATAACGGGTACTGGATGCTCTCCTATCGGTGTTTTTAAGAAGGATGAACCAGGAGATCTTGATGTTTCTAGTAGTGGTTTATATGTCTTTATGGACAGAAGATAGAAACAATTTGTCTACACATTGGTCTCTGAAATAACTCCACAGAGACCAGTATCCCAATTCTGCCTTTAGTTTGTTATGGTTTTAAAGAATAAAATTGTTATTTTTTTCTTTAAATAGTGGAATTTGGGTAGTTCTCTGTAACTCATAGTTTAACAGATTAGGAGGAGAAGCAAGCTTTTCTGTGTGTTCGGTGCAATTAGCAGAAGGGTTTACCCGAGAGAGTAAAAGTTGAAAAGCTGGCAAGCCTGTCATGTGACTGGCTGCAGGAACAGAGTATACTGGATAGTTGAAATGTAACATTTGAGTTGTAGATCAGATAATGAGTTGTTTTCACAATCATTCAAATTCAACCAAGCAGTTTAAATTATGCCCCAAGATACTAAAACCAATCGAATTTGAATTTTACTGTTTTGACCACATTAAACCAATGAGACAATCCAATATTTTGGGATATAAAAAGCAGGCATTCTGTGGTTAGCCAGAGAGGATGAGCACGGACTACTATTGATAGGCTTCCCACAGACCCTCTCTCTAAAAGGTACCTTTTTCATATGAAACATCTTTGCTGCAGAAGATCGAAGATGACACGGGGAAAACTTACAGAGGAGGATCAACACTGCTGGCTGGCTTTGAGAACTGATTTGTTGTTATTGGATCAGTATAATGTTATAGAGTGTGAGGTAGATAAACTGTTAAGACAAAGGAAGCTTACAGTTGTACATAGTTGGTGCTTAATGTTCTCTTTTGGAGTTAAAGAATAAAATTGTTATTTTTTTCTTTAAATAGTGGAATTTGGGTAGTTCTCTGTAACTCATAGTTTAACAGATTAGGAGGAGAAGCAAGCTTTTCTGTGTGTTCGGTGCAATTAGCAGAAGGGTTTACCCGATGTCATGACAATTTACAGGTGGAAAATCCTTGACACTGATCCAGCTTCCTCGAGACAGCGCTCAGAGTGAACAGAGCCTCAGACACTCCTGTTTATATCTGTTAGACAGGCCTCCCCGATTGGACCAGGTTAATAGCCCCAATCAGGGAACCCATATTCTCCAAGGTCCACCTGTCTCAAATACAGTCACCACAGTCTCATGCCTCGGAGTATTCTGAAATGTATTTTCATACAATTGTTGTGTATCGCACATGCTCAGCTGCAGTCAGCCATTGTTGAATTAATGTTGTTTACTCCTCCCAAACAGAGAGGGCAGCAAAGAGAAAATACTCAGATCTCATTTGATGTCACAGCCATAGACCAACGTAAAGGGAGAAATTAGATTTTCAAGATCAAGGCACTGCCAGACCAGGTTAAGCTCAGGGGATATAGAGCTTGGAGCAAACTTTAGATCAGTTCAAAGATTCATTCTAGAGGATGAAAGACGAAAGGCCAGCAAAGACGGTGTAGGATAATAGAACAGGGGTTTAGAATGAATGTGTTCAAAGTGACAAAAGGAATGCATCAGGTGACTGGGGAATCATGAGAAAGGGACAGGAAAAGACCAGCTCATCCATCGAGACTACACTGTCTAATTGTCACTGATCTCATCTGTGGAAAGAAAAAAACAGAGTTAATGTTTTGAGTCTGGCATGACTCTTCTACAAATGAATTTGCTTCTGTGTGCATTGTCATGTATTGCATTCCATTGCAGTTGTGTTCAAAAGGACATGTTTCTGGTGATGTGAGTATAAAGAATTTTTAAAATGTTCCTACAGACCTTTGTTCCTCCATAATAAGGCCACAAAATGTTCGCCTGAAGGTACAGCAAGTGATTAGGAAGACAAATGGAATTCTGTCATCTATTGGAAGGTGAATAGCATATAAAAGTAAGGATGATTGAATGGAGCTTGATAAGAGCATATTTGGAATACTGTGCTCAGTTTAGATTAGATTAGATTAGATTAGATTACTTACAGTGTGGAAACAGTTGTGATCTCTTTATTAAAAGAACAATATAATTGCATTAGAAGCACTTCAGAGAAGATTCATTTGACTCACGCCGGGGATGAAGGGCTTATCTTATGAGGAGAGGTTGAACAGGTTGGGCGTTCACCCACTGGAGTTTAGAGGAATAACAGGTGATCTTATTGAAACATGTAAGATCCTGTAAGAACTTAATAAGGTTGAAATACATCTCTTTTCCTTCACTGTCATTGGATTAACTTCTCAGAACTCCTTCCCCAACACCATTGTGCAGTTGTAGAGAACAGACATCGTAGGTGGGGGTGTGGGTGGTGGGGATTCTTATAGGGGCCTGAATGATGTCAGCTATTCTGAGAAATGTGGCAGAATAGTGAAAGACATCTAGCAAGGCCTATCTCTTGCCTGGATAAGTGCAACTCCAACAATATTCAAGAAATATGGATTCAACCAGGACAAATGAGCCTACTTGATCACATCGACAATCACTCCTTCTACCACTAGTGGTAGTGGTAAGACACAGTGCAGAAATTTGCCAAAGATCCTTAAATAGCAATTTACAAGCCCACAACCACTTCCATCTAGGAGGACAAGGCCAGCAGATACATGGGAACACTACCACTTGCAAGTTCCCTCCAAGCCACTGATCATTTTGACTTGCAATAGTGTTATAGTGCGAGGCTTTTGGTGGAAAGTAGATACAGAAAAAGAGGTAAAGTGAGGATTGGTTTTGGCTAAGAAATGGTGACATTTATGCTGATGGAGTGGAGAGCATTATTAACCTTCTTTCTATATTGCTGGACTGTCCTCGAGACAGCTGACTGGAATGGCAGCTTCAATTCAATTCGACACCACTGATGATCTTGTGGGAAGCAGACTTCCTTGCTGCACACCATCCCATCTAGCAGGACCTTCAGGTGCACACCTGCAATCCTGGGCAACACTTTCCACTTGTCTGCCATGTCCACGGCAAAGCCCAGGAACTGTGCAGGGCATTACGGAATGAACGGAGCCTGTCCAGGGGCTTGAGGACCTTTTCAAAATGGTGCCTGTACTCAGGCTGATGCCCATTCTAAGATACCGTGTAGTGGTTAATCATCCTGGATATGGTGAAAAGGAGAATGGGCATAGAATTGGGAGAAAAGGAACGTCGTCAGAGTAGGGTTGGACGTTAATGACATGTGTTTGGTAAGATGTAGCAAGGGAAGTCATTTGGCCTTGAGAAGCCTTCCATGAAACTCAACAAAACTGACACTAAACCAAAACAATGTAAGATTGAGCCGTCCACGTAGTTTTAGAATACAAACTAGAAAAATTGGGATTTTGATCTTGCTGTGCTGCATTGAATGTACCAGCTTGCTGTTTCTTAAGAACATGAAGCTCATAAATGGACCTAGGTGGCATGCAGTTATTAGTTGCGTAGTGCCACGTAATGATTGATAACTTTAGAGTCATAGAGTCATAGAGATGTACAGCATGGAAACAGACCCTTCGGTCCAACCCGTCCATGCCAATCAGATATCCCAACCCAATCCAGTCCCAGCTGCCAGCACCCGGCCCATGTCCCTCCAAACCCTTCCTATTCATATACCCTTTAAAGGCCTTTTAACTGTTGCAATTGTACCAGCCTCCACCACTTCCCCTGGCAGCTCATTCCATATATGTACTATCCTCTGTGTGAAAATGTTGCCCTGTAGGTCTCTTTTACATCTTTCCCCTCTCACCCTAAACCTATACCCTCTAGTTCTGGACTCCCCGAACCCAGAGAAAAGACTTTACCTATTTACCCTATCCATGCCCCTCATAATTTTGCAAACCTCGGTAAGGTCACCCCTCAGCCTCTGATGCTCCAGGGAAAACAGCCCCAGCCTGTTCAGCCTCTCCCTGTAGCTCAAATCCTCCAACCCTGGCAACATCCTTGTAAATCTTTTCTCAACCCAATAGGAAGGAGACCAGAATTGCATGCAACATTCCAACCAATGTCCTGTACAACTGCAACATGACCTCCCAACTCCTGTACTCAATACTCTGACCAGTAAAGGAAAGCATACCAAACGCCTTCTTCACTATCCTATCTACCTGCGAGTCCACTTTCAAGGAGCTATGAACCTGCACTCCAAGGTCTCTTTGTTCAGCAACATTCCCTAGGACCTTACCATTAAGTGTATAAGTCCTGCTAAGATTTGCTTTCCCAAAATGCAGCACCTCAAATTTATCTGAATTAAACTCCATCTGCCACTTCTCAGCCCATTGGTCCATCTGGTCCAGATCCTGTTGTAATCTGAGGTAACCTTCTTCGCTGTCCACTACACCTCCAATATTGGTGTCATCTGCAAACTTACTAATTGTACCTCTTATGCTCACATCCAAATCATTTATGTAAATGACAAAAAGTAGAGGACCCAGCATCGATCCTTGTGGCACGCCACTGGTCACAGGCCTCCAGTCTGAAAAACAACCTTCCACCACCACCCTCTGTCTTCTACCTTTGAGCCAGTTCTGTATCCAAATGGCTAGTTCTCCCTGTATTCCACGAGATCTAACCTTGCTAATCAGTCTCCCGTGGGGAACCTTGTCGAGCGCCTTACTGAAGTCCATATCGATCACATCCACCACTCTGCCCTCATCAATCCTCTTTGTTACTTCTTCAAAAAACTCAATCAAGTTTGTGAGACATGATTTCCCATGTAACAATGTACTATCATTATCAAAACCAAATGAATTGTGGTAAATTCATTCTAACTTTGTATTTTAGAATCTTGATCCACAGAATTGGTTTCTTTTCTTTCTGATGTTTTCCAACCATATTTCTACAGAGCTCTTTGTCCTGTCTGTATTATTTATTAATGAATGTTTGTGCATTTCAGTTTGAAGGGTGTAAGTTGAAGTTTGTATACTGACAGTTAGTAATCCATGTTACCATTTGTTGATGGGTAAGTTTGCTTACATTTTGTTTGTTATTGATGAAACCTGGTGTGAGCTATATTTTTAATCCCACATAGCAGTCAGTGTCAGACAGATTAACCATCTGTGTGACCCAACTGAGCAGTTATACATTTGCGATGGATTGTGGATTAATGAATTTTGGTTATCTGCACTGGCTTCCCATCAATGTTGTGAAAAATCCCAAGGTCCACAGAGGTTCAAGAAGATAGAATGCCACGTCTTTGTCAAAAGTAGTACACACCATGCACCCATGAAAGGATGGTATAAAATTTTGTTGTAAAACTTCAGCACACTCTTTAAACTTTCTGATTCCCATCGTGTAAAATCTCATGATCACCCTTCCATCTGGTCCACTTATTTCTTGTTTCATTCATCCACAGGATGTGAGCATCACTGGCAAGGCCAGCATTTACTGAATTTAAGAGTCAACCACATTTTTATGGGTCTGGAGTCACATGGAAGCCAGACCGGTAGAGGGCAGCAGCTTCCTAACCTAAAGGTGATTAATGAACCAGTTGGTTATTTTCCCCCAACAAGCATTTTAATTTCTTCCAGACTTTTATAGAATTGAAATTCCCCAACTGCCATTATGGGATTTGAACCCAGGTGCCCAGAACAATACTTGCATTTCTGGATCAATGGTCCAGCGATAGCATGATTAGGCCATCATTTCTTCCTCAGGGGAGTTGCTGTCCAATGAAGGGCTTGTGCTATCATCTTCCAAAGGTTATTGGTCATTAATAATCTGTCCTGCCCGTGAGGACCTGTGATGCATTGTATCTGCCTGTAAGTGTCAATGTGATTTATTGATAGTCAACATTTGTCCCTCAAAGCTTGTAGCAGAAGGAATGCTTTGATTTTATTCAAAGGGAAAAGAGGACATTTGGCATCCTTGCCTTCATTGGTCCTTGCATTGAGTATGTGAGTTTGACGGTCATGTTGCAGCCGTGCAGGACATTGGTGAGGCCTCTTGTAGAATACTGTGGGCAATTCTGGTTGTCCTAATATAGGAAGGATGTTGTTAAACGTGAGAGGGTGCAGAAAGGATTTGGAAGAATGTTACTAGGGTTGGAGGGTTTGAGCTGTAAGGAGAAGCTGAATAAACTGGGGCTGTTTTCTCTGGAGCGTTGGAGGCTGAGGAGTGACCTTATAGAAGTTTATAAAATCATGAGGGGCTTAGATAAGGTTGATAGCCAAAGCCTTTTACCCAGGTTGGGGGGGGGGGGGGGGGAGCAGAACTAGAGGTATAGGTTTGAGGTGAGGGGGAAAGATTTAAAAGGGACCTGAGAAACCTTTATCACACAGACGGTGGTGCATGCATACAGTGAGCTGCCAGAGTCATAGAGACGTACAGCATAGAAACAGACCCATCGGTCCAATTCGTCCATGCTGACCAGATATCCTAAAATAATCTAGTCTCATTTGCCAGCATCTGGCCCATATCCCTTGAACCCCTTCCTATCCACATACCCATCCAGATGTCCTTTGCATGCTGTAATTGTACCAACCTCCACCATTTCCTTCGGTAGCTCATCTTTCCACACACCAAGACTGGAGATTGGCCACTATTTAAGGAAGGTGGTAAGCAAAAGCCAGGGAACTATAGACCGGTGAGCCCGACATCAGTGACGGGCAACTTGTTGGAGGGAATCCTGAGGGAGAAGATTTACAAGTATTTGGATAGGCAAGGGCTGATTGGGGATAGTCAATATGGCTTGGTGCATGCAAAATCATATCTCATGAACTTGATTGAGTTTTTTGAAGAAGTAACAAAGAGGATTGATGAAGACAGAGCAGTGAACATGATCTATGTGGACTTCAGTAAGGCATTCATCAAGGTTCCTCATGGTAGACTGGTTAGCAAGGTTAGATCTGATGGAATACGGGGAGAGTGAGCCATTTGGATACAGAACTGGCTTGAAGGAGGACCAAGTTAAAAATCACACAACACCAGGTTATAATCACCTGGGAGAAAGTGAGGATTGCAGATGCTGGAGATCAGAGTCAAGAGTGTGGTGCTGGAGAAACACAGCCGGTAAGGCAGCATCCCAGCTGTGCTTTTCCATGACTACACTCTCAACAACAGGTTAGAGTCCAACACCAGATTATGGTCCAAACTTGTTGGAATATAACCTGGTGTTGTGTGATTTTTAACTTTGTCCATCCCAGTCTAACACTGGCTCCTCCACATCGAAGGTAGGAGACAGAGGGTGGTGGTGGAGGGTTCCTTTTCAAACTGGAGGCCTATGACCAGTGGTGTGCCACAAGGATTGGTTCTGGGTTCACTGTTTTTCATTATTTATATAAATGATTTGTCTGTGAACATAAAAGGTTTGTTTAGTAAGTTTGCAGATGACACCACAATTAGGGTATAGAAGTCAGCAAAGAAGGTTACCTCAGAGTACACTGCGATCTTGATCAGATGGGCCAATGGGCCGAGGAGTGGAATTTAATTTAGATAAATGTGAGGGGCTACGAAAAGGCAAATCAGGGCAGGATGTATACACTTAATGGTGAAGTTCTGGGGAGTGTTGCTGAACAGAGATCTTGGAATGCAGGTTCATAGCTCCTTGAAAGTGGAGTCCCAGGTAGACAGGATAGTGAAGAAGGGATTTGGGATGCTCACCTTTATTGGTCAGTGCATTGAGTATTGGAATTGGGAGGTCATTTTGCAGTTGTAAAGGCATTGATTAGACCACTTTTGGAATACTTCATGCAGAGGAACTGCGGAGGTGGGTACAATTACATTTAAAAGGCATCTGGATAGGAAGGGTATAGAGGGATATGGGCCAAATGCTAGCAAGTGGGACTAGATCAGTTTAGGATATCTGGTCAGCATGGACAAATTATACTGAAAAGTCTATTTGTATGCTGTCAAACTCTATGACTTCAACTCTATAACTCTAAATAATAGTTTCGGACAAGCAGCAGGGAGAGATTTACAACATATTCCTGCCTCAACACTTATGGAGCTCCATTGAACTGACAGGTTACAGATCAGTCGAGTCTGTTCAAGGCAACACGAGGATTTTGGGAGGCTAATGACTGGAATTGGTTGCACATGATTTCCTCAAGAGATGCCAGTTTTTCTGTTGGGGTCTGTGAACCCAGCAGATGGCCAGCTGCCCGATGCACAATGATACAACCTATCACGTGCACCCTGGCATTCCTGCCTATTGCTTTTGATTTGGCTCCAGCTCCTGCAATGAGTGCAGCCGATCTCACTGGGAGTCGGGGAACTTTGCACCGTCAGCTCGGTTTAAGCAGAATCAGCACTGGCCTCTTCAGATTCCGTGCTCCTATCTGTTTGCTTCACTCAGTTCTGAACTGGATAGCCACAGGGCATTTACAACAGACATAACCTGCACGTCAATGAATGCTTTTAATCAAAGTTGCAATTCAGAATCAAGTTGCATTGACATTGCTATGGCATACTTCAATTCTGTTAGGCGAAAACCTTGCATTTGTGTAGCACCTTTCACAATCACAGAGGGTGGTGCTGGAAAAACACAGCTGGTCAGGCAGCAGCCAAGGAGCAGGAAAGTTGATGTTTCGAGCATAAGATCTTCATCAGGAAGATGATTCCTGATGAAGAGGTTATGCCCGAAACGTCAACCCTCCTGCTCCTCGGATGCTGCCTGACCGGCTGTGCTTTTCCAGCACCACACTCTTCTATTCTGATCTCCAGCACCTGCAATCCTCACTTTCTCCTTTCACAATCACAGGCCGCCTCCAAGCACTTGACAGACAATTGGATAGTCATCTGTGTTGTAAGGTCGAAATTTCCACAGCTAACCTGTGCACAGCAAGCTCCCACAAACAGCAATGTGATAATAACTACTCATGGCATCTTTGTGATGTTTGTTTGAAAGGCAACTATTAGTCAGGATATTTGATATGATTTGATTAATTATTGCCACATGTACCTAGGTACAATGAAAAGTTTTGTTTTGTGTGCAGTACAGGGAGATCATACTACACAAAGTGCATTAGGGTGATAGGACAGAGTGAGGAATACAATGTTACAGCTGCAGGGAAGATGCACAAAGAGCAAGATCACCATTAAATATAAAATTTGGGAGGTCCATTCAGAAATCTAATAACAGTGGGGAAGAAGGCTTTCTTGAATCTGTTGGCACGTGTGTATAAGCTTTTATATCTTTTGCCTGACAGAAGAGGTTAGAAAAGGTGGGAGGATGATGTCCAAGGTGACTTGTCTATTCCTCTTTGAAATCATGCCATGGGAAGCTGTTAAATCCACTTGAGAGTTCAGGCTGCCTGTTGGGGTCACTGTCTCATTCAAAAGATGGTAACTCCAATAGTGCAACAGGTGGTTTCTTTATGATAATGTCATTGGGGCAGCACTCCAGAACACTAGGCTATTGTTCTGGTGATGTAGGTACACATTCCACCCTTACACACGGTGGAATTTGAAACCAATAACAATTTGGAAGGACAGAACTAATCAAATGGCGACTATATTTCAATAGTCATAAAAATCCATCTAGTCTACTAATGGTCTTCTGGGGACCTGGGTTTGGCACGGCAGATGGTGGAATTGGAATTCAATAAAAATCTGGAATTAAGAGTCTAATGATGGTCATAAATCCATCATCAACTGTTGGAAAAGCCCAGCTGGTTCACAAATGACCTTTCGGAAGGCGAAACTGCCATTCTTACCTGGTAGGGCAAATGTAACTCCAGACCCACAGCAATATGATATAGATGGACAATAAGTGCTGGTCTAGTCAGTAATGTCCACGTCCTGAGAACCAAGGGAAAATACCTCCCATCTTATGGCACCAAATTGCCAACCTTGATTTTTGTGGTGAGTTTTGAATGAGATTCTAACTGGTCCCTATGAAGTATGAAGTGTAACACAAACTACAGAGTACAGTGGGTTTCTAAGGTGGTTGATGATTACTTTGTAATATTCAGTGATAAAAACAGCAGCAGCTCAATTCCCATATTACTTGAAGTCACATTGAAGGGCCCTGCCATCTCAAACTCATCCCTTGCCTGACCTTCAGGTTAAAGTCACCTCTAGTCACCACTCTCTAATAAGGGACTATGAATACTTTCACTTAATGGAGAGTGAAGTAGACCTTTTTAGTTTGCCAACATAGAAGACCGGCATTTTGCAAGATGTAGTCATTCTTTGTGCATTCACAATTATAAAATGTCTTTATTACTTTAGACTGTGTTTTACTTGATGGATGCCTGTGTGTTATGAACTGTGACCACTTGTGCTATTGCTAAAATCTTCACGTCTGTCGCCATGCTAATTTGTAAATAAATCAATTATCCTTCGGTGGCTGGAAAAGATCTGACAAGATGGCTCAGTGGTTAGCACTGCTGCCTCACAGTGCCACGATTCTGGGTTTGATTCCAAACTTGGGTAACTGTAAGCATGGGTTTCCTCCTCCCGCAGTCTAAAGATGTGCAGGTTAGGTGGATTGGCCATGTGTCGTTACGGGGACAGGGTTGAGGTGGGATCGTCTTTGGGCCAAATGGCCTCTTTCCACACAGCAGCGATTCTGTGATATCATCAATTCCTTGACAAAGTCAAGCATTTTTTTTCGGTTCATACACAGGATGCGAGTATTAGATGTCATTTGTTGTCTATTCTAATTGGCCAGTTAAGAGTCAATCACATTACTGTGGGTCTGAAAGCACATGTAGGCCAGACCAGGTGAGGTTATCAGTTTCCTTCCAAAAGGGGATTAGTGAACCAGGTGGGTCCAACCCCTCCCCCAACAATGGATTCATGGTCCTCATTAGACTCTCAATTCCAGATTTAATTGGATTCAAGTTCCACCATCTGCTGCAGTAGGATTTGAACCCAAATCCCAGAAACAATATCTGGGTTTCTAGATTAACATTCCGGTGATAATACCACTAAATTATCACCTCCCTTATTGCAAGCTGCCTTTTAGAATGTAAAAGCATTCACCTGAGCAGGTAAACCAGGGTAACATCTTATCTGACGCACAGCAGACCTTGCCTGTGTGCTCTCTGTCAGTAATGCACTGGGAACCAGTCTGAATTAGCTGAGATAACAAGAGTAAAATCCCTTTCTCGGCACTGCCTACAACAGCTGATAGTCAAAATTGACAGTCAGCAGGGAGCTGGGCAATTTTCATTCCTGAGATGGATGACACTGTAGAATCCATGAATGGAAAGATTGAGCTAAGGAAGGCTATATCTCTACTTGTCTCAAGAGTGACATTTTCCAATAGCCTTTGCAAATTCATTAGCTCATCCAGCGCAGGGAACATGAAGTCGCCACTAATCTTACTCTATTTCTGTTGAGAGTAGTTTTTGCTCCACTAGCTGCATAATAGGAGACAGTCTAGTCTGTAAAATCAGAGGAAGGAAAGCACCAGTTCCTGTTCTTGGCCAATTCTTGCTCTGATTTCTTGTGATCTTCTGGCCACCATTTTACTCTCCTCTCTCAATTAGTTTTGCTTCGGTTTCCACATTTAACTTTAACCCTGTTGTGATTTGAGAGTGATTTCAGATTGAGATAGAGATTGTGTGAAATAACTTCTGCTGCTTAAATCGTGAAGAGAATATAATAGTCTCCTCACTACCTTGCAACTTTATTCTGTCTGACAGAGGCCAGACCTTCTATTTTTTTTGTAGCTGTGCTTGGGTGTGAGACTGCATGCAGCTGGATGATAAAACACAAGTAAACCAAGGAGAAGGAAGCAGCTACAAAAGACTATGTACTGCCGTGTCGTGTTGTTAGAACATAGAACATAGAACATAGAACATAGAACATAGAACAATACAGCACAGAACAGGCCCTTCGGCCCACGATGTTGTGCCGAACTTCTATCCTAGATTAAGCACCCATCCATGTACCTATCCAAATGCCGCTTAAAGGTCGCCAATGATTCTGACTCTACCACTCCCACGGTCAATCTGCTTCGTTCTAAATACAGGGGGTGAAATGCGAGTTGCAGCAGCAATTGTAGTGAATCAGTCAGCAATTTCCACCCGGACAGCTTTTATTTTGACTTTTAAATATGATCAAGAATTTAATTTTAAATCAAGCACCTTTTCAGGCAGATTGTGGGGTGGAACTACTGTCATTAATGGGGTTTGGTTTGCATTGTAAAATAGCGCCAACAGCGTGAGTTCAATTCCTGTGATCAGCTGAGGTTACCATGCAGCATTGTGCTCCTCCACACTTGCCTGAGATGTAGTGAACCTCAGGTTAAATCATCACCAGTTGTCTGTCTCTCTTTGGTAAGACTGTGGTGACTTCTCTTTACCTCTTTCCTAATGTCATTAGACTGTAAAGTAAAGGCCCAAGCTTATACTCTGGGGTCTCTGGTTCAAGTGGACATAAAAGATCCAGAGGTCACCACTTGGAAGCAAGGAAGAGGAGTTACCCCTAGGCTAATCTTTCCCTCTCAATGAACATCCTTAAAAAGCAACAGCTATCTCATTGAAGTTTATGAGATCTTCCTGCATGCAAATTGGCAGTCCCATTTGTTGCTTCCAAAAGGACTTCACCATTTATAAAACACTTTGCAATGGCCTGCAACCACGAAGGGTATTATTATGAAGCTGAGATTTTTCTTTAAAGTAGAATGGGAAATGGTGGACACTGTCAGCTGTTCAAAAGAATCTATATGATCGCCACTCAGTTTGCTTTTGATAATCAGCTGGGAATCTAAGAACAAAGGGAATAGACAAAAGGGCAAGTGATTTGAGACTGGGGAAGTTGGCTTAAATGTCAAGTTATAAATCCATACTGAGCACTCAGTCATAGCGACGGGCTCTGGGAAATTGAAATCATATTAAAATGCTTCAGCAGCTGGGAGTAGGAGGAAAATGGTGCAGACATTTGCTGTGATCTTCCATCTTTTATCTAGTCACTCGGTGAGTAAGGGTGGGGGAGGGCAGATTCAAGGTCAGTGTGTTGTTTCTGAGAGGCAGAGACTGTAAATCAGAATACAAATGATTCAGCCACTAATTAAACCAGAACTCCTGTTTATTGCTTCAGATCTCCAGGTGCTTGTAAAATGTCAGTGTTGCTCAGCTTTGACATCTGGTAAGAGTTGCTCCATAATGGAGGAGCAGAGAGGATTCTGTTGCCAAATCTTTCAAATTGGAGTTTCTTCGTGATAAATGGGGTCTTGGAGAGGCAAGTAAGATAGCTCTCATTGTAACTATAAACTATGGATTAAAAAAATGCTTTAATGACAGTTGAACATCGGAAGAGGAAATAATATCCTCAGATAAGCTGCAATTAGAATGAGCGAACTGGAGGAATGCAATACAGTACAACACAGCAAAGGAACAGGCCCTTCAGCCCACCAAGCCTGGGCTGATTCCTGGTCCTTATTTAGACCTACTAATTATTGCCCATGCACAGTGCCTATCCCTCTGTCCCATTCATGTGTCTATCAAGGCATTGCTAACATGCCTACTTCCACCACCTCCATTGACAGTGCATTCCATTTACCCACTTCCCTCTGTGTGAAAAGTTTCCCCCACACTTTTCCCCTAAACTTTCTCCCTCTCATCCTGAATCTGTGCCCTCTTGTAGTTGATCTGGTAAACCCAACGTGTGTTTTTATTTCAAAGTGCACTTGCAAATGAGCGTTCTATCTGCTTGCTCAGCGTCTCTACACTTGCCATTTTTATTTGGAGAAAGTGAGGACTGCAGATGCTGGAGATCAGAGCTTAAAAATGTGTTGCTGGAAAAGCGCAGCAGGACAGGCAGCATCCAAGGAGAAGGAGAATCGACGTTTCGGGCATAAGCCCTTCTTCAGGAATTTTTATTGTCTGGCTCATTGGTTATGCGTATAATTTATACTGGGTGAATGTGCACGGAGTCTTTGAGGGAAAATCAGAAAGCATCTTGGTTCATCAAAGGTGCTGTATAAATAAATATTGTTGTTGACGTTGGCTAACCAGAGGAGTCACAAACACTTTTGCTTAAAATTGGCTGCTTTTTTTTATCAGACGGGCAGAGGAAGCAAAACAACTTGAAATCAATGGCAATTAAAAGAATTACCCTGACGATTGCTATCTGGGTGGGAGCTAATGTTCAATACAGGGGCCAATGTTATGTGGCCTCTAATGAATCCAAGTTTTGGTAGCAATGCAACTGGTCCTTCAAGAGAATGGGGAAAGGGAGATAGGCTTTAATGTGGCTTTCATCAATTTTAATCAAACATTCACAGGTGGCAACTCAATTCATCAGGCTAGTAAATCTTGCATATTTTAATTAAACAATCAATGACTGCTCACTTGTTCAAATCTGTACACTTGGTATATATTAGTTAGACAATTTAAAGCCGATAGCCTTCCCACACTGGAACAACACACTATCTAAGTTAATTGAGAATAAGAAACACCAGAACGATAATCTGATCCCAGGAATTCAGGCAGACTGAATTCAAATATTCAAAGATTGAGATCCAAATGAATATATTATTTGTTTCCAAATTCAGAAATAAGCTGTGATAAAGCAAGTGGAAGCACACTGCAATGTTTAAAAAATCTCCAGGAGCTGACCAGGAGAAGTTAACGATTGTCAGTTTGGTGGATCATTTACTGTTGCTTCCTAGGATTAATCTCTCAGCCTGGTCAGATACTTAATTAACAGCTGATCTGCAACTCAACTCCTTTCACTGAACCGTAAATTTGTTACAGCTCAGAAGGATGCCATTTGGCTCACTGCATCTGTCCAGGCTCCAAAAATAAGCAAATCACTTCATCTCATTCTCCTCACAAACCCACACTTCCTTCCTTTTCAGGTACAAATCTCTTCTGAATACTTTATTTTTTAAAAATAATTAACTCTTGGCTTGTCCTCCTTTCCTGCTGGGATAGCACTTATTGCCTGTCCCTAGATGCCCTTGAGAAAGTGCTGGCGATCTGCCTTCTTGAAGTCCATGTGCTGCAGATGGACCTGCAATGCCCTTTTGTGTGTGTGTGTGTGTGTGTGTGTGTGTGTGTGTGGTGTCGTACCAGATTCAGAAGCTTAACTCTGTTTCTTATCCTACAGATGCTGCCAGACCTTCTGAGTTTCTACAGAATTCTCTGTGTTTGTTTCAGATTTGTAGCATCTGCAATATCTTCTTTTTACGTGTGGGTTTTGAAAGGTTACATCTGAGTAGCCTTGGCTGAATATCTGATGTGCATCTTGTCGATGGTACACGCTAGTGCATCTGAGCGTTGGTGTTGGAGGGAATAGACGCTTGTGCAAATGGTGCCATTAAAGCAGGCTGCTTTGTACAGGACAGAGTTGTGTTTCTGAGTGTTGTAGGAGTTACACTCATCCAGGTAACTGGGGAATATTCCATCAGATGCCTGCCTTCTGCCTTGGAGATAATGGGCAGACGTTGGGGAGGGAATCAGAAGATGAGTTACTCACTGCAGGATTTCTGGCTTCTGACCTGCTCTGACAACCACTATGTTTATATGGAGATTCCAGGTCAGCTTGTGGTGACCCTGAGAATGGTGATAGGGGGGATTCTGTGATGGAGTACCATTAAATGTCAAGAGATAGTGGTTAGATTCTCTCTTTGTTAGAGATTGCTTCTATTAGGCATTTGTGTAACATAAATGTTACTTGGCATGTGTTACTAAGGTTGGCTCAGTGAAAAACATTGGCACAGTGGCTCAGTGGTTAGCACTGTTGCCTCACAATCCCAGCCTTGGGCAACTATCTTTGAGGGGTTTGCACGTTTTCTCACCCAGATTTCCTTTGAGTGCTCTGGATTCCTCCCACAGTCCAACAATGTGCAGTTTAGGTGGATTGGCCAGGCTAAATTGCCCACAGTGTCCAGGAATGCGCAGGCTAGGTGGGTTAGCCACGGGAAATGTGGGGTTACAGGGGTTAGGGTAAGGAGGTGGTTCCGGATGGGATGCTTGTCAGAGGGTGAGTGTGGACTTGAAGGGCTGAATGGCCTGCTTCCACTCTGTGGGGATGCTATGATTCTAACCTTACAAGGAAATGCAGGAAAACAGAGTTAGAGACTGCAGTGAATATGACAACAAAGTGGCAATATTTTCAAGAAAGTGTCAAAGAGCCATATTATTCTTCCAGGAAAGTCAAGCATATGTTATAAACTTATTTTGCTTACTCTGCTCTGGGATCTGCCAAGGTGCAAGTTCAAATGATTAATCTGACAGCAGCATGTGTCTTCACACAGAGCTAGAGTTTTCCTGGAGGAACATTTAACTGAGGAAACATATGCTCTTATCAAGTGGGATTAAATTAAGACAATCATTGATTAAGCTCCTCCATGAATAGATTACAATTCGGTTTTATTAAATTTGTATTCATCCTTAACTAACAGCTACTTTATGTTAATTCTCACCCCCACCTCAGAACTAAGAGGCTTCAATGCAGCTTACTGTGAATTGTTGAAGATGTCAGCAGTAGCAGGGGATGACATAAACTGAACAACCAGAAGTTGTTAGTCACATTATGCACCAGAGGTCTGTGGTCTCACAGTCTTTTTGATTAAACATACAGGAACAGCTTGTCCTGGCAAACATGATTTTGAAAACCTTGATCAGATCTCCTCTCTGCTTTCTTCTCTACAGAGGGAACAGTTCTAACTTCTTCCATCTAGCTCCATTCCACATTCCAGAACCGTTCATCATAAACCACGTCTGCACCAGCTCCCAGTTTGCTCACACCCTTTCGATAAAGTGGTGGTCACAACTATACAATACTCCAGCTACAAACAGTGTGTTCCTGTTCGTGTGTAGAGTAAGGCTGGTAGGTGTAGGGAATGCTGGATGACTAGAAAAATTGAAAAAGTTAAAAATCACACAGCACCAGGTTATGGTCCAACAGGTTTAATTGGAAGCACTAGCTTTCGGAGCGCTGCTCCTTCATCAGGTGATTGTGGAGTACACCTTGTATTTTGTACACCCCAGTCCAACATCGGCATCTCCAGATCATTGAAAAATTGAGACTTTGGTCAAAAAAAGGAGGTATACATCAGGTATTGACAGCTGGGATCGAGAGAATCTCTCACAGGGTCTCAGGGCAATAGGAATATACTCAAGAGGGAAACCAGGAAGGCAAAAAGGGAATATGAGATAACGTTGGCGAATAGGTTGAAGGAGAATCCAAAGAGATTCTACAAATACTTAAAGGGAAAAAAAGAAACTGGAGAGAGAATAAGGCCCCTTAAAGGTCAATGAGGCCATCTATGTATGGAAACACAAGAAATGGGTGAGATACCAAACAAATATTTTCAGCCAGTATTTACTGTGGAGGAGGTCATAGATGCGAGGGAACTTGGAGAAATAAATTGTGATATCTTGGTAAGTGCCCATACGACAGAACAGGAGCTGCTGGACATCTTAAAATGCAGAAAGGTAAATAAATGCCTGGAAGCTGATCAGGTGTATCCCAGGACTCTGTGGGAAGAGAAGGAAGAGATCGCTGGGCATTTTGCTGAGATATTTGTATCATCATCAGCCACATGTAAGGTGCTGGAAGACTGGAAGTTGGCTAACGTGGTGCCATTTTTTAAGAACAGGATCTTGATCAGGTGGGCCAATGGGCAGAGGAGTGGCAGATGGAGTTTAATTTAGATAAATGGGAGGTGCTGAATTTTAGAAAAACAAATCAGAGCAGGACTTATACACTTATGGGTAATGTCCTAGGGGAGTGTTGCTGAACATAGAGACCTTGGAGTGCAGGTTCATAGCTCCTTGAAAGCAGAGTTTCAGGTAGATAGGACAGTGAAGAAGGTGTGAAGTATGCTTTCCTCTATTGGTCAGAGTATTGAGTACAGGGGTTGGGAGGTCATGTTGCAACTACACAGAATGTTGGTTGAGCCAGTTTTGGAATATTGCATGCAATTCTGTTCTCTCTGTTATAGGAAAGATGTTGTGAAACTTGAAAGGGTTCGGAAAAGATTTACAAGGAGGTTGCCAGGATGGGAGGATTTGAGCTACAGGGAGAGGCTGAACAGGCTGGTGCTGTTTTCCCTGGAGCGTTGGAGGCTGAGGGGTGACCTTATAGAGGTTTATAAAATCATGAGGGGCATGGATAGGATAAATAGACAAGGTCTTTTCCCTGAGGTGGAGGAATCCAGAACTAGAGGGCATAGGTTTTGGGTGAGAGGGGAAAAATTTAAAAGGGACCTAAGGGCAATTTTTTCACACAGAATATAGTGTGTGTATGGAATGAGCTGCCAGAGGAAGTGATGGAGGCTGATACAATTACAACATTTAAAAGATATCTGGATGGGTATATGAATAGGAAGGGTTTAGAGGGATATGGGCCAAGTGGTGACAAATGACACTAGATTAAGTTAGTATATTTGCTCTGCATGGACGATTTGGACCGAAGGGTCTGTTTCATGCTGTACATCTCTATGATTATAACTGTGGTATGGATAAGTTAGGGGACTATAGACTGGGGAGCCTGACGTCAGTGATGGTTAAGTTGTGAGAGGGGATTCTGAGAGACAGGGTTTGTCTGTATTTGGAAAGTCAAGGACTGGGTAGGACCATTCAGCATGGCTTTGTGCATGGGAAATTGTGTCTCACTAACTTGATTGAGTTTTTTGAAGAAGTGACAAAGAAGATTGATGAAGGGAGAGCAGTAGATGTTGTCTATATGAACTTCAACAAGGCATTCGACAAGGTTCCGCATGGTATGCAGGTTTGGAAGCTTAGATCATGCAAAAGCCAGGGGAGCTGGCCAACTGGATA
Organism: Chiloscyllium punctatum; assembly: GCF_047496795.1. NCBI lineage: Eukaryota > Metazoa > Chordata > Chondrichthyes > Orectolobiformes > Hemiscylliidae > Chiloscyllium > Chiloscyllium punctatum. Next base: position 11,894,273 of record NC_092747.1, on the reverse strand, counting down.
CAAAATTGGTTTGAAGGTAGGAGACAGAGGGTGGTGGTAGAGGATTGTTTTTCGGACTGGAGGCCTCTGACCAATGGTGTGTCACAAGGATTGGTATTGAGTCCCCTGCTTTTTATCATTTCTATAAATGATTTCAATGTGAATATAAGAGGTAGGGTTTGTAAGATTGCAGATAGTAAAGAAACTTAAATGTATTCTTCTCTTGTGAAATTATTGTCTGGTACACCTTGATGGATATGATAAAAATGACGAATGGTTTTGATAGGGTGAACTTCGAGAAGATGTTTCTGTTTAGTGAGAGGAGACTAAAGCTGTGTTCATAAACGTAGGATAACTCATAAAAACTAATAGGGGTAATCAAGAGAAAATTATTTATCGAGAGAGTGGTAATGGATCTTGCTCCCAGAGAGAGTCACCAAGATAAAAAGCACAGATTTTAGGGTAAGATGGATAAATGCAGGGAGGAGTATATTGATCTGATGAGGTGAGCTAATGTTAGAGGAGATATGATTTGGAGATGCTGGTTTTGGACTGGGGTGTACAAAGTAAAACGTCACAAGGAGCAGCGTTCTGAAAGCTAGTGTGCTTCCAATTAAACCTGTTGGACTATAACCTCGTGTTGTGTGATTTTTAACTTTGGAGGAGACAGTGGGGACCATCAACACCAAATTGGGATGAAAGGCCTCTTTTTTGTTCTATACATCCTCTGTCTTCCAAAGCAAGGTGCCTATGAAACAATACACTCATGCCCAAAACAAGAGCAAGATTTAAGACTTGAAATGTCACATCAAAATATTTAAAAAGACACCTAGTGTGATAATATCAGGGTCATGCTGGGTTTATAGCTTTCCGTCTTTGTTTTGATTCCAAATAGATGCTGAGTGAACAAAGAAAGATCCGTGGGTGTTTGATCCTTTCTTTACTCCTTGTGTATATGATATACCAACAGCAGATTTGTTGCTATTACTGAGCTGACATTGTAGTAACACCTTAATTTCAAAATTCTCACCCCTCTGTGGTCTTGTCACATCCAACTTGATAATAAGAATATAAGAAATAGGAGCAGGAGTCTGGCCCATCTAGCCTGATCTGACATTCAATAAGATCATGGCTGATCTTTTTTGTGGACTCAGCTCCACTTACCTGCCCTCTCACCATAACCCTTAATTCCTTCACTGTTCAAACATCCATCTGTATTTGCCTTAAAAACATTCATAAGACCAGGAGACATAGGAGCAGAAATAAGGTTATTCATCCCATCAGATCTGCTCAGCCATTCTATCATGGCTGATAGGTTTCTCATCCCCATTCTCCCACTTTCTCTTCACAACCCTTGATCCCCTTGAAAATCAAGAACCAATCTATTCAACGAGGTAGCCTCAACTGCTTCACTGGGCAGGGAATTCCACATATTCACAACCCCTTGGGCAAAGAAATTCCTTCTGAACTCATTCCTAAATCTGCTCCCCTTTATTTTAGAGTCATAGAGTCATAGAGATGTACAGCATGGAAACAGACCCTTCGGTCCAACCTGTCCATGCCGACCAGATATCCCAACCCAATCTAGTCCCACCTGTCAGCACCTGGTCCATATCCCTCCAAACCCTTCCTATTCATATACCCATCCAAATGCCTCTTAAATGTTGCAATTGTACCAGCCTCCACCACTTCCTCTGGCAACTCATTCCATACATGTACCACCCTCTGTGTGAAAAGGTTCCCCCTAGGTCTCTTTTATATCTTTCCCCTCTCACCCTAAACCTATGCCCTCTAGTTCTGGACTCCTCGACCCCAGGGAAAAGACTTTGTCTGTTTATCCTATCCATGCCCCTCATAATTTTGTAAACCCCCGTAAGGTCACCCCTCAGCCTCCGACGCTCCAGAGAAAACCTGTTCAGCCTCTCCCTGTAACTCAAATCCTCCAACACTGGCAACATCCTTGTAAATCTTTTCTGAACCCTTTCAAGTTTCACAACATCTTTCCGATAGGAAGGAGACCAGAATTGCACGCAATATTCAACAGCAGCCTAACCAATATCCTGTACAGCCGCAACATGACCTCCCAACTCCTGTACTCAATACTCTGACCAATAAAGGAAAGCATACCAAATACCTTCTTCACTATCCTATCTACCTGCGACTCCACTTTCAAGGAGCTATGAACCTGCACTCCAAGGTCTCTTTGTTCAGCAGCATTCCCTAGGACCTTACCATTAAGTGTATAAGTCCTGCTAAGATTTTCTTTCTCAAAATGCAGCACCTCACATTTATCTGAATTAAACTCCATCTGCCACTTTTCAGCCCATTGGTCCATCTGGTCCAGATCCTGTTGTAATCTGAGGTAACCCTCTTCGCTACACCTCCAATTTTGGTGTCATCTGCAAACTTACTAACTGTACCTCTTATGCTCGCATCCAAATCATTTATTTTGAGGCTATGCCCTCCATTTCTAATTTCCTTTAGGCCTCCAAACCTCTGAGATCTCAGCACTCCTCTAGTCCTGACTCCTGGTACTTTTCCCATTGATCACTGTTGCACGCTGGAAGCCATGACTTTAGCTAGCTATGTTCTGAGCTTTGGAATTGCCCCTCTGAACATTCCTGGTTCTCTTTTCTCCTTGAAAACCCTCCTGAAAGTGCAAAGGAACCAACATCATCCAGACAGAAATGCCATAAAATGCTGCATCATTTAGTCTTTGCATATATTTGCTGATGAGCCAGCGAGCTCTGATGAAGTTGAAATAGCGTAAACTCTTGGTGTGGGAACATGGTGATGTGTTGAAGCTGTACAGAATAGGGTCATTTTTGTAGACAGAATGAAGGTGTTCTGCAAAGCAGTTACCAGATCTGCCTTTCATCTACCCAGTGTAGAGGAGACCACATTGGGTGCAGCGAATACAGTACACTCGCTTGGGTGAAGTGCAGGTAAAGCACTGCTTCACCTGGAAGGAGTGTCTGGGGCTTTGGCTAGTGAGGAGGGAGGTAGTAAATGGGTGGGTGTTGCACCATCTGCAGTTGCAGTGGATGGTGCCATGGGGTTGTGAGAGGGTGTTAGAAATGGAGAAGGAATAGACCATAGTAGCCCAGATGAATTGGTCCCTGCAGAAGACATCCAAGGGAGGGGAGGTGATTATGTGTCTGGTTTGGCATCTCCTGGAACTGATGTTTTTGTCTGGCATGGACATAATAGACCAAAGGATCTTTTTCTGAGTTCTAGATCTCCAAGACTCTATAACTAAATGGTTAGCACTGCTGCCTCACAGCACCAGAGACCTGGATTCAATTCTACTCTCAGTCACTGTCTGTGTGGAGTTTGCATTTTCTCACTGTTTCTATGTGGGTCTACTCCTCCCACAGTTCAAAGAGGTGCAGGTTAGAGTGGATTGACCATGTTAAATTGCCCACCGTGTCCATGGATGTGCTGGCAATGTGGGTTAGCCATGGGGAATGCAGAGTACAGAGATAGGTTAGGGGGAGGAGTGGGTCTTTATGAGATGCTCTTCGGAGAGTCAGTGTGGATTTGATGGGATGAATGGCCTATTTCCACACTGTAGGGATTCTATAATGCAACTTGTGTTTTATCAAAACAGTGCTTTATACAGCTTTCTGTACATGACTACCATGATTCTATCAGATATAACAAATCCCATGACAGAAAAGCAGAGGAGTGGCCCTAGGTAAATTTATCTTTCAGAGGCGAACATAGACAATATACCAAATGGTCTCCTTCAATATTGTAACGAGACTCTGAATCTATTCAAAGAACAGCTGAGTTTTTGTCCTGTCCTGCTTGATCTTTTTTTCCTTAATTTAGAAATAGCTATGTCTCCTGCATTATGATAATCATTACATCTCTGAAGTATTTAATCAGGTGCTTTACATCCAAGGTGCTGTATAAATAGGTTTATTTTTGCATCCTGATAATTCTTTAAAAATAATCTCAACTGCTCTTCAAATTAATTTTAAAATACAAACGAATAAATTATACCAAGGTAGGCAACTGTGTGTCAGGCACATCTAACTGAGGAAGGAATGGGAACCATTGAAATCTAATTAGCAAGCTGAGAAACTCAGAAAATCAATCATGTGATGTAAAGTCAAGGAAAATTCACAGCACTGTCAGCATGGTGGCTCTTGCTGCCTCACAGCACCAGGGATCCTGGTTCGATTCCAGTCTCAGGAGACTGTCTGTGTGGAGTTTGCATATTGTCCCTGTGTCTGTGTAGGTGTCCTCCCACAATCCAAAGATGTGGTGGAAAGGCCATGCTAAATTGTCTATAGTGTTCAGGGATGTGTAGTTTAAGTGCATTAGTCAAGGGTAAAATGTAGAATGGGTAGAATGGGTCTGGGTGAATTACTCTTCAAAGGGTCGGTGTGGACCTGTTGGGCTAAATGGCCTGTTTCCGCACTGTAGGGATTCTATGATGAGAATAAACAGTATCTGTAATTACTTAGGATGGTGTGTGTCTATAAAGTGCAGTTAGAACTCGAAAACAAATTCAGTGACATTTGCAGATATGTTATTGAAAATAAATGTCTGTGGATTTTGAGGTTACTCAGATATAGCAAATACTCAATGTAACAAGATAATGTAGCATCAACAGAAAATTGGCTCCAAAATGATTAGATTCCCAATATTTTGCAGCTCTTATACATCTATGGATGCAGCAAGACAAGATTTTAAGAAAGCTGTTTTGAAAGAATGTCAATCTGTTTGGCTTTTCGAGCGATACAGCGAGGAAGTTAAGTATTTATAAATCGCCCATAAAACCTCAGCTGGAACCTTTTGTTGGATCGTGGGCACTGCACTTTAGGGAGAATGTCAAGGCCTTTACAAAAATGTGTGCAAGAGGCTTTCACTCAAAAACAACAAATAGCAATGAGCGTCAGTCCCCTGAAGAGATTTGAGAATGTTCTCCCGAGGGCACTGAAGATTAAGGGGATATTTTGGAAAGCTGCTTGAATTATGAAAGGTCTGTACAAAATAGAGGAGATGTGTTACGGATCACACAGGGCGTCTGGATTGCTGTGGCAACACAGTCCAAAGTAATGCTTGTGATGGTAAAGGCTCCCATGTTATTTCTGTCACATGGCTGACTATGTGTCTCTCTTTCTCTCTGACCATCCATAGTGATCTAATGGAAAAACTTACAGCTTGATAATACATGCTTGGTCAACCTTTCTCAACCTGCTGGTCTCAGATGAACTGAAACCTTCCAGCTCAGGTACACGGACAATTCACAGTATGTCACTAGATCACCTTTTTGATGGGGTAATTAGGGAGAATCTGCCTCTTCTGGACAGTCGATAAAGATGATGACAATTGGTAGAAATGTAGAAAATGAGGAGAGAGTGACAGCCCTTGACACCAAGCCTGCATTCAATGAAATGTGGCATCAAGGAGCCCTAGTAAAACCAAAATCAATGGATGTTGGGGGAGAATTCTCTGTTGATTGGAGTTACATCTAACATTGAGGAGAATCACTGTAGTTATTGGAGGTCAGTCATCTCCGTTCCAGTCTAACTCTGCAGGGGTTCTTCAGGGTATTGTCCTTAACCCAACCATCTTCAGCTGCTTCATCAATGGCCTTCCCTCCATCATAAGGTCAGAAATGGCAATGTTGGTTATAGTTGCTTAATGTTCAGTACCATTCGTGACTCAAAAACAGAAATTGCTGGAAAAGTTCAGCAGGTCTGGCAGCATCTGTGGAGAGAAATCAGAATTAACATTTCGAGTCCGGTGACCCTTCCTCGGAACTGGCTCACCAGTTCACCAGAACTCACCAGTTCTGAGGAAGGGTCACGGGACCCAAAACACCAACTCTGATTTCTCTCCACAGATGTTGCCAGACCTGCTGAGCTTTTCCGGAAATTTCTGTTTTTGACTCGTGAATGGTGCTGAACATTAAGCAACTATAACGAACGTTGCCCCTTCTGACCTTATGATGGAGGGAAGGCCATTGATGAAGCAGCTGAAAATGGTTGGGTTAAAGACACTACCCTGTCCAGCATCTGCGGTTCTTTAATGTTTTTACCATTCACAGCTCCTCAGGTACAGAAGCGGTCCATGGTGAATGCAACAGCCCTGGTCAAAGTTCAGGCTAAGGTTGACAAGTGATAAATAACATTCCCACCATACACATGCCAGGCAATGACCATCTCCATTAAGACAAATTCTAACCACCACCCCTTGATGCCTACCATGTAAAAATGATGGATGCAAGAACTGGCCAGAGGTTCAGAATTATGCAATGAGTGACTCACCTCATAACCCCCCCAAAGCCTGCCCACCATCTACAAGGCACAAGTCAGGAACGTAACGGAATTCTTTCCTTTTGCCCGGATAAGCACAGTCCCGACACCAGTCAAGAGACTTGACTCCATGTAGAACAAAGCAGCATGCTTGATTGGCACTGCATTCAGTCACCCCACACTGACACTCAGTAGCAGCAGTGTGTGCTTTCTACAAAATGCACTGCAGAAATTTACCAAGATTCCTTAGTCAACATCTTTCAAACCACAACTACTAAAATCTAGAAAGACAAGAGCAACAGATACATGGGAACACCAACAACTGCAAGTTCCTCTCCAAGCCACTCACCATTCTGACTTGGAAACATATCGTGGCTCCACCACTGTTGCCAGGTCAAAATCTTGGAATTGTGAGGGTACAGTTCATTACCATATTCCCAGGGGTGACTTAGGATGGGCAATAAATGCTGTTACAGCCAGCAAAGTGCACATCCCAATAGTGGACAAAGAGCAATACAGCACAAGAAAAGGCCCTTCAGCCCTTCAAGCCTACGCTGACACATTTTGCTCTTTCATACTAAAACTGTCTTCACTTACAGGATCTGTATCCCTCTATTCGGTTCCTATTCATGTATTCGTCCAGGTGCTTCATGAATGCTGCTATTCTGTCTGCTTCCACCCCCTCCTCTGGCAGCACATTCCAGACACTCACCATCCTTTGTGTGAAAAACTTGTCTCGCACATCTCTTTTAAGCTTCCCCCCTTACACCTTGAAGTTGTGTCCCCAGGAATTGACCCCTCCACCCTGGGAAAAAACCTCATACTTTCCACTCTATCCAAGCCATTCACAATCCTATAAACTTCTATCAGGTCACTACTCAACCTCCTTTGTTCCAGTGAAAAGGAACCCAGTTTAATCTAACATTTCTTCATAGCTAAAATCCTGTACACCAGGTAACATCCTGGTAAACCTTATCTGTAACCTCTCCAAAGCATCCACATCCTTCTGGTAGTGTGGTGACCAGAACTGGATGCAATCTGCTAAAGAAACTTTTTAAAAGGCACTCAGTTCGATCAATCTGCAAAGTTAGAAAAGGAACACAAATCAGATGAATGTTGACACTGGAAGCAACAATGACACAAGAAGCTCTTTCAATTTTCCACACCACTATTCGGGGTTTGCATCAAAATTAGGAGAGCTGTCTCACAAACTCATTGAGCAACAGTCTGACATTACCGTGTTCATGCAATTATCCTACAGACAATGTTCCAGGCACCAGCCTGTATATGGCCAGTCCCACTCACAGGGCAGACCCAGTAGAGTTGGCAGCATATTTCTACATGGTCAATTGATCATTGCTCCGGTTGTTCCCCACGTTAACTCCTGACCTTATAAAGTTTCATGGCATCAGGTAAAGCATTGTCAAGGAAATTTCCTGTAGATTAACACCTACTGCTGATGATTCAGTATTCCCACTCCATGTTGGACGCGGCTTGACTGAAAAACTGAGGAAGGCATGGGTGCAATCTCTGGATGTTGGACTTCAATGCCCATCACCAACAGTGGCTCAAGACCACCCATTACTGACTGAGCGGGTCAATTGCTAAAGAACATTTGAGCCAGACTGGGCCTCCAGCAAGTGTTGACTGAACCAACAAAAGGGAGAAACCTTTCTAGACCTAGTCTTCACCAAACTACCTGCCACCAAAGCATTTGCTCTCGACTGTGTGAAGACAAGGCCTGATTCACACAGTCTGGATTACCCTCCATCGTGTCGTGTGGCACTACCAAGCATAAATATGTTGAAATGAGAATAGATTGAGCAGCTTAAAAATGAGAATGTGTCAGATGGTCTGAGCCAATAGCATCAAAAGTGGAATCGACCCCAAAACAGGTAGTTAGCATATGTGGTGCTGAGGAGCCTTTGCAAAATTGTCAAAAAATGTTAATCCACATCAGGACGAAAACTCGATTCTGGTTGGAGTCATACATTGTGCAAAAGAATACATTTGTGATTATCAAAATTATATCATTTAAGTCCCAGGATATCGCAGCAGTGGCTCCTCACAGTAGTGCTCTAGGCCTCATCACCTTCAACTGCTTGATTAATGAACTTCTCACATCATAATGTAAGGGCAATGTAAGGCAATGTTCACTGATGTGTTTGGGCGGCACGGTGGCACAGTGGTTAGCACTGCTGCCTCACAGTACCAGAGACCCGGGTTCAATTCTCGCCTCAGGTGACTGACTGTGTGGAGTTTGCACATTCTCCCCGTGTCTGCGTGGGTTTCCTCTGGGTGCTCCGGTTTCCTCCCACGGTCCAAAAATGTGCAGGTTAGGTGAATTGGCCCTGCTAAATTGCCCGTAGTGTTAGGAGCAGGGGTAAATGTAGGGGAATGGGTCTGGGTGGGTTGTGCTTTGGCGGGTCGGTGTGGACTTGTTGGGTCGAAGGGCCTGTTTCCACGCTGTAAGTAAGTAATCTAAAAGACTGCACAATGTCCTTTAATACTGAGATAATGAAGTAGCCTGTGTTATATGCAGCAAGACTAGAGCAACATTCAGGTTTGGACTGATGCATGCGCTGTAACACTGGTTGACAGACAGGAAACAGAGATAGCTAGCAATGGGTCATTTTCTGACAGACAGCCAGTGACCAATGAGCTACTACAATCAGCGTTTGTACCCCAGCTGTTTACTATGGGAACATAAGAATATCGGGATTAGAAGTAGGAACAGGCAATTCAGCCCTGCAAGCTTACTCCACCATTTAACAGGATCATGGCTGATCTTACCCTGGTCTCGCCTCCACTCTCCTGATTGCTTCCCTTGGCCCTTTGACCCAATCAGAAACATATTGATCTCTTTCTTGAGTCTGTTGATTGATTCTGCCTCCAGTACACCCTGGGGCAGTGAGTTCCACAGATTCGCACTCTCTGAGAGAAATAACCTCTCCTCATCTCAGTTTAAACCTCCGTCCTCTCACTCTATATCTATAACCTCTTGTTCGACACTATCTCACAAGGGGGACAATCTGTTCACCATCCACTTTATCAATCCCCTTTAGTATTTCCTACACCTCAATCAGATCCCTCCCCGATTGTTCTGAACTCCGCTAAGTACAAGCCCAAGGTATTCAGCCGCTTCTTACACGACAGCCCTTTCATTCCCGGAATCAACTTGATGAACCTCCTCTGAACTGTCTCCAGTACCACGACATCCTTCCTCAAGTAAGGAGACCAAACCTGGACCCAGCACTCCAGATGTGGTCTCACCAACATCTTAATATAATTGTAACAATTATAACATTGTTACAAGTGTTTTAATAATGTAGATGTGGTAAATAAATGTTAACTATTAGAATTAGAATTAGCTTTATTGACACAGACTCAAATGAATACAGTGAAAAGTTTATCCGTCGCCGTTTACAACACCATCTTGGGTACAAAGATACTGAGGTACAATTTCTTCAGTTACAAGATCTTAGAAAAATAGAGAAATTAAAAGTTCAACATTGCCGAAATAAAAGTTCAGAACAACGGTCTTCCAACCCAGACCACACTGGCACTTAGCCTCGAGCAGGCACCAGTCCCTGGCTCCAGGCCACATGGGGCTTCACCTCAAGTCTCATGAGGTGAGGAGATCACTCTGGAATCACCTCAAGATCAGAAGTTCACGCTGGGGCCATAGCAGGCCAAGAGACTGTCATGTTCTGCCAGAAGACCGACATGCCAGATGGAAAGGGCTCCTTGTCGTGTCTGCGCTAAGGCTGGGAGTCGACCAGAGGCTGGGAAAAAAGTACAAGCTATCATCTGAACTGTGATAGGTTGGGGAATGGGGAGGTCCATCAAGACCCAACTGTTCTTGTGCACTAGTCACTGAGCATGTGTAGGTGCAGCAGGCACCAAGGAAGGCAAATGGTATGTTGGCCTACATTGGTAGACGATTCAGGTGCAGGAGCAGGGATGTCTTGTGCAGGGCCTTGGTGAGACAACATCTGGAGTATTGTGTATGGTTTTGGTCTCATTACCTGAGGCAGGATGTTCTGGCGATGGAGGGAGTGCAGCAAAGGTTTACCAGAGTGGTTCCTGGGACTGCAGGCCTGGTGGATGATAAATATTGGTTTGGTTAGGACCATATCCACTAAAGTTTAGGAGAATGAGGGGGGGGATCTCATAAACATCGATAAAATTCTGACATGACTAGACAGAATAACTTAAGAAGGATATTCCCAATGACTGGGAAGAGTCTAGAACCAGCAGTCACAGGGTGCAAGGATATGGAATAGGCCATCGAGGACTCAGTTAGGAGAAACTTCTTCACCCAGAGGGTAGTGACTGTGCAGAATTCCCTGCCACAGAAAGTGGTTGAGGCCAAAACATTCAATGCTTTCAAGAAGACGTTGAGAGTTCCTGGGGCTAAAGGAATCAAAGGTTATGGGGAGAAAGTGAAAACAAGGTACTGAGCTATATGATCTGCTATGATGCTATTGAGCAGCAGAGCAGGCTCGAAGGGCTGAATGGCCTACCTGTGCTCCTATTTTCTATGTTTTTAGGGTTACCACATACTGTCCCCATGCCCCCACCCCAGAATGTACCCTGGGAGGAGGACTTCAATGTTCACTACCAACAGAGGGTTGGCAGTATAACCATTGAACAAGTTGGTAAAATACGAATGCATACAGTTCCTTAACTGGTTTAGCACAAGATCGAACACAAGGGAGAACACTGGTAACCTCATCCTCACCGACCTTAATGCCATTCATGACAGTATCAGAGGACCGTGACCAATGCACAGAGATGAAATCTCACCTTCACATTGAGGAAAACCTCCATCATGTTGTGTGTACACTATCACCATGCTAAATGGGATAGATCTTGAACAGATCTAGCAACTCTACACTGGGCATCCAGGAAGTACCCTGGGCCATCAGGAGTAGCCAAATTGTGCCTCAGCCCAATCTATAGTCTCAGCCCGGCATATCTGCCACTCAATTCTAACCATCAAGACATGGAATCAATTGGAGAGCTGGAGGGCTTGCCGAGAGCAGTGCCAGGCATTTTTACAAACAAGGTATCAATATGAGTAGGCAATGGCCTCATGGTATTGTTACTAAATAATTAATCTAGAAACCCAGGTAATGCTCCAGAACCTGGGAGTTCGAATCCCACTAAATCAAATAGTGAAATTTGAATTTAACAAATATGATGACCATGGAAAAACCCATCTGGTTCACTAATTACCTGGTCTGGCCTAAATGTGACGAAGGGCTGATGCCCAAATTGTTGATTGCCCTGCTCCTTGCATGCTGCCAGACCTGCTGTGCTTTTCCAGCACCACACCTTTCAACTGTGACTCAACAGCAGAGTGGTTGATTCTTTACTGCCCTCTGGGCAATTAGGAACGGGCAATAAATGCTTGTGTAGCCAGTGACACCCTCAGCTCATGGATGAATTCTGAGAAAAAGGCCTGGCGAAGCTACCAAACAGAACTAGTTGCAAACCAAATCGCATAAGCAGCAAGTGAGAGACAGAGCTAAGTAATCTCACAGCCAACAAATCAGATTGAAACTTTACAGTCCTGCCACGTCCAGTTATGGAATGGACTGGAAGAGGAGGCTCCACAAATATCCCCGTTATCAATGGGGAACAGCAGTTCATCAGCCAAAAGATAAGGCTGAAGCATTCACAGCAATCTTCAGCCAAAAGGGTCGAGTGGGATGATCATCTTGGCCTCCTCCAGTGGTCTTTAGCATCACAGATAGCAGGTTTCAGCCAATTCCATTCAATCCACATGACATCAAGAAACAGTTGGAGTCACTGGATACTGCGAAGTCTATGGGCCCTGACAACATTCTGGTAATAGCACTGAAGACTTGTGCTCCAAAGCTTGCCCCTTCCCTAACCAAGCTGTTCCAATGCAGGTACAACATGAGCATCTATCTGACAATGTGGAAAATTGCCCCGGTATGTCCTGTCGGCAAAAGTGAGGACTGCAGATGCTGGAAACCAGAGTTTAGATCAGAGTGGTGCTGGAAAAGCACAGCAGGTCAGGCAGCATCTGAGCAGCAAGAAAATCAGTGCTTCGGGCAAAAGCCCTTCATCAGGAATAGAGGCAGGAAGCCTCCAGAGTGGAGAGATCCTGTACCTATAAAGCAGGACAATTACTGCCCCATTAGTTTACTGCCCATTATCACTAAAGTGATGGAAGGTATCATCAACAGTGTTATCACGCAGCACCTGCTCAGCATTAACCTGCTCAGTGATGCCTAGTTTGGGTCCACCAGGGTAACTCAATGCCAGATCGCATGACAGCCTTAGTTCAAACATGGACAAAAAACCTGAATTCCACAGGTGAGAGTGATAGCCCTTAATATAAACCATATTTGACCATGATTTGGAGGTGCTGATGTTGGACTGGGGTGTGCAAAGTTAAAAATCACACAAGATCAGGTTATAGTCCAACAGGTTTAATTGGAAGCACTAGCTTTCTGATCGCTGCTCCTTCACTGCTCATCAGGTGAAGGAGCAGTGTTCCGAAAGCTAGTGCTTCCAAATAAACCTGTTGGACTATAACCTGGTGTGATGTGATTTATATTTGATCATGAGTGACATTAAGGAGTCCTTGCAAAACTGGAATCAATGGGTATCAGGGGGCAAACTCTCCAATGGTTGGAGTCATAACTGACACGTAGGAAGATTGTTGTTGGAGGCCAGGCATCTGAGATCCAGGACACCTCTGTAGGAGTGTCTCACAATAGTGTTCTAGGCCCAACCATCTTCAGCTGCTTTATCAATGACCTTCTGTCCATCAAAAGGTCAGAAGTGGGGATGTTCACCAATAATTGAACAACATTTAGTACCATTCACAACTTCCCAGTCTTCTATTGGGCGATTGTGAAGTTTCATCCATTAGTTAAAATTACGGATTTTCCCGAATCTGCCCAATGTGTCCAATTGTTTGTGAGTTGAAAAGTGCCCTCTTCAGCCTATTGAATACCCACAGCTAATCCTGTGACCCTGAGATGGCAGCATCCTCAAGTCGAAGTTTGCCAATATCCAACACAGGTCAGGCATTGAAGCTGATGTGGTGTGAGATTTATATTCTCCATACCAGCCATCCTTCCCATGACCTCAATGAGCAACATTGCCAATACAAATTTGTAGAAAGTCCCTGAGGTGGTTCCCATTGCTCATTCACCCCTCACCTCCCACAGAAATTAAAATGACCTTTATCTCTATTCATATTGGAAATGATTAACACTAAGATGGGAACAACATAAAGCCACTTTAACATGTTGCAACAGTTAACATTGTAATTAAGAATTTTTTTTAAAAAATCAATCGCCAATATTACTTCATAGATGAGATTTCAAAGTCACCTAATAAAAGTCATTGCTACCATGGAGAAAAGTGACAAAGTTAATTTGGACAAATTTTCACGGGATTTGAATACAAATTAAAACCAGGAAGAGCAGAAAAAGACTTGATCAAATGGAGCCACGGAATCAGTTTTTTTTTAGATTACTTACAGTGTGGAAACAGGCCCTTCGGCCCAACAAGTCCACACCAACCCACCGAAGCGCAACCCACCCATACCCCTACACCTAACACTACGGGCAATTTAGCTTGGCCAATTTACCTGACCTGCACATCTTTGGACTGTGGGAGGAAACCGGAGCACCTGGAGGAAACCCACGCAGACACGGGGAGAATGTGCAAATTCCACACAGTCAGTCGCCTGAGGTGGGAATTGAACCCGGGTCTCTGGCGCTGTGAGGCAGCAGTGCTAACCACTGTGCCACCGTGCCACCGTATTGAGCAAGATCAGGAACGCAAACTGATCAAATGCAGCCATAACGATATTACCTCAGCATTGCTGATGTCGATTGATATCTGATTACTTTAATTAAGTGCTATTTGGGATGTCAAAAGATGGCAAAATTAGTCTAAACACTCAAAAATGCCACCAAGGAGATCATATGACATCTGGTAGCATCCCCACCTCTGAGCCAGGTGACGTGAGTTCAATCCCACTTGCTCCAGAGGTGTCATGATTAGATTCCCTACAGTGTGGAAACAGGTCCTTCAGCCCAACAAGTTCACACAGACCCTCTGATGAGTAACCCACCCAGACCCATTTCCCTCTCACTAATGCACCTCACACTGTGGGCAATTTAGCATGGCCAATTCACCTGACCTGCACTTCCTTGGACTTGTAGGAGGAAGCTCACACAGCCACAGGGAGAATGTGCAAACTCCATACAGACAGTTGCCTGAGTCTGGAATTGAACCCGGGTCCCTGTTGCTGAGAGGCTGTAGTGCTAACCACTGAGCCACCATGCCATAGCATCCATAACTAGGTTGATTAGGAAAGTATGTGGAAATGTTACCTGTTAGGGCATACCTCTGAACTATGTTATTTCTTGGATTTTTTTTGTGATTTGTGGATGTTACTGCCATATATTGTCACAGCCAATATATCCACAGCAAGATCAAATTTGCAATAGTGCCATGAATCACAAAATCATAGATTTGTTAGAGTGCCAAGTGGGTCTGGAGTCACATGCAGGCTGGTCTGGGTAAGGATGGCAGATTCCATCTCTTGAAGACATTCGTGACATTTCGGACTGTTGGGTCAGTGAAATCAGCTGCCACAGCTTCCAGAAGCTCCATCTTGAATTGGTGCCAAACTGGATCAATTCACACAGGGAGGAATGAAATAAGGTGCCCTGTACCATCAGAAGTGTCAAAGCACTTTACAGCAAATGGAGTATTTTTCTAAGTGTGGTCGCTTTTGTAAAAAACATGCAGCACCGAATTTGCAAGCACCAACAAAGAGCATAGTGCTAATAAGGCCACCTGCCCTTTGTGATGTTAATTGAGTGATAAACATTGACTGGGGCACAAGGAATAGCTCTTTTGTTGTTCGACTCATACAGCACGGAAACAGACCCTTTGGTCCAACCAATTCATGCTGAGCATAATCCTAAACTGAATGAATCCCACCTGCCTGCTTCTGTCCCATATCTCTCCAAACCTTTCCAATTCATGTACTTATCCAAATGTCTTTAAAATGCAATAATTGTGTCTACATTCAGGGTTTTCTCAGGAAATTCATTCCACATGCGAATCACCCTGTGTGTAAAATTTGCCCCATGTCTTTTTTAAATCTCTTGGCTCTCACCTTAAAAATGTGTCGCCCTGGTCTTGAAAACCCCCCACCCTAGGGAAAGGGTAACTACATTAACTCTATCTACACCTCATTATTTTATAAACTTCTCTTAAGTTCACTTCTCAATCTCCTACGTCCCAGGGAAAAGAAGTCCTACCCTATCCAGCCTTTCTTTATAACTCAAACCTTCAATACCTGGTAAACCTCTTCTGAACCCTCTCCAGCTTTTGCAATAATTCCACAAGATCTTTTACATTCACCTGAGGAGGCAGATGGGGACGTGATGTAACCTCTCATCCAAAAGTTTGGTACCTTTGATAGTATATCGCTTTCTTAATAGTCAGCCTTGATTTGTTTTACTTAAATACTGCAGGGAGGTTGGTCCTGGCTCCTTATCCTGTTCACCAAACAGTCACTGCTGCTGGAAGTGTGTTTCATGACAGTCAAGTCAGATCCAAGCGTTATATCCAACATATGCAAATAATATTTATCTCAAAATTCATGTAAATACAAAGGAAGTCGTGTGTTTGTGCAGAGCCTTTTGTAATCTCAAGATGCAGGAGATAGTGAGGACAGCAGATACTGGAGAGTCAAAGTCGATAGAGTGTGGCGCTGGAAAAACACAGAAGGTCAGGCAGCATCCAAATAGAAAGACAGTCGACGTTTCGGGCATAACCCTTTGTCAGGTCCTGGTGAAGGGCCCTGCTTGAAACATCTCTTGTCAAACGTCGAGTGATAATACCATCACCTCCGCAGGAGTTACACAGCTAAAAAGAGTCATTTGACCCATTGGGACTGTACTAGTTCTCATTAACGGCCTCGATTCTCCTCTTTTCAGTGACATGAGAGATTAAATAGTGGCCAAGGGACATCAGGCAGAAATTCTTAAGCTCTTCTTTGAAGTTACACCCAACACGCCAGTTAGTGGTATCGTGGCCCTGTTACTAGCTTAGCCAACTCGAGGTCAGTCTAACTCTTTTAGGTCGCATGTCCAAACCTCACCAGAGCAGCTGGTGAAATTCAATTAATAAAACTGTAATTGAAAGCTTTCCTAAGTGATGGCAATCATAGAACTATTCATAATCATTTGAAAAATCTATCTGGTTCAATGACGTCCTTTCAGGATCGAGCTCTGCCATCCTTAGCTGATCTGGCGTCCAGACCCGCAATCAAGTGGGCGGCATGGTGGTTTAGTGGTCAGCACAGCTGCCTCACAGCGCCAAGGTCTTGGGTTCGATTCCAGCTTCAGGTGACTGTCTGTGTGGCGTTTGCACATTCTCTCCGTGTCTGTGTGGGTTTCCTCTGAGTGCTCCAGTTTCCTCCCACATTCCAAAAAGATGTGCAGATTAGGTGAATCAACTATGCTAAATTGCCCATAGTGTTAGGTGCCCTAGTGAGGGGTAGAGGTAGGGAAATGAGTCTGGGTGGGTTACTCTCTGGAGGGTCAGTGTGGACTTGTTGGGCTGAAGGGCCTGTTCCCACAGTGTAGGGAATCTGATCATGTGTTTGATTCGTAACCACCCTCTGGACTGGCTGAGCAAATTACTCAATTCAAACAAAAGCAATTAAGGCGGAGCGACATATCTCACACTTGTCAATGGCACCTACACCCCATGAAAGAATAAATTAGGAAAAAGTCAAAACTCTCAGGAGACAGGGAAACTACCAGAAGGCATTGTTCACAGAAAGGTAAATGCATGGTTAGAGATTAAAACTTTGAGCATTTGTCATGCTGGAGGCATCTGAATGATTATTTTTCCAAACAGCATTCTGCAAGATAAAGTTTGATGTGTTTACACAGAGGCTCATTGAGAGACAGATAGCAGCTGTGCGATCTTCTGCACTATATCCACTTCACACAAAGGCACGGCAAGGGCTACAGTGGCATCTGTGCTTGAATTTTGACAGTGGTGGGTGAGCCTGGAGATGACAGATTAAACAATCATACAAAGGTTAATAACTCCCACTCTGAAAGGAAGTATAAGGCAGGATGCTACAATGGAGATACTGTGATTGTGACAGAGCGATGTCCAAACTTCTGGTCACACATGGAAGCTGTGGTCCTCGGTTTGGTTATTCTATAGAAAGACGTGTCACAAAGGCATGCAAGGTTTAAATCAACTGTTTTAAAGCACTGGCAGTACTCAGAAAAATCTGTTTATAGATGATGTCAAAGGAAAATTGCACATCTCAAATCAGTGAATACAGAGAAGGAAAGCTCTAACCAAAAGAGAAAATGTTAGAAAATCTCAGCAGGTCTGGCAGCATCTGTAAGGAGAGAAAAGAGCTGTTAGACTCGAAACGTCAGCTCTTTTCTCTCCTTACAGATGCTGCCAGACCTGCTGAGATTTTCCAGCATTTTCTCTTTTGGTTTCAGATTCCAGCATCCGCTGTAATTTGCTTTTATGAAGGAAAGCTCTTCGTTTATTCTGAGCTTTTCATGGCCTCAAAACTTCCCAATTGCCAATCAGGTATCATTTAAAGTTTGATTGCTGTTTTTTTGTAAATGTACTCATGGGATGTGGGCATCCCTGGCTGGACTGGCATTTTTATTGCCTATCCTTGATGATCGAGCCAGCAGTTAAGAGTCAACCGCATGGGTGTGGGTCTGGAGTCACATAGGCCAGACTGGGTAAAGACAGCAGTTACCTTTCCCAAAGAGAATTAATGAACCAGGTTGGCTTTTCCCAACAATCCAGAATGGTTCAGTGGTCATCGTTAGATTTTGTTTAAATTGAATTGAAATTCCGCCATCTGCCATTGACAGGATTCAAACCTGGGTTTCCAGAACACGACCAGGACCCACTGAGTTAATATTTCCTGACAATATTACCACTAGCCCATTGCCTCCCAGTGAACCAAATGGTTTTTAGCAACAATCAACTGTGGTCACGTGATTCCAATGAGGAAAGCTTTTTAATGTTATATTTTATATTAAAGTATTGAATTCAAATCTCACCATATGACATGGTGGGCTTGAAATCCACGTTCTTCACAACGCACAGCTTAGCCGGTCAGGCCTACACGCGACTCCTGGCCCATTCTTGCACGTTACTTGAAGCCTCAGCATTGCCCAATTGCAACATGTCAGCCGCAGTAAACAAAGATCCGTTCACGACCAGCACCTGCTGCAGATAGTCTCAGAGTCTGGTATGATGATGTTAATGACTGCAACCAATATATTGCATTTGAAGAGGTCGCAAATGATGTGTTAGAATTGTGCTAGGGACCTGCACGCATCTTTCAACTCATTAGCTGTAGGTGCCACCAGCTGCGCATTTATTGCCCGTCTCTAATTACCCACAGGGCAGTTAAGAGTCAACCACAATGCTGAGGGTCTGGAGTCAATTGTAAGGCAGATAAACCAAGAATGGTAGATTTCCTTTCCAAAAGAGTGTAGGAGAATCAGATGGGTTTGCACGTTAAAGTGGTTACATGATTGAAATTCGACCAGGTTTTCATTAGGCCCAAATTTCCTCCATCTGTCATTGTGGGACTGAATAGATTCCCCCAGAGCATTAATCTGATGCTCTGAGTTGCCAGTCTAGTTACATTATCACGCTGCCAATACCCCCACACAGTTATGAGTGGGAAACAAAAGAACTGCAGAAGCTGGAATCCAAGGTAGACAGGAGGCTGGAAGAACACAGCAAGCCAGGCAGCATCAGGAGGTGGAGAAGTCAACATTTCGGGTGTAACCCTTCTTAAGGACTGGGAGTGGGTGGAAGGGTAGTTGCTGATAGGGGGGAGGGGGTTTGGCAGGGTGGTGAGTTGGGAATAGTGAACACAGGTACAGGGTACGACCTGGTTGGTTGATGGGAGGAAGGAATCCGGTTGGTGGCTGGAAGGAAGGGTCAGTTAGAGGAATGGAATTGATAGGGAGGGCCGAGGAGGGGAGTTAGGGGATGGGAAGGGAGTCTATTTTAAATTGGAGAACTCAGTATTGGGTCCTCCAGGTTGTAGGCTTCCCAGGCAGAAGATAAGGTGTTGTTCCTCCAATTTGCGGTCTGATTCATTGTGGCAATGGAGGAAGCCAAGGATGGTCATGTTGGAAAGGGAGTGGGAAGGGGAATTAAAATGGGTGGTAACTGGGAGTACAGAATCAATGTTGATTCCCCACATCTCTGGTTGATTCTATCAATGTATCAAGGAATGCACTGCATGTCAAGGCTGGGAGATATACAGTGGGCATTTTCACATGTCCACTCTCCCTCTTTGCATTGTGGTCTGCTGAGGGAGGTTACACAAAGCATTGCCTCTCTCAAGTTAAATGCCTCAAACACAGGATGCTCATGTTCTTCAGGATCTTTTAGCGGTCTGTGCAAACTCTGAAACATTGAAGGTTAACCAATGTTAAACTGTGAAAGTGAGGTGTCTTAGGATTCCTTGCAAACTGTTGTCTATTGTGAGTGGGTTCACTGAGGAGGTAGTTGGCTGACTAAAACCGTAAACACTTCTGGACATTAGCATCATGTGCTGTTAGCATCCTGTATCACTGACTAGCACTTCTCCTTGAACACAGGGACAGAAGAAGTCGAAAGTGAGGACTGAAGGTGGTAGAGATCAGAGTCAAGATTAGAGTGGTGCTGGAAAAGCACAGCAGGTCAGGCAGCATCCGAGGAGCAGGAAAATCAACATTTCAGGCAGACACCCTTCATTCCTGACTTTCTAGTCAAGCTGTTCCAGTACAGCTACAGGATTGGTACTTATCTGGAGAAGTGGGAAATTACTCTCACGGATGTCGAATTCACAGATACACTTATTCACTGTCAATAATCAGCAAAGTGATGGTCATTAACTATCCTGTCAAACAGCAGTAACCTGCTCACTGGTGCTCAACAGTTCTGTCAAGGGTTCTCAGGACCTTGTTACAGCCTTGATCCAAACTTAGACAAAGGAGCTGAATTCGAAGTGAGGGGAGAGTGACTGCCCTTCAATCTCAAGCCAATATTTGACCAAATGTGGCATTACACAGGCCTGGGAAAGAAATGAAGCAAATGGAAATTGGGAGGAGAATTGTTTACTGGTTAGATTCATTCTAAACACAGAGGAAGATTACTGTGGTTGTGGGAGGTAAGTCATCTTTGTTTCAGGAGATTGCGGCAAGAGTTCCTTAGGGTAGTGTTAAAAGCACAACCATCTTCAGCTGCTTTGTCAATGACCATGCCTCCATAATAAGGTCAGAAATGTGGATACTCATTGATATATACACAATGTTTTGTACCATTCGTGACTCCTTAGAGACTGAAGCAGTCCATGTTCAAATGCAGTAAGATCTGGACAACATCCAAACTTGGGCGAACAATTGGCAAATAATATCGAAGCCACACACATATGCAGGCACTGACCATCTCCAACAAGAGAGACCCTGAGCTTCCAGTTGCTGGCCACTTCAAACCCCCCACCCTGTTCCCTGGCTGACATCTCTCTCTCAGGCTTACTGCAATGCTCCAGGGAAGCTCAGCACAAACTGGAAGACCAACACCTTATTTTCTGCTTGGGGACCCTGCAACTTTCACGACTCAATATTTGACTACTTCAGGGCTTGAACTCTCTCATTTCCTTACTCCAACCCCCCTTGTTATCACACAGTCTGTTACTACACACAACCCATCGTTAACCACTAACTGTCCCTATTAATAGCTATTCACCCTCCTAGCCAGATCATAATTGACTCTTTTGTCTATGCAACTGTTCTTCTCTCTCTTTGAGCTCTATCCCACCTATTGTTTATTCCTTACCCAACCCTATCTTCTGCATATAAACTAACATTTTCCTCGCTACCATCAGTTCTGAGGAAGTGTCACTGGACCTGAAAGGTTAACTCTGCTTTTTCTTGACAGATGCTGCCAGTTCTGCTGAGTTTTTCCAGAAATTTCTGTTTTTGTTTCCAACAAGAGAGAGTCTAACTATTGCCCATTTACAGTCGATGGTATCATCATCACTGAATCCCCGACAGTCAAAATTGACCAGAAACTGAACTGGACCAATCATGTGGCTACAAGAACAAGCCAACAGCTGGGAATTCTCTGATGATTAACTTACCCCCTCATTCTCCAAAGCCTGTCTCCAAGTTAGCAGTGTGATGGAACACTCTCCACTTGCCTCCAGCTCCGACAACATTCAATATGCTCGATACTAACCAGGCCAAAATAGTCTACTTGGTTGGTATTACATTCACCACCTTTAACATGCACTCTCTTCACCAGTGACACAGAGTGGCAGCGGTGAGTAAAGAAACTCATCCAGCCACTTTGACAGCATTTTCAAAGCCCACGATCACTTTCATTCGGAATGGCATGGGCAGCACATGCATGGGAATGCCACCCCTGCCAGTTCCTTTCCAAACCATCCCGACTTATTATCACTGTTCCTTCAGTGCCCTTGGGTCAATATCCTGGAACCCCCTTTCCTCAGCGCATGGGCTGCTGTGGTTCAAGAAGATAGTTCATCACCACCTTTCCCAGGGTGTTTAAGGGTCATTGATATATGTCGGTCTGGTCAACAATTTACACATGACAAGAAAGGCTTTTTATCGAAGTTGGTGATTGAGATGGAGATCTGTCAGTTTACATATATTACACAAGGAGAGTTAGGAGAAGCCAGAGTTGTTTTTATTGGAACATAGGGGTGATACAGAGTCATAGTTTCATAGAGATGTACAACATGGAAACAGACTCTTCGGTTCAACCTGTCCATGCTGACCAGATATCCCAACCCAATCTAGTCCTACCTGCCAGCACCCGGCCCATATCCCTCCAAACCCTTCCTATTCATATACCCATCCAAATGCCTCTTAAATGTTGCAATTGTACCAGCCTCCACCACATCCTCTGGCAGCTCATTCCATACACGTACCACCCTCTGTGTGAAAGGTTTGTCCCTGAGGTCGCTTTTATATCTTTCCCCTTTCACCTTAAATCTATGCCCTCTAGTTCTGGAATCCCCGTCCCCAGGGAAAAGACTTTGCCTATTTATCCTATCCATGCTCCTCATAATTTTGTAAACCTCTATAAGGTCACCCCTCAGCCTCCGACACTCCATTGAAAACAGCCCCAGCCTGTTCAGCCTCTCCTTGTAGCTCAAATCCTCCAACACTGGCAACATCCTTGTAAATTTGGGATTGTATTCATTGGAGTTTAGAAGATTAAGGGGAGACTTAATAGAGACGTACAAGATAATACATGCTTGGAAAGGGTGGACGCTAGGAAATTGTTTCCGTTAGGTGAGGAGACTAGGACCCGTGGACACAGCCTTAGAATTAGAGGGGGTCAATTCAGAACAGAAATGCGGAGACATTTCTTCAGCCAGAGAATGGTGGGCCTCTGGAATTCATTGCCACGGAGTGCAGTGGAGGCCGGGACGCTAAATCTTTTCAAGGCAGAGATTGATAGATTCTTGTTGTCTCAAGGAATTAAGGGGAAAATGCGGGTAAGTGGAGTTGAAATGCCCATCAGCCATGATTGAATGGCGGAGTGGACTCAATGGTCCGAATGGCCTTACTTCCACTCCCATGTCTTATGGTCTTATGGTCTTAAATCTTTCCTAAACCCTTTCAGGTTTCACAACATCTTTCCGATAGGAAGGAGACCAGAATTGCATGCAATATTCCAACAGTGGCCTAACCAAAGTCCTGTACAGCTGCAATATGACCTCCCAACTCCTGTATTCAATACTCTGACCAATAAAGGAAAGCATACCAAACGTCTTCTTCACTATTCTGTCTACCTGCAACTCCACTTTCAAGGAACTATGAACCTGCACTCCAAGGTCTCTTTGTTCAGCACACTTCCTAGGACCTTACCATTAAGTATATAAGTCCTGCTAAGATTTGTTTTCCCAAAATGCAGCACCTTGCATTTATCTGAATTAAACTCCATCTTCCAGTTCTCAGCCCATTGGCCCATCTGGTCAAGGTCCTGTTGTAATCTGAGGTAATGCTCTTCGCTGTCCACTACACCTCCAATTTTGGTGTCATCTGTAAACTTACTAACTGTCCCTGTTATGCTCGCATCCAAATCATTTATGTAAATGACAAAAAGTAGAGGACCCAGCACCGATCCTTGTGACACTCCACTGGTCACAGGCCTCCAGTCTGAAAAACAACCCTCCACCACTATCCTCTGTCTTCTACCTTTGAGCCAGTTCTGTATCCAATGGCAAGTTCTCCCTGTATTCCGTGAGATCTAACCTTGCTAATCAGTCTCCCATGGGGATCCTTGTCAAATACCTTACTGAAGTCCATATAGATCACATCTACAGCTCTGCCCTCATCAATCCTCTTTGTTACTTCCTCAAAAAACTCAATCAAGTTTGTGAGACATGCTTTCCCATGCACAAAGCCATGTTGACCATCCCTAATCAGTTCTTGCCTTTCCAAATACATGTACATCTTGCCCCTCAGGATTCCCTCCAACAACTTGCCCACCACCGACGTCAGGCTCAATGGTCTATAGTTCCCTGGCTTGTCCTTACCACCCTTCTTAAACAGTGGCACCACGTCTGCCAACCTCCAGTCTTCCGGCACATCACCTGTGACTATCAAAGATACAAATGTCACAGTAAGAGGCCCAGCAATCCCTTCTCTAGCTTCCCACAGAGTTCTAGGGTTCACCTGATCAGGTCCTGGGGATTTATCCACCTTTACCCGTTTTGAGACATTCAGCACTTCGTCCTTTGTAACATGGACATTTTTCAAGATGTCACCATCTATTTCCCTACAGTCTATATCTTCTATATCCTTTTCCACAGTAAATACTGATGCAAAGTACTCATTTAGTATCTCCCCAATTTTCTCCGGCTCCACACAAAGGCCTCCTCACTGATCTTTGAGGGGCCCTATTCTTTCCCTAGTTACCCTTTTGTCCTTAATGTATTTGTAAAAACTCTTTGGATTCTCCTTGATCCAATTTGCCAAAGCTATCTCATGTCCCCTTTTGCCCTCCTGATTTCCCTTTTAAGTATACTCCTACTGCCTTTATACTCTTCTAAGGATTCACTCCATCCATCCTGTCTATACCTGACATATGCTTCCTTGTTTTTCTTAACCAAACCCTCAATTCCTTTAGTCATCCAGCATTCCCTATACCTACCAGCCTTTCCTCTCACCCTGACAGGATTATACTTTCTCTGGATTATTTTTATCTCATTTCTGAAGGCTTCCCATTTTCCAGCTGTCCCTTTATCTGCGAACATCTGCCTCCAATCAGCTTTCAAAAGTTCTTGCCTAATACTGTCAAATTTGGCTTTTCTCCAATGTAGAACTTCAACTTTTAGATCTGGTCTATCCTTTTCCATCACTATTTTAAATCTAGTAGAATTATGGTCGTTGGCCCCAAAGTGCTCCCCCACTGACACCTCAGTCACCTGCCCTGCCTTATTTCCCAAGAAAAGGTCAAGTTTTGTACCTTCTCTCGTAGGTACATCCACATACTGAATCAGAAAATTGTCTTGTACACACTTAACAAATTCCTCTCCATCTAAACCCTTAACACTATGGCAGTCCCAGTCGATGTTTAGAAAGTGGAAATCCCCTAACATAACTACCCTATTATTCTTACAGATAGCTGAGATCTCCTTACAAGTTTGTTTCTCAATTTCTCTCTGACTATTAGGGGGTCTATAATACAATCCCAATAATGTTATCATCCCTCTCTTATTTCTCAGTTCCACCCAAATAACTTCCCTGGATGTATTTCCAGGAATATCCTCCCTCAGCACAGCTGTATTGCTATCCCTTATCAAAAATGCCTCTTCCCCTCCTCTCTTGCCTCCCTTTCTCTCCTTCCTGTAGCATTTGTATCCTGGAACATTAAGCTGCCAGTCCTGCCCATCCCTAAGCCATGTTTCTGTAATTGCTATGATATCCCAGTCCCATGTTCCTACATGAGTAAGGTATACAAAATTGTAAAGCTTGGAGATAGAGTAGACTGGAGGAACCTGTCTCCCTTGGCAGAGATTTCAAAAAGCAAGGTCATAGCTTCAAGCTCAATGGCTGAAGGATTAGGAGGGATGTGAGGAAATATGTTTTTATGCAGAGGGAATTCACTGACTGAGTTGGTGGTGGATGTAGAGACCTGAAACTCTTTTTAAAAGTACCTGGATCTGCATCATAAGCTGCAGTGCTATGAACCATATGAAGGAAGATGGGACGAGAAAGGGTGTCTTTGTGTTGGTATGGATAAGATGGGCTGAACGTCCCCTTTCTGTTTTGTATCATTTCTATGGCTTTACCAATCTATGTGTTGGTATATCCCCATGCATGTATTTGAGCAATTGGAAAACTTAACTTCCTCTATTAATTATCAGGAGGAAAACTGAGAGTAAGGGGGTAAGAGAGAACTTGTAATGAAACTTAGATATCTTCCCAACAGACCAGCAGAGAAACTGAATTAAAAAGACTGATAACAGTTTCCAATCCAAAGAGTAGATGTGATCCAATTTCATCTCTCAGGCATTGAAATTCAGTTCCCCCGACCAGTCACGCTCAGTAACTCCTCCAAATCATCCTCCCTCGAGAATATCATCAGGACTGGCTGTTTATGCAAAGTTATTCAAAGAAGAGGAACATCAGCAGTGAGAGACAGGGAAGAAAAAGCCCAGAGGGAAGTTGAAGTGAAGCTATTTTTAACTATTTGCTTCTGTTGAAGACAACTGATGACTCGCCTCCCTGTTTAAAATTCAATGCAATATTGGGTGCCTGCACAGGAATGACAAGAATGTACAGTAGCACTGTTCTGTGTGAGACACGGCAACCACCAATCTCATGAATACACCTCAAATGCCTCATGGATTTCACCTGGGCGACCCCAGGCATAAACTCACCATATATCAAATAACTTTTAACAGTCACAGAACCATAGAATTGCTACAGTATGGATGCAGGCATTTGGCCTAGTGAGTCCACACTGACCATCTGAAGAGCATCCCACCCAGATCCACATCCCTGCCCTTGCCTATAACCCTGCATTCACCATGGCTGATCTACCCACCCTGTACATCCATAGACCCCGTGGGCAATTTAGTACAGCCAGCCCACCTCACCTGCACAGTTTTGGACCCACCTAATTCCCTAGGTGTTGTTAAATACCAAAACAGTGAAAACAGGAGTAGGCCATTCGGCCCTTCAAGCCTGCCCCACGAATCAACATGATCATGGTCAATCACCCTACTCAATACCCAGTTCCTGCTTTTGTTCTATACCCTCCGATCTTGTTAGCCACAAGAATGATAAAAATTCCTTCTTGACAATGTAATGATTGTAATGAGGTCAGCCAAGTGGACCTCAGAGAGTATGAGTTCCCTGATTGAGCTGTTAATCTGGTCCAGTCAGGGAGCCCCGGCTGACAGATAAAAAGGGTGAGTGTCTGAAATACTGACAGTATTTTGCTTCACTCTGTGTGAGGCAGGATGCCAGTCAAGGGACTGTTCATGTGTAAGTAAAGAGTGATTTGGCAATGGGACACTGGCTTCTACAGAGTTATATCTGAAAATGTTCAACACTTTGTCCTCAACCACTTTCTTTGGAAGTGAATTCCACAGGCTCACCACTCTCTGGGTGAAGAAATTTCTCCCCAACTCAGTCCTAAATGATCTGTTCTATATCATTAGCTTGTGACCATTAGTTCTGAAGTCCCTGGCATCAGAAACATCCATCCTGCATCTATAATGGTATCAACAGAAGCCAAAGGAGCCATTTTCTAATCTTCCAGTCAGGTATTTGCACAGTCAAACAGCTCACTTTTTCTTCGTGTTAACTTCGCCAGGATAGTTATTAACACATATAGAGCTGTCCTCCTTTTCTTTCACACTTTTAACCTTGTGAAACCTAATTTAGAATGACCTTCAACTGCTGAAATGCTAAAGTCTAATAAGTCCTAACAACATGACCAGGAATACCAAGCAGTGTGTCATTATCGTAAGTGGAAGGAAGTTGGTTCTCTCGAGCAGTAATTGGTTTAACTTCACTTCATTGTGCAATTTTCTTCCTCATCCCCTAAGTTAACAAAATGGTGAGATGTGATGTGGTAGGGGCTAACGATGGGGCTGTGGGAAGGAGATTAAGAACCAAATCTTGGGGTGGCATAGTGTTTCAGTGATTAGCACTGCTGCCTCACAGCAGCAGGGTCCTGGGCTCGAATCCATCCTTGGGCAGCTATGTGGAGTTTGTACATTCTCCCCATGTCTGCATGGGTTTCCTCTGGGTGCTCCAGTTTCCTTTCACAGTTCGAAGATGTGCTGGTTAGGTGAATTGGCCATGCTAAATTTCCTTTCGTGTCCAGGGATGTGCAGGCTAGATTGGTTAACTACAGGAAATGCAGGGTTACAGGGATAGGATAGTGAGGTTGGTCTGGGTGTGGTGTTCTTTAGAGAATGGACTCAATGGACCAGATGAGTTGGAGGTGGCTTAATGGGATCATTGTTAGATCAAAAGACTCTAGGAGACCTGAGTTTGAATCCTGCTGCATCAGATGGCGGAATTTGAATTCGATAAAAAGTCTGGAATTAACAATCTACTGATGACCATGAAACCATTGCCAATTGTTGGAAAAGCCCATCTGGTTCACTAATGCCCTTCATGGAAAGAGATCTGCCTTCCTCACCTGGTCTGGTGTACAGGTGATTCCAGACCCACAGCATGTCCCGTTGAAGGCAAAGGATAGGAAAGGCAGGATTTGTGAACTGTGGATGACAGGAGAAAATGTAGGACTAGCCAAG
This sequence comes from Chiloscyllium punctatum, assembly GCF_047496795.1. Lineage (NCBI taxonomy): Eukaryota > Metazoa > Chordata > Chondrichthyes > Orectolobiformes > Hemiscylliidae > Chiloscyllium > Chiloscyllium punctatum. Next base: position 11,866,133 of record NC_092747.1, on the reverse strand, counting down.
AGGAAAAGGGAAGCGTACATAAGGTCCAGGCAGCTAAGAACAGAATATCAGAAGAGTAGGACCAGTCGTAAATGAGGAATCAAGCAGGCTAAAAGGGGTCATGAAATAGCGTCAGTATGCAGAATTAAGGAGAATCCCAACACATTTTATTCTTACATAAGAAGCAAGTGGGTAACTAGAGAAAGGATTGGTCCACTAAAGGATAATGAAGGAAGGCTGTGTGTCGAACCTGAGAGAATGGGTGAGATTCTGAATGATTACTTTGCATCAGTGTTCAATGAGGAGAGGAACATGATGATTTTTGAGATTAGAGATAGAAGCTTGATTAGTCTGGATCACATTGCCATAAATAAGGAAGATGTGTTGGGTAGGCTAAAGGTTATTAAGGTGGACAAATCCCCAGGACCGGATGGGATCTAGCCCAGGTTTCTGAGGGAGGCGAAAGAGGAAATAGCTGGGACCCTGATAGATATCTTTGTAGCATCCTTAAACACAGGCGAGGTGCCGGAGGACTGGAGGGTTGCTCATGTTGTCCCCCTGTACAAGAAGGGTAGTAGGGATATTCCGAGTAACTACAGACCAGTGAGCCTGACGTCGGTGGTGGGATAGTTGCTGGAGAAGGTCCTGAATGATAGGCTCTATTTATATTTAGAAAAGAATGGACTTTTCAGTGATAGGCAACATGGTTTTGTGCGGGGGAGATTGTGCCTTACCAACTTACTGGAGTTCTTTGAGGAAGTGACCAAGTTGATAGATTAAGGTAGGGTTGTTGATGTCATATGCATGGACTTTCGTAAGGCATTTGATAAGGTTCCCCATGGTAAACTAATGGAGAAAGTAAAGTCACATGGTGTGCAAAGTGTTCTAATGAGGTGGATAAAGAACTGTTTGAGCAATAGGAGACAGAGAGTAGTAGTTGAAGGGAGTTTCTCAAAATGGAGAAAGGTGACCAGTGGTGTTCCACAGGGTTCAGTGTTGGGGCCACTGTTGTTTGTGATATACATAAATGATCTGGAAGAGGGCACTGTTGGTATGATCAGCAAGTTTGCAGATGACACGAAGATTGGTGGAGTAGCAGAAAACATAAAGGACTGTCAAAGAATACAGGAGAATATAGATAGACTAGAGAGTTGGGCGGAAAAGTGGCAGATGGAGTTCAATCCAAACAAATGTGAGGTGATGCATTTAGGCAAGTCTAATTCTAGTGCAAATTATACAGTGAATGGAAGAGCCTTGGAAAAAGTTGATGAGCAGAGAGATCTGGGAGTGCAGGTTCATTGTACCCTGAAGGTTGCTGCACAGGTGGATAGAGTGATCAAGAAGGCATATGGTATGCTTGCCTTCATTGGATGGGGTATTGAGTATAAGGGCTGGCAGGTCATGTTAAAATTGTACAAGACATTGGTTCGGCCGCATTTAGAATACTGTGTACAGTTCTGGTCGCCACATTACCAAAAGGATGTGGACACTTTGGAGAGGGAGCAGAGAAGGTTTAAGAGGATGTTGCCTGGTATGGAAGGTGCTAGCTATGAAGCGAGGTTGAGTAGGTTAGATTTGTTTTCATTAGAAAAAAAGAGATTGAGGGGGGACCTGATTGAGGTTTACAAAATCATGAAGGATATAGACAGTGTAGTTAGAGATAAGCTTTTTCCCAAGGTGAAGGATTCAATAATGAGAGGTCATGCTTTCAACATGAGAGGTGAAAAGTTTAAGGGGGATACACGCGGCAAGTACTTTACACAGAGGGTGATGGGTATCTGGAACGCGTTGCCAGCAGAGGTGGTAGAGGCAGGCACGGTAGATTCATTTAAGATGTGTCTCGACAGATGCATGAGTAGGTGGGGAACTGAGGGATACAGATGGTTAGGAATTGGGCGACAGGTTTAGACAGTACATTTGGATCGGCTCAGGCTTGGAGGTCCGAAGGGCCTGTTCCTGGGCTGTAAATTTTTGTTGCTCTTTGTTCTTTGCTCAATGTGGTTGGCTCTCAACTACCTTCTGAAATGGCTGAGCAAGCCACACAGTCTCAAGAAGGAAACAAACACATCCCTCCATCCTAAGATCAGCAGTTAGAATGTTCACTGATGATTGCATAACATTCAGACCCATTCATGACTCCTCAGATACTGAAGCAGTCCATGTTCAAATGCAACAAGTTCTGGAAAATATCCAGACTTGGGTTAACAAGTAGAAAGTAATATTCACACTACAAAAATGTCAGGTAATGAGCATCACCAATAAGAGACAATCTAACCACCACCTGTTGACATTCAATGGTGTTACCATTGTTGAATCCCACACTATAAACAGCCTTGTGGTAATCATTGACCAGAAACTCAACAGGACTCAATGCATAAACACAATGACTACAAGAGTAGGTCAGAGGCTTGGAACACTGCAGTGAGTAATTCACCTCCTGACCTTCCAAAACCTGTCCATCATCACTTTTCTGATGATCAAGAGTAGACTGATGAGGCAGTAATTGGCCAGGTTGGATTTGTCCTGCTTTTCTTTGTATGGGATATACTTGGGCCATGTTCCACATTGTTGGGTTAATGCCTGCATTGCAGCTGTATGAGAACAGCTTCACTAGGTGAGTAATAAGTTCTGCAGCATAAATCTTCAGTACTATTCCAGGAATAATGTGAGGGCCAGTAGCTTCTGCAGTATCCAGTACCTCCAAAGTTTTTTTTGAAATCAGGTAGAATGAATTGAATTGGCTGAAGACAGGTATCTGTGACGCTGTAGACCACCAGAGGAGTCTGAGATGGATTGTCAACTTGGCACATCTGGCTGAAGATTGCTGTAAATGCTTCAGCCTTATCTTCTGCACTGATGTGCTGGACTCTTCCATCAGTGAGGATGGGAGATACAGAGCAACCTTCATTATCCCAAGGGCACAGATGGGGAATATTTTGTTCGGTTAATTGAATTCCAGATATTCGAATGCCAGATAACATAGTTTTTTTGAACATCGGGACATTGCAATCTTTCCAGATAATGGGATATTTGGATAATTGAATGCCAGATAATTGAGGTTATTCTGTATTTGGACCAAGATCCTGTAATTCCTTCCCTATCAGCATTGTGGGTCTCCCTACAGAACATGGACTGCTGTGGTACGAAAAGCTCAGTACCTGCCTCTCAAAGGCAGCTCAGGACAGCCAATAAACACTGGTCCAGTCAGCAACGCCCATGTCCCATGAGTGAACAAAAGGAAGTGGCTTGACTTTTATCGCTTCGCAGTGCTGCATGTCCCAATTGTGCAGGTATGATCTCATCTGAAAGGCAGCACCTCCAACAGCACAGCACTCCCTGAGTACTGCAGTGGGAATAACCTATAGGTGCGTGCATTGGCAGTGGGACTGAAATTGAAGAGTATGCTGATGTGTCACCCTTCACTGTGGCTGTCAATCAAAGTAGGCAACATTAACTTGTTAAAATTTGCCACAATGCATTGCACAAGATAGATCATTAGGACGTGATCATCTCTTTAATATAACTCATTCTTAATTTATCACCAATTGTAAATAGCTGGGCTGTCCTTGCAAATCCTTCTTCTGTCAGACCCCAAAGAGAAGAAAAATAAAGGTCAAGACCAAAGAGAAAAGAAAACAAGTGTCTGTTCTGATTTTCAATTCCTCCAAGTTTAACAGAGGAGATAGGCCCCTCATATCAAAGACCGGTCACTGAACATAAACGTGTTTGAAATAGATGCTCAATTTCCTGGGACGATGTCATATGGTTGTTCTAAAGTTTCTCTCCCGGGGACTGATATGTTGTTGCTGGCTCTGACAATTCCATAAAAACATCACACTTCACCTCATCCCAGACTCCTTGACATAATCATCTTTCGGAGACCTCTGGGTGCTCCAGTTTCCTCCGACAGTCCAAAAATGTGCAGGTTAGGTGAATTGACCATGTTAAATTGCCTGTAGTGTTAGGTGAAGGGCTAAATGTAGGGGAATGGGTCTGGGTGGTTTGCGCTTCAGCGGGTCGGTGTGGACTTGTTGGGCCAAAGGGCCTGTTTTCACACTGTAACTAATCTAATCACCCTAAACCTATGCCCTCTAGTTCTAGACTCTCCCAACCCAGGGAAAAGACCTTGTCAATTTACCCTATCAATGCCCTCATGATTTTTTTATAAGGCCACCCCTCAGCCTCATAAAGCTATACAGCACAGTGGTTCAGTGGTTAGCACTGCTGTCTCACAGCGCCAGTGACCCGGGTTTGATTCCAGCCTCAGGCAACTGTCTGCGTGGAGTTTGCACCCATTCTCCCCGTGCCCGTGTGGGTTTCCCCCGGGTACTCCGGTTTCCTCCCACATCCAAAGATGGCCATGCTAAATTTGCCTTTAGTGCTAGGTGCATTAGTCAGAGGTAAATGTATGGAAATGGGTCTGAATGGGTTACTCTTCTGAGGGTGGGTGTGGACTTGTTGGGCCAAATAGCCTGTTTCCACACTGTAGGGAATCCAATCTAAACAAAGAAACAAACTCTCCAGTCCAACATATCCGTGCTGACCAGGTTTCCTAAACTGAACTATTCCCACGTGCCTGTGTTTGGCCCTTAACTCTCTGAACCTTTCGTAGTTATGTGCCTGCCTAAATGTCTTTGAAATGTTGTAACTGTACCTGTCTCGATCACTTCATCTCGCAGCTCATTGCATAAATGCACCACCCTCTGTGTGAAAAAAGTTGTCCTTGGGTCCTTTTTGAATCTTTCTCCTCTTGCTGTAAACCAATGCCCTCTAGTTTTGAAACCCCTACCCTTGGAAACAGACCTTTGCTGTACATCTTATCAATGCCCCTCATGATCTTATAAGCATATATAAGGTCACCCCTCATCCTCTCTCTGCACAGGAAAAAAGCCCCAGCCCCGTCCTGGCAACATCCTTGTCAATGTTTTCTGTGTACTTTCCACTTTAACAACATGCTTTCTATCATAGGGCTAGCTGAATTGTCCGCAGTATTCCAAATGTGGTCTTACCAATGACTTCTGCAGCCTTCAACCACTAGCCCTACAATCACTCGAAGATATCTGCACTCCTCCCAGTCTGTTTTTATTCCTATCCTGGTTCCTGATGGGCCTGTGGAATTCATTGCCATGGAGCGCATTGGAGACCGGGACGTTAAATGTCTTCAAGGCAGAGAATGATAAATTCTTAATCCCGCAAGGAATTTAGGGTATGGGGAGAGTGTGGGTAAGTGGCATTGAAATGCCCATCAGCCATGACTGAATGGCCGAGTGCTCTCGATGGGCTGAATGGCCTTACTTACACTCCTATTTCTTCTGGTCTTATGGCCTTCATTTCATTATCCAGAGGGATAGAAATGGAGAAACTGTTTAAACTCATAGAAAGTTAGGAAAGAGAAGGCACAGTTTTGAAATGATTCGTGGAAGACGTAAAGTGTGGAAAGATGTTTTGAGCAGTGAAGGCAGGATCAACTGTGGCATTCAAGAGGATACAGGAGGATTACTTAAACAGAAAGAATGTGCAAAGGCATGGGCCTACATCAGGAGATGGCACTAAATCATTGGAGAGCTGGTGCAGACATCATGGGTGAAATGGTCTCTCTCTCTGTCATTACATTTCTCTGACTCTTCTATTGATGGCAGTCATGTTAGATTTCCCTCCCTAAACTCACTGTCTCTCTCTCTCTCTCTCTCTCTCATACTTTCCGTTAAGTTGCTTGTAAAAAAAAACTTCCTCCTTTTGATGATCTGCCAGTAATGTCACAGAATTAATAATCTCCAGACAGTATGATCCATTACAATATGACAAGATTATACTAAAGAATAATTTAACAATATTACACCCCTAACCAACTCAACTGGGACAACCTATTTCTGAGGTTGGAACTTATGAATCTTTGGAACTCCTTGCCTCAGAGAGCTGTGGGATTAGAGTCCTTTAAAGCTAAAATAGATAGATTCTTGATCAATAGCAGACCAAGAAGCAAGTACTCAGAAGGTCAGGCAGTATCTGTGGACAGAGAGAAACAGAGTTAATGTTCCACATTAATGACCTTTAATCAGAACAATCACTTAGTTCAGATATCCAGCGTGTGCAGCATGTCACCGAATTAGCTCATTTGTTTCATTTAAAGACCCTTTTTTAACTGTGAACAAATTAAGTTGTGTATTTCCTGCACTGCAGTCGTGAAAATTCTGCAAATCATTATCATTGGCTGTAAATCACTGTGGAAAAGGTGTGCACAATGAGTTGCAGGAAAATGCTGTTTTTTCCTCCGTGAGACTTCAGAGTAACAAGTGACTCATTAGGACCCTTGTAGCTCCTAACCTTGATCAATCAGACCCAATTTTACTCCAATTAAATGGCTTATTCCACAGTGGTAGTTACCCTATTTCTGAGGTTGGAGCTTATGAATCTTTGAAACTCATTGCCTCAGAGAGCTGTGGGATTTGAGTCCTTTAAAGCTAGGATAGATTCTTGATCAATAGCAGACCAAGAGTTATGGGGAAAGTACAGGAAAGTAGACGTTAAGGATGTTGGATCGGACATGAACCTATTGAATGGTAGAACAGATTGGAGCGATTTAACTACCTCTTTCTGTTTCAATTTTGTATGATCTTATAACATCTCTGAGTTAGTTCAATAGACCACATCTCCACACCTCACAGTCTGAATGCTACACAGCAGGGGTAAATAACTGTACATGGTTCAGATTTTTTTGCACCGTTGTAGTGTTTCTGTCTCTGGATCAGGAGGCCCTCCTTCTCCAGAGGTGTGTAATAACATCGCTGAACAGGTGGATTAGAAAATATCTGAGGCAACAAGACCTTACATTCCTCAACCTTCTGGATAATTCAACAAAGGTACAAAGCCTGAATGTAGTCCATTTGTTTGTGCAGAATGAATCCCATAATATGAACATATGTTACTTTTTGTAAACATGATTAAGCCACAGTGTACGTTCAGCTTAAATAGACGTTAGCACGGCCATTACGGAGCCAAATGTCTCTCATTGCTTTGAACATAGCAATATCACGGCCAATTAGAGATGATCTGCTGACCAATCAGCACTTTTACTTCAAGTTGATGAGAATGTTGAAATTTGGCATTCTTGTGTCTGTCCTGATGAATGCAAGATGAAAACCTTCAGCAAAACATTTCTCTTTTCAGCAACAATCAACCTCTGCACTGCCAAGCGACTGATAATATTTATCGTAATATAATGATTTGCCATCTCTTGCCTCAAAGCACTTCACACAATCAATTACCTTTGGAGTGAAAGTGACTATTGTTGTGTCGGCCTACAAGGCAATAAATAAAATTAATGAGATGGTTTTGGTTGAGACGAGCGTCTTGGAAAATTACCCTGCTCTTCAAAGCTTGGAAAAGGTATGGGACTTCAGCCAAGCATTGTGAGGTACAACAACACATTCGGAGGAGCATTGAATGAATTGATCAATTTGTACTAATTGCATTCAACAAGATTAGGGATGGTTGCTGCAGACTGTTTAGATTATTTTGCTGCAATTACTTCTTGCTCTGAATAGTTCGCTATTTTTTCTTCATTGTTATTTCGACACAGTGTTGCTATGGTGACAAATCAAACACTGTTTTCCTTTAGTGAATCGATAATAGCATAATGTTGACAAATTAATACATATCAAATTTCCCAACAACAGGTATATTAACACAAATGATTATCTGTAAAAATATTGTAAGTTATTTTCATATTGGTTATTCTCTTAAAAGAAAATTCAATAACTAAATTCAATTTTGCAAGCAATTTAAAAACTATTTGATTTACTGCACTGATGCCAGACAGTCAGCTGCTCGAGGCCATTTTCCAGGGAATAAAATGGCTGCCAGCTTCTGCAGTGACCCTTCACTTAAATAGTATGTTGCTTTTCTATTCTTTTTGCTAAAATGGTCAAGTCCATATTTTTCCATCCCCACTTATTTAACCAATCTATATTCCTTTGAAAACTCATTATTGCCTTATAGGAACTATAACCAGTGCAAGAACTGAGCCCAACCCCCACCTCCACACCTCCACCCCCCCCCCCCGCCCATTGTTAGTATGATCCTGTATCATATAAATCAGTCATCCAGCAAACTGAGCTAACCAGGGCAACCTGCCACCGGCCACTCAATACGCAAATACTCTATTTGCAGGAAGAGGGTTCACAACCCTCAAAGGGAAAGTTTTTAACTGCCTCAACTCTGTTTTAAATGGGTGACCTCTTACTTTTAAACAGTGTCCCCCAGTTCTAGATCCTCTCTTGAAGGAAACATCCTCTCAACTTCTGCCCTTTTGAGGCACTTCAAGATTTTGCATGTTTCAATCAAGTCACCTCTTACGTATCTAAACACCAGAGGGTAGTCTGAGGCTCTCTTCATAAGACAACCACACATTCCTGGAATTAGTCTGGCAAACCTTCTTTGAACTTCCTCCAGTGAATTTCCATCTTTCTTTAAATAAGGTGATCAATATTGTACAGGGTCCAATAGAACTGAAGCATAACCTCCAATTCAACGCAATCCTCCTTATGATAAATGATTCTAATAGCTTTGCTAATTGCATGTGATACCTGCACACTAAACCTCTGTGATTGATGAATGAAGACAGCCAGATCCCTCTTCATCTCAGAGCTTTTCATGCATCGAAATGTTGAAAATAGGAGCAGGAGTAGGCCATTTGGCCCCTCAAGCTTGCTTTACAATTCAATATGATCATGGCTGACCATCCATCTCAGTCCTCTGTTCCTGCGTTCATATCCTTTGATCCCTTTAGCTCTAAGAACTGTACCAAACTCCTTGTTGAAAATATTCAATGTTTTAGCTTCAACCATTTTCTGTAGCAGAGCTCCACAGGTTCGCCACTCGCTGGGAGACAATGTTTCCCCTCGTCTGTATAGGATGCGCCGAAGGACGGCATGGTGGCACAGTGGTTAGCACTTCTGCCTCACAGCGCCAAAGACCCGGGTTCAATTCCCGCCTCAGGCGACTGACTGTGTGGAGTTTGCACATTCTCCCCATGTCTGTGTGGGTGTGCTCTAGTTTCCTCCCACAGTCCAAAAAAATGTGCAGGTTAGGCGAATTGGCCATGCTAAATTGCCTGTAGTGTTAGGTGCAGGGTAAATGTAGGGGAATGGGTGTGGGTGGGTGCGCTTCGGCGGGTCGGTGTGGACTTGTTGGGCGGAAGGGCCTGTTTCCACGCTGTAAGTAATCTAATCTAATCTAAAAATTATTGATGCTAGCTAACGCTTGAATGACCTTGAATCCTATGAACATTCCTGTATGTGTTCAAGAGGGGCACAATCAATGTGTTTATCTTTAGTTGTTTTTCTGTACTTACTGCTTGTTACACTGCACAAGAGAGATTCTGGATTGTTGGACTTCACTGAGCCTGGGATGGTGAATGGCACCAGGAACAACCTCAGCCTCCAGACCAGCCATCGATCAAGGGGTTCCCAATGGACAGAAGGGCGTGAGGTTCGTTGCTTTTTGTCCTTCTTTTGTCATTTTTTTTTCCTATTACTTAATAAATGTTCATACTTCAGCCTTGTTTTTCCATGTTTTTTATTATTGCTTAATAACTGTTTGTATATAAGTAAACACACGTTCTCTTAACTACATTTAACTGAATCCGAAAAGAACCACTTGGACACATTATATGATCCAAGATGTCATCTCAGTCCTGAATTGACAAGCCTGTATCTTTACAGTGTGACTCTTGGTTCTGGACTCCTCCATAATCGGAACCATCCTTCCTTGCCTTTACTCAAGCCTGTTGGGTAGATGGATGTTAGAATTTTATATGTTTCTACAGAGAAATAACTAGATAACTAAAACAAGAATCAGAAGGAATAAAGATCGTCAAACCTACAACAGAGAAAGAATCTCAGAGGCACTTCATCATTGTGGCTTAAATACATAGGTACATTTGATCAGCCTAATGTTATCCTTCAGGCTAGATATTAAAATGATACAAGCAGTGTTTGACAAGCCTGGCTGGAGGTGGGGAATCCCACAATGCTCAATTAAAATCTGTCTCATAAAAGTAATCAATTGATGTGCTTCAGCATAACCTCTGTCATAATTTTGTATTGTGTAAAAGTAACGACAGCTTTGAAGGTCAGTGTTGGCTCTCTGCGATAGAAAGCTCCATGTTTGCTCTTCTTTTCAAAAGAAAGGCGTGTAAACATTAGCAATCATCCACATTGTTCACCAAGTCCAGGAAAAACGCAAAAAGATGTTATTTTGAAAAGAAGTGAAAACAAGCACCAAATGGGTGCTGTTAATAACAGATTCGTAGTCTCCCTTCAGTGTGGGAACAGGCCGTTCAACCCATCGAGTCCACACCAACACCTCCCCCCTCCCAAAAAGAATATTTTCTCAGGCTCAACCCTCACCTTGTCACACTGCATTTCCCATGGTTAGCCCACCTAGCTTACATCCACCTGGACGTATGGACACCTTGTCATGATCACCCTACCTAACCTGCACATCTTTGGACTTTGGGAGGCAACCGGAGCACCCAGAGAAAACCCACACAGACAAAGGGAGAATGTATATACTCCATACAGTCACCCGAGGGTGGAATTGAACCCAGTTCCCTGCTGTGAGGCAGCAGTGCAAACCACTGAGCCACTGTGGCATTTGATGATAATTCTAGATGTCATGATGTAGAGGTGCCGGCGTTGGACTGGGGTGGACAAACTTTGAAGTCGTATGACACCAGGTTATAGTCCAACGGGTTTATTTAAAATCACAAACTTTAGGAGCATGGGTCCTTCGTCAAGTGAAGTGAATTCTGGATTTAGCACTTAATTTTCACCTGAATCAATTACCATCGCAATTCAATCATGTTGGTCATAAGTAATGACAAAAGTCATATTAGTATAGCACCTGTGATGCAATGAAATATCCCAAGATGCTTCAACGTGTTGATCTGTAGTTGGTTTTCTGTACCTGATGTTTGTTACACTGCACAAGAGAGAGTTTCATCCTGGATCATTGGACTTCACTCAGCCTGGGATGGCGAACGGTGCCAGGAACAATCTTAACCTCCAGGCCAGCCATCGATCGAAACTAATTGTGAAACGGAAACATGAGGGGAAATAGGTTACAAAGAATATGGAAAAAGAGGTGGGTTTTTTAAAGAAGTTGTCTTGCCTTCTTTGAGCTTACTGTCAAACCTTACATGGACTTGATAGAAATTATCCTCTCCCACACTAATGACAGCAGCTGCAGTTTGCCATGCAAGTTAACAAGAGGCAAGGAGCTAAAAAAAAACTGTAATTTCAGCCACAGCTCAATTTGGCTTTTGGCTTTATTACATTTCAGAAATAATAACAATAATAATTACAACTCTAAACCATCTCACTCGATCATAAATGAATCCAGAAACTGATGACGTCTCTCAATGCCTCGTTATATTTTTTCTAACTCTCCCTCATGTTTCCAGACAGTCTTCCCAGTGAATTATTGACATGGTGAGACCAAAGGAAGACAGATTTTCCTTTATGATTCAGGTAGAATTACATAAAATCTGCAGCAGAAAAACAGACCATCAGCCCAACTCGTCCACCCTATCATTTATGCTCCATTTTAGCCTCCTCTCTATCAATATAGTCCTCCAGCCCCTTCTCTCTGAGATGTCAACCTAGTTTTCCCTTAAATGTAACCACTTCATTTGGGATCAATTTCTTACCACTTTCTGGGTAAAGAACCTTCCTCAGAGCACCCTACAGGTTTCTGGGTGACTCTCCTGCTTAGAAGGTTTTGCCTTTCCCAACAAAGGGGGAAGCATTGTGCCTTCCCTTGTCAAAATATTTCATGATCTTCAAGATACTCTTCCAGATCAGCCTTCTCGTTTCAAGGGACAAAATAGCCTGGCTGTTTGTCCTCTCCAAATTACACCCTTCACAAACTCGCCATGTCCCATTTTACAGCCATGGAATAACTTTGAAGTGTGGTCAAAGTTAAAAATCACACAACACCAGGTTAGAGTCCAACAGGTTTATTGGGACGCACTAGCTTTCGGAGCACTGCTCCTCCATCAGGTGATTGATGAAGGGGCAGCGCTTTGAAAGCTAGTGCTTCCCAATAAACCTGTTGGACTCTAACCTGGTGTTGTGTGATTTTTAACTTTGTACACCCCAGTGGCATCTCCAAATCTTGAAGTATGTTGGCCATTGTAATGCAGGAATCCTAGCTAACAATTGCTGTAGAGCAACCTCCCTCAAATCATGATGTGATAGCGACCAGATCATCTGATGTTTAATTGTTATACATTCGTCCGAAACACTATTGTTCCGCAATACACAGGATTATCCGAACGACACAGGCGGGGAGTATTTTGCTCGGATAATCAAATGTTCGGAAAATCGAATGCCAGATAACACGGTTTAGCCAAGCATCGGGATCTTGCGATCTTGTTCGGATAAACCGAAATTCAGATAATCAACATTTGGGTAACTGAGGTTCCTCTGTTTAGGAATTTTTTAGGTTTACCCAAAAGAGCATACAATGTTTTTAATCTCACCTGAAAGGCCAAGTGTGTGGAACAAAAGACCAGCAATGTTGGGCTGAATGGCTTGTTTCGGAGCTGTAAATATAATTCTCTATGGCAAGGCCTTGACCAATCAAACAAATTGCCAACCAATCAGCACATTTTTCTCAGCCTTGTTAATTATTGCTCCCTTTGAAATTTGTGTTCTTGCATCTGTCCTGATGAATGCCCTGATGAGTGGCGCAGTGGTTAGCACTGCTGTCTCACAGCGCCAGGGTCCCTGTTACAATACCACCCGCTGTGTGAAGTTTGCACGTTCTTCCTGTATCATTGTGGGTTTCCTCTGGATGCTCCAGCTTCCTCCTGCAGGCTCAAAGATGTGCAGATTAGGCATGGGAAACACAGCGGTGGGATGCTGTTTAGAGGTTTGCTGTGGACGTGTTGAGCTAAATGGCCTGCTTCCACTCTATTGGATTCTATCGCAAGGCAGAGAAATGGCATGCCTCATTGAGCAATATTCAAACTCTGAACTGTCAAACGGCGATTTATAAATACAATGTTGTCATTTAGTTCTATGTGTGTTTCCTCAAATGATGCATCAAATTGCGGCCATGTTTTTGTTTTGGTTGAAGTACAGTGCAGTCGCAACATTTTAAAGTCAGTGGTGCTGAAGTCATTAGCCATTCCTATTGGCAGAACATCAAGCCCCATTGATCAATGTCTGTGATAAGCTGAACTCTTGCACAGGCCACTTGCAGAACTTGGAAACAAGCAATACTGGATCAGCAAGTTGTCAAACCACTCGCCGTTGTGTAACATGAACAGCATGTGGAAAGAAATAAGCACTCCCCGTAAACAAGTCACAGAGTCATGGACAAGAAGGAGGCCATTCAACCCATCATATCTGCACTGGTTCAGCCATGTAGTGCCAATCCCATGCCCATTCCTCATCACCCTGTAAACCTTTACTATCCAAGAAAAAGCATCCAATGCCTTTATTGAATGCCTCAATTAAATCTGCCTCCATTACATTTCCAGTCAGTGTGTTCCATACACACGGCACTTGATGTGTAAAACGATTTTCTCACATCATATTTACTCTTTTTACCTGAAAGGAATACAGCCATGGAGTCATAGAGATGTACAGCATGGAAACAGACCCTTCAGTCCACATTAGAGTGGTGCTGGAAAAGCACAGCAGGTCAGGCAGCATCCGAGGAGCAGGAAAATCGTCGTTTCAGGCAAAAGCTCTCCATCAGGATCCTGATGGAGGGCTTTTGCCTGAAACATCGATTTTCCTGCTCCTCGGATGCTGCCTGACCAGCTGTGCTTTTCCATCACCACTCTAATCATGACTCTGATCTCCATCATCTGCAGTCCTCACTTTCGCCTTCAGTCCAAATTGCCCATGCCGAACACATATCCTAAATTAATCTAGTCCCATTTGCCAGCATTTGGCCCATATTCCTCTAACCCCTTCCTATTCATATACCCATACAAATGCCTTTTAAATGCTGTAATTGTATCAGCCTCCACCACTTCCTCTGGCAGCTCATTCCATACACTCACCATCCACTGTGTGAAAAACTACCCTCTGCCCCTTTGGTCCCTTCTAAATCTTTCCCCTCTCAACTTAAACCTCTGCCCTCTAGTTTTGGAATTCCCCCATCCCAGGGAAAAATACTCCAACCTTTTCCTCAGGTATTCTTCCTTTGTGTGACAAACTAAAGACAGCGAGCTGACTCAGACTTTTTAATTCATCAAACTCTTCTTTATTTAACTCTTTAGGTACCAATACTCAATATAAAAACATGAAGGGATTTGAGGTTTGTCCTCATTTCCCTGAAAACTGGTCGAACGATGGGGTTGGGGGCGTGGCTTTGCCGCTCCTCTCCCTAATAAAATTGCCGTTTCTTTGTATACAGCTGCTTAATATTAACTGTTTTGTAAACTGTGTATTGTTTAATAAAATTAAAAAAACCAAACAGGAGATTTACAGTCTCCTCAGTTTAGGGGAAAAAAATACAAAAACATACATTTGTTGCAACAATTTATTCACCAAACTTCACTTCAATTTGAACTCACTTCAGCTAACTTCACTACAACTTAATTCACATTTAACTCTAATTTTAACTTGATAAATTTGGCTTGAAACAAATACTGCCCCGATTCAAGTGAAGTGGCCAACTTTCGCTCTCAGTGTAGATCTTACCTCACGGTTCTTTGTCTTCTCCGAAGATAATCCCAGGGCCTGTACTTACAATATTCCAAATATTTCACATATTTGATTCTCAAGTGATCGCTTCTGCAAAATCCTTTTATCCCAACTGCGCTCACATTCCAGAAAACTCTCTGGCACTCAGCCCATGAATTAACCAAAGCCTGATCACATTGCTTGATCCCAACCAATGGAGTTTACTGGTCAACAATTCACAAATGTTCACAAGTTATAAACAGCCACATAGGAAACTCTGTATGTGGTAATATGGCGCCAGAGTGCCGAGCAGACGATGATAAAACCTCCTTATTTGGTTGCCAGAAGAAACCGCAGATCATAGTTTACAGGGTAGGTCACAACAGGTTTAATTGAGGTCAGAGTTTAAACTAACTTGACCAAGCTCCCACCATGCTTGGTAATAGCTGTCAACCAGTCTTGTAGCTATTTCTCCGAGGCGAAAGTGAGGACTGCAGATACTGGAGATCAGAGTCAAGATTAGAGTGGTGTTGGAAAAGCACAGCAGGTCAGGCAGCATCCAAGGAGCTGGAAAACCGACACTTCAAGCAATCGATGTTCCTGGTGAAGGGTTTTTGCCTGAAACGTCGATTTTCCTACTCCTCGGATGCTGCCAGACCTGCTGTGCTTTTCCAGTACCACTCTAATCTTAGCTATTTCTCCTGCTGACTGCCTGACCACAATGTTGTCAATCACTGGAAATTTATGCCCTCCCATTCTTGATTCTCTTACAGGAAGGAAAATACCACTCTTATCGATTCTGTCGTACAGCTTCTTAACTAGCCACACTTTCCCATTTTCTTTCTCAATGCTGCCTTGCAACTCTTTCTCTAACCAGCTGCTTGTATAATTCCCATTTGAAGATCTCAGAATCATTTAGGTGCAGAAGGAAGCCATTCTGCTCCTTGTGCCTTCATCACCTCTATCAGCTGTAGATTCCAGACTTTAGATTAGATTAGATTCCCTACAGTGCAGAAACAGGCCCTTTTGGCCCAACAAGTCCACACCGACCCTCCGAAGAGTAACCCTCCCATACCCATTTCCCTTTGACTAATGCACCTAACACTATGGGCAATTTAGCATGGCCAATTCACTTAACCTGCACATCTTTGGACTCTGGGAGGTAACTGGAGCACCCAGAGGAAACCCACGCAGACACGGGGAGAATGTGCAAACTCCACACAGACAGTCGCTCGAGGCTGGAATCAAACCTGTGACCCTGGTGCTGTGAGGCAGCAGTGCTAACCACTGAGCCACCGTGCCACCAACTTGCTCTGTGCGAAAAAAGTTTTCAAGTGAAATGTAGAAAGACTCAGAGCATTTCCCACTAAAATGCTGTGCATTCCCCGTTCACATTCTTGGCTGTCAGCACCAGGCTACCATTGGGCAGATTAGAAGTTTCAAAGAAAGTGCTGACCTAGCAGCTGACAGCAGAGAAAGTGGATGGGGACATGAACAGCAGAAAAATCTTGTTGGGAAATGCTTTGAATCTTTCCGTATTTTTTCTGTCAAATGTGTAACAACTGAAAAGCAGAAACACTCAGAATAATTCCACACCACACTCTGATACTGTAATTCCCCATTCACTTTCTCTACTGTCAGCTCTCGGCTCTGACGCTGTCGCAGTCACTTCACGTATCATGAAGTTTTGGTTGATTCAGATTTTGTGGGGATTTCCATGCCTTTTGATTTATCAAACTTTTATTTCCACTCACAGCTAGAAATGGTCTATTTTAATTCATTCTCGGGATGTGAATGTGCGAGTCAAAGCCAGCATTTATTGTCAATTGATTTGATACAACGACATATATGAAATGGGCAACTTTATCGAGTAGGTGAAAATGGGGTCAATTTGGATGGACAGCAGTCACATCAAAGATGAACTGGGGAAGGATAGCAGATTCTGTGTCCTCGGTGAGAGTTGCAGAGCTCTGAGATGCAGATGGATCTGAGTGCTCTTGTGCATGAATCATAGAAGGTTAGTATAGAGGTGGAATAAGTGATTAGGAAACCTAAAATATTGGTATATTTAATTGCAAAGGGAATTGAATGCAAGAATAAGAAGGCAAAGCGTTGGTTATGTAGGACATTGGTAAGTCTGCATCTGGAATGAATCGAGTGAACCTTCTCTGAACTGCCTCCAATGCAATTATATCCGTCTTCAAGTGATGGACCAAAGCTGTAGACAATATTCCAGATGCAGTCTCACTAACTCCTCATGCAGTTTCAGCAACACTTCCTGACTTTTAAATTCCATCTCCAAAATTCCATTCGCCCTCTTTATTACCTGCTGGACCAGCATACTGGTTTTCTGTAATTCATGTCTGAGAACACCCAGATCCCTCTGCAGCAAAGCATTTTAAAGTTTCTTGCCATTTAGATGGTAGGCTGATTGTTTATTTTTCTGACCAAAATCGATAACCTCACACTTATCCACTTATCAACTCCATTTGTCCAATTTTGGCTTGTTCTTCTCATCTATCCATAATGTCATCTGCAAACCTTGTTACAGAATATTCTATTTCTGATCCAAGTCACGAACATAGACTGTAAATATTTGGAGCCTGAGGTTTGATAGCTGTAGCAAATATATCTTGCCAACCAAGAAAGTTATCCTGACTCTCTGTTTTATGTTGGTTAGCCAATCCTCAATCCAAGCTAATGAATTACCCCTAAACCAGAGCTGGGGAACCTTTTCATGTTGGAAGGCCACATTATGTTAGTTGTAATCTAATAAGGCTGCATCCAAGAAACTTCAATTAGATATTCTGCAAAATTCACATTTTTTTAATTGTGACGGTCAGTCTATGAGGATTATTTCGTTGAATTTTCTTTTACAGTCTGGTATTTTAAAGACGCTCATTTTAAGCTTAAAATAAAAATAACAAAGGATGAAAGAAGCATATTAATAAAAAATAAAAGATTTGTTCTGCAAAATTTGGATTCATTCAAAAGGCCACACACAATGGTCTAGAAGGCCATAGGTTCCCCACCCCTGCTCTAAACCCATGTAACCTTATCTTGTGTTTGTGCTAAAAACAGTCAAATATTTTCTGGAAGTCCCAATATACTACATCCACTGGACCCCCATTATTCACTTTACTTGTTACACCTTTAAAGAATTGTGGAAAATTAGTCAAACATGACTTACCCTTCATAATGTCTTACGGATTCTGACAGATGATACAAAATTAGGTGGATGGGAGGAGACAAGATGTGGTAGTGGAGGGTTGTTTATCAGACTGGAGGCCTGTGACCAGTGGTGTGTCACAGACATCAGTGCTGGGTCCATTGTTGTTTGTCATTTATATAAATAATGTGGATGAGAATATAAGAAGGATAGTTAATAGGTTTGCGGATGACACCAAAATTGGTGGCAGTGGAGGTATAGTGATGAAGATAGAGTCATAGAGTCATAGAGATGTACAGCACGGAAGCAGACCCTTCAGTCGAACGTGTCCATGCCAACCAGATATCCCAACCCAATCTAGTCCCACCTGCCAGCACCTGGCTCATATCCCTCCAAACCCTTCCTATTCATATACCCATCCAAATACCTTTTAAATGTTGCAATTGTACCAGCCTCCACCACTTTCTCTGGCAACTCATTCCATGCATGTACCACCCTCTGTGTGATAAAGTTGCCCCTTTAGGTCTCTTTTATATCTTTCCCCTCTTACCCTAAACCTATGCCCTCTAGTTCTGGACTCCCTGACCACAAGGAAAAGACTTTGTCTGTTGATCCTATCCATGCTCCTCATACTTTTGTAAACCTCTATAAGATCACCCTTCAGCCTCCGACCCTCCAAGGAAAACAGCCCCAGCCTGTTCAGCCTCTCCTTATAGGTCAAATCCTTCAACCCTGGCCACATCCTTGTAAATTTTTTTCTGAACCTTTTCAAGTTTCACAACATCTTTTCGATAGGAAGGAGACCAGAATTGCATGCAATATTCCAACAGTGGCCTAACCAATGTCCTGAAGAGCCACAACATGACCTCCCAACTCCTGTACTCAATACTCTGACCAATAAAGGAAAACATACCAAACACCTTCTTCACTATCCTAACTACTTTCGGCTCCACTTTCAAGGAGCTATGAACCTGCACTCCAAAGTCTCTTAGTTCAGCTACGCTCTCTGGGACCTTACCATTAAGTGCATAAGTCTTGCTAAGATTTGCTTTCCCAAAATGCAGCACGTCGCATTTATCTGAATTAAACTCCATCTGCCACTTCTCAGCCCATTGGCCCATCAAGATCCTGTTGTAATCTGAGGTAATCCTCTTCACTGTCCACTACACCTCCAATTTTGGTGTCTAACAATACAGAGGGATTTTGATCAATTGCGCCAATGGGCTGAGGAGTGGTGAATGGATTTTAATTTAGAAAAATGCAAGATGCTGCATTTTGGGAAGTTGATCAAGGGCAGGGCTTATCCATTTAATGGTGGAGCCATTGGGAATGTTTTGGAACAGAGAGACCTAGAAGTTCAGGCACATAGTTCATTAAAAGTTGCATCGCAGGTAGGCAAAGTAGAATATTGGAGTTTGGGTGTCATGTTGCAGTTGTACAGGACATTCATGAGGTGACTTTTTGAGTACTGAGTATAGTTCTGGTTGCCCTGCTAGAGGAAGGATATTATTAAATTGGAGAGTGTGCAGAAGAGATTTACAAGCATATCGCTGGGACTGGAAGGTTTCAGTTATAAGGAGATGTTGGATTTTTTTCACTGGAGCATAGGAGGTTGCGGGGTAACCTTATAAAGGTTTATAAATTCATGAGGGGCACAGATAAGGTGAACAGCAAAGGTACTTTCCCTAGGAGGGATATTCAAAACCAGAGGGTATAGTTTTAAGGTGAGACGAGAAAGATTTAAAAGGAACCCAAAGGGTAGCTTTTTCACACAGAAGATGGTTCACATGTGGAATGAATTGCCAGAGGAAGGAGTAGATTCAGGTACAATTACCAATTTAAAAGACACTTGGACAGGTATGCAAACAGGAAAGGTTCAGAGGGATATGGGCCAAATGCAGGCGAAGCTGACTAGTTCAGTTTGGGAAATTTGGTCAGCACTGGAGGAATTGGACTAAAGGATCTGTTTCCATGCTGTATGAGTCTATGATTCTGCTCAATGTACCTTTACTATTTTTTAAAAATGGATTCTAACCATTTCTCAACAACAGGCATGAAATAACTGGTCAATAGTTCCCTACTTTCAGCCTCCGTCTTTTTTGAATCTACTAGAACTCCAATCCACTGGAACCTTTCCCAATTCCAGGGGACTTTGGAATATTATAACCAATGCATCCATTATCTCTGCCATCATTTCCTTTAAGACCTGAGATTGTAGGCCATTACTTATCTGCCTTTAATCCCAAAAGTTTGCTCAGTACATTTTCCAGTGTGGTGACAATCTATTTAAGTTCCTCCTTTTCTGTAACCATTGAGTTATATTACTATTTGGATGATTTCACAGTTCTCAGCCACGAAAACTGAGGCAAAATATTGATGTAGTATTTCTGCCATTTCAGTGTTCCTCAGTATTAATTCCTTAGTCCTGTCCTCAAAGGGATGAACATTCAGTTTATCTACTCTCTTCCTTTATATGTACTTACAGAAGCTTTTACTATCTGTTTTTATACTTTGTGCTCGTTTCCTGTTAGTTTTACCCTTTTGTTATATATTTGTAGTAACTCTTTGTTGGTCTTAACTCTTAGTAATATTCATATTAACTTAACCTTAAAAATATTAATAATGAATATTGATAATAATTATAAAAACAAACTCTTATTGGCTATTGGAGTAACCATGTAATGAATATTGATAATAATTATAAAAACAAACTCTTATTGGCTATTGGAGTAACCATGTAATGTTATCTCCTGTGGATGATGGTGTCATAGTGGTAAATGTCCCTGGACCAGTAATTAGAACCTTAAATTAATGGCTACATTCAGTCAAATGTGGCCTTGGGGTAAAGGAAAGTCACTCTTTCAACTCTTGTAGTTGCTTGAGGTCGGCTCCAGAAAATGGGATGTGTGGGTCTTATGTGAATAATTATGTTAATATTTGGATGATAATTCCTTGGCTTTCTGGTTGCTTTGTGAGCATGATCAATTAAGATGTAGGAACAGAAGGAGGCCTTTCAGACCATTGAGTCTATATTGCCATTGAATGAGTCCACAGCTGATCTGATAACTCTCAACTCAACTTTCCCCCTCTTTCTCTCTAACCATTGATTCCCTTAATGATTAAAAATCTGTCCTCCTCATCCTTGAATGTACTCAGTGACCCAACCACCCCAGCCCTCTGCAGTAAAGAATCCAACAGATTTACTACCCTCTGAGAAACAAAATCACGCCTCCTCTCTGTGTTAAATGGACGACCCCTTATTCTGAGAGTATGCTCTCTAGTCCTAGACTCCCCCTCAGGGGGCAACAACCTTTCCATGTCTACCCTGTCAAGTCCCCGAGGAGTCTTGACTGTCTTAGTAGGGTCACCTTTTATTCTTCAATATTCTGACAATTGCAGGTCCAATCTTTTCGTTCTCTCCTTATAAGACACTCCCTCTCTATTTGGTGCCAGTAATGAGCATTTCAACCTGGCAGACTACTGCACTGGGAATTAAAACAGAAAAGTAAATCTCTGCATTTGTATAGCACTCTATGATACAGTCAAGATGCCTCACAATACTTCGTGGAATAAATTACATTTGGAGCGCTGGTGTTTCGACAAATGTAGGAAAAAGCTAATACCCACAGCTCATAGCTGCTTTGATCCCTCTCCACTCCCTGCACAATATACTTTAACAAGTTTATTAACAACACATTGCTTTTTATCAATCTCATTCTCTGCATAACGAAACAGATTATCTTGTTAGAAATACTAACAAGGGACTGAATTTGTGCTTAAATTGTTTTTGTTGTTTAACATCCATCAAAACATATGTATTTTTTTTCAAACAGTTATTTGCTTTCATTTAGATCTAGATTTAAATTTAAACTTTATTGTCTCAAGGACAAAAGTACAGGAATACAGTGAAAGGTTTTACCACCTGAGGTACAATTAGCTAGGTACAATAACTTAACAAGGTAGAAAGAAATAAGGAACAAAGTGAACAGTTAAACATAGAACATAGAACATAGAAGAATACAGCGCAGTACAGGCCCTTCGGCCCTCGATGTTGCGCCGATCAAAGCCCACCTAACCTACACTAACCCACTATCCTCCATATACCTATCCAATGCCCGCTTAAATACCCATAAAGAGGGAGAGTCCACTACTGCTACTGGCAGGGCATTCCATGAACTTACGACTCGCTGAGTGAAGAACCTACCCCTAACATCAGTCCTATATCTACACCCCCTTAATTTAAAGCTATGCCCCCTTGTAATAGCTGACTCCATACGTGGAAAAAGGTTCTCACTGTCAACCCTATCTAACCCCCTAATCATCTTGTACACCTCTATCAAATCACCCCTAAACCTTCATTTCTCCAATGAAAACAACCCCAAGTGCCTCAGCCTTTCCTCATAGGATCTTCCTACCATACCAGGCAACATCCTGGTAAACTTCCTCTGCACCCGTTCCAGTGCCTCCACATCCTTCCTATAGTATGGCGACCAAAACTGCACACAATATTCCAGATGCGGCCGCACCAGAGTCTTATACAACTGCAGCATGACCTCAGGACTCCGGAACTCAATTCCTCTACCAATAAAAGCCAGTACGCCGTATGCCTTCTTCACTGCACTATTTACCTGGGTGGCAACTTTCAGAGATCTGTGTATATGGACACCAAGATCCCTCTGCTCTTCCACACTACCAAGTAGTCTACCATTAGCCCAGTATCCATTTGCCACCTTTCTGCCCAGCTCTGCAGCTTCTCTATATCCCGCTGTAACCTGCCATATCCTTCCTCACTGTCTACAACTCCTCCGACTTTCGTATCATCCGCAAACTTGCTCACCCAACCTTCTAACCCTTCCTCCAGGTCATTTATAAAAATGACGAACAGCAATGGTCCCAAAACAGATCCTTGCGGAACACCGCTAGTGACGGCACTCCAAGATGAACCTTTGCCATCAACTACTACCCTCTGTCTTCTTCCAGAGAGCCAATTCCTAATCCAAACCTCCAACTCACCCTCAATGCCATATCTCTGTATTTTCTGCAGTAGCCTACCATGGGGGACCTTATCAAACGCCTTACTAAAATCCATATATACCACATCTACCGCTTTCCCCTCATCTACCTCCTTAGTCACCTTCTCAAAGAATTCAATAAGGTTTGTGAGGCACGACCTGCCCTTCACAAAACCATGCTGACTATCCTTGATCACATTATTCCTATCCAAATGTTCATAAATCCTATCCCTTACAACTCTCTCTAAGACTTTGCCCACAACAGAAGTGAGACTCACTGGCCTATAGTTACTAGGATTATCCCTACTCCCCTTCTTGAACAAGGGAACCACGTTTGCTAGCCTCCAGTCCTCTGGCACTACTCCTGTCGACAAAGAGGACACAAAAATCAAGGCCAATGGCTCTGCAATCTCCTCCCTTGCTTCCCAGAGAATCCTAGGATAAATGCCATCAGGCCCAGGGGACTTATCTATTTTCACCCTTGCCAGAATTTCCAACACCTCTTCTCTACATATCTCAAAGCCATCCATTCTACTTATTCGTGCCCCAGTATTCATATCGACAATAATGTCCTGTTCCTGAGTGAATACTGACGAAAAGTATTCATTCAGCGCCTCCCCAATCTCTTCAGCCTCCACACGCAACTTCCCATTACTATCCTTGATTGGACCTATTCCTTCCCTAGTCATTCTTTTATTCCTAACATACCTATAGAAAGCCTTAGGGTTTTCCCTAATCCTACCCACTAAGGACCTTTCATGTCCCCTCCTTGCTGCTCTTAGCTCTCTCTTCAGGTCCTTCCGGGCTACCTTATAACTCTGAATCGCCCCTATTGAACCTTCACGCCTCATCTTTACAAAGGCCGCCCTCTTCCATTTAACAAGGGATTCCAACTCCTTATTAAACCACGGCTCCCTCACACGACCCTTTCCTCCCTGCCTGATAGGTACGTACTTATCAAGGACATTCAATAGTTGCTCCTTGAACAAGTTCCACATATCAATTACGCTCTTGCCTTGGAATCTACTTTTCCAATCCACACATCCTAAATCATGCCTCAACGCATCATAATTTCCCTGCCCCCAGCTATAACTCTTGCCCTGTAGTACACACTTATCCCTCTCCATCACTAGAGTAAAAATCACCGAATTGTGGTCACTGTCTCCAAAGTGCTCACCTACCTCTAGTTCTCATACCTGGCCTGGTTCGTTACCCAGAACCAAATCCAGTATGGCCTCACCTCTTGTTGGCTTATCTACATATTGTGTCAGGAAACACTCCTGCACACATTGCACAAACACTGACCCATCTAACGAACTTGAGCTATAGCTTTCCCAATCAATATCAGGAAAGTTAAAGTCTCCCATAACAATCACCCTATTACTGTCACTCTTCTCCTGAATCATCTTCGCAATCCTTTCTTCAACGATTCTAGGACTATTAGGAGGCCTGTAAAAGACTCCTAACAGGGTGACCTCACCTCTCCTATTCCTAACCTCAACCCAAACTACCTCAGATGACAAATCTTCGTCCATCTTCCTTTCCACCGCTGTAATACATGCCGGTCACTCTTCGTATAGGACAAAAATAAAGAAATAAAGTTCAAAATTATTTACTCTAACTACACTTAAGAACACTTGTAGCCATAAACGCCACTGATGAATAGAATACTTTCACTAAAATGAGCCAATCACTTCGACCTTATCCCACTGTTTGATAATGTTACTTCAAAGTCCAGATATTATCAGAATCACTTTTAACAAATCAGAAACTGAAGGGGATAGTGATCAGCTGCTTATTACTCCCATACATATTTTTTGGCTTATTGCACCTGACCTAATTTTCTTATGAGCAATGCCATTCTGCAGAGTCTGAGAAGTTAATATTCTTGATGTGTCTCCCAACAGCATAGAAACATTCCAATTAAACACTCCCCAAAACACCCACCCTCTATCAATGCAAAGCAAGCTCAAATTGAATTCCTTTATTCTACCCATGGAGAAGTGGATATTGTCTCCAATATGGGGAAATGAACCTTAGGGTGGATGTGAAGGCTTTAGCAAGGAGGTTAGAAGAAAAATTATGAGCATGGTTCCACTCTGAGGGACTTCACTTATTGGATAGGTTACCAAACACATCTGGAATCACAGATGTGTGCAGCTTGGAAACAGAACCTTGGCCCAATTCATCCATGCCGACCAGACATGATAAATCAATCTAATCCCATTTGCCAACACTTGCCCATATCCCTCTAAACCCTTCCTACTCATATGCCCATCCAGATGCTGTTTAAATGTTGCAAATGAACCAACCTCCACCACTGTCTCTGGCAGCTCATTCCATACCCTCGCCACCCTCTGTGAGTAACATTTGCCCCATAAATCCCTTTTAAATCTTCCCCTCTCACCCTAAACATATGCTCCCTAGTTTTGGACACCTCCACCCCAGGAGAAAGACCTTGACTATTCACCCTCTCCATGCCTCTTGTGATTTTATAAAGCTCTAAAATATCACCCTTCAGCTTCCAATGCTCCAGGGATAATAGCCCCAGGAGACTGGGGAGGAAAGTGGAGTTGGAGCCGAGATGAGATCAGCCTTAATCATATTGAACAGTGGACAGCTCAAGAGGCTGAAGTGCGTTTTCCCGCCTCTAGCTCTTATGTTCTTTTGATGGCCATTTGTGTCCAAGTTCAATATTACCCACTAATACCCTCAAGCTTCACTGAGTATAATTAAGGGCAGGAACTCTTTCCAAATTCCAATCACTTGCACGTTCGTATCCCACAACTCCTTTCACACTGCCAGACGAGGAATTCAGAGCCCACTTAAAGTCAATTAATGAGCTCAGGACAGACCTAAATTCAAGCCAGGAACATTGTGGCGGTATATCTTCATGAATGCAGGTTTGGAATACCAATGCAGAGAAAATGAACCTTTTCCCTGGGTTCGATAACACACGCTTGATGTTCTCCACTACAAATGGAGCTGCTCACAATGGAGTGATAGAATGACCTCCTAGACTAGGCTCCATCCACTGCCTAGATTAGTTGGTGCTGGAAGAGCACAGCAGTTCAGGCAGCATCCAAGTAGCTTCGAAATCGATGGTCTGGGCAAAAGCCCTTCATCAAGAATACTTTATTCCTTTATTCCTGCTTTAATGCTTTATTCCTGATGAAGGGCTTTTGCCCGAAACGTCGATTTCGAAGCTACTTGGATGCTGCCTGAACTGCTGTGCTCTTCCAGCACCAACTAATCCAGAATCTGGTTTCCAGCATCTGCAGTCATTGTTTTTACCTCCATCCACTGCCTGCATGGGGAATTACACTGCAGAGCAGCACTCCAGCAATTCAGAGCTGTTTCTAGCCCCTTCTCTTTCACATTACGCCCAAGAAAGAGACAACAACGAAATGGAAAAATCAAAGAGGCAGCTTTCAACCAATTGCGTATTGGTTTTCACTTCAGCATTAAGTTACATTTTCCATTTCCTTCAGAAATCCAATGAACGTTTCCCCAGCGGGCAAGAAAGGAACAAGATCCTGTCCCAAGTTTTGTAAACACAAAAATACAATTACTACACTTGCTGGCCCTCAGGGCTTTGATGCAACTAGATGCCATCCCAGAGTTGTAGGCAATGAAATCAAATTAATATGAGCCTGTGATGAAGAGTAATTGTTTGCCTCCAACGGGTGCTGTGCTGAATATTTTCTCTTGTGGTAGCTCAAATTCAGAATGAAGAAGTGAGTCATCAAAAAAGATATTGAATGTTCCTCGAATAGAACCGAGTTGCTATTGCCCTGAGGAGTTTCTAGCTCACAAACCGTTGCTTGTTTCTGTAAATGCAGAGCGCAAAGCAAGTGGAGCTCAAAAGACAGCCTTGCGTGCCTGTATGCACAGATATTGGTTTAAACATCACTTCGACATTCTGGCTTTGGAAGTAGGCCAACCTTCTTTGAACTAATTCAAGAAAAACTCCAATGTTTATGCTGCAGTGAGATCTTTCAAGAACTCCAGCAAGTTCCTACTCTGGCTGACAGTAATGTGATCTTGCTGGTAAATACTTAAAAAGGAAGTGTGAACAGTCTGGTAATGTGGAGTTGTGGAAAGTTTTCAGGCATGGAAGCAGGGTCAGGAGGTCCATTGGATTCTTATTTCATATATTTCAGCACATGGCAATTGGTTTAGCTCAGTTGGCTGGATTGCTGGTTTACAGAGCAGTGCGATGCCAACAGCGTGGGTTCAATTCCCAATATCAGTATGAGCTCACCATGAAGGACTCTCCTTCTCAACCTCTTCCCTCAGCTGAGGTATGGTAGCCCTCAGGTTAAATCGCCACGAATCACTTCTCTCTAATGAGACAGCAACCCCTACGGTCTGGTAAGATGATGGTGACACGCACCTGGCGGCTGCTGTGTGGAGATGAACTTGGGTTCCCGGCAGTGTCTCCTTCCTTGCAAATTCATGGAGGCAGCGGCGGAGGTGATTTTGCGTCCAGTACAAAGCCAGGTAACATCGGCAGCAGCTGCACCAGCGAGATGGGCCCAAGAGGCACTCACGGTGGAGTCAAGTTTAGGTTGGTGTGGTACCCAATGGCATTGGTGGCGATCGCATTAGTGAGGTCTCACAATGGTGAAGCTGTCGGTGGAGGCGAGATGGCATTCCAGGGGGCTTGTGCCCAGCCACCAGACCCATGTAGTCTGGAAGCAGGCCATTCAGCCCGTGAAGTCCACACCAACTCTCAGAAGAGCATGCCCACCCTACCCGAGCCCTGTAACCCTGCATTTTCCATGGCTAACCCACCTAACCTGCACGTCTCTCAACACTATGGGCAATCCATCTCAACTGCACAGCTTTGGACTGTGGGAGGAAACTGGAGCACCCGGAGGAAACCCACGCAGAGACAGGGAGAATGTGCGAACTCCACACAGACATTCTACTGAGCCTGGAACTGGATCCAATTCCTTGGTGCTGTGAGGCAGCAATGTTTACCACTGAGTCACCATGCCACTCCATACAATACTTTTCACTGTGTTTGTAATAAGAAATGAACCAAATCAAATTCTGTTTGGAAGTGAGGTAGCGCAATCTGAAGCAAGGTTGTTAAGTTTGACAAAGGATGATTGTAAAAGCATGATGCACAGGTTAGCTGAATTTGATTGGAAAATGTACTTAAAGGCATAACTTTACTTGGCAATGGGCAGTCTTTAAAGAGCTACATGCAATGATACATTCCTTCAACAAGCATAAACTTCTAAAAGGCCAGCCAACCACAGCTGACCAAGAAAGTTAAGGACCATATCAGATTAAAAGGAAAGGTTTATATAGTGGCCAGAAACATTAATTCTGAGGATTGAGAAGCTTTTAACATACAGCAAGGGAGAACCAAGAAAGTAATATAAAGAAGGATGACTGGAGTATGAATGCAATTGAGAAAAAAAAATTGAAAGATGGACTATAAAAGCTTCTACGAGTATGTAAAGAAGAAATATTTGGCTATGTCAAATGTTGATCCACTGAAAGCGGAATCGGGAGAATTTACAATGGGGAATTGAAAACTAGCAGAGAAGCTAAATGGTCCCTTTGTGTCTGTTTTCAACAGGGGAAGCTACAAGAAATCTCCTAGCATATGAAATCCAACAGACTATGAAGCACGAGGATGTAAAAGAAATTAATGTTAGTAAGAAGGTTGTATTAGAAACATTAATTGGGCTGATAGTTGAGAGGTCCACAGGATCTGATGTTATACATTCCAGAGTATCAGAAGAGATGGCGATTCAGATCATGTTAGTGATCATTAGGATATTTACCTACTTTGTCTTCCCAGGAAGATCCTCTTAATATAAATCAAAGAACTGCATTTGTTGAAGATCTGAAACAAAAATTGCTATTGCTGGAAAAACACAACAGATCTGGCAGCATCTGTGGAGAGAAAGCAGAGTTAACATTTCGAGTGCTGTGGTGCTTCGACAGAAGATAGATCTGAGTGAAGTGCTAAATATGACAGAGGTACAAATTCATTCCTTGACACTAATTATTTCTTCATAAAAACATGACTTATTTATCAGAATTATTCTGGACTGTTTTATTGCTGAAAAGGGAAACAGATTTTTGAAGTATTTCATCTGGCATTCATCAGGACCAGAGCAAGAATGCCAAATTTCAATCAGTCACACAACTTGCACTGGATGAGAAAAGCATGCTGATTGGTTGGAAAGCCAATGATGGAGACAACAGCAATTAGGGAGAAAACTCTCCATCAGCTGGAATAATGCCTGGAACAAAGGATTGTTGGAGGTTTAAAGACTGCACTTTCATTTATTTTACTTTATTTGTGATTGTGGACAGAACTAGGAAAAGACGTGCATTATGATAAATAATTGAGGAAGGAATTGTTGTACCTTTGAAGTGTTACTGAAATTCATTATAAGTTGCATTCATAGATTTGCCTGACAAGCAGGGGAACCTTAACACCATTCCGCATAAACCAATTGACTTTAAGGCAACTAGGGGCGGGCAATAAATGCGGCCCGACCAGCGAATCTCACTTTTTTTTGTGAACTGGCCTGGAGAGATTCAACCACAAAATCTGGAATCTCAACACCAGCCTGCTTAATGAGCTCTTAAATCGAGAAACAGGCAAAATCGAACCGACTGTGAGTCCAACAGGTCAGAGATGTTCAGGAGTCTCTTTGTCACATTAGCCCCCGTGTTGGCATCACCGAACCATAAGTTTGGTGCCCCCGTCACCTGACAGTTCCCTGGAAGTTGGGAAAGTGACTTTGCCGTCACTTCTCGCTGAGTCGGATTATGCAGAATGTGCGTTCTGCACAGAATACCTCTTGGGGTACAAAGGAGTGTGACACCTGGAAATGTCGCATCATCCATCAGCTTGACACGCTAATGCTACTAATGATTTTGCAAGCGTTACTCGCAATGCATTGCCTTGCATAATGGATTGTAGCCGTCAAAGGAAAGATGCTTGGAAAATTAGTGACAAAACTGGGCACTGGCAACGGCTAACCAGCTGGGAAGGGCCACGGTGTGGAAAGAAAGCTGCCGAAGCAAATATCCGGTTAAATTGTTAAATGCTGTTCTGCATCAATCTTCACTATGGCATTTACTTTTTAATCCAGGCGTGGGATTGACACCTGCTCTGTGATTACTGATTTCACACAAGGCAATGGAACAATGTGGCATATGTCATGTCAGAGTTGCTAAGTGCAGCAGCAAATAAATGTTCGCCAGGTCCTTCAAAGTTACAAACAGGTAAACGGGCAAGGAACGTAATTTCAGTCTTCAGAAACGGCCACCAAAACTGACATTCTTGTTAAATGGACAACTAAAATTCTTTGCAAGCAGAGGAATATCAGCCACCTGACCTGTGTTCACCTTGGAGACTTGAAACCAAGGATCATAATATCCTCCCAAGAATAACAGCAACAACTTGGATAATAATAAAACCAAGAACTGCGAAATCCTGAAGCAAAAGCTGAAATTGCTGGAGAAACTCAGTAGGTCTGTGAAGAGTAAGCTGAGTCAATGTTTCGGGTGGAGTGACTCTTCATCAGAACCAGTAGTGGTGAGGAAATGGTGGTGTATATACAGCAGACTGGGGGTTTAGGGACATGTAGGAGTGAGAGGATTGGTGGAGACATCGTCCAGAGGATGAGAAGGAGAGTTAGGCAAACAAAGGGTTGGATAGTGCTCCCAGGGGAGGAAGAAAGCTGACAAGTGGGATCATTTGGGACCAGTTTTGAATTGTCACATACACAGGAATGAGTGCAGTGAAAAGTTTGTAATGTTGCCGCTTCAGCACCAACTTAGGTACACAGGTCAACCACGACTAGACCATGCTGGGCTTCAAAACTCAAGGGCTCGTTTCCAGTCCACAAGCGCCTCAGTTCTCAGACATACTGCCCCAGTCTGGGCCTGGTCTGGGAAATTCCTCCAGGACACGCCTGGACTCTCCACACCCACACTGACCTGATCTGGGACTGTACAATATCACACTGACATTGCCTGGGAATGTCCACACCCACGCTGACCTGGCCTGGGACAGTCCATTCCCACACTGACCTGGTCTGGGACTGTCCACACCCACACTGACCTGGTCTGGGACTGTCCATTCCCACACTGACCTGGTCTGGGACTGTCCACACCCACACTGACCTGGTCTGGGACTCACCACTCCCACAGTAACCTGGCCTGGGACAGTCCACACCCACACTAACCTGGTCTGGGACTGTCCACTCTGACACTGACCTGGTCTGTGATAGTCCACATTCACACTGACCCGGTCTGGGACTGTTCACTCCCACACTGACCAGGCCTGGGACAGTCCATTAACACACTGACCTGGCCTGGGATAGTCCACACCCACACTGACCTGGTCTGGAACTGTACACTCCCACACTGACCTGGTCTGGGACTCTCCACTCCCATACTGACCTGGTCTGGGACTGTCCAGTCCCACACTGACCTGGACTGGGACTCTCCACTCCCACAATGACCTGGTCTGGGATATTCCACACCCACACTAACCTGGTCTGGGACTGTCCACTCCCACACAGACCTGGCCTGGGACAGTCCACTCACACACTGACCTGGCCTGGGACTCTCCACTCCCACAATGACCCGGGCGGTCACTGTCCACACCCACACTGACCTGGTCTGGGACTGTCCACACCCACACAACCTGGCCTGGGATAGTCCACACCCACACTGACCTGGCCTGGGACTCTGCACACCCACAATGACCTGGAATGGGACTGTACACTCCCACATTGACCTGGCCTAGGACTCCACTACCACACTGACCCAGGCTGGGACAGTCCACTCCCACAATGACCTGGCCTGGGACTCTGCACACCCACACTGACCTGGTCTCGGACTGTCCACTCCCACAATGACCTGGCAGGGGACTCTCCACTCCCACACTTAACTGGTCTGGGACTCTCCACTCCCACACTGACCTGGCCTTGGACAGTCCATTAACACACTGACCTGGCCTGGGATAGTCCACACCCACAGTGACCTGGCCTGGGACTCTCCAATCCCATACTGACCTGATCTGGGACTGTCCACTCCCACACTGACCTGGACTGGGACTCTCCACTCCCAAATTGACCCGGACTGGGAATGTACACTCCCACACTGACCTGGCTGGGGACTCTCCACTCCCAAACTGACCCGGACTGGGACTGTACACTCCCACACTGACCTGGCTGGGGACTCTCCACTCCCAAACTGACCCGGACTGGGACTGTACACTCCCACACTGACCTGGCTGGGGACTCTCCACTCCCAAACTGACCCGGTCTGGGACTGTGCACTCCCACACTGACCTAGACTGGGACAATCCCCTCCCACACTGACTTGGCCAGGGACTCTGCACACCCACATTGACCTGGTCTGGGACTGTCCACTCCCACACTGACCTGGCCTGGGACAGTCCACACCCACACTGACCCAGGCTGGGACAGTCCACTCCCACACTGACCTGGACTGCGACAGTCCACCACCACACAGACCTTGCCTGGGACTCTGCACACCCACACTGACCTGGTCTGGGACGGTCCACTCCCACATTGACCTGGCCTAGGACTCCACTCCCACACTGACCCAGGCTGGGACAGTCCATTCCCACACTGACCTGGCCTGGGACAGTGCACCACCACACTGACCCGGCCTAGGACTCTGCACACCCACACTGATCTGATCTGGGACTGTTCACGCCCACACAGACCTGGTCTTGGACTCTCCACTCTCACACTGACCAGGCCTGGGACACTCCACTCCCACACTGACTTGGCCAGGACTCTGCACACCCACATTGACCTGGTCTGGGATTGTCCACTCCCACACTGACCTGGCCTGGGACAGTCCACACCCACACTGACCTGGCCTGGGACAGTTCACACCCACACTGACCTGGCCTGGGATAGTCCACACCCACACTGACCTCGCCTGGGACTCTGCACACCCACACTGATCTGGTCTGGGACGATCGACTCCGACATTGACCTGGCCTAGGACTCTCCACTCCCGCACTGACCCAGGCTGGGACAGTCCACTCCCACACTGACCTGGACTGGGACTGTCCACACCCCCACTGACCTGGCCTGGGATAGTACAAACCCACACTGACCTGGCCTGGTACTCTGCACACCCACACTGACCTGGTCTGGGACGGTCCTCTCCCACATTGACCTGGCCTAGGACTCCACTACCACACTGACCCAGGCTGGGACAGTCCACTCCCACAATGACCTGGTCTCGGACTGTCCACTCCCACAATGACCTGGCAGGGGACTCTCCACTCCCACACTGACCTGGTCTGGGACAATCCACTCCCACACTGACCTGGCCTTGGACAGTCCACACCCACACTGACCTGGCCTGGGACGGTCCACTCCCATACTGACCTAGTCTGGGACAGTCCACTCCCACACTTAACTGGTCTGGGCCTCTCCACTCCCACACTGACCTGGCCTTGGACAGTCCATTAACACACTGACCTGGCCTGGGATAGTCCACACCCACAGTGACCAGGCCTGGGACTCTCCAATCCCACACTAACCTGGTCTGTGACTGTCCACTCCCACACTGACCTGGTCTGGGATTGTCCACACCCACACTGACCTGGTCTGGGACTGTCCACTCCCAAATTGACCTGGCCTGGGACAGTCCACTCACACACTGACCTGGCCTGGGACTCTCCACTCCCAAACTGACCCGGGCGGTCACTGAACACACCCACAATGACCTGGTCTGGGACTGTCCACTCCCACACTGACCTGGTCTGGGATTGTCCACACCCACACTGACCTGGTCTCGGACTATCCACACCCACACTGACCTGGTCTCGGACTGTCCACTCCCACACTGACCTGGCTGGGGACTCTCCACTCCCAAACTGACCCGGACTGGGACTGTACACTCCCATACTGACCAAGACTGGTACAATCCCCTCCCACACTGACTTGGCCAGGGACTCTGCACACCCACATTGACCTGGTCTGGGACAGTTCACACCCACACTGACCCAGGCTGGGACAGTCCACTCCCACACTGACCTGGACTGCGACAGTCCACACCCCCACTGACCTGGCCTGGGACTCTGCACACCCACACTGACCTGGTCTGGGATTGTCCACACCCACACTGACCTGGTCTGGGACTGTCCACTCCCACACTGACCAGACCTGGGACAATCCACCCGCACACTGACCTGGCCTGGGACTCTCCACTCCCAAACTGACCCGGGCGGTGACTGTCCACACCCACACTGGCCTGGCTTAGGACTCTCCACTCCCACACTGACCCAGTCAAAGACAGTCCGCTCCGAGACTGACCTGGATTGGGACAGTCCACACCCACACTGACCAGGCCTGGGACTGTTCACTCCCACACTGACCTGGTCTGGGACTGTCCACTCCCACACTGACCTGGATTGGGACAGCCCACACCCACACTGACCTGGCCTGGGATTCTGCACACCCACACTGACCTGGTCTCGGACTGTCCACTCCCAGACTGGCTTGGCTGGGTACTCTGCACTCCCAAACTGACCCAGTCTGGGACTGTACACTCCCACACTGACTTGGCCAGGGACACTGCACACCTACATTGACCTGGTCTGGGACTGTCCACTCCCACACTGACCTGGCCTGGGACTCTGCACACCCACACTGACCTGGTCTGGGACTGTACACTCCCACATTGACCTGGCCTAGGACTCCACTACCACACTGACCCAGGCTGGGACAGTCCACTCCCACAATGACCTGGCAGGGGACTCTCCACTCCCACACTGACCTGGTCTGGGACTATCCACTCCCACACTGACCTGGCCTTGGACAGTCCACACCCACACGGACCTGGCCTGGGACGGTCCACTCCCATACTGACCTAGTCTGGGACAGTCCACTCCCACACTTAACTGGTCTGGGCCTCTCCACTCCCACACTGACCTGGCCTTGGACAGTCCATTAACACACTGACCTGGCCTGGGATAGTCCACACCCACAGTGACCAGGCCTGGGACTCTCCAATCCCACACTAACCTGGTCTGTGACTGTCCACTCCCACACTGACCTGGTCTGGGATTGTCCACACCCACACTGACCTGGTCTGGGACTGTCCACTCCCAAATTGACCTGGCCTGGGACAGTCCACTCACACACTGACCTGGCCTGGGACTCTCCACTCCCAAACTGACCCGGGCGGTCACTGAACACACCCACAATGACCTGGTCTGGGACTGTCCACTCCCACACTGACCTGGTCTGGGATTGTCCACACCCACACTGACCTGGTCTCGGACTATCCACACCCACACTGACCTGGTCTCGGACTGTCCACTCCCACACTGACCTGGCTGGGGACTCTCCACTCCCAAACTGACCCGGACTGGGACTGTACACTCCCATACTGAACAAGACTGGGACAATCCCCTCCCACACTGACTTGGCCAGGGACTCTGCACACCCACATTGACCTGGTCTGGGACAGTTCACACCCACACTGACCCAGGCTGGGACAGTCCACTCCCACACTGACCTGGACTGCGACAGTCCACACCCCCACTGACCTGGCCTGGGACTCTGCACACCTACACTGACCTGGTCTGGGATTGTCCACACCCACACTGACCTGGTCTGGGACTGTCTACCCCCACACTGATCTGGTCTGGGATTGTCCACACCCACACTGACCTGGTCTGGGACTGTCCACTCCCACACTGACCTGGTCTGGGACTGTCCACTCCCACACTGACCAGACCTGGGACAATCCACCCGCACACTGACCTGGCCTGGGACTCTCCACTCCCAAACTGACCCGGGCGGTGACTGTCCACACCCACACTGGCCTGGCTTAGGACTCTCCACTCCCACACTGACCCAGTCAAAGACAGTCCGCTCCGAGACTGACCTGGATTGGGACAGTCCACACCCACACTGACCAGGCCTGGGACTGTTCACTCCCACACTGACCTGGTCTGGGACTGTCCACTCCCACACTGACCTGGATTGGGACAGCCCACACCCACACTGACCTGGCCTGGGATTCTGCACACCCACACTGACCTGGTCTCGGACTGTCCACTCCCAGACTGGCTTGGCTGGGTACTCTGCACTCCCAAACTGACCCAGTCTGGGACTGTACACTCCCACACTGACTTGGCCAGGGACACTGCACACCCACATTGACCTGGTCTGGGACTGTCCACTCCCACACTGACCTGGCCTGGGACAGTCCACACCCACACTGACCTGGCCTGGGACGGTCCACTCCAATACTGACCTAGTCTGCGACAGGCCACACCCCCACTGACCTGGCCTGGGATAGTACAAACCCACACAGACCTCGCCTGGGAGTCTGCACACCCGCACTGACCTGGTCTGGGACGGTCCACTCCCACATTGACCTGGCCTAGGACTCTGCACACCCACACTGATCTGGTCTGGGACTGTTCACTCCCACACAGACCTGGTCTGGGACGCTCCGCTCCCACACTGACCTGGTCTGGGACACTCCACTCCCACTCTGACCGGGCCTTGGACAACCCAGTTCCCACACTGACCTGGCCTGGGACTCTGCACACCCACTCTGACCTGGTCTCGGACTGTCCACTCCCACACTGACCTGGCTGGGCACTCACCACTCACAAACTGACCCTGTCTGGGACTGTACACTCCAACACTGGCCTGGACTGGGACAGTCCCCTCCCACACTGACTTGGCCAGGGACTCTGCACACCCACAATGACCTTGTCTGGGACTGTCCATTCCCACACTGACCTGGCCTGGGACAGTCCACACCCACACTGACCTGTCCTGGGGCGGTCCACTCCCATACTGACTGAGTCTGGGACAGTCCACTCCCACACTTACCTGGTCTGGGACGGTCCACTCACACATTGACCTGGCCTAGGACTCCACTTCCACACTGACCCAGGCTGGGACTG
Source organism: Chiloscyllium punctatum (assembly GCF_047496795.1). Classification (NCBI taxonomy): domain Eukaryota; kingdom Metazoa; phylum Chordata; class Chondrichthyes; order Orectolobiformes; family Hemiscylliidae; genus Chiloscyllium; species Chiloscyllium punctatum. The sequence goes on along the minus strand of NC_092747.1, from coordinate 11,829,302 downwards.
TCCACTCCCACACTGACCTGGCCTGGGACAGTCCAACACCACACTGACCTGGCCTGGGACTCTGCACACCCACACTTATCTGGTCTGGGACTGTTCACTCCCACACAGACCTGGTCTGGGACTCTCCATTCTCACACTGACCAGGCCTGGGACACTTCACTCCTAAACTGTCCTGGCCTTGTACAGCCCATTCCCACACTGACCTGGACTGGGACAATCCCCTCCCACACTGACTTGGCCAGGACTCTGCACACCCACATTGACCTGGTCTGGGATAGTCCACACCCACACTGACCTGGCCTGGGACTCTGCACACCCACACTGACCTGGTCTGGGACTGTACACTCCCACATTGACCTGGCCTAGGATTCCACTACCACACTGACCCAGGCTGGGACAGTCCACTCCCACAATGACCTGGCCTGGGACTCTGCACACCCACACTGACCTGGTCTCGGACTGTCCACTCCCACAATGACCTGGCAGGGGACTCTCCACTCCCACACTGACCTGGCCTGGGACGGTCCACTCCCATACTGACCTAGTCTGGGACAGTCCACTCCCACACTTAACTGGTCTGGGACTCTCCACTCCCACACTGACCTGGCCTTGGACAGTGCATTAACACACTGACCTGGCCTGGGATAGTCCACACCCACAGTGACCAGGCCTGGGACTCTCCAATCCCATACTGACCTGATCTGGGACTGTCCACTCCCACACTGACCTGGACTGGGACTCTCCACTCCCAAATTGACCCGGACTGGGACTGTACACTCCCACACTGACCTGGCTGGGGACTCTCCACTCCCAAACTGACCCGGACTGGGACTGTACACTCCCACACTGACCTGGCTGGGGACTCTCCACTCCCAAACTGACCCGGTCTGGGACTGTACACTCCCACACTGACCTAGACTGGGACAATCCCCTCCCACACTGACTTGGCCAGGGACTCTGCACACCCACATTGACCTGGTCTGGGACTGTCCACTCCCACACTGACCTGGCCTGGGACAGTCCACACCCATACTGACCCAGGCTGGGACAGTCCACTCCCACACTGACCTGGACTGCGACAGTCCACACCCCCACTGACCTGGCCTGGGACTCTGCACACTCACACTGACCTGGTCTGGGACGGTCTACTCCCACATTGACCTGGCCTAGGACTCCACTCCCACACTGACCCAGGCTGGGACAGTCCACTCCCAGACTGACCTGGCCTGGGACAGTCTACCACCACACTGACCTGGCCTAGGACTCTGCACACCCACACTGATCTGGTCTGGGACTGTTCACTCCCACACAGACCTGGTCTTCGACTCTCCACTCTCACACTGACCAGGCCTGGGACACTCCACTCCCACACTGACCGGGCCTTGGACAACTTAGTTCCCACACTGACCTGGCCTGGGACTCTGCACACCCATTCTGACCTGGTCTCGGACTGTCCACTCCCACACTGACCTGGCTGGGCACTCTCCACTCCCAAACTGACCCGGTCTGGGACTGTACACTCCCACACTGGCCTGGCCTTGGACAGTCCACACCCACACTGACCTGGCCTGGGACTGTTCACTCCCACACTGACCGAGTCTGGGACATTCCACTCCCACACTGACCTGGCCTGGGACAGTCCATTAACACACTGACCTGGCCTGGGATAGTCCACACCCACACTGACCTGGCCTGGGACTCTGCACACCCACACTGACCTAGTCTGGGACTGTACACTCCCACACTGACCTGGTCTGGGACAGTCCACTCCCATACTGACCTAGTCTGGGACAGTCCACTCCCACACTTACCTGGTCTGGGACTCTCCATTCCTATACTGACCTGGTCTGGGACTGGCCACACCTACACTGACCTGGCCTGGGACTCTCCACTCCCACAATGACCTGTTCTGGGATTGCCCACACCCACACTGACCTGGTCTGGGACTGTCTACCCCCACACTGATCTGGTCTGGGATTGTCCACACCCACACTGACCTGGTCTGGGACTGTCCACTCCCACACTGACCAGACCTGGGACAATCCACCCGCACACTGACCTGTCCTGGGACTCTCCACTCCCAAAATGACCCGGGCGGTGACTGTCCACACCCACACTGGCCTGGCTTAGGACTCTCCACTCCCACACTGACCCAGTCAAAGACAGTCCGCTCCGAGACTGACCTGGATTGGGACAGTCCACACCCACACTGACCAGGCCTGGGAATGTTCACTCCCACACTCACCTGGTCTGGGACTGTCCACTCCCACACTGACCTGGATTGGGACAGCCCACACCCACACTGACCTGGCCTGGGATTCTGCACACCCACACTGACCTGGTCTCGGACTGTCCACTCCCAGACTGACCTGGCTGGGTACTCTGCACTCCCAAACTGACCCAGTCTGGGACTGTACACTCCCACACTGACTTGGCCAGGGACTCTGCACACCCACATTGACCTGGTCTGGGACTGTCCACTCCCACACTGACCTGGCCTGGGACAGTCCACACCCACACTGACCTGGCCTGGGACGGTCCACTCCAATACTGACCTAGTCTGCGACAGGCCACACCCCCACTGACCTGGCCTGGGATAGTACAAACCCACACAGACCTCGCCTGGGAGTCTGCACACCCGCACTGACCTGGTCTGGGACGGTCCACTCCCACTCTGACCGGGCCTTGGACAACCCAGTTCCCACACTGACCTGGCCTGGGACTCTGCACACCCACTCTGACCTGGTCTCGGACTGTCCACTCCCACACTGACCTGGCTGGGCACTCTCCACTCCCAAACTGACCCTGTCTGGGACTGTACACTCCATCACTGGCCTGGACTGGGACAGTCCCCTCCCACACTGACTTGGCCAGGGACTCTGCACACCCACAATGACCTTGTCTGGGACTGTCCATTCCCACACTGACCTGGCCTGGGACAGTCCACACCCACACTGACCTGTCCTGGGACGGTCCACTCCCATACTGACCTAGTCTGGGACAGTCCACTCCCACACTTACCTGGTCTGGGACGGTCCACTCACACATTGACCTGGCCTAGGACTCCACTCTCACACTGACCAGGCCTGGGACACTTCACTCCCAAACTGTCCTGGCCTTGTACAGCCCATTCCCACACTGACCTGGACTGGGACAATCCCCTCCCACACTGACTTGGCCAGGACTCTGCACACCCACATTGACCTGGTCTGGGACAGTCCACTCCCACACTGACCTGGCCTGGGACTCAGCACACCCACACTGACCTGGCCTGGGATGGTCCACTCTCATGCTGACCTAATCTGGGACAGTCCACACTCACACTGACCTGGCCTGGGATAGTCCACACCCACACTGACCTCGCCTGGGACTCTGCACACCCACACTGATCTGGTCTGAGACGGTCAACTCCCACACTGACCTGGCCTGGGACAGTCCACACCCACACTGACCTGGCCTGGGACGGTCCACTCCAATACTGACCTAGTCTGCGACAGGCCACACCCCCACTGACCTGGCCTGGGATAGCACAAACCCACACTGACCTTGCCTGGGAGTCTGCACACCCGCACTGACCTGGTCTGGGACGGTCCACTCCCACATTGACCTGGCCTAGGACTATGCACACCCACACTGATCTGGTCTGGGACTGTTCACTCACACACAGACCTGGTCTGGGACGCTCCGCTCCCACATAGACCTGGTCTGGGACACTCTACTCCCACACTGACCGGGCCTTGGACAACCCAGTTCCCACACTGACCTGGCCTGGGACTCTGCACACCCACACTGACCTGGTCTCGGACTGTCCACTCCCACACTGACCTGGCTGGGTACTCTCCACTCCCAAACTGACCCGGTCTGGAACTGTACACTCCCACATTGGCCTGGACTGGGACAGTCCCCTCCCACACTGACTTGGCCAGGGACTCTGCACACCCACAATGACCTTGTCTGCGACTGTCCATTCCCACACTGACCTGGCCTGGGACAGTCCACACCCACACTGACCTGTCCTGGGACGGTCCACTCCCATACTGACTGAGTCTGGGACAGTCCACTCCCACACTTACCTGGTCTGGGACGGTCCACTCCCACATTGACCTGGCCTAGGACTCACTCCCACACTGACCCAGGCTGGGACAGTCCACACCCACACTGATCTGGTCTGGGACTGTTCACTCCCACACAGACCTGGTCTGGGACTCTCCACTCTCACACTGACCAGGCCTGGGACACTCTATCCCAAACTGACCTGGCCTTGCACAGCCCATTCCCACACTGACCTGGACTGGGACAATCACCTCCCACACTGACTTGGCCAGGACTCTGCACACCCACATTGACCTGGTCTGGGACAGTCCACTCCCACACTGACCTGGCCTGGGATAGTACAAACCCACACTGACCTCGCCTGGGAGTCTGCACACCCGCACTGACCTGGTCTGGGACGGTCCACTCCCACATTGACCAGGCCTAGGACTCTGCACACCCACACTGATCTGGTCTGGGACTGTTCACTCCCACACAGACCTGGTCTGGGACGCTCCGCTCCCACACTGACCTGGTCTGGGACACTCCACTCCCACTCTGACCGGGCCTTGGACAACCCAGTTCCCACACTGACCTGGCCTGGGACTCTGCACACCCACACTGACCTGGTCTCGGACTGTCCACTCCCACACTGACCTGGCTGGGCACTCTCCACTCCCAAACTGACCATGTCTGGCACTGTACACTCCAACACTGGCCTGGACTGGGACAGTCCCCTCCCACACTGACTTGGCCAGGGACTCTGCACACCCACAATGACCTTGTCTGGGACTGTCCATTCCCACACTGACCTGGCCTGGGACAGTCCCCACTCCCACACTTACCTGGTCTGGGACGGTCCACTCACACATTGACCTGGCCTAGGACTCCACTTCCACACTGACCCAGGCTGGGACAGTTCACTCCCACACAGACCTGGTCTGGGACTCTCCACTCTCACACTGACCAGGCCTGGGACACATCACTCCCAAACTGTCCTGGCCTTGTACAGCCCATTCCCACACTGACCTGGACTGGGACAATCCCCTCCCACACTGACTTGGCCAGGACTCTGCACACCCACATTGACCTGGTCTGGGACAGTCCACTCCCACACTGACCTGGCCTGGGACTCAGCACACCCACACTGACCTGGCCTGGGACGGTCCACTCTCATGCTGACCTAATCTGGGACAGTCCACACTCACACTGACCTGGCCTGGGATAGTCCACACCCACACTGACCTCGCCTGGGACTCTGCACACCCACACTGATCTGGTCTGCGACGGTCAACTCCCACATTGACCTGGCCTAGGACTATCCACTCCCACACTGACCCAGGCTGGGACAGTCCACTCCCACACTGACCTGGACTGCGACAGTCCACACCCCCACCGACCTGGCCTGGGATAGTACAAACCCACCCTGACCTGGCCTGGCACTCTGCACACCCATACTGACCTGGTCTGGGACGGTCCACTCCCACATTGACCTGGCCTAGGATTCCACTCCCACACTGACCCAGGCTGGGACAGTCCACTCCCACACTGACCTGGCCTGGGACTCTGCACACCCACACTGACCTGGTCTCGGACTGTGCACTCCCACAATGACCTGGCAGGGGACTCTCCACTCCCAAACTGACCCGGACTGGGACTGTACACTCCCACACTGGCCTGGACTGGGACAGTCCCCTCCCACACTGACTTGGCCAGGGACTCTGCACACCCACACTGACCTGGTCTGGGACTGTCCACTCCCACACTGACCTGACCTTGGACAGTCCACACCCACACTGACCTGGCCTGGGACGGTCCACTCCCATACTGGCCTAGTCTGGGACTGGCCATTCCCACACTTACCTGGTCTGGGACTCTCCACTCCCACACTGACCTGGTCTGGGATTGTCCACACCCACACTGACCTGGTCTGGGACTGTACACCCCCACACTGATCTGGTCTGGGATTGTCCACACCCACACTGACCTGTCCTGGGACTCTCCACTCCCAAACTGACCCGGGCGGTGACTGTCCACACCCACACTGACCTGGCTTAGGACTCTCCACTCCCACACTGACCCAGTCTAGAACAGTCCGCTCCCACACTGACCTGGATTGGGACAGTCCACACCCACACTGACCTGGCCTGGGATTCTGCACACCCACACTGACCTGGTCTCGGACTGTCCACTCCCAGACTGACCTGGCTGGGTACTCTGCACTCCCAAACTGACCCAGTCTGGGACTGTACACTCCCACACTGACTTGGCCAGGGACGCTGCACACGCACATTGACCTGGTCTGGGACTGTCCACTCCCACACTGACCTGGCCTGGGACAGTCCACACCCACACTGACCTGGCCTGGGACGGTCCACTCCAATACTGACCTAGTCTGCGACAGGCCACACCCCCACTGACCTGGCCTGGGATAGTACAAACCCACACTGACCTCGCCTGGGAGTCTGCACACCCGCACTGACCTGGTCTGGGACGGTCCACTCCCACATGACCTGGCCTAGGACTCCACTCCCACACTGACCCAGGCTGGGACAGTCCACTCCCACACTGTCCTGGACTGGGACAGTCCACTCCCACACTGACCCAGGCTGGGACGCTCCGCTCCCACACTGACCGGGTCTGGGACACTCTACTCCCACACTGACCGGGCCTTGGACAACCCAGTTCCCACACTGACCTGGCCTGGGACTCTGCACACCCACTCTGACCTGGTCTCGGACTGTCCACTCCCACACTGACCTGGCTGGGTACTCTCCACTGCCAAACTGACCCGGTCTGGAACTGTACACTCCCACATTGGCCTGGACTGGGACAGTCCCCTCCCACACTGACTTGGCCAGGGACTCTGCACACCCACAATGACCTTGTCTGCGACGGTCCACTCCCATACTGACTGAGTCTGGGACAGTCCACTCCCACACTTACCTGGTCTGGGACGGTCCACTCGCACATTGACCTGGCCTAGGACTCACTCCCACACTGACCCAGGCTGGGACAGTCCACACCCACACTGATCTGGTCTGGGACTGTTCACTCCCACACAGACCTGGTCTGGGACTCTCCACTCTCACACTGACCAGGCCTGGGACACTCTATCCCAAACTGACCTGGCATTGCACAGCCCATTCCCACACTGACCTGGACTGGGACAATCACCTCCCACACTGACTTGGCCAGGACTCTGCACACCCACATTGACCTGGTCTGGGACAGTCCACTCCCACACTGACCTGGCCTGGGATAGTACAAACCCACACTGACCTCGCCTGGGAGTCTGCACACCCGCACTGACCTGGTCTGGGACGGTCCACACCCACACTGACCTGGCCTGGGACTCTGCACACCCACACTGACCTGGTCTGGGACTGTACACTCCCACATTGACCTGGCCTAGGATTCCACTACCACACTGACCCAGGCTGGGACAGTCCACTCCCACAATGACCTGGCCTGGGGCTCTGCACACCCACACTGACCTGGTCTCGGACTGTCCACTCCCACAATGACCTGGCAGGGGACTCTCCACTCCCACAATGACCTGGCCTGGGACGGTCCACTCCCATACTGACCTAGTCTGGGACAGTCCACTCCCACACTTAACTGGTCTGGGACTCTCCACTCCCACACTGACCTGGCCTTGGACAGTGCATTAACACACTGACCTGGCCTGGGATAGTCCACACCCACAGTGACCAGGCCTGGGACTCTCCAATCCCATACTGACCTGATCTGGGACTGTCCACTCCCACACTGACCTGGACTGGGACTCTCCACTCCCAAATTGACCCGGACTGGGACTGTACACTCCCACACTGACCTGGCTGGGGACTCTCCACTCCCAAACTGACCCGGACTGGGACTGTACACTCCCACACTGACCTGGCTGGGGACTCTCCACTCCCAAACTGACCCGGTCTGGGACTGTACACTCCCACACTGGCCTGGACTGGGACAGTCCCCTCCCACACTGACTTGGCCAGGGACTCTGCACACCCACAATGACCTTGTCTGGGACTGTCCATTCCCACACTGACCTGGCCTGGGACAGTCCACACCCACACTGACCTGTCCTGGGGCGGTCCACTCCCATACTGACCTAGTCTGGGACAGTCCACTCCCACACTTACCTGGTCTGGGACGGTCCACTCACACATTGACCTGGCCTAGGACTCCACTTCCACACTGACCCAGGCTGGGACTGTCCACTCCCACACTGACCTGGCCTGGGACAGTCCAACACCACACTGACCTGGCCTGGGACTCTGCACACCCACACTTATCTGGTCTGGGACTGTTCACTCCCACACAGACCTGGTCTGGGACTCTCCACTCTCACACTGACCAGGCCTGGGACAATTCACTCCTAAACTGTCCTGGCCTTGTACAGCCCATTCCCACACTGACCTGGACTGGGACAATCCCCTCCCACACTGACTTGGCCAGGACTCTGCACACCCACATTGACCTGGTCTGGGATAGTCCACACCCACACTGACCTGGCCTGGGACTCTGCACACCCACACTGACCTGGTCTGGGACTGTACACTCCCACATTGACCTGGCCTAGGACTCCACTACCACACTGACCCAGGCTGGGACAGTCCACTCCCACAATGACCTGGCCTGGGACTCTGCACACCCACACTGACCTGGTCTCGGACTGTCCACTCCCACAATGACCTAGCAGGGGACTCTCCACTCCCACACTGACCTGGCCTGGGACGGTCCACTCCCATACTGACCTAGTCTGGGACAGTCCACTCCCACACTTAACTGGTCTGGGACTCTCCACTCCCACACTGACCTGGCCTTGGACAGTGCATTAACACACTGACCTGGCCTGGGATAGTCCACACCCACAGTGACCAGGCCTGGGACTCTCCAATCCCATACTGACCTGATCTGGGACTGTCCACTCCCACACTGACCTGGACTGGGACTCTCCACTCCCAAATTGACCCGGACTGGGACTGTACACTCCCACACTGACCTGGCTGGGGACTCTCCACTCCCAAACTGACCCGGACTGGGACTGTACACTCCCACACTGACCTGGCTGGGGACTCTCCACTCCCAAACTGACCCGGTCTGGGACTGTACACTCCCACACTGACCTAGACTGGGACAATCCCCTCCCACACTGACTTGGCCAGGGACTCTGCACACCCACATTGACCTGGTCTGGGACTGTCCACTCCCACACTGACCTGGCCTGGGACAGTCCACACCCACACTGACCCAGGCTGGGACAGTCCACTCCCACACTGACCTGGACTGCGACAGTCCACCACCACACAGACCTCGCCTGGGACTCTGCACACCCACACTGACCTGGTCTGGAACGGTCCACTCCCACATTGACCTGGCCTAGGACTCCACTCCCACACTTACCCAGGCTGGGACAGTCCATTCCCAAACTGACCTGGCCTGGGACAGTACACCACCACACTGACCCGGCCTAGGACTCTGCACACCCACACTGATCTGGTCTGGGACTGTTCACGCCCACACAGACCTGGTCTGGGACTCTCCACTCCCACAATGACCCGGGCGGTCACTGTCCACACCCACACTGACCTGGTCTGGGACTGTCCACACCCACACTACTTGGCCTGGGATAGTCCACACCCACACTGACCTGGCCTGGGACTCTGCACACCCACACTGACCTGGTCTGGGACTGTACACTCCCACATTGACCTGGCCTAGGACTCCACTACCACACTGACCCAGGCTGGGACAGTCCACTCCCACAATGACCTGGCCTGGGACTCTGCACACCCACACTGACCTGGTCTCGGACTGTCCACTCCCACAATGACCTGGCAGGGGACTCTCCACTCCCACACTGACCTGGTCTGGGACTGTCCACTCCCACACTGACCTGGCCTTGGACAGTCCACACCCACACTGACCTGGCCTGGGACGGTCCACTCCCACACTTAACTGGTCTGGGACTCTCCACTCCCACACTGACCTGGCCTTGGACAGTCCATTAACACACTGACCTGGCCTGGGATAGTCCACACCCACACTGACCTGGTCTGGGACTGTCCACTCCCATACTGACCTGATCTGGGACTGTCCACTCCCACACTGACCTGGACTGGGACTCTCCACTTCCACAATGACCTGGTCTGGGAATTTCCACACCCACACTAACCTGGTCTGTGACTGTCCACTCCCACACTGACCGGGTCTGGGATTGTCCACACCCACACTGACCTGGTCTGGGACTGTCCACTCCCAAATTGACCTGGCCTGGGACAGTCCACTCACACACTGACCTGGCCTGGGACTCTCCACTCCCAAACTGACCCGGGCGGTCACTGAACACACCCACAATGACCTGGTCTGGGACTGTCCACTCCCACACAGACCTGGTCTGGGATTGTCCACACCCACACTGACCTGGTCTCGGACTATCCACACCCACACTGACCTGGTCTCGGACTGTCCACTCCCACACTGACCTGGCTGGGGACTCTCCACTCCCAAACTGACCCGGACTGGGACTGTAAACTCCCATACTGACCTAGACTGGGACAATCCCCTCCCACACTGACTTGGCCAGGGACTCTGCACACCCACATTGACCTGGTCTGGGACAGTTCACACCCACACTGACCCAGGCTGGGACAGTCCACTCCCACACTGACCTGGACTGCGACAGTCCACACCCCCACTGACCTGGCCTGGGACTCTGCACACTCACACTGACCTGGTCTGGGACGGTCTACTCCCACATTGACCTGGCCTAGGACTCCACTCCCACACTGACCCAGGCTGGGACAGTCCACTCCCAGACTGACCTGGCCTGGGACAGTCTACCACCACACTGACCTGGCCTAGGACTCTGCACACCCACACTGATCTGGTCTGGGACTGTTCACTCCCACACAGACCTGGTCTTCGACTCTCCACTCTCACACTGACCAGGCCTGGGACACTCCACTCCCACACTGACCGGGCCTTGGACAACTTAGTTCCCACACTGACCTGGCCTGGGACTCTGCACACCCATTCTGACCTGGTCTCGGACTGTCCACTCCCACACTGACCTGGCTGGGCACTCTCCACTCCCAAACTGACCCGGTCTGGGACTGTACACTCCCACACTGGCCTGGCCTTGGACAGTCCACACCCACACTGACCTGGCCTGGGACTGTTCACTCCCACACTGACCGAGTCTGGGACATTCCACTCCCACACTGACCTGGCCTGGGACAGTCCATTAACACACTGACCTGGCCTGGGATAGTCCACACCCACACTGACCTGGCCTGGGACTCTGCACACCCACACTGACCTAGTCTGGGACTGTACACTCCCACACTGACCTGGTCTGGGACAGTCCACTCCCATACTGACCTAGTCTGGGACAGTCCACTCCCACACTTACCTGGTCTGGGACTCTCCATTCCTATACTGACCTGGTCTGGGACTGGCCACACCTACACTGACCTGGCCTGGGACTCTCCACTCCCACAATGACCTGTTCTGGGATTGCCCACACCCACACTGACCTGGTCTGGGACTGTCTACCCCCACACTGATCTGGTCTGGGATTGTCCACACCCACACTGACCTGGTCTGGGACTGTCCACTCCCACACTGACCAGACCTGGGACAATCCACCCGCACACTGACCTGTCCTGGGACTCTCCACTCCCAAAATGACCCGGGCGGTGACTGTCCACACCCACACTGGCCTGGCTTAGGACTCTCCACTCCCACACTGACCCAGTCAAAGACAGTCCGCTCCGAGACTGACCTGGATTGGGACAGTCCACACCCACACTGACCAGGCCTGGGAATGTTCACTCCCACACTCACCTGGTCTGGGACTGTCCACTCCCACACTGACCTGGATTGGGACAGCCCACACCCACACTGACCTGGCCTGGGATTCTGCACACCCACACTGACCTGGTCTCGGACTGTCCACTCCCAGACTGACCTGGCTGGGTACTCTGCACTCCCAAACTGACCCAGTCTGGGACTGTACACTCCCACACTGACTTGGCCAGGGACTCTGCACACCCACATTGACCTGGTCTGGGACTGTCCACTCCCACACTGACCTGGCCTGGGACAGTCCACACCCACACTGACCTGGCCTGGGACGGTCCACTCCAATACTGACCTAGTCTGCGACAGGCCACACCCCCACTGACCTGGCCTGGGATAGTACAAACCCACACAGACCTCGCCTGGGAGTCTGCACACCCGCACTGACCTGGTCTGGGACGGTCCACTCCCACTCTGACCGGGCCTTGGACAACCCAGTTCCCACACTGACCTGGCCTGGGACTCTGCACACCCACTCTGACCTGGTCTCGGACTGTCCACTCCCACACTGACCTGGCTGGGCACTCTCCACTCCCAAACTGACCCTGTCTGGGACTGTACACTCCAACACTGGCCTGGACTGGGACAGTCCCCTCCCACACTGACTTGGCCAGGGACTCTGCACACCCACAATGACCTTGTCTGGGACTGTCCATTCCCACACTGACCTGGCCTGGGACAGTCCACACCCACACTGACCTGGTCTCGGACTATCCACACCCACACTGACCTGGTCTCGGACTGTCCACTCCCACACTGACCTGGCTGGGGACTCTCCACTCCCAAACTGACCCGGACTGGGACTGTAAACTCCCATACTGACCTAGACTGGGACAATCCCCTCCCACACTGACTTGGCCAGGGACTCTGCACACCCACATTGACCTGGTCTGGGACAGTTCACACCCACACTGACCCAGGCTGGGACAGTCCACTCCCACACTGACCTGGACTGCGACAGTCCACACCCCCACTGACCTGGCCTGGGACTCTGCACACTCACACTGACCTGGTCTGGGACGGTCTACTCCCACATTGACCTGGCCTAGGACTCCACTCCCACACTGACCCAGGCTGGGACAGTCCACTCCCAGACTGACCTGGCCTGGGACAGTCTACCACCACACTGACCTGGCCTAGGACTCTGCACACCCACACTGATCTGGTCTGGGACTGTTCACTCCCACACAGACCTGGTCTTCGACTCTCCACTCTCACACTGACCAGGCCTGGGACACTCCACTCCCACACTGACCGGGCCTTGGACAACTTAGTTCCCACACTGACCTGGCCTGGGACTCTGCACACCCATTCTGACCTGGTCTCGGACTGTCCACTCCCACACTGACCTGGCTGGGCACTCTCCACTCCCAAACTGACCCGGTCTGGGACTGTACACTCCCACACTGGCCTGGCCTTGGACAGTCCACACCCACACTGACCTGGCCTGGGACTGTTCACTCCCACACTGACCGAGTCTGGGACATTCCACTCCCACACTGACCTGGCCTGGGACAGTCCATTAACACACTGACCTGGCCTGGGATAGTCCACACCCACACTGACCTGGCCTGGGACTCTGCACACCCACACTGACCTAGTCTGGGACTGTACACTCCCACACTGACCTGGTCTGGGACAGTCCACTCCCATACTGACCTAGTCTGGGACAGTCCACTCCCACACTTACCTGGTCTGGGACTCTCCATTCCTATACTGACCTGGTCTGGGACTGGCCACACCTACACTGACCTGGCCTGGGACTCTCCACTCCCACAATGACCTGTTCTGGGATTGCCCACACCCACACTGACCTGGTCTGGGACTGTCTACCCCCACACTGATCTGGTCTGGGATTGTCCACACCCACACTGACCTGGTCTGGGACTGTCCACTCCCACACTGACCAGACCTGGGACAATCCACCCGCACACTGACCTGTCCTGGGACTCTCCACTCCCAAAATGACCCGGGCGGTGACTGTCCACACCCACACTGGCCTGGCTTAGGACTCTCCACTCCCACACTGACCCAGTCAAAGACAGTCCGCTCCGAGACTGACCTGGATTGGGACAGTCCACACCCACACTGACCAGGCCTGGGAATGTTCACTCCCACACTCACCTGGTCTGGGACTGTCCACTCCCACACTGACCTGGATTGGGACAGCCCACACCCACACTGACCTGGCCTGGGATTCTGCACACCCACACTGACCTGGTCTCGGACTGTCCACTCCCAGACTGACCTGGCTGGGTACTCTGCACTCCCAAACTGACCCAGTCTGGGACTGTACACTCCCACACTGACTTGGCCAGGGACTCTGCACACCCACATTGACCTGGTCTGGGACTGTCCACTCCCACACTGACCTGGCCTGGGACAGTCCACACCCACACTGACCTGGCCTGGGACGGTCCACTCCAATACTGACCTAGTCTGCGACAGGCCACACCCCCACTGACCTGGCCTGGGATAGTACAAACCCACACAGACCTCGCCTCGGAGTCTGCACACCCGCACTGACCTGGTCTGGGACGGTCCACTCCCACTCTGACCGGGCCTTGGACAACCCAGTTCCCACACTGACCTGGCCTGGGACTCTGCACACCCACTCTGACCTGGTCTCGGACTGTCCACTCCCACACTGACCTGGCTGGGCACTCTCCACTCCCAAACTGACCCTGTCTGGGACTGTACACTCCAACACTGGCCTGGACTGGGACAGTCCCCTCCCACACTGACTTGGCCAGGGACTCTGCACACCCACAATGACCTTGTCTGGGACTGTCCATTCCCACACTGACCTGGCCTGGGACAGTCCACACCCACACTGACCTGTCCTGGGACGGTCCACTCCCATACTGACCTAGTCTGGGACAGTCCACTCCCACACTTACCTGGTCTGGGACGGTCCACTCACACATTGACCTGGCCTAGGACTCCACTCTCACACTGACCAGGCCTGGGACACTTCACTCCCAAACTGTCCTGGCCTTGTACAGCCCATTCCCACACTGACCTGGACTGGGACAATCCCCTCCCACACTGACTTGGCCAGGACTCTGCACACCCACATTGACCTGGTCTGGGACAGTCCACTCCCACACTGACCTGGCCTGGGACTCAGCACACCCACACTGACCTGGCCTGGGATGGTCCACTCTCATGCTGACCTAATCTGGGACAGTCCACACTCACACTGACCTGGCCTGGGATAGTCCACACCCACACTGACCTCGCCTGGGACTCTGCACACCCACACTGATCTGGTCTGAGACGGTCAACTCCCACACTGACCTGGCCTGGGACAGTCCACACCCACACTGACCTGGCCTGGGACGGTCCACTCCAATACTGACCTAGTCTGCGACAGGCCACACCCCCACTGACCTGGCCTGGGATAGCACAAACCCACACTGACCTTGCCTGGGAGTCTGCACACCCGCACTGACCTGGTCTGGGACGGTCCACTCCCACATTGACCTGGCCTAGGACTATGCACACCCACACTGATCTGGTCTGGGACTGTTCACTCACACACAGACCTGGTCTGGGACGCTCCGCTCCCACATAGACCTGGTCTGGGACACTCTACTCCCACACTGACCGGGCCTTGGACAACCCAGTTCCCACACTGACCTGGCCTGGGACTCTGCACACCCACTCTGACCTGGTCTCGGACTGTCCACTCCCACACTGACCTGGCTGGGTACTCTCCACTCCCAAACTGACCCGGTCTGGAACTGTACACTCCCACATTGGCCTGGACTGGGACAGTCCCCTCCCACACTGACTTGGCCAGGGACTCTGCACACCCACAATGACCTTGTCTGCGACTGTCCATTCCCACACTGACCTGGCCTGGGACAGTCCACACCCACACTGACCTGTCCTGGGACGGTCCACTCCCATACTGACTGAGTCTGGGACAGTCCACTCCCACACTTACCTGGTCTGGGACGGTCCACTCCCACATTGACCTGGCCTAGGACTCACTCCCACACTGACCCAGGCTGGGACAGTCCACACCCACACTGATCTGGTCTGGGACTGTTCACTCCCACACAGACCTGGTCTGGGACTCTCCACTCTCACACTGACCAGGCCTGGGACACTCCACTCCCAAACTGACCTGGCCTTGCACAGCCCATTCCCACACTGACCTGGACTGGGACAATCACCTCCCACACTGACTTGGCCAGGACTCTGCACACCCACATTGACCTGGTCTGGGACAGTCCACTCCCACACTGACCTGGCCTGGGATAGTACAAACCCACACTGACCTCGCCTGGGAGTCTGCACACCCGCACTGACCTGGTCTGGGACGGTCCACTCCCACATTGACCAGGCCTAGGACTCTGCACACCCACACTGATCTGGTCTGGGACTGTTCACTCCCACACAGACCTGGTCTGGGACGCTCCGCTCCCACACTGACCTGGTCTGGGACACTCCACTCCCACTCTGACCGGGCCTTGGACAACCCAGTTCCCACACTGACCTGGCCTGGGACTCTGCACACCCACACTGACCTGGTCTCGGACTGTCCACTCCCACACTGACCTGGCTGGGCACTCTCCACTCCCAAACTGACCATGTCTGGCACTGTACACTCCAACACTGGCCTGGACTGGGACAGTCCCCTCCCACACTGACTTGGCCAGGGACTCTGCACACCCACAATGACCTTGTCTGTGACTGTCCATTCCCACACTGACCTGACCTGGGACAGTCCCCACTCCCACACTTACCTGGTCTGGGACGGTCCACTCACACATTGACCTGGCCTAGGACTCCACTTCCACACTGACCCAGGCTGGGACAGTTCACTCCCACACAGACCTGGTCTGGGACTCTCCACTCTCACACTGACCAGGCCTGGGACACATCACTCCCAAACTGTCCTGGCCTTGTACAGCCCATTCCCACACTGACCTGGACTGGGACAATCCCCTCCCACACTGACTTGGCCAGGACTCTGCACACCCACATTGACCTGGTCTGGGACAGTCCACTCCCACACTGACCTGGCCTGGGACTCAGCACACCCACACTGACCTGGCCTGGGACGGTCCACTCTCATGCTGACCTAATCTGGGACAGTCCACACTCACACTGACCTGGCCTGGGATAGTCCACACCCACACTGACCTCGCCTGGGACTCTGCACACCCACACTGATCTGGTCTGGGACGGTCAACTCCCACATTGACCTGGCCTAGGACTATCCACTCCCACACTGACCCAGGCTGGGACAGTCCACTCCCACACTGACCTGGACTGCGACAGTCCACACCCCCACCGACCTGGCCTGGGATAGTACAAACCCACCCTGACCTGGCCTGGCACTCTGCACACCCATACTGACCTGGTCTGGGACGGTCCACTCCCACATTGACCTGGCCTAGGATTCCACTCCCACACTGACCCAGGCTGGGACAGTCCACTCCCACACTGACCTGGCCTGGGACTCTGCACACCCACACTGACCTGGTCTCGGACTGTGCACTCCCACAATGACCTGGCAGGGGACTCTCCACTCCCAAACTGACCCGGACTGGGACTGTACACTCCCACACTGGCCTGGACTGGGACAGTCCCCTCCCACACTGACTTGGCCAGGGACTCTGCACACCCACACTGACCTGGTCTGGGACTGTCCACTCCCACACTGACCTGACCTTGGACAGTCCACACCCACACTGACCTGGCCTGGGACGGTCCACTCCCATACTGGCCTAGTCTGGGACTGGCCATTCCCACACTTACCTGGTCTGGGACTCTCCACTCCCACACTGACCTGGTCTGGGATTGTCCACACCCACACTGACCTGGTCTGGGACTGTACACCCCCACACTGATCTGGTCTGGGATTGTCCACACCCACACTGACCTGTCCTGGGACTCTCCACTCCCAAACTGACCCGGGCGGTGACTGTCCACACCCACACTGACCTGGCTTAGGACTCTCCACTCCCACACTGACCCAGTCTAGAACAGTCCGCTCCCACACTGACCTGGATTGGGACAGTCCACACCCACACTGACCTGGCCTGGGATTCTGCACACCCACACTGACCTGGTCTCGGACTGTCCACTCCCAGACTGACCTGGCTGGGTACTCTGCACTCCCAAACTGACCCAGTCTGGGACTGTACACTCCCACACTGACTTGGCCAGGGACGCTGCACACGCACATTGACCTGGTCTGGGACTGTCCACTCCCACACTGACCTGGCCTGGGACAGTCCACACCCACACTGACCTGGCCTGGGACGGTCCACTCCAATACTGACCTAGTCTGCGACAGGCCACACCCCCACTGACCTGGCCTGGGATAGTACAAACCCACACTGACCTCGCCTGGGAGTCTGCACACCCGCACTGACCTGGTCTGGGACGGTCCACTCCCACATGACCTGGCCTAGGACTCCACTCCCACACTGACCCAGGCTGGGACAGTCCACTCCCACACTGTCCTGGACTGGGACAGTCCACTCCCACACTGACCCAGGCTGGGACGCTCCGCTCCCACACTGACCGGGTCTGGGACACTCTACTCCCACACTGACCGGGCCTTGGACAACCCAGTTCCCACACTGACCTGGCCTGGGACTCTGCACACCCACTCTGACCTGGTCTCGGACTGTCCACTCCCACACTGACCTGGCTGGGCACTCTCCACTCCCAAACTGACCCGGTTTGGGACTGGACACTCCCACACTGGCCTGGACTGGGACAGTCCCCTCCCACACTTACTTGGCCAGGGACTCTGCACACCCACAATGACCTTGTCTGCGATTGTCCATTCCCACACTGACCTGGCCTGGGACAGTCCACACCCACACTGACCTGTCCTGGGACAGTCCACTCCCATACTGACCTAGTCTGGGATAGTCCACTCCCACACTTACCTGGACTGGGACTGTCCACTCCCACACTAACCTGGCCTAGGACTCCACTCCCACACTGACCCAGGCTGGGACAGTCCACTCCCACACTGACCTGGCCTGGGACAGTCCACCACCACACTGACCTGGCCTAGGACTCTGCACACCCACACTGATCTGGTCTGGGATTGTTCACTCCCACACAGACCCAGTCTAGGACAGTCCGCTCCCACACTGACCTGAATTGGGACAGTCCACGCCCACACTGACCAGGCCTGGGACTGTTCACTCCCACACTGACCTGGTCTGGGACTGTCCACTTCCACACTGACCTGGCCTTGGACAGTCCACACCCACACTGACCTGGCCTGGGACGGTCCACTCCCATACTGACCTAGTCTGGGACATTCCACTCCCACACTTACCTGGTCTGGGACTCTCCACTCCCGCACTGACCTGGCCTGGGACAGTCCATTAACACACTGACCCATTCTGGGACTGTACACTCCCACACTGACTTGGCCAGAGACTCTGCACACCCACATTGACCTGGTCTGGGACTGTCCACTCCCACACTGACCTGGCCTGGGGCAGTCCACACCCACACTGACCTGGCCTGGGATGGTCCACTCCAATACTGACCTAGTCTGCGACAGGCCACACCCCCACTGACCTGGCCTGGGATAGGACAAACCCACTCTGACCTTGCCTGGGAGTCTGCACGCCCGCACTGACCTGGTCTGGGACGGTCCACTCCCACATTGACCTGGCCTAGGACTCTGCACACCCACACTGATCTGGTCTGGGACTGTTCACTCCCACACAGACCTGGTCTGGGACGCTCCGCTCCCACATAGACCTGGTCTGGGACACTCCACTCCCACACTGACCGGGCCTTGGACAAAGCAGTTCCCACACTGACCTGGCCTGGGACTCTGCACACCCACACTGACCTGGTCTCGGACTGTCCACTCCCACACTGACCTGGCTGGGCACTCTCCACTCCCAAACTGACCCGGTCTGGGACTGGACACTCCCACATTGGCCTGGACTGGGACAGTCCCCTCCCACACTGACTTGGCCAGGGACTCTGCACACCCACAATGACCTTGTCTGTGACTGTCCACTCCCACACTGACCTGGCCTGGGACAGTCCACACCCACACTGACCTGGTCTGGGACGGTCCACTCCCACATTGACCTGGCCTAGGACTCCACTCCCACACTGACCCAGGCTGGGACAGTCCACTCCCACACTGTCCTGGACTGGGACAGTCCACCCCCACACTGACCTGGCCTAGGACTCTGCACACCCACACTGATCTGGTCTGGGACTGTTCAATCCCACACAGACCTGGTCTGGGACGCTCCGCTCCCACACTGACCGGGTCTGGGACACTCTACTCCCACACTGACCGGGCCTTGGACAACCCAGTTCCCACACTGACCTGGCCTGGGACTCTGCACACCCACTCTGAACTGGTCTCGGACTGTCCACTCCCCCACTGACCTGGCTGGGCACTCTCCACTCACAAACTGACCCGGTCTGGGACTGGACACTCCCACACTGGCCTGGACTGTGACAGTCCCCTCCCACACTGACTTGGCCAGTGACTCTGCACACCCACAATGACCTTGTCTGCGATTGTCCATTCCCACACTGACCTGGCCTGGGACAGTCCACACCCACACTGACCTGTCCTGGGACGGTCCACTCCCATACTGACCTAGTCTGGGACAGTCCACTCCCACACTAACCTGGACTAGGACTCCACTCCCACACTGACCCAGGCTGGGACAGTCCACTCCCACACTGACCTGGCCTAGGACTCTGCACACCGACACTGATCTGGTCTGGGACTGTTCACTCCCACACAGACCTGGTCTGGGACTCTCCACTCTCACACTGACCAGGCCTGGGACACTCCACTCCCAAACTGACCTGGCCTTGTACAGCCCATTCCCACACTGACCTGGACTGGGACAATCCCCTCCCACACTGACTTGGCCAGGACTCTGCACACCCACATTGACCTGGTCTGGGACAGTCCACTCCCACACTGACCTGGCCTGGGACTCAGCACACCCACACTGACCTGTCCTGGGATGGTCCACTCTCATGCTGACCTAGTCTGGGACAGTCCACACTCACACTGACCTGGCCTGGGATAGTCCACACCCACACTGACCTCGCCTGGGACTCTGCACACCCACACTGATCTGGTCTGGGACGGTCAACTCCCACATTGACCTGGCCTAGGATTCTCCACTCCACACTGACCCAGGCTAGGACAGTCCACTCCCACACTGACCTGGACTGCGACAGTCCACACCCCCACTGACCTGGCCTGGGATAGTACAAACCCACCCTGACCTGGCCTGGCACTCTGCACAACCATACTGACCTGGTCTGGGATGGTCCACTCCCACATTGACCCGACCTAGGACTCCACTCCCACACTGACCCAGGCTGGGACAGTCCACTCCCACACTGACCTGGCCTGGGACTCTGCACACCCACACTGACCTGGTCTCGGACAGTCCACTCCCACAATGACCTGGCAGGAGACTCTCCACTCCCAAACTGACCCGGACTGGGACTGTACACTCCCACACTGGCCTGGACTGGGACAGTCCCCTCCCACAATGACTTGGCCAGGGACTCTGCACACCCATACTGACCTGGTCTGGGACTGTCCACTCCCACACTGACCTGGCCTTGGACAGTCCACACCCACACTGACCTGGCCAGGGACGGTCCACTCCCACACTGACCCAGGCTGGGACAGTACACTCCCACACTGACCTGGCCTGGGACAGTCCACCACCACACTGACCTGGCCTAGGAATCTGCACACCCACACTAATCTGGTCTGGGACTGTTCACTCCCACACAGACCCAGTCTAGGACAGTCCGCTCCCACACTGACCTGAATTGGGACAGTCCACACCCACACTGACCAGGCCTGGGACTGTTCACTTCCACACTGACCTGGTCTGGGACTGTCCACTTCCACACTGACCTGGCCTTGGACAGTCCACACCCACACTGACCTGGCCTGGGACGGTCCACTCCCATACTGACCTAGTCTGGGACATTCCACTCCCACACTTACCTGGTCTGGGACACTTCACTCCCACACTGACCTGGCCTGGGACAGTCCATTAACACACTGACCCATTCTGGGACTGTACACTCCCACACTGACTTGGCCAGAGACTCTGCACACCCACATTGACCTGGTCTGCGACTGTCCACTCCCACACTGACCTGGCCTGGGGCAGTCCACACCCACACTGACCTGGCCTGGGACGGCCCACTCCAATACTGACCTAGTCTGCCGCAGGCCACACCCCCACTGACCTGGCCTGGGATAGCACAAACCCACACTGACCTTGCCTGGGAGTCTGCACACCCGCACTGACCTGGTCTGGGACGGTCCACTCCCACATTGACCTGGCCTGGGACTCTGCACACCCACACTGACCTGGTCTCGGACTGTCCACTCCCACACTGACCTGGCTGGGCACTCTCCACTCCCAAACTGACCCGGTCTGGGACTGTACTCTCCCACATTGGCCTGGACTGGGAGTCTGCACACCCGCACTGACCTGGTCTGGGACGGTCCACTCCCACACTGACTTGGCCAGGGACTCTGC
The DNA here is from genome assembly GCF_047496795.1 of Chiloscyllium punctatum. Classification (NCBI taxonomy): domain Eukaryota; kingdom Metazoa; phylum Chordata; class Chondrichthyes; order Orectolobiformes; family Hemiscylliidae; genus Chiloscyllium; species Chiloscyllium punctatum. The sequence continues at coordinate 11,806,842 of NC_092747.1, read as the reverse complement.
ACACCCACAATGACCTTGTCTGCGACTGTCCATTCCCACACTGACCTGGCCTGGGACAGTCCACACCCACACTGACCTGTCCTGGGACGGTCCACTCCCATACTGACCGAGTCTGGGACAGTCCACTCCCACACTTACCTGGTCTGGGACGGTCCACTCCCATATTGACCTGGCCGAGGACTCACTCTCACACTGACCCAGGCTGGGACAGTCCACTCCCACACTGACCTAGTCTGGGACAATCCACCACCACACTGACATGGCCTCGGACTCTGCACACCCACACTGATCTGGTCTGGGACTGTTCACTCCCACACAGACCTGGTCTGGGACTCTCCACTCTCACACTGACCAGGCCTGGGACACTCCACTCCCAAACTGACCTGGCCTTGTACAGCCCATTCCCACACTGACCTGGACTGGGACAATCCCCTCCCACACTGACTTGGCCAGGACTCTGCACACCCACATTGACCTGGTCTGGGACAGTCCACTCCCACACTGACCTGGCCTGGGACTCAGCACACCCACACTGACCTGGCCTGGGACGGTCCACTCTCATGCTGACTTAGTCTGGGACAGTCCACACTCACACTGACCTGGCCTGGGATAGTCCACACCCACACTGACCTCGCCTGGGACTCTGCACACCCACAATGATCTGGTCTGGGACGGTCAACTCCCACATTGACCTGGCCTAGGATTCTCCACTCCACACTGACCCAGGCTGGGACAGTCCACTCCCACACTGACCTGGACTGCGACAGTCCACACCCCCACTGACCTGGCCTGGGATAGTACAAACCCACCCTGACCTGGCCTGGCACTCTGCACACCCATACTGACCTGGTCTGGGATGGTCCACTCCCACATTGACCCGACCTAGGACTCCACTCCCACACTGACCCAGGCTGGGACAGTCCACTCCCACACTGACCTGGCCTGGGACTCTGCACACCCACACTGACCTGGTCTCGGACAGTCCACTCCCACAATGACCTGGCAGGGTACTCTCCACTCCCAAACTGACCTGGACTGGGACTGTACACTCCCACACTGGCCTGGACTGGGACAGTCCCCTCCCACAATGACTTGGCCAGGGACTCTGCACACCCATACTGACCTGGTCTGGGACTGTCCACTCCCACACTGACCTGGCCTTGGACAGTCCACACCCACACTGACCTGGCCTGGGACGGTCCACTCCCATACTGACCTAGTCTGGGAAGGTCCACTCCCACACTTACCTGGTCTGGGACTCTCTACTCCCACACTGACCTGGCCTGGGACAGTCCATTAACACACTGACCTGGCCTGGGATAGTCCACACCCACACTGACCTGGCCTGGGACTCTGCACACCCACACTGACCTGGCCTGGGACAGTCCAATAATACACTGACCCAGTCTGGGACAGTCCCCTCCCACACTGACTTGGCCAGGGACTCTGCACACCCACAATGACCTTGTCTGCGACTGTCCATTCCCACACTGACCTGTCCTGGTACGGTCCACACCCACACTGACCTGGCCTGGGATAGTCCACACCCACACTGACCTGGCCTGGGGTAGTCCACACCCACACTGACTTGGCCAGGGACTCTGCACACCCACACTGACCTGGTCTGGGACTGTCCACTCCCACATTGACCAGGCTGGGGACTCTCCACTCCCACACTGACCAGGCCTTGGACACTCCACTCCCATACTGACCAGGTCTGGGACTGGCCACACCCACATTGACCTGGTCTGCGACTGTCCACTCCCACACTGATCTGGTCTGGGATTGTCCACACCCACACTGGCCTGGTCTGGGACTGTCCACTCCCATACTGACCTGGCCTGGGACTCTCCACTCCCAAACTGACCCGGGCGGTGACTGTCCACACCCACACTGACCTGGCTTAGGACTCTCCACTCCCACACTGACCCAGTCTAGGACAGTCCGCTTCCACACTGACCTGGATTGGGACAGTCCACACCCACACTGTCCTGGCCTGGGACTGTTCACTCCCAAACTGACCTGGCTGGGGACTCTGCACTCCCAAACTGACCCGGTCTAGGACTGTACACTCCCACACTGACCTGGACTGGGACAGTCCACTCCCACACTGACCTGGACTGGGACAATCCCCTCCCACACTAACTTGGCCAGGGACTTTGCACACCCACATTGACCTGGTCTGGGACAGTCCACTCCCACACTGACCTGGCCTGGGACTCTGCACACCCACACTGACTTCGCCTGCGACGGTCCACTCCCATACTGACCTAGTCTGGGACAGTCCACACCAACACTGACCTGGCCTGGTATAGTCCACACCCACACTGACCTCGCCTGGGACTCTGCACACCAACACTGACCTGGTCTCAGACTGTCCACTCCCACACTGACCTGTCTGGGGACTCTCTGTTCCCAAACTGACCCGGATGGTAACTGTCCACACCCACACTGACCTGGTCTGGGACTGTCCACTCCCACACTGACCTGGTCTGGGATTGTCCATACCCACACTGACCTGGCCAGGGACTCTGCACACCCACACTGACCTGGTCTCAGACTGTCCACTCCCACACTGACCTGTCTGGGGACTCTCTACTCCCAAACTGACCCGGTCTGGGACTGTACACTCCCACACTAACCTGGTCTGGGGCTGTCCACTCCCACACTGACCTGGCCTGGGACAGTCCACACCCACACTGACCTCGCCTGGGACTCTACACACCCACACTGACCTGGTCTGGGACGGTCCACTCCCACATTGACCTAGCCTAGGACTCCACTCCCACACTGACCCAGGCTGGGAGAGTCCACTCCCACACTGACCTGGCCTGGAACAGTCCACCCCCACACTGACCTGGCCTCGGACTCTGCACACCCACACTGACCTGGATTGGGACAGTCCACACCCACACTGATCTGGCCTAGGACTCTGCACACCCACACTGATCTGGTCTGGGACTGTTCACTCCCACACAGACCTGGTCTGGGACTCTCCACTCTCACACTGACCAGGCCTGGGACACTCCACTCCCACACTGACCTGGCCTTGTACAGCCCATTCCCACACTGACCTTGACTGGGACAATCCCCTCCCACACTGACTTGGCCAGGACTCTGCACACCCACATTGACCTGGTCTGGGACAGTCCTCTCCCACACTGACCTGGCTTGGGACAGTCCACACCCACACTGACCTGGCCTGGGACGGTCCACTCCCATGCTGACCTAGTCTGGGACAGTCCACACCCACACTGACCTGGCCTGGGATAGTCCACACCCACACTGACCTCGCCTGGGCCTCTGCACACCCACACTGATCTGGTCTGGGACAGTCGACTCCCACATTGACCTGGCCTAGGACTCTCCACTCCCACACTGACCCAGGCTGGGACAGTCCACTCCCACACTGACCTGGACTGTGACAGTCCACACCCCCACTGACCTGGCCTGGGATAGTACAAACCCACACTGACCTGGCCTGGGACTCTGCACACCCACACTGACCTGGTCTGGGACGGTCCACTCCCACATTGACCTGGCCTAGGACTCCACTCCCACACTGACCCAGGCTGGGACAGTCCACTCCCACACTGACCTGGCCTGGGACTCTGCACACCCACACTGACCTGGTCTGGGACTGTCCACTCCCACACTGACCTGGCCTGGGACAGTCCACACCCACACTGACCTGGCCTGGGACGGTCCACTCCCATACTGACCTAGTCTGGGACAGTCCACTCACACACTTACCTGGTCTGGGACTCTCCATTCCCATACTGACCTGTTCTGGGACTGGCCACACCCAAACTGACCTGGTCTGGGACTGGCCACACCCACACTGACCTGGCCTGGGACTCTCCACTCCCACAATGACCTGGTCTGGGATTGTCCACCCCCACACTGTCCTGGTCTGGGACTGTCCACTCCCACACTGATCTGGTCTGGGATTGTCAACACCCACACTGACCTGGTCTGGGACTGTCCACTCCCACACTGACCTGGCCTGGGACAATCCACTCACACACTGACCGGGCTGGGGACTCTCCACTCCTACACTGACCCAGTCCAGGACTGTCCACTCCCACACTGACTTGGATTGGGACAGTCCACACCCACACTGACTTGGCCAGGGACTCTGCACACCCACATTGACCTGGTCTGGGACTGTCCACTCCCACACTGACCTGGCCTGGGACAGTCCACACCCACACTGACCTGGCCTGGAACGGTCCACTCCCATACTGACCTAGACTGCGACAGGCCACACCCCCACTGACCTGGCCTGGGATAGTACAAACCCACACTGACCTCGCCTGGGACTCTGCACACCCACACTGACCTGGTCTGGGACGGTCCACTCCCACATTGACCTGGCCTAGGACTCCACTCCCACACTGACCCAGGCTGGGACAGTCCACTCCCACACTGACCTGGACTGGGACAGTCCACCCCCACACTGACCTGGCCTAGGACTCTGCACACCCACACTGATCTGGTCTGGGACTGTTCACTCCCACACAGACCTGGTCTGGGACGCTCCGTTCCCACACTGACCTGGTCTGGGACACTCCACTCCCACACTGACCGGGCCTTGAACAACCCAATTTCCACACTGACCTGGCCTGGGACTCTGCACACCCACTCTGACCTGGTCTCGGACTGTCCACTCCCACACTAACCTGGCTGGGGACTCTCCACTCCCAAACTGACCCGGTCTGGGACTGTACACTCCCACACTGGCCTGGACTGGGACAGTCCCCTCCCACACTGACTTGGCCAGGAACTCTGCACACCCACAATGACCTGGTCTGGGACTGTCCATTCCCACACTGACCTGGCCTGGGACAGTCCACACCCACACTGACCTGTCCTGGGACGGTCCACTCCCATACTGACCTAGTCTGGGGCAGTCCACTCCCACACTTACCTGGTCTGGGACTCTCCACTCCCATACTGACCTGGTCTGGGACTGGCCACACCTACACTGACCTAGTCTGGGATTGTCCACACCCACACTGACCTAGTCTGGGACTGTCCACTTCCACACTGATCTGGTCTGGGATTGCCCACACCCACTCTGACCTGGTCGTGGACTGTCCACTCCCACACTAACCTGGCTGGGGACTCTCCACTCCCAAACTGACCTGGTCTCTGACTGTCCACTCCCACACTGACCTGGCTGGGGACTCTCCACTCCCAAACTGACACAGTCTGGGACTGTATACTCCCACACTGACCTGGACTGGGACAATCTCCTCCCACAATGACTTGGCCAGGGACTCTGCACACCCACATTGACCTAGTCTGGGACAGTCCACTCCCACACTGACCTGGCCTGGGATAGTCCACTCCCACACTGACCTGGTCTGGGACTGTTCACTCCCACATTGACCTGGCTGGGGACTCTCCACTCCCACACTGACCAGGCCTTGGACACTCCACTCCCACACTGACCTGGCCTTGGACAGCCCATTCCCCCACTGACCTGGCCTGGGATAGTCCACACCCACACTGACCTGGCCTGGGGTAGTCCACACCCACACTGACTTGGCCAGGGACTCTGCGCACCCACACTGACCTGGTCTGGGACTGTCCACTCCCACACTGACCTGGCCTGGGAGTGTCCACACTGACACTGGCCTAGCCTGGGAAGGTCCACTCCCATACTGACCTAGTCTGGGACAATCCACCACCACACTGACATGGCCTCGGACTCTGCACACCCACACTGATCTGGTCTGGGACTGTTCACTCCCACACAGACCTGGTCTGGGACTCTCCACTCTCACACTGACCAGGCCTGGGACACTCCACTCCCAAACTGACCTGGCCTTGTACAGCCCATTCCCACACTGACCTGGACTGGGACAATCCCCTCCCACACTGACTTGGCCAGGACTCTGCACACCCACATTGACCTGGTCTGGGACAGTCCACTCCCACACTGACCTGGCCTGGGACTCAGCACACCCACACTGACCTGGCCTGGGATGGTCCACTCTCATGCTGACTTAGTCTGGGACAGTCCACACTCACACTGACCTGGCCTGGGATAGTCCACACCCACACTGACCTCGCCTGGGACTCTGCACACCCACACTGATCTGGTCTGGGACGGTCAACTCCCACATTGACCTGGCCTAGGATTCTCCACTCCACACTGACCCAGGCTGGGACAGTCCACTCCCACACTGACCTGGACTGCGACAGTCCACACCCCCACTGACCTGGCCTGGGATAGTACAAACCCACCCTGACCTGGCCTGGCACTCTGCACACCCATACTGACCTGGTCTGGGATGGTCCACTCCCACATTGACCCGACCTAGGACTCCACTCCCACACTGACCCAGGCTGGGACAGTCCACTCCCACACTGACCTGGCCTGGGACTCTGCACACCCACACTGACCTGGTCTCGGACAGTCCACTCCCACAATGACCTGGCAGGGTACTCTCCACTCCCAAACTGACCCGGACTGGGACTGTACACTCCCACACTGGCCTGGACTGGGACAGTCCCCTCCCACAATGACTTGGCCAGGGACTCTGCACACCCATACTGACCTGGTCTGGGACTGGCCACACCCACACTGACCTTGTCTGTGACTGTCCACTCCCACACTGATCTGGTCTGGGATTGTCCACACCCACACTGGCCTGGTCTGGGACTGTCCACTCCCATACTGACTTGGCCTGGGACTCTCCACTCCCAAACTGACCCGGGCGGTGACTGTCCACACCCACACTGACCTGGCTTAGGACTCTCCACTCCCACACTGACCCAGTCTAGGACAGTCCGCTCCCACACTGACCTGGATTGGGACAGTCCACACCCACACTGTCCTGGCCTGGGACTGTTCACTCCCAAACTGAACTGGCTGGGGACTCTGCACTCCCAAACTGACCCGGTCTGGGACTGTACACTCCCACACTGACCTGGACTGGGACTGTCCACACCCACACTGACCTCGCCTGCGACGGTCCACTCCCATACTGACCTAGTCTGGGACAGTCCACCCCCATACTGACCTGGCCTGGGATTGTCCACTGCCATACAGAACCAGTCTGGGACAGTCCCCTCCCACACTGACTTGGCCAGGGACTCTGCACACCCACACTGACCTGGTCTGGGACTGTCCATTCCCACACTGACCTGGCCTGGGACAGTCCACATCCACACTGACCTGGCCTGGGACGGTCCACTCCCATAAAGACCTAGTCTGGGACAGTCCACACCCACACTGACCTGGCCTGGGACTTTGCACATCCACACTGACCTGGCCTGGCACTGTCCACTCCAACACTGACCTGGCATGATAGTCCACATCCACACTGACTTAGACTGGGACTCTGCACACCCACACTGACCTGGTCTGGGACTGTTCAGTCCCACACAGACCTGGTCTGGGACAGTCCATTCCCACACTGACCTGGCCTGGGATAATCCACACTCACACTGACCTGGCCTGGGACTCTCCACACCCACGCTGACCTGGTCTGGGACAGTCCACTCCCACACTGACCTCGTCTGGGATTGTCTACACCCACACTGACCTGGACTGGGACTCTGAACACCCCCACTGGCCTGGTTTGGGACTGTCCAGTCCCACACTGACCCAGTCTGGGACAGTCCACTCCCACACTGACCTGGACTGGGACAATCCCCTCCCACACTAACTTGGCCAGGGACTTTGCACACCCACATTGACCTGGTCTGGGACAGTCCACTCCAACACCGAACTGGCCTGGGACTGTCCACACCCACACTGACCTTGCCTGCGACGGTCCACTCCCATACTGACCTAGTCTGGGACAGTCCACACCCACACTGGCCTGGCCTGGTATAGTCCACACCCACACTGACCTCGCCTGGGACTCTGCACACCAACACTGATCTGGTCTGGGACGGTCGACCCCACATTGACCTGGCCTAGGACTCTCCACTCCCACACTGACCCAGGCTGGCACAGTCCCCTCCCACACTGACCTGGACTGCGACAGTCCACACCCCCACTGACCTGGCCTGGGATAGTACAAACCCAAACTGACCTCGCCTGGGAGTCTGCACACCCATACTGACCTGGTCTGGGACGGTCCACTCCCACGTTGACCTGGCCTAGGACTCCACTCCCACACTGACCCAGGTTGGGACAGTCCACTCCCACACTGACCTGGCCTGGGACGGTCCACTCCCATAAAGACCTAGTCTGGGACAGTCCACACCCACACTGACCTGGCCTGGGACTTTGCACATCCACACTGACCTGGCCTGGCACTGTCCACTCCAACACTGACCTGGCATGTGATAGTCCACATCCACACTGACTTAGACTGGGACTCTGCACACCCACACTGACCTGGTCTGGGACTGTTCAGTCCCACACAGACCTGGTCTGGGAGTCTCCACTCCCACACTGACCAGGGCTGGGACAGTCCATTCCCACACTGACCTGGCCTGGGACAGTCCATTCCCACACTGACCTGGCCTGGGATAATCCACACTCACACTGACCTGGCCTGGGACTCTGCACAGCCACACTGACCTGGTCTCGGACTGTCCACACTGACACTGACCTGGCCTGGGACTCTCCACACCCACACTGACCTGGTCTGGGACAGTCCACTCCCACACTGACCTCGTCTGGGATTGTCTACACCCACACTGACCTGGACTGGGACTCTGCACACCCCCACTGGCCTGGTTTGGGACTGTCCAGTCCCACACTGACCCAGGCTGGGACAGTCCACTCCCACACTGACCTGGATTGGGACAGTCCACACCCACACTGACCTGGCCTGGGACTGTTCACTCCCACACAGACCTGTTCTAGGACTCGCCACTCCCGCACTGACCCTGTCTGGTATTTTCCCCACCCCCGCTGACCTGGTCTGGCACAGTCCACTCCAACACTGACCTGGCCTGGGATAGTCCACATCCACACTGACTTAGACTGGGACAGTCCACACCCACACTGACCTGGCCTGAGACTGTTCACTCCCACACAGACCTGTTCTAGGACTCGCCACTCCCACACTGACCCTGTCTGGTATTTTCCCCACCCACACTGACCTGATCTCGGACTGTCCACTCCCACCCTGACCTGGCTGGGGACTCTCCACTCCCAACTGACCCGGTCTGGGCCTGTACACTCCCACACTGACCTCGCCTGGGACTCTGCACACCCACACTGACCTGGTCTGTGACTGTCCACACCCATAATGACCTGGCCTGGGATGGTTCACTCCCATACTGACCTAATCTGGGACAGTCCACACCCGCACTGACCTGGCCTGAGATAGTACACACCCACACTGACCTTGCCTGGGACTCTCCACTCCCACACTGACCTGGTCTTGGACGGTCCACTCCCACATTGACCTGGCCTAGCACTCTCCACTCCCACACTGACCCAGGCTGGGACAGTCCACCCCCACACTGATCGGGCCTGGGACTCTCCACTCCCACACAGATCTGGCTGGGGACTCTCCACTCCCAAACTGACCCGGTCTGGGACTGTACACTCCCACACTGCCCTGTCCTGGGACAGTCCACTCCCACACTGACTTTGTCTGGGACTCTCCACTCCCACACTGACCTGGCCTGCGACACTCCACTCCCACACTGACCCGGGCTGGGAATGTCCACTCCCACACTGACCTAGTCTGGGACTGTCCACTCCCATAATGACCTAGTCTGGGACAGTCCACACCCACACTGACCTCGTCTGGGACTGAGCACACCCACACTGACCTGGTCTGGGGTGGTCCACTTCCACATTGACCTGGCCTAGTACGCTCCACTCCCACACTGACCCAGGCTGGGACAGTCCACACCCACATGACCTGGCCTGGGATAGGACATACCCACACTGACCTGGCCTAGGATGGTTCACTCCCACACTGACCTAGTCTGGGACAGTCCACACCCCCACTGACCTGGCCTGGGATAGGACATACCCACACTGACCTGGCCTAGGACTCTCCACTCCCACCCTGACCCAGGCTGGGACAGTCCACTCCCACACTGACCTGGCCTGGGACAGTCCACCCCCACACTGACCTGGCCTGGGACTCTGCACACCCACACTGATCGGGCCTGGGACTCTCCACTCCCACACAGATCTGGCTGGGGACTCTCCACTCCCAAACTGACCCGGTCTGGGACTGTACACTCCCACACTGACCTGGCCTGGGATAGTCCACACCCACACTGACTTGGCCAGGGACTCTGCACACCCACACTGACCTGGTCTGGGACTGTCCACTCCCACACTGACCTGGCCTGGGACACTCCACTCCCACACTGACCTGTCCTGGGACAGTCCACTCCCACACTGACCTTGTCTGGGACTCTCCACTCCCACACTGACCTGGCCTGCGACACTCCACTCCCACACTGACCCGGGCTGGGAATGTCCACTCCCACACTGACCTGGTCTGGGACTGTCCACACCCACACTGACCTCGCCTGGGACTGTGCACACCCACACTGACCTGGTCTGGGGTAGTCCACTCCCACATTGACCTGGCCTAGTACGCTCCACTCCCACACTGACCCAGGCTGGGACAGTCCACACCCACATGACCTGGCCTGGGATAGTCCACACCCACACTGACCTCGCCTGGGACTTTGCAAACCCACACTGACCTGGTCTGGGACGGTCCACTCCCACACTGACCAGGACTGGGACAGTCCACACCGACACTGACCTGGCCTGGGATAGGACACACCCACACTGACCTGGCCTAGGACTCTCCCCCCACCCCCCCGACCCAGGCTGGGACACTCCACTCCCACACTGCCCTGTCCTGGGTCAGTCCACTCCCACACTGACCTGGCCTAGGACTCTCCACTCCCACACTGACCTGGACTGGGATAGTCCACACCCACACAGACCTGGTCTGGGACAATTCACTCCCACACTGACCAGGCCTGGGATAGTCCACACCCACACTGACTTGGCCAGGGACTCTGCACACCCACACTGACCTGGTTGGGGATTCTCCACTCCCAAACTGACCCGGTCTGGGACTGTACACTCCCACACTGCCCTGTCCTGGGACAGTCCACTCCCACACTGACTTTGTCTGGGACTCTCCACTCCCACACTGACCTGGCCTGCGACACTCCACTCCCACACTGACCCGGGCTGGGAATGTCCACTCCCACACTGACCTGCTCTGGGACTGTCCACACCCACACTGACCTAGTCTGGGACTGTCCACTCCCATAATGACCTAGTCTGGGACAGTCCACACCCACACTGACCTCGCCTGGGAGTGAGCACACCCACACTGACCTGGTCTGGGGTGGTCCACTTCCACATTGACCTGGCCTAGTACGCTCCACTCCCACACTGACCCAGGCTGGGACAGTCCACACCCACATGACCTGGCCTGGGATAGGACATACCCACACTGACCTGCCTAGGATGGTTCACTCCCACACTGACCTAGTCTGGGACAGTCCACACCCCCACTGACCTGGCCTGGGATAGGACATACCCACACTGACCTGGCCTAGGACTCTCCACTCCCACCCTGACCCAGGCTGGGACAGTCCACTCCCACACTGACTTTGTCTGGGACTCTCCACTCCCACACTGACCTGGCCTGCGACACTCCACTCCCACACTGACCCGGGCTGGGAATGTCCACTCCCACACTGACCTAGTCTGGGACTGTCCACTCCCATAATGACCTAGTCTGGGACAGTCCACACCCACACTGACCTCGTCTGGGACTGAGCACACCCACACTGACCTGGTCTGGGGTGGTCCACTTCCACATTGACCTGGCCTAGTACGCTCCACTCCCACACTGACCCAGGCTGGGACAGTCCACACCCACATGACCTGGCCTGGGATAGGACATACCCACACTGACCTGGCCTAGGATGGTTCACTCCCACACTGACCTAGTCTGGGACAGTCCACACCCCCACTGACCTGGCCTGGGATAGGACATACCCACACTGACCTGGCCTAGGACTCTCCACTCCCACCCTGACCCAGGCTGGGACAGTCCACTCCCACACTGACCTGGCCTGGGACAGTCCACCCCCACACTGACCTGGCCTGGGACTCTGCACACCCACACTGATCGGGCCTGGGACTCTCCACTCCCACACAGATCTGGCTGGGGACTCTCCACTCCCAAACTGACCCGGTCTGGGACTGTACACTCCCACACTGACCTGGCCTGGGATAGTCCACACCCACACTGACTTGGCCAGGGACTCTGCACACCCACACTGACCTGGTCTGGGACTGTCCACTCCCACACTGACCTGGCCTGGGACACTCCACTCCTACACTGACCTGTCCTGGGACAGTCCACTCCCACACTGACCTTGTCTGGGACTCTCCACTCCCACACTGACCTGGCCTGCGACACTCCACTCCCACACTGACCCGGGCTGGGAATGTCCACTCCCACACTGACCTGGTCTGGGACTGTCCACACCCACACTGACCTCGCCTGGGACTGTGCACACCCACACTGACCTGGTCTGGGGTAGTCCACTCCCACATTGACCTGGCCTAGTACGCTCCACTCCCACACTGACCCAGGCTGGGACAGTCCACACCCACATGACCTGGCCTGGGATAGTCCACACCCACACTGACCTCGCCTGGGACTTTGCAAACCCACACTGACCTGGTCTGGGACGGTCCACTCCCACACTGACCAGGACTGGGACAGTCCACACCGACACTGACCTGGCCTGGGATAGGACACACCCACACTGACCTGGCCTAGGACTCTCCCCCCACCCCCCCGACCCAGGCTGGGACACTCCACTCCCACACTGCCCTGTCCTGGGTCAGTCCACTCCCACACTGACCTGGCCTAGGACTCTCCACTCCCACACTGACCTGGACTGGGATAGTCCACACCCACACAGACCTGGTCTGGGACAATTCACTCCCACACTGACCAGGCCTGGGATAGTCCACACCCACACTGACTTGGCCAGGGACTCTGCACACCCACACTGACCTGGTTGGGGATTCTCCACTCCCAAACTGACCCGGTCTGGGACTGTACACTCCCACACTGCCCTGTCCTGGGACAGTCCACTCCCACACTGACTTTGTCTGGGACTCTCCACTCCCACACTGACCTGGCCTGCGACACTCCACTCCCACACTGACCCGGGCTGGGAATGTCCACTCCCACACTGACCTGCTCTGGGACTGTCCACACCCACACTGACCTAGTCTGGGACTGTCCACTCCCATAATGACCTAGTCTGGGACAGTCCACACCCACACTGACCTCGCCTGGGAGTGAGCACACCCACACTGACCTGGTCTGGGGTGGTCCACTTCCACATTGACCTGGCCTAGTACGCTCCACTCCCACACTGACCCAGGCTGGGACAGTCCACACCCACATGACCTGGCCTGGGATAGGACATACCCACACTGACCTGCCTAGGATGGTTCACTCCCACACTGACCTAGTCTGGGACAGTCCACACCCCCACTGACCTGGCCTGGGATAGGACATACCCACACTGACCTGGCCTAGGACTCTCCACTCCCACCCTGACCCAGGCTGGGACAGTCCACTCCCACACTGACCTGGCCTGGGACAGTCCACCCCCACACTGACCTGGCCTGGGACTCTGCACACCCACACTGATCGGGCCTGGGACTCTCCACTCCCACACAGATCTGGCTGGGGACTCTCCACTCCCAAACTGACCCGGTCTGGGACTGTACACTCCCACACTGACCTGGCCTGGGATAGTCCACACCCACACTGACTTGGCCAGGGACTCTGCACACCCACACTGACCTGGTCTGGGACTGTCCACTCCCACACTGACCTGGCCTGGGACACTCCACTCCCACACTGACCTGTCCTGGGACAGTCCACTCCCACACTGACCTTGTCTGGGACTCTCCACTCCCACACTGACCTGGCCTGCGACACTCCACTCCCACACTGACCCGGGCTGGGAATGTCCACTCCCACACTGACCTGGTCTGGGACTGTCCACACCCACACTGACCTCGCCTGGGACTGTGCACACCCACACTGACCTGGTCTGGGGTAGTCCACTCCCACATTGACCTGGCCTAGTACGCTCCACTCCCACACTGACCCAGGCTGGGACAGTCCACACCCACATGACCTGGCCTGGGATAGTCCACACCCACACTGACCTCGCCTGGGACTTTGCAAACCCACACTGACCTGGTCTGGGACGGTCCACTCCCACACTGACCTGGACTGGGACAGTCCACACCGACACTGACCTGGCCTGGGATAGGACACACCCACACTGACCTGGCCTAGGACTCTCCCCCCCCCACCCCCCCCCGCCCCCCCCCCCCGACCCAGGCTGGGACAGTCCACTCCCACACTGACCTGGCCTGGGGTAGTCCACACCCACACTGACTTGGCCAGGGGCTCTGCACAACCACACTGACCTGGTCTGGGACTGTCCACTCCCACACTGACCTGGCCTGGGACACTCCACTCCCACACTGCCCTGTCCTGGGTCAGTCCACTCCCACACTGACCTGGCCTGGGACTCTCCACTCCCACACTGACCTGGACTGGGATAGTCCACACCCACACAGACCTGGTCTGGGACAATTCACTCCCACACTGACCAGGCCTGGGATAGTCCACACCCACACTGACTTGGCCAGGGACTCTGCACACCCACACTGACCTGGTCTCGGACTGCCCACTCCCACAATGACCTGGTCTGGGACTGTCCACTCCCACACTGACCTGGCCTGGGACAATCCACACCCACACTGGCCTGGCCTGGGACAGTCCACTCCCATACTGACCTAGTCTGGGACAGTCCACACCCACACTGACCTGGTCTCGGACTGCCCACTCCCACAATGACCTGGTCTGGGACTGTCCACTCCCACACTGACCTGGCCTGGGACAATCCACACCCACACTGGCCTGGCCTGGGACAGTCCACTCCCATACTGACCTAGTCTGGGACAGTCCACACCCACACTGACCTGGTCTGTGATAATCCACACCCACACTGACTTCGCCTGGGACTCTGCACACCCACACTGACCTGGTCTGGACGGCTGACTCCCACACTGACCTGGACTGGGACAGTCCACACCCACAACTGACCTGGCCTGGGATAGTACACACCTACACTGACCTAGCCTGGGACTCTGCTTAGCCACACTGACCTGGTCTTGGACTGTCCACTCCCACATTGACCTGGCCTAGGACTCTCCACTCCCACACTGACGCAAGCTGGGACAGTCCCCTCCACACTGACCTGGCCTGGGACTCTGCACACCCACACTGACTTGGCCAGGGACTCTGCACACCCACACTGACCTGGTCTGGGACTGTCCACTCCCACACTGACCTGGCCTGGGACAATCCACACCCACACTGCCCTCGCCTGGGACAATCCACTCCCACACTGACCTGGCCTGGGACAGTCCATTCCCACACTGACCTGGCCTGGGACAGTCCATTCCCACACTGACCTGGCCTGGGATTGTCCACACCCACACTGACCTGGTCTGGGACAGTCCATTCCCACACTGACCTGGCCTGGGATTGTCCACACCCACACTGACCTGGTCTGGGACTGTCCACTCCCACACTGACCTGGTCTGGGATTGTCCACACCCACACTGACCTGGACTGGGTCTCCCCACTCCCACACTGACCTGGTCTGGGATTGTCCACACCCACACTGACCTGTTCTGGGACTGTCCTCTCTCACACTGACCTGGCCTGGGACAGTCCACTCCCACACTGAACTGGATTGGGACAGTCCACACCCACATGACCTGGCCTGGGATAGGACATACCCACACTGACCTGGCCTAGGATGGTTCACTCCCACACTGACCTAGTCTGGGACAGTCCACACCCCCACTGACCTGGCCTGGGATAGGACATACCCACACTGACCTGGCCTAGGACTCTCCACTCCCACCCTGACCCAGGCTGGGACAGTCCACTCCCACACTGACCTGGCCTGGGACAGTCCACCCCCACACTGACCTGGCCTGGGACTCTGCACACCCACACTGATCGGGCCTGGGACTCTCCACTCCCACACAGATCTGGCTGGGGACTCTCCACTCCCAAACTGACCCGGTCTGGGACTGTACACTCCCACACTGACCTGGCCTGGGATAGTCCACACTCACACTGACTTGGCCAGGGACTCTGCACACCCACACTGACCTGGTCTGGGACTGTCCACTCCCACACTGACCTGGCCTGGGACACTCCACTCCCACACTGACCTGGCCTGCGACACTCCACTCCCACACTGACCCGGGCTGGGAATGTCCACTCCCACACTGACCTAGTCTGGGACTGTCCACTCCAATAATGACCTAGTCTGGGACAGTCCACACCCACACTGACCTCGCCTGGGACTGCACACCCACACTGACCTGGTCTGGGGTAGTCCACTCCCACATTGACCTGGCCTAGTACGCTCCACTCCCACACTGACCCAGGCTGGGACAGTCCACACCCACACTGACCTCGCCTGGGACTTTGCAAACCCACACTGACCTGGTCTGGGACGGTCCACTCCCACACTGACCTGGACTGGGACAGTCCACACCGACACTGACCTGGCCTGGGATGGTTCACTCGCATACTGACCTAGTCTGGGACAGTCCACACCCACACTGACCTGGCCTGGGATAGGACACACCCACACTGACCTGGCCTAGGACTCTCCCCCCCCCCCCCCCCCCCGACCCAGGCTGGGACAGTCCACTCCCACACTGACCTGGCCTGGGACAGTCAACTCCCACATTGACCTGGCCTGGGGTAGTCCACTCCCACATTGACTTGGCCAGGGGCTCTGCACACCCACACTGACCTGGTCTGGGACTGTCCACTCCCACACTGACCTGGCCTGGGACACTCCACTCCTACACTGCCCTGTCCTGGGTCAGTCCACACCCACACTGACCTGGACTGGGATAGCCCACACCCACACAGACCTGGTCTGGGACAATTCACTCCCACAGTGACCAGGCCTGGGATAGTCCACACCCACACTGACTTGGCCAGGTACTCTGCACACCCACACTGACCTGGTCTCGGACTGTCCACTCCCAAACTGACCTGGTTGGGGATTCTCCACTCCCAAACTGACCCGGTCTGGGACTGTACACACCCACACTGACCTGGACTGGGACAGTCCAATAACACACTGACTTGGCCAGGGACTCTGCACACCCACACTGACCTGGTCTGGGACTGTCCACTCCCACACTGACCTGGTCTGGGACTGTCCACTCCCACACTGACCTGTCCTGGGACAATCCACACCAACACTGGCCTGGCCTGGGACAGTCAACTCCCTTACTGACCTAGTCTGGGACAGTCCACACCCACACTGACCAGGTCTGGGATAATCCACACCCACACTGACCTCGCCTGGGACTCTGCACACCCACACTGACCTGGTCTGGACGGCCGACTCCCACACTGACCTGGACTGGGACAGTCCACACCCACAACTGACCTGGCCTGGGATAGTACACACCTACACTGACCTAGCCTGGGACTCTGCACACCCACACTGACCTGGTCTGGGACTGTCCACTCCCACACTGACCTGGCCTGCGACACTCCACTCCCACACTGACCCGGGCTGGGAATGTCCACTCCCACACTGACCTGGCCTGGGATTGTCCCCTCCCACACTGACTTAGACTGGGACTCTGCACACCCACACAGACCTGGTCTGGGACTCTCCACTCCCACACTGACCAGGCCTGGGACACTCCACTCCCACACTGACCTGGCCTGGGACAGTCCATTCCCACACTGACCTGGCCTGGGATTGTCCACACCCAACTGACCTGGTCTGGGACTGTCCACTCCCACACTGACCTGGTCTGGGATTGTCCACACCCACACTGACCTGTTCTGGGACTGTCCTCTCCCACACTGACCTGGCCTGGGACAGTCCACTCACACACTGACCTGGTCTGCGTCGGTCCACTCCCACATTGACCTGGCCTAGGCCTTCTCCACTCCCACACTGACCTGGATTGGGACAGTCCACACCCACACTGACCTGGTCTTGGACGGTCCACTCCCACATTGACCTGGCTGCGGACTCTCCACTCCCACACTGACCCAGGCTGGGACAGTCCACTCCCACACTGACCTGGCCTGGGACAGTCCACCCCCACACTGACCTGGCCTGGGACTCTCCACACCCACACAGACCTGGCCTGGGACAGTCCACACCCACACTGACCTCGCCTGGGACTCTGTACACCCACACTGACCTGGTCTTGGATGGTCCACTCCCACACTGACCTGGACTGTGACAGTCTACACCCACACTGACCTGGTCTGGGACTGTCCACTCCCACACTGACCTGGTCTGGGATTGTCCACACCCACACTGACCTGTTCTGGGACTGTCCTCTCCCACACTGACCTGGCCTGGGACAGTCCACTCACACACTGACCTGGTCTGCGTCGGTCCACTCCCACATTGACCTGGCCTAGGCCTTCTCCACTCCCACACTGACCCAGGCTGGGACAGTCCACTCCCACACTGAACTGGATTGGTAGAGTCCACCCCCACGCTGACCTGGTCTTGGACTCTCCACTCCCACACTGACCCAGGCTGGGACAGTCCACTCCCACACTGACCTGGCCTGGGACTCTGCACACCCACACTGATCTGGCCTGGGACTCTCCATTCCCCCACTGCCCTGGCTGGGGACTCTCCACTCCCAAACTGACCCGGTCTGGGACTGTACACTCCCACACTGACCTGGACTGAGACAGTCAACTTCCACACTGACCTGGCTTGGGATAGTCCACACCCACACTGACTTGGCCTGGGTCCCTGCATACCCACAGTGACCTGGTCTGGGACTGTCCACTCCCACACTGACCTGTCCGGGGCACTCCACTCCCACACTGCCCAGTCCTGGGACTGTCCACTCCCACACTGACCTGGTCTTGGACGGTCCACTCCCACATTGACCTGGCCTGGGACTCTGCATACCCACACTGACCTGGCCTGGGACTGTCCACTCCCACACTGACCTGGCCTGGGACTCTCCACTCCCACACTGACCTGGCCTGGGACTGTCCACACCCACAATGACCTGGACTAGGACTCTCCACTCCCATACTGACCTGGTCTGGGACAGTTCACTCCCACACTGACTTGGCCTGCGACAGTCCACAACTACACTGACCTAGCCTGGGATTCTGCATAGCCACACTGAGCTGATCTGACACTGTCCCCTCCCACAATGACCTGGCCTGGGACTCTGCACACTCACAAATGACCTGGTCTGGGACTGTCCACTCCCACACTGACCTGGTCTGGGATTGTCCACACCCATACTGACCTGGTCTGGGACTGTCCACTCCCACACTGACCTGGCCTGGGACTGTGCACTCCCACACTGACCTGGACTGGGATAGTCCACACCCACACAGACCTGGTCTGGGACTGTCCACTCCCATACTGACCTGGTCTGGGACAGTTCACTCCCACACTGACTTGGCCTGCGACAGTCCACAACTACACTGACCTAGCGTGGGACTCTGCATAGCCACACTGACCTGATCTGACACTGTCCCCTCCCACAATGACCTGGCCTGGGACTCTGCACACCAGGCCTGGGACTCTGCACACTCACAAATGACCTGGTCTGGGACTTTCCACTCACACAATGACCTGGTCTGGGATTGTCCACACCCATACTGACCTGGTCTGGGACTGTCCACTCCCAAACTGACCTGGCCTGGGACTGTGCACTCCCACACTGACCTGGCCTGCGATAGTCCACAACTACACTGACCTAGCCTGGGACTCTGCACACCCGCACTGACCTGGTCTTGGACGGTCCACTCCCACATTGACCTGGCCTGGGACTCTGCATACCCACACTGACCTGGCCTGGGACTGTCCACTCCCACACTGACCTGGCCTGGGACTCTCCACTCCCACACTGACCTGGCCTGGGACTGTCCACACCCACAATGACCTGGACTAGGACTCTCCACTCCCACACTGACCTGGTCTGGAACTCTCCACTCCCACACTGACCTAGTCTGGGATTGTCCACACCCACACTGACCTGTTCTGGGACTGTCCTCTCCCACACTGACCTGGCCTGGGACAGTCCACTCACACACTGACCTGGTCTGCGTCGGTCCACTCCCACATTGACCTGGCCTAGGCCTTCTCCACTCCCACACTGACCCAGGCTGGGACAGTCCACTCCCACACTGACCTGGATTGGGACAGTCCACACCCACACTGACCTCGTCTCGGATGGTCGACTCCCACATTGACTTGGACTGGGACAGTGCCCTCCCACACTGACCTGGCCTGCCACTCTGCACGCCTACACTGATCTGGCCTGGGACTCTCCACTCCCAAACTGACCCGGTCTAGGACTGTACACTCCCACACTGACCTGGCCTGGGATAGTCCACACCCACACTGACTTCGCCAGGGACTCTGCACACCCACACTGACCTTGTCTGGGACTCTCCACTCCCACACTGACCCGGGCTGGGAATGCCCACTCCCACACTGACCTGGCCTGGGACTCTCCTCCCCACACTGACCTGGACTGGGATAGTCCACACGCACACAGACCCGGTCTGGGACTGTCCACTCCTGTACTGACTGGTCTGGGACAGTTCACTCCCACACTGACCTGGCCTGGGACTGTCCACTCCCACAATGACCTGGCCTGGGACTTTGCACACCCACACTAACCTGGCCTGGCACTGTCCACTCCAACACTGACCTGGCCTGGGATAGTCCACATCCACACTGACTTAGACTGGGACTGTCCACCCCCACACTGACCTGGTCTGGGACTGTTCACTCCCACACAGACCTGGTCTGGGACTGTTCACTCCCACACTGACCTGGCCTGGGATAGTCCACACCCACACTGACCAGGCCTGGAATTGTCCACACCCACACTGACCTGGCCTGGGACTCTGCACAGCCACACTGACCTGGTTTCGGACTGTCCACACCCA
The DNA here is from genome assembly GCF_047496795.1 of Chiloscyllium punctatum. NCBI lineage: Eukaryota > Metazoa > Chordata > Chondrichthyes > Orectolobiformes > Hemiscylliidae > Chiloscyllium > Chiloscyllium punctatum. The sequence goes on along the minus strand of NC_092747.1, from coordinate 11,785,804 downwards.
CACTGACCTGGTCTGGGATTGTCCACACCCACACTGACCTGGAACGGGACTTTCCACTCCCACACTGACCTGGTCTGGGATTGTCCACACCCACACTGACCTGGTCTGGGACTGTCCACTCCCACACTGACCTGGCCTGGGACAGTCCACTCTCACACTGACCTGGCCTGGGACTGTCCACCCCCACACTGACCTGGACTGTGATAGTCCACACCCACACAGACCTGGTCTGCGACTGTCCACTCCCATACTGACCTGGTCTGGGACAGTTCACACCCACACTGACCTGGCCTGCAACAGTCCACAACTACACTGACCTAGCCTTGGACTCTGCATAGCCACACTGACCTGATCTGACACTGTCCCCTCCCACAATGACCTGGCCTGGGACTCTGCACACCAGGCCTGGGACTCTGCACACTCACAAATGACCTGGTCTGGGACTGTCCACTCCCACACTGACCTGGTCTGGGATTGTCCACACCCACACTGACCTGGTCTGGGACTGTCCACTCCCACACTGACCTGGCCTGGGACTGTGCACTCCCACACTGACCTGGCCTGCGACAGTCCACAACTACACTGACCTAGCCTGGGACTCTGCACACCCACACTGACCTGGTCTTGGACGGTCCACACCCACACTTACCTGGCCTGGGACTGTCCACTCCCACACTGACCTGGCCTGGGACTCTCCACTCCCACACTGACCTGGCCTGGGACTGTCCACACCCACAATGACCTGGACTAGGACTCTCCACTCCCACACTGACCTAGTCTGGGATTGTCCACACCCACACTGACCTGTTCTGGGACTGTCCTCTCCCACACTGACCTGGCCTGGGACAGTCCACTCACACACTGACCTGGTCTGCGTCGGTCCACTCCCACATTGACCTGGCCTAGACCTTCTCCACTCCCACACTGACCCATGCTGGGACAGTCCACTCCCACACTGACCTGGATTGGGACAGTCCACACCCACACTGACTGGTCTCGGATGGTCGACTCCCACATTGACTTGGACTGGGACAGTGCCCTCCCACACTGACCTGGCCTGCCACTCTGCACGCCTACACTGATCTGGCCTGGGATTCTCCACTCCCAAACTGACCCGGTCTAGGACTGTACACTCCCACACTGACCTGGCCTGGGATAGTCCACACCCACACTGACTTCGCCAGGGACTCTCCACTCCCACACTGACCTTGTCTGGGACTCTCCACTCCCACACTGACCCGGGCTGGGAATGCCCACTCCCACACTGACCTGGCCTGGGACTCTCCTCCCCACACTGACCTGGACTGGGATAGTCCACACGCTCACAGACCTGGTCTGGGACTGTCCACTCCTATACTGACTGGTCTGGGACAGTTCACTCCCACACTGACCTGGCCTGGGACTGTCCACTCCCACAATGACCTGGCCTGGGACTTTGCACACCCACTCAGACCTGGTCTGGGACTGTCCACTCCCATACTGACCTGGTCTGGGACAGTTCACACCCACACTGACCTGGCCTGCAACAGTCCACAACTACACTGACCTAGCCTGGGACTCTGCATAGCCACACTGACCTGATCTGACACTGTCCCCTCCCACAATGACCTGGCCTGGGACTCTGCACACCAGGCCTGGGACTCTGCACACTCACAAATGACCTGGTCTGGGACTGTCCACTCACACACTGACCTGGTCTGGGATTGTCCACACCCACACTGACCTGGTCTGGGACTGTCCACTCCCACACTGACCTGGCCTGGGACTGTGCACTCCCACACTGACCTGGCCTGCGACAGTCCACAACTACACTGACCTGGCCTGGGACTCTGCATACCCACACTGACCTGGCCTGGGACTGTCCACTCCCACACTGACCTGGCCTGGGACTCTCCACTCCCACACTGACCTGGCCTGGGACTGTCCACACCCACAATGACCTGGACTAGGACTCTCCACTCCCACACTGACCTGGTCTGGAACTCTCCACTCCCACACTGACCTAGTCTGGGATTGTCCACACCCACACTGACCTGTTCTGGGACTGTCCTCTCCCACACTGACCTGGCCTGGGACAGTCCACGCACACACTGACCTGGTCTGCGTCGGTCCACTCCCACATTGACCTGGCCTAGGCCTTCTCCACTCCCACACTGACCCAGGCTGGGACAGTCCACTCCCACACTGACCTGGATTGGGACAGTCCACACCCACACTGACCTCGTCTCGGATGGTCGACTCCCACATTGACTTGGACTGGGACAGTGCCCTCCCACACTGACCTGGCCTGCCACTCTGCACGCCTACACTGATTTGGCCTGGGAGTCTCCACTCCCAAACTGACCCGGTCTAGGACTGTACACTCCCACACTGACCTGGCCTGGGATAGTCCACACCCACACTGACTTCGCCAGGGACTCTGCACACCCACACTGACCTTGTCTGGGACTCTCCACTCCCACACTGACCCGGGCTGGGAATGCCCACTCCCACACTGACCTGGCCTGGGACTCTCCTCCCCACACTGACCTGGACTGGGATAGTCCACACGCTCACAGACCTGGTCTGGGACTGTCCACTCCTATACTGACTGGTCTGGGACAGTTCACTCCCACACTGACCTGGCCTGGGACTGTCCACTCCCACAATGACCTGGCCTGGGACTTTGCACACCCACACTGACCTGGCCTGGCACTGTCCACTCCAACACTGACCTGGCCTGGGAGAGTCCACATCCACACTGACTTAGACTGGGACTGTCCACCCCCACACTGACCTGGTCTGGGACTGTTCACTCCCTCACAGACCTGGCCTGGGATAGTCCATACCCACACTGACCAGGCCTGGGATTGTCCACCCCCACACTGACCTGGTCTGGGACTGTTCACTCCCTCACAGACCTGGTCTGGGACTGTTCACTCCCACACTGACCTGGCCTGGGATAGTCCATACCCACACTGACCAGGCCTGGGATTGTCCACACCCACACTGACCTGGCCTGGGACTCTGCACAGCCACACTGACCTGGTTTCGGACTGTCCACACCGACACTGACCTGGCCTGTGACTCTCCACTCCCACACTGACCTGGTCCGGGAATGTCCAGTCCCACACTGACCTGGTCTGGGATTGTCCACACCCACACTGTCGTGGACCGGGACTCTCCACTCCCACACTGACCTGGTCTGGGATTGTCCACACCCACACTGACCTGGTCTGGGACTGTCCACTCCCACACTGACCTGGCCTGGGACAGTCCACTCCCACACTGACCTGGCCTGGGACAGTCCACTCCCACACTGACCTGGTCTGCGACAGTCCACTCCCACATTGACCTGGCCTGGGACAGTCCACTCCCACACTGACCTGGCCTGGGACAGTCCACTCCCACACTGACTTTGCCAGGGACTCTGCACACCCACACTGACCTGGTCTGGGAATGTCCACACCCACACTGACCTGGACTGTGATAGTCCACACCCACACAGACCTGGTCTGGGACTGTCCATTCCCACACTGACCTGGTCTGGGACAGTTCACACCCACACTGACCTGGCCTGCGACAGTCCACAACTACACTGACCTAGCCTGGGACTCTGCATAGCCACACTGACCTGGTCAGACACTGTCCCCTCCCACAATGACCTGGCCTGGGAGAGTCCACACCCACACTGACCTGGACTGGGATAGTCCACACCCACACAGACCTGGTCTGGGACTGTCCACTCCTATACTGACCTGGTCTGGGACAGTTCACTCCCACAATGACCTGGCCTGGGACTTTGCACACCCACACTGACCTGGCCTGGCACTGTCCACTCCAACACTGACCTGGCCTGGGATATTCCACATCCACACTGATTTAGACTGGGACTGTCCACCCCCACACTGACCTGGTCTGGGACTGTTTACTCCCACACTGACCTGGTCTGGGACTGTATACTCCCACACAGACCTGGTCTGGGACTGTTCACTCCCACACAGACCTGGTCTGGGACTCTCCACTCCCACACTGACCAGGCCTGGGACACTCCACTCCCACACTGACCTGGCCTGGGACAGTCCATTCCCACACTGACCTGGCCTGGGATAGTCCACACACACACTGACCTGGCCTGGGACTCTGCACAGCCACACTGACCTGGTCTCGGACTGTCCACACCGACACTGACCTGGCCTGGGACTCTCCACTCCCACACTGACCTGGTCCGGGACTGTCCAGTCCCACACTGACCTGGTCTGGGATTGTCCACACCCACACTGACCTGGACCGGGACTTTCCACTCCCACACTGACCTGGTCTGGGATTGTCCACACCTACACTGACCTGGTCTGGGACTGTCCACTCCCACACTGACCTGGCCTGGGACAGTCCACTCTCACACTGACCTGGCCTGGGACTGTCCACCCCCACACTGACCTGGACTGTGATAGTCCACACCCACACAGACCTGGTCTGGGACTGTCCACTCCCTTACTGACCTGGTCTGGGACAGTTCACACCCACACTGACCTGGCCTGCAACAGTCCACAACTACACTGACCTAGCCTGGGACTCTGCATAGCCACACTGACCTGATCTGACACTGTCCACTCCCACACTGATCTGGCCTGGGACTGTCCACTCCCACACTGACCTGGCCTTGGAATCTCCACTCCCATACTGACCTGGCCTGCGACACTCCTCTCCCACACAAACCTGGTCTGGGACTGTCCACACCCACACTGACCTTGTGTGGGACTCTCCACAACCATGCTGACCTGGCCTGGGCCAGTCCACACCCATACTGACCTGGCCTGGGACTGTCCACTCTCACACTGACTTGGTCTGGGACTGTCCACTACCACACTCTCCTGGTCTGGGACTCTCCACTCCCACACGGACCTGGTCTGGGAATCACCTGGACTGCCCACGCCCACACCGACCTGGTCTGGGCCTGTCCACTCCCACACTGACCTGGTCTGGGACTGTCCACTCCCACACTGCTTTGGTCTGGGCCTGTCCATTCTCACACTGACCTGGTCTGCGACTTGCCTCTGGGACTCGCTGCAATCTCTGGTAAATTAAATTTAAAAATTTGATGAAAAAGAGAGAAAGAAAATGAATTTGCGGAGCCGGGGGTATTCAACTGGAGCATCTCACTCTGCCGCCATCTTGGAGCCCGGAGAGAGAGATCTGTGCTGGAAGCAGCCCATGTGATGACACGGCCTGGGGTATGGGATAGTAAAAGGATGTGAAATAAAGCAGTTCAAACTCAAAAATGGTTGAACTCAAGATCGAGTCCTGAAGCTTGCAGGGTCCTCAAGAGGACAATGAGGTGCTGTTCTTCCAGTTTGCACTGAGTCTCACTGGAGCACTGCAACAAGCCCGAGAGAGACATGTTGGCCAGGGAACATGGTGCGATGTTGAAATGGAGGTGGCGGGGGGGTGCAGCTGGAATCTAGGGGTCATTTGTCTGGGTCAGAACATAAGCTTTTTGCATCAGTGTTCCCAATGTCATGGAGACTTAAATTTTTGCCGTCTTTCTAATCTAATGGGAAGATCCAAGGTACTTTGCAATATCATAGAATCTCCAAAGTGCAGACAGAAGCTATTTAGCCTGCACTGACTGTGTGAAGAGTAGTCCATTCTCTCCCTGTAAACATCTTGTACAGTTAACTTGCACAATATGGAGCAATTTAGCATGACCAATCCACCTAACCTTCATACTTTTGGACTGTGGGAGGAAACAAGAACACCCAGAGGAAATCCACACAGGCACAGGGAGAATGTGTAAGCTCCACACAGACAGTCACCCGAAGGTGGAATTAAACCAGGATCCCTGGTACTGAGATGCAGCAGTGCTAACCACTGAGCCACAGTGCCACAGCAAATATTAGAAGATGTGACACAGAGACATGTAAGGAGATAAGAAATGTGATGGCCAAATCAAATTAGGCCAGTGTTATTGAGTCTTTTAAAGGAGCAAAGCAAGATAGAGAGGGGCAGGTGAGTGGTCCACAGCTTAAGGTCAAAGCAACTGAAGGCATAGGGCAGCATGGCGGCTCAGTGGTTAGCACTGCTGCCTCACAGCACCAGGGACCTGGGTTCGATTCCAGCCTCAGGCAACTGTCTGTGTGGAGTTTGCACATTCTTCCTGTGTCTGCGTGGGTTTCCTCCGGGTGCTCTGGTCTCCTCCCACAATCCAAAGATGTGCCGGCCCAGATGAACTGGTCATGCTGAATTGCCCATAGTGTTCAGGGATGTGTAGGTTAGGTGCATTAGACAAAGTTAGGGGAATGGGTCTGGGTGGATTACTCTTTGGAGGGTCGGGGTGGACTTGCTGGGCCTAAATGCCTGTTCCCATACTGTAGGGGATTCTAATCCTAACTATAACAACCTAGTGGTGAAGAGATGAAAATTGCAATCACACAAGGGGCCAGAATTAGAGGAGCAGAGATAACTCAGAGGGCTGGGAAATTTGCAGGAGTGAGGCCATTTTCATATTTGAAAACAAAGATGGGGATTTTAAATTCAAGACATTTCTTAACTGGGGACCCCTGTAGGTCTTTGGGCACAGGGAGGATAGACAAACATTTGATTGTAAGTTAAGACATGGGTGACACAGTGGTCCAGCGCTCAGCACTGCTGCCTCACAGCACCAGGGACCCAGGTTTAATTCCACCCTTGGGTGACTGTGTGTGTTTCCTTCAGGTGCTCTGGTTTCCTCCCACAGTCCAAAGATGTGTAGGTTAAGTAGATTAGCCATGGGAAGTTGCCCTATGGTGTCCAGGGATGTGCAGACTAGATAGGATACACAGGGTTGGTCTGGGAGGGATGCTCTTCGGAGGTTTGGTGTGGACTCAATAGGCTGAATGGCCTACTTTTACATGTAGGGATTCTATGATAGGGTTTTCAGCTGCTCACTAATTTATAGAGGGTGGAATGTGGATGATCAGCCTGCAATCCTTTGAAATATTCGAGTCTAGAGGTAACAAAGGCATGGATGAGGGTTTCAGCAGCTGAAGACCTGAGACAGGCCAAAGCAGGCAATGTTGTTGAGGTCAAGTTAAACCATCTTGGAGATGACTTACATATTCGTTGGAAACTTCCCTCAGCGTCAGATATGACAACATTACAAACACTCTGGGTCAGTCTGAGACTAGGGAGAGGCATGGAGACAGTATCTCGGGAACAGAGTATAGACTGGGAGGCAAAAGCAATATCTTTGAACTTGCCAATAACTGATGAGGCTAATTAGATGATCTTTAATTGCCTCCTGATAAAGAAAGCATATAGTTGTTTTTTTCTGAGGGTGGGTGGAATCATTTATACTTTCTAAAGTTTGCAAGCTCCTGGGGAAAGTCCAGGGAAGCTGAATACATCCTTCATGGCGTAGGAATCAAACAGAGGCATTTGACAAGCTTTCTATTAGTGCTAGCAAAGGCATTGTCCCTCAAAGACATCACCCTACCTAATCTTATCGAACCCGGCCACTGTGACTCCCTGTTCCCTGTTCATCGTGCATCATATATGGGATCAGTCTCTCTGCTAGAATGCATCATCAACGATTTCATATGATATCAGATCATGGAGGAATATTCCAGTGGAGTCTGGCTCCATCGTATTTCTGCATCTGCTGAGAATTGTGGCAAGTGTTTCTCAATTTGTATTGGTATGATGCCCAGTCCTCATTTGTTTAAAAGTTCCACAGTCTTGTGATGGTATTTGGGAACTTGAGTCTGGAGATCTGGGTTCAAAAACCCACCATGACAGGTGGTCGAATTTGAATGCAGTTTTTAACAATCTGGAATTAAGAGTCTAATGATGACCGTGAAGCCGTGAAGGATTTTTGGGGAAACCCCATCTGGATGATGAATGCTCTTTCATGAAAGATATGCTGTGCTTACCTGGTCTGACCTACATGTGACTCCAGACCCACAACAATCTGCCCTGTGTGGTATTGGGGATGAATAATAAACCCTGCCAATAATGACTACATCCTGTGAATGAATTTATAAACATCCAGCTTCCTCTTAAATGCCTCTCCTGTTCCCAACCGCCTTTGTTTACTTTCATCTTAGCCAGCTTGCCTTCTGAGCTGCCTTCCTGACATTGCCAAAGCATTTTCTCAAGGTCACTTCATTCAATTAGCAGCGTGGCTTTTAACCAAACCATCCTTCAGTATTCAAATGAGAACCAATTGAATTTCAAATCGAAGCTGTCCATTGAGTTTCTGTTACTTGCTGATATGCAACTCACATCCATCTGGACAAGTTTTTCATCTTCCTGGTGTGCAGTTTCATTAGGATAATATAATGTGTGCTTATCACTGGACCTTTCATATACATGCAAATTTCTGAATGCCCTTTTATTTTGACTGTGTGCAGGGCATGCCATTTTCCATGTGCTTAATAAACTGACATGCCCTTCGAAAGGAAAGAGACACAGACCTGACCAGTAAGCTGTCATATAAATTCACCGCTTGCAACTGCTGTAGTCCCTGACCCTGTAATTGAAATGTGCTTCTGCCTTCTGTTGTGGTTGTCAACAACAATGATTTGCATTCATGTAGCATGTTTAACATCGCAAAACATTGCAAATTTTGATGTTTTCCCAGATGTCCATTCCTGACGCCCTGTGCCGTTTGCCACCTCTAGAAGGTACAGTCACCATTGTCCAAGAGGAGCAGGAGAGCTGTTCTGTCATTGGAGGGAGAGACGACTGGTGGTGGCTTTAACCTGAGGGTCACCCACGCCTCAGGCCAGGGGCAGAGTTGAGAAGACGGGAGCTTCGCAGTACGCCCAGCCAATGTGGTGATCTGATTTGATTTGATTTAAGCTTTATTGTCACATGTGCTCAAATATAGAAGTACAGTAGTACAGTGCAAAGTGAATAATGTCACCACACACGGCAGTAATTGAGGTATGAAGGTATCTTGGTACAATATGTCAGTTCAAGTAGTAACGGAGAAACAAAGTTAAAAGTGGGTGGCACGGTGGCTCAGTGGTTAGCACTACTGCCTCACAGCACCAGGTAACTGGGTTCAATTCCCACCTTGGGTGACTGTCTGTGTGGAGTTTGTACATTCTCACCATGTCTGCGAGGGTTTCCTCCCACATGTGCAGGTTGGGTGAATTGGGCATGTTAAATTGCCCGTAATGTTAGGTGTATTAGCCGGGGTGAATGTAGGGGAATGGGTCTGGGTGGGTTGCTCTTTGGAGGGTCGGTGTGGACTTGTTGGGCCGAAGGGCCTGTTTCTACACTGCGGGGAATCTAATGTAATCTAAATCATTGTTGTTCTTAGTACAAGTAGATAAATAAAGACTAAAGTTAACATTACAGTCCTTTCTGGTTTTGAGTGGAGAAATAATGGAATACAGGTAAAAGGTCAACAGTCTTTCTTAAGTGCACTCCCTGCAAGGGCTTAGTTTCCTCCACTGTGGCCCACTCACTGGGAAACCTCGGGTTTCCTACTCTCAGTGTCAGGGGGACCTCCCTCATTGACAGTTCAAGCTCACTTAAACCACACTGGACTCAGACCCACACTCTACCAGCTTGTGGTTCAGAGTAACTGTTACTTGAGGTAATTCACTGTCACTAATCCTCCTTTCTCTTTCCTATCTCTTTGAGCTATCCAGCAATTATAGCAGAGGATACACCACTGTAAAGTTCCGACAGAAGAGTCACTGTGCTTAAATAACAAGACTTGTATTGCATTATAGCAAAAGCTAGAGTAGGTTTCCCTGTGTCCACTCACAAACTGTGTGTGATATCAGTAGAATGGTTGGAGTCCATGTAACATGATTACTAACCTCTTCAGAATTCCTACTTTATGCAAGACAAAGTTCTTTGTGTTATGTTGCAGTTATACAGGACATTGGTGAGGCCACACTTGTTGTATTGTGTTCAGTTTTGGTCACCTTGTTATAGGAAAGATGTCATTAAACTGGAAAGAGTGCAGAAGAAATTTACAAGGATGTCGTCAGGAGTCAAGGGCCTGAGTTGTAGGGAGAGGTTGGACAAGCTTGGACCTTTTTTTTAAGAATGTAGGAGACTGAGGGAGGATCTTATAGAAGTGTATAAGATCATGAGAGGCATGGATAGGGTGAATGCATTCAGTCTTTTTCCAAGGATTGGGGAATCGAGGACTAGAGGGCATCATTTTAAGGAGAGAAGGGAAAGAGTAAAAGGGAACCTGAGGGACAACCTTTTTACACAGAGGTGGTACGCATATGGAATGAGCTGCCAGCAGAAGTGGCTGAGGCAACATTAACAACATTTAAAAGGAATTTGGACAAATACATGGATAGGAAAGGTTTAGAAGCAAATGGGTCAAGTGCAGGGAATCAGAGTTAGCGTGGAGGGATATTTTGGTCAGCATGGACCAGTTTGGGCTGAAGGGCTTCCCTCTGTCCTTTTTCACTCTGTGACTCTATGAGTGCTATCAATTAAGATTTAAGACCGAATCACATCAGGAATAAAAGGATGACCAGGGTAGGTATCGGTCCAGTCAAGGATAGTAGTGGGAAGTTGTGTGTGGAGGCGGAGGAGATTGGTGAGACACTAAATCAATACTTTTCGTCAGTATTCACTCAGGAACAGGACACTGTTGCTGATGTGAATATTGAGTCACAAGTGATTAGAATGGATGGCACGGAGGTACCTAGGGAAGAGGTCTGGGGAATACTGGAAAGGATGAAAATAGATAAGTCCCCTGGGCCTGATGGCATTTATCCTAGGATCCTCTGGGATGCTAGGGAGGAGATAGCGGAGCCATTGGCCTTGATTTTTAGGTCGTCGTTGTCTTCGGGGACAGTGCCAGAAGACTGGAGGATAGCGAATGTGGTCCCCTTGTTCAAGAAGGGGAGCAGGGATAGCCCGAGTAACTATAGGCCTGTCAGTCTAACTTCTGTTGTGGGCAAAGTCTTAGAGAGAATTGTAAGGGATAGGATTTATGAACATCTGGATAGGAATAATGTGATCAAGGATAGTCAGCATGGTTTTGTGAAGGGCAGGTCGTGCCTCACAAACCTTATTGAATTCTTTGAGAAGGTGACCAAGGAAGTGGACGAGTGTAAAGCAGTAGATGTGGTGGTATATGGATTTTAGCAAGGCGTTCGATAAGGTACCCCATGGCAGGCTAATGCAAAAACTACGGAGGTATGGCATTGAGGGTGCATTAGAGGTTTGGATTAGGAATTGGCTGGCTGGAAGGAGACAGAGGGTAGTAGTTGATGGTATAGGTTCATCTTGGAGCGTAGTTACTAGCGGTGTTCCACAAGGATCTGTTTTGGGACCATTGCTGTTTGTCATTTTTATAAATGACCTGGAGGAGGGGCTTGAAGGCTGGGTGAGCAAGTTTGCGGATGACACGAAAGTCGGTGGAGTTGTGGATAGCGAAGAAGGATGTGTCAGGTTACAGCGGGATATAGATAAGTTGCAGAGCTGGGCAGTAAGGTGGCAAATGGAATTCAATGTAGCTAAGTGTGAAGTCATTCACTTTGGTAGGAGTAACAAGAAGATGGATTACTGGGCTAATGGTAGACTACTTGGTAGTGTGGATGAGCAGAGGGATCTTGGTGTCCATGTACACAGATCTTTGAAATTTGCCACCCAGGTAAATAGTGCTGTGAAGAAGGCATATGGCGTACTGGGCTTTATTGGTAGAGGAATTGAGTTCTGGAGTCCTGAGGTCATGTTACAGTTGTATAAGACTCTGGTGCGGCCTCATCTGGAGTATTGTGTGCAGTTTTGGTCGCCATACTACAGGAAAGATATGGAGGCATTGGAACGAGTGCAGAGGAGGTTTACCAGGATGTTGTCTGGCATGGTAGGAAGATCGTATGAGGAAAGGCTGAGGCACTTGGGACTTTTCTCATTGGAGAAAAGAAGGTTTAGGGGAGATTTGATAGAGGTGTACAAGATGATTAGGGGTTTAGATAGGGTTGACAGTGAGAACCTTTTTCTGCGTATGGAGTCAGTTGTTACTAGGGGACACAGCTTTAAATTAAGGGGTGGTAGGAATAGGACAGATGTTAGGGGTAGATTCTTTACTCAGCGGGTTGTGAGTTCATGGAATGCCCTGCCAGTAGCAGTGGTGGACTCTCCCTCTTTATGGTCATTTAAGCGGGCATTGGACAAGCATATGGAGGTTATTGGGCTAGTGTAGGTTAGGTAGGCTTCGGTCGGCGAAACATCGAGGGCCGAAGAGCCTGTACTGCGCTGTATTTTTCTATGTTCTATGTTCTATGTTATTATTGTAATAGGAAACCAAATGGTCAGTCTATGTGGGGGGTTTTCAAAGATGATGGAAACACGAAGACGTTTAGGAAGGAAATTCCAGAGGCTAGAACCTTCTGCAAAGAATGGACAATCGAGAGAAGGAAGGAATGTTGGAATAATAAGACAGCAAAAAAACTAGCACTCAATGTACATTCTGACCCTGAAGTCAGTTTATGATGCATTCAGTCAACAAACTCTGTGTCAGCACATGCAATAGAGCCAACAGGATTTGAACAAAAAAGCTATTATCAAACGCTTGTAAAGGCATCACTGTGGCAGTGGGTGGTATGATTGATTGAAGTTTCCTCACTGAATGTGTTCAATACCTTCACGTCCTGATAACAAACAGAAGAAAAGCTTATTTGATCTGCCTCTTGATATGCTTTACCTACATTGTTGTGAAGAAGATGGACTGAGGCGAGGCAATTTTGTTTTTTTTATCTTCTTAATTTATAGATTGTTTTGGTATGTCAACAAGACTGTCCTTGTCCCTCACTTGACAGTCAATTCCCCGCAGGCAATCTATTTGATTCTCAGCTTAGTATTAATTCTTTGTCGTTCGGATTTTTATGGCCTGCTAGCCAGCAGTCCCTGATGTAAACAAACATCAGGGTCTATCTTCTGACTGGCACTGTTCCTGCACAAACTATTTAACGGACTCTTCTGTGTGTTCTCGTAATCCAGTCATCTACCTGTTCAACTGAAAACAGGACAAGGTCTCCCCACTCAGGAGTTTAAAGTGGACATTAGCCATTTGAGCAGCAACATTGTCACTTATGTTCCTGCTTCTAACTTGCCTTCTTGGGTTCCAGATCCCATGGCCCCATATTTTCAGGAGTTGGCTGGTATTTATCCCTGAATTAACATCACATCAAAGGAAAAGGAGAATCATTTATTTCATTGTTTTATTTTGGGAAACCTTTCTAAATGCAAATTGGGTTACCACCAACAATTACATCAAACCATAGTCTAGAATTATAGAGATGAACAGGACAGAAACTGACCCTTCAGTCCAACCTGTCCATGCCAACCAGCTATCCTAAATTAATCTAGTCCCATTTGCCAACATTTGGCCCATACTCCTCTAACTTTTCCTAACAGTGAACATCATTGAGATTGTAGAAGGTGTTGCCAAATGCAAGGTATGTATTACTGTTGTTTTCGTTCCTTCTCTCAGGTGATATATGCTTCACTGGCTATGCCAGCATTTATTCTCTGTCCCTCATTGTCATTGAGAAGGTGTTGGTGAGCTGCAGTGATGGGATACTGGCCTCTGTGCAGTTATTTCATTCCCTACAGCTCTCCTTTGCAACTGTTCACCTGACTTCTGCTTTCTGAAAACGCTGCAGTCTGCTGAGTGCATTAGGGAGGAAGTTCGAGGATTTTGACCCAGTGACAGTGCAAGAAAAGAGATATGTTTCAGGTGACCCAGGCCCAGGTTTGAATCCCACTAGGACCAATGCAGGAATTTGAGTTCAAATAAAACCAGAAATTAAATGAGTCTGATGATGGACATGTAACCATTGTTGGAATATCCTAATGTCCTTCAGGAAAACAAACAGACAAGGTCTCCTGGCCTGGTCTACACATGAATCCAGACCCACAGTGATGTGGTTGACTTTTAACTGCCCTCTCATATTACGTAGCAAGACATTCAGTTGTATCAAGCTGACAGAAAGTTATAATCCCTGAGTAGAAACCAAACTTTAAATTCAAATTTAGTGAACAACCTCACTAATCAAATTTAGTGAACAACCTCAAAAGGAAAGGAATACCAACAAGATTTTAATTTCTGTAACTAATAGTTCAAACGGATGAGAACCAATGTAAAATAAACATGACGTAACAGGCAAATGATATTTCAGATGAAAAGATAAATTTCATTTCAAATCAATGGCCTATCACATTTTTCATAACCATGTGCACCACTCTCTACAGACATGTGGCAGTGCAGTTACATAATTCAATGTTTCTGTTTGAGCAAGTTATGTAAGGACTTCTATTTGGTAGCAAATTTGAGCGATAAATATTATCTGCAAACTCTCTCCCTCTCCTTCAATTTTTTTTTCCCAGTCCGGATAGTGCATCTTGCCAGAGTTTCCATCCAACTGACCAAACGACATCACCTGGTTGATGATCTTGTCCCTTGACACTAGATGTCTCTCATGCCTGGCTCTCTCAGGTATCATTTCCCCAAGATTTTCTGAAGTTCTGTTACTCTTCTTATTGACAAAGAGAAATTTAATATCTATATAGAGAGCTTTGCTGACTTCATCTCACTTGAATTCCATATTCCTCCTTCCAGCTGATTTCTCTTTGTCTTTGCATTTGTGTTCTGACCGTCTCTTTCCTTAATGTATGATTGGAACCAGGGCCAGGTAGATCTCATTGACTATGAGATCCTTGATTGGGGTTGCTAACCTGGTCTAATCAGGGAGCCCTGGTTGACAGGTATATACAGGAGATTCAGAGAATCTCTTCACTCTAGGGACTGGCTCAGAGCTGGCTGGTCGAGCCTATGTACTGTGTGCATGTAAATAAAGGGTGACTTGATGATGTGATACTGGCCTCTGTGCAATTACCGAATCCCTACAGTGTGGAAACAGGTCCTTCAGCCCATCAAGTCCACACCAATCCTCCAAAGAGTAACCTACCCAGACCCCTACCCCCATTTATCCCTGACTAATGCACCTAACCTACACATCCCTGAACACTATGGGCAATGTACCATCGCCAATCCACCTAACCTGCACATCTTTGGACTGTGGAAGGAAACCAGAGCACCTCGAGGAAACCTACGCAGACACAAGGAGAATGTGCAAACTCCGCACAGACAGTTATCCCTGGCACTGTGAGGCAGTAAGGCTAACCACTGAGTCACCATGCCATTCCGACTGCTCTTCTTTGCAGCTGTCCATCTGACTTCTGTATTAGTGGCCTTCTATTTACTGCTTCCAGGTGAAAGGTTGCCATCCAAAACCTCTTCGTTTTAGACTAATATTTCTCCCTATCCAAGAAAATAACAACTGGGCCCTCTAAAAATGATGCAAATGCTTAAAACCCTTCTTCAAATAACCTTTTTAAAAACTACAGAACGCCTACAAATCTTACAGACATTTCAAATTTTCCTGACTGTGTGTCTTCCAGGTCAAAAGATGCCACACCACCCACGGGAAGTCACTGTTGCATTTAAGCAACAAAATGAAACACTGGATTTTAAAATCTGGTGGTGAGTGCTTCAAAAAGATTTCAGTGGAGAGAACTGTGTTAAAGTGAGAACGTTTTTTGACAAGCTAAAGACGAAATCAATATCCTTTAAAGTGAATCAGCAGCATTGTCACAAACCCAACGACTGAAGAAAAACCCTTTCATTCAGCGGTTTGACCCTTCTATTTCTCACACCATCTATCTTTCTTACTGATCAAATGTGAAAGTGGTTCCTCAATGACAACTGAAGAAGCATCATTCTCCTGTGGAGTGGTCATGCTCTATAAACTAGGTTGAGACTGTGAAGTGTATTTCACTGATGAAACCTGTGCCCCTCACTAGAGGAAGAGAAGCTGACCCCATCATACTGAGCTGGAAATGAACACGAGTCTTAGAAAAAAGGAGGATATTGCATTAATTCGTTGTGCTACCCATTTCCCTGAAGACTATAATTCAATTCTGATTACATTGTACGCTGAATCCCAAGCTGTTAATCATAACAGAAAGCCCTGAGATTTTTAAAAATTTTGTGTGATATATCTGTTGAATAATACATTTGCCAGGATTTGCTTTGTTTCTGTGATGCAGTAAAACTGAGGATCAATGAGTCTAAGCGGCTTGAGTTAGTTGACAGGATGTTGAATTAGTTAGGGTTTGTTTATCAAGCCTAGTTTATATAATTTTCAGTACGGATTCATTTTGTCAGTCCGTTTCTTGCAATTATTGAAAGACAGACACAATTGAGACAATTCTTATTTTCTAATTGACCAATTTCTGTCATTTCTCTCCCACCAACTGATGCCTTCTTTAGAGCGATTAGTGCATCGTACAAATGGTACACACTGCTGCGACTGTGCTGGTGACAATACTCCCTCTGTTATTTGCAGATGCGTGCACACGTTGCCTCACCGATTTTCTAAATATGATTAGGTTGTCTACCGTGTAGAAACAGGCCCTTTGGCCCAACAAGTCCACACTGACCCTCCAAAGAGTAACCCACCCAGACCCATTCCCCTACATTTACCCCTGACTAATGCACCTGACACTATGGGCAATTCAGCATGGCCAATTCACCTAACCTGCCCATCTTTGGGCTGTGGGAGGAAACCCATGCTGACAAGGGGTGAATGTGCAACACTCCACATAGACAGTCTCCCAAGCTGGAATCGAACCCAAGTCCCTGGCGCTGTGAGGCAGCAATGCTAACCACTGAGTCACCGTGCTGACCCAAATGATCAGCTTGCCAATATAAATCACGGCATTGATATGATAGGACCCACGCAGAAGATCGATAAACTAGAGGGAGCGCCAAGTAGTGGGTGAAGGGAGTTGATATTGAATGTGATGGATTGGATGCCAGTCAAGCAGGTTGCTTTGACCTGAACAGTGTTGAGCTTCTTGAGTGTTGTTGCAGTTGCACCCATCCAGGGAAATGAGGAATGTTCTATTACACTCCTAACTTGTGCCTTGTCGATGGTGGACAAATTTTGGGGAGTCAGGAGGTGAGGTTCTGACTGCAGAATTCCTGGTCCTGCTCTTGCAGCCACAGTATGCTGGGCTAGATCAGTTTCATGACAATGGGAGCACCCAGGATATTAGTATTAGTGATTATGCAAATCACATTCAGATATCCTTCCTGGGCATAAGTGAACCAGGTTAATTTTTATGGCAACAATGATAGCTTCATGGTCATCATTACTGAGACCACCATTTGTTTCTTAACTTCTAAATTTCATGAATTGAGTTTAATTTCCATCATCTGACATGTTGAGATTTGAATCCATATCTTTCAGGTATTAACCTGGGTCTTGGGATTGCTAAACCAGAAACAACTCTCATGTACCACCACTTCCCCTCATAGTGCACGATGCATCTAAAATAAGAAAAATGTTCAACAAAGTGAATTCACTGGGTAGGTACTTTGACATCATGACAAGAATTTGATAAATGACAATTTCCATTTGTCACATTGAAGGAGAGGCATTGTCAGAAGGGTATGTTCATGGGGTCAGTCATCTGGACTTCCAGGCTAAAGTTGTATTCGAATCCAAAATGGCTGATAGTGAAATTTGATTTTAAAAACAGAAGCCTGGATATAAAGGTAGCCTCTTGTTGACCGTGAAATCAGTGGTCTGTCAGGGAAGGACATCTGCCACTTTTACCTGGCCTGGCCTATCTATGACTCCACACACACAGCAATATCACTGATAATTAACTATTCCTCTTGACAATGTCAGGATTCTGTATACATACACAAATCCATACATGGCATAATATGGTCAGTTCTGGGCACTTTATTTAAGGATGGATGTTAAAACCCCTAGATAGAATGCAAAGGAGATTTACTAGAATTTTACCAGGAATGAGGAATTTTAGATATAAGCAAAGATTAGAGAAATTGTGCTTATTCTTCTTGAAGCAGAGAAGATGAAGAGGTGACCTAATTGAGGTGTTCAAAATTCTGAGCAATTTTGACAGAGTAAAGAAGGATTTTCTGTTTCCACCAGTTGGTATGTGAGTAATGCGGGGTCACAACTTCAAGATTGTCAGCAAGAGAGCTAGGAGTGAGATGAGGAGAAGCTTCTTTACTTAGAGAGTTGTTAGGATTTGGAATATGTTGCCTGGGAGTGTGGTGGAGGCAGATTCCATAGGAGGCTTCAAAAGAGAGCCGGATAGAAATTTGAAAGTGATTAACTTAGAAGACTATGAATGTAGAGTTGGAGAATATTAGATCTTTAGGAACCAGTGCAGATACAGTGATTTGCACCGTCTCCTTCTGTACTGTGAAATTCTATAATTCTATGCATGCCAAATATGCAAACACTCATGTGTCTGCTTTCAACTGCATTAGCCACTGACGTTCATGGTTATGAACCAAGGTAGATGGATGGAGTTAAGATACAGATCTGTCATTATCTAGCTGAATGACAAGCCAAGTACAGAGAGGTAAATGATCTCCTCCTGTTCCTTCATTCCAATAAATTGCAATTGGCAACAGGGCTTTGAGCCAATTCACTGCTCCCAGTCCAAGGTTATGTTGACATCAGCTCAAACACTCCACCATGTCGTACGGTGTAATCAGCACCACTCTGGAAATTGTTGTAGTTCTGGATAAGGGGTTAACTCTGACAATAAGAACAACTACCACAGAGCATGTGTGTAGGGAGCTCTGGCATAATGATGTCAGACTGGGGCTGGGGCCTGGAACCTGGAACCTGACGGAGACAGGTTCTAACGAAGTGCTGCAATTTCCTGCTTCTGTATGTAGCTTAATGATTAATAAATGTTACCAGTCTGCACCCGTGTGCTGTCCAGTCCTCAACTGTCTAAGACCCCCAGAGCCTGCCTCTCATGTTAATAACAAGAGTGATTGATTCTCCAATAATTGTACAGTCAGTTGAGGAGTTCACAGCAGAAAAATTAGGGAAATTTGACAAAGTGACAGTTTGGGTTATTTTGAGCATCTGTTGCAGGCTACACAATGTTGTGAATAAAGTGGTAACTTTCACCGCAGTGCCTCAAGGCAAATCCAGGATTTTTTTATTGGCCTCCAGAGACACCCAGCTGATGTATATAAACTGAAACCCTAACTTGTCCAGACGTTTGTTTTTCAGGGTTGGTTAGTATTTGACTTTGCAAGCACTAATACCATTTCGAGTCAATCAGGACTTTATTTAGCTGACTTTACCATTTACCTCATTATAGGTTTTAGAAGTAAATTGCTGTTTCTTTTTCTCTGGGACCAACTTTGAAATCAGAACAGTTCTTGGTTTTATGACCCTGCAGTAATTGCCACAATCTGAGTCCAAACTATAATTTAGTCAATTCACTTCTTAAAATAAATAAAAATGTCAATTCTATTTCCCCTTCTCTGATTGGGACTGCCTTTCTTAGATAAAGGAAAGTTGAGAGAAAACTTGGTCAAAATTGTGAGATGCCTTTGCAAAGCAGACCTGGGAGAAATTTTTGTCAGTGATGGGTAAATCAACAACAAAAAGGTACATGTTTTCAGAAAAAGCAAAGACAACACAGGGAACATTCAAGCAGAGACAATTTAGGATCCGAAGCCAAAACTAGAGGGCATGATTTTAAGGTGACAGGAGAAAGATCTAAAAAGGACCTGGCAGGCAATGTTTTCACACAGAGAAATGAACTGTCAGAGGAAGTCATACATGCAGGTACAGTTACAAGATTTAAAAGACATATGGACAGGTCTATGAATAGGAATGGTTAAGAGGGATATATATCAAACACAGGCAAATGGGACTAGTTTAGCTTGAGTTACCTGTTTGACATGACAAGTTGGACAAAGGGTTTGTTTCCATGCTGGGTGACTATGACACCATGGTTCTGTCTTGATGTCCCCACATGATCTGTAACTCCAGAACCTCACACACAGCTGGACTGTTTGTCTGTAACTAGTTAGGCTCTCAAGAGACTGTGGGCTCCTCTTTGTTGGAGTGTCAAGTGGTTATAACTTGCAGGGCACCCATTCCTCAAGTCCTGGGACAAGACTTTGAGGCAGCTCTCAGGACCAATCTCAGCTGCTACAGGAAGGGACTCTGAGCTGGTGCAGTTTTGTCTGCAACACATCCTAGACCTCTAACATGATCCACTCCCCAACCCCAACACCCTTCCGGTCTGGGCCACTTCGTTATGTGTGAATAAAAAGAGAAAATGCTGGAGAAACTCAGCAGGTCTGGCAATTGGGTTAATGGACTGAGGAGTGGCAGATGAAGTTTAATTTGGATAAATGCAAGCTATTGCATTTTTGCTAAAACAAATAAGGGCAAGACTTATACAGTTAAAAGTAGGACCTTGAATAGTGTTAAATGTGTGACGCTGGAAAAGCACAGCAGGTCAGGTAGCATTGAGCAGCAGGAGAATCAACGTTCCTGAAAAGGGTTTATGACAGTAATGTTGATCCTCCTGCTCCTCAGATGCTGTGTTTTTCCAGCGCCACACTTTTCAACTCTGAACTCCAGCAACTGCAGTCCTCACTTTCTCCAGGGATAGTGTTGCGGAACAGAGAGATCTCAGGGTTCAGGCACATATCCTTTGACATCACATTTAGACAGGGTGGTTAAGGGCATTTAGCACGCTTGCCTTCATTGCTCAGACCTTTGAGCGTAGGAGTTGGGACGCCATGTTAAGGTCGTACAGGACATTGGTGAGGCCTTTTCTGAAATACTGTCTCCGGGTCTGGTCACCCAGTTATAGGAAGGATATTATGAAGCTGGAGAGGATTCAGAAAAGATGTTGCCATGAATGGAGGGTTTGAGTTATAAGGAAAGGCTGAATACACTGGGATATTTTTTCCGTGGCGAGTAGGAAGTTGAGGGGTAACCTTATGGAGGTTCATAAAATTGTGAGGGGTATAAATAGGGTGGAGAATTTAAAGACTAGGGGGCATATTTTTAAGGTGAGGGAGAACGATTTTAAAAAGACACAAGTTTTTTTTACATAAAGAGTGTTTCATGTGTGGAATGAATTGCCAGAGGAAGTGATGGATGCAGGTACAGCTACAACATTTAAAAGAAATTTGGGTAAGTACATGAAGAAGAATAGTTTGGAGGGATATGTGCTAAGTGGGTCTAGTTTGGTTTGGGAATGGTTGGACCACGGGTTCTGCTTCTGTGCTGTATGCCTCTATGGAAGCACCTGTGAAAAAAGTCAAAAGCCTCTGAATCCAATAGGACACTTCTTCAGAAACAGATTAACAGCTTAAATCAATGTAAGTGAGTTCAGTGTTGACCAAATCTAAACCTATGATCTCTTTCATTCTGTGAATTTCAACCCCGCATGCGGATTGTTCAATCATTAATGAATATTACAATTGTGTTAAAAAGATAAAGAAAATGATAGTCAAATGTGATCTTAAGAGAAATAGAAATTATTCCAAGTGTCTCTGCACTCCAGCCAGTCTGCTTTGTTTGTTGTTGCATTTCTAGATTCAAGTGGGTAACAAACCTTATCCTTGTCATCATTGGGATGTTATGGACCAGGCCAGATACCCTCAAAAGGGTAAGTAGCCTAGACCCTAACTTGGCTAGGTGTGTTATGCAGGTGTAAAGTGAATATTCCAGGAGGGATGCAGTTGATCAAAACACTTAGTTTCAAACAAAACAAAATTTATTTAAAAGATTACCATAACTAAACACAAACAAAAGTGAACAGAATACAAAATAACTTAACCTATTCAAAAATCCAACAGATTATCCCAACTTAATGATGCTGTTCCAAATACTTGCAACAATCCCCATGAACACGCCTTGGCACAAAAGGTAAAATCAAACACAGGGTCTTACAGGACAGAGTGAGATGGCAGCATGGAACACCTTCTTCCATGGAGCTGTTTCCAGGACCAGCAGCCTCAGAAACTGTCTGACTGCTTTTAGTAAACAGCCAGCCTGCCAAAAGCCAAACCAAACCAGAGAAAAGCTAATCTGGGAGAACTGGCCACTCCCCATTCATTGGATTAGTGGTGCTGGAAGAGCACAGCAGTTCAGGCAGCATCCAACGAGCAGCGAAATCGATGTTTCGGGCAAAAGCCCTTCATCAGGAATAAAGGCAGTGAGCCTGAAGCATGGAGAGATAAGCTAGAGGAGGGTGGGGGTGGGGAGAGAGTAGCATAGAGTACAATGGGTGAGTGGGGGAGGAGATGAAGGTGATAGGTCAAGGAGGAGAGGGTGGAGTGGATAGGTGGAAAAGAAGATAGGCAGGTCGGACAAGTCAAGGAGACAGTAACTGAGCTGGAAGTTTGAAACTAGGATGAGGTGGGGGAAGGGGAAATGAGGAAGCTGTTGAAGTCCACATTAATGCCCTGGGGTTGAAGTGTTCCGAGGCGGAAGATGAGGCGTTCTTCCTCCAGACATCTGGTGGTGAGGGAGCGGCGGTGAAGGAGGCCCAGGACCTCCATGTCCTCGGCAGAGTGGGAGGGGGAGTTGAAATGTTGGGCCACGGGGCGGTTTGGTTGATTGGTGCGGGTGTCTCGGAGATGTTCCTTAAAGCGCTCTGCTAGGAGGCGCCCAGTCTCCCCAATGTAGAGGAGACCACATTGGGAGCAACGGATACAATAAATGATATCGGTGGATGTGCAGGTGAAACTTTGATGGATGTGGAAGGCTCCTTTAGGGCCTTGGATAGAGGTGAGGGAGGAGGTGTGGGCACAGGTTTTACAGTTCCTGCGGTGGCAGTGGAAAGTGCCAGAATGGGAGAGTGGGTCGTAGAGGGGTGTGGACCTGACCAGGTAGTCACGGAGGGAACGGTCTTTGCGGAAGGCGGAAAGGGGTGGGGAGGGAAATATATCCCTGGTGGTGGGGTCTTTTTGGAGGTGGCGGAAATGTCGGTGGATGATTTGGTTGATGCAAAGGTTTGTAGGGTGGAAGGTGAGCACCAGGGGCGTTCTGTCCTTGTTACGGTTGGAGGGGTGGGGTCTGAGGGCGGAGGTGCGGGATGTGGACGAGATGCATTGGAGGGCATCTTTAACCACGTGGGAAGGGAAATTGCGGTCTCTAAAGAAGGAGGCCATCTGGTGTGTCCTATGGTGGAAGTGGTCCTCCTGGGAGCAGATACGGCGGAGGCGGAGAAATTGGGAATATTCCCCATTGGGAATGCTCTTCCAGCACCACTAATCCAGTATTTGGTTTTCAGCATCTGCAGTCATTGTTTTTACCTTACTCCCCATTCATTGTACAGGTACACAACCCTTTATCCGAAATCTCAAAATCCGAAAAGCTTAAAATCCAAAGGTTTTTTTGTGAAGTGTTTATCTAATTAACAAGGTTGTTTGGCGTGCAACCCAACTCCACACCCAATCGATGTGTGTCACTCAGCTGCAAGGTGGGGGAGTGTGCCCCAGGACTGGCAGGCCTCAATTCTGTCTCAGGACCCATTACTCACAGTGAGTCTGCTGTTCGGTAAGATTTTTTTGGTTGAACTGTCACTTATTCTGAAATTTGAAAAATTCCGAATTCCGAAAACCAGCTGGTGCTGAGCATTTCGGATCAAGGATTCTGTACCTGTACAAGTATTTTTTAAACTTGAAAGCCTTTTCCTGAGGCAGTATCTGTTAGCTTTAATCAAACTAGCCCTAAAACACATCAAACCCAGAGTTTTCAGAATAGCTGTGTTTACTACCTCTCTGAGAAAGAAGCCAAGGACAGTATAACCTTGTTAAAGAAGAAGCATCATCACTGTTGGTCTCAAAGTCCCTTACCCTCAATATGTATTCACCTGATGACTTTGTCTTTTTCACACTTTCTCCTGTCTAAACCACACTCTCTCTACAGATCAAATGATTACCAACCTATGCAAAATTCTCAGCAATTTGACATCTAGGTTGACTGCAAGGCAACATTTTGATGGATAATTTAAACCAATTCCGCAACTTGCAGTTAATTGTCTGAAGTTGATATGTGAAACTCAAGCAAAACTCTAATTATTTTCTTGATGACAGGCTTATTTACAGAGTACAGCATAAGGACTGAAGAACTGGGAGCAGGTTTAAGCAATTCATCCCCTTCAGTCTGTTCCACATTCAGTATGATCCCACCTTGTTCACTACCCTGCCTGCTCTCCTTAACCCTTTAACTCATTGCTCATTGAAAATATGCCTCTCTCCTCCTTAATTTTATTATGTCCTGGCCACTGCTGTTCTCTCAACCTTTTGAGAGAAGTAATTCCTCCTCGTCACTGTTTTAAATCCACTACCTTTTGTCTGCAAACTATGACCTTTTGTTCGAAATGCTCCACGAGGGAGTCATCTACTCTACACCTACACAAGGATGTTTCCTACCCGTGTGAGGTTTGGTTGGTCTTGTCTGCGGGACAGTGGTCCTCAGTGGGTGGGTCACTCAGTGGTTAACACTACCATCTCACTGTGTCAGGGACCCGGGTTTGATTCCAGCCTCAGAATCAGTCTGTGTGGAGTTTGAACATTCTCCCCATGTCTATGTGGGATTGCTCCAGTTTCCTCCCATTGTCCAAAGATATGTAGGTCTGGTGAATTGGCCATGCTAAATTTCTGATAGTGTTAGGTGATTAATCAAGAGAAAATATTGGATAGGGGAATGGGTCTGGGTGGGTTACTCTTTGGAGGATTAGTGTGGACTTGTTGGACTGAAGGGCCTGTTTCCACACTGTAGGGAATCTAATCTAAACCAATACCAGTCCCTTATTTCTCATGAGAGAGTGAAACTCTGGTGAGGTTAGCTATGTTTCCTACCTACTTCCTTGTATTTAGCAGTCTTTCTTTTTAAAGTGCTCCAGGCATTGAATTAAATTTCATCCATCACCTCTGCATTATTCATTAAAATAACACCTTGTGCAGAGCTGTCCAGGGAAATCAGTCCCTTGAAGCTTCCTGTAGGTTCCTTCTGTAGCTCCTGCCACCTTCAATTGGAGTTGGAGGTTCACCATGCTGTTTAGTCTGCCCCAGCACAGTACATAAAGAAACCACATCTGCATGTTTTTGATTTGATTTATTATTGACACATGTACCTAGGTACAGTGAAAAGTTTTGTTTTGCTCATACCATACAAAGTGCATTAGGGTAAAAGACCAGAGTGTGGAATACACTATTACTGCTGCAGGGAAGGTGCATAGAGAATGAGATCAACATTTAAAATTTGAGGTCCATTCAAAAGTCTAATAACAGTAGGGAAGAATTTGTTCTTCAATCTGTTGGAACGCATGGGTGCCTCAACAAGCAGTCTTCCTGCAGGCCACTGGAGGCACCATTGAGGCATTTCCCCTTCTGACACTGCCCTGCTCAGTCAGGTATGAATGCCTTTCATGCTAAGAATAAGTTCTCAGGTGACTGAATCATCTGATGCACTACCAACAGTCTCTGTCACAGGTGAGGGACAGGCGATGGTTGGGAGGATGAGATGTTAGGACAATTGGACTCCCATGCAAGTCTGAAATCTCTCTAACTGAGCTCGCAGCTCTGTGAGGCAGGCGCAGATACCCCTGCAGTGATGTCTTATTTGAAGACCCCATGACCCTACTGTTAGTCCACATTGGACTTAGGACCTTTTGCTGCCAAACTTGGGGACTTGCTGGTTTTCAGGATTAAATAATGCTGTGCTTTTGAATTCCATTCAGTAGGATAGTGGACAAAATCTCCCTCACATTTTGTCGTGTTGCTCCTTACCACACCATTGCCAATGGCTGACGGATTGGCAAATAAAAGGACAGGATCAAGATGACTAGCAACAAGAACAAACAGTGACAAAAGGAAAATTGTTTTACACAACAAGTAGTTATAACTGAGAATGCACCGCTGATTACAGGATGATGATTCAGTAGTTACTACTCAGGAAGGAATTGGATAGGTAACTAGTGTCACAATGGTGATCAGTTATCTAGTAG
This sequence comes from Chiloscyllium punctatum, assembly GCF_047496795.1. NCBI lineage: Eukaryota > Metazoa > Chordata > Chondrichthyes > Orectolobiformes > Hemiscylliidae > Chiloscyllium > Chiloscyllium punctatum. Next base: position 11,759,959 of record NC_092747.1, on the reverse strand, counting down.
TCTTCCAATTCTTATTTCAATATTAGTAGATTAAAACCTCCTGTTTGACAGCAAAATGCAGAAAGATGAGTAGGTAGAGAAATAGTTTGGCAGTTCAGTGAATTGTAACAAATTTTTAAAGTTGGATTCAGATCTAACCCACTTGAATGAAAGGGGAGTTTAGTTTATTCTTCATTGAGGTAAGTTAACCTGAAACATTGCAATGATTTCCTATCAGTCATGGGCCCTGGGCACAAGCCACCTGTTATTTGTAACTGAGCTATCAGCCAATCCTTTGGGGACATGGGCACCCACCCTGCCATGATAACAAATGGAATGAATGAATCTGGAATTGGATGCCAGCTTCTGTCATGGTGAGTGAAAAGATTATTTTTGATCATTCGTTCATGCCTCTTAGGATATGAAGCAGAGGTTTTTTGTTTCATTTGAAAAATTGCACCTTTGACAGTGCAGCACTCTCTCAATACTGCACTGAATTGTTAGTCTGGATGAGGAGTTCTTTGGCCAACACCACAAAAACAAATCAGAGATGGATTGTGCTGAGGATCAATAGCTCTTGGGAGCTCAGTGGTGTTGCAAGATGGCAGCAAAGTAGGACCCTCCAGCTGGAGCTCATCCGCTCTGACTGTTCTTCTTCTTCATCTTTTCTTCTTTTTCTTCTATTTCTCTTCCTCTTAGTGTTTTATTTCCTCCTTCTTTCACAGCCTCTGATGACTCCTGGCCTCCGGCGAAGACTCCCGGTCTCTGACGATAATTCCCGACCTATTGCTGTGGCCTCCTGGTGTGGCGTGGTGACCTCCCAGGCTGAGACAGTCGTCTCCTCCTGCAGGGTCCTCCTGGAGTAGTGTGCCCACCTTCCAGCCCCCAGTAGGGCCTCCCAGTACGGTGTGTCACCAGGGCAGTGTGAAGCCAGGGCCTAACGTAGACTGGAATCGAAATGCTCACGTGGTCTATGAAATTGAAATTTTATTTATCTATTATAACATCCATTTACTAAGCAAGTTGTGTCTAGGTACATTTGTATCAAAGTCAATGCTGTAATTGGTGACGTATAAACTTTTCACTATATTTGAAAGGCCTAGCTACTTCTTAACCTGTTCCATTTTCTGTACCCTGCTGTCAAACTAGAAGCTTTATTCCATCTCATCTGAACAAACATTTGCAATGATGGAAAAAGAAGAGGTGTTAATTTAATACTTCCCTCAAACAAATTAAGAATTACTAAGAATATGATTTCATCCTCACTGTTGGCAGGTGGTTAATTATAATATTAGCAGTAAATGTTATCACTCAAATACAGCAAAAGTATTTAAACACCATTCTATATATTATTATAATGCTTATAATACATTTCACAACAACCTCTGGTGTATCACTGAAGCAGGTTAAAATTAAGTTCAGTCCTGTATATGTGTGTGGAGGTATTTTTTTTCCCCATCTCGACACTCTCCTTGTGTTGTTCACTATATTTGAAAGGCCTAGCTACTTCTTTATTATCTATTGGTATTATCTACCAATTCAAAGACTGTGGATTCAAGTCTCAAACTGGAATCCTGAACACAAAGTCCGGGCTGACACTCCAGTGCAATACTAAGTGTGTCCTTCGCTACTAAAGATGTTGTCTTCTAGTTAAGAAATTAAAACAAGTCTCTAGGTTAGATTTGAACTCTTCAAACTCTCGTTTGACACCGAGAACTGTAGTGATTGGAACAAAGGCCAAGTGGACCTCATTAACAATGAAATCTTTGACGCAACACCAGAAATTGCTTGAAAAGCTCAGCAGATCTGGCAGCATCTCTGGAGAGAAATCAGAGTTAATGTTTTAGGTTGAGTGACTTTCCTCAGAATTGGGTCCGTGATTGGGGTTGCCAATCTGGGCCAATCAGGGTGCCCTGGCTGACAGATATAAACAGGGGATTCAGAGAGGGACTAGTTCTGAGCTGGCTGGTCAGAGCCCAAGTGCTGTGCACATGTAAATAACAGGGAACTTGATGATGGGGTACCAGCCTCTGTGCAGTTATTTCAGGACTCAGGATCACATTGCAACTCTTACAGAAACATGAAGGGTGAAAGAACCATAGACTGGTTGGGAGGGAAATGAGGATGTCAGGGCCAGATAGAATATATTTTGTTGATGTGGGGAGCCAGAGGACTAAGGTACATGGAATATGGGCCAAGTGCTGGCAAATGAGACTCATTCTGTTTGTGATATCCGGTCAGCATGGACCAAATGATTTGTATAACTCAATGATTCTATGATTCAATATACAACCTGAACATCTCAGCAGGAATTACACACATCTCAAATTCCAGTTTTATGTTTATGTTTCATGTTTAAATCGTTGCAACAGGCTACAGTTGTTGATTTATTAAGACAGAAGGCATTTGAATCAGGTAGGGGTTTCGTTCATAATGGCTACCAGCTGAACCCATGCTGGATACCACATAAAGCTGAATATTAGCTTAAGGCAGGATTGAATGTGATCCTGCTGTGACACAGTTACATTCGCTGCTGACTCTTCTTGTGTATAAGCTCAGTCATGGAGCAACACAAAAATGTGCAAAATATGCAGAAACAAGCCAACTGACCTGAATCTCCCAAGACTTTGCACTCATTTTCCCATCTTACTTTATCTAAACGTCTCAACTTATCTGTTATTTCTTTCTTTGTGTTTATCCTGTTGAATGTAATTGCATTATTCACAATTACTCCACATGGTGAGGTGCTAACCAGTAAAGAAATTTCTTCTAAATTCTCTGTTGGCTAAATTGGTGAGCGACTTACATTTCTGGTTACCAGTTTTGGTTCACCCGAAAATACTTTCTCTACATCTAACCCATTGAGCCCTTCCAGGATGCTGAAGACACCTTAAAGAAGGGGGCAGCACAGTGGCTCAACAGTTAGCACTGCTGCCTCACAGCGTCAGGGACACCAGTTCGATTCCACCCTCGGGTGACTGCCTGTGTGGAGTTTGCGCATTCTCCCCGTGTCTGCATGGGTTTCCTCCAGGTCTGTGGTTTCCTCCCACAGTCCAAACATGTGCAGGTCAGGTGGGAAATGGTCCGTAGTGACCAGGGGTATGCAGGCTAAGTGAGCGAGCCATAGGAAATGCTGGGCTACAGTGATAGGGATAGGGTAGGATCTGAGTGGGATCTCTTCAGAGAGTTAGTGTGGACTCAATGGGCAAAATGGCCCGCTTCCACACTGTAGGGATTCCATCAGGGCACTTGCCAATGTCCTCTTGACACAAGTCAGTTCCATCTTTCCTAACAGGCAGCATAGCCTCTCAGTTCTGATCTCATCTGTATCGTTCTTGATTCTATTTTCTTCAGTGCCTCTTGAGCATTTTGTATCCAATGCTAACTGAGATGATATTCAGCACCTCTGCAGATTCTCCCAATCTTCAGGCAAACCAAAAGGAGAAACCACAGAGTCATGCAGCACAGAAACAGAACCCTTCGGTCCAACTCATATACGCTGACCAGATATCCTCGTTCCATTTGCCAGCATTTGGCCCATATCCCTCTAAACCTTTCCTATCCATGTTGCAATTGTACCAGCCTCCACCAGTTTCTCGTTCCACATACGCACCACCCTCAGTGTGAAAAAGTTGCCCCTCAGGACAACAGTGTTTCTGAAGTTGGATTAAGTAGTTGTTTTTGATATGTTTCACCAAGTCGTGAGTTTGATGCTGTAATTCCATTTTAAGGTTCCGTTGAAGTTGATAAATTGCTCAAATTTCATTCTTGCAATTTATGGTCTCATCAGGGCTCCTTGATTAAATTGGAACCCTGTAATTCATTGCTGGATCTCTGTTAGTCTCTGAGTAATAATTGCACTCTTCCCGCTATCGGAAGTTAACAGTAGAAAAATATAACTGTCTTTTGTTGATGATTTGGCCTGCATGGGCAATTTAGCCACAATTCTAAAATTCATTTTCCTCTACTCATGATGAAAATAAACAAACAGGCGCTGCATCTCTGTGTATACTCTTCATGATTTGAGCTACCCAGGGAACTCTTGCTGAAGGGGATCCATACAACAATGAGACTTAATCCCGAGGCTGCAGCAAGTTAAGTTGAAAATTCGAGGCTATTAATTTTGTAAACAGTTTCCTGCCACGGATCAATGAGGTTGTTTCTTGATCCCTTTGCAGGACGGTTCAATGAATGTTTAAGCATTCCAGTCAACTTACTGTTCAATTTTGCATTGCTTTTGTTTTTAGCAGCCTGCTGTGTTTTACCTTTGAAGCTGAATACGTACACACCTTTGAGCTGTTTAATTTCATTCTGTGGGAAGGTGAGTTGAGATAATCATCTCGAGGCAATTGGACTCCTAATCCAGAGGCCCAGTCTGATGGGCTGTGATCTGAATCCAACAGCAGGTCCTGTGCTTGCCCTGAAAAGTAAATAAGAGCTCACCTTCCTCCACATTGGGCCCACTCTCCACCGCGCTTGTGCCTCACTTTAGCAGCTCATGGAATTTGAATTTGGACTCAATCGAAAGCGAGTGAATGAATGACTTTATTGCCATGTGTACTTTACAGTAAGAATCCGATAAAATACAGTGGAAAGCATCTATTCGTCACCACCTATTTGGCACTACTTGTGAATAATTTAAGCATAAGGAAGAGGCAGTGAAAGATATGGCTTAATTACAAGGGAGCACAGGTTCAAGTTGAGAGGGGGAAAGGTTTAAGGGAGCTGGGCGAGGGAGGTTTTTCACAGAGAGTGATAGGAGCTTGGAACGCACTGTCAAAAGAGGTGGTGGAAGCAGGCACATTGGTGACATTTAAGAAGCACCTGGATGGTCACATGAACAGGGAGGGAATAGGGGGATCCAGACTGAATAAGGGCAGGAGGTTTGTTTTTTAGTTTCCTTCCAGCATGATGGTCGGCACAGGCTTGGAGGGCAGAAGGGCCTGTTCCCGTGCTGTACTTCTCGTTTGTTGTTTTGGAGAGTCCATCAGTTCTGAGCCAGCTCATTGACATCAACCCAGCCTGCGTCGCCATCCACCTCCACAGCCTCACCGCCATTTACAGCAGATCCAACCAACACTGAAGGCACTGATCCTTTGGCACCACCTTTCACCTCTCAGCCAATTCTCCTTCACTGTAATCAATGCTGGGCCCAACCAACAACGAAGTTACCAATCCTCAGGCTCCATCGTTCCTCTCTGGGCCTACTCACCGATGTCGCCTCCACTTACGTAGCAGCTACTCATTCCAACAACAGGTCCTGTGCTTGCCCCAGAAAAGTAAGTAAGGCTCACTCTCCTCCGTATGGGGCTCACTCTCCTCCATATGGGGCCCACTCTCCTCCGTATGGGGCCCACTCTCCTCCATATGGGGCCCACTCTCCTCCGTATGGGGCCCACTCTCCTCCATATGGGGCCCACTCTCCTCCGTATGGGGCCCACTCTCCTCCATATGGGGCCCATTCTCCTCCGTATGGGGCCCACTCTCCTCCATATGGGGCCCACTCTCCTCCGTATGGGGCCCACTCTCCTCCATATGGGGCCCACTCTCCTCCATATGGGGCCCACTCTCCTCCGTATGGGGCCCACTCTCCTCCATATGGGGCCCACTCTCCTCCGTATGGGGCCCACTCTCCTCCATATGGGGCCCACTCTCCTCCGTATGGGGCCCACTCTCCTCCATATGGGGCCCACTCTCCTCCGTATGGGGCCCACTCTCCTCCATATGGGGCCCACTCTCCTCCGTATGGGGCCCACTCTCCTCCATATGGGGCCCACTCTCCTCCATATGGGGCCCACTCTCCTCCGTATGGGGCCCACTCTCCTCCATATGGGGCCCACTCTCCTCCGTATGGGGCCCACTCTCCTCCATATGGGGCCCACTCTCCTCCGTATGGGGCCCACTCTCCTCCATATGGGGCCCACTCTCCTCCGTATGGGGCCCACTCTCCTCCATATGGGGCCCACTCTCCTCCGTATGGGGCCCACTCTCCTCTGTGCTGGGCCCACTCTTCTCTGCACGGGACCCACTCTCCTCCATGCTTGGCCAACTCTCCTCCCTGCCTGGGCCCACTCTCCTCCATGCCTGGGCCCACTCTCCTCCGCGCTGGCCTCACTCTCCTCCACATTGGGCCCACTCTCTGCTGTGTTGGGCCCACTCTCCTTTGCAGAGAGGTCACTCAATGTCCTTTTTGGAATGTTGCTGCCTCAGATGCTATCCGAGCTCAGGACCAGAGGTAAGTAAAGGTATAGAGAAAATAGAATAACAGAAAAACGAAAAGAAAGAAAGAAACGGAAAGCTTTCAGAGGGGATGAGCTACTGCTCAGGAGTCCTACTCCAACGCCATCTTGTTGAATTGTTATGAAAAGATCCATCTCGTTAATTGATGCTGGAAATCTGAAATAAATATTCTCCAGAGAATGCTGGAGAAACTCAGCAGGTCTGACAGCATCTGTGGTGAGAGTTAAAGCTGAGTTAACCTTTCACCTCTGATACAGTTCGTTTTCAGAATCCTTTTCAAAATGGTAATTCTGTTTCTCTCTTGTCACAGAGTCTGCCAGAACTGCTGAGCTTCTCCAGCACTCTCTATATTTATCTCATGCCCTTTAGGCAGGGACTTCTGCGATCCTTACCTGGTCTGCTCAGCAAATGACTCCACAGAAGTAAAGTCTTAAATTCCCTCTGAAGTGGCAGAATTAGCTACTCAGATAAAGGGCAATTAGGCATGAATGACAAACACTAGCCTTCCAGGAATATGCATGTCCCATGAAAGGTTTGAAAAACTGAACAGCCAATACAAAATAGGGGGTACCATTCTTAAGGAGATTCAAGGGCAGAGGGACCTGAATGCGTATATGGATAGATTATTGAAGGTGGCAGAACTGGAGAAAGCAGTGAATAAAATAAACAGTAATTAATAGGGGCATAGTGAACAAAAGCAACAGGATTATGTTGAACTTCTTTAAGACACTTGTTAAACCTCAGCAGGAATATGGTATACAGTTCTGTGCATTACACCCTAAGATGGTTATGAGCACATCGAAGGAAGTGCAGAAGAGGTTTACAAGAATGGTTCCAGGGACGAGAGACTTCAGTTATGAGGATAGATTGTAGAAATGGGACTGTTCTCCTTGGAAATGAAAAGGCGAAGAGGAAATCTGGCAGAAGCCTTCAAAATCATGGGGGATCTGGACAGAGTACATGTGGGTGTGCGTTTTTTTTATTTATTCATTCACAAGATGGTTGTCCATCCCTAATTACCCAGAGGGCAGTTAAGAATCAACCACATTACTCTGGGTCTGGAGGTTCATGTAGGCCAGACCAGGTAAGGATGGCAGTTTCCTTCCCCAAAGGGCATTAGTGACCCAGATGGATTTTTCCAACAGTTGGCAATGAATTCATAGTCATCATCAGACTCTTAATCCTAGATCTTGAAAAAATTTGGATTCAAATTCCATCATCTGCCTTGGCAGGATTTGCATCCAAATTCCCAGAACATTAACTGGGTCTTGGGGTTAACAGTCCAGTGGCCATTTTGTAAGAGGATGTGCATGTGCACATGTATGTGTCTGAGTGTGCGTGTGTGTTTGCGTGTGTGTGTTTGTGTTTGTGTGTGTGCGTTTGTGTGTCTGTGTGTGTGTTTGTGTGTGTGTGTCTATGTGTGTGTATGTGTCTATGTGTGTGTTTGTGTGTGCGTTTGTGTGTGTGTGTGTATGTGTGTTTGTGTGTCTGTGTGTGTGTGTGTGTGTGAGTGTTTGTGTGTCTATGTGTGTGTGTGTTTGTGTGTCTATGTGTGTGTGTGTGTGTGTGTGTGTGTACGTGTTTGAAGATGGGAGGTTTGTGGTTTGGGGGTTCAGTAGGAGGTTTTGCAGGCTAATATGATTCTTACAGTTCCCATTCTGCACTGACTCTGCCTGTTCAGTACTCAGGACAACTTATAATGATGACTTTACATGTGAGCACCACCACCAAGTTCAACTGAAATCTTTAAGTGCCTCCCTTTCATCTGATGCATTAAATGGAGTTTTCTTCACATTACAGATGAGGGTGAGTCAGCAGGGCAGAGAATCTTCCTGAAATGTAAACTGACGTTTTCGTATGCCTTTCTGTTTATTTACTGTTGGGATGTGGGTATCATTGGCAAGGCCAGTATTCACTGTCCATCTCTAGCTGATGAAAGAAAGTGATGATTTAGTTTCTTGACCAGTTTTGGTTCATATGAAGGTGTTCCAATGGCAGAATTAGGGAAGGAGTTCCAGGATTTTGACCCAATGACCATCTGGAACATCCAAAGTATGTTGGAATTGAGTGACCTGGAGAAGGACACTGTTTTCTGTGTCATGGTAAAGAAGCAACAGCAGTTGACCGTCCAACCACTTGAGCTGCTCTGCTATTCGGTTCAGATTCGTATATTCATAGTTGCTTCAAGTCCAAGTAACCAATGTACAACTCAGTAGATCATGACTTTTGGAGGGTGTGGGTGGAGGAGCCAAGACGACAGGAATACAACACTTTCAAATCTCATGCATTATTGATTTGTTTGGTACCATTTTTTCCAGTCATTTAGCCAACATAGTTTGAACATTTCTAGAGGCAACCATTGAGTCAAATACACAACAAACATCTCTCTCCTGTCATTCCCTCCAGAGAGGATTTCAATGGTTCCACAGGAGCTGTCAGGCGTGTAAACTAGTCAAAAGGAATTGGAAATTGTCCGATGCTGAACTGTGCTGACTAGCTGCATTCAATTCCTGTCGAAGCTATCACCCAGCACACACAATATCTGACATGCAGCAGTGATAAACTCACTGTGAAAATACCAGAGCATAATTACTGGTAGTGTATATCTGCATTAATGATCCCTCAGTCTGAATTAAAGATGAAGCAAATCAGCAATGCTTACCTCTTCTACGCACATTATAATTCCCTATATCAATGGTAAGCAGGAAGAAGCGAAAGGCAATATTATGCAGCTGTCAGTGCCTACAGCAGGGCAAACAATCAGGTGATATGATGTATAACATAATGTGTATTGGAATAAATCTTGCTGTGTTCTCAAAACCTTTTGAGACTTTTCAAAGACTGTTCTGCATTTTTGACTGTTTTTTCCACTCACTTTTTAACGCAGTAAATAGAGATGCTGCTCCAGTTTGATCATAAACATGTTAGGTCAGTCCTACTATATCTTCCTTTATACTGATGCTCAGCAGCAAAGCATCGTATACCCAGACCTGCTGCCTGCTTTAATATTGTTCCCTGTTTAAACTGTTGCACTGTTCTGCTCGAGGCTAAAAATAAATTCTACATGACTGGCCTGTTAATTGTTCCTCTTAATTGTGTCCATGCTTTGTCAACTCTTCAATGCAGTTAAAACAAAAAATAGCCAATTTTAACATTTCAATAGGTCACCCACTCAAAGGCAAAGCGGCATGTATTAAGGAAACCAGACTGCGGGTAAATCTTCAGTGTCACTGGGTCAACATCCTGTTACTCCCTCCCTGACAGAATTGTGGGTCTATCTACAGCATATAGAACATAGAAAAGTAAGCCCATCATGTCTGTGTCGACCATGATGCCATTCTAAACTAATTCTAACTGCTGACACATGTTCCACATCCCTCTATTCTCTGCCTGTTCATAAATCTGACAACAGTTCAAGAAAGCAACGTGCCATCACCTGCTCAAGAGCAACTAGGCTGAAGCTATAAATGTTGGTCCAGTCAATGAATGTAGAACATAGAATAGAGAATATAATACATTATAGCGCAGTACAGGCCCTTCAGCCCTCGCTGTTGCACCGAACTATGAAACCAATCTAAAGCCCATCTAACCTACACTATTCTATTATCATCCATATGCTTATCCAATGATCATTTAATTGCCCTTAGTGTTGGCGAGTCCACTACTGTGGAAGGCAGGGCATTCCACACCCTTACTACTCTCTGAGTAAAGAACCCACCTCTGACATCTGTTCTATATCTATCACCCCTCAATTTAAAGCTACGTCCCCTCGTGCCAGCCATTACCATCCGAGGGAAAAGGCTCTCACTGTCCAACCTATCTAATCCTCTGATAATCTTGTATGTTTCTATTTTAAAGTCACCTCTTAACCTTCCTCTCTCCAATGAAAACAGCTTCAAGTTCCTTAGCCTTTCCTCATAAGGCCTTCCCTCCATACCAGGCAATATCCTGGTAAATCTCCTCTGTACCCTTTCCAATACTTCCATGCCCTTCCTATAATGTGGCAACCAGAACTGTATACAATACTCCAAGTGCAGCCACACCAGAGTTTTGTACAGCTGCAGCATGACCTCATGGCTCCGAAACTCAATCCCTCTACCAATAAAAGCTAACACACTTTATGCCTTTTTAATAACCCTATCAAACTGGTTGGCAACTTTCAGGGGTCTATGTATATGGACACCAAGATCTGCCTGCTCAACCACACTACCAAGAATCTTACCATTAGTGATACACACATTGTGGTGTCAGTACGTTCTCTGTGAGTTCTGTAATTTACACACAGTGTGGGTTAGTCTTCTCAACCCAGGGTCACTGATATAGATACGGTGGGGTCAGCATGTTCTCCCAGGTGTCAGTGATATCCATAGAACATTGAACAGCCCATGGGTAAATAAAAAACAAAATTCAATAGCACTGTTCGATCATACAGTGACATAAGACAGCAGGAATGGGTGCCAATCTTTTGCTTCTCAGTCTGAATTGACACAATGGATTCCCTGGCATCACAACTGCACTGGGTCTTTTGAGGTCCCGATAATGAATAGTACATGACAATGAGTGTTAAGAAGGACGTACATTTTTCTTGCAGCTAGCAGAGCCCTGGTATCAAGCTTAAACTAAGTTCTGAGGGGACAAACTTACATTGGAGTCAGTTCAGAGAAGATTCATAAAGGTTTATCCCTGGTTCAGGGATTTGACTTATGCGGAATGGTTGATCAGGTCTAAGTGGATAAGAACACTGAGGGGTGATCACATCATATTCTCAAAAAGTTTGAGAAGTAACAAAGAGGAGTGATGAGGGCAGAGCGGTAGATGTGATCGATGTGGACTTCAGTAAGGCGTTCGACAAGGTTCCCCATGGGAGACTGATTAGCAAGGTTAGATCTTATGTACTACGGGGAGAACTAGCCATTGGATACAGAACTGGCTCAAAGGTAGAAGACAGAGGGTAGTGGTGGAGGGTTGTTTTTCAGACTGGAGGCATGTGATCAGTGGAGTACCACAAGGTCCTCCATTTTTTGTCATTTACATAAATGATTTGGATGCGAGCATAAGAGGTACAGTTAGTAAGTTGCGGATGACAACAAAATTGGAGGTGTAGTGGACAGCGAAAAGGGTTACCTCAGATTACAACAGGATCTGGACCAGACGGGCCAATGGTCTGAGAAGTGGCAGATGGAGTTTAATTCAGAAAATGTGAGGTGCTGCATTTTGGGAAAGCAAATCTTAGCAGGACTAATACACTTAATGGTAAGGTCCTAGGGAGTGTTGCTGAACAAAGAGACCTTGGAGTGCAGGTTCATAGCTCCTTGAAAGTGGAAGTACAGGTAGATAGGATAGTGAAGAAGGCGTTTGGTATGCTTTCTTTTATTGGTCAGAGTATTGAGTAAAGGAGTTGGGAGGTCACGTTGCGGCTGGACAGGACACTGGTTAGGCCACTGTTGGAATATTTCATGCAATTCTGGTCTCCTTCCTATCGGAAAGATGTTGTGAAACTTGAAAGGATTCAGAAAAGATTTACAAGGATGTTGCCAGGGTTGGAGGATTTGAACTCTAGGGAGAGGCTGAACAGGCTGGGGCTGTTTTTGCTGGAGTGTCAGAGACTGAGGGATGACCTTATAGAGGTTTACAAAATTATGAGAGGCATGGATAGGGTAAATAGGCAAAGTCTTTTCCCTGGGGTCGGGGAGTCCAGAATTAGAGGGCATAGGTTTAAGGTGAGAGGGGAAAGATGTAAAAGAGACCTAAGGGGCAATTGTTTCACACAGAGGGTAGTACGAGTATGGAAGTGGTGGAGGCTGGTACAATTGCAACATTTAAGAGGCATTTGGATGGGTATATGAATAGGAAGGATTTAGAGGGATATGGGCCGGGTGCTGGCAGGTGGGGCTAGATTGGGTTTGGATATCTGGTCGGCGTGGACGGGTTGGACTGAGAGGTTTGTTTCCATGCTGTACATCTCTATGTTTCTATGACTCTATGAGTGTAGTTATAGAGTCATAGAGTTGTACAGCATGGAAACAGACCTTTCAGTTCAACTCGTCTATGCTGATCAAATATCCTAAGTTAATCTAGTCCCATTTGCCAGCATTTGACCCATATCCCTCTAAACCTCCCTATTCATATAGCCATCCAGAAGCCTTTTGTTGAGAGGATTTTCTCCTGGTTGGAGTTATCTTGAACCACTATTGGTGTTATTTGATTGACATCTTCATCTTTTTTTCAGAAGATGTTCTTACTGTGTACTCTTTGGTCAATGTTTCAATGTTTATTGAACAAGATTAAGAAATGTTAATTTTTTTGCAACCTTACTTCCTGATGCTTTAATGGTCTGTCTTACTGACACTCCATAGGCTTATAGGAACAGCATGGCATTTTATTCAAAAGGAAATGTATGAATATGTGTAACAATTTCTCTAAGTTGTTTCACACTTGCTATTATTATTATAGAGCTTGTTTGATATATACATTGTGTATACTGAGTGCAGGCCCATAAAGATGGCCTAAGCTGACATTGAACAATATGTTGGACCATTGTGAGTGACTGGACAACCTGAGTTGTAATTGAGTTAGCATGACTGACATTGAAGGCACAGGGGCAATAGAGCAGGAGAGGGTTGAGGGATAAAGGGCCTAATACCTTCAAACTGAAGCACGAGCTCCAACCATCTGCCTCTCTTGATTAGTAGCTTGCCCTCCATCATGGCGACCAATGTTCTGTTCCTGGGGTCAGAGGACACACCTATCAACCCCTGACCAAAGATTGTACATATCAAGGTACTTTTTGAGCAAAGCAACAAATGGAAAATTTCTCATTTCGACCTACACTTGACTATCCAAAATTTGTTCCTCACATTTTCTGCCAAGAGTCCTTTGCATAATCCCGATCAGATTGTCCTTCAGTCTTCTTTATGGTAAAGCAAAGTACCCCAACCTTTTCAATAGATATGTCGTCTTTAAGGAAGAGACAGAGTGAAAGAGATCAACCAATGATATGTAAGTCCCAAAAAAATCAAAAGAACAATCTCAGTGCAACTCTATGGACAGGGAGCATTGAACTGTTTTCCCAGTTTTTGATTTCATCCATAACACCAATGCTTTTTCTTCCCTGTTTGTCTATTTCTGGTTACATGTGAGTGTAGGGAATGCTTTACAAGGGGGGGGCTAGAATTTTAGCTGTCCAAACTTCATACTTGATCACCTTGTCCTAGACCCATTCATTGCAATAAGTAGCCATCCTTGTTAATGTGATTCTGCCTCGTTAATGTAATAGTGCTTTCTGCCATCCTGGGTCAAAAGGCAGTAAATTTAGAATATATATAAAATCTTATTACTTTTGTGTCAACTCCAGGAAAAGTGGACTCTAATTTCCAGTATGTCACCCCAGTGAGGTGTAATATTACTCAGTTCCAGCCTAATTCTGGTATAAACCATAAGAACTGCAGATGCTCTAAATCAGAAAGAAAAACACAAATTGCTGGAAAAGCTCAGCAGGTCTGATCGTATCTGTGGAAAGAAATCAGAGTTAACTTTTCATAAGTTGAGTGACCCTTCCTCAGTTCTGAGGAAGGGTCACTGGACCCAAAAGGTTAACTCTGATTTCTCTCCATAGATGCTGCCAGACCCACTGAGCTTTTCTATAATTCTAGTAAGTTTTGTTTGCACTTTTCCGAGTACCTTCATATCCTTTTAATTATATGGAGACCGAACACATGACAGCACTTCAACTGTGGTCTTACCAGAAGTGCAAACAAGTTTCATGAAACTTGACCATTTGGAAATAAAGCTGAAAATGTGTTGCTGGAATAGCGCAGCAGGTCAGGCAGCATCCAAGGAACAGGAGAATCGACGTTTCGGGCATGATGCCCGAAACGTCGATTCTCCTGTTCCTTGGATGCTGCCTGACCTGCTGTGCTTTTCCAGCAACACATTTGCAGCTCTGATCTCCAGCATCTGCAGTGCTCACTTCCTCCCATTTGGAAATAAAAACCTATTAAACTTGACCTGGATCAAATATGCAAAAACGCAGTCTTTTTGCTGTTTCTCGAGTATTACTAAACATTTAGCATTAATTTCAGTTCATAGTAATGGGATCATTCTTCATAAATCTGCTGCTGCAGTATTTCTATCATTCATCCCCAGTAAGTAAACTGTGAAAACTAGTTAAGAACTGCACTTCTCCTGGGAACTGGCACAATTTCATAAAAGAGCAAACAGTTTCTTCCTCGTACCCTGGCCAACATCTATCTCTCAATCAACATCACAGAAACAGAATATCCGTTCAATATCACTGTGCTGCTTGTGGGAGCATTTGTGAACGTATCTGTGGTACCATGGTGACGATATTTCAAAAGAATTTCATGGGTTTCAGGCACTTCAGTAACAAGATATTGTTTGTAAACCTTTATGCACATTACAAGATAATTTTATGCACTTTTGCCAGAATGCCAGAAAAAAACCCTCAACTGTAGCTTTAACCTCTGCCAATCTGTTGCCCTTGTCTTTCTCTACGACTGTGACCATACTCCTGCCATTACGATATACCATTCTGCATCTTGTTTCAATAGGTGAACCAACATTTTTTCCAAGCAACGCTGTGCCAGATCTTTAACTGATTACCACTGACTAAATTCACAAAATGCCAAATTGCAAGCATTGTTTAAATCGTCAAAACTCCCCAGGTGAAAGGTCATGATCTAACAAATTAGAAAATATAAGTCAGTAGCAATAAGAATGATTTTACCGAGGTTATGTTCATCAATAAATCCCTCTGCAAGTGCACTCCACTACATTGCTGTGATCATAGAAACCCGACAGCAAGGATGCAGGCCATTTGGCCCACCAAGTCCAAACCGACTCTCTGAAGAGCATCTAGCCTGCAAATCCCTTTAGCATGGCCAATCGACCTAACCTGCACATTTTTGGACCGTGGGAGCATCCAGAAAAAACTCACCCAGACATGGGGAGAATGTGCAAACCCCATACAGACAGGCAGACACCCAAGGGTGGAATCACACCGTGGCTCCTAGCGCTGTGAGGCAGCCATGCAAACCGCTGTGCCACCATTTCTGCACCCCTCTGCTAGCCTTCTGTATTCTAATACATTGACATCTTCTTCCCATGACCTTTGAACCTTTAGGTTTGAGCTTCACTATAGCATTGGCAGCAGGATCTTCAGCTCTCTAGCCCCATGCTGAAACTTCTTTCCTGCAGCACCATCTCCCTCCCATTTCTCTTATTTTTTAAAAGATAATGCACAAAAAGAAACAACTCAATGGATCAATCATCTCTCTGAGCTCCCCATTATCAAGATATCACTTTAAGAGGGACTATGCTAATGGCCTGGGGGATGTGAAACATAGGAACAGACTACCTTGCAGCATCGAGTGTGAGGGATTTGTAACTGTATTTTCCTCTAAACGTTGTTGAATATTTTTGGTGAAACCACCTCCTGTGGTAATATTCAACTGAACAGAGCCGACATTTCGGTTAGTACTCTTGGTAAGTTTGAGTTAAGCTAATATGGGACAACAGCACCTATGATAGCTCACATACATCATTTTCTCCTTCATTTGAAAGACTTGATGTGCCTCCCAATGTAAATGCTTTAAGTACAAGTTAATAACTGAAAGAGCTGCAGATGCTGTATATTCAGAAACAAAACCGGAAGTTGCTGGAAAAGCTCAGCAGGTTTGATGGCATCTGTGAAGAGAAATCAGAGTTAACGTTTCGGATAAGGTGACCCTTCCTTCAGAATAATAACCTGTCCTGATTACTTTTTGAGTGTTTATCTAATTCCCTTTTTCTACGTTATGCTTTCATCTGTCTCCACCCCCTCCCATTCAGATACTACACTCCATGTCAGAACAGAACATGAGACAAAATACTTCACTTCATCTCCCTTGTGGCAGTTTAACCAATTGGTTAAATCTTCATCCTTTGGTTACCAAAACTGGAAATAGTTCATCCCATATTTTCTCAATTGAAGACTTTATACATCTGAAATTAAGATATTTAAACCTCCAACAGATGCCATATCTCCAAAGACATCACCAATTTCTCTAGTCCGACCACACAATATGTTTGGTTTGAGTGTGGCTAGTTAGCTTAGTTGGTTAGAGAGTTATGCTAATTAAGCTCATTCTTGATGAAGGGCTTACGCATGAAACATTGAACTTCCTGCTCCTCAGATGCCGCCTGACCTACTGTGCTTTTCCAACGACTCACTCTCAACTCTGACCTCGAGAGTCCTCACTTTCTCCTAGTTATGCTAATGATGCCAAGGTCGTGTGTTCAATCCCCAGCAAGATGTTTACTCTAACGAGGGGGTAGAGTGTTAAAATAAGGAGGAGTGAATTTAGGACTGAGTTGAGGAAGGGTTTCTTTACCCAAAAGGTTGTGAATCTGTGGAATTCCCTACCCAGTGAAGTAGTTGAGGCTACCTCATTGAATGTTTTTAAGGCAAAGATAGATTAATGTTTGAACTATAAAGGAATTAAGGGTTATGGTGAGTGGGTGGGTAAGTAGAGCTGAGTCCATGAAAAGATTAGCCATGATCTTATTGAATGGCAGAGCAGGTTCAAGAGGCCAGATGGCCTACTCCAGCTCCTAATGCTTTATGTTCTTACCCCTGCTGTCACTCTTGGACATGTCAGCTGCACTTCTCGCCTATGCTTTGACATCCTTCTTAAGGAACAACTGCAGCCAAACTCATGACTTTGAAAGGATTGGCAAAGCTTGCTTGACTTTTAAACATTCCCTGCCTCTACGAATAAAACAGCAAGTGGTTAGGCCACTTTTGGAATACTGCATGCGATTCTGGTCTCCCTGCTGTAAGAAAAATGGTGTTAAGCTTGAAAGGGTTCAGAAAAGATTGACAAGGATGTTGCCAGGGTTGGAGGTATTGAGCGACAGGAAGAGCCTGAACAAGCTGGGGCTGTTTTCCCTGGAGCGTCAGAAGCTGAGGGGTGACCTTATTGAGTTTTATAAAATCATGAGGGGCATGGATAGGGTAAATAGCCAAGGTCTTTCCCCTGGGGTGGTAGAGTACAAAACTAGAGGGGCAATGGTTTAGGGTGAGAGGCGAAAGATTTAAAAGGAACCCAAGGGGCAACTTTTTCATGCAGAGGGTGGAGTGTATTGGAATGAGCTGCCAGAGGAAGTGGTGGAGGCTGGTACAATTACAACATTTAAAAGGCATATGGGTGGGTATATGAATAGGAAGGGTTTAGAGGGATATGGGCCAACTGCTGGCAAATGGGATTAGATCAGTTTTGGGCATTTGATCGGTATGGACAAGTTGGACCTAAGGGTCTGTTTTGGTACTATGCACCTCTATGACTCTCGGAGTCTATGACAAGTATCTGAGCGTGTTGCTGGAAATGCACAGCCATCAGGAGCAGGAGAATCAATGTTTCGGGTATAAGCCCCTCATCAGGAATGAGGCTTCTGGACCAGGTTGGGTGTGCACAGCATGGTCACAATTCTTGCAGTGCCTGAGGCTGCTGTGAAAGACTCTCCTTCTCACTCTCTCCCCTTGCCTGAGGTGTGCTCATTCCTGATGAAGGGCTTATCCCCGAAACATCGACCCTCCTGCTCCTCGGATGCTGCCTGACCTGCTGTGCTTTTCCAGCGCCACATCCTTTGATCTCCAGCAACTGCAGTCCTCACTTTCTCCTATGACAAGTGTATAACAAGTGTTATAACAAGTGGTACAGACACTAAAGCTAGAGTGCTTAAAGTTGAACAACTGAAGACATAAGAACGACTTACGCTTTCAGGAAAAATATTGAAGAAATTTCAGGTTCACTGTATTGAGCGAGGAGACCCAGCTTAGTGGGAGCAATTTTAATCTCATTTACCTTGCTGGATGCCCAGCAGTATCGGATTTGCACTCTGCGTGATGTATGGAGCTTCAAAAGTGCATTACTGGGGTGGGGTCAGTTGGGTTGGAATTGAATTGAATTAAATTGAATTGAATTTATTGTCACATGTACTGAGGCACAGTGAACAGCTTTGTCGTGCGAGCAATACAGGCAGATCACAGAGTTAAATAGCATAGTTAAGTATATAATAGGTAAACAGCGGCAAAAACAAAAACACAGGTACGGGTGAATGTTAAGAGTTTGTGAGTCCATTCAGTATTCTAACAACAGTAGGGTAGAAACTGTTTTGAAATTGACTCGTGCATGTGTTCAGGCATCTATACCTTCTCCCTGATGGTTGAGATTGTAGAAAAACATTGCCAGGGTGGGATGGATCTTTGAGAATGCTGGCGGCCTTTCCTTGACAGCGGGCCTGGTAGATGGATTCTATAGATGGGAGGTTGGCCTTTATGATTGTCTGGGGCGAGTTCACCACTCTCTGTAACTGTCTCCAATCATGAATGGTACAGTTGCCATATCAGGTAGTGATACATCCAGACAGAATGGTCTTGATGGTGCACCTATAAAAGTTCTGGATTAGTGGTGCTGGAAGAGCACAGCAGTTCAGGCAGCATCCAAAGAGCAGCGAAATTGATGTTTCGGGCAAAAGCCCTTCATCAGGAATAATGAAGGGCTTTTGCCTGAAATGTCAATTTTGCTGGTCTTTGGATGCTGCCTGAACTGCTGTGCTCTTCCAGCACCACTAATCCAGAATCTGGTTTCCAGCATCTGCAGTCATTGTTTTTACCTCACCTATAAAAGTTGGCAAGAATATTCGCCATCATGCCAAATTTCCTCAGCTGCCTGAGGAAGAAGAGACATTGTTGGGCCTTTGTAACTAGTGCGTCCACAAGAAGAGTCCAAGAAAGCTTGTTGTGGATGACCACTCCCAGGAGCTTGACACTTCCCACTTGTTCCACCTCTGTGCTGTTAACATGTTGGGGGGCATGAGTAACATCCAGCCAAAAGTCAATAATGATTTCCTTGGTTTTACCAGCATTGAGAGCTGTCTGGCTTCTGGAATATGTTGGTGTTAACCACATGGGCTCAATCCCTGCACTGCCTGAGGCTGCTATGAAGGACTCTCCTTCTCACTCTCTCCTGTTGACTGAGATGTGGTGACCTTCAGGTTAAAACACCACCAGTCATCACTCTGTAATACAAGAACAGCACTATGATCTGGAAAACTAGGGTTGATACTACCCTTAGTGTTTGAACAAGGCGTACAAGTTGTTTTTTCACCACATGCCATGGCTTGCCCTAGCTCAATGCATAAGGTTAAAATTATGCCGAGTTGTCTCCATAGCTTTCTTCATTGGATCTGGGAGCCGTTGTGTCCTTGATCAGAGCCAAGAAGAATGTAAGAGGACGTGGCTATTTTGAGGTTGGGGTGGAAGGTGTTGGTATAGTTGGGCTTCTGCCTGAAGTGCCGACTCTCCTGTTCCTCGGATGCTGCCTGATCTGCTGTGCTTTTCTAGCACCACACTCTCGACTAAGAAAAATGTAACCAACAGCTGTCCATATTTTGCAAGAAAACATTTCACTTGTGGTGGCTTCAGTCCAACAGAGCTGAACCAGCTATTTGGTTAAAGAGGAGTCATAGAGTTGTGCAGCACAGGAGAGATCCTTCAGCCCATTGTTCCTATCCCCTGTACATTTTCAAATTCTCAACCTCTCCCTTTTCCAAATCTTTGGTGGATACTGTTTATGATCTATTATTTAACAACGGTGTGTGGGCAACTTGGGGGTCATGTATTAGATAAAGAATGCCTATTTTAGTTATGTGATAGAGTGTATGACTATATGATACTGATCTTCGCAGTCATGTGCTGTTCAGACTCGACAAGGAGAGGATGGAAGAGCCTGTACTAGGTTGCTGGGTTACGTATGTGTGTGTACATACGTCCGGAGTCACAGCATTGTCACTGTTGGGAAAATCAAAGGGAAGGATGTGACACACCTAGAGCAGAAATAATACAGTCCAATGGAGCAGTCACCCAGTAGTGAATGAGGTAACCTAATGTCCAAGAGAAGTGACCAACTTTCGCCCGTATCAAACAGATCAAACCAGGTAGACCGAGACCATTTAAGAAATAATGCGCTGGGCTGTAGGAATTCAATAAGGGTCAGTCAACTGTATAACCCAAACAACATGGCTGCCTATTCATCCCACATCATTGACCTTTCCTTTTCATTGTTTGTGCGATGTGGACATCAGTGACTAGGTCATCATTTATTGCCCATCCCTAATTACCCCAAAGGACCAGGAGCTGAGCTGTCTTTTTGAACATCTGTAGAGCAAGGACACCCACAGAACCCTTTGGAAGGCCATTCCAGGATTTTGACCCAGCGACAGCAAAGAAATGACAATTTATTGCCAAGTTATTTCCACTTTCAGCTAATGATATCTTATTTCGAGTGACACAAGAGAAAGGAAGAATTTGCATTTTTATAGGATCTTTCATCAGTTCAGGATGTCCCAAAACATATCATAGCCAGTGACGTTCAGTTACTGTTGTAATCAATCAATCTGCGCACAGTGAGCTTCCATAAGCTGCAATGCCATCATGACTAGACAGTCTGTTGATTAAGAATTAAGTATCTATCAGTGCTCCAGGCAGAACTCCCTCGTTCTTCTTCAAAGGCATGGTAACATTTTCACCCACCTGAGAGATTAGACTTTTCTTTGTTTCCTTGAATGGAATGGTCACCAGGGGCAAGGGTACCTTGTTATCCATCTGAAGTGACGTGGAGCCGAGTGGCTTGTTTGGACATTTTTGAGGGCAATTAACAACCAAAGGAAATACCTGTGGGTGAGAGTAATGCAAGTCAGGCAGGAGAGCAGTTTCCTTCCCTGAAGGGCATTAATAAATGATAGTTTTTTGGTCATCATTTTGAGCTTCCAATTGCAGATTTATTAACTGAGTGTACAGCTGCCATTGTGGGATTTTCCATATCATTGGAATGTTAGCCAAAGTATCTGGACCACTGGTCCAGTAACATTACCACCAGATTCCTATCTCGTTTTTTTCGCTCAGGCATAAGACAGCTTCACCTGAAATAGCATTTCCCCTCAGTGCTGCACCGTCCACTGGCATTTCTGGATTAGAACCTGACTCTATTGCTTTATAGACACATGGAAACTAAGAGGAACTGCAAGCCATTCAACCTATCAAGCCTGCTCCTCCATTGAGTGTGATCATGGCTGATTGTTTATAATAGAATCCCGACAGTGTGGGGACAGGCCATTTGCCCATCAAGTCCACTCTGACTTTAGGAAGAACATCGACCGAGACCCAACCCCCTACCCTATTCCTACAACCCTGCACTTCCTGTGGCCAATCCACCTGACCTGCACACCTTTGAAGTGTGGGAGGAAACCAGAGCACCAGGAGGAAACCCAAATAGATGCAGGGAGAATATGCAAACTCCACACAGACATTCACCCAAGGTTGGAATCAAGCCCAGGTCCCTGGCACTGTGAGGTAGAAGTGCTAAGTAATGAGTCACCATGCCACTCCTCAAAGCTTATCTCAAAGCTATATCCCTGCCTTCACTTCACAGGCCTGAATGCCTTATAACTCTAAAAATGTTTCCATATCATTCTTGAATATACAGTCAGTTCTGATATAACACAATTATTTTGTTCTTTTGCCACCTCACGTTATAAGAAATCGCGCAATAGCCATACCATTTAAAGAATGGGGTTAGAATCGTGTTGTAGCCAATATGTGTAAGTAAAGTTCATGTTTTATAAATGGCGGTCTAAATTCTTCATTCACATTAAAGCCACTTTGCGCTGAAGATACACGTTATAGCATAACTTGACCTCCACAGCCTTCTGTGGTGAAGAATTTCAATCAGGTTCACTTGGCTTTGAGTGAAGATAGCTTTCCTTTTCTGAGTTTTGAACTGGTGTGTGCCCTGTATCCTGAGCTCTATCCCCTGGTCCTAGTCCTGAACCACAGCCATAAATATTTCCCATTGAGCTACAGAAGACTACCGTCCAGAATGAAAAGCTTGAACTTGCTGGCCTTTCTGTGATACCTCGGATGTTGCGATGCTCGATGGTGCTTCGCGACTCATGGCTTCGTTCAGGCAAGCGTTTCTTGACCTCTCCCTTTTCATTCCTTGCACTTCTTCAGCAGGGCCTTCTGTTTGGCAGCGCTCCAACAGGCAGGGAAGCGCTGACAGTGACTACATTTGTCATCCAGTTTTCGGCCATGGCAATTACTTAATATCCCAGTCTTCAGTTTGGAATGAGAGGAACAAACTGCCACTTGCTGGTGAAGATCTTGCTGAGTGAAGCATTAGTGAAGGCAAACAAATCAAGATCAGGAAATTAATGTTGATGAAAAACACACAAAAGAAATAGATTAATCAACACCTGCCTTTAAAGGACGAAATAAAACCTTATTTATTTCAAAAGAGGGCTTTGATTTTGACTTTTAAGTATATGACAAACTAGTGGAACTGGTGCAGGGTGTAGGAAATATGCAACATCCAGTGCCACTGAATACTTATCATTAAGATAGTCCTGTATTATTTATAGCTCTAATCAGAATAGCAGTGGGAGAAATCATAAATCCCTTCAGAGTGCAATACCCCTGGAGGGTTGCGAAGGTTTGATGTGGTGAGGAGTGATTTCAACTCCACTGGCAATAAGTCAATAAAATGGGATCTAATAATTGCAGTCAGTAATGCACTCCCATCATTCCAAGAAGGCAGAAAGGCTAACAATGTAATGTGTTCAGTTCGCACTGAAATTTTATTTAGCCATTTGTGTGACTGAATCTTTTATAAATATTTGACTGCATATTAAAGCCTTCAGCAAGGCTAAATGTATATTTTTATCACATCCAGACATGAGGATAAATTAAAATGTAGCTGCAAGATCCTTTTACACGATCCTGATGGAAGGTTTATCATCTAGTCTGCAATTGCATGCAAGACACCAACACAAGATGTGACAAAGGCCCAGTGTTAAGGTATGATATGGTTGACACAGTCAGGTAGAACCTCATTAACCCTTTATTTTATTGGCAGCCACGGTTCAGTAGGTCGCATACTCAGCTTGGATATTAGGAGTTCGAGGGGTCATTGACATATGCCTTGGAAGTATAATACAGGCTGGCTGTCCAGTGTCATAGGAAGGCAGTCAGAGATGCCTGATGTGATACTTAACTGAGACCCTCATTTGCCATCTCAGGTGGAGTGCTGAATGACGCCCCACTGGGGCACTCTCAGCTATGCGTAAAGATACAAACAACTTCCCAAGGTCACTATCAGAACTTCTAACTTTCAGGCAAGAGTGAACCGACTACAGCTCTTACACTCAGAAGAGAAGTGACAGAAGGCAGATTCGTGATGATAAGGTCAAATGTGATTTTCCCTATTACTGGTTCCCTCTCCAGCTGCTTCAGACCCAGGGTGGTGTCTATGTCATTTAGGACTCAACCAGCTCAGTCAGTAATTAGATTAGATTAGATTAGATTAGATTACTTACAGCGTGGAAACAGGCTCTTCGGCCCAACAAGTCCACACCGACCTGCTGAAGCGCAACCCACCCAGACCCATTCCACTACATTTACCCCTTCACCTAACACTACGGACAATTTAGCATGGCCAATTCACCTAACCTGCACGTTTTTGGATTGTGGGAGGAAACCGGAGCACCTGGAGGAAACCCACACAGACACGGGGAGTATTCATACTGCTGAGGCACCCTTGTCAATGAACGTTGTAGACACCCCACCCAAAGCCCATCCTGTGTTCTTGCCACCCTCGCTGCTTCCTCCAGGTTATGATCGATATGGAAGAGAACTGATTTATAAGCTGAGAGTGGTGGCGGGAATTGTACATGATATTCAACAGCAGGTTTCCTTCCATGTTTGGTCTGATATATTTGTGGATCCGGAGTCAATGTTGAGGACATCCCAGGCATCACTTGTTCTGGATCTGGCCTACTGGTGGGACTTAGCATGTCATTGATGGTGACCAGTGTTATCTGGGCCATTGTCTGCAAGGTATGATTTTATGAGTACAACACTGTCAGGCTGTCACTTTAGTCAGTGAGACAGCAGACCGTCCTCCAGGGCTAAGGGATCAATGGCTATGGATAGAAAGCAGGAACAGGTTACTGAGCTGGATGATCAGCCATGAACATATTGAATTGTGGAACAGGCTTGAGGGGCTGAATGGTCTACTCCAGTACAGAAGGTTGAGTCTGGTACAAAAGTTAAAGAGAGGAAGTAAACCAAAGCAGGCAAAAGCATGGCAGGAAACAAGGGAAGACTGATGAATTAAAATATATTTATTTCAATGCAAGAGGCATGACAGAGAAAGCTGATGCACTCAGGGCAGGGATGGCAACATGGGACTGTGATATGATAGTTATTATAGAAACATGGCTGAGGGAGGGACAGAACTAGAAGCTCAATACTTTAGGGTGCAGATGCTATAAGTAGGTTAGAAAGGGAGGCAAGAGAGGAGGTGGAGTGATGTTTTTGATTAGGAATCGCACATCACCTTAGTACTTAGAGAGAATATTCCTGGTGGATTGCCCAGAGAAGCTGTATGGGTGAAACTGAAAATTAAGAAGGGTGTGGTCACTGATGGGATTGTGCTATAGGTCCTCCAATAATCAGCAGAAATTTGAGGAACAAATTTGTAGGGAGAGCACAGAGAGCTGTAAGAATAATAGGATTGTAATAGTTAGGGATTTAAACTTTCCAAACATAAACTGGGATTGCTATAAAGGTGATAGTGTTATTTGTAAGATTTTGCTAAGTGTTTTCAAGAAAACTTTCTCAATCAATATGTAGATGGCCTGACTAGAGAAGGGGCAAAACGTGACCTGCTCTTAGGGAATTAAGGCAGGACAAGTGACTGAAGCATTAGTCGGGGAGCACTTTGGGACCAATGACCATCTTTCTACAAGTTTTGCAATAATCATGGAAAAAGATAGGCCTGGTAGACAGGTTAAAGTTTGAAATTGGGGAAAGGCCAATTTTGATAGTTATAGACAGGAACTTATAAAAGTTGACTGGGGGAGGGTGTTTGCAGGTAAAAGGGAGATGTTGTCGACAGGGACTTTAGCAAGGCCTTCGACAAGTTTCCATATTGTAGTTAATAAGATTAGATCACATGGGATCCAGGGAGAACTAACCAGTTGGATACAAAAATGGCTTGACAGAGAATGATGATAGAGGCGTGTTGTTCGGACTGGAGACCTGTGACCAGTGGTGTGCTTTAAAGATCGGTGCTAGGTCCACTCTTGTTTGTTATTATATAAATGATTTGGTAATGGGAGTATAGGAGGCATGTTTAGTAAGTTTGCAGATGACACTGAAAATTTGCAGTGTAATGGACAGTGAGGAAAGCTATTTAAGAGAACAACAAGACTTTGGTCAACTGAGCCGGTGGGAAGACGAATGGAAGATGGAGTTTAATTAGCTAAATGTGAAGTGTTGCATTTTGGTGAGGCAAACCAAGGCAGGACTTACACAGTTAATGGGAAGGTCTGGGGAGTGTTGTCAGAGACACCGTGAGGTGCAGATACAAAGTTCCTTGAAAGTGGTGTCACAGGTGGACAGGGTTATAAAGAAAGCGTTTTGCACGCTTGCCTTCATCAGTCAACGCACTGAGCACAGAAGGTTACAGCTGTACAAGACATAGGTAGGACCACATTAGGAGTATTAGGTACAATTCTGGTCACTCGGCTGTTGGAAGGGTTTAAACTGAACAGGGTGCAGTTCTGGTCACCACACTATAGGCAGGAAGTGGAGGCTTTGGAGAGGGTGTAAAAGAGGTTTACCAAGATGTTGCCTGGTTTGGAGTATATTAGCGAGAAGGAGAGAGTAGACAAACTTGGATTGTTTTCTCCAGAGCATTGGATGCTGAGTGGTGACCTGATAAAAGTACATAAAATTATGAGAGGCATGGATAGCATGGAGAGTCAGTCTTTTTCCCAGGATGGATCCATCAAACACTAAGGGCATGAGGAAAAGGTGAAAGAGGGGAAGTTTAAAACAGGTACAAGGCACGAAGGCGATAGGTACCTGGAATGTGTTCCGATGGGAGGAGCAGACATGACAGGAATATTTACGCGGCATTTAGAGAGAAATGTGAAAGGACAGGAAATAAAGGGATATGGACTATATACAGATAGATACAGTTTAGAATGGCAGAATAGTCAGCTTCGAATCGTGGGTTGAAGGGCATGTTCCTGAGCTAAACTGTTCCAGATTCAAACTTTAGTCCTGCCTTTGAAACAGATAGGCCTTGAATCCTGACCTCTGGCTTCGAGATAGGTGCATTACCCCTGCACCACAAGAGACCTGGAGTCGAACGCTGGGCCAGTCAGCTATTATTTGGCTTGACATTGACTTTTTTCTCATTTCTGTCTCTAAGAGTTGTCAGTCAATTGAATAGCCTGTGATTCTCTATTCCTAACTGACCACTTCTGGAATGGCACTTAATCTCCCCTCCGATCATCATTGGAATTGCAGGTGAAGCAAAGAGGATAGGATGGAAGGGGGAATGGTGTGCAGGTCATATTTGTCGATGGGGAATGGGGTGATTGGGAAAGTGGAATGGAGTGGCCAAAGTCAGAATAAATTGGGAGGAACAGGAGGAAAAGCTAAGATGAGGCGGGTGTTCAGATTTGATGGCGGTTCTTCTCCAAAGTGGCTGAGGGGAGGCCCCATTGGGGACGTATCTGATCTTGCTCAATACCAGCCAGAACAGTGAACAGTGTCAGACTCCACACTGCCTGTCAAACTTTCTCTCAGAGAAACTGCAGCAGGGCAGTCAGAAGCCCATCATTGACCCATTGGTAAGCTCACAGTTGGGCTGATGACCCGATACCTTCAAAATTTGCAGAAGACTACAGAAATGGTGGGGGAGGGTGTGTGTGAGTAGAATGAATGGCACCAATGGCATTGCGCCCAAATGGGCACTCAGACATTGCATGCATATTGATCCAGCAAGCCAGAACGTTCTGGAAATCTGGATTCTAATCTTGCCATGACAGATGGCTGAACCAATAAAATTCCAGAATTCAGAGTCTAACAATGGCCATGAACACATTGTCAATTGTCAGAAAAAATGCATTTATAGAGTCATAGAGACATACAGCACGAAAACAGACCCCCCAGTCCAATTTGTCCACACCAACCAGATACCCCAACCCAATCTAGTCAGCACCGGGCCCATATCCCTCTAAACTCTTCCTATTGATATACCCATTTAAATGCGTCTTAAATATTGCAATTGTACGAGCCTCCACCACTTTCCCTGGCAACTCATTCCACGCATGTACCACCATCTGCATGAAAAAGTTGCCCTTTAGGTCTCTTTTATATCTTTCCCCTCTCACCCAAAACCTATGCTCTCTAGTTCTGGACTCCCCCACCCCAGGGAAAAGGCCTTGTCTATTTATCCTATCCATGCCCATCATGATTTCATAAACCTCTATAAGGTCACCCCTCAGCCTCTGATGCTCCAGGGAAAACAGCCCCAACCTGTTCAGCCTCTCCCTATAGCTCAAACCCTCCAACCCTGGCAACATCCTTATAAATCTTTTCTGAACTCTTTCAAGTTTCACAACATCCTTCCAGTAGGAAGGAGACCAGAATTGCACGCAATATTCCAAAAGTCACCGAACCAATGTCCTGTACAATTGCAACATGACCTCCCAACTTTAATGCCCTTTTAGAGAGGGAAACTGACATCTTACCTAGTCTGATTTACATGTGACTCCGATTTCAAAGTAATGTGATTGCCTCTCAGCTGCTGTCTGGGTGTTGTGTGAATTTTCACTTTGCCCTCTGGGAAATTAGGGTTGGGCAATAAATGCTGGCCTAGCCAGAGATGGCTCCATCCTGTGAATGAATTTTAAGGAAAGGGGGTTTGCAGATTATGCATGAAAGTTGTGCTGAGGTGGCACGATTATGTTGGAGAGCTGCTGCATGCCCCAATCCTGCTCCTGATGCTTGCATTCTGGCTGTTCTTTACGCAGAGAATGGTATGGACGTGGAATGCCCTACCTGCTAATGTAGTCAACTCAGCCACATTAGGGAGATTTAAACAATCCTTAGATAAGCACATGGATGATTCTGGGATAGTGTAGGGGGACGAGCTGAGAATAGTTCACAGGTCGGCGCAACATCGAGGGCCGAAGGGCCTGTTCTGCGCTGTATTGTTCTATGTTCTATGAAATATTTCTGACTCCTATTATAGGGATTGCTTTTCTCAGGGGTCAGTTCATGGAGCATTTGTTATATTATTCTGCATCACTTGGACAAAAGCTAGGTTCGGAATCGCATTTATCAATGCTCAGTACCTGCAACTGGAAAAAAAAGGTTTCATTCGAGGAACCCAGTCTCACCTCACACTTCCTTACAAAAGTCATGTCATTAGCCCTTTAGTCTCATGCAGCTATCAGATCCTGTTTCAGATAAGTGCAATACAAGCAGTTTTATGCCAAAAATTCTTCTGAGCTTTGTACAATGGTAAACGTTGTGATAAATCAATTAATTTGGGACAAGGTGAGCAAAGGGTAGACAAGATTCTTAAAAATATTCTGGCTGGGAATATCTATCAAAACTCAACTTGGCATTTTCTCTCAGATTACTGGAGAAGTAACGACACTGTTGAAATAACGTTAGTACTTCTACTGGGAATGTCTTACTCGAAAATGTTGCAAACACTGCATTCACATTATGGTTGTCACGGCAACATGTGGTTTATGCTCAAGAATAGACAGTCAGAATGAACTGCATTGAGAAGTGGATAAATCTGTCATGCTTATTTAACAATATAGTGGGTGGCTCTTACAACTTTACCAAGTAAAGTAATAAATGTCTTGGGAATCATATGCGCATGGATTTATGTAATTCTCTCGAGGCCTCGGTTGAGCTGGCATGACTTGAGTATCTGCAATACCTACAAAACAGGTATGGACAGTTTTATCTCTGTCAAAGCACCGAAAGAAGAAGATTGGGTGATGGTAAGGGAGACTGGCTGAAGGAAGCTGACAGATTGATCAATGCTTGCTTAATGTAATAGATCACTCAACTCTGAGTGCATTGACTCCCCAAAGCAATAAGACTTCAGCCGTAACAGTTTTGGGAAGAACACTTGGATGTTCCTCTCTGGTCACTTCAGGCAATCTATCTAACTCCAGAAGTCCCCATCCTCAATCCCAGTCTGTCTGGTGAGTGGAATCACACCTTACTCCTCATGGACTCACAGACCAGAATGTGGCTCTTCTATGCATCACTCATCAGCATAGATCTGACGTCACTCATCCCATTTTCCAGCTCTTAGCCCATAGTCCTGCAGGCTTCACTAACACAAGTACATCTGTAAATGTAGTTTAAATATTTGGAAAGTTGTTATCTCATCCACCTTTTCAGGCAGTGAGTTCTAGGTTTGCAACACCTTCTGGCTGGAAATATTTCTCAATCCTTCTCTTAACCTTCTACTCTTTACTTAAATCTGTACACCCTGGTTATTGACTCCTTTACAAACAGAAAATGTGCCTTTCTGTTCACCCTATTATCATTTTATACTCCTCTATTGTATGCATTCTCAACCTTTACTGCTCCAAGAAAAACAACTATAGCCTGTCCAATCTTTGACACTGTATGTAGACAGGCCAACAAGGGGCAAGACCACATTGGATTTGGTACTGGGTAATGAACCCAGCCAGGTGTTAGATTTGGGGTAGGTGAGCACTTTGGTGATAGTGACCACAATTCGGTTATGTCTAATTTAGTGATGGAAAGGGATAGGTATTTACCGCAGAGCAAGCGGTTTAGCTGGGGAAAAGGCAATTATGATGCGATTCGGCAAGATTTCGGATGCATAGGATGGGGAAGGAAACTGCAGGGGATGGGCACAATTGAAATGTGGAGCTTATTTAAGGAACAGCTACCGCATGCCCTTGATAAGTATGTACCTGTCAGGTAAGGAGGAAGTTGTCGAGCGAGGGAGCCTTGGTTTACTAAAGAAGTTGAAGCTCTTCTCAAGAGGAAGAAGAAGGCTTATGTTAGGATGAGGAATGATGGTTCAGTTAGGGTGCTTGAGAGTTACAAGTTGGCCAGGAAAGACCGAAAGAGAGAGCTAAGGAGAGCCAGGAGGGGGCAGATAGGATCAAGGAAAACCCGAAGGCTTTCTGTAGGTACATCAGGAATAAAAGAATGGCAAGAGTAAGATTAGGGCCAATCAAGGATAGTTGTGGGGAGTTGTGCGCGAAGTCTGAGGAGATGGGGAAGCACTAAATGAATACTTTTTTGTCAGTATTCACACTGGATAAAGACAATGTTGTCGAGGAGAACGCTGAGATACAAGCTACTATACGAGATGGGATTGACGTGCACAAGGAGGAGGTGTTAGCAATTCTCAGAAGTGTAAAAATAAATAAGTCCCCTGGGCCAGATGAGATTTACCCTAGGATTCTCTGGGAAGTCTGTGAGGAGATTGCAGAGCCTTTGATTTTGATCTTTATGTCATCAATGTCTACAGGAATAGTGCTGGAAGACTGAAGGATAGCAAATGTTGTTCCCTTATTTAAGAAGGGGAGTACAGACAACCGTGGTAATGAAAGACCAGTTAGACTTACTTCGGTTGTGGGTAAAGTGTTAGAAAAGGAGATAAGAGATAGGATTTATAATCATTTAGAAAGGAATAACTTGATTAGGGATAGTCAACATGGTTTTGTGAAGGATCGGTCATGTCTCACTCTTACAGAGTTCTTTGAGAAGGTGACCAAACAGGTGGATGAGGGTAAAGCTGTTGATGTGGTGAATATAGATTTCAGTAAAGCATTTGATAAAGCTCCCCAAGGTAAACTATTGCACAAAATATGGAGGCATGGGATTGAGGGTGATTTAGCAGTATGGATCAGACATTAGCTAGTTGAAAGAAGACAGAGAGAGTGGTGGTTGATGTGAAATGTTCGTCCTGGAGGTCAGTTACTAGTGGTGTACTGCAAGGATCTGTTTTGAGTTAGGAAATTTGCGGATGACACTAAGGTTGGTAGATTTGTGGATAGTGCCAACAGTTATTGTAGGTTACAGAGGGACATAGATAAGCTGCAGAGCTGGACTGAGAGATGGCAAATGGAGTTTAATGTGGAAAAATGTGAGATGATTCACTTTGGAAGGAGAAACAGGAATGCAGAGTACTGCGCTAATGGTAAGATTCTTGGCAGTGTAGGTGAACAGAGAGATCTCGGTCCCCGAAAGTTGCCACCCAGGTTGATAGGGTTGTTAAGAAAACATGTGGTGTGTTAGCTTTTGTTAATGGAGGGATTGAGTTTTAGAACCATGAGGTCATGCTGCAGCTGTACAAAACTCTGGTGTGGCCACATTTGAAGTATTCCATACAATGCTGGTCACTGCACTATAGGAAGGATGTGGAAGCTTTGGAAAGGGTTCAGAGGAGATTTACTAGGATGTTGCCTGGTATGGAGGGAAGGTCTTATGAAGAAAGGCTGAGGGACTTGAGGGTGTTACCATGAGAGAGAAAAAGCTTGAGAGGTGACTTAATTGAGACATATACGATAATCAAATGGTTAGATAGGATGGACAGTGAGAGCCTTTTTCCTCAAATGGGAATGGCTAGCATGAGGGGACATAGCTTTAAATTGAGGGGTGACAGATATAGGACAGGTGTCAGAGGTAGTTTCTTTACTCAGAAAATAGTAGGGGCATAGAATGGTCTGCCTGCAACAATAGTAAACTCATCAACTTTAAGGGCATTTAAATAGTCAATGAATAGACATTTGAATAAAAATGGAATAGTGCAGGTTAGATGGGCTTCAGATTGGTTTCGCAGATCAGCGCAATATTGAGGGCCAAAGGGCCTATGCTGCGCTGTAATATTCTATGTTCTATGTCTTCCTCATATCTCAGAGAGTCCAGCCTAGGCAGCAACGCGATGAATTTCCTTCATATTCTCTCTCGTACAATCACTTCTTTCCACAAAGTGGTATGTGATACAAAGTGTACGATTTATATATATTTTAATAGTATTTAATTTAGAGCTTACTCATTTTTGATTATTTTATTTTATGTTTTGCACTTGTGGTAGATGGGTTTTGGCCTGTGTCTATGAGTGTGTATGCTGACTACTTTGTAGTGCTCAAGTTATGATTTTTAATTTCTTTATTCATTGGATGGGGGTGTCATTGGCTGGGCCAGCATTTATTGCCCATCTCTAATTGCCCAGAGGGCAGTTAATAATCAGCCACCTTGCTGTGGGTCTGGAGTCACATGTAGGCCAGACTAGATAAGGATGGCAGCTACCTTCCCTAAAGAACATTTGTGAAACAGGTGGATTTTTCCAACTACTAACAATGGATTTATGGTTGTCATTAGATTTTTAATTTCAGACCTTTTTTTTAGCAATTCAAACTCCACCATCTGCTATGGTGGGATTTGAACCTGAGTCACCAGAATATTATCGGAGTCGCTAGATTAATAGCCCAGCAATTATTCCACTAGGCCATTGTCTCCCCATTATCTTCCTTAAAGTGATATAAGAGGGAATCTTTTGGTTGATAACAGAAATTTGTTTCCATGGTGAGAGTTTCACAAGAGGATAGCACGAACATGAAAAGAATGTTCTTGTTTCTAGTTCGAAGAAGTAGGATTTAATTTTGTTTTGTTTAAGAGAAATATCCACATCATGAAAACCATTTGGTTTGAGTTCGTATGTGACCTAATTGAAGTTGGATATTTGAAATAATTTCTACCAGAGAAAGGGGTTAGTTTTGAAACATTAGGCAACAGGTTATCTTAATGTAAGGGGTTTCAGTTGAAAGCTTCAGATCAGAAGTGGTTTTTGTGGAACCCTGGAGGGGTTCTTCAAGGCCGAGAAAGTCCACACTCAATTGTGTGAACATGCAAGAAAAAAGCTATCAAGGTTTCAACATTAGGTATTGAAACCAACCGTTAAGTCAAAACTACAGATGTGTTAGAAAGGGAGCACTCTGCAATATTTGAGTGCGGTACAGTCCTGCTGCTGGGTATCATTATCATTATATTTTAGAATTTTTTTGAACTTTTTCAAATTGTGTACTATGTAAATAATTTGGCTTGTTCTAATTTTATCAATTTATTTTGTGTAATTAATTCTGTACCAAATCTGCAGTGATGTATCCTTGTGTTTCAGTGAAAGATCACCTTTTTACATCAAAACAAAACACAATTTAATCAATCAAACAAGCTTTCAGTCTGATGTCCGCTAAGGTCATAACAAGTGAGAGTTTGCGGGATTTGAATTAAGAATGATCTGTGTCTTTTTGAAGTAATGTCTCCAAACTGGTACTGGGCAAAAAATGACTGCATAGTGGTGAAGCACGTTGTATAGAATTTGAAGATGATTGTTTGAATGCTGAAAGTGTTTTCTGAAAGTGGAAGATTTAAGACTGTACTTTTTGAAATTGTTGACCAAAGAGATTTAGCAGGTAACTCAAAGACCGATGCAAAAGCAAGGTCTCACAGGGATGAAATGCTTCAAATGATTATCTAAAATTTTGAATTGAAAGAGAGGAGTCCTGATGTTGAGAGTTCAATACTGAACTCTCACACAGTCAGAAATGAGAGAAATCTTGACTTTGAGAGAAAAAGAGAAATGAAAAAAGTCTGAGGAGGTATTAATAAAATACAAACTTTGAAAAAAATAAGGAACTTGGTGGAAATGAGTGGTTCAAAGATAAAAGTTTAGAATAAATAGGCAAGAAGACAAAATATTAACACAATGGATGATTCTGATGACAATGAGGGATTTAATTGATTAAGAGCTGATAACTGGGGAATTGAAGAAGTGGGCAAAAAGGTTTGAACCTAAATGATACAGAGTGTTTTGAGAGAACAGATGGATTTGAGAGTCTTCAAACATGAATCATGAAAAGCTAGTATCCAAATTAAATGGTCATAGAGTAGCCAATGTAATGTTGTCCCAAAATATAAAAGTAGGAAATTTCACTCAAACTGTATGAGACACCAGTCAAACCACAGATGGAACACTCTGGCCCCTTGTCGAAGGAAAGATGAGCTGCCATTGGAATGGTGGCAGAGTGGGATTCTCCAGCTGGAGCTCCCCTTCTCCCTCTGTTCTTTTTCTTTTCTTCTCTCTCTTTCCACCCCCCACCACCCCCCCCCCCCCCCCCCCCAACCCCGCCACTTTTTGTGCATTAGGGACTGGAGGAGCCGATGAGCCTCCGGCAGCGAATCCCAGAGCAGCTGCCGGCACAGGGGAAAGCAGTCCCGGAGGAACCTTATCTGAGAGACGGTACAGAGTGGACTGGAGGCTTGGAGCAGAGTGGGGACAGCTGTTAGACTGGGCTCTGGCATGTGTTGTCTGAGCGCCTGCTGAGGCCCTGACCTGTGCTGTTGCAATGTAATGTCTTAATTTATTCTTTAAACACTATAAAGTAATGCAACTACTTTTCTTTTTCTCATTCCTCTTTTGTTTTGTACCTAGGTACTTGTACCAAAGATAGCACCATAACAGGTGACATTGTAAAATCTTCCACTGCACTCTTGTACTTCTGTACTGGAGTACACGTGACAATAAAGGATATTCTATTCGATTCTATTCTATTCTTAAAATAAGGTACATAAGGTTGATGCTGAGTTTGGATAGGCTCTCTAATGGGGAAAGGCTGAGTAGATTGAGCCTGTATGCATTGGAATATGGAAGGAAGTGACCTTATTGAGACATTCAAGATTCTTAAGGAACTTGCCAGGGTAGATGTGGAAAGGTTTTCTCCCCTTGTAAGAGATCTTAGGATCAGAGGGCATCATCTCATTGTCAAGAGTTGAATATTTAAAACAGGGATGAGGAAGGATTTCTTCTCTCAGAACGTGATGAGCCCATGCAATTCTTGACTGAAGAGGGCTGTTGAGGTGGGTTCATTCATAATATTCAAGACTGAGATGGACAATTTTATAATCGGTGAGTGAATCAGGGGTCATGGAGAACAGACAAGGAAGTGGAGTTAAGGATTATCAGATAATGCATGATCTCACTTAATGATGGAGTCGGCTCGACAGGTTGAATGGGTTACTTCTGCTCCTGTGTCTTGAAGGCTAATGATCTTATGGGTACACTATTACTGTACATACCAGTTTGCCAGGAGAACAATTTTTTAAAAAGCCAATTCTTAAGAGAACACTAAAGCAGATTGAAGGGTAGGTTGTGAGTGGGAAACAGTTTAGAGAGATATTGATAAGTTAAGCTAATGAGCAAAAAGTCAGCAAATGGAGTATAATGTGGAAAAATGTAAAGTTGTTCATTTTGGAAAGAAGAAAAGAATAGAATATTATTTAAATGGAGAAAAAACTACAGAAAGCTGCTGAGGGATTTTGAGCAGCAAGCGGCCAAATTTTAAAAAAAGAATCCAAAAGGTAATCATCTCCAGATTACTATCTGAGCCAGGAGCAAATTGGCACGTGGTTTATAAGTTTGAGAATGGGAAACTTGGGTTGGAATCTATAGTGCCTAACTTAAATAAAATGAATTACAATGAAATGACAATAGAGTTAGGTAAAGTAAACTGGGCAGATAATTTAGCAGAACGAATCGGAAGCAAACAGTGGCAGATATTTAAGGAGGTAATTCATGACTCTCAGCAAAAATGCATCCCAGTCAGGAGGAAAGATTCTCAGAGAGGGATAAACTAACCATGGCTAACCAAGGAAAGTGAAGAGAGTATTGAGTTGAAAGAAAAAACACGAAAGGAGTCTGAAGTCAGTGATAACTCAAAAGAATACAACAAAGGATGACTGAAGAGCTATCGAAGACAAAGAAAATAAACTCTGAGGGCAAATGAGTAAGGAATGTAAAATCTGACAGTAAGAGCTTCTTGAAATGATAAAAAAAAAGAGAGATCACTGTGAACATAGGCCCTTTAGAGAATGAATCTGGGGAGATGCTTTCAGGATACATGGAAATGGCAGAGGAGTTAAACAGATAATTTGCAACAGTCTTTACAGTGTAAAATGTTTTAAGCATTCCGTTAATGCTAAGAACTACAGAGGAGAAATTAAACACTGTCACCAACATAAAGGCATAGTATTAGACAAACTAATGGTGCTAAAGACAGATAAATCCTTGGCCCTGGTAGCCTGCATTTCAGGATCCTACAACAAGTAGCTACAGAGATGGTTGTTGCACCTACCGGTTGTGAGTTTCCAAACGTCATTGGACTTTGGTGAAGTATCAGAGGACTGGAAAACTACTGGTGTCTCACTCCTAGTCACAAAGGGAGAGAGGCAAAAAGTAAGTAATTATTGGCCAATTAGCCTCACATCTATTGTTGGAAAAACACTGAAATCAGTTAATAAGGAAGTCGTATCAGAACACTTGAACAATCGTAATCTAATCAAACAGAGTCGGTATGACTTCATGAAAGAGAAAACATGTTTGACAAATTTATTTGAAGTTTTCAAGGAAATCTCAGCCAGAGTGGATAGAGGGGAACCAGTAGATGTGCTGTATTTAGATTTCCAGAAAACATTTCACAAGGTACCCCACAAAAGGCTAAATCATAAGATAAGAGCCCACAATGATGGAGGTAATAAGCTGGCACGGATAGAGAATTTACTAATGGCCAAGAAACAGCAAGTGGAAATAAAGTGGTTTTTTTTCAGGTTGATGACCTGTAATCAGCAAAGGTCTCCAGGGATCAGTGCTCAGACCGCAATTGTTTAAAATATGTATTAATGACTTGGACGAAGGAACTTAATGTACTGTAGCCAAATTTGCAGAGAACACTAAAACAGATTGAAGGGTAGGTTGTGAGTGGGAAACAGTTTAGAGAGATATTGATAAGTTAAGCTAATGAGCAAAAAGTCAGCAAATGGAGTATAATGTGGAAAAATGTAAAGTTGTTCATTTTGGAAAGAAGAAAAGAATAGAATATTATTTAAATGGAGAAAAAACTACAGAAATCTGCAACACAAAGCAACTTGGGGGAACTTGAGCATGTAACACAGAAAGCTAGCACAGTGGCTCCATGGTTAACACTGCTGTCTTACAGCACCAGGGACCTGGGTTTGATTCCAGTCTGTGTGGAGTCTGTATGTTCTCCCTGTGACTGTGTGGATTTCCTCTGGGTGCTCCAGTTTCATTCCACAATCAAAAGATGAACAAGTTAGGTGAATTGGCCGTGCTAAATTGCCCACACTGTCACAGTGATGTGTAAGTTGGGTGCATTAGTTACAAGTAAATGAAGAATAATAGGGTAGGGGAGTGGGTCTGGGTGAGTTACTCTTCAGAGGGTCGGTGAGGACTTGTTGGGCCAAATAGTCTGTTTCCATACTTTAGGGATTCTATGAGGTACAGCAATTAATCAGAAGGCTAATGGAATGTTAGCTCTTATTTCAAGAAGGTTGAAGCGTAACATTTGGAATTTTTACTGCATCAAATTTCTGGTGAGACCACATTTGGAGTACTGTGAGCAGTTTTCGTCCTCTTATTTATGGAAGATATCATCTCATTTGAGGCAGTTCAGAGAAGGTTCACTAGAATGACCACTGGTATGGAAGGATTATCTTATGAGCAAAGGTTAAATATGTTGGGATTCTACTCACTGAATAAGAGGTGACATCATTGAAATTCTTAAGGAGTTTGATAGGGTAAATGTTGAGAGGATATTTTCCCTCATGGGAGAGTGTTAGACCTGAAGGCTTAATCTCAGAATAAAGGAGAGCCAATTTAGCACTGAGATGAGGAAGAATTTCTTCTCCCAGGTGGTTTTGCATCTTTGGAACTCCTTGCCACAGAGAGTTGTGGGGGCACAGTCCTTGTATACATTTAAGGCTGAAATAGACATATCCATTACCAATAGGATAATCAACACTTATAGGGAAAGTGCAGAAAATTAGATGTGAGGAATGTCAAACTAGCCATGATCTAATTGAATGGTGGAGTAGGCTTGAGGGGGCCGAATGGCCTACTCTTGTTTCTATTTCCAAAAAAAAAATCTTCAGGACTGTCAAATTGGACAGAATGTAATGGGAGTGTATAAAACAGGGCGTTAATTAAATAATTAGTTAACAGATACAATTTTAAAAAAGAGGACCTGAATAGAATGAATATAAAGTAAATGTTTAATCAATTTCAACTCCATCTTCGTTAATAGAAATGCAAGAAATGGACACAGAATTGAAGGAGTTTTAACAAAACGTTACTCAGAAACTGAATCAAAACAATACTTGAGTATTATTGTTTAAGCCAAGAACATGATCTGGAAAGAAATGAATAATGAGGACAAGAAAACTATCTGAGATGCCAGTTGATGAGGAGTACGTATTAACTAATCAAGCAGTTGTTCCATCTGAATATCATAATGAAATTATATGAGTTGCTAATGAAATTCCAATGGCAGGTCACCTAGGTATTAGAAAACACTGACTAAAATGCTAAAACCTTTTTGTTTTGTAATTGGCTAGGTTTACAGAGAGAAAATTTGGCAGACATGTCATGCATTTCAAAGAGGGGGAACCAAACCTATTAAGTCAACCTTCAACTTTCTCTGCAACACCATCTTTAGAAAAATCAGGCCATTAGCCAGGAACAGGAATCAGCATCTTATAATGGTTATGGGTGTTTTCACAAGATTGACTGAAGCTCCTTTGAGGAAAGAAAGAATGCAAAGGTATTCATGAAAAAGAAATATCACTTTTTTTTTTACAAGTGGATTAACTAAAGAAATATAATCAGATCATAGTGCAAATTTTATATCTCAACTATTCAAAGAAATGGTAAGTAGCTTCAGAACAAATTTTGAAAATATCTTCTTGTTTATCACTCACACTCTCTAAGTATATTGGAAATATGGCAGCAGACTTTGAAGATCATGAATAGAGTTTATTGGAAAGACTGGCCTAATGCTTGGCAGAAACAAATTCCTTTGCTACTATGTGTCATTGGGAATATATCGAATTAGTCCATAGGATTTAGTATTTTATAATTAATACAGCAAAATTTGTTTTAACTGGCATCTTACGAACCAGCACTCTCAAAAAAACCATCAAAAATTATATAGAGTCATAGAGATGTACATCACGGAACAGACTCTTCAGTCCAACCCATCCATGCTGACCAGAAATCCCAACCTAATCTAGTCCCATTTGCCAGCATTTAGCCCATATCCCTCCAAACCCTTCCTATTCATATTCCATCCAAATGCCTTTTAAATGTTGTAATTGTACCAGTCGCCACACTTCCTCATGGCAGCTCATTCCATAAATGCATCACACTCAGCATGAAAAAGTTATCCCTTAGGTCCCTTTTAAACTTATCTCCTCTCTACCTAAACTTCCACCCTCTATTCTGGATTCCCCTATCCCAGGGAAAAGACTTTGCCTATTTACCCTATCCATGCCCCTCATGATTTTATAAACCTCTATAAGGTCACCCCTCAGCCTCTGATGCTCCAGAGAAAACAACCCCAGCCTATTCAGCCTCTCCCTATAGCTCAAATCCTCCAACCCTGGCAACATCCTTGTAAATGTTGCAAAGTGGGACTTGGCACGGGGCATGCTGACACAGGGCACACAAGATGGCCATTGAGCCATAAATTGGTCACTTAGCACACAAGATGGCCGCTGGGCCATTATATGGAAAATACAGCAAAGATACTGCCTGAGGCTAACAGGATACCAGCAGAACAGATACAGAGCATAGATGATTAGTTTAAGGAGGGTGGTGGAAAGAATCCACATCAGTAACATCAATTCCACCGAAGTGTCTGAGTCCAGCCACCACTTTCAATAGAAATGTTAACTACCTGAGACTGCTTGTTAATACTTCAGATCTGCAGCAAGGGAAAATGAGCTTCCTTCTCAAGAAGAACAATCATGACCACTAAAACTGACGACGATTTTGTAATGTTTTCTGAAAACAAGTCATGCTGTAGAAACAAAGACTCGATACTTGAATTATTGGACCACAAAATGTATAAAATACCATGACGTGTGCTCCGAGAGTGAGAGGAAGCTCACAGCTGACAACCATGCTGATAAATCTCTCTCTCTCTCTCTCTCCCTCTCTCTCTCTCTCTCCCTGGACCTCCAGTTTCTTTGTATAATAAACTCTGTCATTGGATCCCAATTCTGACTCCAAGACTGGTGTTTTTCCCCATAACAGTTGCATGTACCGTTTCAAGTTTCGCAACTTTCTTCCTATATGTCTCAAATACCAGAGGTCTCCTGCACTATTGTGATGTCTGACTAGTCAGTTGAGGGTGTGAGTGAGAAGGCTCCCTGCCAATAAGTTTAATTGAGGCAAAGTTTCACTATTATGTCAGAGATTTATGCTGTAAATAATATACGACAATGATGTGTCTACCCCCTGTATTATGTCTCTATTACTTAGGATGTGTTTTTACATTGATTATGTGGACTTCTTGATCAACCGGAATATTTTATTATCCTGGCCCCACTGGTGCTGATTAATATACGGTTTGCTGTATATGGATGTGAGACAAGTAGGCCACTTAAATTAATTCAGAAATGATTAAGGAACCAAAGTTTAGAGATTATGCTGCCACTCTATGTTTCCGAATTTCAGAGAGAAACTGACTACAGCATGAAAATTGGCTGAAATATAAGCATTTGAAGGATGTTCAACACACAATGAAAGCTAGATCATGAGAAAAATCCCAAATTTTTAAATTTTGTTGCTGAAGACGAGGTGCGAACATTGTTGCCTGTCCTTGGGGACCTATTAAAAATGAAGTTAAAAATCACACTACACCAGGTTATAGTCCAACAGATTTAATTGGAAGCACACTAGCTTTTGGAGCGCCACTCCTTCATCAGGTGGTTCATCATCAACCATCGAAAGCTAGTGTGTTTCCAATTAAACCTGTTGGACTATAACCTGGTGTGATGTGATTTTTAACTTAACACACCCCAGTCCAACACCGGCATCTCCAAATCATGACTATTAAAAATGAGGCTTGTTGGACCTTATCAAATCAAAAAGCAACTCACTGATGTAATTATTTAGTGAGCACTCTCAACAGGACGAATAATCAATCCGTGTATCATGTTTGCATTTTAAGGAGATATGACAGGGACGGTAGTCAGAAGAGAAGTGTACTTGTGATTGTGAAAGAAAAAGAGAGTGCAACAGAAATATAAGAACAATTGGAGAGATAATCTAAAATTGAAAACAGATTGCAAAATAAAGACATAAACAGAAATTGCTGGCAAAACACATCAGGTCTGGCAGTACCTGTGAAGAGAAAGCAGAGTTAATATTCTGGGTCCCTCGTCAGAACAAAACAATTCTGTAGAAGTGTCACTTGACCTGAAATGTTAACTCTGCTTTCTCTCCACAGACGCTGCCAGACTTGCTGAGTTTTTCCAGCAATTTCTGATTTTATTACTGGTTTTCAACATCCACAGTTCAATTTTTTTTTGCAAATTAAAAAGGCAGTTAAACAGTCATTTCACATGATATTTAATCTTCCACAAAACTATCAACGTCACTTTGACTTGTATGAATAGGTCAGGAAAAATTACTGATCATGATATTAGTGTGGGGATGTTTTATTTATCAAACTTAATCCTTACAGTCTCAGTCTAGAGAGGTCAGCTCAAGTGAGAGATAGTTAATGACTTCATTGAGTTGGATCATAGTTACCTGGAGATCACCCATCATGATGGTGCCAATACCAGCCTGAAAGCAAAAACACTGTATAAAGTCAAAGTGGTAATGAAAGTGGTTTATAACATCCTAAAATATAGGAGAATTAGGCCTTTTGGTCCATCAAGTCTATGCCCATCCTAACTGCCAATGAACCTGTATGTTAACCTTGACAGAATCCTGAATGAGCACTCCCAAGTCTCTTTGTGCTTCAGTATTTAAAGCCTTTTGCATTTCAGAAACAGTCAATGCCTGTATTCTTCCTATCAAAATGCATAGCCTCACACCTTCCCACATTGTATTCCATCTGCCATTTTTTGCCCATTCTCCTAACCTGGCCAAGTCCTTCTGCAGCCTCTCTGCTTCCTCCATATACATCTGTCCCTCTACACATCTTTATGTCATCTACAAACGTAGTAGCAATACCTTCAGTTCCTTTGTCAAGATTGTTCATATATAACATAAATAGTACTGGTCCCAAAACGGATCCCTTCGGAACTCCACTAGGCCTTGGCTACCATCCTGAAAAACTCCCATTTATCCCCACTCTCTGCTTTCGGCCAGTCAGGCAATCCTCTATCCATGCCAGTTCCTAGCCCCAAAACCATGGGCTCTTATTTAGGAGCCTCCTATGTGGTATTTTGTCAAAGGCCTTCTGGAAATCCAAACAGTATCATATACACTGGCTCTCCATTGTCTAACTTGCTTATTCCCTATGTCTTACATCTTCTATCATGTTCAAGGACTAAATGACCACATTGAATGAATCAAACACACCCAACTCATCACTAAGATTGACTTGCTGAAAAGATATTAGAAGTTCTATTGATATATGTCAAAGCTGTATCAGCTTTTGTAACACTGGATGGAGTCTGTATTGCAAATTCATGCTATTTGGAATGAAAACCAGACTAGCAACAATGAAACAATGAATTCACTGAAACACAGTTTAACTGTTGTTGACATTAGTGATTTGGTTTTTGTTGCCAAACCTTCAAAGAACAGTTAATCTATTTGACTGAGCTGTTTCGTCAGCTACTAACAACTGATTTAGTTGTCAATCTGGCTGAGAGCGAATTTGCCAAAGTAGAAGTGCCAAAACTGCACTGTACTATGAACAAGGAAAAGTAACATCTCAAGAAGTTAAAGTAAGGGCCATTTTGGACATTCCCATACTGAGGACAATGTGTGAGAATTTGTACATGCTTTCACAGTACTGACAGGTTTTATTGCAAGTTTGTTGCAATCTTCAGAACTGCTGTTGCAACATGAATGAAACTGTTGAAGAAAGGACGAATATTTGGTCAACTCGCCTTTGAAAGCACGAATGTCATGCTGACAACTGCATCTGTTTCAGCCACGCTGAATTCTGGGAGATATTGCAAACTGGCTGTTGATGCTGGCCACATCATTGTCAGGGTTGTTTTGTCACAGGGTGAT
This sequence comes from Chiloscyllium punctatum, assembly GCF_047496795.1. Taxonomy (NCBI): domain Eukaryota; kingdom Metazoa; phylum Chordata; class Chondrichthyes; order Orectolobiformes; family Hemiscylliidae; genus Chiloscyllium; species Chiloscyllium punctatum. Next base: position 11,716,697 of record NC_092747.1, on the reverse strand, counting down.
GATGTGATACCAAATGGCCTGTCAATCATTGGAACGGGGATATTGAAGGAAATCCAAGAGCGGCTCTGAGCACTGCAAGCTGTGGCAAAGAATTGGCCACAATCTCTTCACTAGAGATGGTCTCGCTCCATGCTTTATGCTTCTCACAGGCAGCTTGTGAGATTCTCGTGAGGCAACAGCACTTTGCCAATTGACTGGGTTTAATGATTGTCAAATATCTTTTCAATATTCATACTTCCATCCTCCCAAACTTGCCAAACATGTTAGCATTTAATAAAACCTGACAAGGAAACTAGATCTCTGGGCATCTCTGGCTAGGTCAACATTTATTGCCCATCCCTAACTGTATGAGGTCATTTAAGAGTCAACCATATTACTGTGGGTCTGGAGTCACATGTCAGCCAGATCAGGTACAGATAGCAGCTTCATCCCCTAAAAGACATGAACAATAAGGGCAGCAGACAGAAGGGAACATCCCCAAATTTCTTCCCGAGCCACACACCATTTAGGTGTGGAAATATATCACCATTCATCTAAACTCCAGGGATTCCTCTCACCCGAGCCCCCAACAACATTGTGACTCTACCTACCACACATGGACTGCAGTGTTCCAAGAAGGAAACTCACTACCAATTTCTCAAGGGGTGATACAAGCTGGTCTTGCCAGTGACACTTGCATTGCGTTAATTAATGTTTTCAAAAAGTGGATAATATGGCTGTTTCACCTGTCTCAGTTCATATAGAGAGATCAAAACGCTGAGGAAGCATGTGCTATTACATACATGGTAAAGTCTAGAGTTACCTGCATTGATGGTTGACAATTCAACCATCCTTCTATCACATGGATGGCAGGAACTATTGACCGCTGTTACCACCTGTCATTGCTGTATGTTGGAAGAGTTTGCATTTTGATATTCAGCCTGTTTAGCCACAATGTGCATGCTCCTGCCTTGACCCTCAGATCCTGAGTTGGAACTCAGAGCTAGAGATTGTGGCTCAATGGCAGGGAAATTACACACTGCACCACAAGTCCTCCCAGTCCTCACCAACAGCCTGTCCTGGTGCATTCTTGTTGCAGTCAAGAAAGCACATCAATGCCTCGACCTCCTCAAGAGGCTAAAATATTCGGCATGTCCACAATGATTCTTACTATTTTTTATAGATGCGCCACAGAAAGCATCCTATCCAGTTACATCACAGTTTGGTACAACAACTGCTCTGCCCAAGAGCACAAGAAATTACAGAGAGTCCTGAACACAGCCCAGTCCATCACGCTAACCAACCTTCTATCCATTGATTCAGTCTATATTTCCTGCTGCATCAGGAAAGCAGCCAACATCATCAAAGCCCCCTCCCACCCCAATTATACTCTTGTCCATCAGGCAGAAGATGTAAAAGTTTGAAAACATGTACCGACAGATTTAAGAACAGCTTCTTCTCCACTGTTATCAGACTTATAAACCTGTCATATATTAGAGTTGATCTTTCTCTGCACATTCTCTGTAGCTGTAACACTATGTTCTGTATTCTGTTCTATTACACTGATGTACTCATGTAAGGGTGACTTGCCTAATTAGCATGCAAAACAATACTTTTCACTGGACCTTGGTGCATGTGACAATTATAATACATCAAATCAAATCAAGTCAGTCACGTTGCTACCTGGGATAGCCTACTGAGTTCAAATTTGGAGATGACGGTTTTGGACTGGGGTGTTCAAAGTTAAAAATCACACAACACCAGGTTATAGTCCAACAGGTTTAATTGGAAGCACACTAGCTTTCGGAGCGACGCTCCTTCATCAGGTGATTTTTAACTGAGTTCAAATTGGTTGTTATGACCCCTGAGTGACAGTTGAGACTCCAATTCAAAAACACTTTGATGGAGCACTTTGGGATGTCCTGAAGTCATGAAAGGCGTTATACAAATGCAGGTTGCTTCCTTCTTTAAGTAGAGTCACGTACATTTTAACGATCAGGTGAATTTCTGGGACAGGCAGAGAGCATTTCCATTTGAATCTCTCTTCAGAAGGCAAGCGATTGTTTACTTAATCTGAAGCCTTTTGAAGAGATTGATGTAATGAATTGTTAATTCGATATTTGGATTGAAAGTCGTTGTTTTGATGTCAAATTGAGGGAGGCAGTGTGGGCAGCAAAAATGAGTAGATTCCTGCAGGGACCCATTCTGGATCTCCATGCCACCCACATAGAGGGTAGTGGACTCACAGTAGCAAGTAAAGACTTGCTGATGATAAAAAAGGAAATAGCCAACTGACATGTACACAGCAGATTGATTAGATTCACAGGGATATGAAGCAATCAGTAAATGGGCCGTGGAATGGCAGATGTATAATTAGGAACCACAAAACTGTATTGTGTGGACTGTGACTGGTCAGGGTTGAATAACCTAACTTGCAATGATGAATTAATATTCTATAGAGTTCGGTCTATTACCTTTGAAAGTTAACAAGAAATGTTCTGATGCTTTACATCCCCTTTCAAAAGAGAAAGGAATGTGATACATTTTGAATTAGATGCTAAGACAAATGTGCCTTCTCAGGAAGGCACGAAACATCCCGTGATATCTCCAGGTAAAAACCACAGAGTAGAAGGATGGCCTGCAGTAGACGGCCTGGGGACAACATGATCACTGATGGGAAAATAGGAAATAGCAGCTGGACATTGCATGGGAGAAACTGCTCTAACATCGCTGATTACAGAGCTCCACGCCAATTACCCGTATTGCTTCCGTGGCGAAGAAATATGTAGCAAGCAGAAAAAGCAGCAAAATATATGGAGTTCATCTCACTCGAACAGTCAGCTGATACACACAGTAACAATCTCAGCTGATCCACACAGGGGACGAAACGTTTGCAAGACAAATTCCCAGCTCGGCGAACAGAACCACAACATCATCTACACAGTAACAATCTCAGCTAATCCACACAGTAACAATTTCAGCTCATCTACACAGTAACAATTTCAGCGGATCCACACAGTAACAATTTCAGCTCATCTACACAGTAACAATTTCAGCTAATCCACACAGTAACAATTTCAGCTCATCTACACAGTAACAATTTCAGCGGATCCACACAGTAACAATTTCAGCGGATCCACACAGTAACAATCTCAGCTAATCCACACAGTAACAATTTCAGCTCATCTACACAGTAACAATTTCAGCGGATCCACACAGTAACAATTTCAGCGGATCCACACAGTAACAATCTCAGCTAATCCACACAGTAACAATTTCAGCTCATCTACACAGTAACAATTTCAGCGGATCCACACAGTAACAATCTCAGCTAATCCACACAGTAACAATTTCAGCTCATCGACACAGTAACAATTTCAGCGGATCCACACAGTAACAATCTCAGCTAATCCACACAGTAACAATTTCAGCTCATCGACACAGTAACAATTTCAGCGGATCCACACAGTAACATTCTCAGCTGATCCACTCGATATCATTCTCAGGTGATCCACACGGTCACATTCTCAGCTGATCCACACAGTAACACTCTAAGCTGATCCACATGTAATGTTCTCAGTTGATCCACACAGTAACATTCTCAGCTGATCCACACTGAAACAATCTCAGCTGATCCACACGGTAACACTCTAAGCTGATCCACATGTAACGTTCTCAGTTGATCCATACTGTAACACTTTCAGCTGATCCAAAGGGTAGCACTCTCAGCTTATCCACACGGTCACATTCCCAGCTGCTCCACACTGTAACATTCTCAGTTGATCCATTCTGAAACGATCTCAGCTGCTCCACACTGAAACACTCTATGCTGATCCACATGGTAACACTCTCAGTTGATCCACACTGTAACACTCTCAGCTGATCCACACTGAAACTCTCAGCTGATCCACACAGTAACACTCTGAGCTGATCCAAAGGGTAGCACTCTCAGCTTATCCACACGGTCACATTCCCAGCTGCTCCACACTGTAACATTGTCAGTTGATCCATTCTGAAACGATCTCAGCTGCTCCACACTGAAACACTCTATGCTGATCCACATGGTAACACTCTCAGCTGATCCACACAGTAACATTCTCAGCTGATCCACACAGTAACATTCTCAGCTGATCCACACTGAAACAATCTCAGCTGATCCACATTGTAAAAAAAACCAAGCTGCTCCACACGGTAACACTCTCAGTTGATCCATGGGGTAACACTCTCAGCTAATCCACACTGTAACACTCACAGCTGATCCACATTGTAACACTCTCAGCTGATCCATACTGTAACACCCTCAGCTGATCCACACTGTAACACTCTCAGCTGATCCACATTGTAACACTCTCAGCTGATTCACATGGTAACATCATCAGCTGATCCACACATCAACCCTCTCAGCTGATCAACACAGTAAGATTCTCAGCTTATCCACACTGTAATATTCTCAACTGATCCACACTGTAACGCTCTCAGCTGATCCACACAGGAACACTCTAAGCTGAACCACACTGTAACATTCTCAGTTACACCACACTGTAAAACTCTCAGCTGATCCACACAGTAACACTCTAAGCTGATCCACACTTAAACAGTCTCAGCTGATCCACACTGTAACATCCTCAGTTGATCCACACTGAAACACTCTAAGCTGATCCACACGGTAACAATCTAAGCTGATCCACTTGTAACGTTCTCAGTTGATCCATACTGAAACGATCTCAGCTGCTCCACACTGAAACACTCTATACTGATCCACACTGTAACACTCTCAGCTGATTCACATGGTAACATTCTCAGCTGATCCACACATTAACCCTCTCAGCTGATCAACACAGTAAGATTCTCAGCTTATCCATACTGTAATATTCTCAGCTGATCCACACTCTAACACTCTCAGCTGATCCATGCTGAAACACTCTCAGCTGATCCACAGGTTAACACTCTCAGCTGATCCACACTGAAACACACTCAACTGATCCACAGGGTAACACGCTCAGCTGATCCACACAGTAAGACTCTCATCGATCAACAATGTAACACTCTCAGCTGATCCACACAGTAAGACTCTCTGCTGATCCACACGGTAACACTCTCAACTGATCCACACAGGAACACTCTCAGCTGATCCACTCTGAAACAGTCTCAGCCGATCCACGGGTTAACACTCTCAGCTAATCCACAGGTTAACACTCTCAGCTGATCCACACGGTAACACTCTCAGCTGATCCACACGGTAACACTCTCAGCTTAGATTAGATTACTTACAGTGTGGAAACATGCCCTTCGGCCCAACAAGTCCACACCGCCCTGCCGAAGCGCAACCCACCCATACCCCTACATTTACCCCTTACCTAACACTACGGGCAATTTAGTGTGGCCAATTTACCTGACCTGCACATCTTTGGACTGTGGGAGGAAACCGGAGCACCCGGAGGAAACCCACGCAGACACGGGGAGGATGTGCAAACTCCACACAGTCAGTCGCCTAAGGCAGGAATTGAACCTGGGTCTCTGGCGCTGTGAGGCAGCAGTGCTAACCACTGTGCCACCGTGCCGCCCCTGATCCACACTGTAACACTCTCAGCTGATCCACACGGTAACACTCTCAGCTGATCCACACTGTAACACTCTCAGCTGATCCACAGGGTAACACTCTCAGCTGATCCACACCGTAACACTCATAGCTGATCCACACTGTAACACTCTCAGCTGATCCACACAGTAACACTCTCAGCTGATCCACACTGTAACACTCTCAGCTGATCCACACTGTAACACTCTCAGCTGATCCACAGGGTAACACTCTCAGCTGATCCACACTGAAACACTCTCAGCCAATCCACAGGTTAACACTCTCAGCTGATCCACACTGTAACACTCTCAGCCAATCCACAGGTTAACACTCTCAGCTGATCCACACTGTAACACTCTCAGCTGATCCACACTGTAACACTCTCAGCTAATCCACAAAGTCAGACTCTCAGCTGAGCCATATTCAAACACTCTCAGCTGATCCACACGGTAACACTCTCAGCTGATTCACACTGTAAAACTCTCAACTGATCCACACTTCCAACACTCTCAGCTGACCCACACTGTAACACTCTCAGCTGACCCACACTGTAACACTCTCAGCTTATCTACAGGTTAACACACTCAGCTGATCCACAGGGTAACACTCTTAGCTGATCCACACTGTCACGCTCTCAGCCAATCCAATGGTTAACACTCTCAGCTGATCCACACCGTAACGCTCTCAGCTGATCCACACGGTAACATTCTCAGCTGATCCACACTCTAACACTCTCAGCTGATCCACACTCTAACACTCTCAGCCAATCCACTGGCTAACACTCAGCTGATCCATGGGGTAACACTTTCGGCTGGTGCTCAGGGTAACACTCTCAGCTGATCCACACGGTTTTGTTCTCAGCTGATCCACACTGTAACATTCTCAGTTCATCCACAGGGTAACACTCTCAGCTGATCCACACGGTTTCACTCTCAGCTGATCTGCAGGTTAGCACTCTCAGCTGATCCACACTGTAACAGTCTTAGCTGATCCACACTGAAACACACTCAACTGATCCACATGGTAACATTCTCAGCTGATCCACACAGAGAGACTCTCATTGATCCACACTATAATATTCTCAGCTGATCCACACGGTAACACTCTCATTTGATCCACACTGTGGCATTCTCAGCTGGTCCACACTGTAACATTCTCAGCTGACCCACACTGTAACACTCTCGGCTGATCCACACTGATACACTCTGAGCTGATCCACACGGTAGCACTCTCAGCTAATCCACAAAGTAAGACTCTCAGCTGATCTACACTGAAACACTCTCAGCTGATGCACAGGGTAATACTCTCAGAAGATCCACACAGTAACACTCTCAGCTGATCCAGACTGTAACAGTCTCAGCTGATCCACACGGTAACATTCTCAGCTGATCCAGTCTGTTACATTCTCAGCTGCTCCACACTGTATCACTCTCAGCTGCTCCACACAGTAACACTCTCAGCTGATCCACACGGTAACACTCTCAGCTGATCCACATGGTAACATTCTCAGCTGATCCACAGGGTAATTCTCTCATCTGATCCATCCAGATACACTCTCAGCTGATCCACACAGTAACAGTCTCAAATAATCCACACTGTAACACTCTCAGCTGTTCCACTGGGTAACCTCGCCTCTGATCCAGACAGTCATACTCTCAGCTGATCCACACTGCAACAGTTACAGCTGATCCACAAGTCACAATCTTAACTGATCCACGCTGTAACACTCTCAGCTGATCCACATGGTAACACTCTCAGCTGATCCACACGGTAACATTCTCAGCTGATCCACATGGTAACACTCTCAGCTGATCCACACGGTAACACTCTCAGCTGATCCACACTGTAACACTCTCAGCTGATCCACACGGTAACATTCTCAGCTGATCCACACTGTAACACTCTCAGCTGATCCACACTGTAACACTCTCAGCTGATCCACACTGTAACACTCTCAGCTGATCCACACGGTAACACTCTCAGCTGATCCACATGGTAACACTCTCAGCTGATCTACAGGGTAAGAATCTCAACTGATCCACACAGTAACACTCTCAGCTGATCCACACTGTAACACACTCAGCTAATCCACACGGTAACACTCTCAGCTAATCCACACTGAAACGCTCTCGGCTGATGTATACAGAAACACTCTCAGCTGATCTACAGGATAAGAATCTCAACTGATCCACACAGTAACACTCTCAGCTGATCCACACTGTAAAACTTTCAGCTGATCGACACTGAAACACTCTCAGCTGATCCACACTGAAACACTCTCAGCTGATCTACAGGGTAAGAATCTCAACTGATCCACACAGTAACACTCTCAGCTGATCCACACTGAAACGCTCTCGGCTGATGTATACTGAAACACTCTCAGCTGATCTACAGGATAAGAATCTCAACTGATCAACACTGTAACATTCTCAGTTCATCCACACGGTAACACTCTCAGCTGATCCACACTGAAACGCTCTCAGCTGATCCACACTGTAGCATTCTCAGCTTACCCACATAGTAACACTCTTAGCTGATCCACACAGTAACACTCTCAGCTGATCCACACAATAACAATCTCAGTTGATCCACACGGTAACAATCTCAGTTGATTCACAGGTAAATCTCTCATCTGATCCATCCAGACACACTCTCAGCTGATCCACGCTGCAACACTCTCAGCTGATCCACACTGTTACATTCCCAGCTGATCCACACTGTAACATTCCCAGCTGGGTCATGCCACCACAGCCTCCAGTTGGCCCACTATGGACTCTGGATGGTAATGGAGGTGAGTTTGGGTTCTCAGCATCTTCTGTATTGATGAGGCGGTCCTAGTGCCTACTCAGGGCACCGGGTTCCTCACGGTGTCAATGTCCAGCGCAGATCCATGGAGGTGGTGGAAGAGGCGATTTTGTGCCCAGTATAAGGCGTGGCAGCATCAGCAGTGGCTGGATTGCCCTGAAGCAGACTCATATTGGCAGCAGATTCAGGTTTGGGCAGGTCCAGTATCCAGCTTCAGTGGTGCCTGAATTGACAAGAAAACAGTGAGGACTCATAAAGGCGATTGTGGCGAGATGGTGCTGAAGAATCCAATGATGGTGAATGGGACCTATACCTGGCTCCCAGACCCATCCCCAGCAGTGTGCTTAACGGGCACAACTGCAAAGTTGAACACATTTTTCTTTATTTCTCCTTTTTTCTGCCTTTATGTTCTATGTTTCTGTTTATCTTTCTGTGTTTTAACGTGGTGCCAGGGAGTGGCAACACTATATCACTCTTTTCACTGTAATTTGGAACAAAATACACATGGCAATAAATAAATCAAATCAGGTCTCTACTCCAGTTTAAGTTATTTTTATGCATATATGGAATATGGATATTTCCAGCAAGGATGGTGTTTGTTGCAAATCCTCGGTTGCCCTTGAACAGGTTGGCTCTGCAGACTTTTTCAGAGGGCAATTCATAGTCACATTTGGCCAAGCCAGGTTAAAAATGAAGGGTTTTTTTCCCTTTAGGGTCTGAATGAACCAGGTCAGTTTTTATAGTAATACTTACATCAAGGTATAGAGCCATAAGATTTGCACAGACCCTTTTTTCCAACTCATCCATGCTGATCAGATATTCTAAATTAACCCAGCCTTTGGCCTCTAAATCTTCCTATTCATACTGGAAGAAAGTGAGGACTGCAGATGTTGAAGATCAGAGTCAAAAAGTGTGGTGCTGGAAAAGCACAGTCAGTCAGGCAGCATCTGAGGAGCAGGAGAGTTGACGTTTCGAGCATTAGGAATTCATGATGAAGAGCTTATCCCCAAAACGTTGATTCTCCTGTTCCTCAGATGCTGCCTGACCAGCTGTGCTTTTCTAGCATCACACTTTTTGACTCTTCCTATTCGTATACCCATCCTAATGCCTTTTAATTGTTGAAATTGTACTAGCTCCTTCATTTCCTCTGTCAGCTCATTCCATACACGTATCACCCTCTACATGAAAATGTTTCCACTTAGATCTCTTTCATATCTTTCCTCTCTCACCCTAAACCTATGCCCTCTACTTTTGGACTCCACTACCCTGGCTGTTCATCCTATCCATACCCTTCACAATTCTATAAACCTCTGTAAGGTCACCCCTCTGCCTCTGAAGTTTCAGGGAAAACAGCCCCAGCCTATTCAGCCTCACCCTATAGCTCAAATCTTCCAGTCCTGGCAATATCTTTGCAAATCCTCTCTGCACCTTCCCTCAAGTTAGCAACGTCTTCCCTATAGCAGGGAGAACAGAATTGAACTCTTGGACCAGTGGAATTGAACCTAATGGTTGGAATACTAACCTAGGATTTTGGATATTTGTCCTGTGGTATTACCATGACACCAGAGCCTCCCCAAATCATCTGCCTCTCTGCTCAAGATGACGTCATCTTGAAAACAAAGTTATAATTCCAAATATTGAAAATTTATTTGACTTCAAATCCAAGGGAACTTTGTGACGATGGCTGTGACTCAGGAGGTCGAATTTTCACCTTTGAGTTGGACTGTTTTAGTCTCAATGCTCCCCCCCCCCCCCCCCCCCCCCAGAAGTATAGTGCAAAGATTGAAAATGACACTCTGTAGCAGAATTGAAGGGAATCGGGAATATGGATCCTGTAAATGAAGATAGTTTTAGTGTGGCTTGGAGGGCCAAAGGGCCCGTTCTTGTGCTGTACTGTTCTTTGCACTATTAGAAATGTTGTATTTCACAAGTCGCTAAGCTACGATCAGTTGATGGCTCAGTGGTTAGCACTGCTGCCTTGCACCACCAGGGACCCAGGTTCAATTCCAGCCTTGGGCAACTGTTTGAGTGGAGTTTACACATTCTCCCTGTGTCTGCGTGGGTTTCCTCTGGGTGATTCTGTTTCCTCCCCCAGTTCAAAGATGTGCAGGTTAGGTGGATTAGCAATGGGAAATGCAGGAACAGGGTGGGGTTTGGGTCTTGGGTAGGATGCTCTTCAGAGGGGTGGTGTGGATTTGATGGACTGAATGGCCTGCTTCCATGGTGTGGGGATTCTATGACCCAGTCTACCCTGTGAGGTGGATCTCATGACAATATATGGATAAAGGACAAAAGAAGTATTCATCCCTTGAAAGTCCAATGAAGATAGTTACTTGGATATTATCACATCAGCTGTTGAGTGCAAATCGACTTTGGCTTTGATTAAACTGTGAATGAATGTTTGAAGGTTCTTTATTGATTGTAAAGCACTTTGGGAAATCCAATGGTCATTAAAGGCACTACATAAATGCAGTAATTCTTTGTTTTTCAAAATCAGGTTGACCTAAGGACTTGCAAGCCTCAATGTATTTCAAAGAGGCTGAGAGAGAGAGAGAGAGAGAGTGTATGTGTGTGTGTGTGCGAGTGAGAGAGAGAGAGAGAGAGAAAACCATTATCAATTGCATTCTGTCAGCACAGCTCCATTTTATTTCTTTACTGACACACACACGGATCATGAATAGGCAAATTAATCTCTCAGCCCTTTGCAGACAAACATAACAAGGCCAGAGAAACATGTAGGCAAATAAAAGTGATTGGACTTAATGTTGTCACTGCATTATTTATTCTTCTCCAACTTAGAGGGGAGAAAAATACCAGGCATGTAGAATGGACTCAGCTGGCTTTTAATTCTCCCATTAAAATGCCATAACCCTTCAGAAACTATCCTAAACCTTTTGGAGAGTAGCCAGGAGCAGGATTCTATAGGAGATGCATGAAAGAGCTGTGTGTTTGCCATTCAGTTCAGCTTCTCTACAGCTCTGTTAATGGCTATGACAATGATTCCATTATTTGGCTCCCAGTTTGACAAAGACACTTACTGTCCTTATGTCAAAGGCTGGAGGCCTATGGATATCACTGATTAGTTAAAAAGGCAATCTATTTTAGTTTTGGTTGAAAATGACACAAAATGCAGTTAAAAATTAAAATAGGTATAATTTGTAAAATATCCCATCCTCCCTCAGGGGGACATTCCAGATTAACTTCTGCTTATTTATTTGCTGCTTTGTAATGGCCAGAGCCAGTATAAAAAATCTTTTGTTCCAGGAAAAGGATTTATGGATATGTCCTTACTTCTTTCGCTGGGATATTGTGAGAGTTTATGTATTCACTATTTAATCAGGGTAAGAGATCAATATTTTAAAAATTGCTAAAATAAAAGCAAACTACAGACATTGTTGAAGATTGGAAATGAAAATGGAAAATGCTGGTGATCCGCACCAGGATTGGCATCATGTGTTGAGAAATAAAGTGTGTGGATCTTTCCAGTTCAATGTGACTCCTCTTTGGAACCCTGAAACGTCATACTGAGGCTGCACTGTCTCCAGGGCTATCTGTCACGAGAGAGGTATACATCCTCTCAGGTACACGTAAAGTTGCAGTGGCGCCACTCAAAGAGGTGTAGGGGAGTTTAATATCCAATATTTTTCAACCAACATCACTAAAAGAAAAATCAGTATGTAGTTTTTAAAGACTGCATCTGCTTATTTTTCTGTGCTTTTGAATGTGCACTGAAATGGGAAATGTGTTACAACTCAAGGACTGTGGAAAAAAAATGCTGCACCTTATAAAAGGAAGTTACTCAAACAGGTTGTAAAGTAGTGCTTTCCTCAACTAATGGGTGAGGCAGGTTGCAGACAGACTGGCATCAGTACGTATGTAGAAAGTGAAATTTGGCTGGAGACAGTGATCTGATTGGTTTGTGAAAGGGTGATTGGGGATCAATGGTAAAAGCCTTTGGACTAAGGTCTAAACAATGTGATGGACAAAATGACACAGTCTGGAGTCTAGTACAACTTCACCTTAATTAGCATTTAAATCACTTCTAATATATATTTTGTTATGTAATCCTTGCTAACTTTATATTCAGCACACTGCTCTGGGTTGCTACTTGCTACATTGTAAATATCATGACTTGAATTTTATTGTGTGTGTGTATGTGTGAGTGGTTGTATAAGGGAGTTAGAGTTTTAACCAGTAGAGCTATACATTGACAGTTCATAGTTGTTTACCTGCAGCTAAAATCTACTTATTTGAAATAAATAATAATTCTTATTCAGTACAGAGCCTGGTCTGTATTTTCTGTTAGCCTGGTTCTGCAAAGACTGGTAAATTAGCCATTTCTGAGAAGATTTGTAGCTCAGGTTGAGGTTCTGGATGTAAGTTTGCTCGCTGAGCTGGAATGGTCGATTTCAGATGTTTTGTCACCGTACTAGGTAACATAATCAATGAACCTCAGGTGAAGCACTGGTGGTATCACCCACTTTTTATTTATGTGTTTAGGTTTCCATTGGGTTGGTGATGTCATTTCCTAAGGTAATGTCATTTCCTGTTCTTTTTCTCGGGGGGGGGGGTAAATGGGATCCAAGTCAATATGTTTGCTGATAGAGTTCTGATTGAAGCTCTTCGGAATTGCTAAGAGCAGAGGAAAATCACCTGTACAGTGTATTCAAAATGAACGGGGACCCAATGAACATAGCCCACCGATTTATCAGCAACAAACCCAAGCAAGCAGTCAAAATACATCAAGAAACCATAAGCACTCTCCCCTACATCAAAGACATCTCAGAAATGACTGCCAGACTACTCAGACCTTTTGGCATCATGGTAGCCAACAAACCCACCAACACACTAAAACAGCAGCTAATGAACTTGAAAGACCCTATACAGGCAATGAGCAAAACTAATGTAATTTACAAAATACCTTGCAAGAATTGTAATAAACACTAGGGCAGCACGATGGCACAGTGGTTAGCACTGCTGCCTCACAGCACCAGGGACCCAGGTTCAATTACAGCCTCGGGTGACTGTCTGTGTGGAGTTTACACATTCTCCCCGTGTCTGTGTGGGTTTCCTCCCACAGTCCAAAGATGTGCAGGTTAGGTGAATTGGTCATGTTAAATTGCCTGTAGTGTTAGGTACATTAGTCAGAGGGAAATGGTTCTGGGTGGGTTTCTCTTCGGAGGGTTGGTGTGGACTGGTTGGGCCAAAAGGGCCTGTTTCCACACTGTATGCAATCCAAAAAAAAATCTACATTGGACAAAAAGGCAGAAAGCTAACCTACAGGATACATGAAGATCAACGAGCCACAAAATGACATGACCCTCTCTCACTAGTATCTTTACATGCAGATGAGGAAGGACACCACTTTGACTGGGACAACACATCCAGCCTAGGGCAAGCTGAACAGAGACACACACGACAATTCCTAGAAGCATGGCATTCCAACCAAAACTCTACCAATAAACACATTGACTTGGATCCCATTTACCACCCCCTGAGAAAAATAACAGGAAATGACATCACCACAGGAAATGAAATCACCAACCCAAGGAAACCTAAACACATAAATAAAAAGCTGGCCATACCACCAGTGTTTCACCGGAGGCTCACTGATGATGTTACCTAGTACGGTGATGAAACATCTGAAAACAAACCTTCCAGCTCAGCGAGCAAACCTACATACAGAGACTGATAAATTGATTATTTCTTTGTGCACTTTGATAGAATTCTTAATGTTTGTGATGTCTCCAGGGATAGTGGGACTTGATTTCCAGCACACTAACCCATTGAGATGTGAAGAGTCACATTTGTAGTTTTGCTGTTTTTGGAGCATTACTAGAGGTGCTGTTCTACTATTCTGTGTTGCAATAGTGAGTACACTTAAAAATGCTTGTGGGGTACATAGGAGCATCTTTAGGCTATTAGATATACTAAAATGAAAATCTACCCTTTCCTTCTTTAACTGCCCAGCTCTTTTGTTCTTAATTCCTTCCTTTTTTTTCCTTTCCTTTCCTCTTTTCTTTTTATCATTTTCACCTAACCGCGATGAAAAACATAACTTGGTCTGTGATGGATCACGTGATTTATTTTGGGCTGTTTCATCAGTATTCACACCAATGCTAATTTTCTTGCATACTCTGCGAGCTGGAAATCTGCTGTGGGGTTTGGTGTTGAGTTTGACCTGTGGTGACTTTATAGCATAAAGCTCTTCAATATCTCTTGGTTAAAGATTAAATGAGTTGCAGCTACATGACTGTGAAAATTAACAACAGTCTATAATGTTACCCTAAAGGGTGGATTGACCTAATGCTGTTGTAAAAACATCTGTCAAAAGACAAGCAGAAAGAACATTCCTTAGGAGTTTGGACTCCTGCTAAATCTTTCCGTGGATGTAGTGCTTGTTTCCACTGAAATAAGCTAAGTGAAGGAACAAGGTCAAATCTGTAGGACATGGTCATGAATGAGGAAGACAACAGCATATTCATTAATTATTATTGTGGTGAATTTTAAAAGATTTTGAGATGAACTTTTATTCATGGCCTAGAACTGGCAGTACCAGATTGACAGCTAGTTATATACAATCCTTTCAATTCCATTGACTGCAGAAGAGACTACAGTGCCTCTTTTTCATCGGGCTGGTAATGTGGAAGTCTAGCTGTGCGTTTCAAAAGAACACTGAGTGACTACAGCAACTGGCATTGATTGATATTTTCTAGCCAACCTGTTCAGAGATATTAGCCCACACTACTGGAATGGGGGGGCCTGCTTTGATTTTTGATTTGATTTGATTTATTGTAGTCATGTGTACCTAAGTACAGTGAAAGGTTTTGCTTGCAAGCAGAAAAGACAGCTCATTGCAAGCAAGGACAAACAGATCTTAGGGTACATAGACACTGTGAGGCCTACAGGTTGCTCTTCACAGGATGTGCAAGTAAGAGAGGTCCATTCATCAGTCTAATATCAGCAGGGAAGAAGCTGTTCTTGAACCTGTTGGTGCACATGTTTAAGCTTCTGCATCTTCTGCCTGACAGATTCAGAGGCTGTGACTCTACCACTGTGCCACACAATCCTTAAAGGTTCCTTGTATTGATAATTACTTTGCTCAGCTGTTTAGAGATTTATAATCAACCTGTCAAACATCATGCCAATTGGCACACTTACCAGCAAAAATGGGATCAGGATCCTGGACAGGATCTAAAACGTTCATAATTGTACAATCCTTTTATTATTTTATACTTCATTTTTATTTTAATCCTTGCCTATGACTACAGCAGGAGCTTGTATGGATCTAACATTGTGGGCTTGGTGAGAAATGTGGTAGAATCAGTAGAGAAGTTCAGCCAAGTCTATCTCGATCTCAGGAACAACTCACTGCATTTTTCTAAGTAAACGCTGAGATGAGATTCCCACTAGGCAGCAGCAAGATGCCTGTTAAGAGAGATCATTGCTTGTTAGCAATCTGATTAACTGCACATCTCAACTCATTCACGTGCAGCATTCTATCTTCCCATCGACCATGAGCAAACGAGTCTCAGAGGATTCTCAATATAGAAGTCAGATCAGGGACCTCAGCTGTGAAGAGTTTCCACGTTGATCACTGTGCCAGCATATCCCATGGCACACTCCGTGGTCACTGGCCACATGCACTGCACCTTCATGGGCAACTGGTTACAGATTCTAAGGAGCCTCATGGACATCTCTGATCCACTCACAGTACACTTCCACCCTTCCATGCTGCACCTGAGGTTTTACCAGTAGCTCTCATTGTCATGCTGCAGTAAGGACACTGTGTGCTGTGGAACTCGCACCCAGCTCATGGACTGGACCAGGCTGCACCTTTGAGTGCTTTTCTTGCACTGTTAGAGCTCCCTAAGGCATTAAACTGGATTTCCACTGCATCCCTGCCTTGTCTTGTCCATCTGTGCCTTGTCTCTCAGCCAGGGATGCCAGGGTGTCGTTCTGTGTCGTTCAGTGCAGGCACAAAACTGGAAAACCTGTCTCAGGCTTCAATCAGTTCAAGGGGGTCAGCTAGAGGTCCCAGTACAGGAATGAAAGGGCAGGCTTTGATTCCAGCCCAACAGTTTAGACATGATCAGTCAACCACGAGGGACAGTCAGAGTCAGGATCCTCACCTCGTCAGGGGTGAACTGAGCAGCACACCACCCATTTGGACTCTTTCTGCTCCACTATAGGCAATTTTGCTTCTGGAATGAGAGATTGGCAGGTTTTAAGGGAGATGGAAATGTGTGACACAGTTGTTAGTTTTTTTTAGATTACTTACAGTGTGGAAACAGGCCCTTCGGCCCAACAAGTCCACACCGCCCCGCCGAAGCGCAACCCACCCATACCCCTACATCTACCCCTTACCTAACACTACAGGCAATTTAGCATGGCCAATTCACCTGACCTGCACGTCT
This sequence comes from Chiloscyllium punctatum, assembly GCF_047496795.1. Taxonomy (NCBI): domain Eukaryota; kingdom Metazoa; phylum Chordata; class Chondrichthyes; order Orectolobiformes; family Hemiscylliidae; genus Chiloscyllium; species Chiloscyllium punctatum. Next base: position 11,699,918 of record NC_092747.1, on the reverse strand, counting down.
TTGGATTGTGGGAGGAAACCGGAGCACCCGGAGGAAATCCACGCAGACACGGGGAGAATGTGCAAACTCCACACAGTCAGTCGCCTGAGGCGGGAATTGAACCCAGGTCCCTGGCGCTGTGAGGCAGCAGTGCTAACCACTGTGCCACCGTGCCACCCTAGTGTTGGTACAGAGAGGGAGATATCCTGACTGAGTGCAGTAAGTGGTAGAGTTGAACATGGTTCAGCTGTGGATAACTTATTTAATGAAGGATGTTAAAACTCCTGGTGAAAGTGCAAAGGAGGTTTACTAGAATGATACCAGGAATGGGGGATTTTATCACAAGGGAAGATTAGAGAAATTGGGCTAGTCTTCTTGAAGCAGAGAAGATTAAGAGGTGACCTAATTGAGGTGTTCAAAATTATAAGCAATTTTGACAGAGTAAAGAGGGATTTTCTGTTTCCCCTAGTTGGTATGTCAGTAACTAGGGGTCACAATTTCAAGATTGTCAGCAAGAGAGCTAGATATGAGATGAAGAGAAATTTCTTTACTCAGAGAGCTGTTCGGATTTGGAATGTGCTGTCTGGCAGAGTGGTGGAAGCAGATTCCACAGGAAGTTTCAAAAGGGATGATTGAAGGGCAATGGAATAGGCCTGGAGATTGGGACTAGCTGTGTAACCTTTTTGAATGGCTTCCTTCTGTCCTGTAAAGTTCAATAATTCTATGATTCCATCAGAGAGGGGCCATGGGGTGGGTTAGGTGGGTCATGAGGTGGGTTTGATAAGATATGACAAGAGAAGTTGCCAGGCCACATGGTGACAAACTCTCCTCGAAATGTAGAAACCTAGGAGCCATAGGCCATTCGGTCTATTGGGCTGGCTTTGCTGTTGAACAGGATCACAGCTGATCATTAAACTCAGGCCCCTGTTCTTGTTTTCTCCTCTGATAGCCTTTGACCCCTTTAGTCCTGAGACATATCTAACTCCTTCCTAAAAACATTTGATGTTTTGCCATCTTTCTATGGCAGAGAATTCCACAAGCTCACCAGTCTCTGGCTGAAGAAACTTCTCCTTATCTCAGTCCTCTATGGCCTACGCCATATACTTAGAGACAAAAGAAAACTGCAGATGCTGGAATCCAAAGTAGATAAACAGGAGGCTGGAAGAACACAGCAAGCCAGGCAGCATCAGGAGGTGGAGAGGTCAATGTTTCGAGTGTAACCCTTCTTCAGGACTGGGGGCTGGGGGTGAGGGGAGCGCCACATAAAGAGAGAGAAGGGTGGTGGTGTGGTGAGGAGAGTGGCAGAATGGTGAGGTAGTGATAGGTGAGCACAGATAATGGGTACAACCTGGTTGGCCGATAGGAAGGATGAATCTGATTGGTAGCTGGAAGGAAAGGTCAGTGGAATGCAAGGGAGGAGGTGGGGATGGAAAGGGAGTCGAGTTATGGGTGGGAAGGCCTGTGGTCTAGAGGAGTTAACACTGAGTTCTTGAATTTCAAATAATCTTCAATAATTTCTGTTTATACCCGAAACGTTGTCTTCTCCACCTCCTGATGCTGCCTGCCTTGCTGTGTTCCCCCAGCCTCCTGATGCTGCCTGGCTTGCTGTGTTCCCCCAGCCTCTGATGCTGCCTGCCTTGCTGTGTTCCCCCAGCCTCCTGATACTGCCTGCCTTGCTGTGTTCCCCCAGCCTCCTGATGCTGCCTGTCTTGCTGTGTTCCCCCAGCCTCCTGATGCTGCCTGCCTTGCTGTGTTCCTCTCCCTCCTGATGCTGCCTGCCTTGCTGTGTTCCCCCAGCCTCTGATGCTGCCTGCCTTGCTGTGTTCCCCCAGCCTCCTGATACTGCCTGCCTTGCTGTGTTCCCCCAGCCTCCTGATGCTGCCTGCCTTGCTGTGTTCCCCCAGCCTCTGATGCTGCCTGCCTTGCTGTGTTCTTCCAGTCTCCTGCCTGTCTATCCTGTATCCTTAGACTGTGATCCCTGGTTTTGTAACTCCACTGTCCTTGGAAACATCCTTCCTGTGTTTACCCCTGTGGTCAGTTAGTGGGTACTGCTATGACATTTCCCCTTCATTCTTCTAAACTCCAGCAAATAGACTCCTAACTGATCCAGCCTTGGTCACACATCAGTCCCATCATCCCAGCAATCAGGCTGGTCAACCTCTGCTGCACTTCCTCCATCGCCAAAACATCCTTCCACAGATAACGTGACCAAAACTGTACACAATTCTCCAAGTGTGGTCTCTGCAAGTCCCTGCAACTGCAGCAAGACATCCCAGCTCCCATACTTGAATCCTCTCACTATGAAGGCCAACGTGCCATTACCTTCTTCACCACCTGGTGCACGTCCATGCTGAAAAAAACTCAATAAAACTGTCAGGCGAAACAAAATACGATTCTTCCCTATGTCATGAACAACGATGATTTGTTTTATTTGTATCTAGCCATCTGGGGGTGGAAGCAGTTTAGCTCAGTTGGTTAGTGAAGCAATGTGATACCAACACTGTGGGTTCAATCCCCACACCAGCTGAAGTTATCATGAAGGACTCTCCCTCTCAACCTTTGCCCTGGCCTGAGGTATGGTGAGCCTCAGGTTAAACCACCACCACTTGTCTCTCTCTCTCTCTCTCTAATGAGAGAGCAGCCCTATGGTCTTGTAAGACTATGGCAACTTGACTTGATCTCTCCATCTATCATGCAGACCCACAACTATTTCTAACATCGGTAAAATTCTTCTCTGGGTGTGCACAGCAAGACTCCACAAAGGGGAAAATGAGTGGGTTGATGTTGAAAGGTTGGATTACAAAGGAAGGGAGCTTGGAGGATAGAGAACAGAAGTCCTTTTCTAGTGCAAAAAGTATTCCGATATTAACACTGAACATCATTGCAGTGGTGGCCTAATAGGATAGCATTTCAATGCACTGAATGAATATGGTAATTTGAGCCACTAGTTTCGGTTCGATGAACCATTAATTTGCTGCTCGCACCAACAGTCGCAATATTTAAATTAGAATTAATGTGTTGGGGGAAGAAAACAGAGAGCAGTTGAGAAGAATTCTCCATGCTCGCTGATTGCTTTCACAGTCACTAACATCATACCTGCAAGCCTCATTTCTTTGTAACTAGGTTTACTGATTTGGGAAAAGGTATTGAATTGCTTTCTAAATGAGAAATGTCCTAAATATAGCTCCTTAGTTCAATGGGTTTATTGCAACCTATTTTCTCCTTTTTAAAGTATGTTCTCTAAGTCAACAGTGAACCTTTGCAAATACAATACTTAGCTCCAGTGATGCTTTCTTCCTCAGGCAATTCGGCAGCCCTCTATCATAGCACTGTTGCAACCTCAGCTGTCTCTCTCCTGCCTCCTGAGGGGCCAACATTGGGTATTGTCATTAATTATAAGCTAAAAACACTGCAGGTTGGATCCACACTCCAAAGACTTGACACAAAATTTGCATTGCCCTGTGCTGAAGGAGTGTTGCAGTGAAAGGCTTTTGGACCAGATGTTAAGAAAAGGCCCCATATCCACCCCTCAAACTGACATACAAAAAGCCTCTTCATGACACTATTTCAAAGATTCCTGACCAGTATTCATCCATTTAAGATATTCTTTCATCCAGAACCAGGTATCACAGTCGAAAGATACTGTGTAGGCCACTTCGGATTGAGATGAGGAGCAAGTTTGTTGCCCAGAGCCTGTGGAATTCATTGACACAGAAAGTGGTTAAAAGGTCAAGGCATCAAATGCTTTCAGAAAGGATTTAGGTCTGATTCTAAAGAGATTAAAGATGTGTGAGGAGAAAGTGGGAATAGGGGGCTGAGTTAGATGATCAGCCATGATCCTATTGAATGATGGAGCAGGCTTGAAGGGCTGAATGGCCTGCTCCTGTTTTTATTTTTTATGTTTCACAGATTCTTAGAATCCCTACAGTGCAGAAACAGGCCATTGGGCTCAACAAGTCCATACCGACTTTCCAAAGATTAACCCACCCAGACCCATTCCCCTACTCTATTACTTTGCATTTACTCCTGACTAATGCACATATACACTATGGGGACTATGGGCAGTTTAGCATGGCCAACTCACCTAACCTGCACATCTTTGGATTGTAGGAGGAAACTGGAGTATCTGGAGAAAACCCACACAGACACGGGATGGACAAACTCCACGCAGCCAGTCGGCCAAGGCTGGAATCAAACTCAGGTCCCTGATGCTGTGAGACAACAGTGCTGACTGTGGAGCCACCATGCCCATCCATTTCCATATTTCAACTCGTGTCGTTACAAAACATTTCTTTATTCATGAGACGTGAGTATTGCTCGTGAGGGCAACATCTGTTGCCCATCCCTAATTACCCTTCAAATGAGAGGGTTGCTCAGGGCATTTCAGAGGTAGTTAAGAGTAAGCCCCATGTTATGTGTTATCCAGATCAAACAAGGATGGCAGATTTCCTTTTCCTAGGAATATTAGTGAATCAGCTGGGTTTTTACAGTAATCAATGACAGTTATGATCCCACTATTACCGAGACTAGCTTTCAGTTACAATTTGATAAATCATAAAGTCATAGAGATGTACAGCATGGAAACAGACTCTTCAGTCCAACCCGTCCACGCCAACCAGATATCCCAACCCAATCTAATCCCACCTGCCAGCACCCGGCCCATATCCCTCCAAACCCTTCCTATTCATATACCCATCCAAATGCCTTTTAAATGTTGCAATTGTACTAGCCTCCACCACTTCCTCTGGCAGCTCATTCCATACATGTACCACCCTCTGTGTGAAAACGTTGCCCCTCAGGTCTCTTTTATATCTTTCCCCTCTCACCCTAAACCTATGCCCTCTAGTTCTGGACTCCCCCACCCCAGGGAAAAGACTTTGCCTATTTACCCTATCCATGCCCTTCATAATTTTGTAAACTCTATTAGGTCACCCCTCAGCCTCCGATGCTCCAGGGAAAACAGCCCCAGCCTGTTCAGCCTCTCCCTACAGCTCAAATCCTCCAACCCTGGCAACATCCTTGTAAATCTTTTTTGAACCCTTTCAAGTTTCACAACATCTTTCTGATAGGAAGGAGACCAGAACTGCATGCAATATTCCAACAGTGGCCTAACCAATGGCCTGTACAGCTGCAACATGACCTCCCAACTCCTGTACTCAATACTCTGACCAATAAAGGAAAGCATACCAAACACCTTCTTCACTATTCTGTCTACCAGTGACTCCACTTTCTAGGAGCTATGATCCTGCACTCCAAGGTCTCTTTGTTCAGCAACACTCCCTAGGACCTTACTATTAAGTGTGTAAGTCCTGCTAAGATTTGCTTTCCCAAAATGTAGTACCTCTCATTTATCTGAATTAAACTCCATCTGCCACTTCTCAGCCCATTGGCCCATCTGGTCCAGATCCTGTTGTAATCTGAGGTAACCCTCTTCGCTGTCCACTACACCTCCAATTTTGGTGTTATCTGCAAACTTTATAACTCTACCTCTTATGCTCACATCCAAATCATTTATGTAAATGACAAAAAGTAGAGGATCCAGCACCGATCCTTGTGGCACTCCACTGGTCACAGGCCTCCAGTCAGAGAAACAACCTTCCACCACCACCACCCTCTGTCTTCTACCTTTGAGCCAGTTCTGTCTCCAAATGGCTAGTTCTCCCTGTATTCCATGAGATCTAACCTTGCTAATCAGTGTCCCATGTGGAACCTTGTCGAACACCTTACTGAAGTCCATATCTACCACTCTGCCCTCATCAATCTTCTTTGTTACTTCCTCAAAAAACATCAATTTTTGAATTTCATTCCACCGGCCACCATAGAAGGATTTTCTAGTTCAGACTATCTCATTCTGGACTTCATTTCTGGCCTGACAATTGTCACAGGTCCACAGTGATAACTATTCAAGCGATATTGTGTAACTTGGTCCAAGCTCCATGACAACCATCACTGCATCAGATAGTGAGACTCCAAAATGTTAGCGCCTGACCCCTACTCTAGGAATCCCTGATCAAGTCATTATTATTGCTGTGGTATGAGTGGATAAAAGGAACATCATCTCCCCTTTGACAGGGTCTATGATTCACAACAGTAGAGATACAAGTGGAATTAGCTATACTTAACAAGGACAGATCTCAACTTACTGCATGATGGCAATTATACATAAGTCACATCAGCCAGTTGGGGATGTTACTTAGGCTATTGTAAGACATAGAAGACATAGCTGTACCCTTCGAGGTCCAGAGCTACTCTCTATACTCAAGACCCATCATGAGATTAAAAGAAGATTAATTTAGTCTCCAACATGATTACTACCAGAACTATTACCTTATGGAACTATTCCCTGTGTGCAAACTAACTGCTATGTTTCTTACATAACAACAGTGACCACTTTTTTTTTGAGTACTTCAGTTTTTGTAACATGCTTTAGGACATCCTGAGATCATGAAAAATGTTGCTCAAAAGTGATTTTTCTTTCCAGCATTATTTCTAAATTTGGCCTTCTCTCTCGGTTTTGCAAGTTGCTGGCACAGGATAATGTTCTGTTACTGGAGCCATTTCCAGAGGCACAGAATAATGATCTGGTGATATGCGTGCAGTTCTTGAACTTTTTTTTAGTTCACTCATGGTTTGCTGTTTGCACTGGCTGGACCAACATTTATTGCTGGTCCCTAGTTGTCCTTGAGAAAGGTGGTAGTGAGCTACCTTCTTGAACTGCTGCAGGCCATTGGCTGGTGGTAGACCCACATTGCCATTTGGTAGGGAGTTGCAGGATTTTGACCCAGCAGCCAGGAAGGAATGGCGATACATTTCCAGGTCAGGATGGTGTGTGCTTTGGTGAGGAACTTTGCAAGTGGTGGTGTTCCTATTGAGCTGCGACTCATGTACTTTGAGATGGCCATCCTTCATTCGATCCATGCACCCCACCAACTCATTCTCCACATCTGGCACCTTTCCCTGCCACCACACAAGATGTAAAACCTGTGCCCACACTTCCCGCCTCACCTCTGTCCAAGGCCCTAATGGATCATTTCACATCTGGCTGAGATTTTCCTGCACATCTACCCACCTCATCTATTGTGTACGTTGCTCACGCTGTTGTCTCCTCTACATAGGGGAGATGGGATACCAACTCACAGAACGTTTCAGGGAACATCGCTGGGACACATGCACCAAATAACTCCACCATCCTGTGGCCGACCACTTCCTCTCCCTCTCCCCCTCCTCCAAGGACATGCAAGTCCTGGGCCTCCTCCAGCACCAAATCCAAGCCACCTGACAGCTGGAGGAAGAGCGCCTTATCTTCTGCCTCAGGACCATCCAACCACATGGTATCAACATCAACTTCATCAGTTTCCAAATCTCCCCATCCTCAACCCCATCCCTGACCCAACCCTCCAACTTGGCACCACCTTCATGACCTGTCCTATCTCTACGTCTTCCTTCCCAACTATCCACTCCATTGTCCCCACTGACCTAACATAAATACCTCCCACTTATATCCACCAATCACCTTCCCACCTACCTTCCTCTCCATCTCCACCCCCAACTCCCTACTTATCTCTCAGTTCCCTTCCCTGTCCACATTCCTGATGACGGGTTTATGACCAAAACATTGACTCTTCTGCTCCTCGGATGCTGCCTGACCTGCTGTGGATTTCCAGCGTCACATTTTTCAATTCTGACTCTCCAGCATCTGCAGTCCTCACCTTTCCCATGGTCATGGGTTTGGAAGGTGCTGCCTAAGAAGTCTTGGAGGTTCAATTAATAAATCTGAAATTAAAGGTCCATAGTGGAGATCATGAAAACTACCCTGACCGTTGCTAAACTCCAGCTGTGTCACTAGTTCCCTTTAAGGAAGCAATTCTGTGACCAGTTCACCTGGTCTGAGTAAGTGTGCCTTCAGATTCATAGCAATGTGATTGAGTTTTAACTGCCCTCTAGCATCACCAAATATGACATGCATTTTAAGTGCAATGAGAGCTGAGTTACTAATGCTGGTCTTACCACCACATTCACATTTCATGAGAGAATATATGTATTTTAAAATTGTTTCACTTGATCTATTGTCAAGTAAATGCATTTCACATTGTGACTGAGATAATCTTAGTGCATTATGCCTCTTTTTGTTTAATCCAGTGTGATTCTCTAAGTTTATAGTCATATCTTTCAATGATCCTCACCACTGACATATACGGTTTTTCTTGCTGTCTGTCTATGGAGGGGGCTTTCACATCTTCCCTCACCAGTGTAATCTAGGATGCTGCCTTTGCATATTAACTGCTTTTATTTAGCTTCTGTGTGAAAAGTTAGAAATCTGTTTGAATTTTGACAGAACATTTCACAAATTTCAGGATGCCACCCAAGGTCTATACATGATTCGGAGATGATTAGGGGGTTAGATAGGGTTGACAGTGAGAACCTTTTTCCACGTATGGAGTCAGCTATTACAAGGGGGCATAGCTTTAAATTAAGGGGGGGTAGATATAGGACTGATGTTAGGGGTAGGTTCTTCACTCAGCGAGTCGTAAGTTCATGGAATGCCCTGCCAGTAGCAGTAGTGGACTCTCCCTCTTTATGGGTATTTAAGCGGGCATTGGATAGGTATATGGAGGATAGTGGGTTAGTGTAGGTTAGGTGGGCTTTGATCGGCACAACATCGAGGGCCGAAGGGCCTGTACTGCGCTGTATTCTTCTATGTTCTATGTTCTATACCAGCGTTGGACTGGGGTCTACAAAGTTAAAAATCACACAACACCAGGTTGTAGTCCAACAGGTTTAATTGGAAGCACACTATCTTTCGGAGCGACGCTCCTTCATCAGGTGATTGTCTGATGATGGTCTGATGAAAGGTCTATACAGCCAGTGAAGTGATGTTGGAATGGTTGAGATGTTTCCTGAATTAGCAGTGAAGACCATAAGACATGAGAGCAGAAGTAAGCGATTCAACCATTAAGTCTGTTCTGCCATTCAATGAGATTATTGTGATCTGATAATCCTCAACTCCACTCGTTGCCCTTTTCCCCATTGCCCTTGATCCTTTACTGATTAGAAATTAGTCTACTTCAAGCCTTGAGCGTACTCAACAACCCAGCCTCAACAGTCCTCTGGGGTAAAATAGGAAATTCACAAGGGGATATGGGTGGATTAGGAGAATGGGTCAAAATTTCGCAGGCGGAGTGTAAAGTCGATTAAATATGAGGTTATTCATCTTAGGTGGAAGAATACTAAGGCAAATAATTATATAAAAGGAGAGTAACTTCAAAATACTTTGGTGTCAAGGGGTCTAAGTGTCATTGTCTCGTCATAGAAAGCTGTTATTGTACAGGTAGACAATCCATTATCCAAAATGCTCAGAATCAACTGTTTCTCGGAATTTGGAATTTTTCAGTTTTCAGAATAACTGATGGTGAAATTTTTAAAAATCTTGCCAGAGGAGCAGATTTCTAAGAAAGAACAGGATGGTCAATGCTTGGCCGTGCCCAGTTATGGGTGGCACGATGGCACAGTGGTTAGCACTGCTGCCTCACCGCGCCAGAGACCCGGGTTCAATTCCTGCCTCAGGCAACTGTGTGGAGTTTGCACATTCTCCCCGTGTCTGCGTGGGTTTCCTCCGGGTGCTCCAGTTTCCTCCCATAGTCCAAAAATGTGCAGGTTAGGTGAATTGGCCATGCTAAATTGCCCGTAGTGTTAGGTGAAGGGGTAAATGTAGGGGAATGGGATTGGGTGGGTTGCTCTTCGGTGGGTCGGTGTGGGCTTGTTGGGCCGAAGGGCCTGTTTCCACACTGTAAGAAATCTAACCTAATCTTACTGTCACGCATCACGTGGGTGTCGACATGGGGGCGTTTACAGAGAAACAGAGCGGTCGGTGCTTGGCCACGCTCCCCCCCCACATCGCACCTGAGTGACATGCATCATGTGGGTGTTGAATTGGGTTAACTGTTTTTTAATGAGAAAAAGCCCTTGGATTTCGGAGCTTTTCAGTTTTTGAATGTTCAGATAAAGGATCTTCTACCTGTAATACAGCAGTTAATAAAAAGGTTATAGTCATTGGAACCAGGTGGGTCTCATTGACTATGAGATCCTTGATTGAGGTTGTCAACCTGTGCCAATCAGGGAGCCCTGGCTGACAGATAATAAACAGGAGATTCAGAGTCTCCTATCTCCAGGGACTGGCTCCGAGGTGCCTGGCCACAGCCAGTGTACTGTGCACAAGTAAATAAAGGGTGACTTGGTGATGAGATACCTACCTCCGTGTGGTTATTTTATGGGACAAATGGAATTTAGGCATTTATTATGAAACAAATAGAGTCTAAAAGTAAGGAAGTGTTGCTACAACTATACAAGGCATTGGTGAGCCCACACTTGGAATACAGGGGAACCTCGATTATCCGAATATCAATTAACCGAATTTTGGATTATCCAAAGAGGAGCTCAAGGTCCCATAAAAATGTTACATCAAAGATGTAAGTGAATTTGGATTACCTGTACTGAAGAACATATGAAAACACTGCTAACAACAAAACAAAATGCACCTCAAGCAACAGCGACTGGATTTTTTTAACGCAAGGGTTAGTTGCACAGCCTTTTGCAAAAGTAAGTGTTTTATTCCTATCACTTTATGGCAGAGAAAGTAAATGCATGCTCAAGACAGTGCTTCTGTCTTTCTATTGCAACACTGAGTTCCTGGAAACTGACAAATGTTCTTGTGATTGTAGAAGCTGTTCAGGACCCTGCTTAATGCTGGGATTTAGATTTAGATTAGATTACCTACAGTGTGGAAACATACTGACCCTCCGAAGAGTAACCCACCCAGACCTATTTCCCTCTGACTAATGCACCTAACACTATTGGCAATTGAGCATGGCCAATTCACCTGATCAGCACATCTTTGTGACTGTGGCAGGAAGCCAGAGCACCCGGAGGAAACCCACGCAGACACGGGGAGAATGTGCAAACTCCACACAGGCAGTCGCCCGAGGCTGGAATCGAACCTGGGATCCTGGTGCTGTGAGACAGCAGTGCTAACCACCGAGCAACTGTGCTGCCCCTTTCATATATTTACGTGATGGTAAGGGTTTAGTCCTTCTCGGTTTAACCTGCAATTTGCAGAATGCAAAGATTAGTTTGTTTAAATAGCCGACTCATCAAAATTATAGATTTAAACAAACTCTCCGGTAGAGCAGTATGGCTTCTCTTGTTTAAGGTCAAATCGATTATCTGAATAATCAATTATCTGAATGAAATACTGCCTGCCTGTCTCATTCGCATAATCAAGGTTCCTCTGTATTGCTTACAGTTTTGGTCTCCTGACTGGAGAAAGAACATGGTTGCATTGTAGGTAGTTTAGTGAAGGTTCACCAGACTAACTCGGAGAAACAGAGAAATATAGAGATAGGAACAGCAGTAGGCCATTCAAATCCCTCAGGGCTGTTCTGCCTTTCATTATTATCATGGCTGGGCATTGAGCTCCAAATCCTAATCCCGCCTTCTCCCCACATCCCTTGTCCCCCTTCGCCTCAAGAGCTGTATCTACCTCCTTCCTAAAAACATGTAATGTTTTGATCTTATCCAGTTGCTGTGGTGAAGAATTCCACAGGCTTATCTTTCTCTGGGTGAAGAAAGTTCTCGCCATCTCAGTCCTAAAAAGGTTTAGCCCTTCTCCTTAAACGATGACCCTTGGTTCTGGACTGCCCCATCATTGGAAACATCCTTCCAGCATCTAACCTGGCTAGTCCTGTTCAAATTTTATAACTTTCTGTGAGATGCCCCTCAATCTTCTAAACTCCAGTGAACACAATCCTAACCGACTCAATCTCTCCTCATATGTCAGTCCTGCCATCCCAGGAATAATGTTCACTGCACTTTTTCTATAGTCAGGACAGAAATGAGATTCCAAAGATGAAAGGCTTATATGTGGATAGATTGGATAGTTTAAGCCTGTACTCTTTGGAGTTTAGAAGGATGTGAGGAGATCAAATTGAAGTAAATAAGATGCTAAAGGGGATTGACTAAGTAGATGTAGATGTTTCCCATTTTGACCATCTAGAATAAGAGCTCATAGATTTAGGCTAAGGAGTGTACGACCAAGACCCAGTGGGGAAAGACCACTATCGGGGGGTCTTCCTGATGAAGTTAAAAGAGAGTCTGTTTAGTTATCGAATCCTACTGGTGCAAATAAATGTAGTTTGGTTCAATAAGAGATGTCTTTGGTTTGTTTGGATAAAGTCAAACTCCAATGTTTGTGTTTTTCCTTGATGTGCTACTGTACTGAACTGTGTTTTAGAGTAAGTGTACACATAATATGCACAAAAATAGAGAGATTTTTTAATGAATAATGTATATGTGAAATAAAAAAGCATACAACAAAGATGAAGAGGAATTACTTCTCTAACAGGCTGGTGAATCTGTGGAATTCACTAACCCAGAACGCAGCGTACAGCAGGGGACTGAATATATTTAAGGAGTAGATAGACAGATTTTTAATCTCGTAATGGGTTAAAGATGAGGAGGAGACAGCGGGAAAGTGGAGTTGAAGCCAAGATGAGATAAGCCATGATTGTATTAAATGTCACGATGTGGAGGTGGACTGGGGTGGACAAAGTTAAAAATCAGACAACCACCTGATGAAGGAGCAGCGCTCCAAAAGCTAGTGCTTCCAATTAAACCTGTTGGACTATAACCTAGTGTTGTCTGATTTTTAACTTTGTACACCCAGTCCAACACTGGCATCTCCAAATCAGGTTTATTTGAAAGTACACGTTTCTGCAGCATTCCTCTTTCATCAGGTAGCTAGCTGATGAAGGAGCAGCACTCTGAAAGATGAGGAGGAAGACTGAAAGACTGGAGCGAATGGGCTTGTATACCCTTGAGCTTAGAAGACTGAGAGGGGATATGATTGAGACATATAAGATTATTAAAGGATTGGACACTCTGGAGGCAGGAAACATGTTTCCGCTGATGGGTGAATGCTGAACCAGAGGACACAGCTTAAAAATACGGGGTAGACCATTTAGGACAGAGATGAGGTGAAACTTCTTCACCCAGAGAGTGGTGGCTGTGTGGAATGCTCTGCCCCAGTCTCTGGATTCATTTAAGAAAGAGTTGGATAGAGCTCTCAAGGATTGTGGAATCAAGGGTTATGGAGATAAGGCAGGAACAGGATACTGATTAAGGATGATCAGCCATGATTATATTGAATGGTGGTGCAGGCTCGAAGGGCAGAATGGCCTACTCCTGCACCTATTGTCTATTGAAAGCTTGTACTTCCAAATAAACCTGTTGGGTTATAACCTGGTTTCATGTGAATTTTCATATTAAATTTCAGAGCAAGCTTGAGGGACTGAATTATCGACTCCTGCTCCTGGATCTTAAGTCCTGAAACACAGGGTCACTATCCTTTGTGTGAAAAAAAATCATCCTCATCTCTGCCTTAAATGGAAGACCTCTTATTCTGAGATGATGCCTTCTGAACCTAGACTCTCCAGCAAGGGGAAACAACCTCTACCTATTTATTCTGTTAAGACCCACAAAGAATCTTGTGCATTTCAATAATGTTACCTCTCACCCTTCTGAACTCCAGTAAGTACAAATGCAATCTACTCAACTTCACCACGTAAGAAAAACTCTCTGCATTCGGGATTAACCTGGTGAACCTTTTCTGCTCTGCCTCCAATGCCAGTGAACCTTACCAGTCATGATTTCCTCCACCTGACCAATTTTACAGTGCAGATTTCAAGGCCTTTGATGCTAAACTTGCTGTTAATGTGGAAGACTGCAGTGTTAATAAAAATAACACTGATTCAAAAACTGCCAAAGACCGGGCCTGAGCTGAAGCAAAAGGGAAAGATTTTTGAGGCTAAAAAGAATAAAGCCTCAAATCACAGACACAGGAGGGAAAAATCTAACGTCGCCTGGCAACCTATGTCGGCTCTATGACCATGCTTGCCATACAACAGATTGCATCAAATCCAGCCTCTAGAGTCAGACCATGTCATTGTGAGGTTAGAACACTATCAAATGTTACCTTACAGTTTATATACAGTTTAGAACTCACAGCACAGAAACAGGGTCTCCAATCCAACTTACCCACGCTGACCAGATGTCCCAACCTGACTTGGTTCCATTTGCCAGCAATTGAACCCTTACCCTCTAAGCCCTTGCTATTCATTTATCCATTCTGATGCTTTTTAAATGTTGCGATCGTGGCTACCTCCATGGCAGAGTCAAACAAGGGCTCGTTCAGGATTTAAACCCAGGACCTCTCATACCCTAAATGAAAATACCCTAGACCAACGTGCCAGCCTGCAAAACGTAGCACCTTTCAGGAGCTCAAGTTGCCCTGGAGCACATTAGAGGCAATTATTTTTTTAAGTTTAACAATGCTGGGATGAAAGCTTGCACAGTAATCTCTCACAAACAACAAGGTGATAATGATTGGTTAGTTATGTTTCATCAGTGATGTTGAATTATGGATACTCATTGACCTGGACACCATGGAGAATCTCTTTTGAATGTCATCATGGGGTGGTCAACATCTGCTAAAGACAGTAGGCAGACGTTTGATTTAAGGCATCATCAGAAAGGTAGACCCTCTGACTGTGCCGCACGCCCTCATTGCAGGTGTCATCCTGAATTAGGCTCTCATAGCCTTTGGTGGGTCTTGAACCCGCGACATTCTGATTAAGGAGTGACAGTCACCAATTGAGCCACTCTGCAGATTGTGCATTTGTTCAGAGATTTTCACATCAAAACCATCTCAAAGTACTTACCCAATCAACTTAAAAGAACAAAGAAGGATCACATCATAACATTCATTTTGCAATGCAGAGGTCAGTCAGGACATCTGGGCTGTTGTGGGTGGCATGGTGGCACAGTGGTTAGCACTGCTGCCTCACAGCGCTAGAGAGCTGGGTTCAATTCCTGCCTCAGGTGACTGACTGTGTGGAGTTTGCACATTCTCGCCATGCCTGCGTGGTTTCCTTTGGGTGCTCTGGTTTCCTCCCACAGTCCAAAAATGTGCAGGTTAGGTGAATTGGCCATGCTAAATTGCCCGTAGTGTTAGGTGCAGGGGTAAATGTAGGGGAATGGGTCTGGGTGGGTGCGCTTCGGTGGGACGTTGTGGACTTGTTGGGCCAAAGGGCCTGTTTCCACACTGTAAGTAATCTAATATGCACTTCATCTGCATGTTGTATGCTGGAGCTATAGTATTTTAAGTCACCATAGCCTCAAATAATCATTGAAGAGAGAGACAGTTAGCAGTCAATTTAATCTGAGGGTCACGACGCCCCAAGCAAGAAATGAGATTGAGAAGGAGAGTCCTTCAGGGTCACCTCAACTGGTGTAGGAATTGAACCACACTGCGTGACATCACAAACCACCCCTCCAGCCAACTGAGCTAACCAACCACTTATGGGATATGGACAGTGATGGCGAAAGCTCAAATGTTCTTGTCCTGGAATCCCACCCACCTGCCCTTTGCCATGTATCAGAAAGATTTGCAGGATCACCCTGTTTAATTGCCTCACCTTCCATGAGACTTGGGAGTGGGGCCCGAACCCAGAGTTTCTGGCTCAGAGGCAGGGATTCTACACATAGACTTCAGCCAGTGAGGGAAACATGATAAGTCAACCAGCTTTATAAAGCCGTAGAGCTTAATGTGTAAAATGTCAAGGAATGAGACAAGAAATTACAGCACATTCAGGGAATGAATGGAATGAGATCCTTCTGCTGAAAGGTCATGGCTGTGATTGCCAGCTAGATAAGAAGCAGTAACTGCATCCAAAGGTCAGATCTTAATGTTGATGTGGAGGGTTGCCATTTGAAAACTCAGAACACAAGTTTCAAGTTTTGCTTATTTATTCTACTGACTGCAGTGACACCAGGAAGGGATGTTTAATCAACAGATCTCCTGAACTGGGGGTGAAAAATCCCCCCAAGCTGGAGGAGGCACAGTGAGCACAGTGGCATGAAAGGAAAGATAAGATGGCTTCTGATCATATACACAGGGTCACAGAGAGGTCCAGCACGGAAACAGACTCTTTGGTCAAACTCGTCCATGCCAACCTAATCTAGTCCCACCTGCCAGCACTTGGCCCATATCCCTCTAAAACCTTCCTATTCATATACCCATCCAAATGCCTTTTCATGCAATAATTGTATCAGCCTCCACCACTTCCTCTGGCAGCTCATTCCAAACACACACCACCCTCTGTGTGAAAATGTTTCCCCTTGAGTCCCTTTTAAATTTTCCCCGCTCACCCTAAACCAATGCTCACTAGTTCTGTACTCACCCACCCCAAGGAATACATTGTCTATTCACCATATCCATGTCCCTCGTGATTTTATAAACCTTTATAAGGTCACCCCTCCACTTTCAATGCTCCAGCAAAAACAACCCGAGCCTATTCAACCTCTCCCTGTCGTTTGGGTTGGGATATCAGGTTGGCATGGATGAGTTGGACCTAAGGGTCTGTTTCCATGCTGTACATCTCTATGACTCTACGACTCGATGACAGAAACCCTCCAACCCTGGCAACATCCTTGTAAATCTTTTCTGAACCCTTCCACGTTTCACAACATCATTCCCATAGCAGGGAGAGCAAAACTGAATGCAGTATTCCAAAAGTGGCCAAACCAATGTCATAGAATCCCAGAGATGTACAGCATGGAAACAGGCCCTTCGGTCCAACCTGTCCATGCAGACCAGATATCCCAACCCAATCTAGTCCCACCTGCCAGCACCAGGCCCATATCCCTCCAAATCTTTCCTATTCATATACCCATTCAAATGCCTTTTAAATGTTGCAATTGCACCAGCCTCCACCATTTCCTCTGGCAGCTCATTCCATACACGCACCACCCTCTGTGTGAAAACGTTGCCCCTCAGGTCACTTTTATATCTTTTCCCTCTCACCCTAAACCTATGCCCTCTTGTTCTGGACTCCCCGACCCCAGGGAAAAGACTTTGCCTATTTATCCTATCCGTGCCCCTCATAATTTTGTAAACCTCTATAAGGTCACCCCTCAGCCTCTGACGCTCCAGGGAAAACAGCCCCAGCCTGTTCAGCCTCTCCCTGTAGCTCAAATCCTCCAACCCTGGCAACATCCTTGTAAATCTTTTCTGAACCCTTTCAAGTTTCACAACATCTTTCTGATAGGAAGGAGACCAGAATTGCACGCAATATTCCAACAGTGGCCTAACCAATGTCCTGTATAGCCACAACATGATCTCCCAACTCCTGTACTCAATACTCTGACCAATAAAGGAAAGCATACCAAACGCCTTCTTCACTATCCTATCTACCTGCGACTCCACTTTCAAGGAGCTATGAACCTGCACTCCAAGGTCTCTTTGTTCAGCAACACTCCTTAGGACCTTACCATGAAGTGTACAACCATAGCATAACCTCCCAACTTCTATACTCAATGCTCTGTCCAATAAAGGAAAGCATACACATAACATTTTTGGGTATGTGATTTCTTCCTCTTGCTGCCTCCCTGTGTCTGTCTCGCCATTACCACTTCAGCCCTGATTCACCCTTGAGTTCTTGGTGTTAACTGGGGCTGGGGTTACTGCCTCAGGCACTGAGATACTTTCCTAGGTGACCACACCTAAGCCTTGACCAGAAGGAGGTCTAACCTCTGTCGAACTGGATTCATCTCCCACTCTCACTTTGTCGGACTCTGATTGACAACGTGATGTTGTGAAACTTGAAAGGGTTCAGACATGATTGACAAGGACCTTGGCAGGGTTGGAGGCTTTGAGCTATAGGGAGAGGCTGAATAGGCTGGGGCCTGGAGCATCGGAGGCCAACGGGAAACCATAAAGTGGTTTAAAAAATCATGAGGAGCGCAGATAGGGTAAATAGACAAGGTATTTTCCCTGAGGTAGGGGAGTCCAAAACTAGAGGGTATAGGTTTCAGTTGAGAGAAGAAAGATATAAAAGGGACCAACAGAGCAAGTTTTTCACACAGAGGATGGTGCATTAGTGCATTGAGCTGCCAGAAGAAGTGGTGGAGGCTGGTACAATTACAGCATTTAAAAGGCATCTGGGTGGGTATATGAATCAGAAAGGGTTTAGAGGGATATGGGCCAAATGCTGGCAAATGAGAGTAAATTCATTGAGGATCTCTCATCGACATGGACATGTTGGAAAAAACACAGCAGGTCAAGGAGCATCCGAGGAGCAGGAGAGTCAATGTTTCCAGGCAGACCCTTCATCAGGGCTCTCCTGCTCCTCGGATGCTGCCTGACCTGCTGTGCTTTTTCCAGCGCCACACTTTATCGACTCTGACTCTCCAGCATCTGGAGTCCTCACCATCTCTGGCAAGGGCGAGTTGGACTAAAGGGTCTGTTTCTGTGCTGTAGAGCTCCATGACTTCACGACTCCAAGCTCCTGGAGAAATAAGTTGAACGAAGTCAAGAAGAAACGCAATGTCATTCAGGAGAAAACAGCCACTCAATCGACACGATAATCACTACCTTCACCATTCCACCATTGAAGCCCAGTGGCCGCTGTCCTTACTCCTTACAAGCTGCATTGCAACACTTTGCCAAGTTTCATTTGACAGCACGTACTAAACTCCAGATCTCCACCACTAGCAGAACAAGGGTAACGGACACTCAGAAACAGCATCTCCAGCAAGCTCCTCTCAACATTAGCATCAGTTAATTATGCTCACCGGAAGAGCTGGGGCAGAGGGGAATAGTGTCCTTCTGCACAGTAACACTTCTAGGTGAACAAGGGAAAAGAACAGAGCACATGGGATTGAAAACTTGTGAACGTATCACAGTTCCTTCATGATCACCGAGGTAAAATCCTGGAACTTGCTGCGAGGTTTACTTACACCACATCAATGGTGCTTCAAGTAGGAAATTCACCAGCTTTTCAAGGGTATTTCAGGTGGCAAATAAATTCTGGCCTTGCCAGTCACAGTCACTTTCCATGGAGCAGTTTTAAAAAGGTCCAGTCCTCCCTCAGCAGAAGTAAGGACTGCAGAGGCTGGAGATTAGAGTCTAGATCGGAGTGGTGCTGGAAAAACACAGCAGGTCAGGCAGTATCCAAGAAGCAGGAAAATAGATGCTTAGGGCAAAAGCCCTTCCCTAAGAGAACTCCCCAGTTGTCCCTCGACCCACTTTCCATCCACCTCAACTGACTATGCTCAGGTCTGATGCTCCTGTTATGGGGCACCATACCTGATCCATTCTTGGGATATGGGTCTGGCTGAAAAGGTTGGCACTTTTCATTCATCTCTGGTTGTCCTCGATAAGGGAATGTCGATCCAGTGCTTCATTCCAAGTTATTTCCCACTGGAGACGTTAAGAAAGTGTATTGGGGGATATGCTTTGGCCAAGAAGGAAATATTTCGCGCAATCAGTGAAGGTTCAACTTGAGCCCATGTCAAAGGTTTATTAAACATCATTTAACTCGCCGAACACTAGTCCCCACCACCCCCCCCACTCAACATGCCCAGCAAGTCAACTTCAACTGCACTAAACTTGTTGTTACTAATCAAACTGTTTGGACATGATATCTCTCACTCCTGGAGCAGGTGGAACTTAAACATATGGAGAAAGTGAGGAGAGCAGATGCTAGACATCAGAATCGAGAGTGTGGTGCTGGAAAAGCACAAGAGGCCAGGCAGTATCTGAGGAGCAGGACAATCGACATTTCGGGTAATGCCCTTCAATAGGAATTAGGCCTCATTCCTGACGAAGGGCTTTTGTCTGAAATGTCGATTTTCCTGCTCCTCGGATGCTGCCTGACCTGCCGTGCTTTTCCAGCACCACACTCTCGACTTTAAACTTAGGCCTCCCAATCCAGGGGAAGGGACACCCATGTAAACCTGTTGGACGATAACCAAGTGTGATGTGATTTTTAACTTTGTCCACCCAAGTCCAACATTGGCTCCTCCACACCATGACAAGAGATTGAGTTGGGACAAGGCTTTCTGAAACATTATATATCGAGGTGATAAATGGACCATCAGCTGCATTTCTGTTTCAGTCTGTCCCTTTCCCTTCCCATCCATCAGAATCACAGAAAAATCATGGAACTGTTACGGTGCAGAAGGAGGCTATTCGGCCCATCATACCAACAGTGTCTCTTCAAATGAGCATAATTGCCTCACACCAATCTTTTATTTTGTCTCCATATCCTTGCACACCATATTTATCCAAGTAATCAGTCAACACCCTCTCAAATGCCTCAGTTATACCTGCCTCCACCACACTTTCAGGCAGTGCATTTTAAATCTTAACTACTTGCCAAGTGAAACTATTTTTCACACATCACCCTTGCGTCTTTTGCAAATCCAGTTAGGGAATCAATAGGCTGGGGAAATGGAAGGAATTTGGATTTGTAGATTAACGGGTCAGCCATGATCTCTCTGAATACTGGAACAGACTCGATGGACTGAATGGCCTAATTCTTGACTTGCATCTTGGTGGAATTCTAGCCTAAAAGTGAATCAAGGCCAACAAGGACTATGTACAAAGAACTATCAAATCCAAGAAACCCCCCTGTGTGTGACCCAGTGCCTGATATCAATTACTTGTGTTCTTTCCTGTCCGATATGTCCATAAGCTGTTTTAACCCACACATAGCAAATCCAGTAGGAGTGAGAGAAATAGTATTCGAGCACATAGAGCACTCACACCAAACCATGTTCACCTTGTCTCTTTATGTTTGCAGACCATCATTGTCTCCATGTTCAGGTCTCTGTGTCTCAATTTGTAAATTTTCATCTACGTTCTCAAATATTTGTCGGAACTTGCCCTTCTCTCATCTCTACAACCCAATAACCTTTGAGGTCTTCCTTTGCTCTTCAAATTTTTCCTTCCTCAATATTTTTGATTTTGACCTGTCAATGGTCACACATTGAGTTGTCTAAATTCTGAACCTCCCTCTCTAATCCCATCCACTTTGGTGGAGATCTTTACCTCTCACCTCTTTTAAGACACTAAGACCTATTTGATTGAGCTTTTGGCTATCTGATTTTAATAACTCCCTATGTACTTGGCATCAGGTACTTTGGTGATTATTGCAGTGATGCATCTTGGAAAGTTTAAACAGTGCTAAAGGTGCTTTGTAAATGCAATTTGCTGTTGATGCAGCCACATGTAATAATTTACAGGGTCGAGTCCATAGCCAGAAGATTCCTAGATCTTCACAAACAACCTCCTTAACAATATTTAATGTTAAAGTGGGCCTAATCCAATAAGGGACAGATGTGGATGTGCCATGTTGAGTGCAGCATTACAACAGATGTATTTTACATATGCCAATGAAGTGTAGACTATTTATCCAGAAGCAAATTTGTCTATACACATCAACACAAGTCAAAAACAGAAATCTAAACAAAATAACAAGTGCAAATCAGAGCACGGTCCGTGACGTTAAGAATAATTAAATATATTGTTGAGAAAAAAATTTGAAGAGTTACAGGGAAAGACCAGAGAGGAGTGCAACTAATTGGATAGTTTTTTCAATGAAGCAGCAGACATACAATAGATTGGTGACCTCCTTGAGTGCTGTCATAGTCTACAATTGGAATTTTGAGTTACGATAAACTATTGAGTGACCTGATTGATTTGGTAACACTCCAGGAGTATGAGTGTTTCTTTTTGTTTGATATAGAAGCCGCAGCCAGGTTCCTGGCCAATTTAAGTTTGGAAATTCACTCACCAGGCCTCCTTCAAAGACATCTCCCAATCCTGCAGCCTCTGCCACCAAAAGGACAAGGGCAGCCTTCCCATGGTAGCACCACCAGCCACAGTTCCCCTTCAACTCATGGCATGGATAGAGCAGAAAGTATGAGGCTTTTCCCAGGGTCAAGGGGGCAATTACTAGGGGACACAGATTCAAGCAGGAGGGGGGGGGGTTATTTAAAAGGTGAGGCAAGTTTTTCACACAAAGGGTGGTGAGTGCCTGGAACGCGTTGCCGGAGGAAGTGGTGGAAGCAGAAACAATAGCAGCATTCAAGAAGCACTTGGACAAATACATGAAGAGGAAGGGAATGGAAGGATATGGATCCTGTAAGTGATGACAGTGGGAGGGCAAAATGTGTCAGCACAGGCTTGGAGGGCTGAAGGGCCTGTTCCTGGGCTGCATTGTTTTTTGTTCTTTGTTCTAAGTCATACAGCGTCGTGACTTGGAACTACAGCATATTAAGTTTAGTTCACTGACACTGGCACAAATTCCTGGAACTCCCGCCCTGACTGCCCTATAACCACATGGCCTACAGCCATTCAAAAGTACTGTTCACCACCACCTTCTCAAGGGCAATCATGACTGAGCAATAAAGACTGGCCTTGCCAGGGAGGTTCACATCCCAGGAGCACATACTTAAGGAAACTGAATCACAATGTTAAAATTTAAGGTGTCAGCTCTGAGAATCAAACAAAATTGTCATAATTTAGAACAATCAACTGAAATTCACAATCCGTAATTAATTACCAAATCCGTAACACACAAGGAAGATTATAAGGGCCCAGTTACTATTTGGAACCATAGACCCATTGACTGATGCAAGAGCAGAGGAGGACATTCAGCCACATGTGTTGTGCTAGCTCTTTGGAAAAGATACTCAGTAAGAACATAAGAATATGAGAACGAGGAGCAGGACTCAGCCATCCAACCCTTCGAGCCTGCTCAGCCATTCAATAAGATCATGGCTGACTTTTTTTGTGACCTCAGCTGCCATTTCCCACCTTCACACCATGTTCCTTAATTCCATTATTGTTCAAAAAATATATATCCTAACTTTAAAAACATTTACTGAAAGAGTGTCAACTACTTTACTGGGCAAGGATTTCCCCTGGATGAAGAAGTTCCTTCTCAATTCAGTCCTAAATCGGTTCCCTCTAACCTTGAGGCTATGCCCTCTTGTCATAGTTTCACCTGTCAGTGGAAACATCTTCTCTTAATTATATCTTATCGATTCCCTTCATAATTTAATGTCTTTTTACAAGGCCCCCCCTTCTTTCTTCTGAATTTCAATGAATATAATCCCAGTCTACTCAGACTGACCTCCTCAACTCTAGAATCAACCCAGTGAACCTCTTCTGCACCCCCTGCATTGTCAGTACATCCTCTCTCAAGTAAGGAGACCAAAACCGCACCTTGTACAGCTGCAACATTACCTCTCTACTTTTAAACTCAATCCCTTCAGCAATGAAGGACAAAATTCCATTATTTGTTGTACCTACAGACCAACCTTCTGTGATTTGTGCACAAGGACACCCAGGTCCCTCTGCACAGCAGCAAGCTGCAACTTTTTACCTTTCAACTAATAATCCTTTTTACTGTTATCCCGACCAAAATGGATGACTTCACATTAGTAAACTTTGTATTCCATCAGCCAGACCTTTGCCCATTTACTTAAAGTATTTATGTTCCTCGCAAAATTTC
This sequence comes from Chiloscyllium punctatum, assembly GCF_047496795.1. Classification (NCBI taxonomy): domain Eukaryota; kingdom Metazoa; phylum Chordata; class Chondrichthyes; order Orectolobiformes; family Hemiscylliidae; genus Chiloscyllium; species Chiloscyllium punctatum. The sequence goes on along the minus strand of NC_092747.1, from coordinate 11,676,525 downwards.
AAGTTGTCTGCACACTTTCCTCTACTACTTATCTTTGTCCATCGGCAAACTTTGACATATCGCATATGGTCCCCAACTCCAAATCATCTATATAAATTGTAAATAACTACGATCCCAACACTGATCCCTGAGGCACACCATTAGTCACTGATTGCCAACCATAATAGCATTCATTTATCCCCACTCTTTGCTTCCTGTTAGTCAACCAATCCTATGTCCATGCTAATACTTTACCCGCAACCCCATGCATCTTTATCTTATGCAGCAGTCTCTTGTGCTGCACCTTGTTGAAGGCTTTTTTGGAAATCAAGATGCACCATATCCACTGGATTCCTGTTGCCCACTTTGCTTGTAATGTCTTCATAGAATTCTAAAAGATTTGTTAAGCATGACCTGCCCTTCATGAACCCATACTGCATTTGCCCAATGGAACAATTTCTATCTAGATGTCTTGGTATTTCTTCCTTGCTAATAGACTCAAGCACCTTCCCCACTGCAAAGGTTAAGCAAACTATGACTTACCCTCATTGCCCTGCACTCTTCTCATGCTCTGCAAAACTGTCTTTCTTAAATATGATTCAATTATTGCAGTGGTTTAAATATTTTTTTAAGTGTGGTGGAAGCAGGTTAGCAAATCGTGCATCAAACCAATTTGCTCCATCACTTCTTTTCCTCAATATTGTTTTCTCTGTTTATTTCCCAAAATCTGTGTAACCTAGTTACTGACCCACTCTACCACTGCAAACACCTTCTAATCTCACAAAACCCTTCAAGACTTTAAATACATCCAGCATATCACCCCTCAAACTTCTTATCTCAAAGGAGAACAATCCATTTTTGTACCTTTCCACATCACCAAAGTATTTCATCTCTAGTGTAACTCTGCGAAATCTCCTCTGAACAATCTTTCCAACTTTGGTGTCTTTTCAAATCCCACATTGGTTACAATCACCAAGGCTGTGCAGACAGCACCTTCCAAACCCACAACCACCTTCATCTAGAAGGACAAGGACAGCAGATACGTGGGAACACTGTCATCTGCAAATTGCCCTCCAAGCCACTCATCATCCTGACTTGGGAATATATCACCATTCCTTCACTGTCACTGGGTCAAAATCCTGAAATTCCATCTGTATTGGCGTTATGGGTCTACCTCCAGCACATGGATGACAGCGATTCAAGAAGGCAGTACACCACCACCTTCTCAAGGGGAAACTAGGGACAGGAAATAAATGCTAGCCCAGCCAGCAAAGCCCAAGTCCCATGAGTGAATTTAAAGAAAACGTATTCTAACTGGAACCTTACCAAAAGATTCAGTGTTACTGAGTATTCAATGTCATGAATTATAGAGGAGGAAAGGTTGAAAATTTTAAAAGGGCAGTGTGTGCAGTATAAAGCACTCAGTATCTGAAAATGTTCACTGACAGAATCCCTCCAGTGTGGAAGCAGGCCATTCAACCCATCAAGTCCATCAAGAGCATCCCACCCAGAACTAACACTACCCCTGCATTTCCCACAGCTAATCCACTTGCATGTGACTGGACAATTTAGCGTGGCCAGTCCATCTGACCTGCACATCTTTGGACTGTGGGAGGAAACCAGAGCGACCCAGAGGAAACCCACACAGACACAGGGAGGACATGCAAACTTCACACATACAGTCACCCAAGGATGGAATCGAACGCACGTCCCTACTATTGTGGGGCAGCAGTGCTGACCGCTGAGCCACATTTCAAGATAAACTCCACTTCACATTGTAGAAAGGACTGTTTCTGGGAGATGCTAGATAATTATATCTGCTCTGAGTTGCAAGGCAACAGTAATATGCATGCATTCTCAATTATAGTTTAATGACTTGCAATGGACCCTGATGTAACTTAGATGTGATATAGCTAGCTATTAAGGACCGTGTAAAAATACCTGCTCTGTTTATCTGTTCCATGCCTCTCTGCTCACAACCTGTCTTTCTGGGAAACATTGTCATTTCATGTAGCTCAGTCATAAATACTAAAGCTAACTGTGCTAAAATTAAATAAAGAACTGCAGATGCTGGAAAGCTGAAATAAAAACAGAAATTGTTGGAGAAACCCAGCAGGTCTGGCAGCACCTGTGGGGAGAGAAACAAGGTTAACCTTTCAAATCCAATTCTGAAGAAGCGTCACCTGACTCAAAACATTAACTCTTTTTCTCTCTCCTCTGATGCTACCGGACCTGCTGAGTTCCTTCAATAATTCCTGTTTTTCTTTAAGCTGACTGTGATTGTTATTAAAAAATGCTTTTCAAAACAGCTGAAAAAAAACTGCATTAAGAACCTGCTATGAATTAGGTTCAGGTACATTTCCCAAATGTACTCACCCACTCTCTGCCTCAAAGTCTCTCTCAGACTGACCCACATGCCTCACTCATCCTTACAGTGAATATTCTCCTGAGAGTTCCCCTCGTTGAATAGAGTTACATTGGTTTGGTTTTTGAGCTCATTGATGTTCTTTAAATGCAGGAGAATTTAAAGAGCAAAGCAAGCTTTTGTGATCAGAAATAAGAAGTATTATTTTTTGATGATGTCTCTCGATTCCATCTCTCTGTATTTTACAAGTATTCTCAAGATTCCTGTGAGCGTTGACAATGCGCTGCCTGTGCCATACCGAACTCTGTCAGACACTTATTAGGATCATTTACTTCATGCACAGATTCTTTTTCTCTGGTAATACAGTAGAATTAGAATCCCTACAGTTTGGAAATAGGCCCTTCAGCCCAACAAGTCCACACCGACCCACCCAAAGAGTAGCCCGCCCAAGACCCATTCCTCGACCCTATTACTCTACATTTACCCCTGACTTGATGCACCAAACCTACACATCCCTGAATAATATGTATTAAAAAAAATCACACAACACCAGGTTTAATTGGAAGCACTAGCTTTCAGAGCACTGCTCCTTCATCAGGTGGTGAAGGTGATGAAGGAGCAGCACTCTGAAAGCTAGTGCTTCCAATGAAACCTGTTGGACTATAACCTGGTGTTGTGTGATTTTTAACTTTGTGCACCCCAGTCCAACACCGGCATTTCCAAAACATGACAACCATTGACACTGAATAATATGGACAATTTAGCATGGCCAATTCACCTGACCTGCACATCTTTGGTTTGTGGGAGGAAAGTGGAGCACCCGGAGGAAACCCACACAGAAACGGGGACAACGTGCAAACTCCACACAGACAATCACCCAAGGATGGAATTAAACCCGGGCCTATGGGTGCTGTGAGGCAACAATGCTAACCACTGAGCCACTGTGCCACCCTGACTTGATGCCAAGCTTAAAATTAGTTGGATGACCATTACCATTGTTTGATCTGTGTTGTGTCTTGGTCAAATGAAATACTTTCAACTCAAAGATTGGTTGAGTTACTTTATTTCCCCAAACATGATCATTTAAGGCCATGTGTTCCAATTAAGGAATGTCTTGGTGGTCTGGAATTTCTTCTAATGTTTGATAGAGCTGTTAACATTTTTGTGGAAGTAAGCATTATTAGTGCTTTGGTCACAGTTATTTCTGCTATTTACACATCCCCTGGAAATGTTCCACTTTCTCAAAAACAGTGGCATCTACTTGCGTGTATTTTTAACTCAGTTTCAAGAACAGTGAGTTCTAATATCAAAAGACTTGAGGTTTTTTTGTTTGTCTATTCTTTGGTGTTTTTGTACCTTAGAAAGTTGACAAAGTTTGATAATTGTCTTGAGCTAGGTTGGCTTCCTGTTCCTGTCAGTCATGATTGCTGTTTTTGGATTTCAGCTCCCGCAACTATTCTGACAGCTCTTTCCAGTTTGAGATCCTCTTCTCATGGTAACTGTATGAAAGAAAAGCATCAGAAATTCTAATCGCAATTCTGCTTCAAATTAGTTCTCCAAAATCAAAAATATCTGACAATGTGCAAAGGTCATTGTAAAAAAGTTGTCAACAGATTTTGATGGAAATGTTACTCTTCTGTTAAATCTCACTTTCTCAATTACAAAATTGTCCAAGGGTCTCATGAGTTTTGTCAAAATTGGAGAATTGATGGTAAAGTAAACACTTTGTTCAAGTGTTTTGTCTTGTACTCAACACAATAAAATACAACATAGAAACTGGCCCTTTGGCCTACCAAGCCTGTGCCAGTTCCTCGTCCTGATGTAGATCCACTCCTTTTTTGCTCATAGTGGGAGCAGCGGCCGAGGAAAAACGAACCCGGGAGACTACAGCTAAGGTAAGACAGTTTGTTTCAAAATTACTTACCTGTAGCGGGCAGCGGAAGTGAGGTTGGAGCGCATAGCTGGGCGGGAAGGTAAGTGATTAGTATTTGAGTGGGTGTGTTCTAGACCCCAGGTCCTACTTTCGTAGGGCCTCCCTCCCACCCTCCTCCTCTAACCTAACTTTAAAGTCCACAGGTTATTGACTCAGTGTTCTTGTTTTTGGAGACAGTGTACAGTCATGGCAGCACAGGCGGTGGAATGTTCCTCCTGCAGGATGTTTGAGGTAGGGGTGACCACCGATACTCCTGCCGACTTCGTGTGCAGGAAATGCAGTCAGATCCTGATCCTCACCGAACGAGTTAGGGAACTGGAACTGGAACTGGATGAGCTGAGGATTATTAGAGAGGCTGAGAGGGTGATCGATAGAAGCTACAGGGACATAGTTACGCCAGAGAACAGAGGTAGCTGGGTAACAGTTAGAGGTGGGAAGGGGAAGAAACAGGCAGTGCAGGGTTCCCCTGTAGTCGTTCCCCTAAAAAATAAGTATGCAGCTTTGGAAACTGTTGGGGGGGACAGCCTTGCAGGTGTAAGCTGCAGTGAAGGGGTCTGTGGCTCTGAGATTCAGAAGGGAAAGGGGGAGAAGAAGAGAGCGCTAGTTATAGGGGACTCTCTAGTTAGAGGGACGGACAGGCGGTTCTGTGGACATGGGCGAGACTCTCGGATGGTTTGTTGCCTCCCGGGTGCTAGGGTCCGAGATGTCTCGGACCGTGTCTTCAGAATCCTTAAGGGGGAGGGTGTGCAGCCAGAAGTCGTGGTACACATTGGCACCAACGACATAGGTAGGAAGAGGGGCGGGGAGGTCATTCAAGAGCTCAAGGAGTTAGGCTGGAAGCTAAAAGCTAGGACAGACAGAGTCGTCATCTCTGGGTTGTTGCCGGTGCCACGTGACAGAGAGGCAAAGAATAGGGAGAGAGTGCAGTTGAACACGTGGCTGCAAGGATGGTGTAGGAGGGAGGGCTTCAGATATTTGGACAATTGGACTGCATTCTGGGGAAGGTGGGACCTGTATAAACAGGACGGGTTGCACCTGAACCAGAAGGGCACCAATATCCTGGGGGGTAGGTTTGCTAGCACTCTTCGGGGGGGTTTAAACTAATTTGGCAGGGGGATGGGATCCGGACTTGTAGTCCAGCAAGTAAGCTAGCTGTGTGTCAGGATGTCCAAGACTGTAGGGAGGCTGTGGAGAAGGTAGCACTGACAGGGACTACTTGCGGACACAGAGATGGGCTCAAGTGCGTATACTTCAATGCAAGGAGTATCAGAAATAAGGTGGGTGAACTTAAGGCGTGGATCGGTACCTGGGACTACGATGTTGTAGCCATCACGGAAACATGGATAGATGAGGGACAGGAATGGCTGTTGGAGGTTCCTGGTTACAGATGTTTCAGTAAGATTAGGGAGGGTGGTAAAAAAGGAGGGGGGGTGGCATTGCTAATTAGAAATGGTATAACGGCTGCAGAAAGGAAGTTTGAGGGAGATCTGCCTCTGGAGGTAGTATGGGCTGAAGTCAGAAATAGGAAAGGTGCAGTCACCTTGTTGGGTGTTTATTATAGGCCCCCCAATAGCAGCAAAGATGTGGAGAAACAGATTGGGAAACAGATTTTGGAAAGGTGCAGAAGCCACAGGGTCGTAGTCATGGGCGACTTCAACTTCCCAAATATTGATTGGAAGCTCTTTAGATCAAGTAGATTGGATGGGGCGGTGTTTGTGCAGTGTGTCCAGGAAGCTTTTCTAACGCAGTATGTAGATTGTCCAACCAGAGGGGAGGCCATATTGGATTTGGTACTCGGTAACGAACCGGGACAAGTGGTGGGCTTGTTAGTGGGTGAACATTTTGGTGATGGCGACCACAATTCTGTCACTTTCACCTTGGTTATGGAGAGGGATAGGTGCACACAACAAGGAAGTTTTTACAATTGGGGGAAGGGAAATTACGATGCTGTAAGACAGGATTTGAGGAGCATACGTTGGGAGCATAGGCTGTCAGGGAAGGATGTGGTGGAAATGTGGGACTTTTTCAAGGAGCAGATACGACGTGTCCTTGATATGTATGTACCGATCAGGCAGGAAAGAAATGGTCGTGTGAGGGAGCCTTGGTTGACGAGGGAGGTTGAATGTCTAGTAAAGAGGAAGAAGGAGGCTTACATAAGGTTGAGGAAACAAGGTTCAGACAGAGCAGTGGAGGGATACAGGATAGCCAGAAGGGACCTGAAGAAAGGGATTAGGAGAGCTAAGAGAGGGCATGAAAAATCCCTGGCGGATAGGATCAAGGATAACCCCAAGGCATTCTATGCGTATGTGAGAAACCTGAGAATGACGAGAACGAGGGTAGGTCCGATCAAGGACAGTGGTGGGAGACTGTGTATTGAGTCGGAAGAGATAGGAGAGGTCTTGAACAAGTACTTCTCTTCAGTATTTACGAACGAGAGGGACTGTATTGTTGAAGAGGAGAGTGTGAAACGGACTGATAAGCTAGAAGAGATATCTGTTAGGAAGGAAGATGTGTTGGACATTTTGAACAACTTGAGGATAGACAAGTCCCCCGGGCCTGACGGGATATATCCTAGGATTATGTGGGAAGCAAGAGAGGAAATTGCAGTACCGTTGGCAATGATCTTCTCGTCTTCACTGGCAACGGGGGTGGTACCAGGGGACTGGAGAGTAGCGAATGTTGTGCCCCTGTTCAAAAAAGGGAATAGGGATAACCCCGGGAATTACAGGCCAGTTAGTCTTACTTCTGTGGTAGGCAAAGTAATGGAAAGGGTACTGAGGGATAGGATTTACGAGTATCTGGAACGGCACTGCTTGATTAGGGACAGCCAGCACGGATTTGTGAAGGGTAGGTCTTGCCTTACAAGTCTTATTGAATTCTTCGAGGAGGTGACCAAGCATGTGGATGAGGGTAGAGCAGTGGATGTAGTGTACATGGATTTTAGTAAGGCATTTGATAAGGTTCCCCATGGTAGGCTTATGCGGAAAGTCAGGAGGCATGGGATAGAGGGAAATTTGGCCAATTGGATAGAAAACTGGCTAACCGGTCGAAGTCAGAGAGTGGTGGTAGATGGTAAATATTCAGCATGGAGTCCAGTTACAAGTGGAGTTCCGCAGGGATCAGTTCTGGGTCCTCTGCTGTTTGTAATTTTTATTAATGACTTAGATGAGGGAGTCGAAGGGTGGGTCAGTAAATTTGCAGATGATACAAAGATAGGTGGAGTTGTGGACAGTGAGGAGGGCTGTTGTCGGCTGCAGAGGGACTTAGATATGATGCAGAGCTGGGCTGAGGAGTGGCAGATGGAGTTCAACCCTGCCAAGTGTGAAGTTGTCCATTTTGGAAGAACAAATAAGAATGCGGAATACAGGGTTAATGGTAGGGTTCTTGGTCAGGTGGAGGAACAGAGGGATCTTGGGGTCTATGTACATAGATCTTTGAAGGTTGCCACTCAGGTGGATAGAGTTTGTAAGAAGGCCTATGGAGTATTATCGTTCATTAGCAGAGGGATTGAATTCAAGAGTCGTGAGGTGATGTTGCAGCTGTACAGGACTTTGGTTAGGCCACATTTGGAGTACTGTGTGCAGTTCTGGTCGCCTCACTTTAGGAAAGATGTGGAAGCTTTGGAGAGGGTGCAGAGAAGATTTACCAGGATGTTGCCTGGAATGGAGAGTAGGTCATACGAGGATAGGTTGAGAGTTCTCGGCCTTTTCTCGTTGGAACGGCGAAGGATGAGGGGTGACTTGATAGAGGTTTATAAGATGATCAGAGGAATAGATAGAGTAGACAGTCAGAAACTTTTTCCCCGGGTACAACAGAGTGTTACAAGGGGACATAAATTTAAGGTGAAGGGTGGAAGGTATAGGGGAGATGTCAGGGGTGGGTTCTTCACCCAGAGAGTGGTGGGGGCATGGAATGCGCTGCCCGTGGGAGTGGTAGAGTCAGATTCATTGGCGACCTTTAAGCGGCATTTGGATAGGTACATGGATGGGTGCTTAATCTAGGATAGAAGTTCGGCACAACATCGTGGGCCGAAGGGCCTGTTCTGTGCTGTATTGTTCTATGTTCTATGTTCTATGTTCTATACGTAGTCTCTATCTCTCTGTTTGCCTCTGATTCATGTGTCTATCAAGATACGTCTTTTCCACTACCTCCACTGGCACTGTATTCCAGGCACCCCATCACCCTCTATGTGAAAGATTTCCCCACACGTTTCCCCTAACCTTTACCCCTCTCAACTTGAACCTGTGCCTTCTTGTAGTTGACCTTTCCACCCTGGGAAAAGGCCTCTGACTGTCCATCTTATCTATGCCTCTCATCATCTTATCTATGCCTCTGCCTTTCCAGCGAAAACAATTTGAGTTTATCCAACCTCTCCTCATAACTGAAACCCTCTAGACCAGGCAGCATCCTGGTAAACCTTTTCTGCACCTTATCCAAAACATCCATATGCTTCTGTTAGTATGGTGATCAGAACTGCATGCAATATTCCAAATATGGCCCAACTAAGGTTTTGTACAGCTGTAACATAACTTGCTAGCTTTAATATTTGATAGCCTGGCCAGTTAAGGCAAGTGTGTTGCATACTTTCTTGACCATCTAATCGACCTGTGTTTTTACTTTCAGGCCATCAGGACAATTCACAAGAATACCACTTTCAGGGACAAGCCAAAATATCACACATATGCAGAAAACAGTGATTTGTTGGCAAGTTGACTTTGCTTGGTGGAGGCATTGCATTGAGATTGCACCAGTAAATAATGATTGACAGTTAACTACTTGAGCTTGTATAAATGTTAAACAAGGTGCGGGGAAGCAGTTTGACTCTGATTGGTCAATGTATTGCTGTGAAAAATGAAGCTCTCAAACAACTTGTCACATTTTTGTGTTGAACAGGTGCAGTACATGTACATGGTAAAAACAATGACTGCAGATGCTGGAAACCAGATTCTGGATTAGTGGTGCTGGAAGATCACAGCAGTTCAGGCAGCATCCAAGTAGCTTTGAAATCGACGTTTCGGGCAAAAGCCCTTCATCAGGAATGTACATGTATATGTACATGTCATTGCTGTCTGCAAAGTGCAGGGTCCTACGTATTAACAGGAGTGGCATTCACAACTAACAGGCTGACATTGTGAAACCCAAAGGGCATTCTGCCTAACATGCAAATGACTGATGTTGGCAATGAATTTCAGTGCCATTTTGATGCCATGTAGTAGACCATAGAGCCTGGATACCAGTCTATTGTATCATACAGAATCCCTTTGGCTGTTCTTAAACAGCTTAAAAACTGATCATACCCAACTAGCAACTGCATGCAAAACTCACAATGCAATGTATTACATTAAATTGAACAACATTTGCGGGGTGATCTTGAGTGTGCAAGGAATCATGTTGACATACAATTTAGGATTATCCATTAGGCTGACAGTGTAATGCACCTTAATGTACTGGAAGCTGCATATACTGATAGGCAGAGCCAGGAACGTTGTAGCTAAAATGAGCATGTACATGCAACCTCCCCATTTGAACTCATCAAAATGACTAACAGTACTTGATGGACATTTTCACAGTCAGACCAATGACCAATAAGAGCCAATCTGCTTGTGTTAACATCTGAACAAAACCTAAAATTCAATCATCACTAATTGGTCTACTTTGCATGACAATGTCACTACCAACCTGTGCTCACTTTCCCACTGATTAATGTTGTCTTCTCATACAGTACATATTATTCCCCAGGAATTGGGTATTCTTGCAAATTTTCCTGATGAATGCCAGTTAAAATACTTCAACAAAATGTGAGCTTTTTTCTGAAATACTTAAATTCTGTACAACCAGGCAACTACTAACTCTGTCAGTGTTGCATGTCTCCTCTCTTACATTCGATCATTTCAAAACACAATCTGCTCCTGGGTCTACTAAGTAAAGAAATGATGTGCTCTTCTCTGAGTTTCTTCTGCAGTCCTGTAGCCATTCTGTATCTCATAAATTGTCTCTTCAATACAATCCAGATTACTTTCCCAGTCTGAAGCATTTGTGATCTTGAAGCTACTCAGAGCTGAAGCATCATTCGCCATTGTCTTACCTGCTGTCACTTCTGTAATTTGGATTTGTTGCTTGATCTGTTGCAGGAACAAGCAATAACAACAGATGACAATGGTTAGGTCCACTTAGAAACAGTCTTTCCTATATTTCTTATTTAGTCAGAGATGTGGGTATCATTCACATGAGCCAGCATTTAACATGCATCTTGAATTGCCTTAAGAGGTGGCAGTGAGATATACCACAATGTTGTTAGGGGGTGAGTTCCAACATTTAGATCCAATGATACTGAAAGGACGGTGATACATTTTCAAGTCAGGATGGTGTGTGGCTTGGAGAAGAAATTGCAGGGGGTGGTGTTCCCATGTATCTGCTGCCTTTGTCCTTCTGGATAGGTTGTGTTGGAAGGTGCTGGTTAAGAGCCCATGGCATTTCTGCAGGACATCTTGTAGATGGCACTCACTGCTGCTACCGAACTTCGGTGGTAGAGGGAGTGGACATTTTGGGATGTGATGCCAATCAAACGAGCTGTTTTATCTTGAATGGTGTTAATCTTCTTGGTGTTGTGAGAACTGCACTTATCTTGGCAAGTGGTGAACATTCCATTACACTCCTGACTTGAGCCTCTAGATGGTGAACAAGTTTTGGAGTGTCAGGAGGTGAGTTGTTCAGTGGAAAATTCTGAGCCTTTGACCTGCCTTTGTAGCCATTATACTTATATTTCAGGTTAGCTTCTGGTCAACAGTAAACCCAGGATGTTGATAGTGGGGGATTTAGCAATGTAAAATCCATTGATTATCAAGGTGTGTATTATTTAGAATCTTTCCTGTTTGAGAAGGCTGTAACTTGGCACTCATGCAGTGGAAGTGTTAGTTGCCAGACGATAGCCCGAGTTCAGATATTGTCCAGGTCTTTCTGTATTTGGACATAAATTGCTTCAGTATCTGAGGAGTCAAGAATTGTGCTGAACACTGTGCAATCACTGGTGAAAAACCTAGTTTTGACTTTATGATGGATGGAAACTCATTGATAAAAAAAACTGAAGATAATTGTGTCAAGGACAGATCTCAAGAACTGCTGTGGAGATGTTAACATTGGTAAAAGGGAAAATGCTGAAGTAAATTGTAGTGGGTAAATCACCACAAGTTACCTTTAATTCAGCTTCTTAAGAAAGCTCACAGACAATCAAATACCTAAACAATGATTTAAACTTTCTTGCATGTAACATCCAAGCAAGATGCTCAAGTGAGCAAATTAAGTCTCACAAGACAACTTGACTATTATCCAATTAATGGTGGAACCTAGCCACAATTCCACCCACCATGCCTGTCTCCGGGTTTCAATCCTTATACAGTCATAGAGTCATAGAGATGTACCATATGGAAATAAACCCTCTAATCAACCTGTCCATGCCAACCAGATATCCTAAACTGGTTTAGTCCCACTTGTCAGCATTTGCTTTATATCTATCTAAACCCTTCCTATTCATGTACCCATCCAATATCTTTTAAATGTTGTAATTGTACCAGCCTGCACCACTTCTTCCAGCTGCAAAGTTGTTCTCCGGAGTTCTTACTAAAAGGGGAATTCTGGTGTTTGACTCTTAGACAGTTTTTCATCCTTCAGGTCTATGATGTGATATTCTTGATGATTGTTTCAAGACCATTTGTCCAAAATGTTGATTACTCTTTTGGACCCCTCGTGACTGCATCTTGCTTTCTTATCAGAAGTAACTTCTTTGTTCCTTGTTACACTTGGCCTTAACTGTCTACTTGAAGACACATCCTGTCTTTTAATTACTCCTTAAGTTGTTCTGCAGGCAGTCATTTATCCTTGGGGCATGAGGCATCCAGTTTGTCATGCAAATGTCAAAGCAGTTTTGTTTATTTTCTCTTCATTTTCCAGACATGACTATTTGCTTTCAATTTCTATGCAACAGCTTGTCTTTGTTCCTTAATAACTTATTCCAAACTGAGTTATTGCTGCTGCTTCCCATGTGTAACAATTTATCTTTTGTTGATTCATTCGATCCATGAACAGTTGTTAAAATTCTGAAGGGATATGATAACAGGACACTGAGAACATATCGACTGGATAAGACAAAGCTGACAAGATTTATGACTGGAAAATATTGCTGACAAATGTATTGGAGTTCTTTTCAGGATGTAGCCAGTGGAATATGTAAGGGGGAACCAATAGATCTGGTGTATTTAATTCTCAGAAAAATAAATCTTCAATGGGAAGGTGAGAGTGCAAGTTCATAATTCCTTGAAAATTGAGGCACAGGTAGATAGGATAGTGAAGAAGGCATTTGATATGCTTTCCTTTATTGGTTAGCGCATTGAGTGCAGGAGTTTAGATTAGAGTGGTGCTGGAAAAGCACAGCAGGTCAGGCAGGATCCGAGGAGCAGGAAAATTGACGTTTCGGGCAAAAGCCCTTCATCAGGAATGGATGGTTGGGAGGTCATATTGCAGCTATATAGGACGTTGGTTAGGTCACTTTTGGAATACTGCATGTGATTCTTGTCTAGCGACTATCGGAAAGATATTGTGAAACTTGAAAAGGTTCTAAAAGGATTTACAAGGATGTTGCCAAGGTTGGAGTATTTGAACAACAATTGGAGGTTGAATAGGCTGGAGCTATTTTTCCCAAAGCATCAAAGGCTTCAGATTTACAAAATCATGTGGGGCATTGGTGATTAACCAAAGTCTTTTCCCCAGTCCAGAACTAGAAGGCATAGGTTGAATGTGAGAGGGAATATTTAAAAGGAATCTAAGGGGAAACTTTTTTCATGCAAAGGATGGTGTGTGAATGGAATGAGCTGCCAGAGGAAGTGGTGGAGGCTGATACAATTGCATTTAAAAGGTATCTGGATGGGTATTTGAATAGGAAGGGTTTAAAGCGATATGGATCATGCTGGAAAATGGGACTGGATTAATTTAGAATATCGGGTTGACATGGATGGGTTGAACCAAAGGGTCTGTTTCTGTGCTGTAAAGCTCTAAGACTCAATGACTCTATGATATTGGCACTATACTGGCATGGATTGAGTTAAAAATCACACAACACCAGGTTATAGTCCAACAGGTTTAATTAGAAGTACTAGCTTTTGGAGACACAACAACAGGATGAAGGAGCAGCACTTGTGTTGTGTTGGGTTATAGTAAAACAGGTTTAATAGGAAGCACTAGCTTTCGGAGTGCTGCTCCTTCATCCTGTTGTTGTGTCTCCAAAAGCTAGTACTTCTAATTAAACCTGTTGGACTATAACCTGGTGTTGTGTGATTTTTAAACTTTGTATACCCCAGTCCAACACCGGCATCTTCCAATCATGGCACGGACTGAGATTTGGTTACCATATCGAAAAGAGAGAGTAGGAAATAATAAGTTAATTTTTGCAGTGATTGTAACAAGGTCAGAGAGGTGGACCTCTCCAATACGTTCCCTGATTGGAGTTGTGAGCCTGGTTCAATCAGGGAGCCCTAGCTGACAGATAGAAACAGGAGTGTCAGAGGTTCTGTCCACTCTGAGAGCTGGCTCTGAGAGAGCTGGATCAGTGAGTCAAAAACACTCCAGTGGTAATAAATGGTGACTTGGTGACATGATACTGACCACTGTGGAGCTATTTCAGTGGTGATGAGAGAAAAGCATCTTCTTGATGAAATTCGCTCGCAATAATCGGCTTTGAGTTGGGGTAAGCATTTCTGATATCATGCCGTTATTTAGGAACCTTGACTCACTCAATCCAATGCAGATGACAAGGCCTAGTATGTGGAAAGAATATGTTATTTTTTTCTAGACAAATAACATTGGGGCAGATGAGAAGCAAAACGTCATTTTCCTGACAGCTTGTGGACCTGCAGCTTTTTCGACTATTAGGAGCCTTACCTCCCCCGAGGCAACAGGCACTAAAACATTTCAAGAGTTGATGGATTTAGCTAAGGAATATTACAGCCCCAAGCCTCATCTAACTCTGAGATGCTATTGGTTTTACCTGGCAATTCAAGAACCAGTGAAATCTGTATTGGAATTCTTAACTAGGTTAAGATCATCAACTGAGGCATGTGACTTTCATTTAACCCTTAACAAGATGGTGAGAGACCATTTGGTATGTGGGATTAATGATGTAACCATGCAAAAGAGCCAACTAACTGAAGCACAATTGGACTTTAACAGGCACTACAACTGGCTTTACCATTGGAAAATGCAGCAGGTGGAGCATATGTGTTGCAGAGTATTCGGATGGATGTGGACACCCTTGTCAGTCCAACTGAGCTTAGGAAAACACTACTTGAAAGAAGGCTATTGTATAGCCTCATTCACGTCATTTCGTGATGACAGGGACTCAAGGTCAGCCAACAGCAAAACTGCAAAACAAAACCAAGACTTAACCAAATGGTTAAATTTTCTTCAGGATCTGGACTGGCAAATCATTATCGGTGTTTGGCAGGAAAAGCAGTCCACACTGTGAAGGCACTCTTAAAGAAACAGTCCACAGCATCACCAGATACCAAACTCTCCTGGTTCCTGTTTGATTACAGAACCACCCCTCATGCAACTGCAGGGATAGCTCCAGCAGAGTTGCTGATGGGGAGAAGATTCTGCACCAGGTTAAATCTGATCTTCCTGGACCTGAGGGGATGGTGAAACAGCATCAGGAATGCCGCTAAGTGAGGGATTCAGTTTACTTCAGGGGATAAGGCTTGGTGTAGGAACCACAGGAATAGTCCTGCATGGTAAAGGGGCATGGATGGTGTGAAGTCAGGTTCAGTGATGCATAATGTTCAGGTAGATGCCACAGTCCTGAACAAGCACATGGACCATATGAAAGCTGCAAACTCACAAACGGGGCAGGAAGAAAATGTGCTCAGCTCCTTGACAGTCTTTCAGACTGTTCTAGAACCCGTGCAGTCTCCCTCTCTGTCAAGAGTTGAAGATAACTCAGAGTCTAAGATGGATACGATGGACGTTGTTGCCTTGACATCTTTGCATCCTGAAGAAAAAAATGAGTTTCTTCCGAGACTCTCCAGTTGCAAGAGGCGAACTATTGTACATTACTTGCCGCCCATGTCGAAAGCAGAGTTAGGGGAAACAGACCCAGTGTTAAAATGCCCCAGGAAGAGCTACAAAACAAAAGGCTATGTCCTTGGATTCAGAGAGGGGGGGGGGGGAAATGCAGTGATTGTAAGGAGGTCCACCAAGTGGACCGCATGGCTGTTAATCTGATCCAATCAGGGAGCCCTGGCTGACAGATAAAGAACAAGAGAGTTAGATGTCTTGAGGGAGCTGGGTCAGTGTCAAGGATACCCCATGTCTTTATAAAGGTTTGCTTAGTGACAGGATACCAGCCTCTGTGGAGTTTGTTCAATTTCCAGAACGGAAGGTGTTAAATAGCAGAGTACTGCAGAGGTTAGTTTTTGGGTCCCAGCTATTCACAATGGTCCAGAGGAGGAAATCAAATGTAATATTCCGAATAACAACCAAAAGAACTGTGGATGCCATAAATCAGAAACAAAAACAGAAATTGCTGGAAAAGCTCATCAGGTCTGGCAGCATCTGTGGAGAGAAATCAGAGTTAACATTTCAGGTCCATTGACATTTCCTCAGAACTGTTGGTGGCTAGGAAAGTTTTGTTTTATGCAGAAAATATGGGTGGGGGTGGAGTTGCTAAGGAGTAAACAATAAGTGGAGAAATATAATATTTCCAAGTTTGCTGACAACACAAAACAGGTGAATGTGTGAGTGTTGAGGATTATATCACTCTTCAGAGCAATCCAAACAAGTTGGGTGAGTGAGCAAGTGGGCATATGCAGTATAATGCAGGCATTTGTGAAGATTTTCACTTCAGAAGGGAAAACAGAACAGCAGAGTATTGTACACCAAGGTATCACTGTTTAGAACAATGTACAATGGAACCTGAGTGTCATTGTGCATCTGACATTGAGAGCAAGCATTCAGGAGCAGTAATCATTTAGAAAGGCAAATGGTATGTGAGTCTTTATTGCATTAGGATTTGAGGACAGGAATAAGGAAGTCTTACTGCGGGGATACAGGGCTTTGGAGAGCCCACATCTCGAGTATTGTGCAATCATTTGAAAAAAATATTCATTCTGGGGATGAGGGCATTGCTGAGTAGACTAGCATTTATTGCCCATCCCTAATTGCCCAGAGGACAGTTAAGAGTCAACCACATTGCTCTGGGTCTGGAGTCACATGTAGGCCAAACCAGGTAAGGATGGCAGTTTCCTTCTCTAAAGGACATTAGTGAACCAGATGTGTTTTTTCAACAATCGACAATGGATTAATTGTTATCATTAAATGCTTAAGTCCAGATTTTTTTTAAAATTTGAATTCACATTTATCCACAGTAAAGATTACATTACTGAAGGAAGGATGTACTTATCACAGAGGGAATACAGCGACTAGATCAGTCACTGTAACGGCAAGTTTGTTGTATGCAGGAAGGATCATATTGACTGAGATTGTACTTATTGGAGTTTTGAAAAATGAGAGGGATCTCTTTGAAACATACAATTCCGCCTCGGCTAGACTGACCAGATGCAGGGATGAGGAGAGGTGATAGTCCTGTGAAATTCTCTTTCACAGAAGACTGCGGACACCAAGTATTGAATATATGTAAGAAAGGATTTGGTACATTTAGAGATAAGTAAGGAAGAGTTACATTTATATGCAATAAAGGGTATGAAAAGAAAGTGGGTTCATGGTGTTGAAACAGTGAATCAGCCATGATCGTGTTGAATAGGAAGCAGACCAGACGTGTTGAATGGTCTACTCCTGTTTCTATTTTTGACATTCCTATTGTTATGGATCAGACCAGACCCTGTCAAAATCCTTTAAAAAGGATAGTCTGGACCCTAACTTTTTCTTATTTTACAGATAGATGTGAAGTACCGTGTTCCAGATGCAATTTGACTGGTCAAACCACTCGACATTAAGCAAACCACCGTTTATTTAAACAGTATAGCTAAAATGCAAGCAAAAGAAAGAGGAATTTAGAATAACTTAATGATTAGAAAACTTTTAATTGAATAATAGATACTGTACCAAAAGGGCATTCTATTACAACACACATTTTGTTATTGCAAAATTGCTGTAATGCAATGGATGAAATTGCTTTTTCCAAAGCACCTTTAAAACCTGTGTTGGCTCTACAATTACATCACGATTACAGTGCCAACACTTCAAGCGCTGTTTCCAAAGTACAATTTTTCTATAATGCGGGGTTGCATAATACCGCAAACATCATATTATAGAAGAACTACCTGCACTATGAATTAATTGTTCCAATATGATAACATCCCATAAATATACCCCTTGGCAAAAAGGCAAACTCAGTCACAGATTCCCACATGCAGTTTGCGAATCCAGGAGGAAGAGAGATCCAGAGAAGGTTCAGAAAGTGTAGCAGTCAATAGACATTCACTGAAGACAACAACTGTTTTGAAATGCCAACAATTTCTGCTACTTCAAGATGAAAAAAAAACACAGAAAGCCGGTTTTATGAGAGCTAAGCACACCCAGGCTGCTTCCATTGTTCCGACTTAAAAAAAACCAAGGCCTCACAATTTGTTTATTTAAGTCATCTTCAGTCGGCAATTTGGTACCTCTGCCTTCCAACCTCTTTTCAAAACTAAAACGGCAATATAACCCTTGAAAATTGACAGCATTGTCATCAAATATTATCCAAAGTTAAAAACCACACAACACCAGGTTATAGTCCAACAAGTTTATTTGAAAATACAAGCTTTTGGAGCTCTGCTCCTTCATCGATTAGCTAATGGGCCCGCAAGTGTATAGATTAGGTGCATTAGCCATGGGAAAAGTAGGGTTACAGGGAAAGGGTAGGGAGATAGGTCTGTGTGGGATGGTCCTTAGAGGGTTGGTGCGATTTGTTGGGCCGAATGGCCTGTTGCCACACTGTGGATTCTGTGAAACTGAAAGCACTGGAAATGTGAAATCCAAGCATACACTGTGGAGCAATTTCCCATGGCCAATTCACCTAACCTACACATCTTTGGAATGTGAGAGGAATCTGGAGTACCCACAGCAAACCCACGCAGACACGGGGAGAATGTGCAAACTCCACTCAGACAGTCACCTGAGACTGGAATCGAACCTGGGTCCCTGGCGCGATGAGGCAGTAGGGCTAACAACCGAGCCACCGTGCCACTCCAATCTGGTCACTTCTGTCTGGTAAAGTCTTACGGTGCTCAGTTAGTCAACCGATCTTTCCTTAGGACTTGGTCTTTCAGTAATAATCTGCAGTCATTCACTACTTGCTAACCTGTGCACGGCTACCAGCTGTTCTAACGCCTCCTAATGACAGTTCAAAGCTAATTGCTGAGATTCTGCTGCTTTAACAAATGTCGTGGCATGAGAGAGCTCCCTTGAACAGTTTTGGTGCAGCTGCAGTGGGGGCTAATGAGCCGCCTTAATAACTGATAAGCCTTAAGCAATGCTCAATTAACCCTTCAACAGCGCACTAATAATCATTTCTAGGTTCATCGCCCTTTCTAAATAATGGGCCCAAACCCTTCCCATTCCATTCGACTGTTCGCCATTCCAGTCAATCGAGTGGCTTTCCATTTGCTTCTATTAAGTGAGGTAACAGCTTCGAAGCAAAAGGCCTGCAATTGGTCCTTAAATTCTGCGAATATCTCACTCATCCACTTCTGGCCTCTTTTACTTCATTGTTCTTTATACTCAAATATTAACAACTATTCTTTCCAATCCTCCCAGTCCCAAGCTCTGGAATTTCTCTAAATTGCCTCTCTTCCTGAAGGTCATAACAAACAAGAGCAAGAAGCGTTCTTTTGCCCGGTTGAATTTGGTCTGCCAATCAATCGCATCAATTGTGGCATTAACCTCATTTTGTTGCCTGTTCTCCACAACCCATTCCCCCCCAACTGCTCACCCCCATAATCTTTGACTCCCATATAGATTAAAAAATCTATCTAACATCAGTGTTGAATGTTATCAATATCACTACTGCTCACTGAGGAACAGACTTCTAAAGACTCATGACCCTCTGTTAGAAAGAAACCCTCCACTCCATCTTAAGTGGGAGAACTCTTATTGTTGAACTGTACCTCTGATTCTAAATACACCCTCAAAAGGAATCATCTTGCCTTATCAGGTCCCCTCAGAACTTTCCAATACAAACAAAGTACTGCACAGGGAATATTGGAGAAACTTGGTAGCATCTGTGGAGAGTGAAACTGAGTTAACATTTCAAGACTAGTTTGACTCTTCTTCAAATTCCAAAGAAAACCTTGAAAAAAGAGAAGGGATCTCATAGAAACCGATAAAATTCCAACAGTATTAAATTGTGTAAATGTAGGAAAGATGTTCCCGATAATCCAGAACCAAGGGTCACAGAGTCGGGATATGGGGTAGATCACTGAGGACTGAGAGGATGACAAATGTTTTCACACAGAGAGTGTGAGCTTGTGAAATTCTCTGTCACAAAAGATGCTGTGAACAAAACATTTAACATTTTCAAGAAGAAATTGTACAGGGCTTGTCATAGGAGAAGTAGTTGAGGGCTCTGAGGGTATAGTCACAGGGGATTGCGGCATTGCCTCTCTGCCCCTCCTGGCGCACATCCATCTATCTGATTGAACCTTTGGTGTGACCACGTCCCTGAAACTCCCATCTATTAAACTCCCCTCCCCCCCCCACCACCCCTAACTACCACCACTGTTGGCTCCTCAATGAGTGCTACGTAGAACAACTCAATTGGTCGTCAATGGGTCCAACTGCTGCATCAACTGAACCACGTGGTCTGAGAGGAGCAGGAGGACAACTTCCTGTAGACATTATTGTCAGGGACATTTAACTTCTCCCTGATCTCTCCCATCTTATAGGAGGAGTAGACCACACCACTAAGTGCCATTGTTACCCCTCTTGCTGAGATATTTGTATCATCGACAGTCACAGGTGAGGTGCCAGAAGACTGGAGGTTGGCTAATGTGGTGCCACTATTTAAGAAAGTTGGTAAGGGCAAGCCAGGGAACTATAGACAGGTGACTAGATTAGAGGGTTGCTAGAAAAGCACAACAGGTCAGGCTGCATCCAAGGAGCAGGAAAATTGATGTTTCGAGCAAAAGCCCTTCATCAGGAATCCCTGATGATGTCTCTCAAACTTGATTGAGCTTTTTGAAGAAGTAACAAAGAGGGCAGAGTGGTAGATGTGATCTATATGGATTTCAGTAAGGCGTTTGACAAGGTTCCCCATGGGAGACTGGTTAGCAAGGTTAGATCTCACGGAATACAGGGAGAACTAGCAATTTGGATACAGAACTAGCTTAAAAGGTAGAAGACAGAGGGTGATGGTGGTGGAGGGTTGCTTTTCAGACTGGAGGCCTGTGACCAGCGGAGTGCCACTAAATTATTTGGATGCGAGCATAAGTGATACAAGTTAGTATGTTTGCAGATGACACCAAAATTGGAGGTGTAGTGGACAGCAAAGAAGGTTACCTCAGATTACAAAGGGATCTTGATCAGATGGGCCAATGGGCTGAGCAGTGGTAGATGGAGAATAATTTAGATAAATGCGATGTGCTGCATTTTGAGAAAGCAAATCTGGGAAGGTCCTAGGGATTGTTACTAAATAAACAGACCTTGGAGTGCAGGTTCATAGCTCCTTGAAAGTAGAGTCGCAGGTAGATAGTTTAGTGAAGAAGGAGTTTGGTATGCTTTCTTTTATAGGTCAGAGAATTGAGGAGTTGGGAGGTCATGTTGCAGCTGCATAGGACATAGTTTAGGCCACTGTTGGGAATATTGCATGCAATTATGGTCTACCTGTCAGAGGAAGGATGTTGTGAAACTTGAAAGGGTTCAGAAAAGATTTACAAGGATGTTGCCAGGGTTGGAGGATTTGAGCAACAGGGGAAGGTTGAATAGGCTGGGGCTGTTTTCCCTGGAGCATCAGAGGCTGAGGGGTGACCTTAGAGAGGTTTATTAAATCATGAGGAGAATAGGTAGGATAAATAGACAAATTATTTTCCCTGAGGTGGGGATCCAGAACTAGAGGGCATAGGTTTAGGCTGAGAGGGGAAAGATATAAAAGAGACCTAAGGGGCAACTTTTTCACGCAGAGTGTGGTACTTGTATGGAATGAGCTGCCAGAGGAAGTGGTGTAGGCTGGTACAATTGTAACATTTAAAAGGGACCTGGATAGGTATATGCATGGGAAGGGTTTGGAGGGATAAGGGCAGGGCATTGGCGGGTGGGACTTGATTGGGTTGGGATATCTGGTCAGCAGGACGATTTAGACCGAAGGGACTGTTTCTGTGCTGCATGACTCTAGTAACAACTGGATAAAAAGGAAAGGAAAGTCCTTTATCTTGCTGTATCTTAATAATGCTCACCCTCCTCTGAGAAGCTCCACACTCACCAAAACCCACGCTTTGACCTCATCAGCTCCACTTTGACCCTTGCAACCCCTCTCCAAAATGGCCACTCCTACCCCCTTGCTTATGCTGCCAGTCACAAGGAAAATCTCTATACAGTCACTTCTCACTAGCTCCCTCTGTTATCATGAATTAATTGCAGTACAGCAGGAGGCCATTCAGCCCATTGAGTCTATGCCTGTGCTTCATACAGCAACTCAATTGGTCCCATTCCCCTGCTCAATCCCAATAGTCCCACTAGTCTAATGCCAACAAGTGGCCGACCAATGTCCTTCTGAAATTTCTGATCATCTCTGCTTCCACTTCCTCATTAAAAATAGTTTGTTGCGTAAAAGCGCTTTTCTCTTGCAAACTAGATGGGAAGGCAAGTGCTGAGGTTGTCCTAAAGAGTCAACGGAGCGATATAGACAGATTTAGTGAATGGCCAAAAACTTGGTGTGTGGAATATAATATGGGGAAATCTGAGGTTATGTAACTTACATAGAAGAATACAGCGCAGTACAGGCCCTTCGGCCCTCGATGTTGCGCCGATCAAAGCCTACCTAACCTACACTAACCCACTATCCTCCATATACCTATCCAATGCCCGCTGAAATACCCATAAAGAGGGAGAGTCCACCACTGCTACTGGCAGGGCATTCCATGAACTTACGACTCGCTGAGTGAAGAACCTACCCCTAACATCAGTCCTATATCTACCCCCCCTTAATTTAAAGCTATGCCCCCTTGTAATAGCTGACTCCATACGTGGAAAAAGGTTCTCACTGTCAACCCTATCTAACCCCCTAATCATCTTGTACACCTCTATCAAGTCACCCCAAACCTTCTTTTCTCCAATGAAAACAACCCCAAGTGCCTCAGCCTTTCCTCATAGGATCTTCCTACCATACCAGGCAACATCCTGGTAAACTTCCTCTGCACCCGTTCCAGTGCCTCCACATCCTTCCTATAGTATGGCGACCAAAACTGCACACAATATTCCAGATGCGGCCGCACCAGAGTTTTATACAACTGCAGCATGACCTCAGGACTCCGGAACTCAATTCCTCTACCAATGAAAGCCAGTACGCCATATGCCTTCTTCACTGCACTATTTACCTGGGTGACAACTTTCAGAGATCTGTGTACATGGACACCAAGATCCCTCTGCTCTTCCACACTACCAAGTATCCGACCATTAGCCCAGTACCCCATCTTTTTGTTACTCTTACCAAAGTGAATCACCTCACACTTAGCTACATTGAACTCCATTTGCCACCTTTCTGCCCAGCTCTGCAGCTTCTCTAAATCCCGCTGTAACCTGCCATATCCTTCCTCACTGTCTACAACTCCTCCAACTTTCAAATCATCCGCAAACTTGCTCACCCAACCTTCTAACCCGTCCTCCAGGTCATTTATAAAAATGACAAACAGCAATGGTCCCAAAACAGATCCTTGTGGAACACCGCTAGTGACGGCACTCCAAGATGAACCTTTGCCATCAACTACTACCCTCTGTCTTCTTCCAGCCAGCCAATTCCTAATCCAAACCTCCAACTCACCCTCAATGCCATATCTCTGTATTTTCTGCAGTAGCCTACCATGGGGGACCTTATCAAACGCCTTACTAAAATCCATATATACCACATCTACCGCTTTCCCCTCATCTACCTCCTTAGTCACCTTCTCAAAGAATTCAATAAGGTTTGTGAGGCACGACCTGCCCTTCACAAAACCATGCTGACTATCCTTGATCACATTATTCTTATCCAGATGTGCATAAATCCTAACCCTTATAATTCTCTCTAAGACTTTGCCCACAACAGAAGTGAGACTCACTGGCCTATAGTTACTAGGATTATCCCTACTCCCCTTCTTGAACAAGGGAACCACGTTTGCTAGCCTCCAGTCCTCTGGCACTACTCCTGTAGACAAAGAGGACACAAAAATCAAGGCCAATGGCTCTGCAATCTCCTCCCTTGCTTCCCAGAGAATCCTAGGATAAATGCCATCAGGCCCAGGGGACTTATCTATTTTCACCCTTGCCAGAATTTCCAACACCTCTTCTCTACATATCTCAAAGCCATCCATTCTACTTATTCGTGCCTCAGTATTCATATCGACAACAATGTCCTGTTCCTGAGTGAATACTGACGAAAAGTATTCATTCAGTGCCTCCCCAATCTCTTCAGCCTCCACACGCAACTTCCCATTACTATCCTTGATTGGACCTATTCCTACCCTAGTCATTCTTTTATTCCTAACATACCTATAGAAAGCCTTAGGGTTTTCCCTAATCCTACCAACTAAGGACCTTTCATGTCCCCTCCTTGCTGCTCTTAGCTCTCTCTTCAGGTCCTTCCGGGCTACCTTATAACTCTCAATCGCCCCTATTGAACCTTCACGCCTCATCTTTACAAAGGCCGCCCTCTTCCATTTAACAAGGGATTCCAATTCCTTATTAAACCACGGCTCCCTCACACGACCCTTTCCTCCCTGCCTGATAGGTACGTACTTATCAAGGACACTCAATAGTTGCTCCTTGAACAAGTTCCACATATCAATTACGCTCTTGCCTTGGAATCTACTTTTCCAATCCACACATCCTAAGTCATGCCTCACCGCATCATAATTTCCCTGCCCCCAGGGAAATTTGGCTGGTGGAATTGAGGAGCTGACGGATATTTAAATGGTGAAAGATTCAGAAACCCACAGGACAGTGGGATTTGAGATTCATTGTGCTTTATTCGCAAAAGTCAAGATTAGAGTAGTGCTGGAAAGGCACAGCAGGTCAGGCAGCATCTGAGGAGCAGGAAAATCGACGTTTCGGGAAATAGCCCTTCATCAGGAATGAGGCCATTAATTGCAAATGTCTATCAGAGTTCAGTGGATAATAGCAAAGTAAATGGAAGACACACTTCTATTTAAAATAGAACAGAATATAAAAACAAGGAAACTATGCTAAAACTATGTAAGGCAGTAGTTAGACCACGTCTGGAATACTGTAAACAGTTTTGATGCCCTTATCTAAGGAAAATATACTAGCACTGGAGGCAGTCTAGAGAAACTTCACAAGGTTGATCCAAGGAATGGAGGGGCTGTCTTATGAGCAGAGATTGAGCAGATTAGGCATGTACCTCATTGGAGTTTGGAAGAATGCGAGGCATGTGTGTAGATTTGGAGAGCATTGTGGGTGAGACTAGGATCAGAGGGCATAGTTGCCAAGTTAGTGGCCACCCAGTTAGGAAATAAGGAGAATCTTTTCTCTGAGAGGGTGATGAATCTATTAAATTCTGTACCACAGAGGTAGTTGAGATTGGGTCATTAAAAATTCATCTTGCTCAGCCTTGAATATACTTAATCAGGAAGGTAATTAAAGTTTGTGGGCAAAAGACAGGAAAGTGGTGCTGAGAATTATCAGATCAGCAATTGAATGGTTGAGCTGACTCAATGAGCTGAATGGCCAGATTCAGCTATATATACTATGGTCTAAAACCTTAAATGTGGGTCCTCTAGTCCATGGACAGTCAGTGAATATACTGACATTAATTAAACTTATCATACCTGTCATAATCTTGGTCGACTCTATCGAACTTCCGTTTCAACCCTTTTCTGCTCCAAAGGTAACATGCTTTACATTTTTCACACTAAGCCTACTGGTAATCCCGTGAATGTGGGGAGACTTTCGGTCACAATGTCCGGCAAATTAAACATAGGAAAACGTCCTTGAAAATAGTTGTAGGATCACGTCGGGTTTCCTCTTGCTCTGATTGGCATTTTGAATTGGAAAGTAATGCAAATCGGTACCTCAGGGAGATGAAAGTTTGCTGCGTGCTATTGATTCCAAGGTAGAAAAAAAAAATCCGATCAGAGCAATTCCTCACTCCATGCCTGTTCCATTTAAAGTGCTGTCATGGATTTGTGGTTCAGAGCAGGTTTTGCAGAGAATGCAAAATCTGTTTTCTTCCAGAATTGGAACTTGAAGCTGTTACTAGTTACATAATCAAACTGGCTGGGTGATAGCCCCGTAAAAGATATTGGGGAAATCAACACTCAGTCTCCTTTGACAGCATCTTCCAAATCATCTCTACCACCTAAGAAGGAGGGACCACTGCGACCTGCAAGTTTCCCGTCAAGCCACACACAATCCTGACTTGGAACGATTGTCCCGTTCCTGCACTGTCACTGGATTAAAATCCTGGAACTCTTTCTCTAACAGCACTGCAGGTGCACCTACAATAGATGCACTGCATAGTACAAGAAAGCAGCTCACCACCATCTTCCAAGTGCCATTAGGGATGGGTTAATAAATGTTGGCCTAGTCAGCATTACCCACATTCCATGAATGAATACAAAAAAACACCGGAAATCTTACCAGAAATTTGGCAGTATCTTGGCTTTTTCTGGTCTGCAAAGTTACCTTGTTTATCTTCATTATGGTTGTAGAGTCCACAGAGGGAGGAGTGAGGCCTCAGAAGAATTTGGACTACAGGATTCAGATTTCATAGAGAGCTAACATTTCCTTGATATGTTACTTACATATACTTGTATCTGTTCAAAGTTGGCAAATAACACAATACGTTTGAGAACTGTGTGGTGGATGTGATCTATTCCAACAGGCAGGCTGCTGGAATGGGTAGTCACGTGACAGATTACATGTCCTGCTGAGAAGTGTGAAGTGATCCATTTTGAGGAAGAACACGAAACGACAAAGTAAAATAAATGGTACCATTCAAAAAGAGGGTGCTAAAGCAAAGGAAGCTATGTTTACATCATCACAAATCATTGCAAATGGCTGGGCAGACTGGGCAAGCAAGTAAAAAAGTATGAGAAATCTGAGACTTTATACAGACAGCCACAGAGTGCAACAACAGAGAATCTATAGTGAACCTTTATAATACTCCCTGGTCAGCCTCACCAGGGAGTGTTGCACACAGTTTGGGACATCACATATCAGGAACTCAGTTTAGATTTAGATTTTATTGTCACATGTATTCAAGTACAGAAGTACAGGAGTATGGTGAAAAGCATATAATGTTGCCAGACACAGTGCCATCTTAATTATAAACATGCCTCGGTATAAAAGCTTAGATACAAAGCAGTAAATGACAGAAACAAAGTTAAGCAATACAGACCATCATAGAATAAGTGGAAAAATAAAAAATAAACTTAATAGTTAATATTAAAGTCCTTCTTCATATAAACTAGAAAAATAAGGAAATAATTTATAAGCTCAAGTCTTTCTTGAGTACTTAGCAATAATGGGTCCCCAATCTCCTCTGCTTCGCTCACTGCCTGAGGGGCCTCAGTTTGCCTGTTTTTGACTTCGCTGCAACAGATACAGGGGGACCACCCTCACCGTTTACTCTTCCCAAATGGCGGCGCTCTGGACCCAATGAAGATGCAATGGTGTCGCCGCTGAAGCTGCTGCTTCCCATCTCCTCCTGCTGCCTCTGGAACATGCCCCGGCAGAAGACGCTCAGAGTCTCCAAATTATCGGGAATGTGCTGGACCCTGCTCTCACTGCCAGACGCCTCAGTGTGTGAAGGCACTGGGGAGGGTGCAGAAAAGGTTTACAAGAATCAATCCAGGATTAAAGAACTTCAGTCCCAGGACAGATTGGTAGAAATGGATTTGCAAACCTGGAAGTGTGCTTCACGGGAACGAGAAGATTGAAAGGAATTTTGATAGAAGTGTTAAAAGTCATGATGTGTCTGGATGGAATGAGAAGAAGGGAAGAACAAAATTAATTTTTCTACAGAGATAGCCATTCTGAACAAAAACTTTGGCACTGGGTGATTCATGAAAGTAAAAATACCAGGCTTACTGTGTTGCTCTGATGATTTACCATATGCTTTCAAGTCACAAATCACGCACAATTCTTCCTGAAATCTTTTTGAAGACAGCTTGCTCAAGAAATACAGTGCTGTGATGTTCATTCAATCCTTCTTTCAAAAGAACAAACTGGTTTCACCCTGAAAGGAAGCTAGTTCTTAGCAGGGCTTTCCTCCAGCTGAAGCAACTAAAACTAGCAACTCTCCTAGTCAGTCATGGCTTGATTAAAAGCAACTCTTCATCCCCAGTCAGGGGATTTCTAGTTGACTTTGACCAAGCAAAATCTCCAATGTCGGCTGTGACCTCCAATAAATTAGTTCAGGTAGTTCCACAAATATGGAATTAAATCCATTTTCCACAATCCTTCCCCTCCAAGCAATGAGAAATATAAAAAAAACATCTTCAGAATGCAGAAAAACTATCTTGGAACACCTGAACGCAAGAGGACTTTTGGACAGTAGATGATCATCAATTGACAAAATTCTGCCTTACACAACATTGTACCTCTGCTGCCTCTGCTATCCAATGAGTCCCACTTCCCAGCTCTTTCCTTATAGTCTTGAAAATGCTTACTTGTTTTAAAAATGAGAAGGTTCTTTCATGCGATGTAGATATCATAAGCAAGGCAAGCATTTGTCATTTCCTTCTAATAACTCATGAAACCTGACTGGAAAGGAACATTATTTATTGCAGAACACCAAAATAGAGCCATTACTCATGGTGTACATATGCTAATCTCAGACCAGCACCAACAGGTCTCAAGACCCATCCCTGGGTTTGCTTTTTTAAAAGTTAATCTATTTTTCTAATTGATCTGTTCAGAGATATAGTCACACACTTCTGGAGCAGGTGGGATTTGAACCAGGGCCTCTGGTCCAAGGGTAGGGAAAATATCACTGCACCACCAAGGGCTCAGGCGATGAGTTCCAGCTTGGTATCTAAGGAATTCTAAAGGAGATTACATTGGTCTTGGGTCTTGTAACGTTTATCCACAAGTTTAAATGTCCTCAAACAAAATGCTTGGGCCATTTCAGAAGGCAGTTGAGGTGATATTGTTGAGGATCTGCAGAAATAAGGATAAGGCACAGAAATTTCAGGACTGTAGATTTCCCTCCTAACAGGACATGAGTAAACCAGATAGGTTTACCCCCAACAATTGCTGATTAACAGTATCACTGTTTCAATTCCATATATCCCCTGTTCTGACCTTCTGAAGGAGGGAAGATCATTGAAGATTTGAGTATGTGTTTGCTGGCATTCAGAAGAATGAAATGGGTCACAATGAAGCATGTAGAATTCTGACAGGATTGGACAGACTGGATGCAGGGATAATGGAGCTGTTGGCTGGGTTGCACTGTACAAGTTGACTGTCTCAGGATACAATGTAGACCATTAAGGACTGAGGTGAGGAGAAACTCCTTCACCCTGCAGAATTCTCTTCCACAGAAGGCTTTGGAGACCAATACATAGAATCACTGCTGTGAGGGATACAGTGCTGTGATGTTCTTTCAATTATTCTTTCAAAAAAAACAGGTTTCACCCGGAAAGGAAGCTTGTTCTTAGCAGACTTTCCTCCAGCTGAAGCAACTAAAACAAACAATCTCCCAGCCAGTCGTGGAAGCGGAGGCTTTGGTCCAACTTGTCCATGATGACCAAGTCTCCCAATCCAAAACTAATCCCACTTACCCCCATTTGGCCCACATTCCTCTAAATGTTTCTTATCCATGTAACAAACTACATTTAGGAAAGAGACGGATTTTGAGGCTGAGGATGTTATGGATATGGGGAGAGACTAGGAGAATGGCCTTGAGATGCAGGATTAACCATATTTTTATTGAATGGTGGAGCTGGTTCAGTAAGCTAAATAGGTTACTTCTCCTACTTTCGATGTTTCTATTATTACCAGACAGAGGGCCGTTGCCCGTTAGGCAGGCAGCCAGGAAATTGGTTTCTGCACAAAACCAACTCCCTGCTAGGAGGGAGGATTTTCTCAGATTATTCGGATGAAGCCCACGATTCAATAACACTCTTGACTCAAAGAGCATGTAATTGGCTGCATCACCGTCTTTGAATTGCAATGGGTCGCTATGCTGACCTGTTGATTCTTAAACCGCTGGGGAAGATATCATTCTGGGGAGTCAGGAGTCACATATCTGCCAAACTAATGAAAGATGGCAGATTTGCCTCCCTGGAGGCCATTATTGAATCAGATGCATCTTTTCACTGTCTCAGTAATTTGGCCACCATTGCTGATACTAACTTTTTTTCCTTCGAGCTGTAATTAATGAACTGCATGCAATTAAATTCCCTTGATGTTATGGTTAGCCTTGAACCCACGCCTCTCTGATCATTAGTCCAGCTCAGCCGATTAATGGACCAGTAACATAACCCCCATGCTATCGTATCAGTGAGAGCTCAAGCTGTCTGTGTTCCTTCTGAACTACACTGTGTCCAATATCCTGTCTGTATCAAACACGGATCCACATTTCTTTTCCATAGAAGATAGTGGTCAATTCTTTTTAACAGTTCATTTCACACTCCAGTAACCCGCTACATAAAGAAAGTTCCCCTCATCTCTTTTTTCTCTCTCTTCGCAACAGTTTTAAATTCATGATGTTTTGTCACTGACTCCCTTAGCTAAGAAAATAGTGTTTCCCTTTTCAAAGCTTTTCCTAATTTTAAAGTCTCCATTAAATCAGCTTTCAACTTTCTATTTTCCCAGTGGCGATCATTCCATTACCTCAGGCATCTACTCAGAACTATATCATTGTTATTTTTTAATCCCTCATGTATCACAGTGAACATATAGCCTGTGCATGTTTTATGGTCTTAATATACTTCCTATAATGGAGCACTTAAACTACAGAGTGTTCGAACTGTGGAGTAACCATGGTCTTGCACAAAGCTGTCAATATCTCATTACTCCAAACTTCACAGTTTCCTACTTATAAAACTCGATATAGTGTTGGTCTTTTCATGGCTTTATCTATCTGCAGGTATGATTGGAAGATATTCGAGGTTGGCGATCTGCCTTGATGGCAACAGTCAAGGAGCAGTATTGAGTTGTTCACCTGCTGTCCATCAGTGTTCCATTCTGTCAAAGGCAGCAAATCTGAGGCCAGAATTTTAACAGCGTACCTTAAATCTCGCGGCTCGGTCCAAGCACAACTCTTGAGTCAGTGCAAGTGAAGAGTGGTGATTTTACCAGTAGCAGCTATTTAATGGGAGAGATGATGTGGAGGTGCCAGTGTTGGACTGGGGGTGACAATGTCAGAACTCACACGGCACCAGGTTATTGTCCAACAGTTTTATTTGAAGTCGGTGCTCCAAAAGCTTGTGATTTCAAATAAACCTGTTGGACTGTAACCTGGTGCTGTGTGACGACTGGAAATGGGAGAGGCAATGGCCAAGAGGCATTATCGCTGGATTGTTAACCCAGGTAATGTTCTGGAGATTGCATTCAACTTTCACCATGGCAGGAGGTGTAATTCAAATTGAATAAAACTCTTCTTTTACTTACTGTCAATTGTTGGGAAAACCCATTTGGTTCACTAATGTCCGCTAGAGAAGGAAACCACCATCCTTAAATGACCTGGCCTACGTGTGACTCCAGATCCATAGCAACATGGTTGACTCTCAGCTGCCTTCTGAGCATTAAATCCTGCCTTAACCAGTGGCACCCATATCCAATGAATGAATGAAAAGAAATGGTCTGTCGCTCAACACTATCTGCTCAATCTGCGGGTTGGCACCAGCAAGAGAGATGGTTGCATCTCAGGCATCTGGGGGAAGGAGAGGGCACTTCTCTATTGAGGGGCTCTCACAGGTGTGTGGCTCAGATTGTTTTTATTAGATTACTTTTGACAGATTTTAAAGACCAGAGAAGGGAGTGTTTGGTAGGTGTATGGGAGTGGCTGTGATTTGGGAGGTTGGTGAATTTCTCAACAGCGCATCTTGTCGATAGTACACACTGCTGCTATTGAGTGTCGGTGGTGGATGGAGTGGATATTTGTGGATGCGTTGCCAATCAAGTGGACTGCTTTGTCCTGCACGATGTTGAGTTTCATTTTCAGGTATGCCTGGTGCTGCCCCTGGCATGTCCCCCTGCACTCTCCACTGAACCAGGGTTGATGTTCTTGCTTGATGGTAATGGTTGAGTGGGGTGGGTACTGGACGCTGAGGTTACAGATTGTGTTGGAGTACAGTTCTGCTGCTTTTGATGGTTCACAGTGCCTCATGGATGCCCAGGCTTGAGTTGCTAGATCTGTTTGAAGTCTGTCCCACTTGGCATGGTGATAGTGCCAATGAACACAACGGAAGGCATACTCAATGTGAAGGCAGGACTTCACATCCACAAGGTCTGTGCGGTGGTCGCCCTTGAACAGATACACCCACAGCCAGCAAATTGATAAGGATAAGTTCAAGTGTGTTTTTCCCTCTTGTTGGTTCCCTCACGATTTGCTGCAGACTCATCTAGCAACAATGGCATTTCAGACCCGACCAGCTCAATCAGTCATGCTGCTACATTGAGCCACTCTTGGTAGTAAACATTGAAATCCCTCACCCAGAGTACATTTTGTACCCTTAGCATCTTCAGTGCTTCCTCTAAGCGCTGTTCAGCATGGAACCAATTCATTAGCCAAGGGAGGATGGTACAAGGTAATTGGAAGGAGTTTTTCTTGCTCTCCATGTTGACCCTGAAGCCATGAATCAATGTTGAGAACTCAACTCCCTCCTGACTCTATACAACTGTATTAACTTCTCTGTTAGGACCACCCTCCCAGTGGGACAGGACATATCCAGGGATGATGATGGTGGTGTCTGCGACACAGTCATATTCACTAAAACATAACTCAGAGACAATGTCAGACTGTGCTTGCAGCTCTCCCAATTTTGGCACTCGTCCCCAGATATTAGTGAGGATGAGTTTGCAAGTTTCTGCCATTGACTTTTCTGATGCCTAAGTCGATACCAGATGGTCCATCCGGTGTCATTCCTTTGCTGAAAGTTTGTAGCAATTGATGCAACTGAATGGCTTGTTAGGCCATTTCAGAGTCAACTACTAAGTCTGAAGTCATATGTCGGCCAGACTAGGTGAGAATGTAGGATTTATTTCCCTTAAGGGCATTAGTGAGCCAGATGGGGCTTTTGCAACAATAGACAACGGTTTCATGGTTGTCAGTAGAGTCATAGAGATGTACAGCATAGAAACAGACCCTTCAGTCCAACTCGTCCATACCAACCAGATATCCTAACCTAATCTAGTCCCATTTGCCAGCACTTGACCAATATCCCTCTAAACCCTTCCTTTCCACGTCTTCCTCTGGCAGCTCATTCCATACACACATGACCTTGTGTGTGAAAAAGTTGCCCCTTAGGTCCCTTTTATATCTTTCCCCTCTCACCCTAAACTAGAGTTGCCCTCTAGTTTTCGACTACCCCACCCCAGGAAAAAGACATTGTCTATTTATCCTACCCATGCCCCTCATGATTCTTAATTCCAGATTTCTTTTATTGAGTTCAAATTCCACTGACTGCTGTGGTGGGATTTGAACACAGGTTCCCAGAATATGAACTGAGTTTCTGGATGAATGGTCCAGCAATGATCCCTCTTGGCCATCATCAGCCATGTTGCAATACATCCCTCAAGGAAATATACAACAGCGGGACACAGCAAAAGGTGAACTATTCCATCAAGACTAAGCACAATTAGTCCCTTTCCCTGTTCATTCTCACTCAGAGGGGATGATGACATTGGGAACTGGATAAATAATCCTGCGACGTTTGAAGATTTGTGTTCCAATAAGGAACTTGCTCAGTGACACTGAAGGAACAATGTTATAGTCCCAAGTCAGGATAGCGTGCAGTTTGGACATTTATCTTAATTCCTTTGTTGTATTAAAATATTGAGTGTTAATGATGGGATAGACTCCAGGGGCAAAATGGTACTCCTGTTTCTATTTCATAGGCTTTTCCAATGCTGTAACCAAGTCCCAGTACCACCAATCCACCCACTGTCTTCTCTCTATCCAACTCTATCCATCAGCCATCGAGAGCCTCATTTCATAATCCAATTAAGTCCCTTACCAAACACAAATAAAGTATTCAGCCATGATCCAGCTGTGTCTGAATGAAGCACACTTATACTGAATAGAACTGCAGATGGATGAGAGTGAAAATTAAATCTGATGTTTACTGTCAGGGTTCAACTGATATCATAAGGCAGGAGAAAATGAAGCTTGAGTGGAGGAAATCACTTGAACCTTGAGATGAAATTGCAGCCTGATTGTCCTTTAATATCTATAATTTTTATATTTACCTTTATTAAATGCTGCTTCACTTAATTACAAACTACACTAATAAGAGCTAAAGTGAAATCTTTGCTTTCAAATGATTTTTTTTGCACATTTGGGAGTTGCTGATTCATCCTGTATGGCACTTCCCCGGTTACTGGCATCCATGCAGTTGAGATATGGCAAATGAGAAACTGGTGTGCTTTGTGTTACTCAGGACCTATACAACATTGGACCCATGGTTCCAAAGCTTTCCATCCCTCCGGGTTTATCCTCACTTCATGTCCAATTCTATGACTAATAAAGAATGATTGCTACAATCAAAACAGAGTAATGTTAAAAAGACATAGTGTTTAAGAAAGGATGAAATTGCATCAAAGGTAGATTCTCTTGACCAATTCCTGAGATGAAGCAACTATCCCATCCCACCATCCATGGACTCCATCTATACTTCTCATTACACAGAAAGGTGCCAAAGTCATCAAAGAGCGCTCCCAATCCCGGTAATACTTCCTTTCAACCTGTTCCGTCAGGCAGAAGCTACACAAGCTTGTACACCTGCTGCAACAGGTTCATCAACAGCTTTTCCCTGCTGTTATTAGACTGCTAAATGGACCTCTCTAATTTCAAATAAGGTTAATCTTGCATAATGCACTTTCTGTGCAGTGTAACCTTGTATACCCCACTCTGTCTCAGCATCCGATGATGTGTATGTCCTTCATTGCCATGATCTGCCAGCACTGCTCGCAAAACAAAACTTTTCACTGTACTTAGGTACATGTGAATACAATAAATCAAATCAAATCACAGAACTCCAATTAGAGTCATAGAGATGTACAGCATGGAATCAGACCCTTCGGTCCAACTTGTCCATGCCGACCAGATATCCCAACCCAATCTAGTCCCACCTGCCAGCACCCGGCCCATATCCCTCGAAACCCTCCCTATTCATACACCCATCCAGATGCCTTTTAAATGTTGCAATTGTACGAGCCTCCACCACTTCCTCTGTTAGCTTATTCAATATACGTACCACCTTCTGCAAGAAAATGTTGCCCCTTAGTCCCTTTTATACCTTTCTCCTCTCACCTTAAACCTATGCCATCTAGTTCTGGACTCCCCCACCCCAGGGAAAAGATTTTGTCTACTTATCCTATCCATGTCCCTCATAATTTTGTAAACTTCGATAAGGTCACCTCTCATCCTCTGACAATAGGAAGGAGACCAGAATTGCACGTAATATTCCAACAGTGGCCTAACCAATGTCCTGGACAGCTGCAACATGACCTCCCAACTCCTGTACTCAATACTCTGACCAATAAATGAAAGCATACCAACCGCCTTCTTCACTATCCTATCTACCTGCGACTCAAGAAGCTACGAACCTGCACTCCAAGGTCTCTTGTTCAGCAACTCTCCCTAGGACCTTATCATTAAGTATATAGGTCCTGCTAAGATTTGCTTTCCCAAACTTCTGAAGAGTCATAAAAGACTCGAAATGTTCATCTATTTCGCTCTTCACAAATGCTGCGATACCTTCAGAGTTTTTCCAGTACTTTCTGATTTTTTTTTCCCGGATCACTACAGCACATTGCTCTTCTCCAAAGAGGAAAGTTCAAGTTTATAAAGGATATAATTACATCAAAGTAGCTCAGAGAAGAGTCATTCCATTAATTTCTGGGATGGGACAGTTATCCAATGAGGAAAGCTATGTTTTAAATTTAGAAGAGTGAAAGGTGATCTTAGTGAAACATATAAATTCTCAGGTGACTTGACAGGGTGGGTGCTGAAATGGGACAGGCTCCAACTATGAGAGATAATTTAAATGTTAGAAGTCTCTCATGAAGGATAGTTCTCAGGTGAACATTTTTTTTTTCTTTCTGAGGCCTATAAATCCAAGAAACTCTCTTCCCCAGAGAGCAAAGGATATATTGTCAGGAATATACCTGAGGCAGAGGTAGATAAATTTAAAATTAAGAAGGGAGTCAATGAGTCTCGAGCATGAATGTGGATTCCAAGCCCCAATCGACCTCCCAAATCCAAACAACCACTTCCATCTTGAAGGACAAGGAGGACACATACTTGGGAATGCCACCACCTTCAAGTTCCCCTCCAAGCCACTCACCATCCTGACTTGGAAATATGCCGCCTTCCCTTCATGGTTGTTGGGTCAAAATCCTGGAATTCTCTCCCCATTGGCATTGTGAGTCTACCTATAACACATGGACTACAGCAGTTCAAGAACACAGCTCACCACCACCTTCTCAAGGGGATAACTAGGGACTGGCAATAAATGCTGGCCCAGCCAATAATATCCATGTCCCACAAGTGAATAAAGAAAAGGAACAGCAGTGCAGATATGATGGGCCAAATGGCCTACTCCTGATAGAATGGCAAATTTCAAATGACCAAAATAATTTACACCAAAGGAGAAAAGAATTCTTGTTAGTTTGAAGTGGGTCATGCGTGAAAAAAAGCTATAAAAAGAGCTAGATGTTCCCAAAATTCCTCTGTAATTCTATAAAGGTGAAAGGCCTTAAGATATTCATTTTATTTGCAAAGAATGCATGTTCTTCTAGCAAGTACTAAATGAGCCACGTTACAAGCTTGACTGGTTATCTCAAATTGGTTGTTACAGTAGCTATTAGCGCACTACAACAGATGATAAAATTGTTAAGGCATGTATTCACAGATCAAGCCTGTGAGGTAGGCCGAGATGAAGGTGACAGATTCCATCAGAAATGTCTTGGGCACAGCCTGTGAGGTAGGCCGAGATGAAGGTGACAGATTCCATCAGAAATGTCTTGTGTCCAACAGAGGCCAAGAGAGAAATGTAAAACAAAGAACTACTGAGGGGCCAATCTGAAATAAAGGCGCTGTTTTCTCTGAACCACAAAAAATGGAGGACAAACGTAAATGAACTCACACTGAGGAAAGTCCAAGGAGATCTGCAATCAGACTTCATAGACACAGACTGGGACTGCCATCGTGTTAAGGGTTTAGATGGAGAGGAATTTGATAAGTGTGTACAAGAACATTTTCTGATTCAGTATGGGGATGTACCTACTAGAGAAAGTGCAAAACATGACCTACTCTTTGGAAATAAGGCAGGGCAGGTGACTGAGGTGTCAATGGGGGAGCACTTTGGGGACAGTGACCCTAATTCTATTACTTTTTAAAAAAACAATGGAAAAGGATAGACTGGATCTAAAAGTTGAAGTTCTAAATTGGAGGAAGGCTAATTTTGACGGTATTAGGCAAAAACTTTCAAAAGATGATTGGGGGCAGATGTTTGCAGGTAAAGGGAAGGCTGGAAAATGGGGAGAATCCAGAGACAGTATATTCCTGTTATGGTGAAAGGAAAGACAAATAGGTGTAGGGAATGCTGGATGATTATGGAAATTGAGGTTTTGGTTAAGAAGAAGGAAGCATATGTCACTTATAGACAGGAGAGATTGAGTGAATCCTTAGAAGAGTATAAAGACAATAGAAGTATACTTAAGAGGGAAATCAGGAGGCCAAAAAGGGGACATGAGATAGCTTTGGCAAATAGGATCAAGGACAATCCAAAGAGTTCTTAGAAATACATTACAAAAAAAAGGGTAATGAGGGAGTGAATAGAGTCCTCAAAGATCAGCAAGGCAACCTATGTGTGGAATCGCAGGAGATGGGGGAAGATACAAAATGAGTATTTTGCATTAGTGTTTACTGTGGAGAAGGACATGGAAGATAGAGACTGGAGGGAAATAGATTGTGACACCTTGAAAAATGTCCATATTATGGAGGTGGTGGTGTTAGATGTCTTGAAACACATAAAAGTGGATAAATCCCCAGGATCTGATCAAGTGGGCGGCATGGTGGCACAGTGGTTAGCACTGCTGCCTCACAGCGCCTGAGACCCGGGTTCAATTCCTGCCTCAGGCGACTGACTGTGTGGAGTTTGCACATTCTCCCCGTGTCTGCGTGGGTTTCCTCCGGGTGCTCCGGTTTCCTCCCACAGTCCAAAGATGTGCAGGTCAGGTGAATTGGCCATGCTAAATTGCCTGTAGTGTGTTAGGTAAGGGGTAAATGTAGGGGTATGGGTGGGTGGTGGGTCGAAGGGCCTGTTTCCACACTGTAATGTAATCTAATCTAAAGTGTACCCTAGAACTCTGTGGGAAGCTAGGGAAGTAATTGCTGGGCCCCTTGCTGAGGTACATGTGTCATCACTAGGTGAGGTACTGGAAGACTGGAGGTTGGCTAATGTGGTGCTGCTATTTAAGAAAAGTGGTAAGGAAAAGCCAGTGAACTATAGACCAGTGAGCCTGACCTCGGTGGTGGGCAAGTTGTTGGAGGGAATCCTGAGAGACAGAATGTACATGTATTTGGAAAGGCATGAACTGATTAGGGATAGTCAACATGGCTTTGTGCGTGGGAAATCATGCCTCACAAACTTGATTGAGTTTTTTGAAGAAGTAACAAAGAGGATTGATGAGGGCAGAGTGGTGGATGTGATTTATATGGAATTCAGTCAGGCGTTCGACAAGGTACCTTCTGGGAAACTGGTTAGCAAGATTAGATATCACGTATTACAGGGAGAACTAGCCATTTGGATACAGAACTGGCTCAAAGGTAGAAGACAGAGGGTGGAGGGTTGTTTTTCAGACTGGAGGCCTGTGACCAGTGGAGTGCCACAAGGATCGGTGATGAGTCCTCTACTTTGCGTCATTTACATGAATGATTTGGATAGGAACATAGGGATACAGTTAGTATAATTGCAGATGACACCAAAATTGGAGGTGTAGTGGACAGCGAAGGTTACCTCAGATGACAACAGGATCTTGATCAAATGGGCCAATTAGCTAAGAAGTGGCAGATGGAGTTTAATTTAGATATATACAAGATGCTGCATTTTGGAAAAGCAAATCAGAGCAGGACTTATACACTTAATGGTAAGGTCCTAGGGAGTGTTGCTGAACAAAGAGACCTTGGAGTGCAGGTTCATAGCTTCTTGAAAGTGGAGTCGCAAGTAGATAGGATAGTGAAGAAGGCGTTTGGTATGCTTTCCTTTATTGGTCAGAGTATTGGGTATAGGTGTTGGGAGGTCATGTTGTGTCTGTACAGGATGTTGGTTAGGCCACTTTTGGAATATTGTGTGCAATTCTTGTCTCCTTCTTATTGGAAGGATGTTGTGAAACCTGAAAGGGTTTAGAAGAGATTTATACAAATGTTGTCAGGGTTGGAAGATTTGAGCTATAGGGAGAGGTTGAACAGGCTGGGGCTGTTTTCTCTGGAGCATAGGAGGCTGAGGAGTGACTTTATAGAGGTTTATAAAATCATGAGGGGCACAGGTAGGACAAATAGATAAAGATTTTGCCCTGGGGTGGGGGTATCCAGAACTAGCGAGCATGGTTTTAGGGTGAGATGGAAAGAGATAAAAGGAACCTAAAGGGCAACGTTTTCATGCAGAGGGTGGTACGTGTATGGAATGAGCTGCCAGAGGAAGTGGTGGAGCCTGCTACAATTGCAACATTTAAAAGACATTTAGATGGGTATATGAATAGAAAGGGTTTGGAGGGATATGGACCAAGGGTTGGCAAATGGGACTAGATTAGATTAGGATATCTGGTCAGCATGGACGAGTGGGACTGAAGGGTATGGTTCTGTGCTGTGCATGTCTATGACTCTATGATATGTTATGATCTGTAACAGGTATCTCTACACACTCAAATAAGGACCATCTTCAATAACGAAAGAAAGCTGATGCTCCCAAGAGCTATATGATGACTCAGTGGACAGCACTGCTGCCTCACAGAGACCTGGGTACAATTATAGCCTTGGGCAACTGATGGTGTGGGTTCCCTCTGCTGTCGTGATTTTTCTCCCACAGTCCAACGATGTGCAGGCTAGATAGATTGACGGTACCAAATTTCCCCAGAGTGTACAGGGATGTGCAGGCTTGGTGGATTGACTGTACTAAATTGCCCCATCGTATACAGGGATGTGCAGGCTAGGTGGGTAAGCCATGGGAAATGCGGGATTGCGGGGATGGGGTGGGTCTGAGTGGATTGCTCTTTGGAGGGTCGGTATGGACTTGATGGGCCGAATGATCTGCTTCCACACTGCAGGTATTCCATCATAAATCTTAAATGGGCAATTTTCTCAGTACAGATTTATCCACTTCACTGAGCATGTCTCTTGTTACAACTCATTGACATATCGGAGGGACCTATGTCTTTATTCATTCATAAGATGCAGGCATTGCTAGCTAAAACATTATTTGTCACCCATTCCCAATTGCCTTGGTGAAGGTGGTGTAGAGTTACCTCATGTCTTCTTCATGTGCCATCTACTCATGCCTCTCAGTATTCTGTAAGTTTCAATGGATCTCCCTTATCCTTATCCCTTTAAACTTCATCAAGTATAGACCCAAATTCCTCACTACTCCGCATATGATAAGCTCTTCATCGCTCGGCTTTTTATTCAACCTCCTCTGGACCTCCTTCAACTCCAGCACATCCTTCCTTAGATACAGGGCCCAAAACTGCTCACAATATTTCAAATACAGTCTGACCAGAGCCTTACACAACCTCATCAGGACTTCTCTGTTCTTGTACTCTAGCCCTCTTGAAATGAATGCTAACATTGCATTTGCCCTCCTGACTGTCACCTGAACGTACCTGTTAACCTTAAAAGAATCAAGTCTCTATGAGCATCACATTTCCGAAGCCTTTCCTCATTTAGAAACTAATCTATGTCTCCATTGTTCTCACCGAGGTGCATTACCTCACACCTTCTTACATTGAATTCCATGGAGAAAATTCTTACTGGATAATTGTCAAAGCTTCCATTTTATTCATCTACATAGAGTCATAGAGGTCTATATCATGGAAACAGGACCTTCGGCCTAGCCTGCCCATGCCACCGATGATGTTGCTAGATGACTGGGTCTCAGACATTATTCCCCTCTTACTCTATTGTATACTGGGCTATAATGTTGGTATTTGTGCACTGTCTGAACCCACTCACTCATTGTTAAAACCCCACAGTTCACCGACAACTTCGTAACTTGTCGCTTTTGATTTCCCGATTCTAATTAGCAAGTGCCCATGCCATTTTGTCAGGGCCGGTTCAGTATAGGAAGAGCTGGCGAGAGGGCTTTTAATTTAATATATTCACTGCCAGGTCAACTGTTACAAGCCATAAATGTACAGCAGGACACTCATTACCCAAGTAATAGTAAAACAGTACTCATGGCAAATTAATTACTGACTCGCTGTGGGCCTTACCAAAGTTGTAACATGTCTGGAATTTATCCAGGTTACACCAGCAAAGATAATTATATTCTGCAGGTATAATGTATTTTCATCAGCAGTAGTGCTGATCTTAAGATAGTAATGAACATATATTATCCCACTAAGAGGTGAGAGTCTCAGACAGCCCCCAGCTAGTTATATTGATTTGATTCTTCCTACAATATGTGTCAAATCTAAAAAGTGTCGTTTGTGTAATATGAATAGATAGTTAGAGGCTATGTCTCCTGAAATTCTGTGGTGAAAGCAATAGCTACTGGTGTGACTCAACCCCAGAGAATGCTGGAGAAACTCAGCAGGTCTGGCACATTCTGTGGTGAAAGAAACAGTTAACATTTCAAGTCTTATATGACTGTTCTTCAGTGCTGAAGCAGCTCTGAAGGTGAGTTACATCAGACTCAAAACATTAACACTGTTTTTTGTCCCCCCACAGATGCTGTCAGACCTGCTGAGTTTCTCCAGCACTCTGTGTGTTTTCTCCATCATTTGGAAAATACAACACAAAATTGACTGACACCGAGTCTGAAACGAGCTGGAATATCGAGCAGATGATGATGGGGAAGGGAATTTCATGTCTCAAACTTTGTTTGCAGAGCTAAAGTCAGAGGAGAGCAATTTAAAAGGGATCTGAGCAGTAACTTTTAAAAACAGAGGTTGGTTCACATGTGGAATGGGCTGCTGGAGGAAGTGGTCGATGCAGGTACAGTTACAACAGTTAAAAGACATTTGGACAGGTACATGAATAGGAAAGGCTTAGAGGGTATGGGCTTAATGCAGGTAAGTGGAACAAGTTTAGTTTCGTAAACCTGGTTTGCATGGGCAGGTTGGACCAAAAGGTCCGGTTCTGTGCTGTAACACTCTACGAGTAGACAATTCAGTCGCTTGAGTCTGCTCCAACATTTAACACGATCATGGCTAATCTCATCTCAGCCTCCACTTTCATCCTGACTCCCAATAACCTTTTAACATATTACTAACTAAAAATTGGCCTATCTCCTTCCTGCTTAAGAGCTTATGCCCGAAACATCGATACTCCTGCTCCCTGGATGCTGCCTGAACTGCTGTGCTTTTCCAGCACCACAGTCTTGCCTCTGAACTCCAGCATCTGCAGTCCTCACTTTCTCCTGTCTTCTTATGTTTACCTGGCATTCACAGCATTCTTGGGTAGTGATCTCCACAGATTCAAGCACTTTTGGTTGTTGTGGAAGCATGTGGAAAACTCTGAAGAATCACAATGACTGAGGTTGAGGTGGTTGTTTTGGACAACTCCATGTCATTTGATGTCATCACACAATAGAAACCTATTCAAGCCCTGTACAGACTGCTGCTGCACACTGTCCACATGTCTTGCCACTGGGTGGTAGGGATCCCCAGTGGAGGGCTCTCGACGCGAGAGTCCTCCCTCTTTCTCTCTGGGGTAGAGGGTGTTGCACACAGCAGTCCCCTGCAACCGCAGATTGCGGTGATTCACAGACTCCCAGCCCAACTGCTTGTTCTGTGGTGCTGTGGAGTCCATGGATCATGTATGCATTGGATGTGGGTGCTTGCACCCCCTTTCTGATTTTCTTAAAAACCTCCTCCTCTGTTTTTGGTTGCACTTCAGTCCCACACTCCTGATCTTCGGGCACCCGGTACAGAGGAGGGAGGGCAGGTCCGAGGACCTCCTCGTGGGTCTGCTCCTGGGCCTGGCCAAACTGGCCATCAACAGGTCCAGGCAGCGGGCCATGGAGGGGGTCGTTAGGGCCGACTGCCTGCCCCTCTTCCGGGGTTACGTTAGA
Source organism: Chiloscyllium punctatum (assembly GCF_047496795.1). Classification (NCBI taxonomy): domain Eukaryota; kingdom Metazoa; phylum Chordata; class Chondrichthyes; order Orectolobiformes; family Hemiscylliidae; genus Chiloscyllium; species Chiloscyllium punctatum. The sequence continues at coordinate 11,633,594 of NC_092747.1, read as the reverse complement.
GCCCGGGTGTCCTTGGAGAAGGAGCACGCGGTGTCCACCAACACCCTGGAATTGTTCAGGGAGAGGTGGGCGCCGCAGGGAGTAGAGTGTATTATTTCCCTGTCCAACTTTATTTTGATTTAATCCCTGCCCTCCCCTTCACTGTTTGATCACACAGCATTGCCCTCTAAGCAAGGCACTGCTTGTCACTGGCCACTTGGGTGTTTCCTTTCTTCCTGGTGGTGAAAATTGAATAAAGATTTGTGCACCTTGCGTCTTTCACTGTGTCCCACACCTGCACACACACATCATGGGTGCTGGGGGAAAAATAAGCCCTACCGCAGTTAGGCGGTAGTGTGGAGGTAATAAAAAGGAGCGTCAAAAAAAAACAAACAGGAGTGTCAGAGGTTCTTTTCATTCTGAGAGCTGGATCGGTGGGAGTGAAAGAATCTCCATTTTCCAGTAAAAAAAATAGAAACCCATTTAACTCTAACAGGACTTCCAACAGCAGGAGACGATGGTAAAGAACGTAGCTGGAGCAGTCACGCAGACTATTGCTAGAAAAGTGAGTATCCGTGGCTGGAGGAGTGTTAATGCTCTTTAGGGAAGGAAATCTGCCAAACTTATTTGGTCTGACCTCCATGTGACTTCTAATGCAATGTGGTTGACTCTAAAATGGCAATTAAAGATGGACAACAAAAGCTACCCTTGCCAGCAATACCCACATCCCACGGCAAGATAAAGACAAAAATAAAACATTATTGGTATTGGCAATCTGTCAGTGTATTTTAAATCTCCCTTTTTTTTGTTTATTGGGAGAGGGATAAAGACAAGTTATCAACTCTCTATCACTCAATTTTCACAATGGCATGATCACAAACACACAATGTCATATAATGTGACTGCTATTCTTTGTTCAAACAGCAATTTATTTTGAACCGTGATGAAAGGGCGATAGGAATAAATGCAAAGGTTATCGAAAAGGAATATATTGTGTGGAAGGGACATGGAGGTAGAGAAGCAAAGAAAATAGGTGCCAGAGTAGGCCATTCGGTCCTTTGAGCCTGCAGCACCATTCAATATGATCATGGCTACAATCTCAGTATCCCATTCCCACTTTCTCTCCATACTCCTTGATCCCTTTAGCCACAAGGACCATATCCAGCTCCTTCTTGAAGATACCTAATGAACTGGCCTCAACAGGTTCCTGTGGGAGCGAATTCCACAGGTTCACGAACCTCTGAGTGAAGAAATTCTTCCTCATCTCAGGCCTGAATGATGTACCCCTTATTCTTAGAGTGTGACCCCTTGGTCTGGACTTCCCCAAACATAGGGAACATTCTTCCCACATCTAACCTGTCCAGTCCCATCAGGATTTTATATGTTTCCAGTGAGTGCAAGGCCAGACAATCCACTCTTTTCTCATACACCAGTCCTGCCATCCCAGGAATCAGTCTGGTGAACCTTCGCTGGACTCCCTCAGTAGCAAGAATGTCCTTCCTCAGACTAGGAGACCAAAACTGCACACCGTACCCAAGGTGTGGCCTCACCAAAGCCCTAAATAACTGCAGCGAGACAGGAGAGTGGAACTGAGTAGATAGCGCTTTCAAAGAATTAGAACTGGCACAGTGGGCAGAATGGCCTCCCTCTCTGCTATGATTCTCTCACACAAAGTAAGGGTGTTAAAACATATAAATATAGAACATTTTGAGGGCAGTTAGGCCATTCAGTTCTTTGAGCCTGTTCTGTCATTCATGGCTGATCATCCAACTCAATGACTTGTCCCCACTTTTCCCCAATATCCTTTAATCCCTTTAGCCCCAAGTGCTACACAATCAGATCAGCACTGATCTTATTGAATGGTGGGACAGGTTCAAGGAATTAAGTGAGCTAATCCAACTCTTAATGTGCGTGTCTAAATCTTCGCAAGGGCTGTTTTCAACTGGTTACCCTTTCATCAATTCTCACCAGGCTCTCCTCTTAGTCACGTCACTGGCTGGGCCTGCATTTAGGGGCCGCCCCTAGTTGCCCTTGAATAGGTGGTGGTGAGCTGCCTTCTTGAACCACTGAAATCCCCCTGTTGGGGAAGCCCAGAACATAGGGTCACAGTCTAAGAATAAATGGTCAGCCCTTCAGGACTGAGATGAGGAAGAATCTCTTCACTCAGAGTTGTGAACCTGGGGTGGAATATGCCATTAGGGAGGGAATTCCAGGACGTGGACCCCATGACACTGAAGGAACGGTGACATATTTCCAAGTCAGGATGGTGAGTGGTTTGGAGGGGAATTTGCTTCTCTTGACTTTCCAGATGGTTGATGTCATGGAAGGTGCTGTCAAAAGGAGACTTGGTGAATTTCTGCAGTGCCTCTTGTAGATATTAAAGGATTACCTCATGCACTTAAAGCCTCTCACTGCGGTGCTATCGCTTCAGAGTGGAATGGAGGCTATCTCAGCCACTATCACATCCTCAATTGTCAAACATAGTCATCCCATGAAACCAGGCCCCCAGGTTTTGAAACTGATTTGGTGTTTCTTGTATATTCCCATATCTTAAACCTCAGGGGAACAGCCAAACAATGCTACACTCTAAAGGAGAGGAAAATACATACAGTACTAAGAGACCTGCAAAATCTCTGAACTGGCATTTATCCTGGTGCTGGGAGGATAAGGCGATATTTTTCTTTGACACAAGTGTGCAGCTTACATGCATAAAAGGAGGTGCGTGACACCTCATCCGATGCCCTTGAGGTAACGCTGGTACTGACATTTGAGGCGATTGAAAGCGGAAAGCTTTATATTAATTGGTTGTTGACATTAATATAACAGCAATACAGTGCTCTCGAACATCCTAAGGTTTAAGATCATTGTCAAAAGGGAAATGACACCTATAGGTGACTCCAGTACTCTACCAACACAGTTAAATCATAACGTGCCCTACGAATGCTCAAGTAAGCCACTATATTGTATCAAACTGTCTTTATATCAAGTGGACCATACACACTGGCCTCACTAAAAAATCCACATCCCAAGGCTGAGAAAGAAAACCTATCTCACAAGGAGAGAAACTCTACTTGACTCCACTACAACAACAATGGCATTTTGCATTCACATAGCACCGAGAACCCTGGTAATTGGTCTGAAAGGTCTTCACAGTACAAGAAAATCACCTTGTGGAATCGAGACAGATGTCCCACAGCTTGGTCTAAGAGGTTGATTTTCACAGGGGTGCACGTAATGAGAGGAGGTCAGGAAGATAGGGAAGTAGAGATGTTTTGGGAGGCCATTTCAGAACCTAAGGGCAGCAATAACTGAAACCTGACCATATGGTCAGGTGAAGGTAGGTAAGGACCTCCAGGTGGTGAGAATCAGAGGAGCTGAGTACAGACTTCAAAAACATGTTGAGAGAACGTTGGAGAAACTCAGCATGTTTGGCAACACCTGTAGATAAAGCAACAGAGTTAATGTTTCAAGTCCAGTACAACTCTTCTTCAGAGTTAAGAGTTTTTTTGACAGAGGCAGAGGCCCAGTTTAAAAAACAAAGGGGATGTTAATGGTGGAGAAAAAGAAAAAGCTATTAAATGAGTGTAGACCAAGGTGTGAAAGGGAGAGAGTGAGTTCCCTCTACTGAGAGCACAGTAAACAAGACAAGGCTGTGAGAATGGAAGAAAAATGGAGAACAGGCATAAAACGGTCAGTTTCTGAAGTTATTGAATATAGAGACCTCGAAGCTGCAAAGTGCCCAAGTGCAAAATGATATGTGGTTCTCCAAGCTTGCATTGTACTTTGTTGGAATATTACAGCAGCCTCAAGACAGAAATGTTATCAAGAGACCAAGGTGGGTTATTGAAGTTGCACACAACTGGGAGGTCAGGATCATTCCTCCAGACAGAGTGGAGGTGCTCCACAAAGTTGTCACCCAATCTGCACTTGGTCACGCCAATATCAGGGTTCCAAACAGTTCTAGGATTGTAGGAATATACAGAGGTCAGGAGAGAGTCGGCTTGATGGGTTTGGGAATTATACAAGTACGATATCACTGAAGTAAAGACTATTTGATCAGTGAGGATCCAGTTACAGCTCATGGGTAGTGTATTGCACTCTATGTTCTCATCACCTCTCTGCCTCTTCATTGTTTCATAGTAATAGAAGCAGGAGTAGGTCATTTGGCCCGTTGAACCTGTTCCACCATTCATGGCTGATCTATCCATCATCTCAGCTCCTCCTAACCCCATAACCCTTAATTCACCTACCATGCAAAAACCCATCCAACTGTGCCTTGAATATATTTAATGAAGCTGTCTCCACTGCTTCCTTGGGCAGAGAATTCCATACATCCACTACTTTTTAGGAAAAGCAGTTCCTCCTCATATCTGTCCTAAATCTACTCCCCTTAATCTTGAGGTCATGTCCTGTAATCCTAGTCTCTCTCATCAGTGGAAACAACTTGCCTGCCTCTACCTTACTTACCTCTTTCATAATTTTATATGTTTCTATAAGACCACTAAGATTTTCTCTTCCACCAAGCCTGCTTCTGACAAGTGGTCCATGCACATTCATTGGAAGGGCCCATGCTCATCAGCAAAGCAATGTTTTGGTTTACCTTCTGCAGGATGACCAGCCAAGAAACTCTCCTGTTTTTACCATAGGGAAGAATTGGAGAACTTTACAGACTGATAACCATCCTGTTTGCCCACATTATGAATGTACCTTCAATGGCCAGTGCTAATCAGGAAGTAGTCCAAAGGTAGGGAGCCATCCAACTGCTCCACAAGACCTCCCACACTATGACACTAGGCAATTCATATGTGACCCATAGAAATGGGCAATGTATGTATCATGCAATAGTCATACTTAACAATCAGTGACATTACAGTAACATAGTTCATGAGTTTGGTCATTTCCTTGATGTGTTTTGGAGGCAGGGCAACATAAATGGATAATAATCTCTCCAAAAAAATTGCACCCAATGCTCAAATAACATTATTCAAAATTGCAGAGCTCAAGTACAGTTACACAGAATGGAGGTCAGAAGTGAGGATGTTCGCCGATGATTGCACAGTGTTCAGCACTATTCGCGATTCCTCAGATACTGAAGCAGTCCGTGCTCAAATGCAACAAGTTATGGAAATGTCCAGGTTTGGGCCAACAAGTGGCAAATAATATTCACGCCACACAAATGTCAGACAATGACCATCACCAATAAGAGACACTCTAACCACCGCCCCTTGACAGTCAATGGTAGTACCATCACTGAATCCCCCACTGTCAATATCCTTGGGGTTACCATTGACCAGAAACTCAACTGAACTCTCCACATAAACACAGCGGCTACAGGAGCAGGTTAGAGACTAGGGATACTGCGGCAATTAACTCACCTTCTACACCCCAAAGTCTATCCACCATCCACAAAGCACAAGTCAGGGGTATGATGGAATACTCTTTACTTGCCTGGATGGGTGCAGATCCAAAAACACTCAAGAAACTTGACACCACTCAGAATAACGCAGCCCGCTTGATTAACATCACGTCTACAAACATTCAATCCCTCCACCGCTGGCGCTCAGTAGCAACAGTGCATTCGAAGATGCACTTCAGAAATTCACCAAAGATCCTTAGTCAGCACCTTTCAAACCCACAACCACTTCCACCTAGAAACACAAGGGCAGCAGGTAATTGGGAACACCACCACCTGCAAGTTCCCCTCCAAGCCACTCACCACCCTGACTCGGAAATATACTGCCGTTCCTTCACAGTCATTGGGTCAAAATCCTGAAATTCCCTCCCTACCAGCATTGTGGATCAGCCCACAGCAAGTGAACTGCAGTGATTCAAGATGGCAGCTCACCACCACCTTCTGAGGAACAAGTAGGGATGGGCTATCAATGCTGGCCAGCCGGTGATGCCCAAGTCCCACAAATGAATAAAAAAAAACCCATCATGCTGTTTAGTTTTGATGAATTGCAGAACCTTATTAATGGCTCAATCGATGTGAACTAATATTTATTAATAGCAACTGTAAGACTCAGTCCGCCCATCCATCCACCCACTACATCCGAAAATTTCAAGGAGTCACAATTGACTTTTGACTGGCAAGAGTTTCTGTCACCTATCAGTTTGGCACATTTTTAGCTTTTTCCAGTCAAGTTCCTTTCTCAATTCCAAACTCTGGGGCAACAACACATAACTACAATGCTGCTTTATTCCAGGCCGAGGATGAATTAGTGTGATTTATCTCTGAAACAAAGAACCAAATGCAGGTGAAAGAATCAAAGTGAAAGCACAGAAATATGTTTGTTTTTCCCTTTCATGAGGTATGGCCAGCATTAATAAGGCTGGACAAAAAAAAAACCCAAAGAACATAAAACATTACAGCGCAGTACAGGCCCTTCAGCCCTCAATGTTGCACCGACCTGTCATACCAATCTGAAGCCCATCTAACCTACACTATTCCATGTACGCCCATGTGCTTGTCCAATGACGAATTAAATGTACTTAAAGTTGGCGAATCTACTACCGTTGCAAGCAAAGCATTCCATACCCTTACTACTCTCTGAGTAAAGAAACTTCCTCTGACATCTGTCCTATATCTATCATCCCTCAATTTAAAGTTATGACCCCTCGTGCTCGCCGTCCCCATACTTTAAAAAAGACTCTCCCTGTCCACCCTATCTAACCCTCTGATTATCTTATATGTCTCTATTAAGTCACCTCTCAACCTTCTTCTCTTCAACGAAAACAGCCTCAAGTCCCTCAGCCTTTCCTCGTAAGACCTTCCCTCCATACCAGGCAACATCCTAGTAAATCTCCTCTGCACCTTTTCCAAAGCTTCCACATCCTTCTGATAATGCGGTGACCAGAACTGTACACAATACTCCAAGTGCGGCCGCATCAGAGTTTTGTACAGCTGTAGCATAACTTCATGGTTCTGGAACTCGATCCCTCCATTAATGAAAGCTAAAACACTGTATACCTTAACAACCCTGTCAATCTGGGTGGCAACTTTCAAGGATCTGTGTACATGGACATCAAGATCTCTCTGCTCATCTACACTACCAAGAATCTTAGCATTAGCCCAGTACTTTGCATTCCGGTTACTCTGACCAAAGTGAATCCCTCACACTTGTCCACATTAAACTCCATTTTCTACCTCTTAGCCCAGCTCTGCAGCTTATCTATGTCTCTCTGTAACCTACAACATCCTTTGTCACGATCCACAACTCCACCGACCCTAGTGTCGTCTGCAAATTTACTAACCCACCCTTCTACGCCCTCATTCAGGTCGTTTATAAAAATGACAAACAGCAGTGGACCCAACACCGACCCTTGCAGTACCCCACTGGTAACTGGACTCCAGGATGAACATTTCCCATCAACCACCACCCTCTGTCTTCTTTCAACAAGCCAATTACTGATCCAAACTGCTATATCTCCCACAATCCCATTCTTCTGCATTTTGTACAAAGAACTGTGTACATCAGAAAAAAAACAGAAACTGCTGGAAAATCTCAGCATCTGTGTGGAGAGAAAGCAGAGTTAACGTTTCAGGTTCAGTGACCCTTCAGAACTGACTGTCGCTAGGAAAAAGTGGCATGGGGTGGGGGGGGCAGGGGGGAAGAGGAGGAAGGAGTAAACGATAGCTGGAGATAGATCTGAGAGAGCGAGAGAAAAACATTTAGGCAGATAAAGGAATGGATACAGGTCATTGGGAGGATCAATAGCTGCTAATGGGGACCATTAGTGGCTGACAATGGGTTGGTTGTTGGAGCAGACCATGTGATGACAAGGCCTGGTGTGTGGAGGTTGTGGTAAAGACATGGAAGAAGACATTCAGGCTCAAAGATTATGGAACTTGATATTGAGTCCTGAAGGCTGCAGGGAAAGTGGAAAATGAGGTGCTGTTCTTCCAGCTTGTGCTGAGCTTTGCTGGAGCACTGCAGCAGACCTGAGACAGAGGTGTTGGCCAGGGAACAGGGTGGGGTGTTCAAGTGGCAGGCAACTGGAAGCTCAGGGTCATTTTTGCAGAAAGAATGAAGGTGCTGTGCAAAGCAATCGCTCAGTCTGTGCTTTGTCTCCTCTTTGTAGAGGAGACCCCACCAAGGTGTGCCTGGGCATTGGATACTGAGGAGAGAGGAAGCAAACTGGGAGGTGTTACACCTTTACCGATTACCGGGGAAGGTGCCGTAGAGGTGTGGGGAGGTGTTGTAAGTAGAGGAGAATTGGAACAATATTTTCGAGAGGGAACAGTCCCTGTGGAAGGCTGACAAGGGAAGGGAAGAGGAAAATGCGTCTGGCGGTGGAACACCACTGGAGGTGACAGAAATGGTGGTTAATGATCCTTTGGATGAAAATGCAGGTAGGTGGTAAGTGAGGACCAGGAGAACCCTATCGCTGCGGTGGGAGGGAAGAGGTGGAGTGAGGGCTGAAGTGCAGGAGATGTGCCGAACATTGCTCAGGGCCTGGTAGGGAATTGTCGGTTGAGGAAGAAGGTCAACATTTCTGAGGCCTCCTTGTCGAAGTTAGCATCAATGGAACAGATGCAATGGTGATGGAAGAACTGGGAGAAAAGGGGTAGTGTCTTTACAGGGAGCAGGATGTCAGGATGTGTAGTGCAGGTAAATGTGAGAGTCGTTGGGTTTGTAATGGATATCGGTGGCCAGCCTATCCCCAGAAATGGAAACAGAGATGTCAAGGAAGGGAAGGGAGGAGTCAGAGATGGACCAGGTGAAGGTGGGAGTTGGCTGAAAATTGGAAGTGATCTTGATAAACCTTTCCAATTCTGAGCAAGAGAGAGGAAGCAGCACTAATGGTGTTATCGACATTCGAGAGAAAGAATTGTGGGTGGTGGTCGGAGTAGGACTGGAACAATGAATGTTCTGTGTATCCCATAAAGAGACAGATATCCTCTGACCTGCTTGTGTAGCCAGAGCTTTTCTGGGGCTAGTCCAGTTCACTTTCTGCTGCCACCATTCTAAAACTTCTTCCAAAATGCATCACTTTATACTTCTTGATGTTTCATAGGAGACGGAGGGATGACCTTACAGATGTTTAGAAAATCATGAGGGGGGTGGATAGGGTGAATAGCCAAGGTCTTTTCCCCAGAGTAGGGGAGTCCAAAACTCGAGGGCACAGGTTTAAGATGAGGGGGAAAAGATTTAAAAGGGACGTGAAAGGTAATTTTTTTCACACAGAGGGTGGTGCGTGTATGGAATGAGCTGCCAGGGGAGGTGGTGGGGGTTAGTACAATTACAACATTTAAAAGGCATCTGGATGGGTATATAAATAGGAAGGTTTACAGGGGTATGGGCCAAACACAAGGTTTACAGGGGTATGGGCCCATGCAGGTAATCATGGCCACCCCTTTGACCTGAAAAAAGTGGGAGGGGTTAAAGGAGAAGTTGTCCAAAGTGAGGACCTGTTGGGCGAGCCAGAGGAGGGTGGTGGTGGATGGGGGATGGTTCAGTTTTTTTACAGGAAGAAGTGGACAGCCTGAGACCATCCTGATGGGGGATGGACACATAAAGGGATTGCAGGTCCATGCTGAAAAGGAGGCAGCTGGAGTCAGAAAACTGGAAATTCTGAAACTCGTGTAAAGCATCAGAGGAATGGTGAGTATAAGTGGGAAAGTACTGAACAAAGAAATCAAGTCAAGGTAGGCAGAGAAGGAGCTTTGTGGCATTATTGTAACTTGCAGGTGGTACACACTGCCTGGTATTTTGTTTTGATGATGAACAGAGTGAACTGGTAAAGGTGTTAGCTTTTCCTGGATGGGGTCAGGCTTCTTGAGAGTTGTTGGAGCTGCACCCCTCCAGGCTCCTGGATTTGTGCCTGGGTATTGTGAATCCAAGCTAAACATTGCAGAAGGTGTACACCTGAAGTATAAAAACAAGGTACTGGAGAAACTCAAGTAGGTCTAACAACACCTGTGGAAAGAGAAACAGAATTAATGCTTTGACTCTTCTTCAGAAGTGAAAGGCTTTGAGGTGTCAGGAAGGGCGTTACTCACTGCAAAATTCAAATCCTCTGACCTGCTTGTGTAGCCAGAGTTTTTCTGGGGCTAGTTCAGTTCACTTTCTGCTGCCACCATTCTAAAACTTCTTCCAAAATGCATCACTTTATACTTCTCGATGTTTCATAGGAGACGGAGGGATGACCTTACAGAGGTTTAGAAAATCATGAGGGGGGTGGATAGGGTGAATAGCCAAGGTCTTTTCCCCAGAGTAGGGGAGTCCAAAACTAGAGGGCACAGGTTTAAGGTGAGGGGGGAAAGATTTAAAAGGGACGTGAAAGGTAATTTTTTCACACAGAGGGTGGTGCGTGTATGGAATGAGCTGCCGGGGAGGTGTTGGGGGCTAGTACAATTAAAACATTTAAAAGGCATCTGGATGGGTATATGAATAGGAAGGTTTACAGGGGTATGGGCCAAACACAAACAACTGGCATTAGTTCAGTTAAGGAAACCTGGTTGGCATGGACACGTTGGGCTGAAGGGCCTGTTTCTGTGCTGTTTAACTCTATGACTCTATTTTCTATGTTGTGGGTTTTAAGGAGCATTTCTTCTACCTGCGCTCCTTGTGGTCAGACAATGTAGCACTGGTCAGATTATCCATCTGGTGTAGGGTTCATATTTCAGACTCTGTACTGCCTGCTCTCAGACTGGATTCAAGGCAAACTCTATTCAATGTGCAAGTGCTATTCCAAGGAGCATCACTTCAAAACTTTGTCCAAATTGCAGAAGCAAGTTTACTTCAGTCACTTTCAATGTGAAACGCATCCCCCAAGCTGTAACAAAGGTCAAATGGTTCATTCATTTTGCATTTGCTAAGAAGCTTAATTTTCATGAGGCAATCTCATTTTTCATTGAATTGGCTTAACTTACTGTCAATGCTACATTTACATGGGGAAAAGCACCAACTTGTGTGTTATCGCTTGGTTAGTAAATAGGAATAATTGCTCTCGAATTTACTGCCCATCTCATTTTAACAGCCTTAGACTGGAAGATTCTATGTCGTGGAAAGATATAGTCCTTGAAAAAGAAACTCATTAATTCCTTTATTAAACATTCAAGTGGAATAAAGGAATTAATGCACTTTTTTAATTAAGGCTTTTTTTTTATTAGACTCGTTTTAGTTCAGGTCCTGTCACACAGTACAAACGCTGAGGTATCAAAGCATACGGGAAGCAGGAATCATAATTATTGCTATGGAGGACTGAAATGAAAACACTATCTTGAAAGTTTCCTTTCACAGTGAAGCTGAGGACAAAACAAGTGTTTGTTTCTGTTGGTTTAATGTGAGAATGGTAATTATAAAGTTATGTTTCTTTAATGGAATGTGGGTGAAAGTGGCATATTTCCCAACTTTGGTTTCTCTTGAGCAACTCTTGAGAACGATTGATGTAGTCCATTTGGTTGTTCGAATGGGAGTTCCAGAATTTTGACACAGCAACGATGAAGAAATGGTAATATATTGTGTGTGTGACTTAGAAGAGAACTTACACAAGATTGTGGTCCCAAGTGACTGCTGTATTTGGCTTTGTCAGAGAGAAAATTCATGACTTTGAAAGACGCTGTCGAAGGAGCCTTGATGAGGTGCTGCAGAGTGCCTTATTGATGGTAGACACAGCTGTCAGTATGAGATGGTGGTGGAGGGATGCTACATGTGGAATACAGTCTGTTCTGCTATAGTGCAATACTTCCATTCCCATGCAATCCCATGTTATAAGAAAATCACATAATAGCAGCACCATTTAAACCAATCGGTCTGGAATCATGTTATAACTAATACAGGTAAGGAGAGTTCACTTTCTATAAGTAAGTCTTAATTCTTCAATCGCGTTATGGCCAATTCCCATTGAAAAACCATGTGTTATAGCAGAACCAACTGTATTAACATGCAATTAGGTGCAAGTCCTCTTTCTTTGGTTGATCATGCTGTCTGAGCTCCACTGTCTCAAACTCTTTCCAAAAACACACTCTCCTTCACTCTGTGCCTGCACTGATGATCCTTCCAACCTACCTTTGTGAGCAAACCTTTCCTCAGCCATTAAATCACCACCAGTCGCTTTTCTCCAAAAGAGAGCAGCCCCCTATGATCTGGTAAGACTATGGCGACGCAACAGTCAGCTGTCCTAATACCTCCATGTATAGCTCACTGCTAATTTATACGCCGGAATGAAGTCCATTAGGATCTTGGGATGATTCACTACATTAAGGATGGTATATGAATGCAAGTTGTTATTGTCGTTTTGTGCAATTGTCATAGAATAGAACATAGAACAATACAGCACAGAATAGACCCTTCAGCCCTCGATGTAGCGCCGAACTGTGAACTATTCTCAGCTCGTCCCCTACACTATCCCATCATCATCCATGTGCTTATCTAAGGATTGTTTAAATCTCCCTAATATGGCTGAGTTGACTACATTACCAGGTAGGGCATTCCACGCCCTTACCACTCTGAGTAAAGAACCTGCCTCTGACATCTGTCTTAAATCTATCACCCCTCAATTTGTAGTTATGCCCCCGGTACACGCTGACAACATCACCCTAGGAAAAAGACTTTCACTGTCTACCCTATCTAATCCTCTGGTCATCTTGTATGTCTCTATCAAATCCCCCCTTAGCCGCCTTCTTTCCATTGAGAACAGACACAAGTCTCTCAGCCTTTCCTCATAAGACCGTCCCTCCAGACCAGGCAACATCCTGGTAAATCTCCTTTGCACCTTTTCCAATGCTTCCACATCCTTCCCGAAATACGGCGACCAGAACTGTACACAATATTCCAAGGGTGGCCGCACCAGCTTTTTGTATATTTGCAGCATGATATTGCGGCTCTGGAACTCTATCCCTCTACCAATGAAACATGGATGATGATGGGATAGTGTAGGGGACGAGCTGAGAATAGTTCACAGTTCGGCGCTACATCGAGGGCTGAAGGGTCTATTCTGTGCTGTATTGTTCTATGTTCTATTCTATGACAATTGCACAAAACGACAATAACAACTTGCATTCATATACCATATGCCTTTTAACAGCACTATCCTCCTGGGTGGCAACTTTCAGGAATCTACATACATGGACTCCAAGATCCCTCTGCACATCCACACTACCAAGAATCTTTCCATTGACCCAGTACTCTGCCTTCCTGTTATCCTTCCTAAAATGTTACTCTTCACCTACATTTAGCTGCATTGAACTCTATTTGCTACCTCTTAGCCCAATTCTGCAGTTCATCCAAGTCTTCCTGCAACCTGTGACATTCTTCCAAATTGCCCACTACTCCACCAACTTTAGTGTCATCTGCAAATTTACTAATCCATCCACCTATGCCTGCGTCTAAGTCATTTATACAAATGACTAGATTTATAAAATTTCCAGGCAATCTTGGGGAAGTTAAAGTTTGGCAATGATCCCAAAACAGATCCCTGTGGCACACCACTAATAACCGGACTCCAGGCTGAACATTTTCCATCAACCACCACTCGCTGCCTTCTTTCAGAAAGCCTCTTTCGAATCCAAACTACTAAATTACCCTCAATTCCATACCTCTGCATTTTCTCCAACAGCCTACCATGTGGAACCTTACCAAAGTTACTTTTACTGAAGTCCATGTATACAGCGTCAACTGCCTGACCTTCATCTACATGTTTGGTCATCTTCTCAAAAATCTCAATGAGGTTTGTGGGACATGATCTGCCCTTGACGAAACCATGTTGACTATCCGAAATCAAATTGTTGCTTGCTAGATAATTATAAGTCTTATCTCTTATAATCCTTTCCAAAACATTTCCTACAATAGAAGTAAGGCTCACTAGTCTATAATTACCTGGGTCATCTCTACTGCCCTTCTTAAATAAGGGCACGCATTTGCAATCCTCCAGTCTTCAGGCACTAAACCTGTAGACAATGATGACTCAAATATCAAAGCCAAAGGCTCTGCTATCTCCTCCCTAGCTTCCCAGAGAATCCTCGGATAAATCCCATCCGGTCCAGGGGACTTATCTACTTTTACTCCTTTTAGAATTGATAACACCTGTTTGTAACTAACCTTGATCCTTTCTAGTCTAATATCTCATACCTCATTCTTCTCCTCTACAATATTCTCCTTTTCCTGAGTGAAAACTGATGAGAAATGTTCGTTTAGCACCTCTCCGATCTCCACAGGGTCCACACTCAACTTCCCACTTCTGTCTTTGACTGGCCCTATTCCTACCCTAATCATCCTTTTATTCCTCATATACCTATAGAAAGCTTAAAGGTTGTCCTTTATTCTATTTGCTAAAGACTGCTCATGTCCTCTCTTTGTTGTTCTTAACTCTCCCTCTTTAAATCCTTCCTAGCTGATCTGTAACTCTCCATCCCCTCATCTGAACCATCTTGCCTCATCAACACATAAGCTTCCTGCTTCAGAACAAGAGATGCAATTTCTGTAGTAAACCATGGTTCCCTTATCTTATCACTTCCTCCCTGCCTGACAGGGACATACCTATCAAGGACTCGCAATATCTGTTCCTTAAACCAGCTCCACATTTCCATTGCCTGCATCCCCTGCATTTTGCTACCCCATTCTATGCATCCTAATTCCTGCCTAATCGCATTATAATTGCCCTTGCCACATCGATAACCTTTGACCTGTGGCACGTATCTATCACTTTCCATCGCTAAATTAAACATAACTGAATTATGGTCATTTTCCCGAAAGTGTTGACCTACAACTAAATCAAAAACCTGGCCTGGTTCACTACCAAGCACCAGATCCAGTGTGACCTCCCCTCTTGTCAGCCCTTCAACATACTGTGGATTAGTGGTGCTGGAAGAGCACAGCAGTTCAGGCAGCATCCAAGCTACTTGGATGCTGCCTGAACTGCTGTGCTCTTCCAGCACCACTAAACCAGAATCTGGTTTCCAGCATCTGCAGTCATTGTTTTTACCTCTTCAACATACTGTGTCAGGAAACCTTCCTGTGCAGACAATGAAGTGATTTGAAGTGTCTACTTCAATGTCAGAAGTATCCAGAATAAGGTAGGTGAGCGTAAAGCATGGATAGGTACCTGGAACTTTGATGTTGTGGCCATTTTGGAAGCATGGATAGAGCAGGGTGAGGAACGGATGTTGCAGGTTCCAGAGTTTAGATCTTTCATTAAGAACAGACAAGGCAGTAAAAGAGAGGGAGGCGTGGCCTTGTTAGTCAAGGATACTATAACCATGGCTGAGAGAACTTTTGATGAGGACTCGTCTACTGAGGTAGTGTGGGCTGAGATTAGAAACAGGGGAGGAGAGGTTACACTGCTTGGAGTTTCTTTTATAGGCCTCCGTAAAGTTCCAGGGGGGTGGAAGAGAGGATTAGCAAAATTATTCTGGGTAGGAGTGAAAGGAACAGGGTGGTCATTATGAGGGACTTTTAACTTCCCCAACATTGACTGGAAATGCTATAACTCTAGTATGTCGGTTGGATCAGTTTTTGTCCAATGTGTACAGGAGGGTTTCCTGACACAGTATGTCGAAGGGCCGACAAGAGGGGAGGGCACACTGGATCTGGTACTTGGTAATGAACCAGGCCAGGTGATTTAGGTGAGCACTTTGATTTAGTTGTAGGTGAGCACTTTGGAGACAGTGACCATAATTCAGTTACGTTTTGTTTAGTGATGGAAAGGGATAGGTACATGCCACAGGTCAAGAGTTATCGATGGGGCAATGGCAATTATAATGCGATTAGGCAGGAATTAGGATGCATAGAATGGGGTAGCAAAATGCAGGGGATGGGGACAATGGAAATGTGGAGCTAGTTTAAGGAACAGATATTGTGTGTCCTTGATAGGTATGTCCCTGTCAGGCAGGGAGGAAGTGATAAGGTAAGGGAACCGTGGTTTACTACAGAAATTGCATCTCTTGTTACGAAGAAGGAGGAAGCTTATGTGTTGATGAGGCAAGATGGTTCAGATGAGGGGATGGAGAGTTACAGATCAGCTAGGAAGGATTTAAAGAGGGAGAGTTAAGAACAACAAAGAGAGGACATGAGCAGTCTTTAGCAAATAGAGTAAAGGAGAACCCTAAAGCTTTCTATAGGTATATGAGCAATAAAAGGATGACTACGGCCAGTCCAAGACAGAAGTGGGAAGTTGAGTGTGGACCCTATGGAGATCAGAGAGATGCTAAACAAACATTTCTCATCGGTGTTCACTCAGGAGAAGAATAATATTGTCAAGTATGAGAATGAGATACGAGATATTAGACTAGAAAAGGATCCAAGTTAGTTACAAAGAGGTGTTATCAATTCTAGAAGAGTGAAAGTAGACAACTTCCCTGGGCCAGATGGGATTTATCCGAGGATTCTCTGGGAAGCTAGGGAGCAGATAGCAGAGCCTTTGGCTTTGATATTTGAGTCATCATTGTCTACAGGTTTAGTACCTGAAGACTGGAGGATTGCAAATGTTGTGCCCTTGTTTAAGAAGGGCAGTAGAGATGACCCAGGTAATTATTAGACTAGTGAGCCTTACTTCTGTTGTAGGAAAGGTTCTGGAAAGGATTATAAGAGATAAGATTTATAATCATCTACCAAGCAACAATTTGATTTTCAGATAGTCAACATGGTTTCGTCAAGGGCAGGTCGTGTCTCACAAACCTCATTGAGATTTTTGAGAAGGTGACCAAACATGTAGATGAGGGTCAGGCAGTTGACGCTGTATACATGGACTTCAGTAAAAGTAACCTTGATAAGGTTCCACATGGTAGGCTGTTGGAGAAAATGCAGAGGTATGGAATTGAGGGTAATTTAGTAGTTTGGATTAGGAGCTGGCTTTCTGAAAGAAGGCAGCGAGTGGTGGTTGATGGAAAATATTCAGCCTGGAGTCCGGTTACTAGTGGTGTGCCACAGGGATCTGTTTTGGGACCATTGCTGTTTGTCATTTTTATAGACACAGGTATAGGTGGATGGATTAATAAATTTGCAGACGACACTAAAGTCGGTGGAGTAGTGGACAGTGTGGAAGAGTGTTACAAGTTGCAGGGGGACTTGGATAAACTGCAGAATTGGACTGAGAGGTGGCAAATAGAGTTCAATGCAGCTAAATGTGAGGTAATGCACTTTGGGAAGAATAACAGGAAGACAGAGTACTGGGTCAATGGAAAGATTCTTGGTAGTGTGGATGTGCAGAGGGATCTTGGAGTCCATGTGCATAGATCCCTGAAAGTTGCCACCCAGGTGGATAGTGTTGTTAAGAAGGCATACAGTGTGTTAGGTTTCATTGGTAGAGGGATAGAGTTCCAGAGCCACAATATCATGCTGCAAATATACAAAACGTTGGTGCAGCCACACTTGGAATATTGTGTACAGTTCTGGTCACCGTATTTCGGGCAGGATGTGGAAGCATTGGAAAAGGTGCAGAGGAGATTTACCAGGATGTTGCCTGGTCTGGAGGGACGGTCTTATGAGGAAAGGCTGAGAGACTTGTGTCTGTTCTCATTGGAAAGAAGGTGGCTAAGGGGGGATTTGATAGAGACATACAAGATTATCAGAGGATTAGGTAGGGTAGACAGTGAAAGTCTTTTTCTTAGGATGATTACTTCAGCTTGTATGAGGGAGCAGAACTACAAATGGAGGGGTGATAAATTTAAGACAGATGTCAGAGGAAGGTTCTTTATGCAGAGAGTGGTAAGGGTGTGGAATGCCCTACCTGCTAATGTAGTCAACTCAGCCACATTAGGGAGATTTAAATAATCGTTAGGTAAGCACATGGATGATTTTGGGATAGTGTAGGGGAATGAGCTGAGAATTGTTTACAGGTTGGCGCAATATCGAGGGCTGAAGGACCTGTTCTGCGCTGTATTGTTCTATGTACACATTTGGACAAAAACTGATCCATCTGACGTGCCAGATTTATATCATTTCCATTCAATGTTGGGGAAGTTAATGGCCCTCAATGACCACCCTGTTCCTTTCACTCCTACCCAGAATAACTTTGCTAATCCTCTCTTCCACCTCCCTGGATCTCTGCAGAGGCCTATAAAAACCTCCCAGCAATGTGACCTCTCCTCTGCTGTTTCTAACCACAGTCCACACTACCTCAGCAGACAAGTCCTCATCAAAAGTTCTCTCAGCCATGGTTATAGTATCCTTGACTTACAAGGCCACATCTCCCCCTCTTTTACTGCCATGCCTGTTCTTAATGAAAGATCTAAACCCTGGAACCTACAAAATCTATTCCTCACTCTATGCATGTCTATCCATGTCTCCGAAATGGTCCCAACATCGAGGTCGAATCTTGGTCTTTATTACAAGGGGAGTGTACAGTCTTTCAATCATGATTGAAAAAAAATCAGACCAAAAATCTTTTACCAATAAATGTTAACTTCTTGGTAATTGCTGAAAGGATGACATAATTTCAAGGTCACTCTTAGCTGGAGCATTTACATCATTTGTTCATGGTATATATGCAAGTGAAATAGAGGAAAATGTGAATGAGACAATAAGTAAGTTTGCTGCTGACACTAAGATTGGCTATGGGGTTGACAGTGAGGAAGAAGGTCTTGGGGTCAGGGAAGTGGTCAGATAGGCAGATCAGTGGCAGATGGAACTTAACCTTATAAATATAAGGTGTTGCACTTCGGAAGTAGTAACAAGACAAGGGAGTATTCAATAAATACTGGATTAGTGGTGCTGGAAGAGCACAGCAGTTCAGGCAGCATCCAACGAGCAGCGAAATCGACGTTTCGGGCAAAAGCCCTTCATCAGGAATAAAGGCAGTGAGCCTGAAGCATGGAGAGATAAGCTAGAGGAGGGTGGGGGTGGGGAGAGAGTAGCATAGAGTACAATGGGTGAGTGGGGGAGGAAATGAAGGTGATAGGTCAAGGAGGAGAGGGTGGAGTGGATAGGTGGAAAAGGAGATAGGCAGGTCGGACAAGTCCGGACAAGTCAAGGAGACAATGCTGAGCTGGAAGTTTGAAACTAGGATGAAGTGGGGGAAGGGGAAATGAGGAAGCTGTTGAAGTCCACATTGATGCCCTGGGGTTGAAGTGTTCCGAGGCGGAAGATGAGGCGTTCTTCCTCCAGGCATCTGGTGGTGAGGGAGCGGCGGTGAAGGAGGCCCAGGACCTTCATGTCCTCGGCAGAGTGGGAGGGGGAGTTGAAATGTTGGGCCACGGGGCGGTTTGGTTGATTGGTGCGGGTGTCTCGGAGATGTTCCCTAAAGAGCTCTGCTAGGAGGCGCCCAATCTCCCCAGTGTAGAGGAGACCACATCGGGAGCAACGGATACAATAAATGATATTAGTGGATGTGCAGGTAAAACTTTGATGGATGTGGAAGGCTCCTTTAGGGCCTTGGATAGAGGTGAGGGAGGAGGTGTGGGCACAGGTTTTACAGTTCCTGCGGTGGCAGGGGAAAGTGCCAGAATGGGAGGGTGGGTCGTAGGGGGGTGTGGACCTGACCAGGTAGTCACGGAGGGAACGGTCTTTGCGGAAGGCGGAAAGGGGTGGGGAGGGAAATATATCCCTGGTGGTGGGGTCTGTTTGGAGGTAGTGGAAATGTCGGCGGATGATTTGGTTGATGCGAAGGTTTGTAGGGTGGAAGGTGAGCACCAGGGGCGTTCTGTCCTTGTTACGGTTGGAGGGGTAGGGTCTGAGGGCGGAGGTGCGGGATGTGGACGAGATGCGTTGGAGGGGATCTTTAACCACGTGGGAAGGGAAATTGCGGTCTCTAAAGAAGGAGGCCATCTGGTTTGTTCTATGGTGGAACTGGTCCTCCTGGGAGCAGATCCGGTGGAGGCGGAGAAATTGGGAATACGGGATGGCATGTTTGCAAGAGATAGGGTGGGAAGAGGTGTGCTTCCCTTCCCACGTGGTTAAAGACGCCCTCCAACGCAACAGTACTGTGTGCAGCTCACTATGGGAAGGGTGTGATTGTACTGGAGGGCATGCAAAGGAGATTCATCAGGATGGTGCTCACAATGGAGTCATTTAACTCTGGAGATTGGCCGGATAAGCTCAGGATGTTTTCTTTAGATCATAGAAAGTTGAGAAGGGACCTGATTGAGGCATACTTGATTATGGGAGGCATGGACATGGTGGATAGAAATTTAGCTTTTTGTTTTAGTTGAAGGGTCAATAACAAGGGGACATAATTTTAAGGTGAAAGCAGGGAGGTTTCTAGGGTTTTTGGTGAAAACTATTTTCCTCAGAGGGTTGTGGGAATCTGGCATTTACTGCTTGGGAGGTTAATTGAGACAGTAATCCTAACAACCTTTTACAAATACTTAGATGAGCTCATGAACTATTGTAACAAGACAATACTGGAAAGACGGACTCATCTACATTTAGACTATATTGTTTTCTCAGAGCAGACTCGATGGGACAACTGGCTTTTTCTATACTGAATAATTCTATAGTCTATAAATCAGCTATTTAGGAACTGTTATAGAGCAACATAGCACAGAAACAGACCCTCAGTCCAACCAGTCCACGACAACCATAATTCCAAACTTAACTAGTTCCACCTGCCTGCGCTTGGCTCATATCCTCCAAACATTTCTAATTCATGTAATTATCAGAATAAAAAAAACTTCTACTGAAATGTAATAACTGTAAGAAATCTAGAAATAAGTCAATGTCAGGAGCAGCTCAAGATCTGCCAATTTAATGAAAGATTCCTACAAGAACAGCAACAAGAACACATAGAATTCAGTTTGAGAGTGAGAGTATTGGTTCAGAAACAATTGCTAAATCCACATAAGAGGAAATACTTGAGAAGGAGAGGAAAATTAGATGCTGTGGACTGGGAGTAGAGTTTAATACAAGAGATGGTTGGTGAACTATAGGAAATGTTTATAAGACTAGTTCGTGTCTCACAATAAAATTATATCCCAAAGAACAAGACAGATTCTAGGAAGAGGACAAAACTGACATAACTAATGAAGGAAGTAAGGGATAACATTAGGTTGAAAGAGAAATAAATACACAATGTAACAAAGATTAATGGTAAGTCAGAGCATCAGTAAATTTTTAAAATCTAACGAAAGATTATCAAAATTGTAATAAAGATGTATAAAATAAACCATGAGGGCAAACTACAAGTAACATAAAAATGGTTAGGAAGGAATTCTTTTAACTATATATAAAAAAGAGGCAACAGTGCACTTAGGCCCCTTAGGGAACAAAGCTGAGAAAATAATAATACAATGTTTTGCACCCATTTTCACATCAAAGGGTATTAAGAGCATTACAAAATTCTAAATAAGCAAGGTGATTAGAGATGGAAATAAACAAACACAATAAGTGTCACAAGGTAAATAGTAAGTGGAAACTCATGGGGCTGAAGTCCTGTTGGGATGGATCGTAGGATTTTAAAGGAAATAGTTACAGAGATGGTGAATGCACTGTCATCAATTTTTCAAGAATCCTTAGATACTGGAGAAGTCCCAGTGGATTGGAAAACTGCCAATGTAAACACCCTTTTTAAAATACAGGGAGCAAAAATACAGGTCAGTTAGCTTAACATATATTATTAAGGACATTTAGAGACTATTATAAAGAGTGCAATAGCACAGCAATTAGAAATGCATCTTTCCATCAAGCAGAGTTAGCCTGGCTTCATGAAGGGGAATCCATACCTGCAACGTTTATTCCAATTCTTGAGGAGGTAACACATATTGTAGATAATAGCAAAGCAGTCAGTCAATGTAATAGATTTGGATTTCTAAAATCATGAGCTGCCTGTTAGAATAGAATCACTATAGTGTGAGAGCAAGCCATTTAGATTAGATTAGAATACTTACAGTGTGGAAACAGGCCCTTCGGCCCAACAAGTCCACACCAACCTGCCGAAGCACAACCCACCCATACCCCTACATCTACCCCTTTACCTAACACTATGGGCAATTTAGCATGGCCAATTCACCTGACCTACACATCTTTTGGACTGTGGGAGGAAACCGGAGCACCCGGAGGAAACCCACGCAGACACGGGGAGAATGTGCAAACTCCACACAGTCAGTCGCCTGAGGCAGGAATTGAACCCGGGTCTCTGGTGCTATGAGGCAGCAGTGCTAACCACTGTGCCACCGTGCCGCCCACATTTGGCCCATCAAGTCCACATCAACCCTCCAAAGATCATCCCACCCCAGTCCTGCAGCTCTACATTTCCCATGGCCAATCCATCAAACCGACACGTCTTTAGACTTTGAGAGGAAACTCATGAAGACACTTGGAGAATGTGCAAAGTTGACAGAAACAATCAACTGAGGCTGGAATTGAACCCAAGTCCCTGTTACTATGAGGCATCAGTGCTGACCACTGAGCCACCGTGCCAGGGAGTGTGGAGAGGGTGAAATTGCTTCCACTTCTACAAGAAACAAAAACAAGAGATGTGGCTTTATGATGTACACATGAAGCAAGGATAATGTGAGTAAAAAAAAGAAAGCATAGAATCCCTAGAGTGTGGAAACAGGCCCTTCAGCCCAACAAGTCCACACCAACCCTCCACAAAGCATCCCACCAAACCCATTCCCCATTACTCTATCTTTATCCCTGACTAATGCATCTGACCTACACATCCCTGAACGCTATGGGCAATTTAGCATGGCCAATCTACTTAACCTGCACATCTTTGGATTGTGGGAGGAAACTGGAGCACCCAGAGGAAACCCACGCAGACACATAGTGATTGGTTAGGGTATGGGATGTGGTGAATGAGGTTCAATTGAAGCAATTCAAGAGAGCATTGGATTTTGTTTTGGATAGTAATAACGTGCAGTGATATTGGGAAAGGGCAGGAGAGTGACACATTATAGTAGAGACTGGATAATAGAGCTGATATCGGCATGATGGGCCGAACGACTTCCTTCTGCACCACAATAATAATCCTGTGAATCTAAGTACCCTTTGCCTTGTCACTGTTGAAGTTACTTTCCCTCCTGATGAAAGATCATTAACTGCAGCATCAAAATAACTTCCTTGGCTTTATTCCACTGAGTGAGATAAAAGCATTGTGCACAGATTGACGTACAGAGCCAGATTAATACAATGTCGTTTTTGCTTTGAGTACGACATGGGAAGCCTTTCCTGAATGTTGCCCCCCTGCTTCATGACCAAACAAATACATTGTTTTAATTAATAGAACCCGCATAATTACCTTTCACTCTTTTACTTTTACTGAACCAACAATACTTATCTTAATGACAAGATGGGAAAAAAAACAATTAAAACCAACTGATCTATTTGGAAAACCAAATGTAAAACACTGAAAAGAAAAATGATCAATTAGAGCAAGGTTTTAATAGATTTCCTATTGCAGCCTTAAGTGATGAACAGAATGGAAAACATTTGCCCAACTCCTGTGAAGTCTATGACTTTTTACCTGTTGACAGCATGAAACAATTCTCTTATGCAAACAAGCAATTTCAATCAATCCTTCTTTTCGAGTTCTGTCTAGTTACCAACGTTCCTTCCAAGCTGCAAAGTTTTGCAGCCACCGGTAAACTCTGCACACATCCATCAGTCTGCTGAGAATGACTTCCAATGGTAGATGCCCCTTCACCAATTGGTCAACAAGGATTATTTCTGAACCAGTTGGTCTCTTTTAATCATAAAATTCCTCCTGCTTTCTTAAGGATGTAGAGGTCAAGACATATATTCAGGCTCAAACATGAGAAGTGTTCATTGTTCACTATATAATAAAGCTGTATTTTACTCGTTATACTCTGCTCTATTATACTCATTGCGTAGCTGCATTACTTGTGTGTACCTTTACTCTTGAGAGTTATCCCACCCGGAGCAAGTAGGCAATATGGTTAGCATTATGCTTAGCATCCATAGGTTGTAACTTTGGCTTCTTCAGCCATTGTATGTCATCTGGTAGGATGGTGACACTTGCCCTTCTTTGCACCATTTACAAAATACCTTCCAAGAACTGTAACTAACTCTACATTGGCCAAACAGGCAAAAACTAGCTACGAGGACACATGAAGATCAACTAGCCACAAAAAGACATGACCCTCTCTCACTTATATCCTTATATACAGATAAGGAAGGACACCACTTCGACTGGGACAACATATCCATCCTCGGACAAGCCAAACAGAGACACTTACGAGAGTTCCTAGATGCATGGCATGCCAACCAGAAGTCTATCAACAAAAGCATTGACTTGGATCCAATTTACCACCCCCAAGAAAAAAAAGAACAGGAAATGACACCACCATAGGGAATGATGTCACCACAGGAAATGACATCGCCAACCCAAGGAAACCCAAACACATTAATAGAAAGCAGGCTCCCCATCAATGCTTCCTTCTGAGGCTCACTGAAGACGTTACCTAGCATGGTGACAAAACGTCTGAAAACAAACCTTCCAGCTCAACAAGCAACCCTACATCCAGAACTTGCACCTCTATTAAAAATGGATGTCCATTGATGAATAGGAAGGTTTTGGAGGGATATGGGCCGGGTGCTGGTAGGTGGGACTAAATTGGGTTGGGATATCTGGTTGGCATGGACGAGTTGGACTGAAGGGTCTGTTTCCGTGCTGTGCATCCCTATGACTCTATGTAGATAAACTCTGTCAAACTTAATTGTTGGGATCACCGAGTGCTACTAGGAATGCCTCAGATGTCTTTTCTAGTGGAGGTATGTTGTTTAATGGTAGTGTCAGATCTAAAGGAGGATGTTCTATCACATTAATCCCTTTGTATGTGTAAACTTTTGACTTTTTACTGCTCTGAAACTGTCCAACTTCTGCACATCTTCTGAAAATGGCCTGTGGTTTTAGGAAAGCACTTCTGCACACAGAGGATGGTAGAGATTTAGAACTGTCTCTCTACAAGTGGCAGCTGATGCTCGATCAGTTGTCAATTTGAATTCTGAGATAGATACATTTGTGTTAAGCAAACGTTATGATGGATTGTAGCCAGTTTCTTCTTTCGTTATTTGATAATACATATATGTATGGTAAATAAAACACCCTTACAGTGTGAATCATACAATTCCTACAGTGTGGAAGCAGGCCATTCAGCCCTACAAGTCAAAACTGATCCTCTGAAGAGTAATCCACTAAGACCCATTCCCCTACTACTCTCCATTTACCCCTAACTAATGCACCTAACCTTCACATCCCTGAACACCATGGACAATTTATCATGGCCAATTCACTTAACCTGCACACCTTTAGATCATGGGAGGAAACCAGAGCACCTAGACGAAACCCACACAGACACAGAGAGAATGTGCAAGCTGCACACAGACATTCACCGGAGGCTAGAATCAAACCCAGGTCTCTGGGGCTGTTAGGCAACAGTGCTAACCACTGAGTCACCTTGCAGTATGGAAAGAGGCAATTTGGCCCATCAAGTCTGCATTGACCAGCTGAAGAACATTCCATCTAGACCCAGCTAATGTACCAAACCTGCACATCTTTGTACTGTGGGAGGAAACTAGAGCACCTGGAGAAAGCTCACACAGACACAGGGAGAACATGCAAACTCCACACAGACAATGACCCAGGATTGGAATCAAACCAAGGCTCCTGGAACAGTGTGACAGCAGAGTACTAACCACTGAACCACTATGCTACCCTATTAAGGTAGGTGGGCCAAAGTCAGGTTAATAGGGCTAAGCCATAGATTGAGCATGACCACATTGAATGTTGGAACAAGCTTGTGGAGCTGAATGGCCTACTCCTATTGGTATACTCTATGAGAAACTCACAATGAAGCTTTTTGTATCTCTAAACTTCTTCGTGTGGATTATCCCATCTGTTCCCCAATCAAAATGTTGTTGTCCCACCTTTTGCAGGTTTTCCTGCTGTCTGTAGGCGAAGTGGAGGTTCCCTGCTTCTTCATGGCAAATAGGCCATTTTATACCTGACACCATTTAAAGGATAATGCACAAACCCCTTTCACACTTGCCAACACTGTCACCAGTCTTCC
The DNA here is from genome assembly GCF_047496795.1 of Chiloscyllium punctatum. Classification (NCBI taxonomy): domain Eukaryota; kingdom Metazoa; phylum Chordata; class Chondrichthyes; order Orectolobiformes; family Hemiscylliidae; genus Chiloscyllium; species Chiloscyllium punctatum. Next base: position 11,607,706 of record NC_092747.1, on the reverse strand, counting down.
TTTTAAATTAGCAGGTGGAAGAACATGAGACCACAATCGTGTCCTTACATGAAGAGCTAGTGAATGTAAGTAGATAATATATTTACATATATTATACAGTAATATTATACTATACAATAATTACAAAAAGATGTCAGTAGACAGCGATGATACATCGGAATCCTTAGGGACCTCTAGACCATCTGCATGGACACCAGTTAGACAATTTCTACCTAATCTAAAGTCTGGATAGTTGAGTGGGACCTAATGCAGCTTCAACAATTACTGATTCAAAACCATTACCTTATAAAACACCAAACACTCCTTCCAGGAGAAACATGAATTTGCTTGTACTATTTCAATCTAGTCTACCAAATTCACTGCATGGAACTCTTCCACGCTAGGGAGATAATGCTGCAGAGTACAGAGTCATAGAGTCACACAGCATGGAGACAGACCTTTCGGTCCGACTCATCCCTGCCAACCACGTTTCCTTAACTAAGTGTTGTTCTTCTAGTCTGGAGCACCGATCTTTACCTTGCTGAGGCTCAGTGCCAGCTCTCGGACACTTCTTCCAACCACCCCCTGGACCACAACTCAATTCCCAACATCAAGCCGTTGTTGCCAGGACCGTCACTGACTTGATTACCCACAGAATCCCCCCCCCCCCCCCCCCCCCCCCCATTGCCTCCAACCTTCTCATCTCCCAACCCCGGAACGCCTGCTTCTGCCTCCTTCCCAAAAGAAAGTCCCTGTATATATCTCATTCTCTTGCCTCCAGTTAACCCAGGAGGCTGCCATTACAAACTGGCATCCATGGAACATCATGTGGGCTGTGATGTGATGCTTCATGCTATAACAACAACATTTGAGGTGTTATGGACCAGGCTAGACTCCCTCAAAACATTTCAAGAAACGAGCCCAGACCCGAACTTGGCGAGTTGTTTTAAACTGATGTAACGGGGATATTCCAGGAGTGATGTAGTTGGTCAAATCACTTTGTTTTAATCAAAACAGACTTTATTTACAAGATTACTGAAGTGAAACACAAACAAAAAAGTCACTTAAACTATTTGAAAACCCAACAGATCATCTCCACTTAATGATGCTGTTCCAAATACTTTCCACAATCCCCATAAACATCCCTTGACACAAAAGGTAAAGTCAAACACAGGGTCTTACAGGAAAGCTGTCAGAGAGAGGGAGGATCAGCTTGGATCTGCTTCTTTGGGTCTAGTAGCTTTTACAACTGCCTGACTGCTTTCAGTGAACAGCCAGACCAAACCAAACCAAAGCAAACCAGAGAGAAACTGAGCTGGAAGAACTGGCCACTCCCCTTTCATTGTACAGGGTTAGCTATAATCAAATTGACCATAAAACCCATCCAAGACCAAACGTTTCGGAGTCTGTGTCTTTTATGATCTCCTGAAATAAAATGACAACATAACATTGATAAAGGATCAGCATCGTCACAGGGGTTACACAGAGAGACAAACCACTTGGTGTACGGTGAAATCAGTGACAGGTTGGAAAAGGGCAAAGACATACATTGGAGTACATTGACACCCGTGGCACCAAAGTGCCCTCAATAAGTCTTCCCTGCCTCCCTCCAAGCCCCCCATCTCTGAGTACTCAGTGGTGGACTGGAGGAAGACTACTGAGCAGAGCAGATTGCTGCCCCTGGAGGTTGGGTTAAGAGACAGGGTGAGATGGTGGTGGTAGGGGCAGCTTGTATCTGGATAGACATAGCATGCCAAGGGTATTATTTCCAGGGCAAGGTGACCCTCTCCAGAGTGGAGCTTCCAAGAGCCAGAGAAGGTAAGGTAGAGTGGAGGTAGAGGGCCTCAGTTACCTTCGGGATGTCCTGAACAGAGACATCTCAGGAATCTTCGAGATGTTCATCCTCTTTGGGCTGGGAGCTTCCCCAGCACCAACCTGTCTCCTGTGAGGTAGGAACATCTGGAACGTGTGCTTCAGTCCTGATGACCAGTGTTGGGGTATTGGAGTGTGGGAGAGGGGTGATGGAATGTGCCTCTCCAGCAGACCATAAGGATGCTGCAGCTACCAACTTGCCTATGGAGGCAGGCAGAGTGTCCCATGCTTGAGTGTGTGGTGCTGGAAAAGCACAACAGGTCAGGACTCATGACCTGTCCAACGTGTCCATCTTCCCTCCCACCTATCCACTCTACCCTCCCCTCTGACCTGTCCCCATTATCCCCACCTCCATCCACCTATCGCACTCAGCTACCCTCCCCCCCAGCCATCTCTCCACCCCTGAGGCTTCCAGACTCATTCCTGATGAAGGGCTTTTGCCTGAAACGTTGATTCTCCTGCTCCTTGGATGCTGCATAACCTGCTGTGCTTTTCCAGCACTGCACCCGCAACTCTAATCTCCAGCATCTGCAGTCCTCACCTGTCCCATGCTTGAGGCAACAGACTGTCCATAGTGTTGCTGCATTCTCTCAGCCTCTAGGCGATTGACTCCCATGTGCCAGTCTACTGCTTCCATTCCTCCCTGTGCATCTGGATAGCGTCCCTGATTGCCCACACCACAGAGTCCTCTTGTGCCTGGGACTGAGCAGAAGCCTGGTCTTGGGAAGTCCTCCGAGTACCAGGGGCCTGGGGCACTTCTTCATTGGCCAGCTTCAGAGACGTAGTAGTGAGGCTTCCACCAGGCTGTCCTAGCCTAAACATCCCACCGAGCTATCAGGTGTGAGCTGGTCAGGATGCAGGAGGCAGCATCTGGTACCTCAGGACTCACATCATCAGAGTTTGAGGAGGTGACTTCTGGGGGAGTTGGATATTTCACTGAAGTTGTGGTAGATGTACTGACTGAACCTGCAAGACCAGAGAGAGAGAGAAGATATCGCGGTTAGTAATGGCCTGTGGTGATTGACATTGACAGTGAGAGTTGCAGCAAGATGAAGTGTGATACTCGTTTGGAGGTACATGGAGATCTTATCAACCTCCCAGGTGTAATTCTAGTCTTAGAATATCATAGAAAGCCAGGCCATTCAGCCCAACAGGTTTGCACCAACACATTCCCCCTACCTTATCCTTCACCTCCCATGACTAATCCAAGTAGCCTGCATATCCCTGGATACTATGGGCAATGTAGCACAGCTGTTCCACCTAACCTGCACAACTCTGGATTGTGGGAACAAATGGAGCACCTGTCAGAAATCCACACAGACACAGAGAGAATGTTTAAACTCCACTGGAGGGTGGAATCGAACCCGGGTTCCTTGTGATGTGAGGCAGTAGTGCCAGCCACTGAACCACTGTGCCGTCTATCCAAGATCCAGAATTGTCTACTCAGAGGATGTGGACACAATCATCCATCACTCATCTAGGCACTCTTTGCCCACAAATGGTTTGTCTTCTTCTGAAATGAGAGGAAAGGAGGGATTGAGTGAAATGAAAGTTGGGTGGCACAGCTGTCTTTGCTGGTGCAAGTGAAGGGGCGAAAGGAGATGAGGCTTCCTGATGATACAGCACAAAGGGGCATGCAGGGGAGCTTATGGGGGATCCAAGCGAGTGAGGGAAGATTTTAGATGTGGCAGTAAGAGTGACAATGCATGACACATAGTGGGAGGTGGGTACTGCCACGGAGATAGAGCGAGCGTGAGATAGCCGAGAGACAAGTGCGGCCTGAGGTAGATGAGAAGGTCTTTGATCTTACAGTTCTGTTGGCCCTTTCTCCAGATCTTGGAGATGGCACTGAACAGACTGGCAGGGTCTGGTAGCACGGCCTCCTCTGCTCCTCACCAGCCCTTTCGAGCACAACCTCCAGGTCAAAAGATCGTAGTGCCCACTTGCCCTTCTCCATTACATTTAGACTCCATTATGAACTGAGCAGGGAGGCTTTGTAATGCCAGTGTCTCTCTGGCTGTACAGGGGATCATTGAAAAGATGGGGGGCTGGTCTTTCAGTGACATCTGGGAACAATCCCTTGGTAGGATATGGTCAGAATCAAATGTCAGGGATCTCATGTGGCAGGGGAAATAGTTAAAGTGGCAAGTTTGATAAGACACAGCAAGAGATGTCATTTGACCTTATCGCCAAAATCCCTCACAAAATCCCAACATATCTCAGTTTGAGGAACATGCGATTCCAGCCTAGTGTCTCTTGACTAAAATCATTGTCTTTTTACCCACTACTTCTGTGTCACTTGAACTCTTGCACCTTCGACCTGATCCTAAGTCTCCTCTTTTGATCTCATCCCTCTCTCCTTCCAAATGCATGTAACACAGCACACTTCTACCTTAAACAATGATAGAAATAGCTGGAGAAACACAGAAGGTTTGGCAACATACTTGGAGAGGAAAGCAGAGTTAACATTTCAGGTCCAGTGATCCTTCTGAAGTGTAAGACGGCCAGAACCCCTGAGTTTCTCCAGCAATTGTTGTTGCACATGTCCAGCGTCTAGTTCTTTGACTTATCTTACTTTTCTACCCTACTTTGTTCTGAAGAAGAGTTATATTCTGCTCAAAATGTGAACATAGTTTCCTCTCTCCACAGGTGCTAACCAACAGCCAAATTATTTGCAGCAATTTGGGTTTATAATTCGGGTTGCCTGCATCCATGTTGCATATTGCTTTTAGTGACAGTAGGTTGGTAACATGGTATTGATGACTCCTGTTATTAAATAGATACTGTACTTTGCACCCCCAAAGGAAGTGCATTGAAACAACTGCACAGGGACCGGTATATTAAACCCCATAATACCACCAAACAGTGGCAGGGCTTATTTTCCCCAGCACCCATGTCATGTGTGTGTAAGTGCTGAAAATATGTTGCTGGAAAATCGCAGCAGGTCAGTCAGCATCCAAGGAGCAGGAGAATCGACGTTTCGGGCATAAGCCCTTCTTCAGGAATGAGGAAAATGCGCCAAGCAGGCTAAGATAAAAGGGCAGGGAGGAGGGACTTGGGGAGGGATTTGGAGGGACCTATTGCATTTCCAACACCCCTCCCCCAAGTCCCTCCTCCCTACCTTTTATCTTAGCTTGCTTGGCACACTTTCCTCATTCCTGAAGAAGGGCTCATGCCCGAAGTGTTGATTCTCCTGCTCCTTGGATGCTGCCTGACCTGCTGCGCTTTTCCAGCAACACATTTTCAGCTCTGATCTCCAGCATCTGCAGTCCTCACTTTCTCCTATGTGTCTGTGTATGTGTGAGACACAGTGAGGGAACAAATGCAGATACCTTTATTCATATTCCACCACCAAGAAGAAAGGAAACATCAGGCCAGTGACAAGCAACACCCTTCTCAACAAGGGCAGCACTCAGTGATAAAAAAAAACTGAAAAGGGAGGGCAGAGATTAAATCAAAATAGAGTTGAAGGAGGAAATAAAACAGTCCACACCACACATTCCCCCGAAAATGTGAAATCCAGAGTGCTAGGGCTAAGCCCTGCTATAAATCAGCATGGTCCTTTAACCAAAGTAAAGGACAGAGTAACACAAGCTGTAGCCAGCCAGGGAAACAACAGTTCCCTAATGAGAACGGAGTTACACCCGAAACACATTGACTTGTGTGGATCGGGCAGTTTAGAAAATCAGTCCTCAAAAAAAAAGGAATATCAGCTAATAAACTGACTATATAATTCAGCCAGTTTAGGAATCAGATTCCCTGAAAAGCAGAAGCCAACAGCAGCAGGAACACACTGACCATGGCCCAGCCAGCACAGAGTCAGTCCCCGAAATTACACATACTATGGCAGTGGTATAGGCAGTTCAGAGTTCAGTCTCCTCCCCTTCAACACAAAATGACAAGTCAGTCACACCCACTGATCCAGCTCTCAGAGTAAGCAGAACCCCTGACTCTCCTTTTATTTTATTAAACAACTCTCCTTTTATTTTATTAAACAATACACAGTTCACAAAACAATTAACATTAACAGCTGTATACAGAGAAACAGCAATTTTACAAGGGAGAGGAATGGCAAAGCCACGCCCCAAATCCTACCGTTTAACCAGTTTTCAGGGAAATGAGGACAAACCTCAAATCCCAGTTTCACTCATTACAAAACAATAATATCATTTGTACATACAAAATAGTGCATTCAATACAAACCCAGCAAGCCCCCGTCCCTCCCACCTTCCGGCCACTCTAAGGCAGCCCACCCCTACGCTCTTGGTCCAGCCCATGCCCCTTCCAGTTCTCGGTCAGCCCGGACATACCTTCCAGCCACCTCTATGACAGCCCATCCTGCTTCCCCAACTACCCCCCCATCCAGACGACAGACCCACCTTCCAGCTTCATTAACCGCCCTCAACACCTTCCAACCACCTCTAGGACAGCCTGCCCCAGTACCCGCCCGGGGTGATAGCACTGAGGACAGCCTACCCGCCTTCTGGCTCTCTGTCTACCCCTACGTACCATTGGGCCCTCACCCACCCCGATACACCATCTGGCCTGTGTACTGCCCGGACACACCTTCCGGCCACCTCTAGGACAGCCCATCCCCTTCCCCAGGGACGACAGCATGCAGGGTAGCCCACAAGCCTTCCGGATCTCAGCCCGTCCCTACGCACATTCTGGCTCTCCGTTGCTCTGACACACCTTCCGATCACATCTAGGACAGCCCTTCTCAGGACAACAGCACTCAGAACAGCCTACCCACCCTTCGGCTTTCGGGACAGCCTACCAACCTTCAGGTTCACAGGATGGCCTACCCACTTTGTTTTTAATATTTCAAAAATATACTTTGTTCATAAAATAATTTGATAGTCTGTACAGTTGGTCATGTCATACATACATAAACATTTACATACAGAGATCAGAATTTATCATTTTTATACACAGCTCTGTATGTTTATCAATCATATGTCCATATATGAGGCATCTGCAGAGCCCAAATGACTGCGTGGGCCCCCTGTTCTTCTTAGGCAGGCAGATGTTACACGGTGGTCTTTCCCCACCGTGCCTTGGCGGCAGCTGCCCCAAGCTTCAGCGCGTCCCTCAACACGTAGTCCTGGACCTTAGAATGTGCCAGTCTGCAATACTCAGTCCTGGTCAACTCCTTCAGCTGGAAGATCAACAGGTTTCGGACCGCCCAGAGTCTTTCACCGAGTTGATGATCCTCCAGGCACAGTTGATGTTAGTCTCTGTGTGCGTCCTAGGGAACAGACTGTTGAGCACGGAGTCCCGCATCACAGCGCTGCTCGGAACGAACCTCGACAAACACCACTGCATTCCTCTCCAGAATTCTTCTGCATAGGCACATTTCAGAAGGAGGTGTGTGTCAGTCTCCTCCTCTCTGCAGCCACTTCGAGGGCAGCGTGTGGTGCAGCTGAGAGTCCGGGTGTGCATAAAGGATCTCACAGGCAGAGTCCTTCTCACCACCAGCCAAGCCATGTCTTGGTGCTTGATGGAAAGTTCTGGCAGTGAGGCATTCTGCCAAATGGCTTTGACAGTCTGCTCAGAGAACCGCTCGATAGGATCCGCCCTCTCCTTTTCCCGAAGGGTCTCAAAGACACTACGTGCTGACCACTTCCTGATGGACTTGTGGTCAAAGGTGTTTTTCTTCATAAACTTCTCCACGAAGGAGAAGTGATACAGAATGGTCCAACTACTCAGAGCGTTCCGCGGCAGCGAGGCCAGGCCCATCCTTCGCAACACCGGGGACAGGTAGAACCTCAGTACGTAGTGACACTTGGTGTTTGCGTACCGGGGATCCACGCACAGCTTGATGCAGCCACACACAAAAGGTGGCCATCAGGGTGAAGGTGGCATTGAGTGTATTTTTTCCCCCGTTGCCCAGATCTTTATACACCAAGTCCCTGCGGACCTGGTCCATCCTTGACCTCCATATAAATTGGAAGATGACCCGGGTGACTGCAGCGGCACAGCTTCTGGGAATAGGCCAGACCTGTGCCACATATAACAGCAACGACAGTGCCTCACACCTGATGACCAGGTTTTTTCCCATGATGGAGCGTGACCGTAGCTTCCATCTGCCCAGTTTCTGCCTTACTTTGTTGATACACTCCTCCCAAGACTTGGCACACGCCCCAGTCCCCCAAACCAAATATCCAGCACCTTCAGGTGGTCGGTCCTGACGGTGCAGGGGATCGAGGATTAATCAGCCCAGTTCCCGAAGAGCATGGCCTCGCTCTTGCCTCTGTTTACCTTGGCCCCCGAGGCCCGTTCGAACTGGTCACATATGCACATGAGTCTGCGCACGGACAGCGGATCCGAGCAGAAAATGGTGACGTCATCCATGTACAGGGAGGCCTTAACCTGCAGGCCCCTGCTGCCAGGAATAGTCACCCCTCTCAGGCTCGCATCCTTCCTGATGGACTCGGCAAATGGCTCTATGCAGCACACAAACAAGGCAGGAGAGAGAGGGCAGCCCTGCCTGACTCCAGATCTGACTGGGAAGCTATCTGATTCCCACCCATTGATTGAGACTGCACTGACAATGTTGGTGTAGAGCAGTCTGATCCAATTGCAGATTCCCTCTCCAAAGCCCATTTTGGAGAGAACGTCTCTCATATACCTGTGTGATGGCCTACCCACCCTTTGGCTCTTAGGGTGACAGCTTTCAGGATGACCCACAAGCCTCCCAGCTCACAGTAAGGCCTGCCAGACCCAGGGACACACAAGACAGGGGTGATAACCCCAGCAAACCACATGACAGAATTAATTATCAATAAACAGAGTCCTTTCTGGCATATAGAGTCCATTAGCATAGACAGTTCTCTTCAAAATGTAGAGTCCATTCCCAGGAACAGAGTCCACTCCAGTATACAAAATGTATCATCAGAAATGGAGTCCCCTCTAAACTGCAGAGTGCATTGCTAAAGACAGTCTACAACTGAGGGCAAATGCGCACCCCACAGCACACAGGTATTCAATCACCATGGAGCCCTGCCCATCCTTGGAGAACCAGGCCCACTCACAGGAATACAATATATTGTAAAGGTGCAGTTAATTCACAGGGGTTTGGTCCACTCCTGAAGGAAAGGTCTTCTCCCAAACTCCAGAATACAGCAAGTGCTCACCTCCCAGCGCGCACACACATACAGGTGTTCAATCTTCAGAGGGCCAGTCCCAGGGCTAGGCCTCCCCACTGGAACAGCGCATCAGGTAAGATATATTTCTTCACAAGGGCTCAGTCCAAACACCAAAAAAACAATGAAAACTAGAGTCCAAGAGCTAAGCCCTACCGCAAAAATCAACATTTGTCCTTTTCTCAAAAGTGAAAAAAGAAAAGAGTAACATACAGGCTGTAACCAGCCAGTGAAACAACAATCCCCTAATGAGAACTGAGTTACACCTGAAACACATTGTGCACATCGGGAGTTTAGAAATCAGTCCTCGCTAAAGGAATACCACTTAAACTAGCTAAATAATTCAGCAAGTTCAGGAATCAGATTTTCCCCCCCCCGCCCCAAAAAAAGAAGAAACCAACAGTAAGACACTGACTGTGGCCCAGCCAGCACAGAGTCAGTCCCGTAAATTGAGAAGACTCCGACTCTCCTGTTTATATCAGTCAGCTAGGGCTTTCCTGATTGTCCCGGGTTAAGAGTACGTACTGACTGTGGGCCAGCCAGCAGTCAGTCCCCTAAATTATACGTACTACATGATATAGGCAGTTCAGAGTTCAGTCCCCTCCTCCTTAATACACAATGACAGGTCCTTCACACCCATTGTTCCACCTCCCTCAGAGTGAGCAGAACCTCTGACTCTCCTGTTTGTTTTTGTTTTCTTTTTTTGTGAACAAGGTGTCTGACAGCCCTGTTTCTTTTTTTTTATTTTTTCGTATTTTGTTTTTAGGTCAATGCCTATGGACTTTGTTTTTTTCCTTTCTTTTTTCCCCACACTACCACCTAACCGCGGTCGGACTTATTTTTTCCCCAGCACCCATGTGAGTGCAGGTGTGGACAGTCCTGTCCATTTTTAAAAAATTTTTTAAAGTTTCCACCACTAGGAGGATAGGAAAACACCCGAGTGGCCAGTGACAAGCACTGCCCTTCACCTCAAAGGGCAATGCTGTGTGATCAAAACAGTAAAAGGGAGGGCAGGGACTAAATCAAAATAGAGTTGGAGGGGGAAATAATGCACTCCACTCCCTGCGGCGCCCACCTCTCCCTGAACAACTCCAGGGTGTTGGTGGACACCGCGTGCTCCTTCTCCAAGGACACCCAGGCTCTAACGTAACTGCGGAACACAGTCCTGTTTATTTTTGTTGCCCAGGGCTCCCTGATTGGCCCAGGTTAGCAACCCCAATTAAGGATCTCATAATCAATGAGATCCATCTGGTTCCAATCGCTACAGAAATGACGCTAATCTTTCTATTGGATTTTGCATAAAGACATTGACTTAGAGAACTGTTTTGACACAACACTCCACATCTCTTCAATCAGAACAAGCAATCGCGACTACCTCCTCAAACGATCAGCTTAAAGATCACAAATGATCCTCACAGCATTTGACCAAGAATTTAATTCAATGCCAAATGCGGTGTAGAAAGTGAAATAAAGAGAGGGAAAGAAAATATGGTCAATGACAAGAGAAAAACGAGATGTTCAGAAAAAGTTTATTAAAAATGTATCTTTATAAATTGCCAACGATAATTAAAATCAGGAAGTATGATACACAACGCATGTGAAAGCTAATTTTTAGCACTGAAGAGTTTGTTTGACAATAAATACACCTCAGTACACTTAAAAACAAAATTACTTCCACTGGAAATGAAGTGTCTGATATGTTTAATGGGTATAAGTTATGTAAGTGAAACCAAAGATCATATTGTTCCCTGTGTGTCAACAGTGACGGCCTTATATTAAAGGGAAACGTTTGTCAGGAGCAATGTCTGCCCTTCAACACTGATAACGATGTCAAGGGAACAAGGATATGGTGGACACGTTGAACAATTGCCTTGTTTCAGAGTCTACATGAGAGGAAAAGGCAATAGGTTAGACAGCCCAAGGGGTAAGTGGTCTATCCTATGAAGCTATAAATCCTTCAGTTGCAACTAAGAGCTAAACAGTGTGGCTGTGGCAACTACAGGTTGGCAAGTAGAATCCCATAGAGTGGTACTCAACAACATTTAGTCCAGAGAAGAGGAATCACTTTGGTGACCATGGAAACAGTACCATTAATGCGGAGAAGTCCTCCATAATTTCATCAGAAGTGGCGACCCGAGGAAATGCTCATAAGCATGTTTACAAAATGTCGTCAAGATAACAGCCAGATAAGTTTCCCCTACCAATCTTCATTTATTCCAGAGAGCTAGCCTCTCACTTACCCAAGATACATTCTAATTTATTTTTATGCCCACAGTCCAATCATTTTAGGAGGATTTGTCCAAATCGTTTGTTTGTTTTTTAATCCATCGAGAAAGCTCCTAATTGTGTCCGAATCCTTCATTCACCCTCTGGGCTGAATGATTTCCATTTGTGGTTTGGCTCCCTTACTCATGACTTATGCAGTAGGAGTTGGATGTTATATAATGCAGTAATAAAATTCAGTCTATTAAAACCAGGATAGTACACTTGAGGGATGCGTCGTAACAACACATTGTGTAACATATCGGGGTTGACTTGTCAACACGCCTGGAGTCTCCAAGAATTAGAAATGAATCTCCTCGGCCTGCTGTGATTTACTTGTGAATTACATTTTGGGAGCATTAAGGAAGGTTGTTTCCTCTGTCATTTAGTAGCTGCAAAGAGATTGGAAATGAATAATAGAAGTTGCCTGATTAGATAAGGCATTTGGAAGGGGAAGTGAGTGTCATCTGATCAAACGTCCAGGAATAAGTCCGGTTATAGTTGGTAACCCATCTGAAGAACAGCAGACATAGGCCATTCAGCCTGCTGATCTCTTCTATCAAAGAATATAATTGAGGCTGATCTGATTATGGTCTTAACTCCCTTACTATTTACCCAATATCACTCTTAACATCCCTATAGATCAAAAATCTGTCCATAGAGTCCCTACAGTTTCAAAGCAGGCCATTTGGCCTATCAAGTCCATACTGATCAAGAGCATCCCACCCACCTCCTTGATCTCTATGACCCTGCATTTCCCATGGCCAATCCTAACCTGCACATCTTTGGATTGTGTAATGAAACCAGAGCATACCCACAAGGAGCAACATGCAAAGTCCACATCGCCAATCAGTCAAGGGTGGAATCAAACCCAGGACCCTGCCGATGTGAGGCAGCAGTGCTAACCACCAAGACACTGTGCTACCTGAAGTACTTGGCCATCCATTTCAACATTATCTCTCCGAAAATGTCGGCATCACTATCAAGTGAGGTGTCTTGCTAAGCTACTTCAGAGGGCGGTAATGAGTCAACAACTATTGCTGTGGGCTGGGAGTCACTGATAAGCCAAATAACGTCCTTTAGGGAAGGAAACTTCCACCCTTACCTGGTCTGGTCGACATCTGACTCCAGAAATACACCAATGTTGTTAACGTTTAACCGTCCTCTGAAAAGGTCCAGCAAGGCTTTCACTTCAAGGGAATTTAGAGATGGACATTAAGTCCTAGCCTTGCCAGTGACACTCGCATGCCATCAATGCATATTTCTGAAGTTAGTCATGGAGTCAAAGAGATCTGCAGCAGAGAAACAGCCCCTTCGGTCCATCACATCCATGTCAGTCAAAATCAGCTACCTAACCATTCTAATCCCATTTTCCAGCACTTGGCCCATAGCTTCATATTTCTTGGCATCACAAGTGCACATCTGAATGTTGCTTCATTGTGATGAGGGTTTCTGTCTCTCCCACAGTTCCTGATGCTCACCACCCATCCTTACAGGACATAAATGGGTATTACTGACAAAACGAGATGATTTTAAGTTCACATTACTGCGCTGAGTTTCCAGTTTGAGTCTTTATTTTAAAATTAATTGCATTAAAAAGCAATCAGCTGTCATGATGGAACTTAAGCCCATGGTTAGTGGCTGGGAATCTTCCATCGAGTAACTCACCTACTGACTCCCCGTTTATTGGGCACAAGTCAGGAATGTGCCTGATGGGTTTCAGCTCCAACAGCACTCAAGAAACATGGCACCATTCAGGAGAAAGTAGCCCACTACATTCACAAACATCACTCCACCACCAACGTTCAGTAGCAGCAGTGTGTACTATCTACGAGTTGCGCTGCAGAATTCACCAAAGATCCTCAGACTGCACCTTCCAAACCCACAACCACTTCCACCTAAAAGGGCAGCAGATGCATGGGAATGCCACTACCTTAAAGTTCCCTCCAAGCCACTCACCATCCTGACTTGGAAATATATCACCATTCCCTCACCGTCGCTGGGTCACAATCCTGGAATTCTCTCCCTTACGGCATTGTGGGTCTATCTAAAGCACATGGACTGCAGTGGTTCAAGAAGGCAGCTCACCACCACCTTCTCAAATGGGCAAGTGGACTTCACCAGTTTCCTCATTTCCCCTTCCCCCACCTCACCCCAGTTCCAACCTTCCAGTTCAGCACCGCCCTCATGACCTGTCCTACCTGCCTATCATCCTTTCTACCTATCCACTCCACCCTCTTCTCTGACCTATCACCTCCATCCCCACCCCAATTCACCTATTGTATTCTATGCTACTTTCTCCCCACCCCCATCCCCTTCTCATTTATCTCCTCTCCACTTTGCAGGCACCTTGCCTCTATTCCTGATGAAGGGCTTTTGCCCGAAACATCGATTTTCCTGCTCCTCGGATGCTGCCTGACCTGCTGTGCTTTTCCAGCGCCACTCTAATCTAGACAAGTAGTATATCCTTACTTCCCCTTGAGAAAGTGGTGGTGAGCTGCCTTCTTGAACCCCTGCAGTCCACCTGCTGGTGTTAACCCACAATGCCCTTAGGGAGGCAATTCTGGGGTTTTGACCCAGCAACTGAGAAGGAGCAGTGACATATTTCCAAATCAGGCTGGTGAGTGGTTTAAAGGGGAACTTGAAGGTGGTGATGTTTCTATGCATCTGCTGTCCTTGTCCTTCCCGATGGAAGTGGTCTTGGGTTCGGAAGGCGCAGTCTGAGGAAATCAGTATTGAAAGGTTACTGCAGAGATGGTTTACACAAATGTGCAAGGCACCCAGTGCATGGATTAGAGCTGGCTACATGTCAGAGCTGCTCACTTGGCCCTTGTTTGATTTGTGGCAATCCGCATGCTCATTTGTAGAACCCCAACCTTGCTGTGCCATGCCTTGCCTGTGGGTATGTTGATCCTTCAGACAGAGCTGATTAGTCTGGATCTATCTGGAGTTTAGGGACTGGGTGAGGGAGCACCTGCCTGGTACATGGATATGCCAGTTTGATGCTTGCAGCACATGCTAGTTGTCTGTGTGCTATCACGCTGCCTAGTTATTCAACCCAATTGCCCTGTTGGAGATATGGTGAAGCCTGGTCCACAGTCTCATTAAGGTTGAGCCTGGTATTGGCCAGTGAACACGCAGCACGGGGGGCTTGACCATAGCCAGCCATCAGTTCCAGTTCTCACTCTCAGGGGATCTGTCTGGATAAGGGGGTCCTCATTTAGGACCATCATACACAGCCATTTTGTCAGTCGGGGAGCTGCAAAGCCAGTGGTCAGAGGTCTGGTCAGTCGCATCCAAAAGTCTGCTCCTCAAAGTCAGTCTGAGACCTGGAATGAATACAGTCCAGAGTGTCTGTACATTGTTAAGGATTTTGTGGGAGAGGCCAGTAGTGGCAGCAGAAGAATCATTGGCCTAAAGGAAGAGATGTATCAATGCTTGTGATGGAAAGCAAAGGCAACTGTGGCAGCAGGAAGAAGGACAATGTTAGGGGTGCCTCATAGTGTCTGGGACATCTGCAAAATAGCATTGGATGGCATTGTAGCGAAGGAGAGGTGGAGGTCACTGACAGACACTACCACCATGGCCTCCACAAAGGGAGTGTAGGAGAGCAAGGTGAGAATCACCATAGGGGTCAGAGGACAGGAAGGACAGTTGGAGGCAAAGTTCATTGTGGTGAGTCTCCATCTTGTGGGATAGGAGTAAGAGTTGAAATGGGCTGACAGGGTAGTGCAAGGTAAAAAGGGGACACAGAGGTACCTGATGACCATCCTGAGCTCAGTGCTTTATTTATTGTCAGATGTACAGGGACAGCAGATATAAACAGGGAATTACTCTGGAGTTGTTCAGGGAGAGGTGGGCGTCACAGGGAGTGGAGTGTATTATTTCCCTGTCCAACTCTATTTTGATTTAATCCCTGCCCTCCCCTTCACTGTTTGATCATACAGCGTTGCCTTTTGTGAAGGGCACTGCTTGTCACTGGCCACTCGGGTGTTTCCTTTCTTCCTGGTGGTGGAAGCTGAATAAAGATTCGTGCACTTTGTGTCTTTCACTGTGTCTCACACCAGCACACATGGGTGCTGGGGAAAAACATTTTAAAAAAAAAGTATGTCAGAGTTTCTGAAAAAAACAATAAACAGGGAATTCAGAATCTCCTCACTCCAGGTACTGACTCTGAGCTGGCTGGCTGTAGGCACACATGTGATTAAAGGATGATTTTGTGATGGGATTCTGGCCTGTGTCCTGTCATTTCACATGGATTTGCACACTCCAGCTGCATTTTATTTGTAAATATTTCTCTGGCCATACATAATGCATGCAGAGTGATCTTGCTATGGCATGAAATGTTGGTTAAAAGTGAATCACACAACGCTATTTGGTGCTAGCTAAGTTAACATTGTCATCTCAATGATGCAGAATTTAGAGCCAAAAACTCTATTTTATTCATTCTCAGGATAAAGGTATCACTGGCTAGGCCAACACTTATTGCCCATCCCTAATTGCCCAAAGGGCATTTAAGAGTCAACCACATTGCTGTGCTGTAGGCCAGACCAGGTAAGAATGGCAGTTTCCTTCCCTAAAGAACATTAGTGAACCAGACAGGTTTTTCCTGGCAATGGATTGTAGTCCGCATTAGACCCTTCATCTAGATTTTTATTGCATTCAAATTCCACCATCTGCTGTGGTAGGATTTTAACCCAGATCCAGGGAACATTACCTCAGTCTCTGGGTTAACAGTTCACTGATAATGAAACATAGTAACATGGGACATAAAGTGGACATGATAGTAATGGAGTGGGGAGTAAATAGGGAGTCTAGATTAGAGTGGTGCTGGAAAAGCACAGCTGGTCAGGCAGTATCCAAGGAGCAGGAAAATCGACATTCCAGGCAAAAGTCCTTTCTGATGATTCCTGATGAATGGCTTTTGCCTGAAACATCGATTTTCCTGCTCCTCGGATGCTGCCTGACCTGCTGTGCTTTTCCAGCACCACCCTAATCTAATCTCTGATTTCCAGCATCTGCAGTACCCACTTCTGCCTAGTTAATAGGGAGGTTTGGTAACATTGTATGAGAAATCATGGTAGGCCTTATAGCGAGAATTGTTTCAAAAACGTCAACACATTAGAACTTAGGCCAAAGACAAGCCTCAAGGTTCAGCTCTATGTTTCTGTTGTCAGCATTTTGGATTTGTGTTGGTGAGGGGAATGAAAGTGGGTGGCCCTGTAACTTCCAGGAGAAAGTGGGGATTGCAGATGCTGGAGATCAGAGCTGAAAATGTGTTGCTGGAAAAGTGCAGCAGGTCAGGCAGCATCCAAGGAGCAGGAGAATCGACGTTTCCTGAAGAAGGGCTCATGCCCAAAACATCGATTCGCCTGCTCCTTGGATGCTGCCTGACCTGCTGCGCTTTTCTAGCAACATATTTTTGGCCCTGTAACTTCCCAATGATGGCATCACTGATGTGGTGTGATTCTCCACCTCAGGCTATTTTGGTGGAAGGATGTTCAGGTACCAATTAACTGCCCATTAACAAGCAGTCAGTGATTACAGGTTCATTTTAAAGACCTACAAAGCCCCTTCCCAAGATGGTTGTAACTTTTATACCATGCTTCTATTTAGAACATAGAACATAGAACAATACAGCACAGAACAGGCCCTTCGGCCCACGATGTTGTGCCGAACTTCTATCCTAGATTAAGCACCCATCCATGTACCTATCCAAATGCCGCTTAAAGGTCGCCAATGAATCTGACTCTACCACTCCCTCGGGCAGCGCATTCCATGCCCCCACCACTCTCTGGGTAAAGAACCCACCCCTGACATCTCCCCTATACCTTCCACCCTTCACCTTAAATTTATGTCCCCTTGTAACACTCTGTTGTACCCGGGGAAAAAGTTTCTGACTGTCTACTCTATCTATTCCTCTGATCATCTTATAAACCTCGATCAAGTCACCCCTCATCCTTCGCCGTTCCAACGAGAAAAGGCCGAGAACTCTCAACCTATCCTCGTACGACCTACTCTCCATTCCAGGCAACATCCTGGTAAATCTTCTCTGCACCCTCTCCAAAGCTTCCACATCTTTCCTAAAGTGAGGCGACCAGAACTGCACACAGTACTCCAAATGTGGCCTAACCAAAGTCCTGTACAGTTGCAACATCACCTCACGACTCTTGAATTCAATCCCTCTGCTAATGAACGATAATACTCCATAGGCCTTCTTACAAACTCTATCCACCTGAGTGGCAACCTTCAAAGATCTATGTACATAGACCCCAAGATCCCTCTGTTCCTCCACCTGACCAAGAACCCTACCATTAACCCTGTATTCCGCATTCTTATTTGTTCTTCCAAAATGGACAACCTCACACTTGGCAGGGTTGAACTCCATCTGCCACTCCTCAGCCCAGCTCTGCATCCTATCTAAGTCCCTCTGCAGCCGACAACAGCCCTCCTCACTGTCCACAACTCCACCTATCTTTGTATCATCTGCAAATTTACTGACCCACCCTTCGACTCCCTCCTCTAAGTCATTAATAAAAATTACAAACAGCAGAGGACCCAGAACTGATCCCTGCGGAACTCCACTTGTAACTGGACTCCATGCTGAATATTTACCATCTACCACCACTCTCTGACTTCTACCGGTTAGCCAGTTTTCTATCCAATTGGCCAAATTTCCCTCTATCCCATGCCTCCTGACTTTCCGCATAAGCCTACCATGGGGAACCTTATCAAATGCCTTACTAAAATCCATGTACAAATTTATGTAGCAGGTTTTATTCACTTTGCTTTGAAGTGTCTTGCAGAATATTGGCTTGGAGAAATATAGAGACATTTTTCTCTCTCTCTGAGTTCCCAGGCTAAACTAGTCAAGCAAACTGAGCAGAAACACCAAACAGGTTCACGTAATCAGACCCAGAACAGTTAAACACTCCAATACAGACTGGAAGGTTCTAGTCAACAGGAGACTTAAATATGACCAGAGAATGCAGACAACCTCTTGGCTTCAGACCAGGGACCAGATTCATAAATATTAAAATATTCCTCCATCCCTCATCGCTGGTAGCAGCTGGGTCCAAAGCCTGCCTTGTGGAGGGGTATAAGCCCTACTCGGAGTGTTTGGCAGCAGTGGCCATTTTTTCAGTTTGAGAGCACTGTCATGGGATCATGAGAGGGTAAAACATAAGAGCAGAAGTTGGCCATTCAGCCCATCAAGTCTGCTCCACCATTCAATAAGATAATCCTCAACACTACGGTCCTGCTTTTTCCCCACATCCTTTGATTCCTTTACTAATTAAAAACCTGTCCATCTCAGTCTTGAATATACTTGATGACCTAACCTCGACAGCTTTCTGTGGTAAACAATTCCAGACACTCACAACTTCTAACAGAAGAAACTTTTCCTCATCTTTGCCTTAAATAAGTGACCCCTTATTCTGCGATTGTGCACTCTGGTCCTAAAGTCCCCCACAGTGGGGAAACAACCTTTCTATATCTACCCTTTCATAAATCTTATATGCTTTAATAAGGCCATTTCTCATTCTTCTGCATTCCAAGGAGAAAAGGCCCAATATACTCAATGTCCCCTCATTATAGAGTCCCTCTATACCTGGTGTTAGCTGAGTGAACCTTCTCTGGACTGCTTCCAATGCCTGTATATCTTTCCTCAGGTAAGGGGCCCAAAATTGTACACTGTATTCTAACTGTGATCTGAATAATGCCATGTCTACATTTAGCAAAACCTTCCTACTTTTATACTCCATTCTCTTTGGAATAAAGGCCAAATTCTGTATGACTCCTACTCTGAGATTACACCAGTTGGTCCTAGACTCTCACAAGGGGAAGCAATCCTTTTATATATACACGCTGCCAAGTCCCTTAAGAATCTTATATGTTTCAATAATGTTACCCCTCATTCTTCCACATTCCAAAGTGTACAGGCCCGATGGTGGCACAGTGGTTAGCACTGCTGCCTCACAGCGCCAGAGACCTGGGTTCAATTCCCGCCTCAGGTAACTGTCTGTGTGGACTTTGCACATTCTCCCCGTGTCTGCGTGGGTTTCCTCTGGGTGCTCCGGTTTCCTCCCACAATCCAAAAATGTGCAGGTTAGGTGAATTGTCCATGCTAAATTGCCCCTAGTGTTAGGTGAAGTGGTAAATGTTGGGGAATAGGTCTGGGTGGGTTGCTCTTTGGAGGGTCA
This sequence comes from Chiloscyllium punctatum, assembly GCF_047496795.1. NCBI lineage: Eukaryota > Metazoa > Chordata > Chondrichthyes > Orectolobiformes > Hemiscylliidae > Chiloscyllium > Chiloscyllium punctatum. Next base: position 11,588,247 of record NC_092747.1, on the reverse strand, counting down.
GTGTGAACTTGTTGGGCTGAAGGGCCTGTTCCTGCACTGTAGGGAATCTAATCTGATCAACCAACTTAGCCTTACCTCAGGTGAAAGTCGTATTAGTGTAATGGGCATTCCTGGGACCGATTAGATTCCCTACAGTATGGAAACAGGCCCTTCGGCCCAACAATTTCACGCCGACCCTCAGAAGAGTAACCCACCCAGACCCTTTTGCCTACATATATCCCTGACTGATGCACCTAACACTATGGGCAATTTAGCATGACCAATTCACCTGACCTGCACATCTTTGGACTGTGAGAGGAAACCGGAGCACCCAGAGGAAACCCACTCAGACATGGAGAGAACATGCAAACTCCACACAGACAGTCACCCGAGGCAGGAATTGAACTTGGATCCCTGGCCCTGTGAGGCAGCGGTGCTAACCACTGATCCACCATGTCACCCACAAGCTCACCTTAAGACACCCTCATACCTTTTCTTACCTGCAATAACAGACCCCACTCTTAAAGAGCTGCGGACTACTTCTTACTCCTGACACAGAAAAGCCTATACGATGAAGGTGTCCTCAAGCTTTTTATTGGCCAGGCTTTGGGTAGTTGTAGCAAGTAACTTAATTGGCACCACGGTCACAAGCATCCATTCCCTCCATGATCAATACTCAGTCATGGCAGTGTTTACCATCTACAAGATGCACTGCAGAAATTCACCAAAGCTCCTTAGATAGCACCTTCTAACCAACAACCACTTCCATCTGGAAGAACAAGGGCAGGAGATATACCAGAACACCAACCCCTGGAATTTCCCCTTCAAGCCACTCCTCTTCCTGAGTTGGAAATACATCACTGTTTCTTCAGTGTTACTGGGTCAAAATTCTGTAATTCCCTTCCTTAGGGCATTGTGGGTCTTCCTACAGCACTGGGACTGCAGCAGTTCAAGTAGGCAGCTCACCCTCACCTTCTCAAAGGCAACAAGGGACAGGCAATAAATACTAGTCTAAGTAGTGACGCCCACATCCCACAAATTAATTTAAAAAATGAAACTCTGCAGTGCCCAACAAGGCCACAACTGACCCCTCCGAAGAGAAGCCCACCCAGACCCATTCCCCCTACCCAGTGTTTAGGGGAAAGTGAGGACTGCAGATGCTGGAGATCAGGGTCAAAGATTGTGGTGCTGGAAAAGCACAGCCAGTTCGGCAGCACCTGAGGAGCAGGAGAATCGGCGTTTTGAGCATAAGACCTTCATCAGGAATGACCACTGAACAATGCACCTAACCTACACGTTCCTGAACACTTTGGGCAATTTAGAACAGCCAATTCACCTGACCTGCACATCTTTAAGATTGTGGGAGGAAACCGGAGCAAACCCATGCAGACACGGGGAGAATGTGCAAGCTCCACATAGACAGTCACCCGAGGCTGGGATCGAACCCGGGTCCCTGATGCGGTGAGGCACTAGTTCTAACCACTGATCCACTGTGCCAACCCAAAGTCAATCCCAGGTCCTTACACCCAGATGCTAATCCTGTTGCCTAAGATGTTGCTCAGAGACCATCAGCAATCTCTAGGTCTCTGCCAATGAGCCACTGACCAGAACATCTGAGCCAACATCTGAGAGCTCAGTCAAATTAATCATTAGGAGAGCACCCCCAATGAATGATGGACAAGAAAGGATTCATCAAACAAGTTCCATTCTACTCCAGCACCCTGTTGCTGGTGGTTAGATAAAGTAAGATGATCATATTGACTAACAAGGCTGGCCCAAAGGGCCAATGGCTCTCCTCCTGCTCTTGTGTTTTGTATTTCAATGTTAGCACTCATTGGACCAGTTTATACTACTCTGCGAGAGGAAAGGAATGCCTCACATTCAAATCACAAAGAATGAGTTCAAGGTTGGTGCCTGGATGTACTAATGCTGATGGAATGGGATTTTTCTTCATGACTGATACTATTGTAGCATCACTGCTAACAATGCAGCCATGAACAAATAAAAAAGCTGAATTTGGCCTTTTACCGCTGTAAGAATTTCCAGTTGTTGCAAGTTGCCTCTCTGATGCTGTTAATCTAACATGCTGTCAGATTTTATTGATGTGAGTTAGGAACTGGAACTGCTATCAATCACTTCCACTAATGGCGGAGCAGAGAGGGAGACACAGAGAAAAAAGAGAGAGGGGACAGGGGCAGCTTCATATTGAGTCTTTTCAGGGCTTATTAGCTGGAAAAACATTGGATTTAAGTGTAGCTTCACTGAGCGTCAAGCGAAACTACATTTATTCACGCCATCCAAGCATGTACAGAGGTCTGCAGTATCACATTCACACTGGCTGGACATCGCTCAGAAGGCTTAGTCACACACAAGGCCATTACATCGTCAACAAACAGAAGAACTGCAGGTGTGGGAAATCAGAAACAAAAACAGAAATTGCTGGAAAAGTTCAGCAGGTCTGGCAGCATCTGTGGGGCGAATGGGTCCAGTGACCCTCCCTCAGAACAGACGGTTGCTGGGAAAAAGTTTTTTTTTAAATGCAGAAGGTAGGGTTAAGGGAGGGGGCTAAGGAGTAAACAATAGGTGGAGATAGAGCACAAAGACAGGGAAGAACAGTTGGCCAAACAAAGGAGTGAATAACCATCAGCCTGGGTGAATGAATAGCTAATGGGGACTATTAGTGACTATTGATGGGTACTGTGTAATAGCAGACCATGCAACAACAAGGCCTGGTGTGTGGGGGTTGGGGTAAGGACACAGGAGAAGGTGCCCAAAGCTCTAAAGTTGTTGAACTCGATATTGAGTCCAGAGTACTGTCGAATTCCCAAGCGGAAAATGGTGGGTTGTTCTTCCAGCTTGCACTGAGCTTTGTTGGAGCATTGCAACAAACCCACCCTACTTCTCTGGTACCTGGTTCTTTGTGTGCCACTCAATAATAGGCCTTTTAGACCTTCCTTTTTACACCCTTGCCCCCCCACACTCCCTATTTCCTCATCCATGACCAAAGATGCCAATTGCGCCACCACCGACACAGAATGGCCCTTCATGCCCACCATCCTGGCCCATTCCCTTAGAACATAGAACAATACAGTGCAGAACAAGCACTTCGGCCCTCAATGTTGCGCCAACCTGTGAACTATTCTCAGCTTGTCCCCCTACACTATCCCATCATCATTCATGTGTTTATCTAAGGATTGTTTAAATCTCCCTAATGTGACTGAGTTAACTACATTAGCAGGCAGGGCATTCCATGCCCTTACCACTCTCTGAGTAAAGAACCTGCCTCTGACATCTGTCTTCAATCTATCACCCCTCAATTTGTAGTTATGCCCCCTCGTACATGCTGACGTCATCATCCTAGGAAAAAGACTTTCACTGTCTATCCTATCTAATCCTCTGATCATCTTGTATGTCTTAGCCGTCTTCTCTCCAATGAGAACAGACCTACTTCTCTCAGCCTTAGCCCCTCTTAGCCTTCTTCTTTCCAATGAGAACAGACCTATGTCTCTCAGCCTTTCCTCATAAGAACTTCGCTTCAGACCAGGCAACATCCTGGTAAATCTCCTCTGCACCTTTTCCAATGCTGCCACATCCTTCCTGAAATATGGTGACCAGAACTGTACACAATATTCCAAGTGTGGCCACACTAGCGTTTGTATGTTTGCAGCATGATATTATGGCTCTGGAACTCAATCCCTCTACGAATGAAACCTAACACACTGTATGCCTTCTTAACAGCACTATCAACCTGAGTGGCAACTTTCAGGGATCTACATATATGGACTCCAAGATCTCTCTGCATATCCTTCTCTGCAGAAGTCCCTTAATGTCCTCCATGCAGGCGAAATGTGGCTCTTCTGTCCTTTTGTTTTCCAGACTAACTCCCCATTGGTTGATTCTTGACATGATAAGAAGTAATTTTCAATCACGCAATATTTTTATTGTCCAACCAAGGAACTTAAAGTGAGAAGCTACAGTTGCCCAAAAGATGGTCACTTACACCTCCTGGAAATGGTGGACGATTGGGGTACCAATGTGTATAAAAGCTCCTGTCCTTACCCAATCACTAGGAGGATCGGGGATGGGAACAATAAATTTCACAAGTTGTCTTGCATTTTGAATGTCTTTTCAATCAAGAGACACCCCCTTCCAAAGGCATTTAGATTTCAATGATTTTCCAGAATATGTTCCACCAAGAGTCCTCAAAATAAAAACAAAATGCTACAGATTTTGCAAATCTAATAGAAGCACAAGGAAACTCAGCATCTGTGTCGAGAGAAACAGTTAACATTTTGGGTCCAGTGTCCTATGGCTCTCATGATTTTCAATAACAATTACAAGGTCAGTGGTGGAGGAATAAGGGATGTAGGGAAATTGAATGTTTTCCAGTTGCCTTGGACTCAGATGAGCTTGTTTTAGTTTATTGAGCGTGTGAGGAGTGTAAAACATCAGAATTTACATTTTTGTTTTATGTTCTCATAAAATGAATTAAAAGCTGTATTACAGTTTGAATGACAGATCACTCATATCCTGAATAGTGGTGAGCTGTTAAATATGCCCTTGTAAATTTTTAGAGAGGAAAACACTGTCCCCATTCAAAGAAATGACAACTTTAATTAGACACAAGTGTTATATATTTTAGAATTAACATAGTACCAGTGTTATTCAGATCACTGAAAGGGTTAGTTAACATGAGTTAACAGAGATTAGCAAACATTGCTGTTTTGGGTCTACAGAGTATATCGGAGCAGAATCAGATCACGGTGTGGCCGAACAGGACATTGATTCGGCCACTTTTGGAATACTGCACTCGATTCTGGTCTCCCCACTATAGGAAGGATGTTGTAAAACTTGAAAAGGTTCAGAAAAGATTTACAAGGATGTTGCTAGGGTTGGAGGATTTAAGCTATAGGGAGAGGCTGAATAGATTGGGGCTGTTTGCCCTGAAACATCAGAGGCTGAGGGGTGGCCAGTTAGAGGTTTATAAAATCATGAGAGGCAGAGATAGGATAAATAGCCAAGGTTTTTTCCCCAGGGTAGGGGAGTCAAGAACTCGGAGGCCAATGTTTAAGGTGACAGGGGAAAGATTTAAAAGGGACCTAAGGGGCAACTTTTTCACACAGAGGGTGGTCTGTGTATGGAATGTGCTGCCAGAGGAAGTGGTGGAGGCTGGTACAATTTCGACATTTAAAAGGCATCTGGATGGGTATATGAATAGGAAGGGTTTAGAGGGATATGGGCCAAATGCTGGCAAATAGGGTTAGACGGCACGGGGCGGCACGGTGGCACAGTGGTTAGCACTGCTGCCTCACAGCGCCAGAGACCTGGGTTCAATTCCTGCCTCAGGCGACTCTCTGTGTGGAGTTTGCACGTTCTCCCCGTGTCTGTGTGGGTTTCCTCCGGGTGCTCCGGTTTCCTCCCACAGTCCAAAGATGTGCAGGTCAGGTGAATTGGCCATGCTAAATTGCCCGTAGTGTTAGGTAAGGGGTAGATGTAGGGGTATGGGTGGGTTGCGCTTCGGCGGGGCGGTGTGGACTTGTTGGGCCGAAGGGCCTGTTTCCACACTGTAAGTAATCTAATCTAATCTAATCAATTTAGGATATCTGATCAGCATGCATGAGTTGGATTGAAAGGTCTGTTTCTGTGCTGTACATCCCTATGACTCTATTTGATGCCTCAATCAGATTAATAAATACCATTTGTTGGAGTGAAGAAATCTCCCAACCAATCTGTTCCGAATAACTCTTGTCTGTGAAAAATCTATCGAATTCTGCCTTGAATTAATTCAATGGTGGAGCCTCCACTAGTTTCTGAGGCTAACAACCCTCTGAAGGGAAATAAAATTCTCCACCTTATTTTTTTTCCACAACTCACAAGTACTGGTCTTCCCCTACAAGGGGACACAGCTCCCAACATCCAGCCTGTCATCGAATTGAGAGTGGGCCCAGCAACAAAGTAATCAGTGTTCTGAGATGTCTTTCCCAAATTCTCAGTGCTATTAAAATGGACCCAGGACCAAGCAGCAGCTAAAGAATATTGAGTCAGGTAGAGCTGAGTGGTTTGAATTTGGAATTTCAGCTCTTCAGATCAAGATGTTCAGACAGACCTGACCCACATTGCTAAACTGGCATAAAAACATTGAAAATAGGAACAGGAGTAGGCTATTCAGCCCTTCCAGCCTGCTCCATCTTATAGTAGGATCATGGCTGATCAGCCAACTCAGTTCCTGTTTTCTCCCCATATACTTTGATCCCTTTAGCTCCCTCAGAACAATATCCAACTCCTTCCTGAAAACGTTCAATATTTTGGCCTCAGTAAGGGAATCCTGAGGGACAGGATATTCATGTATTTGGAAAGGCAAGGACTGATTAGGGATAGTCAACATGGCTTTATGCGTGGGAAATCATGTCTCACAAACTTGATTGAGTTTTTTGAAGAAGTAACAAAGAGGATTGATGAGGGCAGAGCGGTAGATGTGATCTATATGGACTTCAGTAAGGCATTCGACAAGGTTCCCCATGGGAGACTGATTAGCAAGGTTAGATCCCACGGAATACAGGGAGAGCTAGCCATTTGGATACAGAACTGGCTCAAAGGTAGAAGACAGAGGGTGGTGGTGGAGGGTTGTTTTTCAGACTGGAGGCCTGTGACCAGTGGAGTGCCACAAGGATCGGTGCTGGATCCTCCAATTTTCATCATTTATACAAAAGATTTGGATGTGAACATAAAAGGTACAGTTCGTAAGTTTGCAGATGACACAAAATTTGGAGGTGTCGACAGCAAAGAAGATTATCTCAGATTACAACAGGATCTTGATCAGATAGGCCAATGGGCTGAGAAGTGGCAGATGGAGTTTAATTTAGATAAATGTGATGTTCTGCATTTTGGGAAAGCAAATCGTAGCAGGACTTATACACTTAATGGTAAGGTCCTTGGGAGTGTTGCTGAACAAAGAGACCTTGGAGAGTAGGTTTGTAGCTCCTTGAAAGTGGAGTCACAGGTAGATAGGATAGTGAAGAAGGTATTTGGTATGCTTTCCTTTATTGGTCAGAGTATTGAGTACAGGAGTTGGGAGGTCATGTTGCGGCTGTAAAGAACATTGGTTAGGCCACTGGTGGAATCTTGCATGCAATTCTAGTCTCCGTCCTATCTGAAAGATGTTGTAAAACTTGAAAGGGTTCAGAAAAGATTTACAAGTATTTTACCAGGGTTGGAGGGTTTGAGCTATAGGGAGATGCTGAACAGACTGGGGCTGTTTTCCCTGGAGCATCGGAGGGGTGATGTTATAGAGGTTTATAAAATCGTGAGGGGTATGCATAGGATAAATAGACAAAGTCTTTTCCCTGGGGTGGGAGTGTCCAGAACTACAGGGTTAGGGTGAGAGGAGAAAGATGTAAAAGAGATCTAAGAGGCAACCTTTCCACACAGAGGGTGGTACGTGTATGGAATGAGCTGCCAGAGGAAGTAGTGGAGGCTGGTACAATTGCAACATTTAAAAGGCATTTGGATGGGTATATGAATTGAAAGAGTTTGGAGGGATATGGACCGAGTACTGGCAGGTGGGACTAGATTGAATTGGGATATCACGTCGGCATGGATGTGTTGGACCAAAGGGTCTGTTTCCGTGCTATACATCTCCATGACTCTATGACTTTCTGTGACAGAGAATTCCACAGGCTCACTGTTCTCAATGTGAAGAAATTCCTCCTCATCTCTGTCCCAAATGGCCTACCCTATTTCCTTAGGCTGTGACTCCTGATTCAGGATCCCTAAGTTTTGGGAACATCCTTCCTGCATTTACAATGTATGGTCAGGATGGATTTTATAGATTACTATGAAGACCCCCCCTCATTCTTTTAAAGTTCAATGAATATATTCTGAACAAGCCCAGTCTGGCTTCATAGCAACGCACCATCTTTCAAACCTCAAATGCAGGAAATGGTTGGTGCTTATTATATAACGGTGGCTTAGGGAGATTTTTAAAAATTCATTCACAGGATGTGACTTTTCCAGCTAGGCCAGCATTTATTGCTCATTTCGAATTGTCCAGAAGACAGTTAAGCATCAACCACATTGCTGTGGTCTGGAGTCACGTGTAGGCCAGACCAGGTCAGGTCAGCAGTTTCCTTCCCTAAAATACATTAGTGAGGCTTTTTCCCAACAATGGATCAACATTAGTCAACAATGGTCAACATTAGACTCTTAATTCCATATTTTTATTAAATTCAAATTCCACCATCTCCCATGGCAGGGTTTGAACACTGGTCCCCAGAACACTTCCTCATCAATGAAAGGGCTGCTTATGGCATTTTATTCAAGAGATGGGGGCTTTGCTGGCACAGTCAGTATTTATTGCCCATTCATGAACATCCTCAGAATAGATCTGAGTCAGCCACATGTGTGTCTGGAGTCACATATAGGCCAGACCAGCCAAAGACAACAGTTTCCTTCCCAGGAGGACATTTCCAGATGAAATTCTTCCCCTAGCTTTTGAGAGCAGCTTCATTCTCTGGATTTCAATTGACTTTGAATTCCACCATCTGCCATGGAGGGATTGAACATGGATCCCCAGAGCAGTACCTGGGCCTCTGGGTTACTAGTAGGGTAATCATGCCACCAGGGCATCACTGCCTCCATTTTAGACCAGCAGATCAGGACCAGAGAGCAGTGAGGTCTAGCAGGTTAGCCCAGTCAATGATGATCCCACAGGTCACTTTCCTTAGTTGGAACTCCTCTTGCCCCCACCTCCCCCCCAACTTCCACAAATCCACCACATCAGAATCAGTAATAGAAATTTCTGGAAAAGCTCAGTGGGTCTGGCAACAGTGGTGGAGAGAAATCAGAGTTAATGTTTTGGGTTGAGTGACTCTTCCTCAGAGCTCTTCCTCTCCCCCGGCCCCATCTCCCACAAATCCACCACATTCAGATTCTGTACTGCTGTGTGTCCCTTCTACATCTGGTCTTCGCGAGTCAGCCTTGCACCCTTCCCACACCAAGCATTTTCCACTAACAACCCCCACCGCCCCCAAAGACCCTCGGCCTTCCCTGCTTTGCACCGTGGGATATGGTGCAGTACCGGCAGCAGCCACTGCTCCAGGTGGCGCCTCTTGGGCTAGAGAGCTGCAAGCTGAAGCAGATGGCCAGAACTGCTCAGGGGTGGGATTCCCTTCCCTGGATGAGAGGGAAAAGTCTCGTTTCCTGCCAGTTAACAACCCTCAGAACCAGGTCTCAGGGGCAGTCATCAGGCCTCCTGCCATCTGAAGAGTTTCTGCCTGATAAATAAGATAAACATGAACTACATGATGGAGAGACGCAAGGCTGCATTGTAGTGGAATCACTCTCCCCTTTAAGGCAGTGAGGATCTCCCCAACTGTGTGGAGAATCTTGAGGTCTGGAGCTGGTCTTTGGGATAAGTTGTGTTGCCGTTTTTTTTGCTGTAGAACATTTACAAGAAGACAGAGCCTGGGAAACATCTTTTACATGTTAGGAGCAAATTACTGCTGGAAAGGTAATGGAATCTGTTCTGAAAACTAAAAGTACAGGAGATAACAGCGGGTCGAGCAGCATCAGTAGAGAGAGAGAGCAAGCTAACATTTCAAATCCTGATGAGTCTCATCAGAGCTGATGAGTGTGGAGGGACAGCATTTATGCTACAGTAGGGCGGGGTGTGGAATGTATATTGCCTTTTTAGTCAGAGTAAATTGAAGACTGGTACAAGTCAGTGTTATAAAGCTTAGTGTTATACAAAGCACCAGTGCGCGAATCACAAATAGAGCTATTCTCATTGGGTGTACAACTCTGTGTGGGACTGGTAATCAGGAGGGAAGTCTCCTGTGCACTGTAAAGCACTTTGGTTCATCCTGAAGTCCTGAATGCTGCTATATGAATCCAGTTTCTCATTCTCTTATCGTGGGAGAATCGTAGGACCCTTTATGCCCTGCAAATAATTCTTTCCCCTCTACTGCACCATGTTTCCCCTGCCATCCCCATTCAGCTGAAATCCTACATGAATGTAATGTTGACACTAATTTACAGGTACTTTGATAGAACAGTGGGCCATTGCAATTGCAATTGCAAATACCATTATTGTGAGTGAAGGGCTGAATTAGAAAATCATAGAATGGTTATAGCATGGGGAGGAGGCTATGGTGCTGCTGCCTTTCCTAAATTAACAATGCATCCAGTGCCTGGGCACCAGACTGCAGCTGGTAGGCAGTGGAAAGCTTTAGAGTTTGGTTAGTGTGGAGTTTCGGTGAATTGGGGGAAGGAGGTGTACCTTTGCTTTTTCCGAAACTTATTTAGAGTGCACCCCATCAGCTGCTGAAAGCCATCATCTGTGCTCAGTTTGAGAAACAAAGTGAAAAGCAAGATTGTCATCTTTGGAGTCTGGTGAGTTGAATGGTCAGTGTGTGCTTATTATAAGGGGCTGTGTAAGTAGCCTGCTTAAGAACATTGGAGTTAGGGATGATCTACAAATAAAACTTTAATATAGATACCTAAGGCAGTTTTCTTGTATAAATCTCAGTTGTTAGTGGTATCAGCTTTTCACAGATACAGTAAAATTATGGTTAAGAGCACCAATTAATTTCACATGGCTGATTGAACTAGTAAATTATACCCAACTAATTAGCCAACAGACACTTGTGGGACAGATGTTACAGTCATAGAAGCATAGAGATCTACAGTACAGATTAAGCCCCTTTAACCAATCGCATCCATGCTGGTCAGAAAAGAAAACTCAACTATTCTAATCCCATTTTCTGTTCTGTTGGCGTTGTGTTACATCTGCAGAATGGGGGAACACTAGGACGCAGAAGTGATGCAGGGAAAATGCATTTGCATCAAATGTCTTAAAGTACAAGAGCACAGCTATTGAATCAGAGACTGAATTGAAGATATTACAACATGTCAGGGAGATTGAGCGATAACTGTGCAGAAGGTAATTAAGATGACAAATGGAATATTATCCTTCTTTGCTAGAGGGACGGAGTTTAAAAGCAGGGAGGTTATGTTGCAGTTGTATTGGGTGCTGGCAAAAACTAGGTAAAAACAAGGACTGCAGATGCTGGAAACCAGAGTCTAGATTAGAGTGGTGCTGGAAAAGCACAGCAGGTCTGGCAGCATCTGAGTAGCTGGCAAATCGACGTTTCGGGCAAAAGCCCTTCATCAGGAATAGAAGCCTTTATTCCTGATGAAGGGCTTTTGCCCAAAACGTCAATTTTCCTGCTCATCGGATGCTGCCTGAGCTGCTGTGCTTTTCCAGCACCACTCTAATCTGGAGTGCTGGTGAGGCCACACCTGGAGGACTGTGCAGTGTTGTTCTCCTTACTCAAGAAAGGATGTACTGGCACTGGAGGGGATGGAGAGGAAGTTCACTGGGTTGATTTTGGAATTGAGAGGCTTGCCTTATGAGGAGAGATTGAGTCAACTGGGACTATACTCACTGGAGTTTAGAAGAACGAGAGGAGATCTTATAGAAATGTATAAACTTATGAAGGGATAAGATATGGATAAGATAGAAGCAGGGAGGCTGTGGTTGGTCAAACTAGAATTAGAGGACATAGCCTCAAAATAAGGCTGAGTAGATTTAGGACTGAGTTGAGGAAAACTTCTTCACCCAAAGGGTTGTGAATCTGTGGAATTCTCTGCCCAATAAGCAGTAGAGGCTACCCCATTGAATGTTTTTAAGGCAAAGATAGATAGATTTTTGAACAGTAAAGTTATGGTCATCAGGTGGGTAAGTGGAGCTGAGTGTACAAAAAGATCACCCTCGAGGGGCCAGATGGCCTACTCCCTGATTCTTTTTAGAACTCCAACAGCAGTGTGGAAACAGGCCTTTCAGCCCAACTGGTCCACACCGACCCTCTGAAGAGCATTCCACCTGGACCCATCCCCCTACACTGCATTTCCCATAGCTAGCCCATTTCACTTGCACATCCCTGGACACTCTGGGCAATTTAGCCTGGCCAATCCACCTAATCTGCACATCTTTGGACTGTGGGAGGAAGGCACTTGTTCCAGAAGGCAGTCATGACCCTTAGGATAGGGAAGTCTGATTCCATTTTAGTAAGGAACAAGTAAGTGAGATCCTGAGTAAGCCAAGTAAAGGGTTCATAACATATAGTGCAGGAGCTTCAGACATTGCAATTATCTAACAAGTTCAATGTACCATTAGGGTGGCTTGCACGTGAATCATGTTATAACAAGTTTTCCAGCAAACATTATGACAAGAGAAGTTGAGAGGGCTTTAAACTTAACAGTGGGTGTGGACTGGGTGTGTGATAGAGACAATCTTTGAATAGATGAAGCAATTCATGGCAGAGAGTGAAGGCGAGACAGCAAAATAATAACATGGAAAATGAGGGTCAAAGAATGGCAGGAAGGGACAGAGTAAATAAAACTAAGAGTCCACAACAATCAAGAATAGATGTTACCAAGGTAAATAAAGGACAAAATTAAAGGCTCTGTATCCAACCAAGTATAACTTAATGACAAAATATACAAATTGATAGTGCACATTGAAATTAATAAATAATATCTGATCACCTTTATCAAAACTCAACATGGTGATCAGGAATGGGTCTTGAATGTTAAAGAATATCTGGCATTCAAGAAGTGTAGGAAGCGAGGTATAGGTAGTGGGTTAATCAAGGGTGCAATAGTTAGAGATGACTGTATTTCAGAAGATCAAGCTGCAGAATTGGTATGGGTGGAAATGAGGAAGGTAGGGAAAAGAAGTCAATAGTGGGAGTGACCTGTGAGCTCCCTTCTAATATTAAGCACTGTTAAGAACAAAGTGTTCAAGAAGTAAGGTTAGCTGCTTGTGCTAACGGGATGGCAATAATCATTGGTGTGTTTAATCTACTTTTAAAAGTCAACAACTGATCCAGCATTAACTACATTTGTGGAAGAGCGTTTCAAACCTCAACCATCCTTTTGTGTGCAGAAATGCTTTCGGCCATCTCTCCTGAATGTTCTGGCCCTAATTTTTAGACTGTGCCCCTTAGTTCCAGAATCCCCAACCAATTGAAATAGTTTATCTTCTCCTAACCTGTCTTTTCCAGTAAATATCTTGAAGTCTTTAATTAGATCATCTCTTAATCTTCTAAATTGTCATGAAAACAAGCCTAATTTGAATAATCTCTCCTGATAGCTGTACCCTTGACCTTAAGGTTCCTTTAGACCTATACTGTACTCCTTCCAAGGCCAATATGTCCTTCCTATGGTATGGCCTACTGAAAGCATTCCAAATGGGGTCTAACTAACCAACAACCCCCAGCAATAGAATCAACCATCCTTGCATGGTCTTGCCTACATGTGACTGCAGACCCACAGCATTGTGGTTGACTCAGCGGTATTTGGGGATGGGCAATAAATAGTGGCTCAGCCAATGACCTCAACATCCAATGAATGAATTTCTTTTTAAAAATCAAGCAGTTCAGAATGTTCAAAAGCTAAGTGACTGTATTTTCTTGGCTGATCACTCCTTGTTTCTCTGGTTGCTCAGGGAATGTATTGGGAGTTGGTGGTGCTGTTAACAGGAGATAGTACAAGGGCACATTCAAACGGGACAATGATTGTACGTGGCAGCAGGGTATTCTGCTAAAGTAGACAGATTTTTGATTGTTCAGAGATGACTTGCTCAGTTTTTATCAGCTAACGTGACCATCAAGGGGCATGTTCTGTTCCCAGCTGCTGGTACAATTGAATGAGCTGGATCCCAGAGTGAAAACTGGCTTGATCGATTACATTTTGTGCTAATTATTCAATAGCTTAACATGAGTGTTTTTGTTTGGCGAAGTCCGACTGGTGGAGTTTTTTTGGAGGATTTCATGCCTTAAGGCAGAGTGAGATTTCTCACCGTGTCTTACCAAATTCAACCCACCAATATGGCATCTCTCACGTCAGTCATGTCCCATTCCTGAAACAACATAGCCTGGAATCTTAGAATCATATAATCCCTACAGTGTGGAAACAGGCCCTTCAGCCCAACAATCCACACTGACCCTCCAGACAGTAACCACCCAGACCCATTCTTCTACCCTATTACTCTACATTTACACCTGACTAATGCACACAACCTACACTTTCCTGAACACTATGGGCAATTTAGCATACCAATTCACCTAACTTGCACACCTTTGGATTATGGGAGGAAACCAGGGCACCCGGAGGCAACCCACACAGACAGAGGAAAATGTGCAAATTCTACACAGGCAGTTGCCTGTGGCTGGAATTGAAGCCGGTCCCATGGTGCCCTGAGGCAGCAGTTCTAACCACAGAACCACCTTGCCACCTATGCCGTCTTTGCACCCACACCATCGTTAAAAGGCAGGCGTGCACCCCAGCCAAGCACTGTCAGCTTATAGCTGCCCTGCTTAATCATGTGTTTTGGCAGGGCCCCAGCATGCCCATTCCACTGATACAGCTAGGTTTCTCCGTCTACTGGACCCAGAACCCCATGTATTGGAGTCAAGAGTGTGGTGCTGAAAAAGCACAGCAGGTCAGGCAGCATCCAGAGACCAGGAAAATCAATGTTTTGGGCAAAGCCCTTCATCAGGAATGAAAGGAATCCATGAATCGGAACCCATTCATCCTATACTCACCTTTGAACCATGCATATACCATTTTGACAATGAAATACCAACATCTCAATGCACCCTCCATTGGCACTGGACACATGCACCCCTTTGTCCACAGATATTGGCATCCAACATGTGCCAACTTTTAAGATTCCACATCCTGATTTTCCCAGTCCACCTGCGTATTGAAGTCACTGATGATTAATGTAATAGTGTCTTTCTTACATTCCTTTTCCACCTCTTGATTTATTTTCTGCTGCTTGAAAGCCTAACAACAACTCCCATCAGTGACTTTCTGTCTTTGTGGTTCCTCAACTCTACGCACACTGATCCTACACTTTCTGATTTCATATTACTTCTTGCTGTCCATTTAAGTTAATTCCTTACTAACAAGGCAATCCTATCTCTTCAGCCCATTTGCCTGTCCTTTCAATGGGATGTGTATCTATAGGTTTTTAGTTCACAGCCATGATCCCCTTAAAGCCATCTCTCTGTGATACCCACAACATAATATGTGCCAATTTCAATCTGTGCGACAAGGTTATTTACCTTGTGTCATATACTGCGTGCATTAAAATCCAAAGCCCTGAGTCCTATATTGATTGCCCCCATTTTCGTAGCTGTCACCTTGTTTGCTGTACCTGAAGTTAGATTCCTGACCAATTCCATACTCTCTGTTCTATTATTTGTTCTGGAAACTTTAATAACATCTCCTGAACCCTCCACCACTTTAACGTTTACCTTAATATTCCATGGAACTCAACTGCCGCACACTATTTAGTTTAAAGCCCTATCCACAACTTTATGACTCACCAGGACTCTGGCCCAAGCATATTTCAGGTGGAGCAGGCCCCATGGAACAGCTCCCACTGGATCCAGTCCTGGTGCCAATGTCCCATGAATTTGAACTCATTTCTCCCACACCAACCTTTCAGCAAAGCAGTTACATCGTTAATCTTGTTGACCTTGCACTAATTATCTCATGGCTCAGGTAGTAATACAGAATTCATTATCTTTTTGGTTCTGCTTCAATGTAACTCCTTGTTGCTCATATTCCCTCAGAAGAACCTATTTCCTCTTTCCACCTACATCACTAGAGCCTACACGGACAATGACAACTGACCCAAACTCCTCTGCGGCCCCGATAAGATATCCTGAATCAGAACACCAAGCAGCAATGTAGCCTTCAGCCACAGAGAACAGTGCTCATTCCCCTGACTGTACTATCCCTGATTACAAGTAAATTCTTTTTTCTCCTGTATTATGAATGACTCCTTGTACCGCAGCTCTATGATCAGTTGCTCATCCTCCCTACAGTCCCCAATCTCATCCTAATCTAGTCCCATTTGCCAGCACTTGATCATGTGAGCTGAATCTTTCCACTCTGACCCAAACTCCTCTGTGGCCCAGATAAGATATCCTGAACCCGAGCACCAGGCAGCAACACAACCTTTGGCCACAGAGAACAGTGCTCGTTTTCCTGACTGTACTATCCCTAATTACAAGTACATTTCTCTTTTCTCCCGCCTCTTGAATGACTCCCTGTACCTCAGTGCTATAATCAGTTGCTCATCCTCCCTACAGCCCCCAATCTCATCCACAGGAGGAGGAGAAATCTCAAACCTGTTAGACAAGTTCAAGAGCTGATTCTCCTTCAGTGCTATCCCTGGATCCCTATAGCTGCCTCTCTTATAGTCATACCCTTCTGTCTCTGACTACTGACTAAATTTGATCTCAGACTCCAGCTCATTAACTCAGAGCCAGAGTTGTCAAGCAACTAACACTTATCTAACTATGACCCACAATAGGGTCCACCAGCTCCCACATCATGTAATACATCACCTGGCCCTCCATCAATATTTTATTTCTTTTGTTCCTCATTTATTTAAAGTATTTCCTACTGGTCTTTTAGTTTGTGGTCTGTAAATATTTCCCTTATTTACCATCAGTATGAAAGTTTCCTTCAACTATGACTAATCAATGAACTTACAAATGTTGTGTGGTGTTACTTTGTTTTGTGTTGCTCCCCCACATTGATACTGGGCTTCAGTCTATCCTGTTAAAAGATCTTACAAACTATGAACCAAATGAGCATCTCTTTCTGTCTGTACCAATTTCCCATTCTCCCTCCAAAGTCCTAAATTATATATTCACATGGGCTGTGTCTCACTCTGGGTGTGATCTTTCCTTCCTGACCATGTGAATCATACTGAACATCAGGAATCTGCAAAGACACATAGATACCTGCAGATTGCGTGAGTCAGCAAAATCTTGACAGGTGGAGGTTAATGTAGGAAAGTATGAGGTCATGCATTTTACTAGGGAAGAATCAAAAGGCAGACTATTATTTGAATGGAAGTAGACTCCAAAAAAGTGCACCAAAGAGGGGTCTGGGTGTACTTGTACATGAGTCATAGAGCTGTAGAGTCTTAGAATGTACGGTACGGAAACAGACCCTTCCTTCCAACTCGTCCATGCCGACCAGATATCCCAACCAATCTAGTCCCATTTGACAGCACTTAGCCCATATCCCTCTAAACTCTTCCTATTCATGTACCCATCCAGATTCCTTTCAAATGTTATAATTGTACCTGCCTCCACCACTTCCTCTGGCACCTCATTCCATACATGCACCACCCTCTGTGTGAAAAAGTTCCCTTTTATATCTTTCCTCTCTCACCCTAAACCTATGCCCTCTAGTTCTGGACTCCCCCACTCGAGGGAAAATACTTTATCTATTATCCTATCTATGTCCCTCCTGATTTTATAAGCCCCTATAAGTGCACCCCTCTGCCTCCAACGCTCCAGGGAAAACAGCCCCAGCCTATTCATCCTTTCCCTATAGCTCAAGTCCTCCATCTCTGGCAACATCCTTGTAAATCTTTTCTGAATCCTTTCAAATTTGACAACACCCTATCGATAGGAACGAGACCAGAATTGCATGCAATATTCCAATAGTGGCCTCACCAGTGGCCTATACAGCTGCAACATGACCTCCCAACTCCTATATTCAATGCCCTGACCAATTAAAGAAAGCATACCAAATCCCTTCTTCACTATCCTATCTACCTGTGACTCTACTTTCAAGGAACTATGAACCTGTACCCTAAGCTCTCTTTATTCAGCAACACACCCCAAGAACTTACCATTAAGTGTATAAGTCCTGCTCTGATTTGCTTTTCCAAAATGTAACACCTTGCATTTATCTAAAACTCCAACTGTCACTTCTCCACCCATTGGCCCATCTGATCAAGATCCCATTGCACACTGAGGTAACCTTCTGTGCTGTCCACTACACCTCCAATTTTGATGACATCTGAAAACTCACTAACTATACCGCCAACGTTCATATCCAAATCATTAAATTAAATGAAAAATAGTGGACCCAGCACTGACGAACAACAAAAAAGCAAACATGTAGGTGCAGCAAGTAACTAAGAAAGCAAATGGAATATTGACTTTTATTGCTTGAGGTTTGGAGTTTAAATATACAGAACTCTTGCTACAATTACACAGGGTGCTGGTGAGGCCACAAGTGGAGTACAGTGTAGAGTTGTGATCCCTGTATTTAAGTGAGGATACATTGGCTTTCTAACGCTGTTTGAAAGAGATTCACTCGGCTAATTCCAGGGATGAAGGGATTGAATTAGTAAGAACAGATTATGCCTTTGTTTGTTAAAGATTAGAAAAATGAAGGCTGATCTTATTGAAATATAAAGGATCTTGAGAGGGCTTGACAGGATGGATGGTGAAAAGATATCTTTTACTCTTGAGAGAATCTTGAATGAGGGGATATAGTTACAGAATAAGGGACATTCATTTAAAACAGATGTGAAAGAATTTCTCCACTTAGAGGGTAAAGAATATCGAGAACTCTTTACCCCAGAGATTTGTGGGGGTTAGATCATTGAAAATATTTGGAAGAAAGCTAACTTTCTGAAATGTTCTTATGAACTTGGGGAGCAATATTGAGGGATAAATGGTCTACTCCTGCTCCTATTTCTTATTTTCTTACATTTTATCTCCATTGTATAAGATTCTACACAAGTAACTCCTTCTACTTTCTCTTCCTTATACTGGAGAGACAGTTTTGCAATTCCTCTCCAAGTAAGAGGCATGAATCTTTCATAATTCTGACAGACTAAACCTTTCCAATTCTAATAACCTTATTCAAAAAAATTCAGATTCTTAACGGGCTCAACTGGGTAAATACTGAAAGGATGTTTCCACTCATGGGAGAGCCTGGGGCCAGAGAACATGATCTCGGAATAAAGGAGCACCAATTTCAGACTGAGATGAGAAGAAATTTCTGCTCTCAGACTCTTCGAAACTCATTGCTGCAGAGAGCTGTGAGGACAGAGTATTTCGGTATATTTAAGGCTGAGAACGATAGATTCTTGATCAGCGGAGGAATGAAGGGTTCTTGAGAAAGGGCAGAAAAATGGAATTGAGGAATGACAGAGCAGGCTCGAGGGGCTAAACGTTGCTTCCTGCTTCTGATGGTCTTAACTCGATCTCAACCTCTCCTGAAGATTTACAAGGATGTTGCCAGGGTTGGAGGATTTGAGCTTTAGGGAGAGGTTGAATAGGCTGGGGCTGTTTTCCATGGAGGCTGAAAGGTGGCTTTATAGAGGTTTATAAAATCATGAGGGGCATGGCTAGGATAAATAGACAAAGACTTTTCCCTGGGGTGGGGGAGTCCAGAACTAGAGGACATAGGGTTAGGGAGACAGGGGACAGATATAAAAGGGAGCTAAGGGGGAACATTTTCATACAGAGGATGGTATGTGTATGGAATGAGCTGCCAGAGGAAGCCCTCCTGATTTTTCTGCTCCTCGGATGCTGCCTGAGCTGCTGTGCTTTTCCAGCACCACTCTAATCTAAAAACTGCGAGAGGAAGTGGTGGAGGCAAATACACTTGCAACATTTAAAAGGCATCTAGAGGGTATATGAGCCGGAAAGGTTTAGAGGGATATGGGCCAGTGCTGGCAGGTGGGACTAGATTAGGTTGGGATATCTGGTCGGCATGGACGAGTTGGACAGAGGGGTCTGTTTCCGTGCTGTACATCTCTATGAATCTATGACTCTATGACTCAGATGCTTTATAAACAAGAACAAAACTGCAATGGCACCCCATGAACTGAAGTGAAGTAAAGTTTGCTGAAAGAAAATCGTAAAACATTTTTTTGAATTTAACTCTTGATCTTTTTTTCCAGCTGTAACTCTGATGATTTCTGAACTGAACTGAAAACAAAACTAATGGCTTGCTTGCGTTTACACTGCCTGTCAGAAATCCCAAAATGTAAGCACCTTATCCCATACTGTACAGGGGTTTTATCAGACCCTTTTTGCAGTCTACTCCTTTTTGGAATTGGTGCATTGAGTTCACTGTTTCAGAATGACTTTCTGATCTTCAAAATATAAATCTTCACAGTGCTAATATCCCTGTGCTCCTCTTTCCGAAAAGCAATTCAAATCTCAAAAATTATACATTTTACACATTTTTTATGACAAGAGAGTGAGAGGGAAAACGGCTTTTATATTGATGGCTAGAACTTAGTTCTTGTTCATGTCCCAAGCCTTTTCCCAGTGGATATTTCATACCGCAGTCCCCTTTCTGACCCCTAATCTTCTTTATAATTTGAATAGGCTAGCTGATGTTTGATTCAAAGGGTAGAAATTAAATACCCATAATTTGAGAAATTACCCCAGAGCAAGACAGTCAATAATATGTGGTCTCACCCATTGAGAGCGATGCTGGGGTTTAGGGAGACCACCCCCTTTGTGTAATGCAGTCATAGAATCATAGAATCCCTACAGTTTGGAAACAGGCCCTGCGGCCCAGCAGGTCCACACCAACCTTCTGAAGTGTGACCCACCCAGATCTATTCCTCTATCCTATTATCTTATTCCTACCCTTGACCAATGCACCCAACTATCCCTAAACACCATAGGAAATTCAGCACGGTCAACCCACCTAACCTGCACGTTTTTGGACTGTGGGAAGAAACCAGAGCACCCTGAGGAAACCAGCGCAGACCCAGGGAGAACGTGCAAACTCTACACAGACATCGCCTGTGGCTGGAATTGAACCCAGGTCCCTCGTGCTGTGAAATAGCAGTGCTAATCACTGAGGCAGTCAAAATCACCTGAACCAATGCTGTAGATTCGGGAATGTGACCAGTGGAAGGATGAGAAGAGTTGAACACTTCAAAGTTCTGAAACCTTTGAACCCCTCCTTGTTACAGTTTCCCCACTTCACATCCATCAACCCCACCAATACTGTGTCTGAAATCCCCCCACTGGAGCCCAGCCAGCCCAGCCCAGGTCTCAGCAAGATTTAGACATCCGATCCATTGCTAAACATCCTGCAGCCAGCCACTGAGCAATGTCCTTGCTGCAGTACCTGCAGTCGCCTTCACATCTGGTGGCGCTGATGTTACTGCTGAGCTGCTGACCCCTGATTGGCTGGTAGTTGTGTGAGTTGGGACTTTCGCCTGTGGACTCTGTCTCATGACAATTAAAGGCCTATCATCGCAAAAATTAGTACAATTACAAAGTTTAAAAAACGTTTGGATGGATAAATGAATGACAAAGGTTTGGATGGTATGGGCCTGGAGCAGCAGGTAGTAGTTTAGTTTGGGATTATGTTCGGCATGGACTGGTTGGACCAGAGGGTCTGTTTCCATACTATATGACTCAATGACTCTGTAAGAGCCAGTTAAACAAAGACAGCCTTATCCCCTGACTTCAGAGCTGGGGTGTAGGGAGTATACCAACTTTGTATAATCCAGGTGAAATCAGTTGGAGCAATGCTAAAGATCGGAGCAGATTAAATACAATTGGTGTCGAGCGTGAATTTCCATGATTTTCATAGCTCATTCAGAAAGAATTTCACCAGAAACTAAATTCAACCCAGCAGCCTCAGTGTGCCCAAACTCCATATAATAAATAGAGATGGTTTTCTCCAGTTGTCCGCCATTTGCAATCATTTGGAAAGACTCTTCAAATGGAGTTTCCCTTCCGAGTTGAACGCTGTCTTGTAAGCATATTTTCAAAGTTTTCACATTAAAATCTAACTGATCTACCTCAATAAGCTGGTAAATATTTCAGGAGAAAGTGAGGTCTGCCGATGCTGGAGATCAGAGTCAAGAGTGTGTTGCTGGTAAAGCACAGCAGGTCAGGCACCATCCGAGGAGCAGGAGAGTCGATGTTTCAGGCCAAAGCCCTTCATCAGGAATCAAGACAAAAACAGAACATAACCAGCCACTCCTGATGAAGGGCTCTGGCCTGAAATGTCGATTCTCCTGCTCGTCATTTGCTGCCTGACCTGCTGTGCTTTTCCAGCAACACACACTCTCGACACTGGTAAACAGTCTTGTATTTTGGGTCATTTTCAATTCAGTCAGGCTATCCCCAGGTGAAAGATTAATAATTTATTCAAATGTTTTTTTTGGAAAAATCAATTTTTTTGCTATGTCAATAAAACTGTCCCAGTTTACCCTTCTTAAATATCTCAATGTATAGCACTTAATTCAGCACAGAAATTGATTATGTTCTGTTTTCTTCTTGATTGCACTCCTACATTCAAAATTTTACATTTCTGATTATGCTAATTAATTTCAGGACAAACTGAAATGTAAACTGGTCTTAACTTGCACGCAAGTTCCTTGCTTGTCTTCCTTACCCGTGTCCTGAATTCACCTTTGCGATTTCACTTACAGCTGAGCTTCTCCAGCATTTTCCATATTTGTATTAGCACCCACTGTGTTTTGCTTTTGTAGGATCTGAAGGTATTTGACAAGGTAGGTGCTGAAAGGATATTTCCCTTGACTAGAGTTTGGAGACACCATTTAACAACAGGGGTCACCCTTTCAAAGTTGAAGATCAATGTTTCCTCTCTTGACAAAAGTAATTCACGTTGGGTTTCACTATTAACTGAAATAACCCTGTTTAATGTAACACAAAGCTTGAACAAGACCATAGAAAACAAAGATTTTAGTTTTAATCTTATACTATGCAATTTAAGCTATACCCTTTCATTTGATGCCTCAAGCCTCTTCTGCCTCGCAATGAGACCTTGGCCAAACTGTCTGTGGCCTCAGTTCAACATTCCCACCTGTACCCAATGGCCTCTGTGTCCTGTGGGCAAAGTATATTGAAGGCTGAGTTCGAGTTAGACATAAGGAGTGTTGGATTGAATGGCACAGCAGAATCAAGGGGCCAAACAGACTAATCCTGTTCCTATTTCTTATAGTCTTACATGTATTTGTCAAGAATCTATCTCTCTCTCTCAAGAAATACTCGATGACCTTGCCTCTACCAGTCTTTTTCCCGTTGAGAGTTAGGAGACAGGGAGAAATAAATAGGGAGAGAGAGATGGATGCTTTCTGTCTACAGGCTCTGAATGTTTCTCTCCACTGTCCCATGGCACTTATTTTAATGCCTTACAGCTCAACCAATCAGAGGGCAGGTGTCAGGCAGAATTTCATAAACTCAAAAGTACCTCTCAGTATCCAATTCTCTGTCTCACTGCTTTGCTTGTGTTGCACAAGTCAATAATATACAACATTTAATATTCCAGTTTGCTAAACCCTCCTGGTTTTCATTGTGCAGCAGTCCAATTTCAATTTCAGTTCATTTTCGAAAAAGAAAACATGCGCTATCCTTTTTTTAAAAAGGCTGTTCATTCATTTCCACAGTCTTAAAATAAACTCCTTTCACTACAGGCCAATAGAAGCATCAATCATCTAGATAATTTAAAACATAGGTAGCAGAAACTGTAAGCACTTAAAACATATTTAATGTATATAAATTCATCATTGAATAATTGACAGCAACGTCAAGCACCAAAACCTGTCAATCAAGCAATGAGTTACCTGCAGGCCAGCAATTTCCACATTTTAATGGATGCCTGAGATTCCAGCCAAGAATGCGTTCAAAGCCTGTCATCTTTTCGTTCATGATGTTGCTTTACAAGGTGTAAAGCGCCTTGCAATGTCTTGTTATGGCAAAAAGGTAAAGTCAACTTGGTGTTATCAGGTCATAGGGACCCTCCTCATTAGAGAGAGATGTCTGGGGGTGGTTTCAACTGAGGCTCCCCACACCTCAGGTGATGAGGGAGATTGAGAAGGAGAGTTCTTCACGGTCACCTCAGCCAGTGCTGGAACTGAACCCACGCTGTTGATATCACTCCGCATCACAAACCAGCCCTCCAGCCAATGGAACGAACCAATCCTCTGTATTACATCAAAGACACAAGATAAATGCAAAGTTGTTGTTTTTTTGTTGATGATTGAATCCAAAGTAAAACTCTATTTGGGGTCAGGAAGGAGGTTCTTTCTCTCTACTCAGATGTTGCTAGACCTTATGAGTTCATTCAACACTTTCTGTCCTTATTTCAGGCTTTCATTATCCACAATACTTTGCTTTTAGTGGAAATTTTACTCTACATTATTAAATAGCTCTGTCACAAAATTGGCTTGAAAATTAGCATTATTCAAGCAATGGAAGGGTATGTGAAATGCAAATAAAGTAGGTCATTACAATGGCAAAATATAGCCTTGGGTCACTGTCTGTGTGGAGTTTGGATGTTCTCCCTGTGCCTGCGTGGGTTTTCCTTCGGGTGCTTTGTTTTTCTCTCACTGCCCAAAGATGTGCAGGTTAGGTGGATTGGCCATGCTAAAAATTACATTGCTGTGAACAAGGATGTGAAGGCTAGCCATGACAAAGAAGGCTAGCCATGTGATGTTCTAAGGATGGAGTGGATCTGGGTGGGATGCCCCTTGGAGGGTCGGTGCAGACTTGATGGGCCGAGTAGCCTCTTTCTGCACAGTAGGGATTCTGTGAGTCTATAGCCATTCTCTGTGAACAAATATTAAGAGATTCAATCTGTGTTTGAGGAACTGCTATCAAATTCTTGAGAGAGACTACGAGCATACAGGAGAGTAGAGAACAATCAATGATTTTACAATCCCTTGTTTCGATTTTGAGTTTGGGTGGCAGTATAAAATTATTGCTAATGGATTGACTGTCCTCTATAGCCCTCATCACATTTTCAACCCTGTTGACTGCTTTCAACATTACATGCAAGAATCAACAACGTAGGATTTAGCTCATGTGCATACATTGACTCTCTAAAGATCCAAACAAGTCAGTTCAACACTTCTTGCTCTTTCTCAACTTTTTGTTTTTGAGTATGTGTCCAATTCCCTTCTGTAAACTATTATTGAATCTGCCTCTGCTTCACTTTCATTTACTGCATTCCTATCCATAAGAACTGGGTGCATTAAAAAAAACTGAGAGTCATAGAGTCAGTAGATAGGAAGCTGCAACATGTCAGCAGGTCAGGCAGCAATCCGAGGAGCAGGACTTGTCCCGTGCTGTTCCAGCTTCACATCTATTGACTCTAGCTTCACGCATCTGCAATCTTACTGTCTCATAGAGTCATAGAGGTGTACAACACAGAAACAGACCCTTCAGGCCAGCTTGTCAATGCCAACCAGATATACTAAATTAATTTAGTCCCATTTGCCAGCACTTGGCCCATATCCCTCTAAATCTTTCCTATTCATATGCCCATTCAGGCGACTTTTAAATGATGCATTTGAACCAGCCTCCACCACTTCCTCTGGCAGATCATTCTATACATGTATCATCCTCTATGTGAAAAATTGCCCCTTCAGTCCCTTTTAAATCTTACCCCTCTCACCTAGCTGCTGCATTGGAATTCTTACCAGACTGTAATGGAAACCCTTTCCACTTTGTTCGAGCAACCTCATTTGTAGCTCATTCTCAGACACACTGCATAATGTTACTGCTTTCCTTTTAATCCTCTTCTGGATAATTAATGTTTTTTTTAACTCTGTAAGATTTGTGCTTAGGTACTTGCACCTAAGATGGCATCATTAAGAGGCAGCTATTGTAAAAATGTCTGTCTACACTACTGTACTCCTATACTACTGTATTCCTGTACTCCTGTGCTACTGTACTGCTGTACCACTGTACTCCTGTACTGCTGAAGTACATGTGACAATACATGAATATTCTACTCTAAACCAATGCCATTTACTTTGGGACTCCCCTAACCTGAGGAAAAGACTTTGACTATTCACCAATATTGACTGATCGGTTCACTTTTGAATTGAGAGCGCAGTGGTGGTATCGAGGTAATATAACAAGCTTGAGACATTCATTCAAATGCCATCACAGCATCTGGTGGAATCTGAAACCGTTTCATAAAACTTGGAATTGAAAACCAGCCTCGGGAGGTGATGATGGGACAATCATCGGTTTGTTGCAAAATACCATCTGATTCACTAATGTCCCTGAAGGGGACACAACATGTTATCCTTACCCAGTCTGGCCTATGAGTGACTCCAGATGCACAACACTATGTTTTGGAAGAATCTCTATCAAGCCAGTTATTGAAGAGCAATTACAGATGAGCAATAAATTCTGGTCTTGCCAAAGCCTTCTGCGTTCCCATGAAAGAATGAATTAATTGTGAAAACTCTTTTCCTGTGTCAAAACTAGTCCTAACTTTTATCAAGCACTACTTACCTTCTCTGATTAAGACATGACTAAAATCCCACATCTCTCGTACCATTCCAGCAAATCTACCCTGCGAGCTCCCCAAAGAATTTGGAATCCTTTCGAAACACAGGTCCCTGAAACCTCATGTGAAGATTAAATCATTATGCCTCATCATGATTTCCTTGCATTCTCAAATAAGTTTTACCAAGATGTTGCCGGGTATAACAGGTTTGATTTATAAAGAGAGACGAGATAGGCTGGGTCTTTTCTTCTCTGGAACATAGGAGATTGAGGAGTGACCTTACAAAAGTTTATAAAATCATGAAGGGTATGGATAGAGTTAATGGTAGATGTCTTTTCCCCATGATTTCAAGACAAGAGGGTACACCTTTAAGGTGAGAAGTGAGAGATTTTAAAAAAACATGAAAGGCAAATTTTTTACCCAGAGGGTGGAATGGAATTAACTTTCTGAGGAAGTGGTGGATGTGGGTACAATTGCAACATTTAAAAGACATTTGGATAAGTCCATGAATACGAAAGATTTGGAGGGATATGGGCCAGGAACAGGCAGGTGGGACTAGTTTAGTTTGGGATCATGTTCAGCATGGGCTGGTTGGACTGAAGGGTCTGTTTTTGTCCTGGATGACTCTGTCTGTGAATCTAAGAGAAAGAAAAGCAATGGGCAAAGTGCAGGAAAGTGGGACTATTGTAGGTTGAAGTGTATCATAGTCAGTACAGACCCGATGGGCCCAAGGTCCTCTTCTGCACTGAATGATTTTATGATTATGATTCTCTGAAATGTGCTTTACCATAAATATGGTGTATTTTCTGTGCCTTAGCAGTTAAATCACTTGTTCTTCAAAGATATAGTCTTATGGAAAATTGCACTCATATCTTCCATTCTGGAATAACCAGAAAAACGTTAAGGTGATGACAATGTGTTGTCCTTCAGTTCCATTACTTCTTTTCAATATTCAGTCATGTATTGCATCTAAACAATATGCGTCGTGCTTAAGAATGAGCAACAATGTTGTGACAAGTCCCACTCACATCAGTTGGGGGTTGAATATGTTTCCATGATTGCCTGAAGATTATCTCATCAGTGAGAGCTGACATTCCTCTTTTTGATGACGTCCTTGAAAAGTGCTTAAGAAGACAAATGCTGTCTTAACAAAGAATGTGGGCAATGATTCATTTTCTGTCGTACTTTGAGGAAATAACCTATCATTTTATAATGGAAATTCCAAAATGCATGTTGATTACAATGGCCCAATACTCTGAAAGTGTCTCTTAACATGAGTAGATTAGTAGCAGTATTTAAAAAAAACATTAGTTTTTCTTGTTTGTGCAGAATAAGCAAACAATGTAATAAAAGAACATAAGAACAGAAGAACTGCAGCAGGAGTAGGCCATCTGGCCCTTTGATTCTGCTCTGTCATTCAGTAAGATCATGGCTGATCTTTTCATGGCCTCAGCTCCACTTATCTACCCCCTTAACATAACCCTTAAGGGTTACACCAGTTTCCTAAAAAATCTTTGAATCATCTAAAGACCACTTCCTACCCAGTCACTGCTGAAAAGGTCACAAGACTCAATCAGAAAAGGGAAATGCCTTTGTCTCGTTTGATAGAATTCCACAACTTCAACTCCATTGAATTCACATTTCAGCTGTTCTTGGGCGAGTTTAGTTCTGAGATTAATTTAAAGATATTTTTTGCTTGTTGAGAACCTTAAGTAAATAGTTGAGGCCCATTAAACAAGGACGCATTGAGAAAAGGAGGATAGAAGGCTGAGAATATCAAAAGGTTTGTCGGTCAGGGGCAAAAGATCGATAGCAATCAAACATTCCACAAACTGGAAGATGAAGGAAGCATTGAGGATAATGAAAAATAGATTATTGAGAATGAAAATAGATTTTAGATCAGCCAGGGAATCAAGTATTGTGGGGAAAAAGGCAAGAAAGTGGACATAAGGAAGGTCAGATTAGCCTACTGAGTGGTGGAGCTTTCTTGAAGGGCCAAATGGTCTACTCCTGTTCCTATTTCTGAAGGTCTCAATGATAGAAAAGTGGCATATTTGCGAATGATTGAAGCCAAACATTCAGAGAGGGGAGGAGGAAGGGAAAAAGGATGAGATGGGAGGAAGAGAGGAGAAAGAAAAGGAGTGAAGAGAGGAAGGTAGACAGAAAGGGAGGGATGAAGAGTTCAATTCTACAATGTCTTGCATAAACCATGGGCCATTTCATTGTCTGTAATTTGTTGTAATTTGGAAACTCAAAGACCAATTTGCAGGCTGGAAACTCCCACAGGGAGGTATGGTAACGGCTAGATAATCCGTTTGCACGAAGTTCATCAAAGGATAAATGGTTGGGACGCTGGGGAGAAATCCCCTTCTTCTCTAAAACAATGGAATCCTTCGTGCCCATCTTGAATGGCAGAGAAAGCTTCGGATTAATCTCATCCCAAAGATGTTCTGCAGAATCCTACAGGGACAACATGTGGAAGAATTAGATTGGAAAGCTTAATTAATTGAAAACCGTCTTCTGTACATGTCTTTATGGATAATGTTAGTAATTGCAAGAGGGATTTAAATCATCTTTGTATTTGCTGAAAAAAGCAATTGAAGGCAAGGGAATAATTTGGGAGAGATGGTTGAGCACTGATCTTATCTAGATGGAATGCATTGTCTATCCCAGTTTTATGCCCCTCTACATGATTAATCCTATGAAGTTTAGAAGGCTATTTTTAAGTTCTGAAAGTAGCTATAAACACAGTACAATCCAAATGAGTGTTTTTTCTCTGGTTTTGCAACTTAAGTTTAACATTGAACACTGTATGTCTATAACATGAAATGGAATAAATCAATCTTATATATTACTGAAACATAACCTATAAGGTGGATGCCAGGAGGAAGGAGACAGGAACTAGGGTACACAGTTTAAGAACGAATGATCTCCTTGTACAAGGGAGTTGAGAAGTCTCCTTTTTTCTCTCAGAGTGTTGTTGATGCCTCAAATTCTCTTTGCCAGAAAGTAGTGAGGACTGGAATTTATTCAAGGAAATATTCTACAGATTTCTGGTCAACAACTGAGTCAAGAGCTACCAGGGGCAGATAGGAAAATGGGGTTGAGAACACAGTTAGGTCAGCCATGATATTGTTCAATGTCAAAGCAGGCTTGATGGGACTGAATGATATACTGCTGCTTTGATCCCAAGAACAAGTCCCCTAAATATAATCCATTTCTCCTTTACTTCTACTGACTAAGCAAACTACTCTTGTTTTATGAGCTCCTTACTGAGTTGAATGTCCAGCTAAGATTTGTGCTGTGGGCTGATGCTGTTCCTCCATGAAGAAAGCAAGCAGTCCCCATTTTCCCCCCAATACTTAACTAATGTCCCACTGGCAGACCTTATCCACTGCAGCTGAGAGTGGTGTGAAAGAAGCCCACAAGCTATATTTGCTTGATGCGGATGAGGAAGATTGGAATTTAGCAGTTCAGTGAAATGTAACAGTTGTTCATCGTTCGCATGTACTATTGTTCAAAAGATTACAAACAGTCAAACCTTGGGACAATAACGCTTTTCCTTCCTGCTCACTGTCAAAAATCTCACAATAGTAGGTTATAGTCCAACAGGTTTATTTGAAAACACTAGCTTTCGGATAACTGACCCTTTATCAGTGTTAGTATTTTCAAATAAACCTGTTGGACTATAACCTGATATTGTGTGATTTATGACTTTGTCCAACACTGGAACTTTCACATCATTCCTGGTCACCAGCTCAATTGCTGGAACCCTCTTACAAAAAACATTGACAGTACCTTCCCTATTAAAAACCACCACCTACTTCCAATGGCAATTATGATTAGGTAATAAATATTGCCATTGCTAGTGACACCTGCATCGCATCAACAAAAAAAAACCTAGTAGTTTAATTGATCTCTAATTTAGAATAGATAAAGATGTTACTGCATAGTGGTGTAATACATCTAGAGTTGCAGACTTCTTAAAAATATCATTCACAGGATGAGGGCTTTGTTGGCCAAGCCAACATTTATTGTCATCCTTAATTGCCCAGAGGGCAGCAAATAATGGACCACATTGTTGTGGATTTGGAGTCACATGGAGCCTAAACCAGGGAAGGATGGCAGTTTCGTTCCCTAAAGAATAATAGTGAAGAAGATGGGTTTTCTCTGTTAACTGCTTCATCATGAGCCTGTTAATTCCAGTCTTTTGTTTTTAATCAAAACTCTACCACCTGCCAAGGTGGGTTTTGAACCCAAGTCCCCATTTCCTGGGTCTTTGGATTAACAACCAGCGATAATAATACTGAGGCATCATCCAGTGAGTGTTGATGACCATGCTGCGTGAGATACCACATCTAACGTTTTTGACACTTCACAGTAGGGAGCAAGAAAGCCTTGTAAATAACTGTTAATAACTGTCTTGTTAATAACTGTCACCCAATTCTGAGTCATGTTGGATTGTCTCTTTTTTCACAATCTCGCAGTTTGCAATTCCTGATTGATACATCAATGTAAGTACAAAAATCTAGGGGCAGAAGGTGGCTATTCAGCCCCTCAAGCCTGATCCACCATTTAATACAATCATCTTGACCTCAGCTCCACTTTCTTACCCACTCTCCATGACCCTTCAACCCATTACGAATTAAAACTCTGTCTCCTCAAATTTACTCAGTCCACCACACGCTGGGTAGTGAATTCCACTGATTCACAACCCTTTGAGAGAAGTAATTATTCTTCATCTATATTTTTAGATCTGCCTACCCATATCCTAAAGCTGTGGTTGCTCTTTCTAACTTGTATCAAATGGGGAAACATTTGCTCTGCGTCTACTTGACCAACCCCCTTTTGCATCTTTCACACCCAACTATATCTCCTCTCAATTCTTCTAAACTCGCACTCAACATTGATACCACACAAAGGCAGACTTTTCTTCCAACCGGTGCTTACCTCCTTGCTCAAGAGTTTCCACAGACATCTGATTTCTTTACTTGAACATGAAATATAGAACAGTGTAGCACAGGAGCAGTCTTTCAGCCCACGATGTGCTGACCATAATGCCATTCTAAGCTAATCCCATTTACCTGCACATGGTCTGTATTACTCTATTCGCTGCCCGTTCCTTTGTCTGTCCAAATGCCTCTTCAACATTGCAATCGTACCTGGTTCTGTCATCTCCTCTGGTAGAGTGTTCCAGGAACTCCTATCCTCTGGGTAAAGCGTTTGCCTCACACATTTCCTTTAAATGTCTCCCTTCTCACCTTAAACTCCACCCATTGGGTTTAATTCGATTTCTACTCCAAGCTAACATTGCATTTCCTGTGTCAGTTAAAGAAATTGTGAACCCTAGTTAACTTAATGACGTAAAAGCAATGACTGCAGATGCTGGAAACCAGGTTCTGGATTAGTGGTGCTGGAAGAGCACAGCAGTTCAGGCAGCATCCAAAGACCAGCTGCTCCTTGGATGCTACCTGAACTGCTGTGCTCTTCCAGCACCACTAATGCAGAATTAAGTTAATGACAGCCTAGTGCATATCACAGGAACAGATGTAGGCTTGTTCAGCCAGAAGGTTCATTTTCAGACATTTCGTCACCATACTAGGTAACATCTTCAGTAAGCCTCTGGACAATGCATTGCTGATGTTTCCTGCTTTTTATTTATATGTTTGGGTTTCCTTGGATTAGTGGTGTCATTTCCTGTGATGATGTCATTTCCTGTTCTTTTTCTTGGGGGTGGCAAATCGGGTCCAAGTCAATGTGTTTGTTGATAGAGTTCGGGTTGGAATGCCATGCTTCGAGGAATTCTCATGCATGTCTCTGTTTGGCTTGTCCTAGGATGGATGTGTTGTCCCAGTCAAAGTGGTGTCCTTCCTTATCTGTATGTGAGGATACTAGTGAGAGAGGGTCATGTCGTTTTGTGGCTAGTTGATCTTCATGTATCCTGGTGGCCAGTTTTCTTCCTGTTTGTCCATTTGTTACAGTTCTCGCTAAGACCACAGAAATGCTGCATTGGCAGAGGAATTGTCTTTCAACTGGGCCATTGAACCAACTTTTTGAACTGCAAGTTAAAAATTCCACCACAATCCAACAATGGAGTTATCCCTGGTTTCTTCTGTCATTATTTATTCCTCAATCATTGTCACGAGAGCAGATTATGCCGGGATCCTCTGGCCGAAGGCTGTCCTGTTTGAAGTGATTAAGGCCAACTTGACAAGATTGTGTCTGTACTAAACAGGCGCAACATGAGGCTGGTACCTCTAGCTGAGGGGGTGAAATGCCAAGACAGTGCACGGCAAAACCGGTATGTTGTGAGAATCCAGGGAGTGAGGGGTTCAGCGATGTAGCCTGGTCCAGTCCAGGAGCTGTGTGTGTGCCCCTAGTCACATAGTGTCCTCCTCATGGTGTTACAATGAGTGCAGACCAAGCCCATTGAAATGCAGAAGTGTGCTGTAGGTGAAACCTAGATGGGTAATGAGGGTTCCTTGAGGTTGGTGCATGTCAGATGCCAATGTCCATGGATGTTTCCATGGCCATTTCCCATGGGCCATGCCCTCATATCTAGAGTAGACTGGAACTACACTCATTGGAATTCAGAAGAATGAGGGGGAATCTTATGGAAACATATAAAATTATGAAGGGAATAGATAAAATTTCCACTGGTGAGTGAAACTAGAACTGGGGGCAGAACCTCAAAATAAGGGGGAGCAGATTTAGAATTGAGTTGAGGAGGATCTTCCTCATCCAAAGGGTTGAGAATCTGTGGAATTCCCTGCCCAGTGAAGCAGTTGAGGTGACCTTGTTGAATGTTTTTAAGATGATAATAGATAGAGTTTTGAACAGTGAAGGGATTAAGGATTATGGTGAGAGGGCAGGTAAGTGGAGCTAAGTCCATGAAAAGATGAGCCATGATCTTATTGAATGGTGGAGCAGGCCCGAGAGGTTAGATGGCCTACTCCTGCTCCTAGTTCTTATGTTCTTAAGTCTGTGGCCAGAGCCCATCATTAAGGTCGTCTGTGAGCTGCAGTCTCCAAGTAGCCATTCTAATTTCCATGTTGAACTTTCTCGATGTCTTGTTGCATTTGGTAAGATAAGGAGCTGAATATTAATGAGGCGAGTTGTGACTACGAATGTGTGTAACAAGCAGTAAACTCCCGTAATTGGAATCACTTCCTCACACCTCTAGTGATTAACTTGACACGCTGCTTGTGAAAAGCATAAAGGATGGAGCAATACATTCCTGCCATTGAGGTAGGTCTGACTGGAATTCTCATTTGGTTCAACCACTCATCTTGCTTTAACCGACATCACTCAGCTCCCTATAAGAATCCACCCAATGAGTTGAGTGGTCTTGTTTGGTGTTGTAACATATCTGTGATTCAAGAAGAATTTTTTATTTAATTTGAATTTGTACCTGGGATATGGGCATCTCTGGCTAACATTGACTGCTCACCCTGAATATCATTAGCTGGAAAGTGCCTTGGGAGTTCATGAGGTGTGAATAATACTGAATAAATAGATTCTTTCTGCCTTTCCTTCTCTCAGTGAAGCTCTTGGCACAATGCTACAAGCTGTCAGGTGGTATGGTGGCTCAGTGGTTAACACTGCTGCCTCACAGCGCCAGGGACATGGGTTTGATTCCAGCCTTGGGTGACTGTCTGTTTGGAGTTGGCACAGTCTCCTTGTGTGTGCACTTGTTTCCTCTGGGTGCTCCGGTTTCCTCCCACAGTCCAAAGATGTGCAGGTTAGGTGGACTGGAGATACTAAATGTGAGTTTACAAAGACAGGGTGGGATATTCTTCAGGAGGTCTGTGCAGACTCTATGGGTTGAATGGCCTCTTTCTCTTTCTGCACTGTTGGGATTCTGTCCTGCACATTGTTGCATCTTTATTGCAAGTGGAGATCCTTTCAAATGCAATTTGTCCCACAGAATAGATCGTGCAGTATGAGCCTAGTTTAACACATGCCAGACGACAGAGAAACTAAGTCTCTGAATGATTCTTTGCCGATTGCTGTGGTGTCAGACTGTGGAATGGAGCAAAGCTACAACACAGCAAGCTGACAGCACATGGCTCAGACAATTGGCAACTGACCTTCACTGCACTCAGTTACAACCTTCTGTTTTGAGCATGCATAAATCAGCTTGCTGTGATTACCGGTGTCATTTCCACTGCAGTCAATTCTTTTCCATCTCTTTTACACCTGAACCTCACAGCCCCTTGACATGTACCATGAGCAAAACATCAGGGTCCTGAAAGTCTTTCTTCCAATTAACAAAACCAAATCGAAGCTCATTCCTGACAGTATTGTTCACCGGCTGAAAGGGATTTATTGAGAGGTTCCATTTTCTGAATGGAAACAATTTCTCTCTACTCTCAAGTCTCATCTCCAGCCTTCACCACTCCACCACCCCCGCCCCCCCCCACCCCAAATTTGTCTTTTCCAAACAGCGCTTCTGCCATTTCTCGGCTTAACTTTTCACTCTCTGTGTGCTGGACGCAACATTCTCCACTTAATTGGCACTGCGTGGTCCCTGTAATTTTCTTTTGCCCCACTCCCTCACCCTTACCTCCAACCATCACTGTGCCACCGACCCCCACCCTCCTGAAAATCCACCTTGCACAGACACAGATGAAATGTTCAGGAAAAGAGGGTTCGATGTTCAAGACTTGAAACTCTGCACCAAGCTCAGGGTCTACAGAGCAGCAGTGGTACACCCTCTCCTGTATACATCAGAAGCATGGACCACAAACAGCAGACACTTCACATTTCTACAGGGTATTACCAGCACTGCCTTTGGAAAATTCTGCAAATGAACTCGAAGGTTAAACATATCAATGGCAGCATTGTCTCCCAGCTGAATATTCCCCTTATCAAGACACTGATGATGCAAGGCCAGCTGCGAAAGGTGCATCACATTGTCTACATAACTGACGCAAAACACATGTCCAACTCCAAGCGCTACAATGGTAACCGATCACTGAGGGGCAACTTTTTCACACAGAGGGTGGTGAATATATGGAATATGCTGCCAGAGAAAGTGATAGAGGTAGGTACAATTACAACATTACAACATGGGGACAGGTACAGGGATAGGAAAGGTTTAAAGGAATATAAGCCAAGCAAATGCAGGCAGTTTGGTTTAGGAAACTTCATTGGCATGGACGTGTTGGGCCGAAGGGCCTGTGTCCATGCGGTATGACTCTGTGACTAGGAGGCCAGATGAATCTCTACAAAGACATCTTGAAAGCCTCCCAAAACAAACGCCCCAACTCCCAGGACACCTGAGATTCACCTGTCCTCAGAATGGCCAAACTGGTGAAGATGCATGAGTGAAGATGCCCAACTGATTTGAGCACCACTGAGTGGAGCATGTGGAGGCCAAGTGCAAGTAGCAAAAAGAGAGCACACAATCCAGAACATCCTGCCCACCCACCCTCCTGCTGAAACACCCATCTGCCCCACCACTGGCAGAGTCTCCGGCTCCAGAATTGGATATTTCAGGCGCTGCGGGACTCCCCATCTGACTCCATCACTCCCCCTTCCACCCTCACCATTCCCAAGAGTGGAAGCAACTCCTGCTCCACTCTGAGGGACCACCGGAAAAGATTCAGCTCTGAAGAAGAGTCATGTCGGACTCAAAACATCTTTCCCCTCCATATATGTTGCCAAACCTACTGAGTTGTCCAAGCATGTTCTAGCATGTTCTGATTCTTTTATGTACTCCTGGGATGTGGGTGTCGCTGGCTGGGCCAACATTTATTGACCATCTCTTCTTGCTCTTGAGAAGTTGGTGGTGAGCTTTCCTGTTTAATGAGTTCATGTGCTGTAGGTTGACCCACAATCTCCTTAGTGGGGAATTCCAGGCTTTTAACCCTGTGACAGTGAAGGAACGGTGATATATTTAAAGTCAGGAGTGATGAGTGCTTTGGAGGGGAACTTGGGAGCTGGTGGTGTTCTCATGTATCTACTGCCCTTGCCCTTCTAGATGTGAGCATTTGTGAGCTTAGAAGGTGCTGTCTAAGGATCTTTGGTGAATTTCTGCAGTGCATCTTGTAGACAGTACGCACAGCTGCTACTGAGTGTCAGGGGTGGAGGGAGTGGATGCTTGTGGATATGGTGCCAATCAAGCGGGCTGCTCTGTCAAGCTTCTTGTGCCTTATTGGGGCTGTACCCATCTAGGCATGTGGGGAGTATTCCACCACACTCCTGACTTGTGCCTTGTAGATGGCATTATCATGGCATATTCAGGGGTATGGTACTGTCTCAGAATTCAGAAGCCTAATGTAATGGGCAACAGCGTTCAACTCACATCAATCATGGGGGGATGGTTTAAATCTGGCCAATTAAATAAATCTGGATTTGAAAGTTACTTAGGAACTAGTGACTATGAAAATACTGGATTCTCAGAAAAACCTTTCAACATTTTCCCTTCAAATTCATATGCAATTCCCTTCTGAAAGTTGGGTGTCTTAATGAGGCTGCATGTGGAATCAGCTTGCAGCATTTCCTATTCAATAAATTCCAATTCTAACATCTCATTATATAAATTTCAAAATATTCTTCTGAGTACTCCCTCTGGTTTGTCAATTATTTAAAATCCCTGCCTTTAGTTACCAACCCTCCTACTGGTGGAATCAATTGTTTTCTTTTTATTTGCCACATCAAAATGCATAATTTTCAACATTGCAATGAATCTATACAAAACCTTCTTTGCTCCAAAGAGAGCAAACTGAACTTTTTCAGTCTCTCCACATAACTAGCTCTGTTAAACAAAGAGGCTAGGCAACGACCTACTGATACTATCACTGGACTGTTAATCCAGAGACCCGAATAACGTTCTGAGGACCTGGATTTAAATACCGCCATGGCAGATTGTAGATTCTGAATTCAATAAAAATCTGGAATGAAGAGTGTGAAATCATTGCCAGTTGATGGAAAACCCCCATCTGGTTCACCAATGTCCTTCAGGGAAGGAAACTGCCATCCTTACCTGGTCTGACCTACATGACTCCAAACCACAGGAATGTGGTTGACTTGCAACTGCCTTCTGTGCAATTAGGGATGGACAATAAATCTAGCCAGTGGTGCTTCCCCTCACATCCTGTGAATGTCCCAGAACTTGACCTCCTGGAGACAACTGCTGTGAGTTTTAGTCAATCAACGAGTACAGTAAGAGTGTCAAGCTGGAGACTTTTATGTCAATCTATGAGCTAAAGGCAGGGACAGAATTCATGGTAGTATTGACGACAACCCATCTATTTTACATGGAGTCTATTTACATAGTCCCCATGAACAACAGCAAAGCAAACTTATGTCTGGAACTACAGCAAAGCCTCTCAATAAAAGCCAACAATCTCACAAATGTGGCAAAAGTGAGGACTGCAGATGCTGAAAACCAGAGTTTAGATCAGAGTGGTGCTGGTAAAGCACAGCAGGTCAGGCAGCATCCAAAAAGCAGGAAAATCGACGTTTCGGGCAAAAGCCCTTCATCAGGAATAAAGGCAAGGTGCCTGCAGAGTGGAGAGATAAATGAGAGGGGGGTGGGGGTGGGGAGAAGGTAACAAAGGAACACCTCATCTTCCACCCCGGATCACTTCAACCCCAAGGCATCAATGTGGACTTCACCAGTTTCCTCATTTCCCCTCCCCCCACCTTACTCCAGTTCCAACCTTCCAGCTCAGCACTGTCCCCATGACCTGTCCTACCTGCCAATTCCCCTTCCCACCTATCCACTCCACCCTCCTCTCTGACCTATCACCTCCATTCCCACCCCCATACACTTATTGTACTCTTTGCTACCTTCCCCCACCCTCTTCTCTGACCTATCACCTCCATCCCCACCCCCATTCACCTATTGTACTCTTTGCTACCCTCCCCCACCCTCCTCTCTGACCTATCACCTCCATCCCTACCCCCATACACCTATTGTACACTATGCTATCTTCCCCCACCCTTCTCTCTGACCTATCACCTCCATCCCCACCTCCATACACCTATTGTACTCTTTGCTACCTTCCCCCAGCCTCCTCTCTGACCTATCACCTCCATCCCCAACCCCATACACCTATTGTACTCTTTGCTACCTTCCCCCAGCCTCCTCTCTGACCTATCACCTCCATCCCCACCCCCATTCACCTATTGTACTCTTTGCTACCCTCCCCCACCCTCCTCTCTGACCTATCACCTCCATCCCTACCCCCATACACCTATTGTACACTATGCTATCTTCCCCCAC
The DNA here is from genome assembly GCF_047496795.1 of Chiloscyllium punctatum. Lineage (NCBI taxonomy): Eukaryota > Metazoa > Chordata > Chondrichthyes > Orectolobiformes > Hemiscylliidae > Chiloscyllium > Chiloscyllium punctatum. Next base: position 11,549,894 of record NC_092747.1, on the reverse strand, counting down.
CCTTCTCTCTGACCTATCACCTCCATCCCCACCTCCATACACCTATTGTACTCTTTGCTACCTTCCCCCAGCCTCCTCTCTGACCTATCACCTCCATCCCCAACCCCATACACCTATTGTACTCTTTGCTACCTTCCCCCAGCCTCCTCTCTGACCTATCACTTCCATCCCCACCCCCATTCACCTATTGTACTCTTTGCTACCTTCTCCCCAGCCCCACCCCCCTCTCATTTATCTCTCCACCCTGGAGGCTTCCTGCCTCTATTCCTGATGAAGGGCTTTTGCCCGAAACGTCGATTTTCCTGCTGCTCGAATTTCACAAATGTAGTGAGTGAAGGTTCATTCCATTGAACAACTATATGGGCAATATGAAATATAGTCATTGGTAGCAGTGCATTTTCTCGGCTTGATTAACAGAGGAATTAACAAATCTTCTCCATTTTGGCCAAGAGTCACTATGAACAACCTTCAACTAAATACATTCTTTGGACATCTTCTATCAAAGAGCTATACTAAACTGAGTATCTTAAATAGCTTAACATTAAGATATGGGCCAAGTGCTGGCAAATGGGACTAGATTAATTTAGGATATCTGGCCAGCATGGATGAGCTAGACCGAAGGATCTGTTTCCGTGCTGTATATGTTTATGACACTATGACTATATGCATACCAAAGACAGACAGAGACAGGATGGGCAAAATGGTTTCCTTCTGTGCTAAAACTATTTTGTGAATTTTGTAGATTGCTATAATGTATTTCATGGACAGAAATTCAAGTCTTTCTTGAGGGGACACTATGGTTAGCACCGCTGCCTCAGGAACCCAGACTTGATTCCACACTCAGGTGACTGTCTGTGTGGAGTTTGCATGTTCTCGCCATGTCTACGCTGGTCTCCTCTGGGCTCTCAAGTGTCCTCCCATAGTCCAAAGATGTGCAGATTGGGAGGACTGGCCATGCTAAAGTGCTCACAATGGACAGGGATGCGCAGTCTAAGGTGGAGTAGCCACAGGAGATGCAGGGTTACAGGGATAGAATAAGGTTGAGGGTGTGGGTCTGGGTGGGATACGCTGAGGATTGGTCTGACTCAATGAGCCAAATGGCCTGTTTCCACACTGTCGGCATTCTATGATTTCTCTTATAACTAGCAGGCATTTCTCTCTTCCCAAATTCATAATCCAATTCCAACATCTTATCAATGACAACCAAAAGGGTAGAGATGCAGAAAGGTGCTGGCCTTGATTTTATTTGAATTGCATTGCAAATTGTACATTGTTAAGTGTGAAATCCTGGAATTACTGAAAGCAATGGAGGTATTGGTTCTGTTAAGCTAAGCAATATATTGTTTCTGAATTGGCGCTGTCAACTTTGGCTTGTTCTGGACTTTGGGCGGCTGGATCATTTGGCATTTGATCAATAATTTTTTTTTAAAATTCACTTCTGTTCAGAACTACACTCGATTTAGCTTGACTTCAGCATTGAGGTTTAAAATGTTTTAAGAAATAGCAGCGGACGTAGCCTGGTCAAATCTACTCTTCTACCCAAATGGATGTTGATTGATCTTCTTCCTCAGCTGCACTTTCATCAACAGGGGTTGGAACGACATGTTATGGGTGTATCAGACATCAGTAAGGCCGCATTCCGAGTATTTCATAGAATTTCATAGAATTCCTACAGTGTGGAAACAGGTCATTTGATTCAACAAGTCCACACACACCCTCCAAACAGTAACCCACCCACACCCATTCCCGTACCACTCTACATTTACCCCTGACTAATGCACAGATTCCTGTACACTATGAGGCAACTTAGCATGACCAATTCACTTAACCTGCACAGCTTTGGATTGTGGGAGGAAACCGGAGCACCCGAAGGAAACCCAAGCAAAAAATAATGAGAATGTGCAAATTCCACGCAGTCAGTCACCTGAATCAAACCTGGGTCCCTGGCGCAGTGAGACAACAGTGCTAACCACTGAGCCACCATGCTGTACCACATGCAATTCTAATTGGTCTGCTTTAAGAAGAGGTTTAAAATGGAAAGGGTGCAAAACAGAGTTACAAGGATATTACCAAGACTGGAATTTATAAAGAGAGGCTGGGATATTTTTTCCCTCATGTGTAGAAGGCTGAGGGGTGACCCCATAGAGGCTTATAAAATTATGAGGGGCACAGATAAGGTGAATGACCCAAGGACTTTTCCACAGGGTAGGGGATTCAAAAACTAATGGGTATAGATTTAAGGTGAGAGAGGAAACAATTAAAAGAGACCTGGGGAGCAATCCTGTCATACTGAGGCTGGTGCATGTATGGAACAAGCTACCAGAGGAAGGGATGGATGCAGGTACAGTTAGAACATTTAAAAGACATGGATAAGAAAGGTTTAGAAAGAGGTGGGAGAAATGCAGGCACGTGGGACTAGTTCAGTTTTTGAAACCTGGTTTCCTGGACAAATTGGGCTAAAGACTCTGTTTCTGTGATGTATGACTCTATGACTCTCTATGCCTCAATTGCTTACCGACCCAAAAATCTAGTGACCTCTGTCCTGAAAATGCCATTGGTCCCCGGTTCTCTGGAGCAGATAATTCCAAGGGTTCGCAATGTTTTAAGTGAAGGATTTTAGTCCAACAATTAAACCAAACAAATTTTGACTTCCTTCACATTTTAGTCCTCAGTCATCTCACCTGCTTACCCGGAGACCCAATGTTCTGAATTCCCCGACTCTATAATCCCTCTGCCATCATTCCCCTTCAGAACTGCGCATGTTTTAATGAAATCACCTATCAAAATGCAAAATAATTGGACTCAATTTCAACGGGAGCACAGCTGTTCTCAATAGCACAGTCACAATGAAAACTAAATATTTATAATGTCAGCACAATCTCTGCTTGGGGCCTCTTCTGTGGGCAGGATAAGATTCGATACAATATCATAACAAATGGAGCCTGACAATGCCTTGAGTGCTTTAAATACATCAAAATTGGTAATCAAGCAATATGTCAGCCTTTAATTATTCCCTGGAACGTTCCCAGCATGTCTCTGTATATTATAAAATTTGACACCTTTTCCTTCACACAACAATCAGAATGTGAAAATTTATTAAACTGATCATATTGCCATATTTCTCGGAAGCATTCTGGTAATCATTACACAGTATTATCACGTAATTGCTGGTTGACAAACATCTAACTTCAAAAGGGCATAATTTTCATGCTGTTTACAGGTCCATTTGCAGATTATCCCTATGGGTTAGGACTCACTGTAGCCAGTGAATGGATGGTACCCGCTGTTCGTTAGACTCGCTCATTGCATTTCTATCAGGGGAGTTGCGACGTTATATTGAGGTTGTACAGGATATTGGTGAGGCCCCTTCTGGAATACTGTGCCCAGTTCTGGTTGTCCAGTTATAGGAAGGACATTGTTAAGCTGGAGAGGATTCAGGATAGATTTAACAGGATGCTGCCGGGTATAGAAGGCTTGAATTATGAAGAAAAGTTGGATAGGCCAGGACTTACTCCACTGGGGCGTAAGAGGTTGAGAGGTGACCTGATAGAAGTTTATAAATTATTGAGGGGTAGAGATAGAGTTGATGGCTGCTGGCTTTTCCCTAGGATGGGGAATTTCCAGACTCGGGAGCACAATTTTAAGAGAAGAGGAGAGAGATTTTTAAAAAGGCAGAAGGGCACATTTTTTCACTTGTGGAATGACCCTCCTGAGGAAATGGTGGATGTGGGTGTAATTATAGCATTCAAAAGACATTTGGATGGATACATGAATTGGAAAGGTTTAAAGGGATATGGGCCAGGAGCAGGCAGGTGGGACTTGTTTAGTTTGGGATTACATTCAACATGGATTGGTTGGGCGGAAGGCTCTGTTTTCATGCTGTATGATTCTGTGACTCTGTGATACTATGAGATTACAAAAGGTTAAGTGAGTGACCAAATGGAGTGCGCTCTGGAGAAAAGTGAGGTTGCCTACTTTGTCAGGAGAAACAGTATTACAGGATATTTTTTAGATTAGATTACTTACAGTGTGGAAACAGGCCAACAAGTCCACACCGCCCCGCCGAAGCGTAACCCACCCATACATCTATATTTACCCCTTACCTAACACTATGGGCAATTTAGCATGGCCAATTCACCTGGCCTGCACATCTTTGGACTGTGGGAGGAAACCGGAGCAAACCCACGCAGACACGGGGAGAACGTGCAAACTCCACACAGTCAGTCGCCTGAGACGGGAATTGAACCCGGGTCTCAGGCGCTGTGAGGCAGCAGTGCTAACCACTGTGCCACCGTGCCACACACGGTGACATAGTCAGGAGCTGGGAAGCATTGAATATCAAAGGGACCTAGGTGGCCTTGTTCAAGAGTTGCTGATAGTTACCAACAAGCCATTATGAAGGCAAATGGTATGTTGTCAATCACTCCAAGAGGTTTTGAGTATAGAAGTAAATATGTCTTCTACGGTTGTACAGGATGTGGAGTTGCTGGTGTTAGACTGGGGTGGACAAAATCAAAAGTCACATGACACCAGGTTATAGTCCACCAGCTTTATTTTGAAATCACAATCTTTCAGAGAAGTGAAGTGACTTCACCTGATGAAGGAGCGGCCCTCCAAAGGCTTGTGATTTCAAATAAACCTGTTGGACTATAACCTAGTGTCTTGTGACTTCTGACAGTTATACAGAGCCTTGGTGACAACACTTGGAGGGTTACGCGTAATTTTGGCCACTTCACTTGTGTTAGAACGAGTCTCTGAGTGAGTATCTCCTATCCATGATAATTCTGATCGGGATCCCCTCGAATGTTGTACTCCCAGATGTGCAGCAATGAGCTGCCTCCAGTTACAAAGACCAACAAAGTCTCTGAATTCCTTGGGTGGCCCGGTGGCATAGTGGTTGGCACTGCAGCCTCACAGTACCATAGACACAGGCTTGATTCCACACTTGTGGCAGTCTGTGTGGAGTTTGCACATTCTCCCTTTGTCAACATGGGTTTCCTCCCGCAGTCCAATGATGTGCAGGTTAGGTGGATTGGCCATGGGAAATACAGGGTTACAGAGATGGGGTGGATTGCTTTTTGGATGGTTGGTGTGGACTTGATGGGCTGAATGGCCTGCTTCCACACTGTAGGCATTCTATTCCATGTGAAATATAGATGGTGAGATAATAAGGTTCAATATTAGTAAGATTGGCGTCGGAAATAACGTGATTGATTTTGACATTCTTGGCTCTGCCAGTTAGTTATCAAGTAAATATTTTGTCCTTCTCAACAGTGACTTCTCTGACTTGCCTGGCTTCCAGCCCACAGACCAAGAGACTACCTTATCTTTTACCTGCAGTGCTGCAGTTTTCACTGCCTTTCCAATGGGATCTGATTGAAACATCAATTTCCAATAGGGCTGTACAGACGAGATGCAAGGAGAGTGTTTCCTTACTGAGGAGTCTAGAACTAAGTGACACAGTCTCAGAAGATGGAGTAGGTCACTTAGGACTGAAGTGAAGAAACATTTCCTTCCTCAAAGGATGGTGAACCTGTGGAATTTGCTCCCACAGAAGTTTGGAGAATCAAAGCCACTGAATTTATACAAGAGAGAGATAGAAACATTGTTTGATTTTAAAGGCATCAAGATGTACCTTGAGAAACTCAGAAGGTGCCATTGAAACAAAGGATCAGCCTTGAACATACTGAATGATGCTCAAAGGGCTGAATGGCCTCATTCTGTTACTAGTTTTGCTATTTTCTGAAGCTGTGACCTTCACAGCACACAGGATCATCCCATCATATCAGCGCACTAAGATACAGAGACCAGGAGTTCCAATTGGTTTTTATTCTGCTTTTACATATTTCAAGGAACAGCCTGGAGTCATACCTTACAATGTTCTAGATACCACCTTCACCATCCCTAGATATGTCCTGTTCCGCCAGCTGGACAAACTCAGTCGACGTGGGGCACAGTGGCATACAGTTGGTAGAGAGTTGCCCTGGGGTGTCCTCAACATTGACTTCAGACCCCTTGAAGTCACATGGTTTCAGGTTAAATGTGGGCAAGGAAATTTCCAGCTGATTACCATTTTGTGTCCTCCATCAGCTGATGAGTTGATTCTCCTCCATGTTGAACAACGGTTGAAGGAAGCACTGAGGATTGCAAGATCACAAAATGTACTCTGGAGGGGTATTTCAATGTCAACCACCAAGTAGCTCAGTGGCAGTATCATTGATGGAGCTGATGGGGTCATAAAGTGTGAAGAAGGCATTTGTTATACTTGCCTTTATTGGTCAGCGCATTGAGTACAGGAGTTGGGAAGTCTCATTGTGGCTGTACAGGGCATTGGTTAGACCACTTTTGGAATATTGCATGCAATTCTGATTTCCTTGCTTTAGGAAAGGCTTTGTGAAATTTGAAAGGGTTCAGAAAAGATTTACAAGGAAGTTGCCAGGGTTGGAGGGTTTGAGCTATAGGGAGAGGCTGAAGAGGCTGGGGCTGTTTTCCCTGAAGCGTCGGAGGTTGAGGGGTGACCTCATAGAGGTTTATAAAAACATGAGGGGTATGGATAGGATGAATAGCCAAGGTCTTTTCCCCCATGTGGGGGAGCCCAAAACTAGAGGTTTAAGGTGAGAGGGGAAAGATTTAAAAAAGATCTAAGGGGAAACATCTTCATGCAGATGGTGGTGCTTGTGTGGAATGAAATGCCAGAGGAGGTGGTGGAGGCTGGTACAATTACAACATACAGAGCCATAGCGATATGGAAACAGACCCTTCGGTCCCAACACGTTCATGTTGACGAGACATCCTAAGTTAGTCTGGTCCCATTTGCCAGCATTTCACACATATCCCTCTAAACCCTTTCTATTCATGTTCTATTCAAGGCTGGCATGGTGGTTCTGTGCTTAGCTCTGCTACCTCACAGCGCCAGGGATCTGGATTCGATTCCTGCCTCGGGCGACTGTCTGTGTGGTGTTTGTGCATTCTCCTGTGTTTGCGCAGGTTTGCTCCAAGTTTCCTCCCACAGTCTAAAAAGACGTGCAGGTTAGGTGAATTGGTCATGCTAAATTGCCCATCGTGTTAGGTGCATTCATTAGGTGTAAATGTAGGGTCTGGCTGGATTACTCTTTGAAGGGTCGGTGTGGACTTGTTGGGCCAAAGGGCCTGTTTCCAAACTGTAGGGAATCTTATTTCATCATGTACCCATCCAGATGCCTTTTAAATGTTGCAATTGTACCAGCCTCCACCACTTCCTCTGGCAGCTCATTCCATACACGTACCACCCTCTGTGTGAAACATTTGCCCCATCACTCTGACGTTCCAACAAAGAGACAAACAGAGTTAAATTGAGGCTGAAACGGAGATCTAACTTTCTGTTAGAGTGCTTAGTCTGTAGCTTCTTTGTCAGTAAACAATCTTCAGGACATACATTTCAATAGGAAGCAAGGTAAGAGATTTCGGGCATCTCAAGAAAGAAAAATTGAACCCCAGAAAAGTTCCAGAAAGAGGCCAGTGTACCTGTGTCTGTGCTGGCTGAATAAACCAGCATCCCTCTCCAATCCCACGTCCGAGCACCTAGTTTGTAGCTTTGCAGATTAATGATACTTCAGAGTAAATCCAGGTTTCTTTCAAATGATTTGGGGGTTTTCACCTCAAACACCAAACTGGAAAGTGAATTCCATAGACACATCCACTTTGAGTGAAGTCATTTATCCATGAACCCTTATATCAATCACTTTAAACCTCTGGTACTGGTAACCCTTTTGGAAACAGGTCTTCTGTCCATTATATCCAAGCCTCTTGTTGCTTTGTATTCTTTCATTGTTACCCCTCAGCCTCCTCTGTTCCAAGGAAAGCAAGCCTAGCCTGTCAAACCTTTCCTCACAATGTCCACAACCCGACAACAGGTGAGATCAAAGTTTAGATTAGAGTGGTGCTGGAAAAGCACAGCAGGTCAGGCAGAATCCGAGGAGCAAGAAAATCGATGTTTCGGGTAAAAGCCCTTCATCAGGATCAGAGCTGTTCCTGATGAAAGGCTTTTGTCCGAAACGTCGGTTTTCCTGCTCCTTGGATGCTGCCTGACCTGCTGTGCTTTTCCAGCACCACTCTAATCTAAACTCTGGTTTCCAGCATCTGCAGTCCTCACTTTTGCCCAACAGGTGAGATCAGACAGCAGCTTCGAGGAAATGTGCACTTCAAAACACGCACAGATAATCAAGCAAAATCATATCTGTTCTCCTTTTCTTCAACACACACAGAAATTCTGCTGAATCGATCCTGCCCTCCATGAATCCTACCAGTCAAATCAAACTAGTATGACATACCGACAACTTTCTGAAATATTTTGGAGTCTGCTCAAGTCAGTTACTTGATAGATTAACTTAGAAAAGCTGAAAAGCAATTTGTCTCGATTATCTACCATTATTCAATTCTTTCATTCCATTTTCAATTGGAGCTATTAGTCTTCATGAGGTTGTGAATGAATTAACATTTTTTTAGAATGCCAGGCACTTCTTATGAATGAAAATTATTGCTTCAAGCCATCAAATGAAATGGTTTGGAAGTGACCAAGGCTCCTCATTCATTCTTTATTTTCCTTTGAATTTGCTTCACTTCACTTGCAAATTCCAATGAAAATAAATTTCTTGAACAGCAATGAAGACACATTCAGGGAAATGCAAAGGCCACATGAAGGGAATATGGGGTTAACACGCAACTAGGTTAATAAATTGAGTTGAATCTCAAGCGTTGAGGGAAACCAGCAAAAAATCATATTATTCAACTGAACGAGAGCTATGTAGACAGAAAGCAGCTTCCTTTTGAATTTGACAAATGAGGACTAATTGTCTGCTGGATGTAGAATATGATGTAAATTGGGAAATAGTCAAGTGAGGGGCTAAAATTGAGCTTGGGTTATATCATTAGTATCAGATGATCTCAGATTCATAACTGCCTTTTCTATGCCAAGACAAGAACTCATGTCAGAAAGTCAACAAAAGATTAACATGAGATGCATGGTAATGGTATAATAGGATGACTGCTGACCCTAGAATCAGGAGTCACAATCTCAGGATAAAGTGGTAGGCCATTCCAGACTGTGATGAAAGAGGCAGTTCAGAGAAGATTCGCCACTAGCGAGGGATTGTTTTATGAGCAAAGGATTAACAGGTTGGCACTCTACTCAATGCATGGAGGTCCTGGGCCTCCTTCACTGCCACTCTCTCACCACCCGACGCCTGGAGGAAGAATGCCTCATCATCCACCTCGGAACACTTCAACCCCAGGGCATCAATGTAGACTTCACCAGTTTCCTCAATTCCACTTCCCCCACCTCACCCCAGTTCCAACCTTCCAGCTCAGCACTGTCCCCATGACTTGTCCTATCTTCCTTTACACCTATCCACTCCACCCTCTTCCCTGACCTATCACCTTCATCCCCACCCCCATTCACCCATTGTTCTCTTTGCTACCTTCCCCCGCCCTCCTCTCTAACCAATCACCTCCATCCCCACCCCCATTGACCTATTGTACTCTATGCTACTTTCTCCCCACCCCCACCCTCCTCTCATTTATCTCTCCACCCTGCAGGCACTCTGCCTCTATTCCTGATGAAGGGCTTTTGCCCGAAACGTCGATTTCCCTGCTCGTCAGATGCTGCCTGAACTGCTGTGCTTTTCCAGCACCACTCTAATCTAGACTCAACTTAATGGAGTTTAAAAGAATGCAAGGAAATCTCATTGAAATATATAGGATTCTTAAGGGGCTAAACAGGGTCAATGCTGAGAGGATGTTTCCCCTCATGGGAGAGTCCAGGACAAAAGGGCATAGTCTCAGAATAAAGGGGCACCAATTTAAGACTAAGATGAAGAAGAATTTCTTCTCTCCGAGGATTGTGAATATTTGGACCTTCTTACGACAGAATGGTAGAGTCCATGTGTAAATTTAAGACTGAGATGTATATAGATTATTAATCAGTTTGGGGGTCAAGGGTTATGGGGAAGTTACGGAAAGGTGGATATGAGAAATGTCAGACCGATCACGATCCCATTGAATGGTGAAATGGGCTCAAGGAGCCAGACAGCCTTCCTGTTCCTATTTCTTATGGCCTCATGAAGAAGCAGTCCTTCAGTCAGAGAATGGTGGATCTTTGGGACTCTCTTCACCAGGGTGTTCTGGGAGCTCATTCATTGTGCAGCTTCAAGACAGAAATCCTTGGATTTCTGGAAAATGGCCTTAAGGGATGTAGAGAGATTGGAGAAACGTGGCATTGAGCCATGTGGTTGGCAGTGCAGGACTGATGGGCTGAATGGTGTACTTTTGCTCCTGTGTATCCCAAGCAAATGAAATGTGAAAAGCTGGCTCACTATAATACAATTGATAGCTCCAATTCATGTCCCAGAGAGAGGATGTTTGCTGCTCAGGAATACACCGTCAGGATATCAGCATCATTAGAAAGGCTCACATTTACCTTTCATCCCTCATTGTTATTTTGAGGAGCTGGTGGTGAACCTTCATTTTGTCACGTTGCCTTAGTTAAGTGCAATAATTAAGGGGATAGGTTTTCACAGAGGCCCATCCATTTGTTTTCTTGCGATTTTGATTGATTGATTAATTTATTGTCACATGTACCGAGGTACAGTGAAAAGCTTTGTTTACGAGCAGTACGGGTGGATCGTAGTAAGCAAGGGTGTACAAATCAAAATGACATAGAGACATACAGGTTACATTACACAGGGCGTGCACTGGGGGACATCAACATTAGCAAGATCAGCACTGTTTGAGGTTAGAGAGTCCATTCATCAGTCTAGTAACGACCAGGAAGAAGTTGTTCCTGGACCTGCTGGTGCATGCGTCTATGCTTCTGTAGCTTCTGTCTGACTGAGGAGGCTGCAAGATATCATTACCAAGGTGTGATGAGTCTTTGATGATGTTGGTAGCCCTTCCATGTAAATGGAGTCCAAGGCTGATGAGGGGTGGTCAAAAACTTGCTGTTCTTGCCCAGTAGTAGCCACTGTGCATAAAAGAATACAGTATGGATGATCTTATAGATGTTTATAAAATTATAAGGTGCATAAATAAGGTGAATAGCCACAGTCTTTTCCCCACGGTGGAAGAGTCCAAAACTAGAAGGCATAGGTATAAGGCGAGAGGGGAAAGATTTAAAAGGGCCCCAAGGAGCAACTTTTCATGCAGAGGGTAGTATTTGTATGGAATGAGCTGCCAGAGGAAGCGGTAGAGACAGGTAAAATTACAACATTTAAAAGACATTTGGATAGGTACATGGATAGGAGAGGTAGAGAGGGATATGAGCCAAACACAAGCAAATGGGGCTAGTTTAGTTCCGGAAACCTGGTCGGCATGGATGAGTTGAGCCGAAGGGTCTGTTTCTGTGTTGTAAATCTCTAAGATTCTATGACACTCTCTCATTCAAGAGAGAGAGAGAGACAACTGGTGATGAGTTGGATGTGAGGGTTACCAAACCTCTAACAAGAAAGAAAGTTGAGAAAACAGGACATGGTGATCTCAGCCAGTATGGGAATTCACCTGAGGCTAACTGGTGTTTTTCTGCATCGTAAACCAACCACATGAGAGAATGATGCAAAACAAAACCCCACCTTCGATTGTGCTACGTCTAGATGTTTCAATCACAGCAAATTTGTTATTGTTAGGCCTGTGCATGATGTAGTCATGCGAGCACTGGGAAATCTCAGTCTTCCACTGCACTCTCTTTAGGTTGGCCTCTGAACTCTGTACCAATGAAAGACTGGCAAGAAGAACTCAACGTTCAATCAGAATCAAGAGTGGACTTTGAGCAACAGGAAAAGGATGGAGGAGTGTGATTAAAATGAGTGACACAGACAAAACAAGCCAATTGTCCTCATTCTATGCGATAATATTCCATGGTCCTTTGATTCTATGAAACACCTGTCAATATGTTAAAGATGCAGGAATAACTGAATTTTCCCCTTTGAGTCTTTTGGTCCAACAGGGTAATTTAACATGATGAAGCAAATTTTATGTTAACTTTGACTGCACAAGAAATTGGACGTGGGTAACATGGTATTGAAAAATTCAATAGGGCTTCATGATAGGTCCTGGTGTATTCAGTCAAAAGTACTTTCCAGCCTTGATTGGTACTGAACTAACTACACAGAGGCTGGTATCCTGGTGTATGGGGAGACAATGGCCTGGTCGTATTATTGATGAAATATTCATCTAGAAACCCAGATAACATTCTGGGGACCTGAGTTTGAATCCCATCATGGCTGATAGTGGAATTTGAATTCTGCAAGAATCTGGGATTAAGAGTCTAATGATGACTGTGAATCCACTGTTGGGTGTCAGAAAAAATCCGTCTGCCTCACTGATGCCCTTTAAGGAAGGAAGTCTGCCATCCTTACCTGGGCTGGCCTACATGTGACTGCAGACCCACAGCAATGTGGTTGACTCTTACTTCCCTCTGGGCAATTCATCCTGTGAATTAATTTTTTAAAATCCTGTCACCAAATCTCCCTTTATTTACATGGGCTTTGACCAGCCAGCTCAAAGCCAGTCTCTCAACTGAGGAGACCTTCTGACTTGCCTGTTTATATCTGTCAGCCAGAGGTCCCTGATTGACCCGGGTTAGCAACTAAATCAAGGATCTCATAGTCAACGAGATCTACCTGGCCCTGGTTCCAATCATTACGGGTACTCAGTTATTCAGTAACAAACAGCAACATACCATTCATCACGTAGCCCTGGCTAAGATGGAGACTGAGACCTTTAACCGTCAGGTCACATGCTATGATATGGTGATGATATCATGACCTTTTAAAGGTATACTGCATACTAGGTGTAAGTCGTTGGGACCAGACATCCTGGTGATGGAATACATGCCTCCAGAACAATGTGATTGGGTAGATCCCAGATTTCTCTAATCATATTAAACTTGAAATAGAGAGTCTCAATTTCATTTTATGCACTACCCAAATATTATGTGTCCATGGATGTCAGGAATGATATTATTGCAGAGATGATAATGTTGAGAAGTGGCAGATAGAGTTGAATTCAGATAAATGCGAGGTGCTGCACTTTGGGAAAGCAAGTCTTAGCAGGACTTATACACTTAATGGTAAGGTCCTAGGGAGTGTTGCTGAACAAAGAGACCTTGGAGTGCAGGTTCATAGCTCCTTGAAAGTGGAGTCGCAGGTAGATAGGATAGTGAATGCGGCGTTTGGTATGCTTTCTTTTATTGGTCAGAGTATTGAGTACAGGAGGCGGGAGGTCATGTTGCAGCTGTACAGGACATTGGTAAGGCCACTGTTGGAATATGCATGCAATTCTGGTCTCCTTCCTATTGGAAATATGTTGTGAAACTTGGAAGCGTTCAGAAAAGATTTACAAGGATGTTGCCAGGGTTGCAGGATTTGAGCTATAGGGAGAGGCTGAACAGGCTGAGGCTGTTTTCCCCGGAGCATCGACGGCTGAAGGATGACCTTATAGAGGTTTACAAAATTATGAGGGGCATGGATAGAGTAAATAAGCAAAGTCTTTTCCCTGGGGTCGGGGAGTCCAGAACTAGAGGGCATAGGTTTAGGGTGAGAGGGGAAAGATATAAAAGAGACCTAAGGGGCAATGTTTTCACACAGAGGGTGGTACGTGTATGGAATGAGCTGCCAGAGGATGAGGTGGAGGCTGATAGAATTGCAACATTTAAGAGGCATTTGCTTGGGTATATGAATAGGAAGGGTTTGGAGGGATTTGGGCTGGGTGCTGGCAGGTGGGATTAGATTGAGTTGGGATATCTGGTTGGCATGGATGGTTGGAATGAAGGATCTGTTTCCATGCTGTACATCTCTATGATTCTATGGTGGTATTAACGCTGGAATGTTCATCCAATGATCCAGGTAATTGGGGACCAAGGCTCAAATCCCACCATTACAGATGGTGGAATTGAATTCGAAACAAATCTGGAATGAAGAGTTTAATAATGACTAAGAAATTATTGCTGATTGTCATAAAAAGCCCATCTGGTTGACTAATGTCCTTTAGGAAAGAAAACTGCCTTCCTTACCTGGTCTGACTGACATGTGACCTCAAACCCCGCAACAATGTGGTTGACTCTTAACTGCCCTTTGGGCAATTAGCGATGGGCAGTAAGTACTGGCCTAGCCAGCAATGCCCTCATCCTGTGAATGAATAAACAATTAAATCAAGTGTTAGGGAATATGATGTAACTATCGATCTGGGCAGGAACTGGGCCAGGGAAAGGGATAGAGACAATTTCAATTCAACCAATCACAGAACACGCTGGTTCGATTGTTTTCCTGCATCGTCCTGATTTTAACCCACACTAACCTGCTTAACCGCCTGCCGCTGGTGTATTTTAACCGAAGTAATGTGATCAGGAGATTAAAGGCCTAAACAAGGTGGGACAGGGGATGTGGTGTGGTGTGATGGTGGAAGGCAGAGAGCTATCTCATCTTCACTCCCCCACCTCCCTGCACTATGGCAAGTCTATCAGGTGGCAGTGAAAAAAAGGCTAAGAACTTCATAAAATCCCTACAGTGTGGAAGCAGACCCTTTGGCCCATCATGTCCACACCGACCCTCTGAAGAGCAGCTCACCCCTCCCCATCCCACTACCCTATCCCTGTAACCCTGCATTTCTCATGGCTGATCCACCTAAACTACACATCACCGGACACTATGGGCATTTTAGCATGGCCCATCCACCCTAACCTGCACATCTTTAGACTCAGGATTTGAAGTGTCATGTTTGATTGTTTTGAAGGCAGGGAAGAGCAAGAGGTCCTCCCTGTTGATGCGCATGAAGGTCTTTGCCATACCTTGCCCTGTCATCTTCACCAAGGACAATTCACATGAATTCCAATCCACTCCCATGTAATATCACACCCACTGGCCAGCCAGGGAGTCCCCTGTTCCTGCTGCCAGGTACTTGCTATCTCATTGCCTCCAACATGGTACTATTGCCTCATGAGCTACCCACCTCATGAGCTGGGTGTGGGTAACATTCTACTGACTGTTTTAATAGGCACAGCTCCTGGTATTAAGGAACTAGCCTCTGTTTATAGCTTTCCCACCAAAGGAGCCCTGAACATGCAGAATTTGTCGGTTTTACTTATCGAACTGGATCAGAATTCAGTGGTAAGCTCTGATTTGTTGCTCTCCAAACAGGTCACAACTAACAATTGTCAAGCTTATAACTGAGTATAAAGATTGGCAAGTCAGGTTGCAGCTGTACAGAACTGTAGTCAGGCCGCATTTGGAATATTTGGGGAGGCAGAGGCTTAGTGGTATACATAGAGTCATTGAACCCCTATTATTGCTCGACTGTTAAGCCAAAGACACAGGTAATGTTCAGGGGATCTGGGTTTGGAACCCACCACAGCAGATGATGAAATTTCAATTCAATATCCAAATAAAAATCTGGAATTAAGAGTCCAGTGATGACCACGAACCCATTGCTGATTGTTGGGGAAAAAATCCATCTGGGTCACTAATGTCCTTCAGGGAAGCAAACTGCCATCCTTACTGGTATGGCCTACATGTGATTCCAGACCCATAGCAATGTGGTTGACTCTTAACTGCCCTCTGGTCAATTTGGGATGGCCAATAAATTCAAGCCTCGCCAGGGATGTCCTCACCTAATGAATGAATAAAAATAAGCAGATACAGTTCTGCTCACCACACGACATGGAGGATGTAGAGACTTTGGGGAGGGTACATTGATGGTTTCCCAGGAAGGTGCCTGGTTTAACAGTAAGGAGAGATTGGACAAACTTGGTTTGTTTTCACTTGAACATGGAAGGATGAGGGGCGACCTGATAGAAGTTTACAAAATTATGAGAGGCATGGGTAGTCAGAATCGTTTTAGATTCAGATTACATACAGTGTGGAAACAGGCCCTTCAGCCCAACAAGTCCACACCAACCCACATTCACCCCTTAATCTAACACTACAGGCAATTTAGCATGGCCAATTCAGCTACCCTGCACATCTTTGGACTGTGGGAGGAAACCGGAGCACCCAGAGGAAACCCACACAGACACAGGGACAATGTGCAAACTCCACACAGTCAGTCGCCTGAGACGGGGATTTAGCCCGGGTCTCTGGCACTGTAGGCAGCAGTGCTAACCACTGTGCCACCCACATCCTTTTTCCCCTGGTAGAAAAGTCATTTACTAAGGGACACAGGCTTAAGGTAAAAGGGGGTCATTTAAAAGGAAATGTGAGAAGCACTTTTTTTAGTGGGTGGTAAGTGCCTGGAATGAGGAAAAGGTGGAGGCAGATACAACAGCAATGTTTAAGAGGCATCTTGATTGGTCGGGAATAAAGGGAAATGAACTGTGTGGAAGCAAAAGGTTTCCCGTTTAGTTCATGTGTTGGCACAGTCTTGTTGGGCAAAATGGTTCTTGGTTTTAACCTTCTGGAAGGCCACTGTGCACATGATTATGGCACAGATCCTCACCTGCTTCTCTGTTTTCTGAGGCAAAACCTCTGCTTTGATCAGTTCTGAATCCCAGAGGTACGCAAGAAATTCTTATACTGTTCACTTGCCACCTACTGAGTTCAAGACCACACTCCTTCCTTCTTTTAGCTTGCCAACACTCCAAGATATTCCTGGACTCTCCAGAGATTAGAGAGCAATCGCTGGGGTCAGTGCTTTGGGCAAAACCCAGGTAAAAACTGTAGCAGATTTAAAAGAAAACTATGTGGTTTTTGTTTTCAGAAAAGTGCCAGTGATGG
The DNA here is from genome assembly GCF_047496795.1 of Chiloscyllium punctatum. Taxonomy (NCBI): domain Eukaryota; kingdom Metazoa; phylum Chordata; class Chondrichthyes; order Orectolobiformes; family Hemiscylliidae; genus Chiloscyllium; species Chiloscyllium punctatum. Next base: position 11,533,158 of record NC_092747.1, on the reverse strand, counting down.
AGAATACAGAGAATATTTCATTTGACAGAGGTAAAAGTTGTGCACAGAAAGTTCTGGAAAATTTCAGCCAAGCTATTTCCCTTCTGTACAGCTCAGCTTGGAGACAAGTAGAACATTGTGCAGGAGTTAAATTGCACACAATGAATGTTTTTATTTCTTTGCTCATGAATTTGTACAGCACTGGATCGACTAACATTTATTGCCCATTCCTAGTTGCCCTTAGATATTTTTTCCCTTTATTTCTCTATTTCGTATCTAAGATTTGTATGCTGCATCTAGGGTGGCACAGTGGCTCAGTGGTTAGCACCACTGTCTCACAGTGCTAGGGAAGTGGGTTCGATACCAGCCTCAGGCAACTGTCTGTGTAGAGTTTGCGCATTCTCCCTGCGTCTGTGTAGGTTTCCTTCTACAGCACAAAGATGTGTAGATTAGATGAATTGGCCATGCTAAATTGCCCACAGTGTTCAGGGATGTATAGGTTAGGTGCATTAGTCAGAGGAAATATACTGTAATGGGTCTGGTTGGAATACTCTTTGGAAAGGCAGCGTGGACTTGTTGGGCTGAAGGGCCTGTTTCCACACTATAGGAATTTTAATTCTAATACCCGAGATAGTGCCGGAGGGGTGACATTGTAAACTTTTCACTGTTGAGAACACGTGACAATAAATCTAATTCTAATTCATATACAACTTACTAGGCCACTTCCACAGAATAGGCAGCATCCGAGGAGCAGGAAAATTCCTGATGAAGGGCTCATGCCCGAAATGTCGATTTTCCTGCTCCTTGGATGCTGCCTGATCAGCTGTGGTTTTCCAGCACCACTCTAATTCTTGAATCTAATCTCCAGCATCTGCAGTCCTCACTTTTGCCACTTCCACAGATTACCCCATTTCTGTGGGTCTGGAGGTCAGACCAGGTAAAGTTGGAAGTTTCCTTCCCTACAGGACATGAGGACAATGGTTTCAAGGGCATCAGTAGACTTTAAGTACATTTATCTATTAAATTCAAATCTCCCCACTTTTTATGTTCTGATAAAACCTGGCCTCCCGCTTATTACTTGAATCCCCGGTTTAGTCGTCTAACATTAACACCACTCAACTGGTACTTCCCTAATTGCATATCTGCCCCATCCAATTTTTCATTTGTTTGAATCAATGGCAAATGCTGAATGTTCAAGGAAATCAGAGAAGAAGCTATCCCCTGTGGAGAATTCAATCAATCAGTAGAAATCAACATGAATGTTGGTGGTCAATGTTGCTCTCGCTGCTGCTACTGAAGCGATATTGCCTGCAGAGTTCTAAGTGACGAGATGCAGACTCGCAGTCATACCATCATAGACACAAATGCTCACCAGAGCTTGAAATGGTTTTGTCAAATTGTCTCAGACTCACATTTCTGCCTGTCCTTTCTCTTCGTTCATACGTCTGCGAGACCCTTGAAGGTTTGTCATTTTAGTTTCGATTTTGTTACTACTCTGAAGACTAGCCTCAGGCATTCCCTTGAGGAATGGGGAACGTTAATAGAACGAGAAAAGGTCACGGAGCTCCCCCTAAGTTCAGTGCTGATGGTGCCAGCTATGGTGCACTTTGTCAGCACCATTGCCTCAAAGTGAGAAGGCTGTAGGTACAAGTTCCCCTCGAGAATATGAGCGTGAGAATCAAAGTTGCCACCTCAGTTGTATATGCATTAGAATTAGATTAATTGTCACGTGTTCTCAACAGTGAAAAGTTTACAATGTCACCCCTCCCGCACCATCTTGGATATTGGAGTTCGAATGCTGTATTGAAAGTGCTGCACTGTAGAGGTGCTGTCTTTCAGAGGAGCTGTTAAACTTAGCCTGACCACTCACCTGAACATAAAAGAATTCTACAGCACCATCTCAATAAAGAGCAGGGAGTGGGGGAGATTCTAAATGACCTCTTCCTGTTCCTACCTTGCTAATCTGTGACTGCAGATATTTCTTCTATAACATGACGGTTTACATTCTTGTGCAACCCCATGTGATAGAAAAATCTCTCTTTTGAAACAGCGCTTAATGTATTGGTGCTTTAATTGCATAACAGCCAACACACACTTTGAAAGTTCATACTGTAGAAACAGCATCCCCAATTCATCAATTGCGTTACAGTGAATTCACGTTAATGACCTGTACTCTCTACCAAGGAACCTTGAAAGGGAATTTAAAATATTTTTGGAGCTTGAACGTTAAAAGTGATGCACTTTTCTATGACATGTCGGATTTGTTAATCTTTTTTGACGTCCAGGTCATTGCACAGAATGGATCTGGTTGAGGCAAATGACGAACGATGATAATCCTTTGACAAATGCTCTCACTGACTTACAAGATAGTGGAAATTCATTTATAATAATTGAATATTTTCTTCCATATTTCACTCACCCATTTAACCTATAGATTTACATAGCAGCTGTAGCACAGAAGCAAGCTATTTAGCCCAGTAGTTCCACACCAATGCTCATATCCTTCGTCATGATGACATTGAATTAAGACAGGTTAATGGAATTGTGATGCAGATCAGGTTTGGTTTATTTGAGACCACACCTGAAGTAATTGAGACCACACCTGGAGTATGTGAGACCACATCGGGAGGCTGTGAGACCACGCCTGGAGTATGTGAGACCACACCTGGAGTTTGTGAGACTGCACCTGGAGTATGTGAGACCACACCTGGAGTATGTGAGACTGCACCTGGAGTATGTGAGACTGCACCTGGAGTATGTGAGACTGCACCTGGAGTATGTGAGACCACACCTGGAGTAGGTGAGACCACACCTGGAGTATGTGAGACTGCACCTGGAGTATGTGAGACTGCACCTGGAGTATGTGAGACCACACCTGGAGTAGGTGAGACCACACCTGGAGTATGTGAGACTGCACCTGGAGTATGTGAGACTGCACCTGGAGTATGTGAGACCACACCTGGAGTAGGTGAGACCACACCTGGAGTATGTGCGACTGCACCTGGAGTATGTGAGACCACACCTGGAGTATGTGAGACTGCACCTGGAGTATGTGAGACTGCACCTGGAGTATGTGAGACCACACCTGGGGGAGGTGAGACCACACCTGGAGTATGAGAGACTGCACCTGGAGTACGTGAGACTGCACCTGGAGTATGTGCGACTGCACCTGGAGTATGTGAGACTGCACCTGGAGTATGTGAGACCACACCTGGGGGAGGTGAGACCACACCTGGAGTATGTGAGACCACACCTGGAGTATGTGAGACCGCACCTGGAGTATGTGCGACTGCACCTGGAGTATGTGAGACCACACCTGGAGTATGTGAGACCGCACCTGGAGTATGTGCGACTGCACCTGGAGTATGTGAGCCTGCACCTGGAGTATGTGAGCCTGCACCCGGAGTATGTGAGTCTGCACCTGGAGTATGTGAGACCACACCTGGAGTATGTGCGACTGCACCTGGAGTATGTGAGACTGCATCTGGAGTATGTGAGACTGCACCTGGAGTATGTGAGACTGCATCTGGAGTATGTGAGACTGCACCTGGAGTATGTGAGACCACACCTGGGGGAGGTGAGACCACACCTGGAGTATGTGAGACCACACCTGGAGTATGTGAGACCACACCTGGGGGAGGTGAGACCACACCTGGAGTATGTGAGACCACACCTGGAGTATGTGAGACCACACCTGGAGTATGTGAGACTGCACCTGGAGTATGTGCGACTGCACCTGGAGTATGTGAGCCTGCACCCGGAGTATGTGAGCCTGCACCTGGAGTATGTGAGCCTGCACCTGGAGTATGTGAGCCTGCACCCGGAGTATGTGAGACCACACCTGGGGGAGGTGAGACCAGACCTGGAGTAGGTGAGACCACACCTGGAGTATGTAAGACCACACCTGGAGTATGTGAGACTGCACCTGGAGTTTGTGAGACTGCACCTGGAGTATGTGAGACCACACCTGGAGTATGTGAGACCAGACCTGGAGTAGGTGAGACCACACCTGGAGTATGTAAGACCACACCTGGAGTATGTGAGACTGCACCTGGAGTATGTGAGACTGCACCTGGAGTATGTGAGACTGCACCAGGAGTATGGAGACCACACTTGGAGTATGTGAGACCACACCTGGTGTATGTGAGACTGCATCTGGAGTATGTGAGACTGCACCTGGAGTATGTGAGACTGCACCAGGAGTATGGAGAACACACTTGGAGTATGTGAGACCACACCTGGAGTATGTGAGACTGCACCTGGAGTATGTGAGACCACACCTGGAATATGGAGACCACATTTGGAGTCTGTGAGACCACACCTGGAGTATGTGAGACTGCACCTGGAGTCTGTGAGACCACAACTGGAGTATGTGAGACCACACCTGAAGTATTGTGTACAGTTTTGGTCCTCTTATTTGAGGAAAGATGTGGTGTCATTGAAGACAGTTCAGAGGAGGTTCACTGGATTAATTCCAGAGATGAGAGGTTTGCTGGATGAAGAGAGATTGAACAGTTTAGACCTATATTCTCTGGAATTTAGAAGAATGAGGGGAGATCAAATTGATTTAGTCAAGATGATAAAAGGTGTAGATTAACTACACATGGAGCGGATGCTTCCTTATGTGGAGCATTCTAGGACGAGAGGTCATAGACTTCGGATAAGGGGCAACAAATTTAAAACAGAATTGAGGAGATACTACTTCTCCCAGAGGGTTATGAATCTGTGAAATTTATGAACCCAAAGTGTGGTGGATGCTGGGACAGTGAGTAAATTTAAGGAGGAGTTAGACAGAGTTTTAATCAGTAATGGGTGGAAGGGATGTGGAGAGAAGGCAGGAAAATGGGGGTGAGGAGCATATCAGCCATGATCGAATGGCAGAGCAGACTCGATGGGCTGAATGGCCTGATTCTGCTCCAGTATCTTATGAACTTATGAATGGCCGGACAATTTATGGATGACCTATTCTTGTTCCTGTGTGCTTGCTTTCCATCTGGTGCTTGCAGCATTAATATTTTGGTGCTGTTGTCATGACTGGGACATGTACAAATTCCTGATCCTCTGCTGTAGTCCAAGCAATGCCTTAGTTTTAAATTTCCCCTCCTTAATTTTAAACCTTTCTATGATCCTTCATAAATCTCAGATGCATGCAAAGAGTGACAGTGGGCGCAATTTGCTAACTCTGTTTCTCTCTCCACACCTGCTGACAGACCTGCTGAGTTTCTCTAAGATCCTCTGCCTATGTTGCAAATCTCCAAGATATCAGCTGCAGAATTATAGTTTAAGGAAAATGCAGATGCGTTACAACGTATGCTATAACGTGACCCGAAAAGTCATGTGACAGAAATTCTGTTGGAATTGCAGGAGCTTAGTACAGAGATATCTACCTGAAGATCCTGATGTATGTCGTGGTATGACCCCAAGTGATGGTAATACTGGACAAGTCGGATCCTGGAATGAGACCTGATCGTGTCAAAACTGAAAGAACTGCGGATGCTGGAAATCAGAAACAAGAACAGAAATTGCTGGAAAAGCTCAGCAGGCCTGAGCAGAAAAGTCAGAGTTATAGTTTCAGGTTCTTAGGGAGGGTCACTGAACCCAAAACGCTAACTCTGATTTCTCTCCAACAGGTGTTGATCGATCATATGTTATCTCTTTGTAGCAGTATCTCCAGCACATGGACTGCAGCAGTTCAAGAAGGCAGCTCATCACTACCTTCTCAAGGGCATCCAAGGAAGGGCAATAACCGCAGTCTCAACCAACAACACCCACGTCCCATTAGTGAATTAAAAAACAAGGTTACCATATTGGTTTATCATTGAAGCATAATAACATGAGACTGCAGATGTTCTTTCCTAAAATGTATTACACAGAAGGGAAAAAACGCAATCAAAGAAAACTGCCATCATTCGAAAGATCTTAACACAAACTACAAAATAAAATTTCAAACTATTTTCAGCGACTGTCTTTTTACAGAGTCGATTACAGAGAACTTCTATCTCAACGGTAAGCTTTAATCAGCTGACATATGAATAAAACAACTAGCAGCGGGAATAGGCCATTCAGCCCCTTGGGCCTGCTCCATCAGTTGATACAACTGTGGCTGATCTCATCTCGGCCTCAACACCACTTTCCTGCCTACTGCTCACAACTTGTTAAGCCATTACTAATTAAAATCTGTCTATCTCCTTCTTAAATTTATTCAATATCCAGGCATCCACTGCAGTCTAGAATTGTAAATTCCACAGATTCATGAATCCTTGAGAGAACATTTGGAAAGGCAAATCAGGGGAGGGCTTATACACTTAATGGTAAGGTCCTGGGAAGTGTTGCTGAACAAAGAGACCTTGGAGTGCAGGTTCATAGTTCCTTGATAGTGGAGTCACAAGTAAACAGGATAATGAAGAAGGCATTTGGCATGCTTGCCTTTATTGGTCAGTGCATTGAGTATAGGAGTTGGGAGGTCAAGTTGCGGCTGTACACGACATTGGTTAGGGCATATTTGGAATGTTGCATTCATTTCGGGTCTCCCTGCTATAGGAAGGATGTTATGAAACTTGGAAGGGTTCAGAAAAGATTTACAAGGATGTGGCCAGGATTGGAGGATTTGACCTATAGGGAGAGGCTGAACAGGCTGGGGCTGTTTTCCCTGGAGCATTGAAGGCTGAGGGGCGACCTTTGAGAGGTTTGAAAAATCATGAGGGGCATGAATTGGGTGAAAAGCCAAATTCTTTTCCCCAGGGTAGGGGAGTGCACAGCATTAGAGAGCATAGTCTGAAGTCATACAACACCAGGTTATACTCCAACAGGTTTACTTGCAATCAGAAGCTTTTGGAGCATTGCTCCTTCATCAGGTGAAGTTCAAGTGACACTTCACTTCAGGAAGAAACAGCGCTCCAAAAGTTTGTGATTTCAAATAAACCTGTTGGACCATAACCTGGTGTTGTGTGACTTATGACTTTGTCCACCCCAGTCCAACACCAGCACCTCCACATCATAGAGGGCATAAGTTTAAAGTGAGAGGGGAAGGTTTTAAAAGGGACATAGGGCCAACTTTTTCACACAGAGAGTGGTGCGTGTATGTAATGAGCTGCCAGAAGAAGTGGTGGAGCCTGGTATAATTGCAGCATTTAAAAGACATCTGGATGGGTATTTGAATAGGAAGGGTTTAGAGGGATATGGGCCAAGTGCTGGGAAATGGGACTAGATTAACTTAGGATATCTGGTTGACATGGATGAGCTGGACTGTAGGGTCTGTTTCCATGCTGTACTTTTCTATGACTCTATGACTCTTTGAGAGAGGTAATTTGTCATTATCTCTGTTTTACATCTGTTACCCCTTATCCTAAAACTATAACCTCCTTTTCTAAATTGACTAATATAGGGAAACATCTTGTCTATGTCTACTTTGTCAATCTCCTTTAGCATCAATTAAATCTTCTCTTTTTCTCCTATATCTAGAGCCTAAACTGCTCGATCTCTCACTATAAGAGGAACCCCTCATCTTAGAACATAGAACATAGAACATAGAACATAGAACAATACAGCACAGAACAGGCCCTTCGGCCCACGATGTTGTGCCGAACTTCTATCCTAGATTAAGCACCCATCCATGTACCTATCCAAATGCCGCTTAAAGGTCGCCAATGATTCTGACTCTACCACTCCCACGGGCAGCGCATTCCATGCCCCCACCACTCTCTGGGTAAAGAACCCACCCCTGACATCTCCCCTATACCTTCCACCCTTCACCTTAAATTTATGTCCCCTTGTAACACTCTGTTGTACCCGGGGAAAAAGTTTCTGACTGTCTACTCTATCTATTCCTCTGATCATCTTATAAACCTCTATCAAGTCACCCCTCATCCTTCACCGTTCCAACGCAAAAAGGCCGAGAACTCTCAACCTATCCTCGTACGACCTACTCTCCATTCCAGGCAACATCCTGGTAAATCTTCTCTGCACCCTCTCCAAAGCTTCCACATCTTTCCTAAAGTGAGGCGACCAGAACTGCACACAGTACTCCAACTGTGGCCTAACCAAAGTCCTGTACAGCTGCAACATCACTTCACGACTCTTGAATTCAATCCCTCTGCTAATGAACGATAATACTCCATAGGCCTTCTTACAAACTCTATCCACCTGAGTGGCAACCTTCAAAGATCTATGTACATAGACCCCAAGATCCATCTGTTCCTCCACCTGACCAAGAACCCTACCATTAACCCTGTATTCCGCATTCTTATTTGTTCTTCCAAAATGGACAACCTCACACTTGGCAGGGTTGAACTCCATCTGCCACTCCTCAGCCCAGCTCTGCATCATATCTAAGTCCCTCTGCAGCCGACAACAGCCCTCCTCACTGTCCACAACTCCACCTATCTTTGTATCATCTGCAAATTTACTGACCCACCCTTCGACTCCCTCATCTAAGTCATTAATAAAAATTACAAACAGCAGAGGACCCAGAACTGAACCCTGCGGAACTCCACTTGTAACTGGGCTCCAGGCTGAATATTTACCATCTACCACCACTCTCTGACTACGACCGGTTAGCCAGTTTTCTATCCAATTGGCCAAATTTCCCTCTATCCCATGCCTCCTGACTTTCCGCATAAGCCTACCATGGGGAACCTTATCAAATGCCTTACTAAAATCCATGTACACTACATCCACTGCTCTACCCTCATCCACATGCTTGGTCACCTCCTCGAAGAATTCAATAAGACTTGTAAGGCAAGACCTACCCTTCACAAATCCGTGCTGGCTGTCCCTAATCAAGCAGTGTCTTTCCAGATACTCGTAAATCTTATCCCTCAGTACCCTTTCCATTACTTTGCCTACCACAGAAGTAAGATCTTAGGAATCAATTTTGTGAATCTCGCCTGAACAGCCTCCAGTACAATTATAATTCTCCTCAAGTAAGGGTGCTAAGATTGTATGTAATATTCCATGTGAAATCACCAATGCCTTATACAGTTGCAACAACATTTCCCTTCTTTTATTCTCTATCCCTTTAGCAATACTTGTCAAATTTCCATTTGCCTTCCTTATGACCTGTTGTATGTGAATATTGGTTTTCTGCAACTCATGTGCAAAGACATCTATTCCCTCTGAACTGAAGCACTCTGAAGTTTCTCTCAATTTAGATAATAAGTTTCCTTTCTCTTCTTCCAACCAAAATGGATGATTTTACATTTATCCATCTGCTAAAACACCTTTAAATGCCATCTGCCAAACTTTGGCCCATTCACATATCGATATCCATTTGTAAATTTCCGATTTCTCCTTTGTAACTTACTGATATACATGTTTTACTCTCACCTGTAAATTTGGTTATAGTTCCTTCTATCCCTGCATCCAAGTCATAGAGTCCTCGAGTTACACAGCACGGAAACAGACCCTTTGGTCTAAATTCATCCATGTCAACTAGATATCCTGAACTGATCTAGTCCCATTTGCCAGCATTTGGTCCATATCCCTCGAAACCTTTCCTTTTCATATACCCATCCAGATGCCTTTCAAATATCATAGTTTTACCTGCCACCACCACTTTGTCAGAGACAAAAAAACTGCAGATGCTAAAATCCAAGGTAGACAAGCAGGAGGCTGGAAGAGCACGGCAAGCCAGGCAGCACCAGGAGGTGGAGAAGTCAATGTTTCGGGGTTAACCCTTCTTCAGGATTGGGAGTGGGTATAAGGGGAGCTGCAGATAAAGAGGGGTGTTATGGGGGAGGGGGTGGTTGGTGAGGTAGGGACAGGTGTTCACAAGTAGAGGGTACAAACTGGTTGGTCGATGGGAAGAATGAATCCGGTTGGTAGCTGGAAGAAAGGTCAGTCAGTGGAATGGAAGGGAGGGGGATGGGCTGGGAAGGGAGTTGGGGGATGGGAAGAGAGGTTATTTCAAGATAGAGAAGGGTTATACCCAAAACATTGACTTCTCTACCTCCTGTTGCTACTTGGCTTGCTGTGTTCTTCCAGCCTCCTGCTTGTCTACCTTGACTATTCACACTATCCATGTTGCACATGATTTTTTAAACGTCTATAAGGTCACCCCTCAGTCTTCGTTGCTACGGGGAAAATAGCCCCAGCCTATTTAGCCTCTCCCTCTAGCTTAAAACCTCCCTCTAGCTTAAAACAAGCAATGTGCTTGTAAATCTTTTCTGAACTCTTTCAAGTTGAACAACATTTTTCCTATAGCAGAGAGTCAAGAGCTGAATGCTATCCTCTAAAAGTGGCCTAATCAATATCCTGTACATCTGCAACATAACATCCCAACTCCTATACTCAATGCATTGACCAATAAAGGCAATCATACCAATTTCCTTCTTCACTGCCCTGTCTACCTGTGACTCCACTTTCAAGGAACTATGCACCTGCACTCTGAAGGTTCTTAGTTCGGCAACACTTGTAGATTGTAAATAGTTAGGAACCAACTATGACACCTGACTAGTTACATCTTACCGACCAGAATATGACCCAGTTAACCTGTCTCTCTTTTAATGCTAGCTTGGCAGTCCTCTCACCAAGCAAATAAATTCGCCCTAATTTCATGTGATCCTACCGTGTACATTAACCTCTTATGCGGCTTCATTTCAAATACCTTTTGGAAATCCAGTTACGTTCCATCTTTAGAATCTCCATTATGAACTTTCCTTGTTACATCTTCCATCCGCTCTAGCAAGTTAGGCAAACATGACTTAACCTTCATGGAAACACGCTGACTCTGATGGAGAGTGTTGTGGCTTTCCAAGTGCCCTGTTATTACTTCTTTAATGCTGGATTCTAACAATTTCCCAATGAGATGTTAAATGAACTGGTTTGTAGCTTCTAAAAGCCAAAAAAAACTGCAGATGCTGTTAATCAGAAACAAAAACAGAAATTGCTGGAAAAGCTCAGCAGGTCTGGCAGGTCTGTGGAGACAAAACCAAGTTAACATTTCAGGTTGCTTGACCCTTCCTCAGAAGCCAGTATAGGCTGGGGCTTTTATCCCTGGAGCGTTGGAGGTTGAGTTGTGATCTTGTAGAGGTTTATAAAAACATGAGGGTCATGGATGAGGTGAATAGCAAAGATTTATAGCTTCCTACTGTCTGCCTCAGTCTCTTTTGAAAAAGGGCTTTCGATTAGTATTTTTCTGATCCACTGGAACAAAGAACAAAGAACAAAGAAAATTTACAGCCCAGGAACAGGCCCTTCGGCCCTCCAAGCCTGAGCCGATCCAAAGGTACCATCTAAACCTGTCGCCCAATTCCTAAGCATCTGTATCCCTCTGCTCCCCACCTACTCATGCATCTGTTCAGACACATCTTAAACGAATCTACCGTGCCTGCCTCTACCACCTCTGCTGGCAACATGTTCCAAACGCCCAGCACCCTCTGTGTGAAATACTTGCTGTGTGCATCCCCCTTAAAATTTCCACCTCTCACCTTGAAAGCATGACCTCTTGCTACTGAATCCTTCACCCTGGGAAAAAGCTTGTCTCTATCCACCCTGTCTATACCCTTCATGATTTTGTAAACTTCAATCAGGTCGCCCTCAATCTTCTTTTTTCTAGTGAAAACAAACCTAACCCACTCAACCAGTCTTCATAGCTAGCACCTTCCATACCAGGCAACATCCTCGTAAACCTTCTCTGCACCCTCTCCAAAGCGTCCACATCCTTTCGGTAATGTGGCGCCCAGAACTGTACACAGTATTCTAAATGCGGCCGAACCAATGTCTTGTACAATTTTAACATGACTTGCCAGCTCTTATACTGAAAATGTATTGCTGGAAAAGCGCAGCAGGTCAGGCAGCATCCAAGGAACAGGGGAATCGATGTTTCGGGCATAAGCCCTTCTTCAGGCTCATGCCCGAAACGTCGATTCTCCTGTTCCTTAGATGCTGCCTGACCTGCTGCGCTTTTCCAGCAACACATTTGCAGCTCTGATCTCCAGCCTCTGCAGTCCTCACTTTCTCCTTGCCAGCTCTTATACTCAATACCCCGTCCAATGAAGGCAAGCATACTATATGCCTTCTTGATCACTCTATCCACCTGTGCAGCAACCTTCAGGGTACAATGGACCTGCACTCCCAGATCTCTCTGCCCATCAACTTTTCCCAAGGCTCTTCCATTCATTATATAATTCGCTCTAGAATTAGACTTGCCTAAATGCATCACCTCACACTTGTCTGGATTGAAAGCCATCTGCCACTTTTCCGCCCAACTCTCCAGTCTATCTATATCATCCTGTATCCTCTAACAGTCCCTTATGCTTTCTGCTACTCCACCAATCTTTGTGTCATCTTTGTGGGCGGTGGCACAGTGGTTAGTGCTGCTGCCTCACAGCGCCAGACACCCGGTTCAATTCCTGCCTCAGGCGACTGACTGTGTGGAGTTTACACATTCTCCCCGGGTCTGCATGGGTTTCCTCCAGGTGCTCCAGTTTCCTCCCACAGTCCAAAGATGTGCAGGTTAGGTGAATTGGCCATGCTAAATTGCCCATAGTGTTAGGTTAGGGGTATGGGTAGTTTGCGCTTCGGCGGGTCGGTGTGGATTTATTGGGCTGAAGAGCCTGTTTCCACACTGTAAAGTAATCTAATATCTGTAAATTTGCTGATCATACCAACAGTGCCCTCTTCTAGATCATTTATATATATTACAAACAACAGTGGCTGAAAAATGTGTTGCTGGAAAAGCGCAGCCGGTCAGGCAGCATCAAAGGAGCAGGAGAATCGACATTTCAGATATAAGCCCTTCTTCAAAAAGGGCTGATGCCCGAAACATCGATTCACCTGCTCCTTGGATGCTGCCTGACCTGCTGCGCTTTTCCAGCAACACATTTTCAGCTCTGATCTCCAGCATCTGCAGTCCTCACTTTCTCCTAAACAACAGTGGCCCCAATACTGACCCCTGTGGAACACCACTGGTCACCTTTCTTCATTTCGAGAAACTCCCTTCAACTACTACTCTCTGTCTCCTGTTGCTCAACCAGTTCTTTCTCCACCTAGCTAGAACATGTGACTTCACTTTCTCCATTAGTCTACAATGGGAACCTTATCAAGCGCCTTACTAAAGTCCATGTATATGACATCAACAGCCCTTCCTTCACCTAACAACTTGGTCACTTCCTCAAAGAACTCTATTAAGTTGGTAAGGCACAATCTCCCCCGCACAAAACCATGTTGCCCATCACCGATAAGCTCATTCCTTTCCAAATATAAATAGATCCTATCTCTCAGTACCCTCTCCAGCAACTTCCCCACCACCGACGTCAGGCTCACTGGTCTGTAGTTACCCGGAATATCCCTACTACCCTTCTTGTACAGGGGGACAACATGAGCAACCTTCCAGTCCACCGGCACCTCACGTGTTTTTAAGGATGCCACAAAGATATCTGTCAGGGTCCCAACTATTTCCTCTCTCGCTTCCCTCAGCAACCTGGGATAGATCCCATCCAGTCCTGGGGATTTGTCCTTAATAACCTCTAGCATACCAAACACACCTTCTCTACTTATGCCAATGTGATCCAGACTAATCAAACTTCTATCTCTGATCTCAAGATTCATCATGTTCCTCTCCTCAGTGAACACAGATACAAAGTAATCATTCAGAATCTCACCCATTCTCTCAGGTTTGGCACACAGCCTTCCTTTCAATATCTTTTAGTGGACCAATCCTTTCTCTAGTTACCCACTTGCTTCTTATATAAGAATAAAATGCTTTGGGATTCCCCTTTATTCTGGATACTAACACTATTTCACGACCCCTTTTAGCCTGCTTGATTCCTTGTTTAAGACTTGTCCTACTCTTCCGATATTCCTCCAGGGCCCGTTCTGTTCTTAGCTGCCTCGTCCTTATGTACGCTTTCCTTTTCCTCTTTTCTGCACTTTGGAATATCATAACCAGTGGATTTGCCATTCCTGCTGCAACTGCCTTTAAACCCTCAGATGTAAGCCATCAGGCTCTGGGGACTTACCTGCCTTCAATTCCAATACTTTGCTTAGCACTTGTCCCCGGTGACGGAATCGTAGTGTCGCCAAAGGGGCTGGAGCTTTCTAACGTATGCTCAGTTCTCCAATGGTACTTTCAGTGTGATTGTAGGAAGGAATTAGAGCAATTGAATATCAGTAACTGTGGGATGGAGGAGAGTGGGGAAACTGCAAGGAAATGTTATTGCCTTCAAGCAGTGACTGAACTGGGATTGCATGTGAACAAGCTGCTAGTGCACACAACTAGCAGTGTGGAAGCTTTTCAACAACCTGGCTTCTGGGAGCAGTCCCTTCACAAAGTCGGAGCCCAGCAATAGATTTTCGAGAGTTGTGCTGGAGAACCCCCACTGACTCAGCTCTGATGCTGTCTTGCGATGGCTGCAAACCAGGTGGACAGTTGCCTGAAGCCTCTGAATTTTTTCATTTAATCTGTGAGGGCTGGGGACTGGAATCCTGCACCAAATGATAAATTTCACAGCAGTTTGTTCGATCAGATCCCAAGGTATTTTCATCATAAATTTAGCATGCACCATACCTCTTCATAAAAACCCAACATGTCAATCAAAGCAGGCTAAGGTTATTTCTGTGGTTTCAATTCCAATTTGTCCACTCTTTTTGTCCCTTCATCTTCTGAGGTCTCTGTCTTTTAGGCTCTGAGCTGGAATATTATGGATCTAACCTCCCAACTGAAGGAGTTTAGAATTGAATCCTGTCCAGTGCAATTCTCCAAGGAGCACGACATCTTTCGACCTGCAATTCCTCCCAAAACTCCTGGTCAAACGGGAAAGAAATTGAAATTTATTTTGTGTATCTTCCGATGAGTGACAATCACTGTTGGGTTACCATTTTGCTCAGGATATTATGAAACTGGAAAGGATGCAGAAACGTTTTACAAGGATATTACCAGGACTGGAGGGTTTGAGTCATAAAGAGAGGCTAGGATTTTCTTTTCCCTGGAACACAGGAGGTTGAGAGGTGACCTTATAGAGGTTTATAAAACCATGAGGGGCACAAATAGGGTGAATAGACAAAGTGTCTTCCCTGAGGTGGGGGAGTTCAAAACTAAATGATTTGGATGCGAGCATAAGAGGTATAGTTACGAAATTTGCTGCTGATCCCAACATTGGAGGTGTAGTGGACAGCGAAGAAGGTTACCCCAGAGTTCAACAGGATCTTGGTCAGATGGGCCAGTGGGCTGAGGAGTGGCAGATGGAGTTTAATTTAGATAAATGCAAGGTGCTGCATTTTGGGAAAGTGAATCTTAGCAGGACTTATACACTTAATGGTAAGGTCCTAGGGAGTATTGCTGAACAAAGAGACCTTGGAGTGCAGGTTCATAGCTCCTTGAAAGTGGAGTCGCAGGTAGATTGGATAGTGAAGAAGGTATTTGGTATGCTTTCCTTTATTGATCAGAGTATTGAATACAGGAGTTGGGAGGTCATGTTGCGGCTGTACAGGACATTGGTTAGGCCACTGTTGGAATATTGCGTGCAATTCTGGTCTCCTTCCTATCGGAAAGATATTGTGAAACTTGAAAGGGTTCAGAAAAGATTTACAAGGATATTGCCAGGATTGGAGGATTTGAGCTATAGGGAGAGGTTGAACAGGCTGGGACTGTGTTCCTTGGAGCATGGGAGGCTGAGGGGTGACCTTATCGAGGTTTATAAAATCATGTGGAGTATGGATAGGATAAACAGACAAAGTCTTTTGTCTGGAGTCCAGAAGTAGAGGGCATAGGTCTAGAGTGAGAAGGGAAAGATATAAAAGAGTCCTAAGGGGCAACTTTTTCACACAGAGGGTGGTACGTGTATGGAATGAGCTGCCAGACGCAGTGGTGGAGGCTGATACAATTGCAACATTTAAGATGCATTTGGATGGGTATATGAATAGGAAGGGTTTGGAGGGATATGGGCTGGGTGCTGGCAGTTTGGACTAGATTGAGTTGGGATATCTGGTCGGCATGGACGGGTTGGACCAGAGGGTCTCTTTCCGTGCTGTACATCTCTATGACTCTATGACTCGAGACAGCATAGTCTTCAGGTGAGAGGGAAAGATTTTAAAAAGACCTGAGAAGTTATTTTTTCACACAGAGGATGGTTCTTACATGGAATGAACTGTCAGATGAAGTGGTAGATGCAGGTACAGTAACAACATTTAAAAGACATTTAGACAGATGCCTGGATAAGAAAGGTTTAGAGGGATATGAGTCAAAGAAAAGCAAGTGGGACTAGTTTAGTTTGGGGAACTTGGTCAACGTGGATGAGTGAGATAGAAGGGTTTTTTTCTGTGCAGTATGATTCTATGACTGCTCCAGAATTGGATCTTCTGGGTGATGCAGATATCTTTGAGCCCAAGACCATCATTAAAGGTCAAGCCAGACCTCACCATCTTATTAACCATAGAATAGAGCAGTGCAGAAGGAGCTCATTTGTCACATCATGGCAACACTGGTTCTATTGCCTGGTGCCTTTTCCCTGTACTTCCTAATGACATTACCTGATGTACTCTAATGTTTCAAAGGCACTTTGATAAGCTACAGATCCAGGATTAGTGGGTGAGGGTCAGAGAGCCAGGTTAGTAATAGTGCCAAGGTGCCATCTGGAGGAAAGAGTGCCAGGTGGTTAAGTGAACTGGGGGGCAGGGACTGAGGGGAATAGGTTGGCATGTGACTGAGAGGAGTAAGGTGCTGGGTGGGTGTTTGAAGGGTAGAGTGCCGGATAATCAGGTCAGAGTGTACAGTGGCTGGTGGATTGATGATAGCATTGGGTGGCTGGGTGGCAGATACAGTAAGAGGTAAGTGAGCAGCGGCAGTCCACTCAGACCATCGAATCTGTACTGCCATTCAATGAGTTCATGGATAATCTGATAATCCTCAACTCCACTTTCTTGACAGTTCCTCATCATGATTCCCTGCACGGATTAATAATCTGTCTGCTCAGCCTTGAAGACACTTATTGTCTCAACCTTGACAGAGACTTCTGTGTGATAAGGAATTCCACAGATTCACTGGCCTCTGGGAGAAAACATTTCTCCTCATCTCTGTCTTAAATGGGTGACTCCTCATTCGGATATGATGCCCTTTGATCCTAGAGTCTCCCACGAGTGCAAACAACCTTTTCACATCTATCCTGTCAAGATCCCTAATAATCTTTATGTTACAATAAGGTCTTATTCTTCTCAACTCCAGTATTAAAATGGAGAGGGTTCAGAAGAGATTTACCAAAACATTGCCAGAAACGGAGGGTTTGAGTTATGAAGAAAGGCTGCATAGGCTGAGACATTTTTCACTGAAGCGTAGGAGGTTGAGAGACGGCTTTATGGAAGTTTATAAAATAATGAGAGGTGTGGATAGAATGAATGGTAGCTGTCTTTTCCCTAGAGTGGGGGATTTCAAGACTAAGGTGAAACGTTTCTTAAGGTGGGAGGAGAGAGATTTTAAAAAAGGTTTGAGGGGGAAATGTTTTACACAGAGGGTGGTTCCCGTGTGGAGTGAACATCTGAGGAGGTGGTGGATGTTGGTACAGTTACATCGTTTAAAGGACACTTAGTCCTTTAGTATGTGAATAAGAAAGGTTTGGAGGTATGTGGGCCAGGAGCAGGCAGGTGGGACTGGTTGGAGCGAAGGTGCTGCATGACTCTCTGACCTACCCAATCAAACCTGTCCTCCTAAGATCTGTCCTCCACATTTGCTAGCAACCTCAGAAACCTTCTCTGGCCTCCCTCTAATGCAAGTATGCCTTTCCTACATTTACACACCATTCCCTTTGAAATAAAGGCCAACCTTCCTTTCATCTTCCCTATTAGCCATTGAACCGGTATGCTAGCTCTTTGTGATTTAGAGTTATAGTCATAGAGATGTACTGCATGGAAACAGACCTTTCAGTCCAACTCGTCCATGCAGACCAGATATCCCATACCAAACTAGCCCCACCTGCCAACACCCAACCCATATCCCTCCAAACCCTTCCTATTCATATAGCTATGCAGATGCCTTTTAAATGTTGCAATTTTATCAGCCTCCACCACTTCCTCTGGCAGCCCATTTCCACACACGCACCACCTTCTGCGTGAAAATGTTGGCTCTGGGGTCTCTTTTATATCTTTCCCCTCTCACCCTAAACCTATGCCCTCTAGTTCTGGACTCCCTCACCCCTATTTACCTGATCCATGCCCCTCATGATTTTACAAATCTCTGGAAGGTCACTCTTCAGCCTTCAACGCTCCAGGGAAATCAACTCAACCTCTCCCTATAGCTCAAACTCTCCAATCTATTCTGAACCTTTTCAAGTTTCACAGCATCCTTCCAATAGGAAGGAGACCAGAATTGCATGCAATATTCCAAATGTGGCCGAACTGATGTCATGTACAGCTACAACATGACCTCCCAACTCTGTACTCAGTACTCTGACCAATAAAGGAAAGCATACCAAGTGCCTTCTTCACTATCCTATCTACCTGATTCTCAGGAGCTATGAACCTGCACTCCAAGGTCTCTTTGTTCAGCAATACTCTTTAGGACCTTACCTGCTAAGATTTGCTTTCCCAAAATGTATCACCTCACAGCTATCTAAATTCTAAAATCCCTCTGTGCTGCAGCTGTCTACAGTTTTCCCCATTTAAGGAATATTCAGCTTTGCTATGCTGACCATCAAAGTGAGTAAACTTATATTTTTTCACATTATGTTTGATCAGCCAAAATTTTCCCTATTTGTTTAACCTGTCTATGTCCAATCTGTAGAATATTTGTGACATCCTCAACACTAGCCTCCCCACCAGATAAGTGAGTAAAGGTATAGCAAGGTTGATGCGCAGAGGGGTTACTATTATCAAGGTTAGATTGGGATCCACGCGGCAGATCAGTGTGGCATAAAGATGTTTTGGGTTCAGGTCAAGGGAACTTTGGTTTGCATTGGGTCTGGCCAGGGTTTGGGGTGTTATCTAAAAGTGTTGGGGCAGGTGTCTGACCAGGGGGTTGGGGTGGGAGTGGAGGTGGAGGCATGTTTTATTGGCGGGTTGGAGGCTGCAGGCTGACTTTGATTGTTATTTGTGATATTGAAAGTCTGGTAAGTACATTGGAGTCATCAGAAGTCCTAGACTCTAACTCAGAGACTTTATGAAGCATTCCGGAGAATTGCTAACTGTTCGGATGCCCATTGTCTGCATGGCACAAAATGGCTGCTAACTGCCCCTGACAAGCTCTACAGAACTTGGCGACAGTAGTTAGAGTGTGTGGCAAAATATTTGCTGAATACAGGTCTCAGCAAGTAGGATAATAGCAGCTGTCTAAGAATCACGGTTACTGACTAAGATAGAACATGCAGCTGCTATTTCTTACATTGATAAGAACATTTTACACTGTGTAGTTGTTTTCCTTGAATTATTTAATCAACCTGTTATAATAGTAAGAGCAGGTTTTAGTTCAGATCCTTCAGACAATCATAGATCCACATATACACAAACACTCACCAAAAGAGAAGATTCAAAACAGTTTCAGCAACAGAAATGACCCATTTTATCATTAAAGTTTGTGAAAACATCATGACCAAGGCTGGACCACCAGAGTATCCATCTCTTTAAGGTGCTGTACCAGAGAGCCAATCTCAGAGGGATAACCCACCATCGCTGATCAATCGTTTAAAGGGGAGTAAGTCCGCTCTAATTTTTAACTGTGAACAGTCTGAAGCTTTGTGTGTGCCTTAGTGTGAGGAAAATATGAAGCTGCAGCAAAATTGTACCAATATAAAATTGTACTGAATCTACCACTGGACTCGGACTCTCATTGGAAAATGTGAGATCTCACTGTAACGTTGCCCCATTAACTTTCCAAGCAATTCCCAAATACTCTGTGGTTTGGAAATCCAAGGGTTGTGTTTCTTTCAGGAGGTGTCACTGTTATGCTGATCTTGCTATGAGATGATCTGGCCCAATATTATTATCAACTGGTATAATCCTCACAAGGTGCCTCATTGAATGAAACTGCCAAGCAGGAGAGAATAAAACATCCTTCCATCTTGCAGGAGAGGATTTTGGTTTATTCATTCATGATGTGAGGGAGTCACTGGCTAGGCCAATACTTATTGCTCATCACTATATTCCCAGAGGGCAGCTAAAAGTCAGCCACATCACTGTGGGTCTGGAGTTATATGTCGGGCCAGACCAGCTAAGGATAGCAGTTTCCTTCCTTAAATGGTGTTAGGAAACCAGAGGGGCTTTTCCAAACAATCAGCAATGGATTCTTGGTCATCATTAGGCTTTAAATTCCAGATTCTTTTTAACAGAAATTAGATTTCATCATCAGATATGGCAGGATTTGAATCTGAGTGCCAGAAACGTTACTTGAGTTTCTAGATTTATAATCTACCAATAATACCACGACACCATCGCCACTGTTCACTGGGTGCCTGGCCTCTGATGCAGAGTGATAGTAGCAGCATGGATTTGATTGCCATACCAGCAAAGGTCACCATGAATGTTCCATCTTCATAAACCCACTTGTCATCTGAGGCATGGTAACCCTCAGATTAAACCAACATCATTGTCTCTCTCTCAGATAAAGTAATTGTGACGTTACCTTGCAGAGTGTGCAAAAATAGTTTGATTTGCACCAGAGCAAATTGCATTTGCTGTTACTTGGAATAAATGGGTATCTTATCATGTATTCCTCAGGCTGGTAAGCTCGTCAGTAATATTAGAAATGATAGTAAAAGTTTCTTCCAATACGTAAGAAACAAACAAGAGGCAAAAGAAGAGATTGGGCCACTCCAAGTTGATGCTGGAAAGCTAGTGCTGGGAGGTAAGGAAATAGCTGAAGAACTTAATAAATACCTTGTGTCAGTCTTCACAGTGGGAGACATGAATAATACCCCAACAGTTAAGGAGAGTCAAGGGGCAGAGTTGAGTATGGTGGCCATTACAAAGGAGAAAGTACTTGATAAGCTAAAAGGTCTAAAAATTGATAAATCTCCTGACCTGGATGGGTTGCATCTGAGAGTTCTGAGGGAGATGGCTGAAGAAATAGCGGAGGCATTGACTGTGATCTTTCAAAAGTCACTGGAGTCAGGGAAAGTCCCAGATGATTGGAAAATCGTTGTTGTAACCACCTTGTTCAAGAAAGGATCAAGACAAAAGATGGAAAATTACAGACCGATTAGCCTAACCTCGGTTATAGGTAAAATTCTAGAATCCATCAATAAGGATGAGATTTCTAAATTTTTGGTAGTGCAGGGTCAAATTAGAACAAGTCAGCATGGATTTAGTAAGGGGAGGTCATGCCTGACAGACCTGTGAGAATTCTTTGTTGAGGTAACAAGTAGGTTAGACCAGGGAAACCTAAATTTCCAAAAGGCCTTTGATAAGGTCCCTCACGGGAGGCTGTTGAGTAAGGTGAGGGCCCATAGTGTTCGAGGTGAGCCACTGGTATGGATTGAGGATTGGCTGTCTGACAGAAGGCAAGAGTGTTGGGATAAAAGGTTCTTTTTCTGAATGGCAGCCGGTGGCAAGTGTTGGGGCCACTTTATATATTAACAATCTGGATGAAGAGACTAAGGTGCATTC
Organism: Chiloscyllium punctatum; assembly: GCF_047496795.1. NCBI lineage: Eukaryota > Metazoa > Chordata > Chondrichthyes > Orectolobiformes > Hemiscylliidae > Chiloscyllium > Chiloscyllium punctatum. The sequence continues at coordinate 11,511,654 of NC_092747.1, read as the reverse complement.
TTGTGCAGTTCGTCAATGATACAAAGTTAGGCAGACAGGCAGGTAGTTCTGAGGAGGTGGGGATGCTCGTCAAGGGCAGTTCAGAAAGGACAACAAACTACACCCTGTCAAACCATACAGAAATATCATTGAACCTGGGCAAGCATTCCCAAGATGACTGGTGTCAATGGCTCAATCTGCACTCTGTCAGTGTGGGATACATTGGTCAGGTCCAACAGAGCCATCTGAGATGTCTTGGGTACATTCACTTTTCCTTCTTAGAATCATCGAATCCCTACAGTGTGGAAGCAGGCCATTCAGCTCAATGAGTCCACGCCAACTGTCCAAAGAATTGGTATTAGTCCAGTTTACTAAGACTAAGTGGAGGAGGAAGCCCATAGATATTCTTCATTAGAAGGTGGATTTGTCCCGATAGATGAATATGGTGCTTAATATCTGCACATATTACCTCTAAATTAAGAGATGGTCTTATGTGAGTCATTAGACCAAATGTAACAGTAAATACATATTACTGTTAACCACATAGATGTAGCAATAGAATAACAATGACAGAACAACAGCAGGGAGACTTGCAAAACACTAGTTAGCTCCTTGTAGGATTGGCTATTTATACCATCATGGGTGGAGCTTTATGAGCTGACTCTTTTAGATACTTCCTGCCTTAGACCAAGAAAGAATCTCCTCCAAAACCTCTTCGCTCACCTGAGGCATGATGACCCTCAGATTAAACCACCAGCAAGTCATATCTCTCTCTGTCTCTGTCTCTGTCTCTCTCTCTCTCTCTTTCTCTTTCTCTAATGAGCGAGCATCCCTATGGTCTTGTTAGACTATGGTGACTTTACCTTGTCTTACAGGTTACGCAAAAGTAATCTGATCTGCCACAGAGAAAATGATATTTGCTAATATTTTGAATATGTGATTTGATTTGATTTATTATTGTCACATGTACCAAGGTACAGTGAAACATTTTGTTTTAAGTGCAGTATAGGCAGATCATGCCATACAACGTGCATTAGGGTAATAGAACAGGGTGAGGAAGACAATGCTACGGCTGCAGGGAAGGTGCATAAAGAGTGAGATCAACATTAAATTTATGCCAATTACACAGGTCCATGTCATCATTAATGTCCTTTAGAGAGTGTTGGAATTGAGATTTCTTTTCAAAATGTTTAATATTTCATATTGAGCAGAGTGTTACTGTAATAACTTGCCATCTACAAACATGTGTCTGATATGGAACCAGAGGGAGAGGTGAGAAGAACCACAAGGATCCCTGAGATTATAATGTCCCTTTGAACTAACTTCACTGAGTTATCTGGTGCTCCATATCCCCTATTATCAATATATTGCTTTTGAAGGTAATAAGAAGCTTTTTTTTTGTTTTTAGGAAGAACTGTAAACTCACCTTCAGATGAAGATTGGTAATGGTGCAACAATCATCCTGTCTTTATGAGTAGTCTATGGTCATTGACTGAAAGGGTTTAGACTAGTGATTGATGAAACAAAGATGGCCACCCTCAAAGATAAGTTAAATCAACAGGGATGAGTGAAGAGAGAGGAGGGTGAGGAAGAGAGACAGAGAGAGGGTGAGAGAAAGAATCCATGAGCACAAGCCACCATCTTCCAACTTCCAAGACTGGCAGTTCCCTTACTTCAGCCTGAAAGAAGAGCAAATGTTGCTGCTACCAAAGATTCTCACCAAAGATTGTGAGAGACTTGGTATCAACACTCTGCCAGTCCAAGGTTGCTGCCCCAGGTCGTGCTTTCTTCAGAATGGCTCTCGGATCACTAAAGGGTTCCCATCTGTCATGCATATTTCCTTTCTAATTGAATAATTGAATGGGGGGAAGTTTAAAAGAGACATGTGAGGCAAGTTTTCATACAAGTGCCTGGAACCCACTGCCAGAGGAGGTGGTGGAAGCAGACACAACAGCAGAATTCAAGAAGCACCTGGATGAATAAATAGAGTCATAGAGGTGTACAGCACGGAAACAGACCTCTCAGTCCAACCCGTCCATGCTGACCAGATATCCTAAATTAATCTAGTCCCATTTTCCAACACTTGGCCCATATCCCTCCAAACCCTTCCTAATCATATACCCATCCAGATGCCTTTTAAATGCTGTAACTGTACCAGCCTCCACCACTTCCTCTGGCAGCTCATTCCAAATATGCACCACCCTCTGCGTGGAAATGTTACCCCTTAGATCCCTTGAAAATCTTTCCCCGTTCACCTTAAACCTATGCCCTCTAGTTCTGGACTGCATCACCCTAGGGATATAAACCTTGTCTATTTATCCCATCCATGCTCCTCATGATTTTATTAACCTCTATAAGGTCACCCCTCAGCCTCCAACGCTCCAGGGAAAACAGCTCCAGCCTAATCAACCTCGCCTTGTAGGTCAAACTCTCCAACCCCGGCAACATCCTCGTAAATCTTTTCTGAACTCTTTCAAGTTTCACAATATCCTTCCCATCGGGAGGGAGAACAGAATTGTATGCAATATTCCAAAAGTGGCATAAAATAGAGGGATACAGATTCTCTAAGTGAAGACAGTTTTTGTATGGAAGGACAAAATGTGTTGGCGCAGGCTTGGAGGACTGAAGGGCCTGTTGCTGTGCTGTACTATTGTTCACTCTGCCTTGTATCCAAACTGCTGCTTCTTAACAAATTTCACATACTTTCTGAAGTCTGCTTACAAATGGTCAACTGCATGTATGCGATAACTATGACTACGAATCCTCCCCAGCGTCAACAGGAAGAAAGTCTTTGACAAAAAATATCCGCAAACTATGAAAAGAATAAAGAAAGGTTTTCCTTCTCCCATGCAATTTTCTGCAAAGTTGTATCATGAACCCCCCCCCCCCACCGTCAAAGATAAATAAGACAGCACCACACCAAACACAGAGAGCTTATAATTAGTCAAACCAAGAAATCCGTCACAATGAGTCAGTTATTATCATCAAATTGTTGAAACAAAACCTTTGATTATGTCTGCAGTAATTGTTATTTTCTCATTCAGATAATCACCCCACTTGTATTGTGCCTGGCTTCTCCTGAATTGAATTATGTTGTGAAGCAGCATAGCGCGGGAATCACTTGGATTCAATGAGATTTAAGTGGAAAATCGCAACATTAAACTTTTCCAAATGCACTTGGCAAGGTAGTTTCATTCCAATAGATTTAGCATGTATTAGCCTGATGGTTACACCATTAGTTCATGACCTCAGAAGTGAGGGCTTCAGGTCAAGTTATGCCATGTTAGAAGCACAGAGGACAAATACTAAAATCAAAATAAAAGTGCTGGTGAGACTCAATGGACCTGTGAAGGAGTCAACATTTCAAGTCTCATTACCCTTCTTCAGACCTGATGCCAGTTAGGAAACAGTGGCATTTAGCTGAAGACAGAGGTGGGGGGGGGGGGGGGGAATGCAGGAGTGAGCTGATAGACAGAGGTGGAGCTCTGAGAGAGAAAGAGAGAGAGAGAACAACAGTTAGGGAGACAAAGGGATAGGTAAGTGTATGCCAAGGAGAAAGATAATGAAGGCCATAATAGGTGAAAATAGGTTGGCTATGCTGAAAGCAACCAAGGTAAATACTAGATCCAAAAAGTATCATTGAGGCTACCAAAGGGAAAACTGACCAGTCAGTCCAAATGGACAATGTTGTCGTTTACCTTCCTTAGAAAACTCCTCTCAGCCCTCCCTATTTACCATCACTGCCTTCTATTGTGTGTTTCTTCCATATAATTGCAACTAAGTTATTCACTTCAACCTCTAAGTTAGAGCATGTTACACAGTCTAACTGTTCTGTCGGTGAAGAGGTGACTTCTGCACTCCTGATTGGATTGTTTGGTGAGTATTCTCCATTCCCACTGTGGAGATTTGAGATAACCAAAGCAGACACCTTGATGTGCTGAGGAAGTAATGCTGTTACAAACCAACTCCATATCTGCAAACAGAAGAAGTGAGCCAATAAGCATTGAACTCTGCCAGTCCAATGTGCCCAGATCACTCTGGGTACAGATCACTCAAAACTGCTGCCTCACAGCGCCAGTGACCCAGATTCCATTCCCACCTCAGGCAATAGTCTGTGTGGAGTTTGCACATTCTCCCCGTGTCTGCGTGGGTTTCCTCCAGGTGCTCTGGTTTCCTCCCACAGTCCAAAAAATAAATGTGCAGGTTAGGTGAATTGGCCATGCAAAATTGCCCGTAGTGTTAGGTGAAGGGGTAAATGTAGGGGAATGGGTCTGGGTGGGTTGCGATTCGGTGGGTCGGTGTGGACTTGATGGGCCGAAAGGCCTGTTTCCACACTGTAAGTAATCTAATCTAAAAACAAGTAATCTAATCTAATCTAATCTAAAACCATCCCCTCTGAGTGAGACATGTGGTTTGTATGTCTGACACCAGACCCTTGATCCAACTCCCCTTCTAGTATCTCCTACAATCAATCACCTCACTCGAATTAGGTTTGAGAGTGTGGTACTGGAAAAGCACAGCAGGTCATTCCTAATGAAGGGCTTATGCCCAAAATGTCCTGCTCCTCAGATGCTGCCTGACCGGCTGTGCTTTTCCAGGCCCACACTCTCGACTCTAATCTCCAACATCTGCAGTCCTCACATTCTCCTCATTGATTTTAACCTCACTCTAATTAGGGACAGGTAAAAACAATGACTGCAGATGCTGGAAACCAGATTCTGGATTAGTGGTGCTGGAAGAGCGCAGCAGTTCAGGCAGCATCCAAGGAGCAGTAAAATCAACGTTTCGGGCAAAAGATCTTCATCAGGAATAAAGGCAGAGAGCCTGAAGGGTGGAGAGATAAGCTAGAGGAGGGTGGGGGTGGGGAGAAAGTAGCATAGAGTACAATGGGTGAGTGGGGGAGGGGATGAAGGTGATAGGTCAGGGAGGAGGGTGGAGTGGATAGGTCGAAAAGGAGATAGGCAGGTAGGACAAGTCATGGGGACAGTGCTGAGCTGGAAGTTTGGAACTAGGGTGAGGTGGGGGAAGGAGAAACGAGGAAACTGTTGAAGTCCACATTGATGCCCTGGGGTTGAAGTGCTCTGAGGGGGAAGATGAGGCGTTCTTCCTCCAGGCGTCTGGTGGTGAGGGAGTGGCAGTGAAGGAGGCCCAGGACCTCCATGACCTCGGCAGAATGAGAGGGGGAGTTGAAATGTTGGGCCATGGGGCGGTGTGGTTGATTGGTGCGGGTGTTCCGGAGATGTTCCCTAAAGCGCTCTGCTAGGAGGCGTCCAGTCTCCCCAGTGTAGACAAGACCGCATTGGGAGCAATGGATACAATAAATGATATTGGTGGATGTGCAGGTAAAACTTTGTTGGATGTGGAAGGCTCCTTCAGGGCCTTGGATGGAGTTGAGGGAGGAGGTGTGGGTGCAGGTTTTGCAATCCCTGCGGTGGAAGGGGAAGGTGCCAGGATGGGAGGGTAGGTTGTAGGGGGGCGTGGATCTGACCAGGTAGTCAAGGAGGGAACATGTCTTTGCGGAAGGCGGAAAGGGGTGGGGAGGGAAATATATCCCTGGTGGTGGGGTCTTTTTAGAGGTGGCGGAAATGTTGGCGAATGATTTGGTTTATGCAAAGGTTGGTAGGGTGGAAGGTGAGCACTGGGGCATTCTGTCCTTGTTACAGTTGGAGGGGTGGGGTCTGAGGGCGGAGGTGCGGATTGTGGACGAGATGCGTTGGAGGGCATCTTTAACCATGTTGCGGGTTGTGGACAAGATGAGTTGGAGGGCATCTCTAATTAGGGACAGGCCTGTTGTCTGATAAGGCAAATTGTTACAATGCCAAAATATTATGGGCAATTGAGCGGGAAAGTCCAGCTTCCAACATCCAGGTACCATTTTATAAAGTAACTAAATAGCGCCTCACTCCCTGCAACCCAGGAACATTGCTCAACCTGAGTTCTTCATCCCAACGCTCTCCTGAAAATGCCAAGGACATGGCAAACAACTGTCACAACCAGGGATTTTCCCGATGGTTTTCCAGGAGGGAAAAGAAGTGTTTGTCCCAAGAGATAGCAATAAAAGTCTGCCCTGGCTGTTGAGGGCAGCTTCTGAGGTCAGTACCTGTGATAGGGTTGATTTGATTGATTCATTGTCTCGTGGATTGAAGTACAGTGTAAAGTCTTGTTTGTGAGCGGTAGGGGTAGATCATAGTAAGCACGGATGTCCAGATCAACAAGACTTAGAGGCGTACGGGTTACATTGTACAGGGTATGCATTAGGCAAGATCAACATTGGCAAGATCAGCATTATTTGAGGTTAGAGATATCCATTCATCAGTCTAATAACGGCCAGGAAAAAGCTGTTCCTGAACCTGCTAATGCGTGTGTTTAGACTTCTGATGGATGAGGTTGTAGGAGATCATTACCGGGGTGGGAGGGGTCTTTGATGACATTGGCAGCCTTTCTGTGGCAGCGATCCATGTGAGTGGAGTCTATGAATGGGAGATTAGCTTCTGTGATGTTCTGGGCTGTGCACACAACCTTCTGTAGTTTCTTATGGTTCTGGGCAGAGCAGTTGCCGTGCCAGGCTGTCATGTATCGGGCAGTATTCTCTCAATGGAGCATGTGTAGAAGTTGGTGAGGGTCCTTATGGACAGGACAAATTGCCTGAACCACCTGAGGAAGAAGAAGCGTTGTTGTGCTTTCTTGACCATTGCATCCTTGTGGGAAATCCAGGACAGATTGTTGATTATTGCCACTTCTAGAAACTTGACGCTGTCCACCCTCTTAGCTTCAAGTCCATTGATATATATGGAAGCGTGCCCTCTTCCTTACTTTTTGAAATCAATAATCATTTCATTAGCTTTGCCGACATTGAGAGAGATGCTGTTCTCATTGCACCATGTCACCAAGCCCTCTGTCTCCCTTCTGTATTTTGACTCATCATTGTTAGATATCCATCCTACTACGGTGGTGTCTTCAGCGAATCTGTAGTGGTCTCCTCGTGAGAACTTGGTTTCACAGCCATAAGAGCACAAATGATATGCCTTACTCTGCCACTGTCTACTCAATGCCTCATACCTCTATAAGTATTGTTGGCATTGTAAAATAGTCCTCTGCCGAGGACTATCATACACAAGATACCTCATGTCCAATGAATATCTGTTACTCAAAGTTTGTGAGAAGATTTGTAGCTCGGGTGCTCGTTGTTGTGGTTCTGTTCACCGAGCTGGGAATTTGTGTTGCAAACGTTTCGTCCCCTGTCTAGGTGACATCCTCGGTGCTTGGGAGCCTCCTGTGAAGCGCTTCTGTGATGTTTCCTCCAGCATTTATGGTGGTTTGTCTCTGCCGCTTCCAGTTGTCAGTTCCAGCTGTCCGCTGTAGTGGCTGGTACACATAGACAAGGAAGAAACTATGGTCTCATTCGATATAACGGTACTGTTCACCTTTATCAACAAAACCCTAGCCAGAGAAACAATAGCCAACCTGCTGGACAGACAGAATAGACAACAAGACGGGGAACCTATCAACAAAGACTGCATACTCAAACTTCTGGACCTGTGCCTCACAACACACTTCACATTCAACAACCAAATATATGAACAAATCAACGGCACATCCATGGGCTCACTCATCTCTGGACTCAGAGCAGAAGCTGTAATACAAAGACTAGAACAAACAGTTTTACCGCAAATTCAACCCAAACTCTGGGTCAGATATGTGGATGACACCTTTGTAATCATTAAAAACACAGAAATAGAGAACACACACAGGATCATCAATGTCACACTCACAGGAATCCGATTCACTCGAGAGGAAGAAAAGGACAAACAACTCCCATTCCTAGACGTGATGGTACAGAGAACACCGAATGGAGAATTCACCACAAAGGTATACAGGAAAGCCCCACACACAGACTAAGTCCTGAACTACGAAAGCAACCACTCCAACACACACAAAAGAAGTTACATCAAGACACTGTTCAAAAGGGCCATAACACACTGCAGTACACCAGAACTACAAAAAGAGGAAGAAGAACACCTATACAATGTATTCACCAAAAATGGATACCCCCGCAATTTCATCAACAGATGCCTAAGGGAAAGACAATGGAATGAGGACATACCACAACACAAAGGACTAGACACGTTACCATACATCAAGAACATTTCTGAACTGACAGCCAGACTACTACGACCACTAGGACTCATAAGAGCACACAAACCAAGGGCCACTCTCAGACAACAACTCACCAGGACAAAGGACCCGATACCCAGCATGAGCAAAACCAACGTAGTGTACAAAATCCCGTGCAAGGACTGCACAAAACACTACATAGGACAAACAGGAAGACAGCTAACGATCAATATCCATGAAGACCAACTAGCTACGTAACGACACGACCAGCTATCCTTAGTAGCTGATCTCCACGCAGATGGCAAGCAACATGAGTTTGACTGGGACAATGCTACTATTATAGGACAAGCCAAACAGGGAACAGCCAGGGAATTCCTAGAGGCATGACCACTCATCCACAGATTCTATCAACAAACACATCGACCTGGACCCAATATACCGGCCACTGCAGCGGACAGCTGGAACTGACAACTGGAAGCAGCAGAGACAAACCATTATAAATGCCAGAGGAAACAACACAGAAGCGCTTCACAGGAGGCTCCCAAGCACTGAGGATGTCACCTTGACAGGGGACGAAATGTCTGCAACACAAATTCCCAGCTCGGTGAACAGAAACAGAACAATATCTGTTACTCTGCAGACACCAACATGGGGCTATTAACAACACAGTGATACTGCCTCTCACACATCTGCTAGGGTTTACATTTTAAACATAAAAAGGTGTTTCAACACTTGTTAGCTCAGGCAGCATCAGGTTAATGACCTTTTATCACGAGTACGAGAATGGATGGATTAGTCAGCTTTGCACCAACAATTGTATGGGATGTGGGTGTTTCAGCATTTATTGCCCATCGCTAGTTGCCCCTTGAGAAGGTGGGGGTGAGCTGCCTTCTTGAGCTGTTACAGTCCATGTGTTGTAAATTACCCCACAATGCCATTAGGGAGGGAATTCCAGGATTTTGACCCAGTGACAGTGAAGGAACGACGACATATTTCCAAGTCAAGATATTGACTGTCTTAGAGGGGATCTTGCAGGTGATGTTGTTCCCTTGTCCATTTAGATGGAGGGTTTGGAAGGTGTTGCCTAAGGAGCCTTGGAAGAATTTCTCAGTGCACCTTGTGGATAGTTTACTCTGCTGCTGCTGAGTGTCGGTGGTGGAGGTGCCAATCAATCAGGATCTTTGTCCTGGATGGTATTAAGCTTATTGAGTGTTGTTGGAGCTGTACACATTGAGGCAAATGGGGAATATCTCATCGCACTCCTGACCTGTCCCTTGTAGATGGTGGACAGACTTTGGGGAGCCAGGAAGTGTGTTACTTGCCACAGGATTCCTAGCCTCTGACTTCTTCATGTAGTTACTGTGTTTAGATAGTGAGTCCAGTTCAGTTTCTGATCAAACGTAACTCCCCAGTTTGGTGAGAGTGGAGGACTCAGTGATGGTGAGGCCATTAAATGTCAACCTGCTGTGATTTGATTGTCTCTTGTTGGAGCTGGTTATTGCTGGTATTTGTGTGGTCCGAGCGTTACACATGTTACTTGTGAGCCAAAGCATAACAGCTGATCACAGGACACAGAAGATGGGGTAGGGGCCAGAAGTGGAGAGTCGCAGACTATCCAAGGGAAGCGTAGTGCTGGAGGGTTGCCTTTTCTGACAATCTCTTACAAAAGATATTTTAAATCTGCAGCTCGGATCACTGCTGACAGCAATCCAGATTAGCTCATTGCCTCTGTCTGAGGTGATTCATCTATGCAGTTGCCGAAGGGTTTTCCTCTCCATGAATAATTGAAATAAATGAACTATCACGGTGCATTCCAAATAATGGGTGATGTTTAAACATGAATGAACAGTTGAAAGGAAAACTTGTTCAGGTTTTGATTAGCAGGCCCTTATTTGAGGAAAAACAATATATTAGTGTTTCCAGTGCTAATCAAGGGATGGTAGGACTTGGAACAAGTTCATTTTTTCAGTTCCCAGGGGTACAATTACTGCCAAGGATTATGCAGATGCCCTGTTTCCACCACGGCAACAGAAACAGAAACAGCAAATAGCATAACCCAAAACCAGGAATGATGCGAAGGTATTGGAGATCTAAGCACATTCCCTCAATCACATAGGGAAAACAGCAGATTTCCTCCAAGCCCCACATCATTGTTCTGATCCAAGCTCATGTTATTGCTGAGCAAGCCGGATCCCAAACTGAAACCTAGCTTGATAGCTCATGCTTTGTTGCCTAATTTTTTGTCTTTAAGCAAAGCGGTCAGAAATAGAAAATCCACTGAAGTTGAAACACGCAAAGTAGCATTTCTAGTTTTAACATTTAAGCAGAAGTTTATTGCATAGAAGAACAGAGGTGGAAATAGAGATTATTTATGTATAAAATTAATACATTATTTATGCAGAAAACAAGTTTAAAGAGTTTGAAACATAGCAAAAATACACACCCATCTCTTCATAACAGTACCCCTTTTCAGTGTCCAAACACCAGAGCGAATGCCCTTCTCTATCACACCTAAGGTTTGATTTAATTGTGGCTTCAAGTTTCCATTTGAGAATCTGATAATCTTTTTCTGGAGGCTTTATAGAGTTGAGCTCATACTTTCTCAGCTTCAAATAACTCCTTCAGAGGTTGTAGCTGAATCTTTCTGGTCCAGAACTTTCAAACTGAACTCTTTGTACTCATGTAATCTCTTTTTTAACCATTCAAAAATAATCTGTTTTCTCAAAAGTCACTGCTTTATACATTGAGTTTCAGCCAAACTTGTGCAACTTGCTTCAAACTAAAACTGAAACAATATAATTTCTCCAAACTAAAAATATATCCCCAACCCCCACAAATTCTAGAATTTTCCATCTGAAAATCTAATGCTCTACACTATTCACTTACTTTATTCAGAAACTTTCTCCCACCTGTCACCAGGACCTATTTCTCAAATTCTCAGATTGTATTTTTTTTTAAATCACCATGGCTACAAAGATGCTTACAATTTAATTATTGAACCCCCTTCAGAGAGACAGACTAAAACCCACATGCCATCCGTTTAAATGATGGAACTGCATCATAGTTCCTTCACTGTCATTGTGTCAACTCCCTCCCTCGTAACACTGTGGATCTGCCTAATTTCCAAACTTTGGAACTGCAGTGGTTCAAGAAGGCAACTGTCCATCACCAATTCTCAAAGGGCAATTAGGATTGGACTAGAATTGCTATCCTAGCCAATGACACCCAAATCCCATAAACAGTTTTTTAAAAAGGTGCAGCAAAGATACCCAAGAATTGTTAAATCTAAATGTTTAGATTTTAAAGATAGAAAGGGACAAGGAGAGAAAGCGGAAACACTGAATTGAGATCGAGGATCAGCCGTGATCGTACTGAATAACACAGCAGACTCAAAGGGCTGAATGACCTACACCTTTTCCTAGTTCTTAAGTTTCCATAAATGGATCAAGGAGTAGGCAGGTACATGGATGGATTGGGGAAACTGAATCTAGTCCTCTCAAAGAGAGATCATTTGTGGATTCTGGGTAATCCAAGATGGAGGACGGGAAAAATTTCTGGCTGTAAGAGCTGCTCCTTTTTTTGAGGTATTTTAGGTGTTGGAGGTGGTTTCCTTAAATTCCAGGAGCAGCAATTACTGTTTTATATGCTGTTGTACTGTTTTGGAACTTTGGAAAAAAAAAGTCAAAACAACAGCAGTTTAAAAGGGAGAAGAACAGACAAAGGAAGCACATGGTGAGAACAGTGCAGGAGAGAGAGAGAGAACCTGCACAGTTACACCCTTTGCTGTTTGAATTCGTGTACCGCTGGACATCGGAGTGCATCTGGGAAAATTAACAAATAGTGAAATTCACAACTAATCTTGGAGGAACTGTTGGGCGAAGTTCACAGCACAGAATCAGATAAATTAATTGTTGTTTTAAGTCTGTCCAAGAGAAAGGCTGCAGTAGTGAGTACAGTGGATTCTTTCTTGATTATATGTTTTTGGAGATAAGTCTCTTGATTAAACTTAAAATATAAGCCATAGCTATTAATTCAACCTGGGGGCAGTGTTTGTAGAGGAATAAGACAGTGTTATTTTCTGGGTCTGTAGATTGTGAAGGAGCAAAAATGGCCTTTGCAGTGATATATACTTCTTGTCAGATGTGGGGGTTTAAAGAGAGTTTAAGGGTTACTGCGGATTATATCTGCCATAAATGCTGTTGGAAGTGAATCTTATCAGATCGAGTAAATCGGTTGGAGAGACAGATAGAAGCAATGAGGAATTTGTGGGTGGCACGGTGGCACAGTAGTTAGCACTGCTGCCTCACAGCGCCAGAGACCCAGGTTCAATTCCTGCCTCAGGAGACTGACTGTGTGGAGTTTACACATTCTCCCCGGGTCTGCGTGGGTTTCCTCAGGGTGCTCCGGTTTCCTTCCACAGTCCAAAGCTGTGCAGGTTAGGTGAATTGGCCATGCTAAATTGCCCACAGTCTTAGGTGCATTAGTCAGAGGGAAATAGGTCCGGGTGGGTTGCACTTCGGTGGGTCGGTGTGGACTTGTTGGGCCGAAGGGCCTGTTTCCACATTGTCAGTATTCTAATAACAGTATGTGACGGATGGCAGTTATAGGAAGGGGGCAAAGTCTCAGACACAGTCACGTGGATGGTTTAACTCCAGGAAAGAGTGAGAGAGGTCAGCACCTAGGACAGGAGTCTTTTGTGGATATACCCATTTCAAACAGGTATGCTGTTTTGGAAAATGTAGGGGGTGATGGATTCCCAGGGGAACGTAGCATGAACAGGCAAGTTTCTGGTATTGAGACTGGCTCCAATGCAATGAGGGGTACATCGGCTTCCAAGTGATCAATTGTGTAAGGGGATTCTGTAGTCAGAGGTACAGACAGACATTTCTGTGGCCAGCAGAGAAAAAGCAGAAAGGCATGTTGTTTCCCTGGTGCTAGGATCAAGGATGTCTCAGAGAGGGTGCAGAATGTTCTCATGGGGGAGAGGGGCCAGCAGGAGGTCATTGTCCACATTGGAAACAACGATATAGGAAGGGAAAAAGTTGAGACTCTGAAGGGAGATTACAGAGAGTTAGGCAGAAATTTAAAAAGGAGGTCCTAAAGGGTAGTAATATCTGGATTATCTGGATTACACCCAGTGCTACAAGCTAGTGAGGGCAGGAATAGGAGGATAGAGCAGATGAATGCATGGCTGAGGAGCTGGTGTATGGGAGAAGGATTCACATTTTTGGATCATTGGAATCTCTTTTGGGGTAGAAGTGACCTGTACAAGAAGGACAGATTGCACGTAAATTGGAAGGGGACTAATATACTGGCAGGGAGATTTGCTAGAACTGCTCAGGAGGATTTAAACTAGTAAGGTGGGGGGGGGGAGGGGCGGGGGGGGGGGGGGGGGGTGGGACCCAGGGAGATAGTGAGGAAAGAGATCGATCTGAGACGGGTACAGCTGAGAACAGAAGTGGGTCAAATATTCAGGGCAGGCAGGGACAAGGTAGGACTAATAAATTAAACTGCATTTATTTCAATGCACGGGGCCTAACAGGGAAGGCAGATGAACTCAGGGCATGGTTAGGAACATGGGACTGGGATATCATAGCAATTACATAAACATGGCTCAGGGATGGGCAGGACTGGCAGCTTAATGTTCCAGGATACAAATGCTACGGGAGGGATAGAAAGGGAGGCAAGAGAGGAGGGGGAGTGGCATTTTTGATAAGGGATAGCATTACAGCTGTGCTGAGGGAGGATGTTCCCAGAAATACATCCAGGGAAGTTATTTGGGTGGAACTGAGAAATAAGAAAGGGATGATAACCTTATTGGGATTGTGTTATAGACCCCCCAATAGTCAGAGGGAAATTGAGAAACAAACTTGCAAGGAGATCTCAGCTATCTGTAAGAATAATAGGGTAGTTATGGTAGGGGATTTTAACTTTCCAAACATCGACTGGGACTACCATAGTGTTAAAGGTTTAGATGGAGAGAAATTTCTTAAGTGTGTACAGGACAATTTTCTGATTCAGTATGTGGATGTACCTACTAGAGAAGGTGCAAAACTTGACCTACTCTTGGGAAATAAGGCAGGGCAGGTGACTGCGGTGTCACTTTGGGGCCAGCGACCATAATTCTATTCGTTTTAAAATAGTGATGGAAAAGGATAGACCAGATCTAAAAGTTGAAGTTCTAAGTTGGAGAAAGGCCAATTTTGACGGTATTAGGCAAGAACTTTCGAAAGCCGATTGGAGGCAGATGTTCGCAGGTAAAGGGATGGCTGGAAAATGGGAAGCCTTCAGAAATGAGATAACAAGAATTCAGAGAAAGTATATTCCTGTCAGGGTGAGAGGAAAGGCTGGTAGGTATAGGGAATGCTGGATGACTAAAGAAATTGAGGGTTTGGTTAAGAAAAAGAAGGAAGCATATGTCAGGTATAGACAGGATAAATCAAGTGAATCCTTAGGTAAAAACAATGACTGCAGATGCTGGAAACCAGATTCTGGATTAGTGGTGCTGGAAGAGCACAGAGTTCAGGCAGCATCCAAGTAGCTTCGAAATCGACGTTTCGGGCAAAAATTCCTGATGAAGGGCTTTTGCCTGAAACGTCGATTTCGATGCTACTTGGATGCTGCCTGAACTGCTGTGCTCTTCCAGCACCACTAATCCCAAGTGAATCCTTAGAAGAGTAGAAAGAAAGTAGGAGTATACTTAAGAGGGAAATCAGGAGGGCAAAACGGGGACATGAGATAGCTTTGGCAAATAGAATTAAGGAGAATCCAAAGGGTTTTTACAAATATATTAAGGACAAAAGGGTAACTAGGGAGAGAATAGGGCCCCTCAAAGATCAGCAAGGCAGCCTTTGTGTGGAGCCACAGAAAATGGGGGAGATACTAAATGAATATTTTGCATCAGTATTTACTGTGGAAAAGGATATGGAAGATATAGACAGTAGGGAAATAGATGGTGACGTCTTGAAAAATGTCCATATTACAGAGGAAGAAGTGCTGGATGTCTTGAAACGGTTAAAGGTGGATAAATCCCCAGGACCTGATCAGGTATATCCGAGAACTCTGTGGGAACCTAGAGAAGTGATTGCTGGGCCTCTTGCTGAGATATTTGTATCATCGATAGTCACAGGTGAGGTGCCAGAAGACTGGAGGTTGGCAAATGTGGTGCCAGCAAATGTGGTGCCACTGTTTAAGAAGGGCGGTAAAGACAAGCCAGGGGACTATAGATTGGTGAGCCTGACCTCGGTGGTGGGCAAGTTGTTGGAGGGAATCCTGAGGGACAGGATGTACATGTATTTGGAAAGGCAAGGACTGATTAGGGATAGTCAACATGGCTTTGTGAGTGGGAATCATGCCTCACAAACTTGATTGAGTTTTTTGAAGATGTATTGAAGATTGATGAGGGCAGAGCAGTAGATGTGATCTATATGGACTTTAGGAAGGCGTTCGACAAGGTTCCCCATGGGAGACTGATTAGCAAGGTTAGATCTCACGGAATACAGGGAGAACTAGCCATTTGGATACAGAACTGGCTCAAAGGTAGAAGACAGAGGGTGGCGGTGGAAGGTTGTTTTTCAGACTGGAGGCCTGTGACCAGTGGAGTGCCACAAGGATCGGTGCTGGGCCCTCTACTTTTTGTCATTTACATAAATTATTTGGATGCGAGCATAAGAGGTAGAGTTAGTAAGTTTGCAGATAACACCAAAATTGGAGGTGTAGTGGACAGCGAAGAAGGTTACCTCAGATTACAACCAGATCTGGAACAGATGGGCCATTGGGCTGAGAAGTGGCAGATGGAGTTTGATTCAGATAAATGCGAGGTGCTGCATTTTGGGAAAGCAATACTTAGCAGGACTTATACACTTAATGGTAAGGTCCTGGGGAATGTTGCTAAACAAAGAGACCTTGGAGTGCAGGTTCATAGCTCCTTGAAATTAGAGTCACAGGCAGATAGGATAATGAAGAAGGTTTTTGGTATACTTTCCTTTATTGGTCAGAGTACAGGAGTTGGAAGGTTATGTTGCGGCTGTACAGGACATTGGTTAGGTCACTGTTGGAATATTGCATGATATTCTGGTCTCCTTTCTATCGGAAAGATGTTGCAAAACTTGAAAGGGTTCAAAAAAGATTTAAAAGGATGTTGCCAGGGTTGGAGGATCTGAGCTACAGGGAGAGGCTGAATAGGCTAGGGCTGTTTTCCCTGGAGAGTCGGAGGCTGAGGGGTGACGTTATAGAGGTTTACAAAATTATGAGGAGCATGGATAGGAAAAATAGACAAAGTCTTTTCCCTGAGGTCGGGGAGTCCAGTACTAGAGGGCATAGGTTTAGGGTGAGAGGGGAAAGATATAAAAGGGACCTAAGGGGCAACCTTTTCATGCAGAAGGTGGTACGTGTATGGAATGAGCTGCCAGAGGATGTGGTGGAGGCTGGTACAATTGCAACATTTAAGAGGCATTTGGATGGGTATATGAATAGGAAGAGTTTGGAGGGATATGTGCCGGGTGCTGGCAGGTGGGACTAGACTGGATTGTTATATCTGGTTGGCATGGACGGGTTGGACTGAAGGGTCTGTTTCCATGCTGTACATCTCTATGACACTATGACTCTATTTGGTAGAGGTACTTAAAATCGTGAAAGGCATAGAGTATATCGGGAGACATTGCCCATGCTGGGGAAGAGATGAAGGACAAGTAGGTATCAATCTAAGTTGGTTGGCAAAAGAAGTGACAGGAAGGAACATGAGTGGTTAAGATCGGGAATACACCTCCTTTGAGAGTGATGGCAGAATCATTAATAAAGAGAGTGAGTTGGATCATTATTGGAAGTGGGAAAATGTTCAGGACAATGAGGAAAAGGCAGGGGAATGACACTAGGAGAATTGTTCCTTCAGAGATTTAACACAGACATGCCAGCCTTCTCCAAATAGAACTGTTCTGTGAACAATTCTGATTTGATAGCAGAAAGAATACTTACATTATTTGGAATAATAATTTATTATAATTAATAAAGCCACTTGTGATTGAAAGTCATTGTCAGAGAGCCCGATTCATACAAACAAGGAACAAGAGCAGGTCAATTGGCCTATCGGGCCTGCTTTCCCATTCAATAAAATCTCATTGCCAGGACTTCTTTCAATGGCCCGTTGGTCATGGGTATCACTGGCTGGGTCATGTGCATCACTGGCTGGATCTTGGCCATTACTAGCTGGGTCATGGGTGTCACTGGCTGGGTCAGCATTTAGTGGCCTTGCCTAGTTGACTTTGAGATGGTGAAGATGAGCTGCCTTATTCAACCACTAGCCACAATGGCATTTGGGAGGGAATTCAGGATTTTTACCCAGTGATACCAAAGGGATGGTGATATGTTTCCAACTCAGGATGGTGAGTAGCTTGGAGGGAAGCTTTCCGGTGCTCCCATGTATCTGCTGCCCTTGTCCTTCTAGATGGAAGTGGTTGTGGATTTGGAAGGTGCTGTCTGAGGATCTTTCATGAATTTCTGCCGTGCATCTTGTAGATAGTACACACTGCTGCACACTGAGCATTGGTGATAGGAGTGGATGTTTGTGGATATGGGCTGCTTCGTCCTGATGGTGTCAAGTTTCTTGAGTGTTGTTGTTGGTGCCTTTGTAGATGGTAAACAGGCTTTGGTGCATCAAAAGGTGGGTTACTCACATTCCTAGCTTCTATCATGCTCTTCTAGCTATTGTGTTTATTTGACAAATCCATTTGCATTTTGGGTCAATGGTAACCCCCTAGATGTTGATAGTGGGGAATTCAATGATGGTAACACCATTGAGGGGCAGTGATTAGATTGTCTCTTACTGGAGATGGTAAGCCTAGCATTTATGTCACACAGATGTTACTTGCCACATGATGGCCCAAGCCTGGATATTGTCCAGTTCCATTTGAGCATGGACTGCTTCAGTATCTGATGGTGCTGAACAATGTGCAATCATTGGTGAAGATCCCCATTCTGAACTTATGATGGAAGGAAGACCATTGATGAAACAGTTGAAGAAGATTGTGCACAGGACACTACCTTGAGAAAATCCTGCAGAGATGTCCTGCCATACAATGAGTTGCAACAACGAATCGTCACTCACATTCCGGACATGAACTTTGGCCAAACATCTATCTCCTCGCATTGGTTTGCTAACATGGCTCCGTTTCAAATGGTTACATTCCAATATCCAGGTGGTCAGTACCAACCAAGCCATACACACATTCCCTGCAAGAATAGTAATAAGCCTCGAATCCCTATAGTATGTTAATTGTGATTCCATTAAAACTGATGTGAAAAATCAATGCAGAATTCATGTTAAATTTTGCGACTGTCCACATCATCATGATAAAGAGGTGGGTGCTATGGGTCTGATATATCTTCTGAAAAAGAGTCATACTGGACTCGAAACACTCAGTCCACAGATGCTGCCAGATCTGCTGAGTTTCTCCAGCTTTCTAGATCTTTGTTTCAGATTTCTAGCATCTGCAGCCTTTTGCTTTTATATTACTCCTTAGTTGTGTTCTCTGTGAAAAGGTAAGTCCAACACACTGCGACACGACCTTCAGCACAAGTGGGGCAATTAGAATCATAGAGTCATAGAGCAAGGAAGTAGACCCTTTGGTCCAAACATTCCATGCTGACCATAATTCCAAAGTTCTTCCTCAACCCAAGGATTCTCCAGCACTGTTGTTGTCAAGCCCTCAGCCAGTTCCATTCCAGCTCCCACACTTCAAATCTCACCGTCCACTTTTCCATCACTCAATAATGATAGTGCCCCACCTTGTCCTTACCTACCATCCCACCAGCATCCACTTTCAAAGGATCATGAGATGCTATTTCCTCCACCTCCAGCAAGATGCCACCACCAGGCACATTGTCCCCTACCTTCCCTTGTCCACCTTCCACAGGGCCCATTCTCTCTGGGACACGTTGGGCTACTCCTCCTTCACTCCCAACAACACCCCACAGGACCTTCCATTGCAATCCTTAGAAGGTGTAACACCCTGTTCCTCGCTCCTCAGTACCCAAGGGCCCAAGCATACCTTCCAGATGAAGCAGCACTTAACCTGCAATTCACACAATCTAGTCTACTGCATTCGCTGCTCACAATGTGGCCTCCTCTATATTAGGGAAACAAAGCATAGACTGGGTGACTGTTTTGCAAAACACTTGCATGCTGTCCACAAAAAAAGACCCTGAGCTTCCCATTGCCTGCCAGTTTAACATACCACACTATTCCCTGGCCAACATCTCTGTGTCAGGCCTGCTGCAGTGCTCCAGTGAAGCTCAGCACAAGGTGGAAGAACAGCATCTCAATTTCCACTTGGGCACCCAGCAGCCTTCTGGACTCAATACCAAGTTCAATGACTTTAGGGGTTGAGGTCTTCCATGTCTTTACCCCAACCGCCAAAACCAGGCCTCGTTATCATGGAGTTTGCTATTACACACTACCTGTTGTTAATCATTAATGGCCCCAATTAATAGTCATTCACCCTCCTTTCCAGATCATTATCCATTCATTTGTCAATCGAACTGTTCGTGTCTCATTTTGGACTCTATCTTCACCTATCAATTATTCTTTACCCACACTCCCCCCCCCCCCCACCCCCACCCCAACCCCCACTCTATCTCCTGCATAAAAATCGACATTTTCCTTGCTACCACAGAGAGGACATGATGTTGCCAAACCTGCTGAGCTTGACCAGCAACTTCTCTTTTTGCCCATAATCCCAAACTAATCTGGTTCCACCTGTCTACGCTTGGACCATATCCCATCAAACATTTCAAAATAATAACTAAGAAATCCAGAAGTAAACCTAGAAGTAAGCCTGAATCTCAGGTGCCGCTGCAAGATCCACGCTCCTCTCAGTCCAACATTTTAGAACATCTTAGACATGTCCTGAAGACCCCCAGGGGCAGAACAGAGATTGAAATGAATGAACATGGCACAAATCTGCTCAGAATTACTCTTCCAGTGAATCAGCTGCCCTGTCCTCCCCACGTAGCCTAACAATCTGTCATTTCATATACCTTACCATGTGTGTTTGAATGTGGAGACTTATTGTAGAAGTTCCAATTGCGTTTGGTCAATTTCTCCTTTGGAGGTTTAATCAAGGGGATTGAACAGAACAGTTTTAACATGATGATATAATGAACCTAACCATCTGTGCCTGTGTACATACACATACAGGATATGCTGGCCTCTGTGGAGGTCCAGAGGAGGGTTACAAGAATGTTCCCAGGGCTGAAGGGTTTGCCATATGAGGAGCAGTTGAGGACTTTGGCTTCGTAGTTAATGGAGTTTAGAAGGTTGAGGGGAGATCTGATTGAAACTTGGGTAGAAGTTGCTGGTCAAGCTCAGCAGGTCTGGCAACATCTGTGGAGAGAAATCAGAGTTGGCGCTTCCGGTCAAATTACCCTTCCTCAGAACTGATGGTAGCAAGGAAAATGTAGATTTATATGCAGGAGATAGAGTTGGGGGTGTGGGGGGATGGGGGGGGGGGCGGGGAGAAGTATGGGTAAATAATAAGTGATAGGTGAAGGTAGAGTCCAAAATGAGACAAGAACAGTTCGATTGAGGCCTGGGTAGAGCAGACATGGAGAAGATGTTTCCAGTAATAGGAGAGATGAGGACCTGAGGGCACAGCCTCAAACTGAAGGGATGACTCTTTAAAACTGAGATGAGGAGGAATTTCTTCAGTCAGAAGGTGGTTATCTATGGAACTCACTGCTGCAGAGGGCTGTGGAGACCAAGTTATGGAGTGTATTTAAGCCAGAGAGAGATAAGTTCTTGATTAGTAAAGGGATGAAGCATTACAGGGATAAGGCAGGAGAATGGGGTTGAGAAATGTATCAGCTGTGATCAAATGGCAGGGCAAATGTGATAGGCTGAATGGCCTAATTCCACTCCTCTATCTTATGGTCTTGTAGATTTGATGATAGTTTATGCTGAATGTGATGATGTATTAAATGATTGCTGTGGCTGTGGGATGGGGAGGGAGTTCATAACTCAGCAGACACCCCCCCCCCTCCCCCCCACCCCCCGTATCTTATGTCCTGTCTACTCAGCTGGCCTGACAACTCCAACTCTGGTCTGCCAAGCAATGAGTTCATGGCTGATCTGTTATTCCTCCGCTCCACTTTCCTTCCTTTACCTGACAACTCTCAATTCCCGCAAAGATTTAAACTGCATCCCAAAGGTTGCTGAAAGGACCACAGAGGAATGGTTTGATGGCACAGAATTATTAGAGTATGAAATACATCAAAAGAAGTGGCGACTTGAGGCCTTGACAATTGTAGAAGGTCAGAGGGAAGAAGGTAAGCACTAAAATGAGAAAAGTATTGATGAGAGAACAAACAGAAAAATGAGATATAAGGTGCTCTGGGACTCATGCAGATATAATAGGCTTTTCTTTGTATTGCATTCTATGTAAGTTATGATTCTTTGAAACACAGAAGAAATCTATTTTGTGGAAGCAACATTTCTCAATCAATGTTTTACCTGTTGCTTTTCCTGTAGAGTTCTGTTCAACTTTATAAATTCACTTGTCCAGCTTGTTTTCATGCAGATCATTCCTTGATCACGTCTGTTTTAAACTCTTAATTGACCCAACTATGAGTTCACATTGTAAAAACATCTGATTTGCTACCTCTTCTCTGTGAATGTTTCTATGCTATGATCCCAGCTGATGTTATTACTGGATAAGTGAAATCCCAGACTGAGAACAGATCAGAGTTGTTTTGTTTTTACTGAACTTGGTTGTTCACTGAAACATAAGCCAACAATGCTGCAAGGCCTCACTTTTGCAATAAAAGAGTGGTTATTTCACAAAAGCAATGTGGGAAAAATAGAATAAATCAAGGTATTTAAATAAATACATTCAAAGTTTGAAAGCACACAGTTAAAAATACAATTTCCCTGTATCTCAACCATAACTATTTGCAGTACTCAAACACAGGAGGGAATTCTCTTCTCTGTCACATCAATACTTTTGATTTTACTATTGTTTCCAATTCCTGATCTGGAGAGTTAATAGCCTCATCCTCATATCATAACACAGCTGAGCTTAAACTTTCTCAGCTTCAAATATCCACTTTGGGTTCTAGCCAAGCACTTTTGGTCTGGAACTTTCAAACTAAATACTTACACAGAGGTAACCAATTTCTAATTTTCTGAATTGATTCCTTGCTTCAGGAGAATGGCTTTATACTCTAATTTCAACTAAGACAGCTGGGACCCAAAACCAAAAGTTTTCCAATCCATGGTCATTTTCCCTAAATAAAACAAAACGCAAATAATCCCTGATCCTTCTAACTGATAATAGGCCAATGCTTTTCAATATTGACTCTGTCTGCTCATAGGACTGTCCAAAGGCAAAATAGATTCCAGGAACCATGAAGACAGTCTCCCTCAGACAATATTTCTAAATGAAATCTGTCATCTTTAATATTCCGACCCTACATATGACTTCAAATCCACAGGAAGGTGATTGACTCTGAACTACCCTCTGAAATACTGAGCAAGTCACTCAGCTCAAGGGCAATTAGGGAGGGGAAACAAACACTGGCCTTCTTGAGACACCCACATCCTATTTTCTTTCTAGAAGAACACTAGCAAACTTAATCCAAATTGCCCCTGTTCTTCTAAAATTCAGGGAGTGCATCCTTCCATTGTATAAACACTTTTTACAATTATGTCATATCTCTCCAGGTTATCAGTTTTAATAAAACACAAAACAGCAAGACTAGATTTAAAATGACAAAAACAAAATGCTGCAAGTGCTGAAATTCTAAAATACAGGCATCATGACCCTTTAAATACTCAGCAGGTCAGGTAGCATCTGTAGAGAGAAATACAATGAACTTTTTTTAGTCATTCATAGGAGATAGATATCGTTGGTTGAGCCAGCATTTATTGCTTGTCCCTGGTTGCCTTGCTAGGTCATTTCAGAGGGCAGTTAGAGTCAACCACATTGCTGTGGGTCTGGAGTCACAAGTAGGCCAGGCCAGGTGAAGGACATTAGTGAACCAGATGGTTTTTTCCCTGATAACTGAAAATGGTCATTAGTAGATTCTTAATTCCAGATCATTATTGAATTCACATTCCCCCATGTGCCAAGGCAGGCTTTGAACCTGGATCCCCAGATCATTAGCTGAGTTTCTGAATGAATAGTCTAGCAACAGTACCACTAGGCCACCACTTCCCCATTAAGTGAAGAGTTCTGACAAAATATCACCTCTACTTAAAGCATTGCATTGAATGTTACCTTAAATTGGTCAATGACAATTTTGTCGGGTTTTGTGGAAAGTTTCTCTTTGTGAGCACTTTGCCCCATCACTCACTGTATTAGTTTTGCACCTTGCCTCCATGGCACTCAGTTCATCTGACCTACTCTCTCATCAGCAGAGGAAGTACTCATCACAGCTTTGTAACTTCTGGGATTTCTAAAGCTATCACCATTTTCAAAGCCCAGCTGTTACACCAAGTCATAGGATAGAATTCCTACAATGTGGAAGCAGGCCATTTGACCCATCAAGTCCACACTGACCCCTAAGAAGAGCATTCCACCCAGAACCAACCCCCTATCCTATTGCTGTAACCTTACACTTCCCTTGGTTAATTTACCTCACTTGCACATCCCTGGACACTAACAACATCCAATTAATCTGCACAAGTTTGGACTCTAGGAGTAAACCCATGGGGAGAATGTTCAAACTCCACACAGAGAGTCTCCCGGGGCTGGAATTGTACCGAAGTCCTTGGCATGGTTAAGTCAATTGCAGTCAGCCATGAGCTGCTCTTCTTGGTGAAAGTATCAACAATAAACTTCTCTGGGCACACAGGCAGACACTTTACTACAAATGGAGGCACATATTCATACATCACTTGCTATTTAAGAGCCAAACTATCCAAGTTTCCCATCCTTAGCCTCATCCCAATGTTGAACACTGTCAAAGGGAGTGCTGCTCATTCCCCAGTGCCCAGTGTAACTCAACATCTTCTCCTTGTTCAGTATGGGACCAGCGCACACTGGAAAGCTTTCAAGCAGTTGGAAATGTCCATTTTTATTCAGCATAGCAAAATGAACAAAAGTTGCATTTGCTGCTGGGAACAGACAGGAACTTCTTGCCTTTTAAGCTGCACCGATCAATCACTGCACTCAGGTCATATTTACTGGAACCAGGCGTCAATCAACACTGCCTGGTTTGTTGTCCCCTACACATTTCACAGCTACTTTGTGCTAAAGGTGATATTCCTCCTGCTCAATATCCTTGCGAAAGGATACTGCGCTGGATGAGCCATGATCACAGGGGATGGCTTAGCAGGCTTAAGGGATCGAACAGCCTAACCCTGCTCCGAGTTTTGAAAATTCCGTGCTGCAAGAATCAATGTTCCTGCCAGTTTCGGCATCTTGGCTGCCTGCTAGCGTTCCATCATCTCACCAAATTTTTAGTTTCAAGAGTATTCCCTCAGTCCCCTACTTAATGCATCTTTGATCATAATACATTTGCACTCCTTCACCATGGCCCCAGAGTGCACTCAAAGGCTATGTCGAGTGATGTACTTTGTGACTCGACAGCATTCCACTTGGTCTAGTGCTAGAGGGCAGAAAAATGGAGAAGCATCTGTTTCTTTAACGCTCAGTTCCACTGAGCTTACATAATTTTGCAAGGTTCTATAATTAGATAACATATAGAATCCATATACCAAAGGCCTGTGTGGAGTGCTCGCCCTGGAATCTCATGTGAGAGGCAAGGTGGCCACGCCAGACACAGCTCATCAAGTGTGGTCAATGCTCCTACGCTGGGGATAATGGCTTGAGCAAAACCACTGATACTGGACTGCCAACAGATTTGCAGGATCTGTCTTTCTTGATTCATTCACGGTATATGGGCATCAATAACTAGACCAGCTTTCATTGCCTATCCCAGTTGTCCATAAGGCAAGTTAAATCAACCACCTGAATGAATGAATGAATGAATGACATTATTACTGTATGTATTTTGCAGTGAGAAATACAACAAATACAGCTTTTATTCATCGCTGCAATTCAGCACCATTTTGATAGGTTGAGAATAAGAGAGAAATGAAGAGATACAGTTTGAAGAAAATTCCATCTGCGTTCGGGTTCTGAACTGACTCAGAGCCACCACCGTCTACACGAGACCCAACTAATGGCGAGGAGCTATCTTTCACCAGCTGTGCCGGACCTACCGACATCAAATTGCAACATCTGCCAAAGTGGGATTTACAGTCATTGAGTCATACAGCACGGAAACAGACTCTTCGGTCCAACCAGTCCATGCCAAACATAATCCCAAACTGAACTATTCCCACCTGTGTGTTCCTGGCCCATATCCCTCCAAACCTTTTCTATTCGTGTACTTATCCAAATGAGCTTTAAATGCTGTAACTGTACCCATGTCCACCACTTCCTATGTACCTAGAAAATTGGTCTGGAGTTAAAACTGAGTTTATTGGTGAAAGTTGGCAGGTCTAGCAGCATCTGTGGTGAGAATGCAGAGTTACTGTTTCAAATGAAGTGACCCTTCTTGAGAAGTGAAGTTCAATGATGTTACCACCGTGCCATAGTCTCCTCTTGCAGAGACAATGCTGGTGGTAACAACCTGAGGTACGTAGTCAATATCTATGATCCACTGCTATGTAGACAAAGAGCTTGGTAGAGGAGTTTGAGGTCCTGGTCTTCAACCATTCAGGTGACCAAATGATGCGCTGGTTCAAATGCAATCATTGTCAATGTCTACCCTTCTTGAGAAGGATCTCAGGGTATAGAAAGTCCATGCTTTCCAAGAGTATGCCATAAATTTTGAAAATCGATGGGGTGGTCAGTGTCATGTGGTGGAGACAGATTCATAGAGAACCTTCATCTTGTGAATGTTTAGTGTAAGGCACATGCTGTTGATAATCCCAGTGAAGTTGTTGATGATGACTTTGAGCTAAGCCTCAATGTGCACAGATACAAAGCATCATCTACATCCTGTAGTTCAATGACAATGTCTGAGATGCCTGGTTAGCAGGTGGTGGAGGTTGAACAGGCCCCCCAGTTGGTTCTGGAGATTAACTGTGCTCCAGTGGGGAGCTTGCTGCTGGGGAGTTGGAGCAATGCAGCAAAGATTGAGAGGGGTATCAGTGGGGCAACACAGGCATGAGGAATGTTAGCCTTCATTTCAAAAGGAATAGAGTATAAAACTATGCAAGTCACCCATCAGACCACACCTGGACGACTGTGAACAGCTTTGACCCTTTATCTAAGGAAGGATATAAAGGCATTTAGACATTCCAGAAAGATTCACTAGGATATTCCAGGTATGGAGGGATTGGTTTATGATGAGACGTTGAGTAGTTTTTGCCTGTAATCATTGGAATATAGAAGAATGAGAGGTGACCTTATTGAAACATAAGATTCTAAGGGGACTTGACAAGGTAAATGCAGAATGGTTGTTTCCCCTTGTGGGACCAGAGGCTGTAACCTCAGAACAAGGAGCCACCCGTTAAAGACAGAGAATGAGAAACAACTTCTTCCCTCAGAGAGGAGTGTATCTGTGGAATTCTTTCCAACAGAGGACGGTTGAGCCTGGGCCATTAGGTGTACTTAAGGCTGAGATCAATTTTTAATCAGTAAGGAAATCGATCATTATGGGGAAGAGGCAGGAAAGTGGAGTTGGGGATTATCAGATCAGCTGTGAATGGGCTGAACAGATTCCTTCTGTGCTGTAACACTTCTGTGAATTCTATGATCCCATTGAATGGTGGAACAGACTCAATGGGCTGAGCGACCTCTTTCTGCTCTGACAGCTTATGGTCCTGTGGCCTTATAACCTTGCTTGACACCCTCTGAGCATGGCTTAGGTTTGTGCCAGATCTGTTGATTAGGATTACAGTTTACATCCAGAAGATGGTTAAAATCTTCTGGGCAAAAATGAAATGGAGCAGGGCACTCGCTCAAAGTGTTGAAGATCTTAATAGAGCCAAAGAAGACCAATCACATGGGTTGGCGTTGGATCCTGCATTTTACTGTATATATCGCACATTGAAGCTCATATCTATAGTTCCCTTTAGAGACTACATCCACATTGCAAAGGAAGGAATTCAGAAGGAGAGAGTGATTAAGAAGAATTCTTGGAATTATGTTCCCTGTGGAGACAACAGGGAAATTCTTCTGTCGCACCTCATTTGGAGCTGACACCTCTCTTGAAGTTAGTAACAATTATGATAAGGTTCCCCATGGTAGGCTTATGCAGAAAGTCAGGAGGCATGAGATAGAGGGAAATTTGGCCAATTGGATAGAAAACTGGCTAACCGGTCGAAGGCAGAGAGTGGTGGTAGATGGTAAATATTCAGCCTGGAGCCCAGTTACAAGTGGAGTTCCACAGGGATCAGTTCTGGGTCCTCTGCTGTTTGTAATTTTTATTAATGACTTAGATGAGGGAGTCGAAGGGTGGGTCAGTAAATTTGCAGATGATACAAAGATAGGTGGAGTTGTGGACAGTGAGGAGGGCTGTTGTCGGCTGCAGAGGGACTTAGATATGATGCAGAGCTGGGCTGAGGAGTGGCAGATGGCGTTCAACCCTGCCAAGTGTGAGGTTGTCCATTTTGGAAGAACAAATAAGAATGCGGAATACAGGGTTAATGGTAGGGTTCTTAGTCAGGTGGAAGAACAGAAGGATCTTGGGGTCTATGTACATAGATCTTTGAAGGTTGCCACTCAGGTGGATAGAGTTTGTAAGAAGGCCTATGGAGTATTATCGTTCATTAGCAGAGGGATTGAATTCAAGAGTCGTGAAGTGATGTTGCAGCTGTACAGGACTTTGGTTAGGCCACAGTTGGAGTACTGTGTGCAGTTCTGGTCGCCTCACTTTAGGAAAGATGTGGAAGCTTTGGAGAGGGTGCAGAGAAGATTTACCAGGATGTTGCCTGGAATGGAGAGTAGGTCATACGAGGATAGGTTGAGAGTTCTCGGCCTTTTCTCATTGGAACGGCGAAGGATGAGGGGTGACTTGATAGAGGTTTATAAGATGATCAGAGGAATAGATAGAGTAGACAGTAAGAAACTTTTTCCCCGGGTACAACAGAGTGTTACAAGGGGACATAAATTTAAGGTGAAGGGTGGAAGGTATAGGGGAGATGTCAGGGGTGGGTTCTTTACCCAGAGAGTGGTGGGGGCATGGAATGCGCTGCCCGTGGGAGTGGTAGAGTCAGAATCATTGGCGACCTTTAAGCGGCATTTGGATAGGTACATGGATGGGTGCTTAATCTAGGTTAGAAGTTCAGCACAACATCGTGGGCCGAAGGGCCTGTTCTGTGCTGTATTGTTCTATATTCTATGTTGTTCTATGTTCTATGACATCTCTGAGATCTCCTGGCCTGGTCTCTTCCTTCTGAATAAAGGTAATGAGGTCACACAATGGTGCTAATAACGCTTCCTTTCCATATTTTAGTGCTTCAGCAAGGATTCCATCTGCTCCTGATGCTTTGACATTCCTTCACTATCTAAAGGCCTTCTTTGGTTTTGAGGTTGTATTGAAATGGCAGTGGACACCGTGTTGTGAGCGGGAGTCGAGGAAGTTCTTCTCGACTACAGGAGACCTTCAACATGCTCCTTCCAGTGCATGTCAACCACCACTTGTTTTAACAGGTGTTCATTTCTCCTCATGCCGCACTAGATGCTGGATTAATTTGCCAACAGTGAAGGAATCCATAGAAGTGCTGGTGAGGGTGGCATCATTTGTGAACACCAAAGCTCTATCCTCAGAAGGATGGCATGGTGGCTCAGTGGTTAGCAGTGCTGCCTCACAGTGGCAGGAACCCGGGTTCAATTCTAGCCTTGGGCGACTGTTTGGAGTTTGCACATTCTCTCCGTGTCTGTGTGAGTTTTCTTCAGGTGCTTCGGTTTCCTCTCACACTCCAAAATGTACAGGTCAGGTAAATTGGCCAGGCTAAATTGCCCAAAGCGTTCAGGGATGTGTAGGTTGGGTGTATTAGACAGGGGTTAATATAGGGTAGGGGAATGGGTCTGGGTGGGATACTCTTTGGGGGGGTTGGTGGGGACTTGTTGGGCTGAAGGACCTCTTTCCACACTGTAGGGATTCTATGATCAATGATGTCATTGAAAAACAGGGAGGGGAGACCCTAACCAGGTCAAAATAGCTACAGGAGTAGGCCACTCATCTCCTTGAGCCCGCTTCACCATGGCTGATCTGATTTCTCCTCATTCCTGTTGACTCATAGTAACCACTCAACCCACCTGCTATCAAGAATCTGTGTACCCCTTCCTGAAGAAGACTCAAGGACTCTGCATCCATAGTCTTTGAAAAAAGAGAGTTCTGAATATTAACCCTCTGTGAGAAATATATTTCTTCTCATCTCAGTCTTCTCTTGGTGATACTTTATTTGAAACACTGACCCTCTCGTTTTATGGACACCCAAAAGAAGAAACATCCATTCCACATTGAGACTCCTCAGGATCCTATTTGTTTGAGGTAAGCTGCGTCCTACTCTTCAAAACTCCAGTGGATCCAAGCCTCACCTGCATTGTTCCCTTATCACACAGTCAGTCCATTCTGGGTGTCAGGCAAGGAAATGGAGTAGAAGTGGGAAAGAAGCCATTCCAAATGATTCTCTGGCCAACACTAAGTGGATAAATATGGAACCAGCTGAGTGCAGTCCCATCCAGTGAGATAACCAGGCAGAGACACTGAAGAAGGATGACATTGTCCTTATCAATAAAATGTAGAGTTGGAAAAAAGCACAACAGGGGCAAGCAACATCAGAAGAGCAGGAGCGTCGATGTTTCAGGTAGGACCCTTCATTAGGACTGATACTATCCTTGTGTCAAAGGCAACGGATGGCTCCAGAAAGGGACAGATGACCTTTCTCAGTTTCACATAGGATGCCATTTTAGACTTCGGTAAGACCAACTCTGTGATGGGAGCTCAAAACTAATTGGGCAGGTTCAAACTTTGAGTCAGTGGAAGATGGAAAACAGGCTGATCAGATGGTCAGAGCAGCGGTAACTGGAATTCCATCGGGATATGTGAGAGTTAATGCCCTTGGACAGGACAAACAAAAGAGACAGTACATGATGAGCAATAGGACTCTGCAGAACTCCAAGGATTAATTAGAGGGACTTCACTGTGTATCTGGGTCCATTAGGATTCAGGACAGATGGATAAAGTGGTTAAGAAAGCATATGGTATACTTGCATTTATAAGCCAAGGCACAGAGTTTAAAAGCAAGATTGTTATGCTGAAACTGTACAGTGTTGTACTATATTCAACATTGTTAATGTCGAATAGGCCACAATTAAACAGTATTGTGTGCAGTTCTGGAATCCACCTTATATGACAATGTGATAGCACTGGAGAGTGTGCAGAGGAGATTTGCCAGGATGTTACCTGAGCTGGAAAATGTCAGTAATGAAGAGGGATTGGACAGACTGGGATTGCTTTCCTTAGAGCAGAGGAACTTGAGAGAGGACATGATTAAGATGTATAACATTATGAAGGGCATTGATAGGAAGAAACTTTTCCTCTTGATGGAGATCAATGAAAACATTGCCAAAGTATTTAGATGAGCACTTGCAAAGCTGAGGCAGGCAACGCTATGGACCAAGTGCTGGGAAATGGGATTAGAGTAATTAGATAGGAGTTTTTGACCAGCACTGATGCAATGGGTAGAAGGGCCTTCTGTGCTATAGACCTCTTTGACTTTATGACAATGGCTAATAACAATTAGAATTTTGAAACTCATTCTTTGTGATTCTTTATTTTTCTTCGCTGCGAGTGTTGGGAGCTGAGTCAGTCGATGTTGCGTTATTCAATCGGAATGGATTCATGCAGGTTAGTGGCACTGAGAACACAATCCAGGCAACTTGTGAAATTATATAACTCCTGGTAGACCCCGCTGCTCGTTGGATGCTGCCTGAACTGCTGTGCTCTTCCAGCACCACTAATCCAGTATTTGCTTTCCAGCATCTGCAGTCACTGTTTTTACCTCACATTGGTGTAGCTATGTGGCATGGCAGGATTTGTGGGGGTTGTGCTGAATAAAGCAATGTATTGTATCACCAAAAAGCGAAAGTC
Organism: Chiloscyllium punctatum; assembly: GCF_047496795.1. Taxonomy (NCBI): domain Eukaryota; kingdom Metazoa; phylum Chordata; class Chondrichthyes; order Orectolobiformes; family Hemiscylliidae; genus Chiloscyllium; species Chiloscyllium punctatum. The sequence goes on along the minus strand of NC_092747.1, from coordinate 11,480,454 downwards.
CTTCATATTTCCGCTGTCATTCACAATCTCAACATGTCCCAAAGGGCTTCCCAGCCGCTAAATTACTTTTGAAATGTAATCACTGGTTCAATCTCCGAAATGTAGCAGCCAATTTGCATCCAGCAATCTCCACAACTGTAAAGTGGCAATGACTGGGTCATCCATGCTTTGACATGTTGATAATTATAAACCAGGTCACCCAGATATAACTCCACTGATCGTACAGTTGCTCGAGAGCAAAGTCCAGTTTAACACCTCTTCTGCAAAGTGCTGCTTTTACAGCGCAGCACTCCCTGACTATTGCAGAGACATATAACCCTTGAGGTTGTGTTCAGTTGTCAGGACAATGACTGCGAGATCCTTTCTGTTATCCCAGTGTGTCTGTGCCACCACAACGGGAGGTTGGGAGGTTGCGTCACACGCCACCTTCTGGAATGTGCCTTTGCACAGGAAGTCTGGAGAAAGATGTAGCAGTTTTTATTAAGATTCATCCTGAGCAGCTCTGTGACACAGGACTCTGTGTTTTATGGTCTGTTGCCTGGGACAAACACCAAGACTAACATCAACTGTGTCTGGAGGACCATTGACATAGTTTGGTCTACCTGAAAGTTGTTGGTCTTTCAGAACTGGGAGCTGGCCCTGACTGAGTGTCGCAGACTGTGGCAACTTCCAAGGTCCAGGACTACATCCTGAAGGATGCAATAAAGCTTGGGGCAGCTGCCGCCAAGGCGCAGTGGGGAAAGACCACTGTCTGAGGTCTCCCTGCCAAAGTTAATTTCAGTTGAAATAAAAACCGAACGAGCTGTGGATGTTGTAAATTAGAAATGAAAGCAGAGCTGCTGAAAAAGCTCAGCAAGTCTAGCAGCATCTGTGAAGAGAAATCAGAGTTATCATTTCAGGTCCAGTGACCCTTCCTCAGAACTAACGATCTGGCTGGGGGAGTGATTAGCTGTTAATGAAGACTGTTGGTGGCTAACAATAAATAATGTGAAATGGTAGACTATGTGATAACAAGTCCTGGTGTCTGTGGGAGGGGGCTAGGCCATAGGGGAGTTCAGGCCCTAAAATTATTGAACTCAATGTTGAGTCCAGAAGGCTGCAGGGTCCCCAAGTGGAAAATGAGGTGCTGTTCTTCAAGCCTGCGCTGAGCTTCACTGGAGCACTGCAGCAAGCCTAAGACAGAGATGTTAACTGGGGATAGGGTGGGGTCTGGAAGCTTATGAACCTTTTTATGGGTAGGATGTAGATGTTCTGCAAAGTGGTCACCCAGTCTTTGCTTCTATTCCCCAACGTAAAGGAGACCACATAGTGAGCAGTAAATGCAGTAGACTAGATTGTATGAAGTGCAGGTAAAGTGCCGCTTCACCTGGAAGGTGTGTTTGGGCCCTTGGATACTGAGGAGAGAGGAGGTAAATGGCCAGATGTTACACATTTGGCAGCCTGCCACTAATATCCTCGAATAATCCACTGACTCCCACAGCTACCTGGACTATACATCTTTGCACACTGTTTCCTGTAAAGGTTCCATTCCATTCCATTCGCCCAGTCACATATGCTCTAACGAGGCCAACCACAACAAGGGAGCCTCCAAAATGTCCACCTTCTTCCTCAACTGAGGATTCCCCAGCACTGTTGTATACAGGGCCCTCAGCCGAGCCTGACCCATCCCCCTCACTTCAGCCCTCATCCCTTCTCTTCCCTCCCGCAACAGCGATAGGGTCCCCCTTGTCTTTACCTACCATCCCACCAACATCCACATCCAGAAAATCATCAGCGGCCATTTCCACCACTTCCAGCAAGATGCCACCACCAGACAGACATTCGCCTCCCCTCCGGGTGAATCAATACTTTGCTGTACATTGGTTGAACCCTTCACTTGCTCTGTTAATATTTCAGGTTAGCTTGCTTTCACATTCTAATTTCTTCTTCTTTTTGTCACTTTTGCAGGTATTGAAGATTTTCCCAATCTTCTCGACTGCCATTACCTTTTGGAACATTGTGCATCTTTGCATTTTCAATTTGATATTGTTAATGAATTCCTTGGTTGTCCCATCCTTCTTTCTCAATGGTATCTGTGCTGCAGCTCCATGCTGTCAGGTCAGTATCTGTATCAGAACCACATATGAGGCTAGTTTGGGTTCAGTTTCGATGTCTTCACTCACTTGTTTCCTTGTGGTTCTGGACAAAGACTACAGAAGCAGATTTCTGTAGATGTTGGGTCTTTTTGTCGATGTCAGTCTTCCATGAAGGATAACTTTTGAAAATGTATTCATGGGATAGAGGTATCAATGGGCTACCATTTCTTGCCCATCTCTAATTGCCAGAGGGTAGTTAAGAGTCAAACACATTGCTGTAGATCTGGAGTTGCATATAGGTCAGACCAGGTAAGGATGGCAGTTTCTTTCCCTAAAGACATTAGCGATCCAGATGGGTTTTTCTTGACAATCAATAATGACATCATTACCCTCTTAATTCCAGATATTTATTAAATTCAAATTTCACCATCTACCATGGTGAGAATCAAACCCAGCTCCCAGAACTTTCATAGAATCATAGAAACCATTGAAACTCTACAGTGTGGAAACAGGTTATTTGGCCCACATCAAGCTTCTGAAGAGTATCCCACCCAGACCCATTCCCCTTACCCTATTACTTTACATTTCCTCTATCCAAACAACCCTGAACACTATGGATAATGTAGCATGACCAATCCACCTAACCTGCACATCTTTGGACTGTGGAAGGAAACTGGAGCACTCAGAGGAAATCCATGCGGACACGGGAACAATGTGTAAGTTCCACACAGGAGACCCCAAGCAGGAATCAAACTCAGGTCCTTGGCACTGTGAGGTGGCAGTGCTAACCATTGAGCCACCATGCTGCCCTTGTTTGGATCTCTGGGTTAACAGCCCAGCGATAGTACTACTAGACCATCGCCTCCCAGTTGCCCTTGCGAAGGTGGGAGTAAGCTGCCTTCTTGAACCGCTGCAGTCCATGTACTGTAAGTAAATCCACAACGCCATTAGAGAGGGAATTCCAGGAGTTTAATCCAGTGACAGTGAAGGAATATTTCTGAAACAGGATGTTGAGTGGCCTGGGAGGGAACTTGTAGGTAGCAGTGTAATGCCATGTATTTGCTGCCCTTGTCCTTCAATCTAGGTGTTTATGGTCTTTGGTTTGAAAACCTTTCAAGGTATTCCAAGCCCTCTTCATGATTCCTAATCAATGAAGCTAGGCATTTCAATCTTGCTAACAGAGATCATTAGACTCCTTACAGGAGAGAGGTCAGAGAGAGAGTACCAGCATGGACCTTCCGGGAATAGCGGTTTTTCCACATACTCTGTTAAAAAAAAACCAGAGGAAAGCTGAACTCGGAGAACTGGCCACATCCCTTTCATTGTGCAAGTGTTTCTTTCAAAAAGCTTGAAAGCCTTTTGCCTGAGGCAGTATCAGTTAGCTATTACCAGATTGGCCCTAGAAGCCTTCAACCTCCAGACTTTTTGGAGTCTGTGTCATTTGCGATCACTCTGAAAGAAAAGCCAAGGACTGTGTAACCTTGTTAAAGGAGCAGCTTTGTCACACAAGGAAGATCACCCTTCTCTCAGAGTTACGAATCTGTGCGATTCACTGCTACAGAGTGCACCAGCGGTAGCAGAATCAATCAACAGAATCAAGAAAGAAATAGATATGTTTCTGATGAGATGTGCAATAAAGGGCAATGGGAAACAGACAGGAGAATGGAGGTGAGACCACGATAAGATCAGTCATGATCGCGTTAAATGGTGGAGCGGACTCAAAGAGCTGAATTCCATACTCCCACTCCTAATACATCAGGAGACGCTAGCCAGGGAATGCTTAGGACAACGTTTCTAGATCCCGCCGTAGTAAGAGGTTACCAGATTGGATACCATGGAGGGTTGCCTGATGCACATATTAGACTATCCTTTTATAGCTGTCATCTCTGCCCTTGGTTGAAGCTTCCAGCTGACTCAGTCTTGCATCTATCATTATCTGGTCATTACTGAAGGTATTAGAGGAATCATTTGGAAAAGAAGATGCTTGAGAAAGAAATCTTAAAGCAGAGAAATCATTGCACATCAGCTTCCCAATCAACACCTCTGAGAACTGGGTTAGGGTCACGATTAGGTTTAGGATTACGGTTAAGGTTAGGTTATGGCTAGCATTGGGGTTAGGGTAGGAAAAAATAAGGGCTCATTTTAAAACTGAATTGAAGCCTCTTTGTTAGGCCTGATAATAGCCTTTGTCTTTGGAGCTCCCTTCCCATACCAGTGGTGGCGAAAGAGTCATTGAATATTTTTTTGAGTAGTGTTAGATTGTTTCCTGACTTATGAGGGAGTCAAAGGCAATCAGGAATCGTGAAGAGTATAGCTTGTAGGATGGGGCATAACTACAAATTGAGGAATGGTAGATTTAAGACAGATGTCAGACACAGGTTCTTTACTCAGAGAGTGGTAAAGGGGTGAAATGTCCTGCCTGCTAATGTAGTTAACCCGGCCACATTAGGGGGATTTAAACAATCCTTGGGTAAGCACATGGATGATGATGGGATAGTGAAGGGGGATGAGCTTAGATTAGTTCACAGGTCGGCACAACATCAAGGGCTGAAGGGCCTGTTCTGTGCTGTATTGTTCTATGTTCTAAGAAAGTAGTGTTGTGGCTGCAACCAGAGCAGCCATGATCTTACTGAATAGCAGTGCAGATTTAAGGGGCCGAATGGATGACTGCTTTTCCTAACTTGTACATCCACATGTATCTTGACACATTGAAATATTGAATCAAGACTTCTGTTTTTCCTAATTCTGCTGCATCCTTTTTCGAGGAGAAAGTGAGGACTGCAGATGTTGGAGATTAGAGTCAAGAGTGTGGTGCTTGAAAAGCACGGCAGGTCAGGCAGCATCCAAGAAACAGGAGAATCGACATTTCGGGCATAAGCCCTTCATAGCCCCAATCTACAAGCCTCATTCCTAATGAAGGTCTTGTACCTGAAACATTGAATCTCCCGCTCCTCAGATGCTGCCTGACCTACTATGCTTTTCCAGCACCACGGTCTCAACCCTGCATCCTTTTTCGACCATTATATCATTATAACAGTTACGATATTCCACCTATACTGCCATTTAGGATTCACTTGCTAGAGCTCTATCTGCTGAGTATTTCTGCTGTTCCTAACAAGCAGAGCCACAGCTGACCAGGACATAGGTGTTCCACTATAGTTCACCCAATTTTGGACACTTTGGTTTTACTCACTGGCCTGTATCACTCAAAGATATGGGGTGGACTTGGAACACTAATGAAATATTTCTTTTTTGACAGTTATGAAATATTTAATAAATGCATGCCATTAACTTCTGCCTAGCCTGCTGACCTTTGTCTACTTTAGCCAACAAGATCTTGTTAAGTTTGTAATTTCCTTTATTTAAGTTCCATACTCAAATTTCTCACCCTCAAAATGAAGGTAATATGTGATGTTATGAATACTCTTCCCAAGATGATCTTTCACTATAAGACAATTGCTCGATCCTGTGTTATTGCACAGTGTTGGTTCTATTGACCTTGCTCCTTATAAAATTTAAAAGATTTTTAGGCAGGTATAGGAATAGGGAAAGGTTTAGAGGGATATGGGCCAAATGCAACTAAATGGGACGAGTTCAGCTTGGAAACCCTGAACAGCGTGCACGGGTTGGATCAAAGGATCTGTGAAATAGACAAAGTCTTTTCCCTGGGGTTGGGGAGTCCAGAACTAGAGGGCAAAAGTTTAGAGTGACTGGGGAAAGATATTAAAGGGACCTAAGGGTCAACTTTTTCACACAGAGGGTGGTATGTGTATGGATTGAGCTGCCAGAGGAAGTGGTGGAGGCTGGTACAATTGCAACATTTAAAAGGCATATGGATGGGTATATGAATAGGAAGGGTTTGGAGGGATATGGGCCAGGTGCTGGCAGGTGGGACTAGATTGGGTTGGGATATCTGGTCGGCGGTGGACGGGTTGGACCAAAGAGTCTGTTTCCATGCTGTACATCTCTGTGACTCTACGATTCTATGACTATGATTCTATGATTGCAAGTTGATTCTAGACAAAACAACCTTGAATACACTTTACCAATTCATCCTGAAGGCTGCAATGAAAATGTAATTGCCCAATGTGTATGATGATTAAAATCACTCATGATTATACTCAATAACAACATTTAAAAGGCATTTGGATAAATATATCGATAGGAAATGTTTAGGATATGGGTCATGTGCAAGAAAGTGATGTTCGTGTGGACAGACATTTTGGTCAGCACAGACAAATTTGGGCCAATGGGCCTGTCTCCATGCTGTAGGACTCTATGATTCTCTATAATAAGTTGAGAAATAAAACGTAGATAAGAAAGTTTTTTTTAAATTTTCTGGAAAGGAAGTTTTCCGGCATTGTTGACTTTTTCCAAAGTTTATTTTTATCAGTATTTGAGAAAAGCAGGCATTATACAGTACATACATTACCTATATAAATTCAGGAACTAGCTCGACTTGAGTGTGTCCAGTCATTGTATTTTTGACATGCCTAGACTGATAAATAAGATAGGCAGCCTGGTTGGAATAATGATGTGTTTCACTTCAGTTTTCAAAAGTTTCTCAAATATATACAATTGGAGTTATGGAATATTCCAAAATGCAAAAGAAAAATATGCCCCTGAATCAGGCATCAAAGGTCAAAGCATTCTGGAAACATCGAAACATATAAAAGAGGAGCAGGGTCATTAAGCTAGTTCCACAATTCAACATGATCATGACTAATCCTTTATTACACACCACACTCCCAATTTCTTCCCATACCTCTGGATAATTTTAGCCTTTGGCAATCTCTCCATTTCTCCCTTAAGAATAAAATCAGAAGTCACATGACACCAGGTTATAGTCCAATAGATTTACTTAAAATCCCAAACTTTTGGAGCACTGCTCCTTCATCAGGTGAAGTACAGAGATGTGCAGTGGCAAGGAATGTATAGCGAAGAGATAATGGCAAGGTAATTACAGGTGATTAACAATGTCAACAGATAAATACAAATCATGTAATTAGACATTCTGTCATGTGACTTCTGACTTTGCCCACCCCAGTCTAACATCAGCATTTCCACACAGAGTCACAGAGTCATCCAGCACAGAAACAAATCCTTTGGTCCACCAGTCCATGCCAAACATAATCCCAAACTAAATTAGTCCCACCTATCTGGTCCTGGCCCATATCCCTCCAAATCTTTCATGTATCCATCCAAATGTCTTTTAAACATTGTAATTGTACCCGTATCCACCACTTCCTTGGGAAGTTCATTCCACACATGAACTCCCTCTATGTTAAAAAAAATGCCTCATGTCTTTTTTTTAATCTTTCTCATCTCACTTCTCTCACCTTAAAAATGTGTCCTCAAGGTTTGAAATCCCCACCTTAGAGAAAAGACAACTGCCATCAACTCTACCCATACCTCTCATTATCTTATAAACATCTATCAGATCACCTCTCAACCTCCTATGCTCCATTGAAAAAGTCCCAGCCTATCCAGTTTTTTTTTATAACTCAAATCTTCTGCACCCGGCAACATCCTGGTAATTCTCTTCTGAACCCTCTCCAGCTTAATAATATCCTTCCTATAACTGGACAACCAGAACTGGAGACAGTATTCCAGAAGAGGTCTCACCAATGTCCGGTACAAACTCAACATAACATCCCAATGCCTATACTCAAAGGACTGGGCCATGAAGGCAAGGGTGCTAAGTGCATTTTTAACCATCCAGTCTTTATATAATCCTGGGGAAGTTGGTGGTGAGTCCACCTCTCAATCAGCTGCAGTCCATTTGACGTGGTTACCCACATCTGTATCATGAGACTTTTGCGATTTTATATTACTTCCGAGTCAGCACGATGTGTAGCTTGGAGGGGAGCAGGCATGACTTTTGGTGGTTCTGTATGTCTGCTGCTCTCACCCTTCGAGCTGGAAGAGATTGGGGGGTGGAAATGTTTAAACTGGCTTAATTTCTTCTTTAGTACATTTTGCCTTGCTGGCTATGCAGCAGTCATTATGTGCACCAAGTCATATCAGTCTCCGAGGCACACCTCTTGAATACAGTATGACTTCAATGCATTAAAAATCCCGCTTTAATTATTAATAGCTCACTACGTGTGGAAAATGACAACTATTTCAAAACAAAAACTGAAAGATTTAGTGACTATTATACAAAAAAGGTAAAATAATCTCACAGTAACTCACAGGGGAATGGCTGTTTAACTAGTGTTTATTAACAATGATCACTAAACAGTTTAAGTAAACTGATAGAAATTCTTTATGGGGCCCGATTACATTGAGGTCAAATAGTTTGCCCTTCGCTTTTTAATATATTCAGTGTCGTGCATTCATCTCTTGTACGCCATCTCATTTGTAACTTCAGGCATCAATGGATTGGCTCAGTGTTGTGTGTAAGAGCAAAGCTTTGTACTGCAGTGGGCTGATGTATGAGCTGTCAGGTACATGACCAGAATAGAATACTCCTGACATTGCTTTTATCACTTCCACTGCGTATTAATGAGAACAGAAGAAGAGGATGGGGAGAAAGTGAAGAAACAGAAAGCAAACAAACACAGTATTAATGATCTCCAAGGATGTAACAGAGGCGAAAAGGCACCACGGCCATTAAAAACCACTCAGTTAATGTTACTTCGCAGATTGCCTTCGATTGATAACGATGGGCATTTCAGGTTTATTTTCTTGCCAACCAGCACTCTCATTCTCTCTCCCTCCCTCTCTCTCTCTCAGACACACACACACACAGGGTGGGCTCTTTATAATTGCAGCAGATGTTTATCAACAGAGGGGAAGCTGACTTGGTGCTGGAGCGACGCTGTGCACAAGAAAGGGCGGCTCTTTGACTGCATCACGGGCTGCACATTGAACCTCGGTCTGCCTTTAATGGTCGCCAGCACTTCACTCCCACCAATTGCCGGGCATTCCCCAGTCAGAAGGCAACGTTGAACCTCCCTGTTGCACCTCCAATTTAGAACGTTCCCTCTGATTCTAAATCAGGCACTGCTCCACAGATCTGAGAAATGGAATAAAGTTTTTAATCATCTGACAGCGCCGTCTCCCTCCTCTGCTCAGCCAGCTTTGAAAAGATTTCAATATCTAGTCCCTTAAGTTGCAGGAGGGATAAGGCATGCTCGGGCTGAAATTATTTAAAACATTTGATTGGGAAGCTCCAGAGAAAGTATTTGCTGGATTGGAAACAAGGCGACATAATCTCATCGTTTGAGTTAGGGTTTTGCAGGAGGGAAACCAACAAGTGTTTCTGAATGTGAAGGGTCATGAGGGGTGGATGTAAGGGATGAAAGCACCTCACAGTTTCAAAGTCAAGTAGGAATGGGCTTTAAGGAACATCTCCAGGACACCCACACCAATGGCATCGGAGTTAATGGCCTATTCGCATTATGGTTGTACTATTAATGTAGAAACTCAGCTAATGTCCTGGGGATCCAGGTTCAAATCCTGCTTGAAGAATCTGGAATTAAGAGTCTAATGATGACCATGAAGCCATTGTCAGGAAAAACCCACTTGGTTCACTCCTGTCCATGAGGGAAGGAAATCTGTCATCTTTATCAGGTTTGGCCTACATGTGACTCCAGACCATCACCAATTTGACTGACGTTTAACAGCCCTCTGGGCAATTAGGGATAGGCAATAAATGTTGGCTGACCCAGAGATGCCCCATGAATGAATTTTTATTTAAATTAATGGGGCCTCAGTTGTAACATAGGTAAAAACAATCACTGCAGATGCTGGAAACCAGGTTCTGGATTAGTGGTGCTGAAAGAGCACATCAGTTCAGGCAGCATCCAAGGAGCAGTAAAATCGACGTTTCAGGCAAAAGCCCTTCATTAGAAATAAAGGCAGAGAGCCTGAAGTGTGGAGTGATAAGTGAGAGGAGGGTGGGGGTGGGGAGAAAGTAGCATAGAGTACAAGAGGTGAGTGGGGGAGGGGATGAAGGTGATAGGTCAGGGAGGAGGGTGGAGTGGATAGGTGGAGCAGAAGATAGCCAGGTAGGACAAGTCATGGGGACAGTGCTGAGCTGGAAGTTTAGAACTAGGGTGAGGTGGGGGAAGGGGAAATTAAGAAACTGTTGAAGTCCACATTGATGCCCTGGGGTTGAAGTGTTCCGAGGCGGAAGATGAGGCGTTCTTCCTCCAGGCGTCGGGTGGTGAGGGAGCAGCGGTGAAGGAGGCCCAGGACCTCCATGTCCTGCCACCGCAGGAATTGCAAAACCTGCACCCACACCTCCTCCCTCACCTCCATCCAAGGAGCCTTCTACATCCACCAAAGTTTTACCTGCACATCCACCAATATCATTTATTGTATCCGTTGCTCCCAATGCTGTCTCCTCTACATTGGGGAGACTGGACGCCTCCTAGCAGAGCGCTTTAAGGAACATCTCCAGGACACCCACACCAATCAACCACACCGCCCCGTGGCCCAACATTTCAACTCCCCCTCCCACTCTGCCAAGGACATGGAGGTCTGGGCCTCCTTTACAGCCACTCCCTCACCACCCAATGCCTGGAGGAAGAACGCCTCATCTTCCGCCTCGGAACACTTCAACCCCAGGGCATCAATGTGGACTTCAACAGTTTCCTCATTTCCCCTTCCCCCACCTCACCCCAGTTCCAAACTTCCAGCTCAGCACTGACCCCATGACTTGTCCTACCTGCCTATCTTCTGCTCCACCTATCCACTCCACCCTCTCCTCCCTGACCTATCACCTTCATCCCCTCCCCCACTCACCTATTGTACTCTATGCTACTTTCTCCCCACCCCCACCCTCCTCTAGCTTATCTCTCCACCCTTCAGGCTCTCTGCCTTTATTCCTGATGAAGGGCTTTTGCCCGAAACTTTGATTTTACTGCTCCTCGGATGCTGCCTGAACTGCTGTGCTCTTCCAGCACCACTAATCCAGAATCAGTTGTAACATAGTCAAGCTTGAACTGGAAAGATCTGAGTTCAAGCCCAGCTCCAGGACTTAATTCTAAACTTCAGAGCTTGCATTTAAGGAGATAGTGGGAGAGTTGCTGTGGTCACTGAACCCAATCCAGGACTGCAGGCTAATTTCTGGGGCCGTGGTTTCAAATCCCACCATTGCAGATGGTGAAATTTGAATTCAATTAAAACCTGGGATGAAAAGCTAGTCCGATGACCGTATAACCACTGTCAATTGTCATAAAACTCCATTTGTTTCACTCATGTCCCTGAGGGCAGCAAGGTAGCCATCCTTAGTTGGTTTGATTTATATGTGACTCCAGACTCCTCAAAGCACATTTCGCTCTCAACTTCCCGCTAGACAGTCAGGTTTGGGCAGTAAATTTTCATTTGAAAAAAATGTACAGAGGAGGCATTGCTTTTCATTCTTTGAGGATCTGGGAGTTGTTATCCAAGGGCACGCAGCATTTATTGCCCTGCTCCAGTTTGCCAATACAAAGGTGGCTACTGAGCTGCCTTCTTGCCATCACAGTTTGCATAACTAAATGGCTCATGAGGCCATGAACAATTCACCTGGGATCAGGAATCACTTGACGACCAGATCTGGTGAGGACAGCAGATTTCCTCCCCTAACGTGCAATAGTGAACCAGATTTTTTGCAACAATGAATGATTTTACAACAATCATGGATACGTTCCTGAATCCAGGCTTTGTTAAATGACAGAATGTATTCATTTACGGGCCAACCAGGAGAGGTCAGGATTTTGAACACTGTCAGAACGGACAGGCGACAGGTGACTGAATTTAAACACCTGGGCACATTATCCAGAAAGTTGGTCAACCTGAGGGGAGATCACACAGTCTAGGTGTGGGACTGGGTTCTCAAAATATGGATAAATTGACAATGCCTTCCTCAACTGGACTCCAAATTTTGTTATTTCCCTTCACAACTCCTTCAGCTTGGATGTTCCAATTTCAAGGCATTTTTTGCTTTCCAGAGATGGCCTTAACATCGAAACTAGAAGCAGTAGTTGGCCCTTTGAGCCAGCTCTGCCATTCAACACGATTGTGGGTTGATCATCCAACTCAATGCCCTGTTCCACTCTCTCTGCATACCCTCTGCCTGCTTCAGCTCTAAGAGCTATATCTAACTCCTTGTGTAAAACTTTAAGTGTTTCAGCCTCAACCAAAGAGAATTCCATTATCCTCTGGGTGAAGAAATGTAGTTTCTTCTCAGTCCTAAATGACCTAACCTGCACCTTGACTGTCCTATCATTGAGAACATCCTTTCAGCATTAACCCTGTCTAGTTCTGTTAGAATGTTATAGGGTTTTATGAGATTCGCTCTCATTCTACTAAACCCCAATGAATACAGTCCTTATTGATCCAGTCTCTCTTCATACGTCAGTCCTGCCATCACAGGAAGTGGTTTGATAAACCTTTGTTCAACACCCTCCATAACTGGAATGTATAGGGGTGGCAATATTAATCCAGAGAGGAGAATGTGAGGACTGCAGATGCTAGAGATCAGAGTCAAGATTAGAGTGGTGCTGGAAAAGAAAACAGGTCAGGCAGCATCTGAGGAGCAGGAGAATCGGTATTTTGGGCATAAGCCCTTCATCCTAGGTTTTATTGTCACATATACTCAAGTACAGGAGTACGGTGAAAAGTGTATAACTTTGCCATTCTCCAGTACTATCTTAGGTACAAAAACCCAAATGAAAGAAAAGCAACCCCCTTCGACACAAAATCCAAAGCAACCAGCCAAGATGCAAAAACCAGAATTTAAAAAAAAACAAAAACAGAACAGCAAAAAGAGTAAAGACTAGAAGAAAGAAAGAAACATCCGGATCTAAAAGTCAAGATTAGAGTGGTGCTGGACAAGCACAGCAGGTCAGGCAGCATCCGAGGAGCAGGAAAACCGACATTCCTGGTGAAGGGCTTTTGGCTGAAATGTTGAATTTCCAGCTCCTTGGATGCTGCCTGACCTGCTGTTCTTTTCCAGCCCCACTCTAAGCTTGACTCTGATCTCTGGCATCTGCAGCCCTCATTTTCACCATCCAGATCTAAAAGTCTTATCACCATAACGTAGTCTTATCTCGGTAAGTTTAAAAGTGGATCAGACTTCTTTTGAGCAGAACTATATGCAAAACAATTATATCAGCTTACCTGCAGCTATAATTACTTAGAAAATAATATTTTTTTTGCTTAATACAGAAACCTATATGTACTTTCTATCCAGCTTGGTCTCAATGGCAGTCTAATTGGAATACTGTGCTGTTATGAAGATGTAAGGTGTACTGTACCTTTAAGAGAGTTGAAAAGCCAGCGGACCTACCTGGCACAGCAAACTGTTCTGAACAAGGTAACAATGTAACATTTGGTCGAACAGTTAGAGTAGATAGGTTGCCTGGATATAAAAACAAATTCAAACTCAGCCAATCAGTTTAAACCATGCCTCAAGATACCAAACGCCAATCATGTTTGGATTTAGTATTTTGACAATATCAAAACCAACAAAACAATCCAATGTTTTGGGGTATGAAACTGGACATTTTGAACAGCCACCCAGTGTGGCAAAGAGTGGCAAAGAGGACTGTCAAGCCACCAGCAAATACGGACTGCCACAGAACTGCTCTCTTAAAGGTACCTTTATCTATCAACAACCTGTGAAACAGAATCCTTAAAAAGAAGAAAAGGAGACAGAGGACAATATACAGATGACACTTGGCAAACTGACTGGTTTTGAAGTGTGATTCTTGTTTTGTAAATCGTAATCAGGATTTTTTTATCAGACCAGTATTGTAGAGGTGAAGGTAAAAGACAGGTGTAGAGGAAGGATTTGGAAATAGTTGTCAGTTAATTATTCTCTGTTAGACTTTAAAAAATGAAATTGTTAATTTTTACTTTAAATAGTGACCTTTGGTATAATTCTTTGCCTCTCGAATTTTAACAGATTACAGGACTGTGTGAATTTTTTGTGTGTTGCTGGTTTAAATTAACAGAGGGGTTTACCCCATGTTGTAATAGTGCATACCTCCAAAGAAAATGTTAAAATTGGTGCAACTATTAGAATAGTGGGTCTCAATTTGTAGCGTGTTATGCCAATGAGTTGTAACAAAATAAACAAAATAACCTCCTGCCCTACCTCTTCATTCTGAAACCCACAGGGAATGTTTTGCCAAATGAAGGAATTCAACTGCACTGTTATTTCTTCATTCTTATTCTCTGTAAAACATCATTTCTCTATCAGTTATCAATGAGTATTAGGTGGACAGTAAATCATCACTTGAAGACTTAATTAATTTTGACAATCATTGGTCTTGTAATAAAACATAGCCGGTAACAACATAGCTCTGAGAGCAGAAGTCAGATATTGAGCCGTTCCAGCCTGCCCCAACACACATTAATGTCGTCCTCATTGTCCTATCTGTCAAAAATAGGCTTTTTAAAAAAAATTGGGATGGCATGGTGGCTCAGTGGTTAGCATTACTACCTCATAGTGTTGTGGATCCTGGTTCAATACCAGCTTTGGGTGATTGTGTGGTGTTTGTATGCTCCTGCTGTGTGTTGGTTTCCTTTCACAGTCCAAAGATGTGCAGGTTAGGGTGTGTTGGCCATGCTAAATTGCTCCATAGTGTCCAGTGATGTGCAGATTAGGTGAATTGGTCATGGGAAATGGAGGGTTGATGTGGACTCAATGGGCTGAATGGCCTTCTTCAGTGTTCTAGGAAAATGTTGATTCTATTTTGACTCCCTTGTCCATCAAAGCATCTATTGAACACCTTGAATAAATTCAACGATCCAACATCTACAGGGTTTATGTCTCACCTCAGGGGTTGATGGCTTCACAAGAAGCACCATAATGTAGCCAAACTAGTTGGTTGTCAATCTGCAAGTTCTTCCAAGAAGCTAATGGCAAGCAGTAAGAATGGGAGAATTTCCTGGTCAACCAAGTCTGAACAGCAGCTGCAATGCAACAGTCTCCCAAAGGTTGGGTACACAACTTTTTACATAAGCAAGCAACACTCCCGTTCCCAAAAACCATCAGAAAAACACACACACATGTAAACATACACACATATGCAGTCGCACATTCACACCCACAGATAGACACACACACAAATAGACACGCACACAAAGATACAAACACATACACACACATGCAGACACATACGCACACCCACATACAGACACATACACAGGCACGTAAACACATACACACACACACACACACAGGCACAGGCACACACACACATGCACACACACAAACACACACATACACAGACACACACACACATACACACACACATACACATACACATACACACACATACACACACACACACACACACACACATACACACACACAGGTAATTTTCTACATAAAGAAATTTAGTATGAATTCCCTGTTGGATTAATTAATTGCTATTAACCTGTTATTAACAACATCTAGTTGCAAAACCCACTAGTGGAAACATATCTCTTCTAGATATTCTATCAGAGTCTTAAAAGACTTCTTTTAATTATTGATCCATTATTAATGGTTCAATTTAAAAGGGATGACCTTTTACTGTTGTGCAACAAAAAACCTGTCTGTCAAAGAGTTTTGATGAACTTTAATTTTTGGAGTCTTTCAAGGATTAAACGAGGTAAATAAATTGGACATTACTTTGGAAGGAAAGAAAAAAAACAATCCCCAATTTTGTGTGAAAGGGGACGATGCAGAGATATTCCCAGTCTGAGACATGTTCGTATAAAGTCTTCAGCCAATTCTTTGGTTGTCTCACAGTTCTATACTTTAGGGAAAAACACTGGAACTAGAGCTGCCACCAAACCAAATTAAATTGTCAAAATTAACCTTTCAAGTATGCATCGGGATATCTTTTTAATTTGATATAAATAGAACGCACAATGTGGAAATGTCAAGTGATGAATAATCCTTCATTTCTGGTCTTAAAAATAGTCACATTTTAAAACAGCTGTATTCTGTTGTGGCTCGGGGTCACAAGGTTTACATTTGTTTGGAACAAATTAATTTTTTTTTGTTCTAGCTGTGACTGCTTTATACTCTGCTGACTGTTTAGATAAGCAGTAAGGCAGTATTACTGAACACATTGGGAAGGCTGGGAGCAAGGAAGGATTTGAAGTATAGATGTGGTTTTGATTAAATGATTTTCATGTGGACTTCCCAAAGCCTGTCCACTATCTACAAAGTACAGAACAGGAGTATGATGGAAATCTCTGAAATTGCCAAGAAGGTTCAGCTCCATCAACACTCGAGAAGCTTGACACTACCCAGCATAAAACAACCCACTTGATTTGCATCACATTCACAAGCATCCACTCCCTCCACCACCAGTGGAGATCACCATAGATTCTCAGACAGCACCTTCAAAACCCAGGACCACTTCCATCTAGAAGGACAAGGACAGAAGGTACATGGGTTGGCACAGTGGCTCAGTGGTTAGTACTGCATCCTCACAGCACCAGGGACCCAGGTTTGATTCCAGCAACTGTCTGTATGGAGTTTTCATATCCCCCCTATGTCTCTGTGGGTTTCCTCCAGGTACTTTGGTTTCCTCCTACAATCCAAAGATGTGCAAGTTAGGATGGATCAGCCATGCTAAATTGCCCATAGTATGCAGGTTGGATGGATTAGCCATGGGAAATGCAAGGTTATTGGGATAGGGTAGGAGGGTGGTTCTGGGTGGGGTATTCTTCAGATGGTCAGTGTGGATGGATTGTGTGTTTCCACGCTGTAGGGATTCTATGATTCCAATGTAATTCTGAAATTCTGCACAGACTTAAACTTAGACCAATGCTCAGTAGCAGCAGTGTGTACTATCTACAAGCTGCACTACAGACATTCACCAAAGATCCTCAGATAGCACCTTCCAAGCCCACTTCCATCTAGAAGGACAAGGACAACAGATACATGGAAACACCACCATCTGCAAGTTTCTCTCCAAACCACTCACCATCCTGACTTGAAAATATTTCCCCGTTTCTTGAGTGTCGCTAGGTCAAAACCTCATGACTCCATCCCTAAAAACACTGTTGGTGTATCAACAACACTTGGACTGCAGCAGTTCAATAAGGCAACTTACCATAATAAGGCAACTGATGGTGACTCCATCAACTTAGAAGAGTACAGGGTGTCGGTGATTTGCTCCATTAACAAGTATATTGACGACGTCACTGTGTCTAAGGCCATCACCTGTCACCCCAGCCAGAAGCCATGGATGATCACAAAAGTGTGTGCGTTGCTGAGGCCCTATGATTCCACCATCAGAGCAGATGACACGGTGGCCCTAACAACAATGAGGGCCAACCTGACCCAGGCCATCAAAGATGCAAAGCATGCCCATGCACAGAGAATATACAGCCACTTTCAGGACAGTAGCATGTGGAAGGGTATTCAGGCCATCACCAGCCACAGAATTATCTAGTTGTGCTGGTGATACCTCCCTCCCAGATGAGTTGAATAACTTTTATGCGCAGTTTGAGACATGAAATGATGTGGCAGTGAGGAAGCCCAACCCCCTACATCCCCCTCCCCCCCACCAAAGACCAGGTGCTGTGCCTTACCACGGCCCACATGAGGAAAACCCTATGCAGAGTTAACCCACGTAAGGCTGCTGGACCAGATAACATCACTGACAGAGTGCTCAGAGGATGCTCTGATGTACTGGCAGATGTTCTCACGGACATCTTCAACATGTCCCTTCCAACATGCTTCAAGGATGCTACCATTGTCCACGTGCCGACAAAGTCTTCAGTGTCCTGTCTCAATGAATAACACCCTGTTGTACTTCCACCCATCATCATGAAGTGGTTTGAGAGGCTTGTGATGAGGCATATTAAAACCCTGCTGCCCCCCCCCCTCACTGGACACCCTGCAGTTTGTATATCAACCCAACCACTCACAGATGATGCTATCTCTACCACCCTCCATCTGGCCCCCACCCCCCTGGACAAGAAGAATGCCTACGTCAGACTACTGGTCATAGACTTCAGTTCTGCATTTAACAATATCATTCCTCAGCCTCTGATTGGAAAGCTGAGTCTGCTGGGCCTTCTGTAACTGGATCCTGGACTTCCTGACTGGGAGATCTCAGTCAGTCCGGATTGGGAACAACATCCCCAACACCATCATACTGAGCACATGGGACCCCCACAGGGCTGTGTGCTCAGTTCACTGCTGTTCACTCTGCTGACACACGACTGTGCAGTGATACAGGGGTCAAATCATATCATCACGTTCACTGATGACACGACTGTAGTGGGTCTCATCAGCAGGAATGACGAGTCAGCATACAGAGAGGAGGTGCAGCGGCTAACGGACTGGTGCAGAGCCAACAACCTGTCTCTGAATGTGGACAAGATAAAAGAGATGGTTATTGACTTTGGGAGGGCACAGAGCGATCACTCTCTATTGGATATCGATGGCTCCCTCGTGGAGATTGTGAAAAGCACCAAATTTCTTGGTATCCACTTGGGGGAGAATCTCACCTGGACCCTCAATACCAGCTCCACAGCTACGAAAGCCCAGCAGTGTCTCTACTTTCTGTGCAGGCTGAGGAAAGCCCACCTCCCACCCCCCATCCTCACCACATTCTACAGAGGGTTCATTGAGAGTACCCTGAGCTGCTGCATCACTGCCTGGTTCAGGAATTCCACCGTAAGACCCTACAATGGATAGTGAGGACAGCTGAGAGGATCATCAGGGTCCCTCTCCCCTCCATTACAGACATTTACATCACACGCTGCATCCGAAAGGCTAAGAGCATTGTGGAAGACCCCACACACCCCTCACTCAAACTCTTCTCCCTCCTGCCATCTGGCAGAAGATACCAGAACATTCAATCTCTCACGGTCAGACTGGGCAACAGTTTCTTCCCCAATCCATCAGACTCCTTAACACTGTATGATCACACTCTATTCCATTTGCAATTTTTGAATGACTTTTTGAATTGCTTCTAAAGCAATGTTTTATGAATGATCATTCATTGTTGTGTTGTAATTTGCCCACCACTGTGCCTATTGTCTTGTCTTGTCAGGAATTACAGTGCTGTCTTGCGTGTTTTGCACTTCTCTGTACACTTTATGCTGCCCTGCGTATGACTGTACTTTTGTGTCGTCTGTGCATTCATATAGCACTTTGGTCCTGGAGGAACGCTGTCTCGTTTTGATTGTACCAGCTGTATATGGTAAAAAAGACAAATAAAATTGCTCTACTCTAATGTATCACCTTCTCCAGGACAGTGAACAATGAGGAACAACTCCTGGCCTAGTTGGTGACAGCTATATCCTATGAAGAAAGTTTTTGTAAATTGCTGATGCCTTTCCATTGGTAATACGCTTTATGGGATAAAGGTCAGTCCTTTAAGTTGACACTCACTCAATCATTGAGTGGGGTATTTATCTCATGCTTCTCATTTGCTTTCATGTTGAGACACATTAACATCTCACCTGGCTAGACTCTTCCCAGACCATTTGCAACCTCCTCCATCATGAGGTACAGTCATGTAACTGCTCTAGGATAGCAAGAGCAATTCAACAGTTTGAGACCACACTGATCACGCTGAAGAGTATCCCACCCAGAGCCACACCCCTACCCTATCCCTGTAATGCTGCATTTCCCATGACCAATCCACCCGACGTACACATACCTGGACACACGGGCAATTACGCATGACCAATCCACCTGACCTGCACAGCTTTGGACTGTGAGAGGAAACCAGAGCAGCCAAAAGAAACCCACACAGACACAGGGAGAATGTGCAAACTCCACACAGATGGTCACCCGAGGCTGGAATCGAACCTGAGTCCCTGGCGCTGTGAGGCAGCAGTGCTAACCACTGAGCGACAGTGGCAAGTTGTCAGAATTAATTCAATGCAGTCCACAGATTGGTCACCAGCTGAAATGAAGTGAGTGATATATGGGTTCGGTGAATTGGCCATGCTAAATTGCCTATAGTGTTCAGGGATGTGTAGGTTGGGTGCATTAGTCGGGGAAGTGTAGAGAAATAGGGTAGGGGAATGAGTCTGGCTGGGTTACTGTTCAGAGGGTTGGTGTGGACATATTGGACCAAATGGCCTAGTTCCACAGTGTAGGGATTCTATGTTTCTATGATTTTTAGATTTCTATGAGTCCAAGAAGGAGAGAGATCGAAAGTAGGCAGATGTGGGATCAGATACTGGACAGAGTAGAGGTCAAAAGAAGATTGAAATGGTCAGATGTCAGTGATCATAACTGCATCTAAAATGCAAAGAGTAACATTTAGCCAGAATTCTTCTTGTTGGAAACTGGGAACACCTTTAAAACTGTGTTCTCTTCATATTGCATACATAGTAGCCCCTGTGTAAAATGAGAACTCTTTTCACTCATTCATGGGATGAGGACATCACTGGCTAGGCCAGCATTTATTGTCCATCCCTACTTACCCAGAGGTTAGTCCAGACTCAACTGCATTGCAGTCACATGTGGGCTAGACCAGGCAAGGATAGCAGTTTTCCTCCCTAGAGGACATTAGTTTTCCCAACAATTGCCAATCAATAAACTCTTAATTACAGACGTTTTTGTATTCAAATTTCGCCATGGTAGGATTTGAACCTGGGTCAGCAGTCGAGCAATAATATCACTAGCCCATCACCTCCCTGTGTTAGTTGTGATACAATAATAACTAGTCTTTCACAAGTATAACCAAAAAATTTATTGGGTCCCACACTACTCTATTATCAATGCAGTATTTTAAAAAGTAAGTAGACATTGTTCTTCAAAGGAATGAAAATTAATTTTCAAATAGAGATGGGCAAGGGCACAACGGTTACCCTGGCAATGTGAGCTGCTGCCCATGGTCATTTGCCAAGAAGGTTTAAGCTGGTGATTGACACAGTATAGACTGCCAAAAAGATAGATTAACAGGGGGAGGTGGGGATAGAGAGAGAGGATCCCAGGAGTCAGTGACAATCTTAGAGTCACAGAGTCACTCAGATGTACGGCACTGAAACAGACCCTTTGGTCCATGCTGACCGGATATCTTAAATTAATCTAGTCCCACCTGCCAGCACCTGGCTCATATCCCTCTAAACCCTTCCTATTCATATACCCATCCTGATGCCTTTTAAATGTTGTAATTGTACCAGCCTCCACCACTCCATCTGGCAGCTCATTCCATACACACATCACCTTCTGTGTGAAAACGTTGCCCCTTAGATCCCTTTTAAATCTTTCCCCTCTCACCTTAAACCTGTGTCCTCTAGTTTTAGACTCCCCCATCCCAGGGAAATAAAAAAAAAGATCTTGACCATTTACCCCATCCATGCATCTCATGATTTTATAAACATCTATGAAGTCACCGCTTAGCCTCAGATGCTCCTGGAAAAACTGCCCCAGCCTGTTCAACCTCTCCTACTATGTCTATTTACAAGGTTCAAATCAGCACTCTTCTCCTTCTTAATCATCAACCCCACCCCCCTCCCCAGATCAAGGATTATTTGCTTCCAACAGGTTCTAAGATGGCTGATTTGCATGATGCACAGACATTGTCACATACTAAGCAGTGGCGTTGGAGGGTCAGGTAGATAGATGTACATTCTAGGAGCAGCGTTAGTTGTTTTAAGGCAAAATACTGTCTTGAGTAACAAGACACTCAGTTCATGAGTGAAGACTTCAGTCACTTCACCAAAGATTGGTAAATTAAACACCTCATGTTATCTCCATCCTGTCACCGGTCAAACACAAAGGCTGAGCCGATAGTGAGAATCGCCAGAGGATTAATGAAGAAATTGTGCAAATCTCACAGAAGGCAAACATCAAGTGAAGAAACATTCCTACTGAAAGCACTCATAGGTCAGTCATAGAACCTTTACAGTAAGAGACCCTTCGGCCCATCATGTCCATGCCGATCATCAGGCATCTATCTATTCTAATCCCATTTTCCAGCACTCGGCTAGTACCATTGTATGCTACAACATTCCAAGTGCTCATCTAAATGCTTCTTAAATGCCTGGAGGATTCCTGCCTCCATCACCCTTTTAAACAGTGGGTCCACCACCCTCAGTGACCCTATGACTCTATGATCACAGAGGTAAGCATCATCAAAGAATCTCTCATGCTAGACAGATAACTGTGAAAATACTATCATAATATGTATGACCACAAATGGACCATTTGACCCATTAAGGTTGCTCTCTGAGTGAAAATTTGTTCTCCTCAAATCCCTGCTAAATCTGCCAATCTTTGCTTATAAATGTGGCCCTCGGTTATTGACCCCACTATGATACAGAGAGGACTCTGCCAATCTTCCCTCGTTGTACCTTTACTCTTGCCTGTCTCTTCATTGAGCTAAGAGCCTGGACAACCCATTCAATGTCAAAAGCTAATCTCTGGAACTCACAATGTGATAAACAAGAGCCAGGAATGGAGAGGGCAAAGCCAGACTGACATTGGAAAAGCATATTGGCAGATTAGAAGCAGTTTGGATCAGATATTGACTCGCTGAAAGAAGACAGAGGGTGGTGGTTGTGGGAAATATTCATCGTGAAGTTCAGTTACTAGTGGTGTAGTGCAAAGATCTGTTTTGGGGCCACTGCTGTTTGTCATTTTCATAAATGATCTAGGTGAGGGCATAGAAGGATGGGTTAGTAAAGTTGTGGATGACACTAAGGTCGGTGGAGTTGTGGACAGTGCCGAAGGATATTGCAGGCTACAGAAGGACATAGATAAGTCGCAGAGCTGGGCTGAGAGGTGGCAAATGGAGTTTAATGCAGAAAAGTGTGAGGTGATTCACTTTGGAAGGAACAACAGGAATAAAGAGTACTGGGCTAATGGTAAGGCTCTTGGCAGTGTAGATGAGGAGAGAGATCTTGGTGTCCATGTACATAGATCCCTGAAAGTTGCCACCAAGACTGATAGGGTTGTTAAAGTGTGTTAGCTTTCGTTGGTACAGGGATTGAGTTTCAGAGCCATGAGGTCATGCTGCAGCTTTACAAAACTCTGGTGCAGCTGTACTTGGAGTATTGCATACAGTTCTGGTCACTGCATTATCAGAAGGATGTGGAATCTTTGGAAAGGGTCCAGAAGAGATTTACTAGGATGTTGCTTTGTATGAAGGGAAGGTCTTATGAGGAAAGGCTGAGGGGCTTGAGGCTGTTTTTGTTAGAGCGAAGAAGTTTGAGAGATGACTTAATTGAGACATATAAGATAATCAGAGGGTTAGATAGGACAGACAGTGAGAGCCTTTTTCCTCAGATGGTGATGGCGAGCACAAGTGGACATAGCTTTAAATTGAGAGGTGATTGATATAGGACAGATGTCAGAGGTAGTTTCTTTATTCAGAGAGTTAGTCAGTGTTATGGGCTAGGCCAGACCACTCAAAACATTCTTAAGCAGGCAGTCCACACCGTAACTTTGCAGTTTGTTTCAGTAAGTGTACAGTGAAAATTATCTAGATTAAGTTAGCTAGGCTAACTACCAGGTTTAAAACAGACAGAAGAATTTTTTCACAAAATTACAGAATGAAGCATAAGGAACAGAATAAAGAGCCCGATCAGAACTCAGTCTATCCCCCCAAACTAAATTTAAGTATGCTGTTCCAAATATACACAACAGTCCCAATAAGCAAACTCCCTTTAAAAACCAGTATAAATAGAACATATGCTTACAGGTTGAAGTTGAAAGGCAGAAGAGAAAAAGAGAGAGTTTCTACACAGCTGCCTGTTGAACTCCTCACTAGGTCAGACTGAACTAAACTGCTCAGCCCAGCTAGAGAGCTGACCACACCCCTTTCATTATACAGGTCACTTCTAAAATATGACCATTTTGGCTTGAAGTCGCATCTGTTTACATATAAACAAAAGGCTGCTCAAAATCCTTTTCATCTCTGTACCTAACCAGACTGACCGGAGCCCAGCCCGGTTTATTACCCCTCTGAAAAATATCAAGGGCAGAGTATCCTTGACCAAGCAACAGCTTTTAGAAAAAAAGGGACTATAGCTTTGTGACATAGGGATGTGGAACACCCTGTCTGTAACTGTAGTACACTTGCCAACTTTAAGGGCATTTAAATGGTCAGAAGATAAATATATGGATGAAAATTGAATTGTGTAGGATAGATGGGCTTCCGATTGGTTCCACAGGTCGGCACAACATTGAGGGCTGAAAGGTTTGTTCTGCTCTGTAATGTTCTATATTCTATGTTCTATGTTCTAGATGGATGTCTTTAAAAACTGTTGAGTCCCTTTGGAAGAGAAAAAACGGAAACTTGAAAGATTGATTGCACTGCGTGAGTCACTGGAGTCTCAGACTAAATAAAGACATAGCGTCACTGTTGTAAATAATAAATTAATTTGCCTGACTAGAAAAAAATTCATTGTCTTCAGATGAGCAATTTCTGTGAGAAAATAAATGGGCTGCCTGGCAAGTCACTTGAATGAATAATTAAACTTTACCTGAAACGGTTAATTTCTTTTTTTCCTCCGATTCAATGCATTGAATAATTAATTTTGTGCTTAAGAGAAGGAATAATAAACGAATAAAACACCAATTGCATTCAAATATTTAAATAATTCCTCCACTGCCTAGAAGTTACCAATTTACTTTTCATGAGGAGAAATAAAGAAATATATTGCCAAAGGAGGGGAATAAATTATTTTCAAAACAACATGTCCATTTAGGGAGTCAACTCAATTTTAAATCAATTGGCACAAAACAGATGGCATCAAATGCAGTCCTTACTCTGAGCATCTTGAGTTGTTTTGCTCTCTGAAAATCCCTCCTTGCCCATCTTGGCCTCTGTAGTGTGCTCTGTCTTTCTCTTCACTTCCAGTTGAAGCCTCTTGCCCATGCCCAGTTTTAATCACTTCTCACATTGAAGGCCATGTCTTCGATTCAATGTGTTCTTGATGTTGGAATTCACTCCACAACCCTGTCTACCTCTCTGGCCACCACTCCTCCTTTAGACAGGGTTGGAGGAGTTGAGCTACAGGGAGAGGCTGAACAGGCTGGGGCTGTTTTCCCTGGAGCGTCAGAGGATGAGGGGTGACCTTATAGAGGTTTATAAAATTATGAAGGGCATGGATAGGATTAATAGACAAAGTCTTTTCCGTGGGGTCAGGGGGTCCAGGACTAGAGGGCATAGATTTAGGGTGAGAGAGAAAAGATATAAAAGAGACCTAAGGGGCAACTTTTTCACACAGAGGGTGGTACGTGCATGGAATGAGCTGTCAGAGGAAGTGGTGGAGACTGGTACAATTGCAACATTTAAGAGGCATTTGGTTGGGTATATGAATAGGAAGGGTTTGGAGGGATATGGGCTGGGTGCTGGCAGGTGGGACTAGATTGGGTTGGGATATCTCGTCAGCATGGACGGGTTGGACCAAAGGGTCTGTTTCCATGCTGTACATCTCTATGACTCTATGACTCTATGACCTGCCCTTAGGAGCCCAGTGTTACAGTAGCTCAGACATACCTCGTGTCACTGCGTTTAACCTTCAGTGGTAATGTTGGCTTGAGCCAACTTCTCACTTGATTCTACAATGGCTGTGCCAGAAAGGGGTCGGAAAACATTGAATTGTCAGAGAACAGCAATCAGGAAAATTGCCAGTCGAGAACAGTTAACTCTATTATCCATGAAATGTTTGAGCGTTCTGCTGATGTAACATCATTGGATCAGAGCTCGAAATGTGGCCTCAACAAATCAGTTTTGGATTGAATTGAAGTCACCAGAGTCCGGCCAGACCAGACGCTGCTCTCTCATTAGAGAGAGAGATGACTGGCAGTGATTTAACCTGAGGTTTGAGAAGGAGAGTTCTTCATGGTAACTCAGCCAGTCTGGAAAATGACCCCACACAGTTGGCGTCATGCTGCATGCTGCATTTTGAGTGGCTCAGTGGTTAGCACTATTGCCTCACAGTGCCAGGGACCCCAGTTTGATTCCAGCCTCAGGCAACTGTCTGTATGGAGTTTGCACATTCTCCCCGTGTTTGTGTGGGTTTCCTTTGGGTGCTCCGGTTGCCTCCCACAGTCTAAAGATGTTCTGGTTAATGTATACAAAGTCAAAAATCACACAACACCAGGTTATAGTCCAACGGGTTTAATTGGAAGCACTAGCTTTCAGGTGGTTGTGGAGTACACAATGGTAAGACTTGGAATTTATAGCAAAAGTTTACAGTGTGATTGAAAAATACCTTAATTGTTTGTTGAGTCTCTCATCTGTTAGAATGGCCATGATAGTTTCACTTCTTTCATATGTAAATCACAAAACTCTTTTTAAAAGTTATATTCTCAGGTTAACTGTAGCAATTGGTGCTAGCCCAGATAATATGTTGAAGGTGTTAGCTCCCTGTGTGCTGTTGTCTGTGCCATAATGTTTGGACTGATTCTAATCTAAAAAATGAGTTAACAGGTCTTACATTGATTCATGTGGTTTTTGAGCAAAGTACAATGTAACTCAGCAACTACAAACTCGCCCCACAAATGTATATATGTGTGTGTGTATGTGTGTGTGTGTTTTTAAGGTGGATTGGCTGTGCTAAAATGTTCATAGTGTCCGGGGATGTGCAGGCTAGGTGGGTTAGCCATGGGAAATGCAGGGTTACAGGGATGGAGCAGGGGGGTGATTCTGAGTATGATGCTTTTTGAGGGCTGGTGTCGATCCGTTGGGCCAAATGGGCTGCTTCCATACTTTTGGGAATCTCTGATTCTATGAAAATCGCCATCTAACCGACTGAGACAACAGACCCCTATGAGGTGTGTAGTGACCTCTTTGAAGCTTGGTCCATGCCTCACGGTCATTGAAAAACAAATGAAACAAAGAGTTATTCCACAGTACAATGCCATGGGTTTGTTGCTCCTTTTCATTTTGCTTCTTTTTTATTTATCCAGGGCGTGTGAGCATCACCAGCTAGGCCAATGTTTATTAACCATTCCGAGTTACACATGAGAAAGCAGTGGTGAATCGCCTTATGAACTGATGCTGCATGTATCTCAATAAGCCACAAATGTAGACTATTGTCAAGATGAAGGAGAAAAATCACAATTCAATTCATAGCTTTCACTCAAAAAAGTTTTGTTTTCTGTTAGACGTGCTCACTGCGTATCAGTGAAAAGCCAATACAAGGTCACGTATTACCTCTCCAGCTGATATCGATCTTATGTATTACTTTTTTATTCATTCATGGGATGTGAGGGTCAGAGGCTGAGTCAGCATTTATTGCCTATTCTTGCTGTCCTTGAGAAGGTGGGGGTGAGCTGCTTTCTTGAACCGCTGCAGTCCGTGTGCCCGTAGGTTGACCCACAATGCCCTTAGGGAGGAAATTCCAGGATTTTGACCCAGCAACAGTGAAGGAACAGGGATATATTTCCAAGTCAGGATGGTGACTGGCTTGGAAAGGAACTTGCAGGGATTGGTGTTCCCACATATCTGCTGCCCTTGTCCTTCCAGATGGAGTGGTCATGAGTTGGGAAGGCGCTGATCAAGAAGCTTCGGTGCACTTCTGTGGAGCATGTTGTAGACAGTGTACGCTACTGCTTTTGAACATTTGCAGTGGATGGAGTGGATGTTTGTGAATCTGGTGCAAATCAAGCGTGCTGCATTTTCCCAGAGCCTCCAACACACTCCTGGTTTGTGCCTTGTGGATGATAAATAGACTTTAGGGAGTCAGGAGGTGAGTTACTTGGTGTGGTATTCCTAGTCTCTGACAAGACCTTGTATTAACAGTATTCATTGTCAATGAAAGCCCCAAGGATGAGATGCTCCCTCTGACATAAAAACAGGAATTGCTGGAAAATCTCAGAAGGGCTGACAGAATCTGTGGAGAGAAAATCAGACTTCAAAGCTGAAGAAGGGTCACTGAACCCGAAACAACAACTCTAATTTCTCTCTGCTGATGCTGTCAGACCTGCTGAGATTTGCCATCATTTTCTGATTTGGTTTCAGAGTTCCAGCATCTGCAGATCTTTCATGTCTTTTTATCAGATGTCCCTTTGATCTGTGTGGGTCTCTGAGGCCTGTGCATAGCCATAACTTTCACAACCAAACGTTATCAGCATTCAGTGCTGACCACCGAATATCAAATCTCAGAGAAGTGTACAGTTTAGAGGGATTATCAGCCAGGATGTTAATAGTGTAGGATTCAACCATGGTAATGACTTTTAATGTCAAGGGGCAGTGGTTGGCTTATCTCTTATTGGTGACAGTCATAGCCTGGCATTTGTGTGGCATAAGTGTTACTTGCCACTTGTCAGCCCAAGCCTGAATGTTGCCCATGTCTTCTTGGATTTGAACATGGACTCTTCAGTATCTAAGGAGCTGGATTGAGGACAAGAACTAAGTGACACTGATGGAATCCAACCTAGGTGTCACTGAGCAGGTTATTGCTGAGTGGGTGCTGCTTGATGGCTCTGTTGATGACACCTTCCATCATTTTCCTGATGACCGAGAGTAGACTGATGGGGCGATAATTGGCCGGGTTGGATCTGTCCAACATAATTTCTTTAAGATTTGACATTCGGTTGTAAGCACTGAATGCTGATAATGGCCATTGATGTTTGGTTCTGAAAGTTATGGCTGTGCACAGGCCTCAGAGACCCACACAGATCAAAAGGACATCTAACTAAAAAGCATGAAAGAACTGCAGGTGCTGGAACTCTGAAACCATGGTGGCACAGTAGTTAGCACTGCTGCCTCACAGCGCCAGAGACCCAGGTTCAAATCGCGCCTCGGGAAACTGTCTGTCTGGAGTTTGCACATTCTCCCCGTGTCTGTGTGGGTTTCCTCCGGGTGCTCCAGTTTCCTCCCACAGTCTAAAGATGTGCAGGTTAGGTGAATTGGCCATGCTAAATTGCCTGGAGTGTTAGGTGAAGGGGCAAATGTAGGGGAATGGGTCTGGGTGGGTTGCTCTTTGGAGGGTCAGTGTGGACTTGTTGGGCCGAAAGGCCTGTTTCCACACTGCGAGTAATCTAATCAAATCAGAAATTGATGGCAAATCTCAGCAGGTCTGACAACATCAACAGAGAGAAGTTAGAGTTGTTGTTTCGGGTTCAGTGACCCTTCTTCAGCTTTGAAGTCTGATTTTCTCTCCACAGATGCTGCTAGCCCTTCTGAGATTGTCCAGCAATTCCTGTTTTTATGTCAGAGGGACATCTAATCCTTGGGGTTTTCATTGACAATGAACTATCCATCTGAATACTGTGGATACAAGGTCTTGTCAGAGTCCAAGAATACTACACCGAGAAACTCAGCTCCTGACTCCCCAAAGTCTATCCATCATCCACAAGACACAAGTCAGGAGTCTGATAGAGGCTCTGGGAAAAATGAGTTTTGAGAAGATTTGTAGCTCAGGTTGAGGTTTTGGGTGTAGGTTTGCTCGCTGAGCTGGAAGGTTCATTTCCAGATGTTTCATCACCCTACTAGGTAACATCTTCAGTGGGCCTCAGGCAAAGTACTGCTGATAATTCCTGCTTTCTATTTATATGTTTGGGTTTATTTGGGTTGGTGATGTCATTTCCTGTGGTGAAGTCACTTCCAGTTCCTTTTCTCAGGGGGTGGTTGATGGGGTCTAATTCGATGTGTTTGTTGATAGAGTTCCAGTTGGAATACTATGCTCCTAGGAATTCTCGTGCGTGTCTTGGATGGATGTGTTGTCCCACTCGAAGTGGTTCAAAAGCAGTAGCGTGCACTATCTACAAGATACTCCACAGAAATTCACCGAAGCTTCTTGGACAGCGCCTTCCAAACTCATGACCACTTCCGTCTGGAAGGACAAGGGCAGCAGATACATGGGAACATTAGTTCCTGCAAGTTTCACCATCCTGACTTGGAAATATATCACTGTTCTCTCACTATTGCTGGGTCAAAATCCTGGAATTTCCTCCCTCAGGGCACTGTGCGTCAACCTACAGGCCCATGGACTGCAGCGGCATTTTATTTTTAATGCACAGAACATACTGTGACAATGCTGTGTCTTTAAGAGGTGCGTTTTGACCTGGTTTCTTTTAGAGAGAGATTGGGGGACAAGTATCGAGCAGTCTATGAGAAAATAAACAACTTGTGAGGCGTTGGAGTTTTTGAAGTATTGGAGCAATTGCAGCAGCCTCTGTGGACATGGTCAATCTCTCAAAGATCCAAGAGTTTTAATTACCTTTCAGCAATTGTTGTTGTGGGCTTGAACAGGGAGAAGTTTTGTTTTTCTCCCTCTCTTGGTTACAACCAAAGCTGGCATTTCTCTTTCCAGGCTGCTGGACTGCCTGTGAGACAAAATCTGTTTTCTGAATTTGCCATTTTGCCATAGAGTGTGTTTATGGGATGCTGCTATGTTGAAACAGTGAATTAGTAATAGTTGCTGCATTTACTTTTCAGTGAAGTTTTCCAGTACCGTGAAGTTATTCTAAGTTCTTCTTTCTTTTGTTGTATTTTGACAATAATGTTTGAATAAATTGTGTTTCGCTTAACGTTTGACCAATAGCCTTGCATCTGGAAAGTGGCACTTCACATTTGCCTTAAAAATCAGAAAATATTAGGGTCTAGGCTGCCCTTAAAATACTTTGAAGGGTTCATCACAATCCCTAGGCAATTTACCACCTTGTCACGTTGATGCCAGTGTTGGAACTGTACTGGAAGAGCTTGGCGAGGGGAGCGGCAGGTACTGGGGCACACATTTTAAATACTGTTGCTGACTGTTGTCAGGGCCCACAGCCTTTGTAGTTTGCAACTCCTCCAACCATTTCGTGATATCCCATGGAGTGAATGACAGGCATCTGTGATTCTAGGGAGCTTCTGGAGCAGGCTGATAAGGATTATGTACTCAACACTTCTGGCTGAAGATTGCAGAGTGCTTCAGCTATCTATTTTGCCCTGAAGCGTTAGGTTCTTTGCTCACTGAGGATGAGGATATCTGTCAAGCCTTCATCTCCAGTGAGTTCTTTATTCTCCATCAGCTTTAACAACTGGTTGTGGCAGGACTGCAGAACCTAGAACTGGTCTGTTGGTAGTGGGAACACTCAGCTCTGTCTATCACTTGCTGCTTATACTGTTTGGTAACTTGACCACATTGACCACAGTTTTCTTTCTCGAATCAGTGAGCCAGACAAGGTTCTAGAACAATTGACAATGGTTTCACATTCATCAGTAGGACTTCAATTCAAGATTTCCGTTGAATTGGTGCCATGTTTCCAAGAACATTGCTTGTGTCTCTGGATGATTAGTTCAGTGACAATCCTACCATGCCATCCTACATTCATTTGGATGCACATGTTGCTGAATGGGCCATTGTTTGAGATTCTTCCTGGAATTAAGCATCAAGTATATCATGGTGGGTCCAAACTCACATGTAGGCCAGCTAAGGATGGGCTACCTTGAAGCACATTTTTGAACCAGATGGGTCTTCACAATTGTTCATAGAATCCCTACAGTGTGGAAACAGGCCCTTTGGCCCAACAAGTCCACACTGACCTTCCGAAGATCAACCTACCCAGACCCATTCCCCTACCCTATATTTATCCCTAACTGACTCACCTAACCTACACACCCCTGAACACTATGGGTAATTTAGCACAACCAATTCACCGAACTGGCACATCTTAAGATTGTGGGAGGAAACCAGAACACCCAGAGGAAACCCACGCAGACACAGGGAGAATGTGCAAACTCCACACAGGCTGGAATTGAACCCGGGTCCCTCACACTGTGAGGCAGTAACACTAACCACTGAGCCACCATGCCACTCTTCTTTTATAGTGATTATTCAATCAACATTCAGCTCACTTTTTTACTCAATTCAAATTTGACCATTTGTCATAAGGTTTGAAGCCATGTTCCGAGAGCATTATCCTGGGGTTCTGAATGACCAATCCAGTGACCCTACCATGCTGCCACGGATTCCCCAAGTGCTGATAATTGTTCTTAATGTAAGAGCTTGCCTGCATGAACATCAACCAGGACAAAGCAGCCCACTTGATTGGTATCACATCCATGAAAAAAATCAAACTCCTCCACACTGATGCTCAGTACCAGCAGCAGTGTGTACCATCTACAAGATGCACTGCAGAAATTCACCAAAGATCCTTAGACAGAACCTTCCATACCCATGTTCACTTCCATCCAGAAAGATAAGTGCAGGAGTTATTTGGGAACATTACCACCTGCAAGTTCCACTCCAAACCACTCACCATTCTGAGTTAGAAAGATAATCACATTCCTTCACTGTCAGAGAATCTCTACAGTGGAGAAGGAGGCCATTCAGCCTAATAAATACACACGTACTCTACAGAGTGCATTCTACCCAGGCGCAACCTCCCATCTTATCCCTGTAACCCTGCATATCCCATGGCTAATCCTCTAGCCTGCACATCACTGAACACTATATGCAATTTGGCATAGTCAGTCCACCTAATCTACAGACACAAGGAAAACATGCAAGCCCCATGCAGTTGCCCAGGGCTGGAAATGAACAAAGTTCCTGGAGTCGTGAGGCAACAATGCTAACCATTGAGCCACCATGTCACTGGGTCAAAATCCTGAAACTCCCTCCCTAATGACATTGTGGGTTTACCTGTAGCAAATGCAACATTTCAAGAAGTAAACAATTCAAGACTGCAGCTCACCACTACTTGTCCCTCTTTGAAAGTTTCCAATTCTACTGTTCTTCACTCTGTGTCCCTGCATCATTTAAATAATTCACTACACTTACTAAGACCTTGCTCCACAAGCAATAAGTTCTCAGACGGTGCCAGAACAGAGTTTACCTGAGATTGCCTGTGAGATGAACTCACTGTGTGGTAACACATAGTAACTGGGTTCACACATGAACTCAACGGCAAAAGTTTCACCAAGTTGATACCTCACTAACAAACAAGAACCTCTGAAATTAAAGAAAAAAAATGAAGGAAGATGGCTAAATTCCTGGCTGTGTAACACTCACTCACCCATGAATATAAATTTAAAAAATATAGCTTCCAATGCAACACAAAGACAGTTTCCATTATGATAAGTTATGGTGCAAAACCTGAAAGTGATGAAGCAGTTCGGAATTCCTCAGCATTGTTATTATACAGTGACAGCACCTTCTATTTGCTCTGACAGTGAAGGAATTTGTTTTCATTTATCCTGCAAAACAAATTTCCATAATCATTTGTGACAAAATGCCATAAGTGTATGTTCTTTTTTTTTGTGGGCTGGTCATTTCTGTAACTCTGCCGGGTAGAAAATCAGAAAAAAACAGACGCACTTTATTTATTCTGATTCCTCTGGCATGATCAGCTTTCATGTTCCTGCCTCCTAGGCTTCCTTTGTTCAAAGCAAGATCCAGAGGATGCCGAAAATCTGAAATGGCGAAGGGAAACTCAGCAAGCCTGGCAGCACCTGTGGAGGGAGAAACAGAGTTAGTGTATCAAGTCCAGAAAGACTCTCCTTTAAGACCGTTCTGAAGAGGAGGCACGTTGGTCTCAAAAGGTCAGACCAAGGTTTTGGATGACCTATGTGACTCACGTTTTTTTTTGAAACATAAGAATAGAATCCTTAGTGTGGAAGCAGGTCCTTGGACCCAACTCACCCACAACAGCCTGCCGAAGAGTAACCCATCCAGACCCATTCCCCTACCCTGAATTTACTCCTGACTAATGCACCTAACCTACACATCCCTGGACACAATGGGCAATTCAGCATGGTCAATCCACCCGAACCTGCACATCTTTGGACTATGGGAGGAAACCCACACAGACATGGGGAGAACATGCAAACCCCATACAGACAGTTGCTGGGATTGAACCCTTGTTGTAGGATACTGTGAGGCAGTAGTGCTAACCACTGAGCCACCATGATTGCCTAAAGCACCTTATGACACTTGATCATTTAAAAGGTGCTTATATATATGAATTGTTGTTGAGACCTTGATAAATATTTCTTGCTTCCCCATCTCTCCCACACCAGTCCACCTTTCCTTCCCCCCCCCTTCTTTCTGATTATTGCTTCCTCTCAGCATTCATTGCCCATCCCTAATTGCCCCAGAGGGCAGTTAAGAGTCAACCACATTGCTGTAGGTCTGAAGTTGCATGTAGGCCAGATAGGTAAGGATGGCAGTTTCCTTCCCTAAAGAACGTGAGTGAGCCAGATGGTTTTTTTCCAACAATCAGCAATAGATTCATGGCCATCATTAGACTCTTAATTCCAGATTTCTATTGAACTCAAATTCTACCATCCACCATATCAAAATTCAAACCTGGGTCCCTGGAATATTACCTGGGTGTCTGGATTAATAGTCATGAAGTGATAAAGTTAAAAATCACACAACACCAGGTTAAAATCCAACAGGTTTAACTGGAAGCACTAGCTTTCGGAGCGCTGCTCCTTCATCAGGTGGTTGTGGAGCAATGCTCCAAAAGCTAGTGCTTCCAGTTAAACCTGTTGGACTATAACCTGGTATTGTGAGATTTTTAACTTTGTACACCCCAGTCCAAAACCAGCATCTCCAAATCGTGACATCTAGTGATTATATGACTAGTCTACTGCCTTCCCTCTGTTGTAGGAAAGGTTTCAGAAAATATTATAAGAGATAAGATTTACAATCATCTAGCAAGAAACAATTTGATTTCAGATAGTCAACATGGTTTCGTCAAGGGCAGGTCCTGTCTCACAAACCTCATTGAGTTTTTTTGAGAAGGTGACCAAGCCTGTAGATGAGGGTCGGGCAGTTGACGTGGTATACATGGATTTCAGTAAAGACTTGATGGAAAATATTCAGCCTGGAGTCCGGTTGCTAGTGGTGTGCCACAAGGATCTGTTTTGGGACCATTGCTGTTTGTCATTTTTATAAATGACTAAGACGCAGACATAGGTTGATGGATTATTAAATTTGCAGATCACACTAAAGTCGATGGAGTAGTGGACAGTGTGGAAGAATGTTACAGGTTGCAGGGGGACTTGGATAAACTGCAGAATTGGGCTGAGAGGTGGCAAATGGAGTTCCATGCAGCTAAATGTGAGGTGATGCACTTTGGGAAGAATAAGAGGAAGGCAGAGTACTGGGTCAATGGAAAGGTTCTTGGTAGTGTGGATGTGCAGAGGGATCTTGGAGTCCAAGTACATAGATCCCTGAAAGTTGCCACCCAGGTAGATGGTGCTGTTAAGAAGGCATACAGTGTGTTAGGTTTCATTCATAGAGGGATAGAGTTCCAGAGCCGCAATATTATGCTGCAACTATACAAACACTAGTGCGGCCACACTTGGAATATTATGTACAGTTCTGGTCCCTGTATTTCGGGAAGGATGTGGCAGCATTGGAAAAGGTGCAGAGGAGATTTACCAGGATGTTGCCTGGTCTGGAGGGACGGTCTTATGAGGAAAGGCTGAGAGACTTGTGTCTGTTCTCATTGGAAAGAAGGCGGCTAAGGGGGGATTTAATAGAGACATACAAGATGACCAGAGGATTAGATAGGGTAGACAGTGAAAGTCTTTTTCCTAGGATGATGACATCAGCTTGTACGAGAGGACATAACTACAAATTGAAGGGTGATAGATTTAAGACAGATGTCAGAGGCAGATTCTTTACGCAGAGAGTGGTAAGGGGGCATGGAATGCCCTACCTGGTAATGTAGTCAACTCAGCCACATTAGGGGGATTTAAGTAATCCTTAGATAAGCACATGGATGATGATGGGATGGGCTAGGGGAATGAGCTGAGAATAGTTCACAGGTCAGCGCAACATCAAGGGCCAAAGGGCCTGTTCTGCACTGTATTGTTCTATGTTCTACGTTCTAAGGTGCTTTAAGAGTTGTTCCATTTGCCACCCTAGTACAGACACAGAATTGTACTGTAACTGGAGTCTTGCATCCCTTGCTGTACGAATACAAAATGAATAACTTAAGGTGAACATGCTGGCTTACTTGGCAGTTCGGAAGGCAAATACAGCGTTCACATTCATTTCAAGAGGGCTAGAAAACAAGAGCAGGAACATACTGCTGAAGCTATATCAGGCTCGGTCAGAAGGCATTTGAAATATAATGAACAGTTTTGGTCCCTGTATCTAAGGAAGGCTGTGCTGGTGTTAGATGGGGTCCAGAGGAGGTTTACAAGAATGATCCTGGAGATGAAGGGCTTGTCATACGAGGAACAGTTGATGACTCTGGGTCTGTACTTGAACAAGTTTAGAGGGATGAGGGAGAATCTCATTGACACTTACAGAATACCAAGACACCTGGATAGAGTGGACATGGAGAAGATGTTCCCATTAGTAGGAGTACCATATCTAATGGTCTTCTGGTCTTATGGTAATAAAGTAGGATTGAAATCCCAAAGAAAGCTGGACTAAGGGTCATCATACACAACTGACAATAAATATAAACCAGAGAGTTTTGCTCTAGGATAAGGGCAAATTAGTATGTGAGGGACTCAAAACAGAACCAGGTCAGCAAGGCCACACAGAAGCAGGCTAGGGCAGTGGGAGGTGATGGCCTTGTGGTCTTACTATTATCCGGGGGTTCCCAGCTGTGTTCTTGGGATCTGGGTTCGAATCCTGCTGTGGAGGATGGCCAGATTGGAATCTAATTGAAAAAGACAATCACAGTGACCATGGGACGATTGTTGACTGTCAGGAAAAATTCATCTGGTTCACAAATGTCCTTTGGTGTCACCATGAAGGACGTTCCTTTAAGGGTTGGGAGGAATATGGGCCAAATATTGGCAAATGGGACCAGGTTTATTAAGGATATCTGGTCAGCATGGACGAGTTGGACCAAAGGGTCTGTTTCTATGCTGCACATCTCTATAACTCAATGACTTTACTCACGCGATCCCTTTATGTGCTGGAATTCAGAAATCTTGTCAATTTTCACTTTTAACATCCTCAATGACAGAGCTACCACAGCCTTTTTGTGGCAGAGATTTCAAATGATTCACAGAACAGCAAAGTTATGCGGATGCTGAAGATCTGAAATGAAAACACAAGGTGCTGGCGAAACTCAACAGTTACTGTGGAGAGAGAGAAAAAAAAAAGAGTTCATGTTTTGAGTCTGATATATCTCTTCTTTGGATCTCATTCACAGCCCTCTGAGTGACAGAGAAAGAAACAAGCAGCTTTTTCTTCTTCTGTTGTGATGCTTTGATAGGCAATGACACCCGACAGGAATAAAGAAGTATAGAATCTGTACAGGGACAACTAGCAGGCAAGAGAAACACAAGTGACAGCTGCAATACCTCTAGGCATGGTTGCCTCGGAGTTCTCTCAAGAGCGGAGAGTAATCAACTTCAGAGCTTGAATTCCAAATGGATTTGATTTGATTTGATTTGTTTTATTTTATTGCAGTCACGTGTACTAAAATACAGTGAAAAATTTTGCTTTGCGAGCAGTACATGCAGATCAAAGTATACACCCAGATGGAATGCTTTCTAGCTTGCATCTGAATTTCGTCACCCACCTGAGGAGACATGGGGCCACCCAGAATGCTGTTGCCACAAAAAAAAGAAGTGAGTTTTGAAGTTATGATCCTTCTGCCTGTCATTTATTATAAAATTACGACGGTCTTTTCTGTAATTAAATGCAGGGCATGAGTTACCCATTAATATGCAGCAAAGTATTTATTGCCTATAGTTATTGCAAGCTGTTAGAATGTATAAATAAAACAATGTATGCATTTGGGGCGGTAAGGGCAGGGGAACTTGTCAATTTAAATAAATTTAGTGCATGAGAAGCATTCGTAAAATAACATTGGGAAACAAATGCATTTCATTTCATTTTGTACACATCCTGCTTAAAGGTGCCAGCGAGTTTCCCAATTAAATATTGCGATGGATGTATTAATGAAACAAGCTGATGATATTTCATACGCTTTATTATTGTAATCTGAAGAGAACTCGCAAGGAACATGAACTCACTTAGGGTAGCAATTATCAGCCACAATCCCATTGAATGGCACAGCAGGCTTGAGAGGCTGAATGGTCTAGTCCAACTCCAATTTCTTATGGTTTTATATGTACTCATACATTTTTAAAATGCCTCGGCAGTCATTAGGGTCCCCTACTCCTTGTCCCTCAGCCCCTGTCTTCAGGGTGGACACCATCTGCCCTACGAGACATTGGTGAAGTAACTTTTGGAATACTACATTCAATTCTGGTCACTCTGCTACAGGAAGGATGTTGTTAAAACTAGAAAGAGTGCAGAAAAAAATTTACAAGGATGTTGCCAGAGCTGGAGGGTTTGAGTTATAAGGAGAGGCTGGATAAGCTGAGACATTTCTCCTTCCAGAGGTTTATAAAATCACAAGGAGCATAAATATGGTGAAGAGCCAAGGTCTTTTTCTTAATGTGGGGGAGTTCAAAACTAGAGGGACTAGGTTAAAAGTGAGAGGGGAAAGATTTAAAAGGGACTTGGGGGCAATTTTTTCACACAGAGAATGGTGTATGTATGGAACAACAGAGGAAGTAGTGGAGATGGATACAATCACAACATTTAAAAGACATTTGGCCAGGTACATGAGCAGGAGGGGTTGAGAGAAGTATGGGCGACAAACAGGTAAATGGGAATAGTTACATCTAGGAAACCTGGTCAGCATGGACGATTTGGAGTGAAGGGTCTGTTTCTGTGCTGTATGACTCGATGACTCCATTTTCCTCGCTGCAATCGATTCTGATCAAGTGTCACCGGCTTCGAAATGTTAATTGTTGCCAGACCTGCTGAGTTTGTCCAGGAATTTCTGTTTCTGCTTGGTTTGCAGCCTTGTTTCTGACCCCCTACATTTGTGTATTCAAGCCTCACACAATACGGCAAGCTTTTTATTAATCAGCACCTAGGGGACCAGGAGTGTACCAGTTAATGAAATATTCCAATTGATCAAAAGGTCTGCATAATCAATGTAAAAATGTACAGTAAGTAATAGAAATACAGGGGGTATGTGCATCACTGTTATATTTTACTTACAGCATACATCACTTAAATAATCATGCAACTTTGCCTTAAGTAAAGCTTATTGGGCAAGGGCCTTCAATTCACAGTTAGATTAGATTCCCTACAGTGTGGAAACAGGCCCTTTAACTCAACACGTCCACACCAACCCTCTGAAAAGTAACCCACCCACACCCATTCCCCTACCCTATATTTACCCCTGACTAACACTATGGGCAATTTAGCATGGCCAATTCAGCTGACGCGCACATCTTTAGATTGTGGGAGGAAACCCAAGAAGGCACAAGGAGAACAACACAGGGAGAGCAAACACCACACAGACAGTCAACCGAGGCAGGAATTGAACTCGGGCCCCTGGTGCTGTGAGGCAGTAGTGCTAATCACTGAGCGACCATGCCACCCTGTACACCATTTGGTATAAAAGGTCATAAAAACACAGGAGAAAGTGCAACAAAAAAACCAGGATGGGACAAAGACTGAGATATGATTGATATCTGGAAAAACTAAGCAAGTTGCTTGTGAATATTCCTTTAAGAAACTTTGAGGTGATGTTTATTTTAAGGAGCTTTAAAAGTTCAAATGGGTCAAACAGGACAGACTTGGAGAAAATTTCCATAAGATTCTAAGACATGGGAGTGGAGCTAGGCCATTCAGCCCATCAAGACTGCTACCCCATTCGTGACTGATCCGATAATCCTCAACTCTATTTTCTTGCCTTTTCCTTATAACCTTTTCTCTTATGAGAAGACCCAAAGCTCCAGGAAATGAAATTCTAACAGAGAAATAAGGAGAAATATCTTCACTCAGGGTGTCCATTCTGTGAAGTCACTCCCATGGGGCAGTCAGGAAGTGGGCAATAAAACGTGCAACTCCCGTGTCCCATGACAGACAGTATTGATAAAGAAGTGGTTCAGGTAAATAGCTTAGGTATCTTGGAAATGAAACTTAAGAATACGTGAGAGAAAAGGGAATAGGAAGATACCTGTACACTGAAATTATGCAAATATAAAATCATATGGAATACAAACACCAACATAGTGCTAGTTGAGCAGAGTGATCCATTCAGAATGCTTACAGTGTGGAAGCATGCCATTCAGGCAATCAAAGCAACTCCGACCCTCCAACAAGCATCCCACCCAGACCCACCCCAACTCTGCATTATTCCATGGCTAGCCCACCTAGGGTGCATATCCCTGGACACTATGGGCAATTTCGCACAACCAATCCACCCTAACCTGCTTATCTTTGGACTGCAGGAGGAAGCCGGAGCACCCACAGGAAACCCACACAGATATAGGAAGAACATGCAAACTCCACACAGTCACCCAAGGCTGGAATTGAACTCAGATCTGTGATGCTGTGAGATTGCAGTAATAATCACCGAGTCACTGTGCCGCCTATGTACCCTGCTTCTTCAATGCAAGCATTGGAGACAATCCAATGAAGGGCCACTTGGCTGATACCAGACACTGATAGACTGCCTTACAGTGAGAGATTGAGAGATCAGGCCTACTCTTTGGATTTCAGAAGAATGAGAAGCTACCTCAATGAAACATATCAGATTTTTCGGGGACTTGACAGGGTGAATGCAGAAAGGTTGTCTCCTCTTGTGGGAAAGTCTAGGACCAGAAGCTACAATCTCAGGATAAGAGGTTGCACAGTTAAGACAGAGAGGAATATTTTCTCTCAGAGGGTTGTAAATCTGTGGAGCACTTTACTGCAGAGGGCTGTAGAGGCTGGATCATTAAGCATATGCGAGGCTGAGACAGGCATATTTTAACTCAATAAGGGATCAAGGGTTATGGGGGAAAAGCAGGAAAATGGAGTTGAGGATGATTAGATTAACCATAATCCCATTGAATGGTGAAACAGAATCACTGGGTTGAATGGCTTTCTTCTGCTGCTATGTCTTAATGTCTTACGGTCCTTTGGTCTTTTTTCTGTTAAATGGCTTCAAAGCAGAGATTCATAAATTCTTGATCTCGCAAGGAACTAAGGGCTACAGTAAGTGTGCAGGTAGGTAGAGTTGAAATGCCCATCAGCCATGATTAAACGGTGGAGTGGACTTGATGGGCCGAATGGCCTTAACTCCACTCCAATGTCTTATGGTCTTATATATTCCAGTTTACTTCCTGATTTCATATTGGGAGTTTTATTCTGTTGCTTTCAAGACTCTCTGTAATTTCAAGTTGTTGCATTACAGGTGGGAAAATTTCACATTGAACAATTTCTTCCCGTTGTGTGGAGGAGATTACATTTTGTACTGAACAAACGCAATCTTCTTTAATCTCCAATATTACTGATACATTGCCATTGAGCTTCGGTTGGATTCTCTAGCGCTCAAAATAACCCCAAATAAAGTCTTAGCGCAGTATGATCCTGCTCTTCCCAGCAACACAAATCCAAGTCTCTACCTCCAACACAATCACAGCTCCTGCTGACCATCCAACAACAATTCCTATTTATATAATGTAAAAAGAGGGAAATCCACTTTGGTCTGTATCAAAAAATCTTTGACAGTGCACCATGCTTTCAGAACAGCTGAACACAAATGTTTCTTTTTAAATTTACTCAGTGAATGTGGGTGTCATTGGCTAGGCCAGCATTTATTGCCCATTCTTAGTTGCCCTTGAGAAGGTATTAGTAAGAGACCTTCTTGGATTGCTGCAGTCCATGTGTTGTAGGCACACTCACCACACCACGAGGGAGGGAGTTCCAGGATTCTGACCCAGTGATGTTGAAAGAACAGCGATCTGATTCCAAGTCAGGATCATGAGTGGCTTGAAGGAGAACTTACCTTTGTCCTTCTCGATGGAAGAGTTCATAGATTTGGAAGCCTAGGTAAGTATCTGCAGTGCATCTTGTAGACAGTACGCACTGCTGCTACTGAGTGTCAGTTGTGCAAGGAGAGGATGCTTAGGGATGTGATGCC
Source organism: Chiloscyllium punctatum (assembly GCF_047496795.1). NCBI lineage: Eukaryota > Metazoa > Chordata > Chondrichthyes > Orectolobiformes > Hemiscylliidae > Chiloscyllium > Chiloscyllium punctatum. The sequence goes on along the minus strand of NC_092747.1, from coordinate 11,438,601 downwards.
AATCAAGTAAGCTGCTTTGTGCCAGATGATGTCAATCTTCATGAGTGTTGCTGGAGCTGCATGTGGACAGTATTCCATCACCTTCCTGACTTGAGCCTTGCAGATGGCAGACAGGCTCTGAGAAGTCAGGAGGTGAGTTCATCGTTGCAAGGTTCCTAGCGTCTGGCCTGCTCTTGTCACCACAGTCAAAGACCCAGGTTATCAGAACCATCTTAAACGAAGAAAGTGAGGTAACAGAGGCTAAAAGCTTCAAGGATGAAGTTCCAAAGTTTAAAGCCTATATGGCCAATGGCATGGCTGCCATTGGGCAAATAAAATTGAAGAGGTACATGTGCCCAGAATTAGAAGGCCTTAGCATTTGAGAGGGTTGTGTGGCTGGAGGACAGTACAGAGAAAGGGTGGATAAGGCCATGGACAGACTTCTAAATTCAGAAATCAAAAATACATCCATGATAGGAGTTGGTGCAAATGAGGACGAGAGCAGAAAATACTTTGGATGAAATCAGACCGATCAACGAATGAAGCTGGGAAAACACGTGGCCATTGGAATAATCAAGTTTTGAAGTAGCAAAAAGTGTGGGGGCAGTGACAATAAATGCACAGCCACTGGAAGTAAAGAGCTATTAAGCTGCCAAGTAAATAAACAAGGAATTACAGAGTAACAGCTACAGTCAAAGAGTCACAGAGATATACAACTCACAAACAGACCCTTCGGTCCAACCCGTCCATGCTGACCAGATATCCAACCCAATCTAGTCCCACCTGCCGGCACCCGGCCCATATCCCTCCAAACCCTTCCTATTCATATACCCATCCAAATGCCTTTTAAATGTTGCAATTGTACCAGCCTCCACCACTTCCTCTGGCAGCTCATTCCATACACGTACCACTCTCTCATGAAAAAGTTGCCCCTTAAGTCTCTTTTATATCTTTCACCTCTCACATTAAACCTATGCCCTCTAGTTCTGGACTCCCCAACCCCAGGGAAAAGACTTTGTCTATTTAATCTATCCATGTGCCTCATGATTTTGTAAGCCTCTATAAGGTCACCCCTCAGCCTCCGGGGAAACAGTCCCAGCCTGTTCAGCGTCTCCCTATAACTCAAATCTGGCAACATCCTTGTAAATCTTTTCTGAACGCTTTCAAATTTCACAACATCCTGTGATTCATAGGATCCCTGTAGTGCTGAAATTGGCCATTCAGCCCATCAAGTCCTGCACCAAATCTCAGTAGGGCGATCCACCTAGACTCAAACCTGTCTTTCTCACAGCCAATCCATTTAATCAGCATACCCTTGGAAACCCATGCAGACATGGGGACGACATGCAAACACCACACACTCACCTAAGGCTGGAATCAAACCCAAGTCCCTAGCACCATGAGGCACCAGTGCTAACCACAGAGCCACCCCTGCTCCCATTACTGCTTGAGCATCGTCACTGCCTTTGTTTCTCTGAGGGAGGAAGAGAGGGAGGTACAATGGAAGGATTGAAAGAAAGAAGCAAAAGAGGAAGGAAGGAATGAAGGAATGAAGGAACGAAGGAAGGAAAGCCAAAACAGTAATGCAATAATGATCAGACAATATGTTTCCATCTTCCTCAAGAGCAATTAGGGATTGCCCATCCAGGGACTCACACAGTCTGAGTGTGAACTAAGAAAATCAAAAGCAATATGCTATGGAAACCCATGCTCAGAGAAATAAATGGGTAGTGCTCTGGCAGCTTCCATGGAGAGCGAAATAGAGTTGCCAAGCCTCGGATGCAGATGGAGCCTCAGATGAATCTGAATTCTGAAAGACAGAGCAATTTTGGCAACAGTATGTCTAGAACTAATAACCCTGAAGAGGTAACCTCCTAACTTGCATGGTTGATCTTTCATGTTCTCAGAGTGATTGAATGATAAAAAGAACGGTGGTTCAGTGCAAGCTGGGGGTGACAAAGATCTAAGGGGCAGATGGTGGCAAATGGGGAGGAGCAAATAGTTACAGAACTAATATCTGCACCTATCCTTCTAGAGACTTTACGCAAGTGACACAAAGGGGGGTGGAGGTTTGGAACTCTCTCCCACAAATGGCACTCAAAACGTGTGGCGCTGGGAAAGCAAAGCCGGTCAGGCAGCATCCGAGGAGCAGGAGAGTCGATGGTTCGGGCATAAGCTCTTCATCATGAAAGGAGTTTGGGTGGTGACCTTATCACCAGGATACATCCCTGATGAAGGGGGTTATGCTCTAAACATCAACTCTCCTGCTCCTCGGATGCTGCCTGACCAGCTGTGCTTTTCCAGCACCACACTCTCGACTCTGATCTCCAGCGTCTGTAGTCCTTACTATCTTCACAGATGGCAGTCAACAATGGATCAGTTGTTAATTTTTTATCTGAGAGAAAAAGAATGATTAGGCAAAATTACTGAGGGATATAAATGAACATAGAGCATAGAATATTACAGCGCAGTACAGGCCCTTCGGCCTTCGATGTTGTGCTTCCCTGTGAAACCAATTTGAAGCCCATCCATCCAACACTATTCCATTCTCATCCATATGTCTATCCAATGGCTATTTAAATGCCCTTAATGTTAGCAAGTCTACTACTGTTGCAGGCAGTATGTTCCATGCCCCTACTATTCGGAGTAAAGAAACTACCTCTGACATCTGTCCTATATCTATCACCCCACAAATTAAAGCTAGGTCCCCTCCTGTTAGCTATCACCATCATAGGAAAAAGGCTCTCACTGGCCACCCATTCTGATTATCTCATATGTCTCAATTAAGTCACCTTCTTCTCTCCAATGAAAACAGCCTCAAGTCCCTCAACCTTTCTCACTAGACCTTCCCTCCATACCAGACAACATCCTTGTAGCTATCCTCTGAACCCTTTCCAAAGTATCCACATTCTTCCTATAACACAGTGACCAGAACTGCACGCAGTACTCCCAAGTGCGGCCGCACCACAGTTTTGTACAGCTGCGACATGACCACATGGTTCCGAAACTTGATCTCTCTACTAATGAAAGCTAACACACTGCATGCCTTCTTAACATCTCTATCAACCTGGGTGGGAACTTTGAGGATCTATGTACATGGACTCTGAGATCTCTCTGCTCATCTACACTACCGAGAATCTCACCATTAGCCCAGTACTCTATATTCCTGTTAGTCTTTCCAAAGTGAATCACCTCACACTTTTCTGCGTTAAACTCAATTTGCCACCTCTCAGCCCAGCTCTGCAGCTTATCTATGTCCCTCTGTAACCTGCAACACCCTTCGGCACTATCCATAACTGCACCGACCTTGGTGTCATCCGTAAATGTACTAACCCATCATCCTACGCCCCCATCCAGATCATTTATAAAAATGACAAACAGCAGTGGACCCAAAACAGATCCTTGCCATACACCACTAGGAACTGAACTCCAGGACAAAATTTCCCATCAATCACCACCCCCTGTCTTCTTTAAGCTCAGCACAGCGTGTTTTGGCAGTGAATTCTTTGTTATTCTCTCGTGTGATGTGGGCATCACTGGCTGGCCAGCATTGAATACCTGTCTCTAAATGTAATCATTGTTACATCATATCAGGCCCGAGTTGACTGGCAGTGGAACTGCACACAGTTGAATCAGTCTCATCCTTTCAAAGTGGTGGGGGCGGGCGGGAAACGTGATTGCCTGTTTCATTTTTGGTCTTGAAGTAAAGTTTAATTTTAATTTTATGGGTCATAATTACAAATGAAAACAAATGTCGCACAATAAATATGGCAAGAACTCACTGCACATGTGACTCAATTTACAAACAAATGCGTCTTTAAGAGAATTGTCCATTTAAAATGTGCAGGAGTAATCAGTAGCTCTCCATACAGTTCATTAAAGCACACCTTCAAATCAATAAACCACATCGTCTTTTTTTTAAACAGGATGGGAGTCTGAACTCTACTTAGGACAGCAAAGCAGACAGTTAACAGTCCAGCTGCAGTGGAGGGACAAGTTAATGTCCATTCAGAAGGCCTAAGTTAAACTCTTCACGGTGAAACTCGTTCACATAATGTCAATTCAAATGGCACTCCACAGCACTGTCTCATTGCTTGATTCTTTAACAGCAAATTGGCAGCTAAATCACCTCAGCATCCACTTTGAAATGTTGGTCTCACCCTGTTATCTTGGCATTCGATTAATCCATCTTTGTGCAAAAGCTGCCTTCTACGCATCCTCTCCGAAGGAAGAGGATTGCTCAACTGTCCGGAATCCAGCTCCACTGCAAGGCTGCCAGCAAAACTAAAGCAAGCAAGTTCTTTGCATATCAATATATCCATTTCACTCGACAGTTCTTGCCAGCTCTCACAGCACCCTTAAGCATCACAGCTGTATGTGTTTATCCCAGTAGATTAGAGGAAGTAAGTAACACTATGATCTTTAATCATTCTGGCAACAGAAAATACAAGACGAGCTGCAGAGAGTGCAGCTGTAAACACACATCGTGCAGGGCTCCCAGCTAACCAGGGTCTGAAATACTTCCCATTGTCCTCAGGAGAAAGAATTACCTTTCCTAGCAAACGAGCACAAATACGGTCTGGCCAATGTCCTCCAGTAACTTTCCTTTCATTTGTTCTTGGGACAAGAGCATTGCCAGCAAAGTCAATGTAATTTCTTCCCCATGCCCATGTTATCTACTTCCCCCACCCCCTGGCCAGTGAAGCGACGGTCTCTGTGTTGGACACCACTTCAAGAGTGCCAAGAGCCGCTAAGGATGCAGGATGCACTCTAGCAGTGGTGGGGTGGAGAGGGTTGGGGAGGTTTCCATGCCCATCACTAAAGGATATCCGCCAGCACCATTTGGCAAAAGCCAACAGACATATCTGCCAGATAGGTCCAGAATCCAAGCAGTGAGGGAACCAGCAAGAGGAAAAAAATCTACAAAAGCTGGTCCTCAACAGTCTCTGTGCCTATTGTGTATCTGACCAGCACAGTGTTGGCATAAGTGATGACCGCATCGTTCTTGTGGGGACATATTCCTGTTTCTGCATTGTAGGTACGCTCAATCATGTTGTGTGGAACCATCACCATGCTAAATCCGATCTGCCAGCTCAAAACTGGACATTCATGCGATGCTGTGGGCCATCAGTAACATCAAAAAGGTATTTGATCACAACCTGTAACCCCGTATCTTGGCATAGACCCACTATACCATGACCATCAAGCCAGGATCAATGGAGAGTGTAGGAGGGCATGTCAAAAGCAGCACCAGGCATATCTACAAATCAACCTGGTGAAGCTACAAAACAGGACCATTTGAATGCTGAACAATGGAAAAAGTATGGATAGACAGATAGAAGTGAGTTCATAAACCTCCGTAGTTCTGCCACCTGCAGATGTAAATGGTGCTGGATGAAATTAAATTACAACCTAGTGGAGGCGGCTCCACAATTACTCCCATCCTCAATGATGGAAGAGACTAATGCACCATTCATGTGGCACAGTGGCTCTGCGGCTAGTGTTACAACCTCATAGTGCTAGGGACCCGGGGTGGACTCCACCCTCAGTCAACTGCCCTGTATGGAGTTAGCATGCTCTCCCTGTGCCGAGAATGTGATGCTGGAAAAGCACAGCAAGTCAAGTAGCATCTGAGAAGCAAGAAAATTGATTTTTCAGACACAAGCCCTTCATCAGGAATGAGACTTGTGGGCCAGTGGGGGGGCTAAATGATCAATGGAGGTGGGGCTGGGGGGAAAGCAGCTGACAATGGAGGTGGAAGGTGAAAGTGATAGGGTGGAGCTTATAGGTGGGAAGAAAGATGGGCAGGTCAGGAGGGCAATGCCAAGTTGGAGGCTTGGAGATGGGGGGGGGGGAGGGGAAATGAGGAAACTGGTGAAAACCACGTTGATCCCGTATGGCTGCATGGTCTCAAGGTAGAAGATGAGACTTTCTTCCTCCAGGCATTGGGTGGTAAGGGTTTGGTGATGGAAAAGGCCCAGGACCTGCATATCCTTGGTGGAGTGGGAGGGGGAGTTGAAGTGTTCATCCACAGGGCGGTGGGGTTGGTTGGTGCGGGTGTCCCAGAGATATTCTCTGGAATGATCTGCAAGTAGGCGTCCTGTCTCTCCGATGTAGGGGAAACCACATTGGGTGCAACGGATACAGTAGGGGACATGTGTGGAAGTGCAGGTAAATTTCTGTCGGATGTGGGAGGATCCTTTTGGGGCGTTGGAGAAAGATAAAGGGGGTTATGGTGTGGGCGCAGGTTTTGCACTTCTTGCGTTGGCAAGGGAAGGAGCCGGGAGGGGGGTGTGGGCTGGTAAGGGGTGTGGATTGACAAGGGACTCATGGAGGGAATGGTCTCTCTGAAATGTTGATGGGGTATGGAGGGAAATATATCCCTAGTGGTGGGGTCTGTTTGTAGGTGACGAAAGTGGCGGAGGATGATGCAACGTATCCAGAGGTTGGCGGGGTGGAAGGTGAGGACCGGGGGGGAGGGGGTTCTGTCCTTGTTGCAATTAGAGGTGTGGGGTTCAAGGGCGGAGGTGCAGGAAGTGGAGGAGATGTTCTGGAGGGCAGCATCAATCACGTGGGAGGGGAAATTGCGGTCTTTGAAGAAGGACACAGTCTAAGATGCTCTATGGTGGAATTGGTCGACCTGGGAGGCGGAGGAATTGGGAATAAGTGATAACGTTTTTACAGGAGGCAGGGTGGGAGCAGGTGTAGTCCAGGTAGCTGTGGGAGTCCGTGGATATTTAGTAGATGCCAGTGTTGAGTCAGTTGCCTGAGATGGAGATGTAGAGACCTAGGAAGGGGAGGGAGGTGTCTGAGATGGTCCAGGTGTTCTCCTTGTGGTCTGCATGGGTTTCCTCTGGGTGCTCCAGTTTCCTCCCACAGTTCCAAAGACATGCAGGTTAGGGTGGATTGGTTGCGCTAAGTTACCCAGCATGTCCAAGGAGGTGCAGGTTAGGTGTATTAGTCATGGGAAATACAAGGTTACGGAGATAGGATCAGGGAGAGGGTCTGATAGAAATGCCCTTCGGAGGATTGTTGTGGACTTGCTGGGATGAATGGCCTCCTTCACGCTGCAGGAATTATATGAGGGATGAAAAATATAAGACTAAAGCATTTGCAACTATTTTTAGCCAAAAGTGCCCAGTAGATGATCAATTTCAGCTTCCTCTAGAGGTCCCCACCCTCACAGAGACCAGTCTTAAGCCAATTGAATGCACTCTGTATGACAGTGAAGAAATGGCAAGAGGCACTGGATATTACATGGGCTATGGGCCCTGACAACATTCCGGCTATAGCTCTGAAGACTTGTGCTTCAAAACTTCCTGCATCCTTTGACAAACTGTTCCGGTATAGATGCAACGCTGGCATCCTCTCGAAAAATTGCTCAGTTATATCCTGGCCACAAAAAGCAGGACAAATCCAACCCAGCCACTTACCGCCCCCTCAGTTTATTCTGAAACATCACCTTCTCAAGGGCATGAGGGTTTGGCACCAAATCTGGCCTTGCCCACACTCTATGAAGGATTGAAAACAAAACTGAGAAGCTGGTGGTGAATCACTTTATTGAACTCCATAGTCTGTATGGTGTAAGTACACTCACAATGCTATGAGGAGGGGCACGTTTCAGGATTTGGACCCAGTAACAGGCTCTATCAAAGAAACTCTGGCAAGTTATACCTTATATAAGTACACTACTGCCATTGTGGAGGATGTACACTGCTTTTTCATAGAGTCATAGAGATGTACAGCATGGAAACTGACTCTTCAGTCCTACTCGTCCTATCCAACCAGACATCCCAATTTCATCGAGTCCCTTTTGGCAACATTTGGCCCATACCCCTCTGAACCCTTCCTATTCATACACCCATCTAGATGTCTTTTAAATGGTGCAATTGTACCAGCCTCCACCACTTCCTCTGGCAGCTCATTCCATACCCGTACCACCCTCTGTGCGCAAAAGTTGCCCCTGAGGTCCCTTTTAAATCTTTCCCCTCTCACCCTAAACCTATGCCCTCTAGTTTTGGACTCCCCTACCCTGGGAAAAAGACCATGGCTATTCACCCTATCCCTGCCCCTCACGATTTTATAAACCTCTATAGGGTCACCCCTCAGCCTCCGACACTCCAGGGAAAACAGTCCCAGCCTGTTCAGCCTCTCCCTCCAGCATGGACACTCCAACACCAACTACATTCCTGTAAGTCCTTTTGGAACCCTTTCTAGTTGGGCAACATCTTTTGTATAGCAGGGAGACTGGAGTTAAATGCACTTCTTTGATGGTGTGAAATTATCTGAGTGTTATTGGAGTCATACTTATCCAGTCCAGTGGACACTGTGCCATCACAGCTTTGATTATGGAGGAAATGAGGACTGCACAGTTTCCTCATTTCCCCTCCCCCCACATTCTCCTAGTCCCAAACCTCCAACTCGGCCACGCCCTCCAGACCCTCCCATCACTGCCCCCTTCTGACCCCTCACCTTCTCCCTCACCTTTATCCACCTATCGCTTTCCCAGTTACCTCCTCCCAACCCCACCCTCCTCCCATTTATCTCTCAGCCCTGACCCACAAGCCTCATTCCTGATGAAGGGCTGATGCCCGAAACGTCGATTCTCCTACTCCTCGGATGCTGCCTGACCCGCTGTGCTTTTCCAGCACCACCCTTTCAGCTCTGGATTAGGCCTTGTGGAATGGGGGAAAATGTTGGCAATTCAAGACGTGAATTACTGGTGTGCAGGTGTGGCAAGAGTATTTATACGGCTGGTTCAACACAGTTTCTGGTCAATGGCAACCCCCAAAATATGAAGTCAATCCATGCAACCCAATGTCAAAAAGAGAAGCGATGGTTTGAGTGAGTCAGTTGTGTCCAGCTAACCTTAGCATCCTGAGAATGAAATTATAGACTGGCATTTCTCATTCAAAAAGGCAACACCTCATTATTGTGAGATGACAGCAACTTTCAAGTGAGACATTAAAACAAAAGCCCTCTCCTTCCCTCTTGGGTAGACAGAAACATTGCACGCTATGATGGTTAAGAAAAGTGGGTAAGTTCATCCCAGTGCCCTAGCCAGATTTCTTTACCTCCAGTCTACATGACTAAAAATTATTATTCCGAATTACCAGGATGTTGCTTGGTCTTGAGGGCACTGGCTATGAGGAAAGTTTAAAAAGACTAGGATCATTTTCACTGGAAAAACTATGGCTGAGAGGAGATGCGATAGAGGTGTACAAAGTTATGAGAGGCATAGATAGGGTGGATAGTCAGAGGCTTTTTCCCAGGGTTGAAGCTTCAATTACAAGGGAGCACAGGTGCAAGGTGAGAGAGGGAAAGTTTAAGGGAGATGTGCGAGGGAGGTTTTTCATAGGGAGAGGTAGGAGCCTGGAACACACTGTCAGAGGAATGGTGGAAGCAGGCACATTGACGACATTTAAGAGGCACCTGGATGGTCACATGATCAGGGAGGAAATGGGGGACTGAATAAGGGCAGAAGGTTTGTTTTTTAGTTTAACTAGGGCACAATAATCAGCACAGACTTGGAGGGCTGAAGGGCCTGTTCCCATGCTGTACTTCTCTTCTGTTCTTTGTTTTTTTTTAAAGATGAAAGGTAAAATCATTATTGTCTTACCAGGGGATAGGACTGCTGTCTCAGAAAGAGGACGACTGGTGGTGGCTTAATCTGAGGGTTAGGCGAGAGGAGAGGTTGTGAAGGAGAGTCCTTCATGGTAACCTTTCCAGACATCTTCATATTGTTATGTATGGGACTTTGTTGGACATCAATCCCTGGTCTGCAAATTGCCCGTAATGATTTTAATAAGGTCAGCCAGCTCAGCCTCACAAAATATGAGTTCCCTGCTTGGGGCTGCTAATCTGGTCCAATCAGGGAGACCTGGCTGACATAAAAGGTTGAGTGTCAGGGATATTGACACTTCTGTGCCTGACTCAGTGAGAGGCATGGCTATGGTCAAAGTTTGAAAATAAAGGTTGGTTTGTTAATAGAATACCAGCTCCGAAGAGTTTTGTCAGGTTTCCCATATTAAGACAGTAGCTGCACCTCAAATGTCTTAATTGGTTCTAAGTTTTGAAATGTCCTGAGATTGTGAAAGGTGGTATATTAATATACACCTTTACAAGTTGTTGTTGTACCAAGAGATACAAAATACATTATGTCAGCAACCTATAAAGGTCAGATAGTCATTGGACTATAGCTACAGTGTGGAAGCAGGCCATTCAAACCATAAAGTCCATACCAACCCTCTGAAGAGCATCCCACCCAATCTCTGTAACTCTGCCTTTCCCATGGTTAGTCCACCCAGCCAGCACATTAAGGGGAATTGAACATAGAAAATCCATCGAACCTGCACGTCTTTGGACTATGGGAGGGAAGTGGAGCACTCAGAAGAAAATCCACACAGATATTCGCCCAAGGATGGAATTGAACCTGGGTCTCTGGTGCTGTGAGGCAGCGGTACTAACCTCTGTGCCACTGTGCCACCCTGTTTAAAGACAGAAAATGCTTGGTGATATTTCTCTGAAGATTTCACCCCGAAATAAGAACTTGCCTTCCAAATGCTGAGTGACATATTTGCGCCACTGCTGAATTGTCTATTGCAGGTCCTGGAGTCACTTGATGTTTCATGTGCACGCTGGTGGCGGTGCTCAAGAACCAAGCTCATACAGCCATCTTGTGGCCAGGATTTGCAACTGCACTGTGACTGTTGACATGGAAAAGTGAATGGGAAATGCTGACACAGCAGCTCACAATGGCACTGTTGGATGCAATGGCAACAAACACAGATGGCAAAGTCTGGGACCTAAAATCCTGAGAAATTCAGCTGGTGAGAGGTTTTGCAGTTTTGAAGACCTGGAGAAGGCAAAGTTTCAGCAGAGGATAGCACAATTACGGTCTCTTATGGAAAGATACATTTCAAAGTCAGGAAGAGAGAATAGCAAGCTATGACAGCTAGAGAGAGTAAAATTGCCTCTGAGGTGGATAAAACAAAAGCTTCCTTTCTAAGATTTTGTTTTTTTGTGTTGCATTTTCCACAGTTGGATTTGACAGTTCTGTGGATGGAATATTTTTGCATTGAATGTTAGATTTGACGCTATCACTATCAAACAATGTTGCACTGTCAACAGCCTGGAAATAGTTTGGAGCTGCACTTGAAATCTGCTGAGTATTTCCAGCTTTTTCTCTACTTAGTTACCATAATTTCCAATCTATTTTTATGCAGGCAGTTCATTTGTGTTTCCATATTTGGGTTGTCACGATAGGAAATAATCTGTCACCAAAGGGAGGTCATTCAGCCCACAATGGCAGCTCCCTGTGGGGGCAATCCAATTAGACCTGGTGTCCTTTACTCTCCAGGGAGCAGGAGTCCCCTGACATATCTCAAAATTTGTTGTCTTTTCCCATCCGAATGAGTAATCATCAGACTAATGAGTGGCACTTGGCTGGCGTGTAGCAGAATGCAGTCTTGCTGATCACTCAGCTGTACTCCACCAGTACACATTCGCAATAACATCTGAATAGAATCACTCAAAGCAGCAATGACACTTTCATTACTCACTGCAGGAAGCTTCAGTCCAGCAGTTGTGTTGTAAGCAGTGCTGGGTGTATTGGCAAGATGCCAGTTTATACTGCATTATGACCGCAGTACGGAAACAGGCCATTCAGCCTGACAGGTCGATGTTGCGCATATGGCTTCCGACGCCCGTCATCATGTCTGTGCGGAGTTTGCACATTCTCCCCGTGTCTGCGTGGGTTTTCTCCGGGTGCTTCGGTTTCCTCCCACAGTCCAAAGCTGTGCAGGTTAGGTGAATTGGCCATGATAAATTGCCCACAGTCTTAGGTGCATTAGTCAGAGGGAAATGGGTCCGGGTGGGTTACTCTTCAGAAGGTCGGTGTGGACTGGTTGGGCCAAAGGGCCTGTTTCCACACTGCAGGGAATCTAATCTAATTTAATCTAATCTCACCCTGTCATCCATACCCCTCTGTTCCTTTCACCCTCCTGTCAATTTCTCATGGTGAGGTAGCGACTTGTCGGTCTGCGGGCAAGGGCGGCATTTATGGGCAAGGCTGGTGCAATAACTGCACAGAGGCTGTCACCAAGTCACCCATTATTTACATGGCACTGAGATTCCAGTGTTGCACAGGGTAGGTTAAACTCAGAAATCACAGGACTCCAGGTTATAGTCCAACAGGTTTATTTCAAGTCCCAAGCTTTCAGAGCACTGCTCCTTCATCAGGTGAAGTCACTTTATGTCTCTAAAGCTTGTGATTTCAAAATAAAGCTGTTGGATTATAGTCTGGTGTGAAATTACTTACACATGCTCAGTATACTGGCTGTGGTCAGCCAGTTCAGACTCAGTCCCTGAACTGAGGAATTTCTGAATCTCCTGTTCATATTCTTTTATTTTATAAAATGGTGCACATTACAAACACGGTTAACAATAAACAAAAAGCAGCAGTTCACAAAAAAAAACACAATTTTACAGGGTAAGGGCAGCAAGGCTAAATCCCAAAACCCCAAATCCCACTGTTCCGTAATCAGGGAGGGAGGACAAACCTCAAATCCCACTTTCACTCAGAGGTAACAGTAACAAACACAGACAAGACAATGCAATCAAATGACCCAATATCGCTAAATAAAAAACACCTGACACTGGTCCACACCACGTATTGATCAGACCGTCCTTGGCTAGCCTTCCTGCAGAACAGTCGTCAGCCTTCCAGTCTCTGGCCGTCCTCCGTACTGACTGACCCTCCTCAGGCCTCCCTGTTTCTATATTTTTTCTTTTCTTTTCTCCTTATGTTCCCCACACTGTTGCCTAACAGCAGTAGTGCTTATATTTTCCCCAGCACCTGTGTTGTGTGTATGCAGGTGTGAAACACAATGAAGAACAACAAGTACGTAAATCTTTATTTATACTCCCTCACCAGTTAGAAAAGAAACACCCGAGTGGCCAGTGACAAGCAGTGCCCTTCACATCAAAGGACAATGCTGTGTGATCAAACAGTGAAGGGGAGGGTAGGGACTAAATCAAAATAGAGTTGAAGGGGGAAATAAAACGCTCCACTCCCTGTGGTGCCCACCTCTCCCTGAATAGCTCAAGGGAGTTGATGGACACTACGTGCTCCTTCTCCAAGGACACATGGGCTCACTCCTCTGTTTATTTTTTTTTATTTTTTTTATTTTTTCTTTCTGTTACCTGTTAACAAATCGGCTCCGCAATTCAGCCAGTTCAGGAATCAGGCATCCCCTCACAAAAGAAGCAGAAACCAACAGCAGCAGTAACACACTGACCGCGGCCCAGCCAGCACAGAGTCAGTCCCCTAAACTGAGGAGATGCCAAATCTCCAATTTATATATTTTTTTGTCTTAATGTTTCCCCCCACACTACCTCTTAACTGCGGTAGTGCTTATATTTTCACCAGCACCCATGGTGTGTGTGTGTGTGCGTGCAGGTGTAAAACACAGCGAAAGACACAAAGTGCACGAATCTTTATTCAATTTCCACCACCAGGAAGATAGGAAAAAAACACCCAAGTGGCCAGTGACAAGCACTGCCCTTAATCATATATTAATTTTTTTTAATTTTTTTTTTCTTTCTTTTTTCTACAAAGTGCTGGGCCTGTTTATTTATTTATTTATTTATTTATTTATTTTCCTTTTTTCTAAACCCCCACACTACCGCAGTTAGGGGGTAGTGCTTATTTTTATCCCCTGCACCCATGGTGTGTGTGTGCAGGTGTGAGACACAGTGAAAGACACAAAGTGCACGAATCTTTATTCAATTTCCACCACCAGGAAGATAGGAAAAACACCCGAGTGGCCAGTGACAAGTACTGCCCTTCAAACCACAGGGCAATGCTGTGTGAGCAAAACAGTGAAGGGGAGGGTAGGGACTAAATCAAAATAGAGTTGGAGGGGGAAATAATGCACTCCACTCCCTGCGGTGCTCACCTCTCCCTGAACAGCTCAAGGGTGTTGGTGGACACCACATGCTCCTTCTCCAGAGACACCCGGGCTCAATCTTCTGTTTATCTTTTTTTTCCTGGGGAGGGGCCCCAAGGCAAGTCCCAGGCAGCAGCAGTGAGGCAGGCCCCAAGCAGCAACAGGGAGAGTCCTTGCACGTGTGCACACACAGAGTCACAGTCACACACTGAGCCAAATCTCCAAAAAGGGGGAAAACACCCAAGTACCCAGTGAATCTCCTGTTTATATTGGTCACCCAGGTCTCCCTGATTAGTCCATAGTTAGCAGCCCCAACTAGGGTACGCATACTCAATGAGATCCACCTGGTTCCTATCACTACAGCTGGCATTTAAAGACAGCTGCTCTGAAGAAGGTCCCAAAACGGTAACTCTGCTTTCTCTCTTCATAGATGCTGCCACACCTGTTGAGTTTTTGCAGCAATTTCTGATTTTGTTTCTGATTTCCATTGCCCACACATTTATTTTTTGATTAACGTTTATTGCCTATCTCTAATTACCTTTGAGGTAACTGAGTGGGAAAAAAATGGCCTTTTTTGAGTGTCTGGGTGGGGGTGCGGGGATCAATGATTGAGACCCAGCCAGCATTCCTTTTAATTTTATTAGCAGCTGTATGGGCTTCTCAGGCCTGGGCATAGCAATGTCTACTGGAATCGGTCATTGTAGGTGGTCCATGATAGCAGCTGCACTACATGCAGCCACACAGCTTAGGGAGAATGTCACCCCCAGTTTTTCATGATAAATACACATGACCTGGATGAGGGAGCCAAATGAAACATTTCCAAGTTCGTTGACAACACGAAACCAAGTGGGATTGGTTTATGGTTTGGTGTAGGGTTTATTGTCACATGTACTCAAATACAAAAGTTCAGGGGTAGAATGAAAAGTGTATAATGTTGCCACACACAGCGCTATCTTAGGTAGAAATCTTCGGTATATAAAGTAAAGAAATAAAGAAAAAGAGCTTCATTACTAAGTCCCCCACTAATTCCTGGGGCTTGCCATTGACTAGAAACTCAACTAGACTCGCCACATAAACACAGTGGCTGCAAGAACATGTCAGAGGCTAGGAATCCTGCAACGAGTAACTCACCTGCTGACTCACCAAAGTCTGTTCACCATCTACAAGGCACAAGTCAGGAGTGTGATGGAATACTCCCCACTTGCCTGAATGGGTGCAGCTCCAACAACATGAAAGAAGCTTGACATCTTGTGGGCGACATGGTGGCACAGTGGTTAGCACTGCTGCCTCACAGCGCCAGAGACCCGGGTTCAAATCCCTCCTCAGGCGACTGACTGTGTGGAGTTTGCACATTCTCCCCGTGTCTGCGTGGGTTTCCTCCGGGTGCTCCGGTTTCCTCCCACAGTCCAAAAATGTGCAGGTTAGGTGAATTGGCCGTGCTAAATTGCCCGTAGTGTTAGATGCAGGGGTAAATTATGGGTGGGGGCGGGTCGGTGTGGACTTGTTGGGCCGAAGGGCTGTAAGTAATCTAATCTAATTATCCAGGACAAAGCAGCCCACTTGATAGACACCGCATTCATAAACATCCATTCCCTCCACCTCAATGCTCAGTAGCAATAACATGTGCTCTCTATAAGATGCACTGCAGA
The DNA here is from genome assembly GCF_047496795.1 of Chiloscyllium punctatum. Taxonomy (NCBI): domain Eukaryota; kingdom Metazoa; phylum Chordata; class Chondrichthyes; order Orectolobiformes; family Hemiscylliidae; genus Chiloscyllium; species Chiloscyllium punctatum. Next base: position 11,423,024 of record NC_092747.1, on the reverse strand, counting down.
AATTCATCAAATATCCTCAGACAGCACCTTCCAAACCCACAAGTACTTCCATCGAAAAGGACAAGGGCAGAAGATACATGGGAGCACCACCACCTTCAAGTTTCCCTCCATGCCACTCACCATTTTGATTTGAAAATATATTGCTGCTCCTTCATTGCCTTTGAGTCAAAATCCAGGAACTCCTTCCGAAGGGCATTGTGGGTCAACCCACAGCATATAGACTATAGCGGTTCAAGAAGGCAGCTCAACACCACCTTCTCAAGGGCAACTTGGGACAGACAATAAATGGATGTAGGTTTGCTCGTTGAGCTGGAAGGATCGGTTTCAGATGTTTCGTCACCACACTAGGCAACATCTTCAGTGAGCCTCCAGATGAAGGTAACATAGCCCGCTTTCTATTTATGTGTTTAGGTTTCCTTGGGTTGGTGATGTCATTTCCTGTGTTGATATCATTTCCTGTGGCAATGTCATTTCCGATTCTTTTTCTCAGGGAGTGGTAAATGAGATCCAAGTCAATGTGTTTGTTGATAGAGTTCCGGTTGGAATGCCGTGCTACCAGGATATCTTGTGAGTGTCTCTGTTTGGCTTTTCCTGGAATGGATGTGTTATCCTAGTCAAAGCGGTGTCCTTCTTCGTCTACATGTAAGGATACTAGTGAGAGTGGGTCTTGTCTTTTTGTGGCTAGTTGATGTTCATGTATCCTGGTGGCTAGTTTTCTGCCTTTTAGCCAATTTTGTGTTTGTTACAGTTCTTGCAAGATATTTTGTCAATTACATTAGTTTTGCTTGTTGTTTGTATCGGGTCCTTCAAGTTCATTAGCTGCTGTTTTAGTATGTTGGTGGGTTTGTGGGCTACCATGATGCCAAGGGGTCTGAGTAATCTGGCAGTCATTTCCAAGATGTCTTTGATGTAGGGGAGAGCGGCTAGGGTTTCTGGATGTATTTTATCTGCTTGTTACTGTGAAATCAGCGTACTGTGTTCATTCACAAACCCACCAACACACTAAAACAAGTTCAATGAATGGGAAAAGCATGGCATATGCAGTATAATGTGGCTAAATATGAAGTTATACATTTTGATGTGAAGGCTGAATGGAGAGCATTATTTAACTGCAGATTTGTTGGGAAGTATGACTTTACAAAGAGCTTTGGATGTCCCTACACACCTCAATTAGACAAGCAGGTGCAGAAAGCAATTAGGAAAGCAAGTGATATATTAGCCTTTATTGCAAGAAGGTTTGAGTTCAGAAGGTGAGATGTTTTACTGCAGTTGCGCAGGGCCTTAGTGAGACCACAGCTGGAGTACTGTGAAAAGTTTGGGTCTCATTACCTCAGGAAAGGATGGACTTGCCACTGAGTGCAGCAGAGGTTCATGGGGTTGGTAGGACTGTCCTATAAGACAATATTGGTTCGGCTGGGACTGTATGCGCAATTACTTAGAAGGACGAGAGGGGATCTGATTGAAAAGTATAAAATTAACAGAGTTGGTCAGACTAGAGGCAGGGAGGATGTTTGCCCGGGCTGGGGAGTCTTGACAGGTGACACAGTCTCGGGATACAGGATAGACCATCAAGGATTGTGATGAGGAAAGATTTCCTCACACAAAGGGGGGTGCACCTGTGGTATTCTCTGCTGCAGAAGGCCGTGGAGGCCAAGTTACTCTATATATTCAAGTAGGACTGTTAATTTTTTTTTATTTAGAAGTCACTGAGGGGTACAGAGTGAAAGCAACAATACAGCATTGAGGTAGAGAATCAGCCATGATCATAAGAAATAACATGCTCTAAGGACTGAATGCACTACTCCAGTTCTGGTTTCTATAGCTGTGGATTGGTGGGATGATAGTAACTCAGAGGTTTTTTTTTAATAGAATCCCGACAGTGTAGAAACAGACCATTCAGCCCAACATGTCCACACCGACTCTCCAAAGAACATCCCACTCAGACTCAACCCTTACACTATAATTCCCATGGCTAATCTATTTTAACTACACACCTCTGGACACTATGGGCAATTTCCCATGGCCAATCATTAAACTCACATATCTTTGGACTGTGGGCAAAGACCAGAGCACCTGAAGGAAACCCACGCAGACACGGGGAGAATGTGCAAACTGTACACAGGCAGTGCCCGAGGCTGGAATTGAACCTGCGTCTCTGGCGCCGTGAGACAGCAGTGCTAAGCACTGGCTTTCCATATACTAGGTACGTTGCTTCATATCCTACATGGCAACCGTTGGAATTAATTTTTTTTAAAAATTCATTCATGATTATGGCCATCACAGGTTGTGCCAAAATTGATTGCCCAATCCCAGATGTGCGGATTAGCTGTATTGGCCATGTTAAATTGTTCAAAGTGTCCAGGGATGTGTACGCTAAGTGGGTTGGCCAAGGGAAACGCAAGGTTACGGGAATAGTGTAGGAGGGTGGGTCTGGGTGGGATGCTCTTTGGAGGGTCAGTGTGGACTCGATGGGATGAATGGCCTGCTTCCACACAGTAGGGATTAGTGATTCTCTGAGAAGAGAGTGGCGAGCTGCTTTCTTGAAATGTTGTGACCATCAGGAATTAAAGCTGACTGTGAGAGTAAACATTGGTTACTGTAAAAACCCATCTGCCTCACTGATGCTCTTCAAGGAAGGAAATCTTCCATCCCTACCCAATCTGGCCTACATGTGACTTGATCCAGACCAATAGCAATGCAGTTGACCCTCAACTGCCCTCTGAAGTAGCCCCATCAGACGATTCATTTCTATGGCCATTAAAGATGGGTAACAAATGCTGGTCTGACAAGTGATGTTCATATCCCATCGATGAACAAATACATGTAAACATCAAGGGGGTGTTAAGAGCCCCATCTCATTGTGAATTGGGAAGCACGTTGTCAGCTCCATTGGATAAGGATGACAGGTTGTATTTTTTTTTAACCGATAGGATGTGGCAAAACAATGGGTTCTGTCAGCAGTTCAGCTTTTTCACAGTCACTGACTCTAACTTCTTTAATTCCAGACTTTTTACATTCACTGAATTTAAACTCGTCAGCTGCCACTTTGGCATTTAAAATCATATAATTCTGATCGTTAGCCCACACAGAACTCTGAAGAATGGGTCACTGGACCCGAAACACTAACTCTGCTTTCTCTCCACAGACTTGCTGAGTTTTCCCAGGAATTTCTGTTTTGCTTTCTGAATTCCAGCGTCCACAGTTCTTTTTATTCTTGTAGATACTGTTGCATTTGGTTGCTTTAAGCCAAGTGTTTCTGCTCCCCGACAGCAACAAACAGTCAGTGAATGGTGGCTGGCTACATGTAATCCAGATCAAAGGACCGTCCTTGGCACTGATGTCTATTCTCAGCAGTGGGTGAGCAGCAAAAGATCTGTTCAGTGGCCTATTGGAAATTGGCTTTGCAGATCACGCTGAGTTAGGATTAATCACAACGTCTTTCTTTTTTGTTTCATCCCTCATCGATCGTGTAACTACACCTTCAGCAGCTAGTCAAAGATTAAAGTATTCTGGCTGTGCAATAAATTAATGTGATTTCTTTGGTGGAAAGTGTACACTTTGTGATAAAAGTGGATCTCAAATGGGTCTGAGTAATGATATTTGCCTTTATGTAGCACCTTCAACATAGCAAAATGCCTGAAAGTGTGTCATGGAAGCACGCCCACAAAATGGGACATCAAGCCAGATAAGGGGTTGTCAGAATGTCCAACTCAAATCTTGCTCATGGAGACAGGTTATCGGGAATATCTTAAAGGGCAAGAAAGGTGTATAGAGTTCAGGCGGTTTATGAAGAGAAGGCCCAGTCAGTTTGAAAGCATTGTTGAAGCTGTAATTGGCTGATGTTGTAGTTTGTAAAACCCATTGTTGGAAACATGATGTCAAAAGTGAGAAGCTTCTGAGCTGTAAGAGAGCTGGTCACTGTTCCCAAAAAGAGAAAAGTTAGAATTAAAATTGCAGTCTGCAACTTAGAAGTGTTAGGTGATTCAGAATCAAAGAATCATATAGTACAAAAAAGGCCCATCGGCCTATCGAGTCTGCACTGACAGAAGATTACTCTAAATCTACACTGATCCCACTTTCCAACACTTGGCCCATGGTCTTGAATGTTATGACACCTCAAGGGCTCATCCAAGTACTTTTTAAAGGTGGTGAGGTTTCCTGCCTCAACTACTCCCCCAGGCAGTGCATCCCAGACCCCCACCATCCTCTGGGTGAAAACATTTTTCTTCAACTCCCTTCTTAACCAACTGCCCTTGACCTTAAAGTAATGTGCCTCGTTATTGCTCATTTGACTAAAGGGAGCAGATACTTCCTCTCCATCCTGCCTCTGCCCCTTATAATCTTACACACCTGCATCAGCTCTCCTCTCAACCTTCCCTTCTCCACTGAAAAGAGCCCAAGCTCATCCATCACTGAAATGTTCTATTCCAGGCAACATCCTGGTGAACCTCACCTGCACCCCCTCCTGTGCAAGTATATTCTTCCCATAGTGTGGTGATCAGAACTGCACACTGTACTCCAAGGTTTTGTACAGTTCCAACATAATCTCCATTCTCTTATTATCAATGCAATGACTGATGAAAGCAATTGTCCTGTATGCCATCTTAGCTGCTGCTTTCAGGAGTCAATGGAGAACCATACTAAGATACCTCTGTTCCACTGAGTTTCCCCATGTTTTGCCATTCACTGAGTACTCCCTTGCCTTGTCACATCTTCCAAATTGCATCATCTCAAATTTATTGGGATTAAATTCCATTTGGCCATTTTCACTTCTGTCTGCCCATCTGATTTATTTGGTGCACGGTGGCCCAGTGGCTAGCATGCTGCCTCACAGTGCCAGGGACCTCGTTTGAAGTCTACCCTCAGGTGACTGGCTATGTAGAGTTTGCCCATTCTCCCCGTGTTTATGTGGGTTTCCTCTGGGTGCTTTGGTTTCCTCCCACAATCTAAAGATGTGCAGGTGAGGTAGATTGGCCATGGGAAATTGTCCATAGTGTCCAGAGATGTGCAAGTTAAGTGGATTAGCCATGGGAAATGTGGGGTTACACAGATAGAGTAGGTGGGGTGGGGGGTGGGGGGCGGTGTGTATCTGGGTGGGATGCTCTTTGGAAGGTTGGTGTGGACTCCATGGGTTGAATGTACAGATTCTATGGTCCTCCTGTAACCTAAGACCTTCCTCCTCACTGTCAACCATGCAATCAACATTTGTAAGATCCGCACGCTTAGTTACCATCACCCTCCATTGTCTCCTGTATCATTTACATATGTTACAATCAGGGACCTAGCACTGACCCCTGTGGTATGCCACTGGACACGGTCCTGCATTCTCACAAACCACACATGCTCTGTCTCTTGCCACTAAGCCCGCTAAGAATGGCTGTGGATTTTCCACTCCCTGCTGCTATGTAAATGAATGTCAAAATTGTATTTTTCTTCCAGTTGTATTGCCAAAGTTATGAAATAGCAATAGGGTTAAGCAAAGCGACTGAGCTTATAAGAGTTGCAACCTGGTTGTCAATGCTGGGGAAAGAGCGCTAAAGAGCATAATGGACTGTTGTGGTTCTGTTCGCCGAGCTGGGAATTTGTCTTGCAAACGTTTCGTCCCCTGTCTAGGTGACATCCTCAGTGCTTGGGAGCCTCCTATGAAGCGCTTCTGTGCTATTTCCTCCGGCATTTATAGTGGCCTGTCTCTGCCGCTTCCCGTTGTCAGTTCCAACTGTCTGCTGCAGTGGCCGGTGTATTGGCTCCAGGTCGATGTGTTTGTTGATAGAGTCTGTGGATGAGTGTCTAGACAGGGGACAAAACGTTTGCAAGGCAAATTCCCAGCTTGGCGAACAGAACCACAACAACGAGCACCCGAGCTACAAATATTCTCCCAAAGTTTGAGCATAATGGACTCTCAACTGTGTGGGAGATAATACGGGAGATTTTGAAGTTTTGAAAACATATTTTCAACTTTCTATCGATGTCACTTATGAATGGTACGTGTTCAACATCACAGCTCTGGGGAAAAGGATACTTTTGATCACTATGTGATGGGACTGACACATAATTGAATCCTGCGAGTGCAAACAACTGAAAGAGGATCTAATCGAAGATTAGATTTTTTTTACACAGAAGAGATCATGTTGTGAAAGTATATCTGCTGAAGGAAGAGAAACCTATTCTCAAGAAAGTGATCAATATGTGCAGTAGCTTGCTGACCATCAGTTGGGATATATTAGTGATCCATTTTGCAATGCATTCCCAGGCATTCCAGGTCAAATAAAAACTCAAAAACAAGGAAGAAATATTTACAGAAGAGCCAACAAGAAGGATTAAGGCCAGCAGGCAGGATGCTGAGTAAGTCACACAAAAGCATGAGTAGAATGAGGAAAGAAGTGTTCTGACTGCAAGAAGCTGAATCAATTTACACCCAAGTGTTTAGGTAGAAAAATTCAAAGCAATCCAATCAAGGTGGAGAGATATCAGCTGATGGTCGCAATGAATCTCTCAATGCAGTACAGCAGGTCGACATTGTCAGGTCTAAAGGTGAAACTTTAGATTAGATTAGATTCCTTACAGTGTGGGAACAGGCCCTTCGGCCCAACAAGCCCACACCGACCCTCCAAAGAGTAACCCACCCAGACCCAATGCACCTAACACTATGCGCAATTTAGAATGGCCAATTCACCTGACTGGCACATCTTTGGACTGGCACAACATGGCCTGTGACAGTGCAGAAGAGGCACATCAAGTGAACGTGAAGTGTCAGATATACACCAAATGGTCTAAGTAGTAGCATGAGGCTCACAGCCCGAACAAGAAAAGGACAAAGGGCAAATGACAATGCCTAAAGTCTAGTATTTGGCTCACATCCTGACAGCAAAGGGACTCTGCCTTGAGTCTGACAAGCTGCAGTGACCAACAAATGGTGAAAGCAATATAACTGCAATGTGAACTGTTTAGCCAAGTTCTTGCCTAATTTGTCATCAGAATGTGAAACACTATGGAAGGTCACTACTCAGGATGTGCATTGATATTGGGGCACGAAATAAGGAACAGTCTTCACTATAATCAAACAACCTGTGATGGCAATGTAATTGCTGAGGTGCCTACAACATCATTAATGAACTCAGCTTGCAGTGTAATGCAGAATTTGTAGCTACCTTTATGGTGAGGGCACTTTTGGGTACCGTGTACAATTCTGGTCACCCTACTATTGGAAGGATATTATTAAATTAGAAAGGGTACAGAAAGGATTTACAAGGATGGTACTGAAACTGGAGGGTTTGAATTATTATGAGACGCTGGATAAGTTGGGACTTTTCTCCCCAGAGCATAGGAGATTGAGGGGTGACATTATGGAGGTTTATGCAATCATGAATGACAAAGATAAAGTGCATAGCAAAGGTCTTTTCCCTAGAGTAGGAAAGTTCAAACCTAGAGGGCATGGATTTCAGATGAGGGGGGGGGTTAAGATTTAAAAGGAACCTGAGGGGCAATATTTTCATACAGAGAGTGATTCATATGTGGGATGAACTGGCAGAGGAAGTGATAGATGTAGGCACAGTTACATTTAAAAGGAATTTTGACAGGAATATCAATAGGAAAGATTTAGAGTGATATGGGCCAAACACAAGCAAATGGAATTAGTTTAGTTTGGGAAATCTGACTGGCATGAATGAGTTGAACCGAAGGGTCTGTTTTCATTCTGTATGACTCTATGACTCTATATAATAAGAGCATTCAGTTGCGTCTGCATCCCTGACACTAATGTAAACTGAATGATGCTGTATTCAACATTGAGAAAGCGTGCTTGGCCATTATCCTTGCTTGTGAGTATTATAATCAAACACTACTTGGGAAAGGCAAAATGATAGTGGAGTCTGATCATAAAACATCTTCCTCAAACTGTTTCTATCTGTTCCATATCATCTGTGAAGGATGTCACCTTGCTTGCAAAAAATATCATCTGGACATGACATGGAAGCAAGGGAAAAAGATTAAAACTTGCAGCACTCACTACGTAGAAAGTTCAGGATGCTCAGAGTGTGAAACTTGTAATTTGAGGTTCAATAAAAAGCATCAGCTCTAGAGTCCATTGGCCCAGCAGAGATGTCAGACAGAGTTTTATAGGAGCCAGAATCACAGTGACTATGGTGAGAAATTGCAGAGAATCTCATGGGAAGTCAAACAAGGCCTTTTTTTTAACCTTTGAGAGTAACTCATTGCGTTTTCAAACAGAGCTCTAGCCGCTCTAGGTACATGGTGGCTCAATGGTTAGCACTGCTACCTCATAGCTCTCGAGATCTGGGTTCAATTCTAAACTCGTCTGTGTGGAGTTTCCACATTCGTTCGGTGTCTGTGTGGGTTTCCTTCAGGTGCTCCGGTTTCCTCCAATTGTCCAAAGATGTTCAGGTTAGATGGCTCAGCCATGACTGTTGTGGGGTTATCAGGATAGGGTGCGGGACTCGGTTTGTGTACCTTGCTCTTTGGAGGGTTGGTGTTGGCTTAATGGGCTGAAAGGCCTCTTTTTGCACTGTAGGGATTCTATGTTGAAATGAGATTCTGATTAGGAAGCAGTGAGATGCCTATTACAGGGATTATTTCTTGCCTTTTGGCCTCATTAACTGTAAATTACACCTCATTAATATTCAGTTCCCTATCCTATCACATACTGCAGGAAAACTACACATCAAGAATTCCCGACATTTAAGTCCAAGCAGGTACCTGGTGACCTCAGCATGGTGAATTGCCCGTGGTGTCCGCGGACGTGCTGGCTAGGTGGGTTGGCCAAGGGAAATATTGGGATTGGTTGAGATGCTCTTCAGAGGGTTGGTGTGAATGTGATGAGCCAAATGGCCTCTTTCTACACTATCAGGATTCTGTGAAATGAGTTATTTTCCAAAAATATTTCCATGATTAGACATTTCAATTCAGATTTTTATTGAATTTGTGTCTCACCAATCAGCCATGGATTTGAAATCAGATTAAATAATCTAGCAATAACACCAGGAGGCCATCACTTCCCATTCAAATAATAAGTGTTAAGGACCAGATCAGAAATGTTTGAGGCAATTAGGCCCAACAGTTACATGACAGCGAGCTTTGCAGTTAATATGGTATGAATGAAGTCGGATCAGATGACAAGTATAGCCTGAGAAAATGGACAAGCAGTCAACAGTATTTTGTTTCTGCTGGTGTTCTACCCAAATTGTTTCAATCAGAAGGGACAGGCAGATTAGGAGAAGTTGGGAGGGGAGTGGCATTCAAAGAGGGAGGGGTTGGAAGGGGAATGGGTTATCAAGAGCTGGCAAGGAGAAGGAGCGAGAGGACAAATTCAGGAACTTTGTGAAGAGATCAATGGATGTCAAGAGAGGGCTGATAATGATTGCCCTGGAGAAAATTGCTTTGAGTTATTTTATTATGATTGGCTAGAGAGAAATGAAAAGGCACAATTTTCAGAAGAATTACTGAGTCACAGACTTATTTACTCACATTCAGTTAAATGTGCAGACACCACAATAAGCTCATTTGCTTCTGATGCAAAAATACCTGAAATAATTCATGCACTCATTGTTTTGCTTTACTTTGATAGCTTTGGAATCAATCTCCTGTCATACTAATGAGTGAAGGATTTGCATCATCAATTTATTCTTCTGATGTCAATCAATCATCTTATTTAAATATTATCTCCATGTTATTTTCAGTTGCACATCTATTGCCTACTGCTGTTAAAGAACAGAACTAAGATGTTTTTGTGTTGCACCATTCAAACTCATAACTCACATACTTAACTGCCAAGCAATTTCAAAGTGCAGGCATTGTTGCCATGTCACACAAATGGCACCCACTGAGACACAGCTAACTTCCACAAACACCAATGAGATAAATGATCAGGCCGTTTGTTTTGGTGATTCTGATGGGTGGATAAACAATATAAGACATATGAATTTGGAGCAGGAGTGGGCCCCTCTAGGTTGCTCTGCCATTCAATAAGATCCTGGCTGATCTGATTGTGGCCATCGTGATAATTGTATCGAGGTCAACCAGTTGGACATCATAGAAATATGAGTTCCCTGATTGGGGCTGTTAATCTGATCCAATCAGGGAGCCCTGGCACACCAAATAAACAAGGGGTGAGAATAGCGGTGCTTGTCACTGGCCACTCGGGTGTTTTCCATATCTTCCTGGTGGTGGAAATTGAATAAAGATTCGTGCACTTTGTGTCTTTCACTGTGTCTCACATCTACACACACACACACCATGGGGGCTGGGGAAAAAATAAGCACTACCGTAGTTAGGCGGTAGTGTGGGGGGAGAAAAAAAGAAAAAAATAAATAAATGGAGATCACTTTGATTTAATCCCTGCCCTCCCCATCACTGTTTGATCATGCAGCGTTGCCTTTTGATGTGAAGGGCACTGCTTGTCACAGGCCACTCGGGTGTTTAAAAAAAAATAAAAAAATAAAAAGGGTGAGTGTCAGAGATACTTACACTCTGGTACCTGACTCTGAATGACACAGTACCATAGTCAAGGACTGTTCATGTGTAAATAAAGGGTGTCTTGGTGATGGGATACCGGCCTCAGTGAAGTTATTTCAGCTTCAACTCTACATTCCTCCACCTTTATTCCCTTATTATTTAATGGGGAAACAGAAACATAGAAAAATAGAACCAGAGATAGGTCATTTGTGTCCCTTCTCCATTCAATATGACCATGGTTGATCATCCAACTCAGTCTCCTTTTCCCGCTCTCTCATAGAATCCCTACACTGTGGAAACAGGCCCTTTGGCACACCAACCCTCTGAAGAATAACCTATCCAGACCCATTCCCCCTGCCCTATATTCACCCCTGACTAATGCTCTTAACCTACACATCCCTGAACACTATGGGCAATTTAGCATGGCCAATTCACCTAACCTGCACATCTTTGAATTGTGGGAGGAGACCGGAGCAGCCAGAGGAAACCCACACAGACACGGGGAGACCGTGCAAACTCCACACAGAGAGTCGCCCAAGGCTGGAATTGACCCCAGGTCCCTGGTGCTGTGAGGCAGCAGTGCTAACCACTGAGCCATAATGTCGCTCCTCTCCCTATGTCCTTTGATCACTTCAGTCATAAGAACAATGTCTAAGTCTTTCATGAAAACATGTGTTTTGACCTCAGCCACTTGCTGTGGAAGAAAATTTCACAGGCTCACTGTTCTCAGGGTGAAGAAATGTTTCCTCATTTTAGTCATAAATGGCCTACCCTGTATTCTTAGACAGTGAACCTTGGTTCTGGGCTTCCTGGTCATCAGTAACATCCTTCATTCCCGTCCTGATGGAATTTCATATATTTATCTGAGATTCCCCTCATTCATCTAAACTCCAGTGAATGTAATCCTAACTGATCCACTTTCTCTTCATAACAGGACATGACAGGACACCAGGTAACATGTTCCTGCTTACTTTCACACAAGTCCAATGAGTAGCTCGGTCAGCTGGTGATATAATGATAATGTCCTAGAGATTTAGGAACCCATGAAGTTAATGATCTGAGTTCAAATCCCTCATTGGAAGCTGTTGCGAATTCAGTTCATTATGAAGCTCTTTAAAGTTAAAAGAAAATGGAATGGTAACAATGTTAACTTCCATCAGACTTCTGGTTCATGAATGTCCTTTGAGGTAGGGAAACTACTTTCTGTAGGAGAAAGTGAGGACTGCAGATGCTGGAGATCAGAGCTGAAAATATGTTGCTAGAAAAGTGCAGCAGGTCAGGCAGCATCCAAGGAGCAGGAGAATCGACGAGAAGGGCATGAGCCATTCATCAGGAATGAGGAAAGTGTGTCCAGCAGGCTAAGATAAAAGGTAGGGAGGAGGGGCTTGGGGGAGGGGCATTGGAAATGTGATAGGTGGAAGGAGGTCAAGGTGAGGGTGATAAGCCGGGGTGGGGGTGGGGGTGGAGAGGTCAGGAAGAAGATTGCAGGTTAGGAAGGCGGTGTTGAGTTCGATGGTTGGGACTGAGACAAGGTGGGGAAGGGGAAATGAGGAAACTGGAGAAATCTGAGTTCATCCCTTGTGGTTGGAGGGTTCCTAGGCAGAAGATGAGGAAGATGAGGCAGAAGAGCACCTCATCTTCTGCCTAGGAACCCTCCAACCACAAGGGATGAACTCAGATTTCTCCAGTTTCCTCTTTTCCCCTCCCCCCACCTTGTCTCAGTCAAATCCCTCAAGCTCAGCACCACCTTCCTAACCTGCAATCTTCTTCCTGACCTCTCCGCCCCCACCCCCACTCCGGCCTATCACCCTCACCTTGACCTCCTTCCACCTATCACATTTCCAACGCCCCTCGCCCAAGTCCCTCCTCCCTCCCTTTTACCTTAGCCTGCTGGACACACTTTCCTCATTCCTGAAGAAGGGCTCATGCCCAAAACGTCGATTCTCCTGCTCCTTGGATGCCGCCTGACCTGCTGCGCTTTTCCAGCAACACATTTTCAGCAAACTACTTTCTGTACCTGGTCTGAACTACATGGAACTGCAGACCCACAGCAATGTGGTTGACTCTTCACTGCTCTATAGGACAATTAAGGACGGATCACAAATGCTGGCTTGGCCAGTGACCCACTCCTCAATCCCCTTCCCTGCCCCCACCTTCACCAATGCATCTAATCGCAAATTACTAAAAAGAAGGCCAGATTAGACAAGTAGGTCTTCTATTGAATGTCTCGACCAAGTAGTGAACCTCAGACAGTGCAGCACTCCTGTTCTGCAATGAAGTGTGAGTCTAACCTCAATTTTGTGACTAATTCTCTGCAGTGACATTTGAGCCCACAAGCTTCTGACTCAGTGGTGTTGATTTCATTAGAAAAAAATGTTTTCAGTTTAATTTGATTATTTACAGGTGCAAGATGAAAAACTAAAATTCCTGTCAAGCCACAGCTCATCATTTGTGACTCATCTCAGGTAAAATTACTTTCAGCAATATTTATAAATATACCGTTGTGATATTTTTCCATGCAGAATATTAACCCCATTTGTTTTAAACAAGCTGAATAACGCATTACAAAACATCAGAGATGGCTCTGTTTAGTGCAGCTAAGGTTGAGAGTGGAACCTGGTTGAAGTATATAAGATTATGAGGGGGGTGGGCAGGATAAATACAAAACAGTTGTTCCCTTTAGTTGAAAGGCCAATAAGGAGGGGGCATAATTTTAATTTGATCTGATTTTGATTTATTGTTGTCAAATGAACCAAGATACAGTGAAAAGTGTTGCTTTATGTGCTTTACAGGCAGTTCATGTCATACAAAGTGCACCAGGTTAGCAGAACAGAGTGCAGAATGCAGTGTTACAACCACAAAGAAGGTGGAGAGAGAGAGAGAGAGAGAGACAGAGAGATCAGCATTAAGATTTGAGTGGTCCATTCAGAAGCCTAATAACAGTGGGGAAGAAGATGTTCTTGAATCTGTTGGTACATGAATTCAAATTTTTGTACCTTCTGCTCAACGGACGAGGTTGGAAGAGAGTATAACTGGAATTGGGAGGGTCTTTGATGATGTTGGTTACCTTCCTGAGGCAGTGGAAAGCATAGAAAGAGTAAATGGATGGAAGGCTGGTTTGTGTGATGCACTGGGCTGTGTTCACAACTCTCTGTAGTTTCATGCGGTCCTGGGCAGAGCAGTTGCCATATCACACTGTGATGCATCTGGAAAGGATGCTTTCTATTATGCACCCATAAAAGTTGGTTAGACTCTTTGTGGGCATGCCAAATGTCCTTAACCTCCTGAGGAAGTAGCACTGTTGTGCTTTCTTGACTGTCATGTTGATGTGGAAAAATTGTTGGTGATCATCACTCCCAGGAACTTGACGCTGTCGTCCATCTCTGCCTCAGCACCATTGAGAGAGCGTATCTAGGAGGGCAGTAGAGGTAGGAAACTTTGCCACCTTTAAAAAGTACTTGAAGGAACACTTGAAATGTCCTAACATTCAAGGATATGTGCTGGAACGTGAGGTTATTATAGTTAGGTTGTTACAGATTCAATGGGCTAAAGGGCCTCTCCTGTGCTGTAGACTCCATCACTTCCACTTTCAAAGCTGAGGTTTTCCCCTTTTGGCAACCTTCTCCCCATGTCTTGCTTCCTGCCACCTCCCCCCCCTCCCCCCCAAAAAAAAATCTACTTGAATCCTTAATGTTGGTCAATGCAATGAAGTGTTGTAATGTCAGAAAGACAGAAGCCTATTGGTGCACAACAGAATCCCACAAAGAACTTTGAGATAAGACCATGTGTTTTTACAATGCTGATTGAGGAATTAGTACCACATAGATGTGCGTAAAAATTAAGCTTTTGGCAACCAAACCTTTTCGCTAAAAAACATACATGACTTTGATGCAAATAACATATTTGAGGAGTGGTTAATCCCTCCTGCTCTGATCAACGACCTGATGAAGGAGCAGCACTCTGAAAGCTAGTGCTTCCAAATAGACCTGTTGGACTATAACCTGGTGTTGTGTGACTTTTGACTTTGTCCACTCCAGTCCAACACCAGCACTTCCAAATCTTGATCAAGAATGACCCTGATGCTGGTCGCTGGCCATGGTCCTGAATCCTGGCACTACTGTCCCAAACTAACCACCCATTTCCTGAGATTGAAACAACAAAACAGCAACTGAGAAAAGGATTCACCAGCAACATACCATCCTGCTGCCAAAACTAGCACAGGGTACATTAAAAAAATGCAGGATACTAAGGCTAACTGTCAACTTATTATAGAATCCCTACAATGTGGAAGCAGGCCATATAGTCCATACTGACCCTCCAAACAGCATTCCACCCAGACTCACACCCCTACCTTATCCCTGTAATTTCTGTGGTTAATCCATCTAACCTGTACATCTTTGAACTGTGGAAGGAAACTCAAGGAAACGGAGGGAGAATGTGCAAACTTCACAGAGGTAGCTGTCTGAGGGTGGAATCAAACACAGGTCTCTGGTGCTGTAAAGCACCAGCACTAACCACTGAGCCATCGTGACACCCATATGTAATGCATGAGTAACAAAAGATTTGGGACCAACTATTAGGATCAACAATTACCTGAGGTTTAATATTGTTAAGTGGCAATGAACTGCCTTAATAATATCAAACGAGTGATAGTTGTGGGGGCACCAGGGGTAACTAACCTCCTTCTCTTTACAATTGCACCATGGGAACTTTCACATCCAATGAAGCAGACAAATGCCATACAACATTCAATGATTCATTGAAAAAATAAAAAATTGCCTTAATTTGGAAACTGCTTAAAGATAAAGACAATGATAGAACATCCAGTTGCTCATCTCAAAGAAAGTTAGAAATCTCAAACTCTGTCCTCTGAAAGGTAATGGATACTGTGAATGGACTGAGTGGGGTGAGGGAATATAAGATAGGTTTAAGTACATAAAGTGGTAGAGTTTTGACAGGCAAACATATCACGGGATTATGGACCAAAACTTGAAATTGGAGTTAACATGCAGATCCAGCTATAGTGAGCTTATTGGAGCGATCCTGTTCCTCCATGCTATTTGTTAGTTTGTCAGGAAATCTGCATGATCTCCCAGCACTGAAGGAACAAGTTAATCTATTCGTACTTGGTACCAAACTTACCTTAGAGCTGTTTCAGAATTTGATAAGAAATTATCAATAATTCTCACATCTTGTTGAGTAAACAAAATGCTCTGAGGTTGTAGTTTCTCATATGTTGTGTTGTTGGATTGGAGTTGTTCCAATAATTCTTGAAGATTTCTGCCTGTGACACAATTTAACTTCATTGCAATATATTTATAATTATGAGAACATTCCTTTACATTAGCTTCTGTCTTGCTTGCTGTCCCCAGAGTCTACTCCATATGAGTCCTTCTACTTTGATCACAGACCATTGCCGTTAATCCTTGATATGGCTTCATCTGATATGCTCACTTACACTACATCTGCATCCACCAGTCCCCAAAATCTCTACTTGGATTTCAGCTTTCTCTGATGTTCCTGGATACCCAATGCTTTAGTCTTGTTAAGGAGCAACTCCCTCAAACTATATTCAGAGGATTACTTTGGTTGTAGGTATAGTGTTGGAAAGGATTGTAAGAATTAGGATTTATAATCAGCTAGAGAGGAATAAGTTGATTAGCAATTGTCAGCATGGTTTTGTGAAGGGTAGGTCATGCCTCACAAACCTTGTTGAGTTCTTTGAGAAGGTGACCAAACATATAGATGATGATAAAGCAGTTGATGTGGTATGTATGGATTTCAATAAGGTGTTTGATAAGGTTCCCCATGATAGGCTACTACACAAAATACGGAGGGTCATTGAGGTTGATTAAACGGTTTGGATCAGAAATTGGATAGCTGAAAGAAGACAGAGGGTGGTGGTTGATGTGAAATGTTCATCCTGGAGTTCAGTTACTAGTGGTGTATCACAAGGATCTATTTTGATTTCACAGCTGCTTGTCATTTTTATAAATGACCTGGATAAGGACATAAAAGAATGGGTTAGTAAATTTGTGGATGACACGAATGTGCAGTGGAGTTATGGATGGTGACGAAGGATGTTGTAGGTTACAGGGAGACATAGATAAGCTGCAGAACTGGGCTGAGAGGTGGCAAATTGAGTTTAATGCAGAAAAGTGTAAGGTAATTCACTTTGAAAGGAGCAACAGGAATAAAGAGTACTGGGCTAATTGTAAGCTTTTTGGTAGTGTAGATGAGGAGAGAGATCTCGGTGTCCATGTACATAGATCCCTGAAAGTTGCGACCCAGGTTGATAGGGTTGTTAAGAAGGCATTCAGTGTGTTAGTTTTTGTTGGTAGAGTGATTGAGTGTTGGAGCTAGGAGGCAATGTGGCAGCTGTACAAAACTCTGGTGCAGCCCTGCTTGGCCTATTGCATACAGTTCTGATCACCGTATTATAGGAAGGATATGAAAGCTTTAGACAGGGTTCAAAGGTGATTTACTAGGATGTGGCCTGGTATAGAGGGAAGGTCTTACAAGGAAGGGCTAAGGAACTTGAGGCTGTTTTCATTACAAAGAAGAAGATTGAGAGGTGACTTAACTGAGACGTATGAGATAATCAAAGGGTTGGATAGAGCGGACAGTGAGAACCCTTCTCCTTGGTTGGTGATGGTTAGCCCGAGGGGACATAGCTTTAAATTGAGGAGTTTAGGACAGATGTTAGAGGTCATTTCTTTACTCAGAGATTAGAAGGGGCATGGAATGCCCTGCCTGAAGTAGGAGTAGACTTGCCAACTTTAAGGGCGTTTAAATGGTCATTCAATAAACACACCAATGAAAACGGAATAGTGAAGGATGGATAGGCTTCAGATTGCTTCCACAGGTCGGCGCAACATCGAGGGCCAAAGGACCTATACTGCATTGTAATGTTCTTTGTTCTATGTTCTAAGATGCATTGTGGCAATTCACCTTCCAAAATACATGACCACTTCATCTAGGAGGATGAGGGCAACAGATCCATGGGAACACCACCACCTGTAAGTTTTCCTCCAATCCCCTCCTGACTCGAAAATACATCGGTGTTCCTTCACTGCTGATGGGAAAAGGTCCTAGAAATCCCTTTTGCAGCAGCCTCAGCGGTTCAAGAAGGCAGCTCCCCCCACTTTCTCCAGTGCAACTTGGAACGGACAATAAATGTTGGCTAGCCAACGACATCCATGTCCATCCATGAGTGAATAAGAAAAGGAAACTCTCATGAACTAAGGGCCCTACACTCCATTCCAACAGTATCATTCTTAATTAACAGAGCTACACTCCAAAGAAAAAGTTATGAAACCTTCCTATCATGACAAAATGTCTTGTTTACTTGGATATTCATAAATCAGTCTTACCCTGTAGCCAGGTGTCTATAATAGCTACCATTTCACTTATATTACTTTCTGTCTATGGTTGTGAATTCTTTTTGTCACAAATGTTTTATGCATTTAAGTACTGAGGCCTTAGTTCTGTCTTTATGCTATCTAGTACCCACGAGTTTTATCTACTGGTGTACATTTTTATGATTATGACTCTCTCTCTCTACCATGCTCTGACCATCATTTCCTTGTTATTATCTTGTTCCAATGCTTGGCTTCTCTATTCAAGTCAAGACATCTTCACAAACTTGAACCCTCACCCCATTATTGAGTTTAAACCTTCCTCTACTGCCCTGGCGATACAACCTGCCAGATCACTTGTCCAGCACAGGATTCAAAGCTGGGCAATGATTGACTCAAGGTCAAGGATGTGATTCTGGAAAAGCACAGCAGGTCAGACAGCATCCGAGGAGCAGGAAAATCAATGTTTCAGGCAAAAGCTCTTTGTCAGGAACGTCGATTTTCCTGCTCCTTGGATGATGCCTGACCTGCTGTGCTTTTGCAGCACCGGACTCTTGACTCTGATCTCCAGCACCTGCAGTCCTCACTTTCGCCCAATGACTGGCTCAGGCTACCTATTACAGAGGGCCCTCTTCATGTGTTAGATGGGGGTGGACCTACAGTGGTGGATCTCACTCTATTTGCCTCGAATTTGAAGACACAAATTCTCAGCCCTGCACAGGCACCCAGTATGCAGCAAACTGACAATGACAAACTACTCCTTAAAGCAAACACAATTATAACGAGGCTTCCAATGTTCCCTCAACACTGCCTCATAATCAGTCGGATGTTATTTATTATGTGGCCTTTTCTTTGAGAGGCGGAATGCTTATCAGTTTCTCTATTTGTTGAAATCGCTGCCTACACAGATTTGTGTGCAGATCGTTCGAGACAAAATGCTCCCACTAGCAGAAGATAGTGATTCATGACAATTAGGGATAGGGGCAGAGGAGGGAATGTGTGAATGATGTTTTTCACACAACGAGCTGTTATAATCTGTATACACTGCCTCGGAGAGCTGTAAAAGGTGATTTAATGATAAGAGAATTGAAAGGAAGAGGTTTTTCAAGGACCTGTTGTAGGCATGATGGGCTGAATATTCTCCTTCTGTGCAGTGTGACTCAACAATAGCCTTTAATTAATGCTCAAGCATATGGCTTTTATCAGATGGCATGCATTATTTGTGTTCCTGCTTGGGTTACAGTCCAATACATCATGTCATTTTTTCCAGCTATTGTATCTGCATGAGAGGCCATGACTCAGAGAATTATTACATCATAAAGAGGAGGCCATTCATCCTATCAAGTCCATGTCAATTCTCTATGGAATGAACCAGTCTACGCTATGACTCTGTATTACAATATTTAAAAAGCATCTGGATGAGTGTATGAATAAGATGAATTCTAAGTATATGGGCCAAATACTGGCAAATAGGACTAGATTAATTTACGATATCTGGTTGGCATGGACAAGTTGGACCAAAGGGTCTACTTCCATTCCATACAACTCTTTGACTATTTGACTCAGTCAGTCCCACTCCCCATGCACTGTACCCATAACCCTGCAAATTAATTTTGTTGAAGTATTCATTCATTTTCTTTTTGAAATCATACACTGTCTCTATTTCCACCATTGGGTTCCATGTGATTTCCATTCACTGCATTAAAAAAATTTTTCCTTAAATCCACCCTACACCTCTGACTCAAAACCACCTCTACCCATGAGCTGAAAATCACAGAATTGACGTGGTGCCAAAGGATACAATTCATTCCATCATGCCCATGTCGGCTTTCTGAGCATTTTGACTTTGTGACAAACTCTAGCCTCCAATATAATTTCATTTTGAAAGGGATGAAACCTGTCTGTAATATTCCAGATTTGGTCCCACTTATGCTTTTTGCACTTGAAGCACAGTGCCTTACTTTTATAGTCTATTTCTTTTGCAATAAATGCCAAAATTCCATTTGCCTTCCTTACCACCTGTTTTACCTGTATATTGGTGATTCATGCAGGACATAAGTCACACTGCACGAAAGATTTTGACATTTCTCTCCATTTAGATAATAAGCCACCTTTCTATTCCTTGGATCGAAGTGGATAACCTCACACTTAACCACATTAAACTTCATCTGCCACATTTTGGCCCATTCATCTACTCCTATCTATTTCCATTTGCAAATTTCTTATTTTTTCATTGCAACTTACTTTCCCACCTATTTTGGTGTCATCTGCAAATCTGGCTATCATGCATTCTGTTTCTGCATTAGGTCATTAATACAAAATGTCAATATATGAGACTTTAGGACTGAACCGTACAGCACCTTGTTAGTTAAAGCTTGTCAACCAGGAAAAGCCTCATTTTTCCCAATTTTCTGTTTGTTAGCTAATCCTCTATCCAAGGTCATTAGATTAGATTACTTACAGTGTGGAAACAGGCCCTTTGGCCCAACAATCCACACCGCCCCGCCGAAGCGTAATCCACCCATACCCCTACATCTACCCCTTACCTAACACTACGGGCAATTTAGCATGGCCAATTCACCTGACCTGCACATCTTTGGACTGTGGGAGGAAACCAGAGCACCCGGAGGAAACCCACGCAGACACAGGGAGAATGTGCAAACTCCACACAGTCAGTCGCCTGAGGCGGGAATTGAACCCGGGTCTCTGGCGCCGTGAGGCAGCAGTGCTAACCACTGTGCCACCGTGCCGTCATGTATTACCCAAACCATGTATGATCTTACCTTGCACTTTTGTGGGCAATTTATCAAATGCTTTGGTTTCAGTAAGACTTCCCTATCTTCTCATTTTCCACTCTTTATGAAATAGTGACCAAAACTTTATTTGTCTTTTCCATTACCTGCTTTACTTGGATGTTAACTTTTTTCTAAGTCATGCAAGAGGACCTCCCCCCTTCCAAATCCTTCCATCAGGTACAATGGACCAAATGGTCTCTTCCCATGTCAACCCATCGTCGTATGAAGCTCTTTCCATGAGACCAGAAAGAGAAGGTAGAGCAGGGACTGACTTTGCAATCTTCCTGGTCTTTCATTTTTTTTTTATGTTCAGGGGCACAGTCTTTGGTAATGGAAGGGCTTTCCAAAAGAAAGGAAATTACTTATCTGGAGGACCCTGTGACCTAAAAATTGCCACACTGAGGGCTTGCTCATGATCTGAGTCCTCAAAGGTTCTGGTGCAAGTGAGGTGGGAACAAATGCTGGGAATGTGTTTTATCCAACAAAAGACTCTTCATGTCAGTTCTGTCCATCATGGAGAGAAGGTGTTTGATAATAGCAATATATTTCAGACAATAGATCACCCAACAGTGTTCAGGAACAACTAATGCAGTTATTGAAGTGTTCAGATTCGCATCAACAATCCACCAAAACCCAAACACAGCATCATATTTCTGAAGAGATTCAGCTGAGCTTGATTTGATTTAAGATGTCAAAACATTTCATCTTTCATTTTGTTTGTGTGTACGGAGTGATGCTGATAAACATGTACCACAATACCTCATGTACAGGCTCCAGCTTTTTTTGAATGAGACCAATAATCCTTTTAATGATGTGGAGAGGACCAATAAGCAAAACCTTCTTTTATATATGTATCATTACGGTAACCACATCTTGGTGAGAGGTGGGCAGTGTTGCAGCATAGTTTTTAAAAATTATTATGGATGGCTCATACATGAAAGAAAAATGGCCCATATGTAATATTTGCACCTTAGTTAATTTAATCACTGCTTGTTACAATTAAATCTAAATTAAAACATTTATCAAATGGGATGTCATCAAGGTCCCAACTGCACAAAGAAAGACAGCTAATGTTTGCCAGGCTGGGAATCTGTGAGGATCTGACACATGCACAAATAAATTAGTAATCACTGACTTTCATAAAAGTCACGGAAATACTTTTCTTACAAATTCCTCTCTCTCGGTTTTATATTTTGCTTTCTTGACTTCTGATAATGTTAAATGTGCCCTGAAATGTGGCTCCCACAGCAACTGAGGGACAGGAGGGAATTGTTCCTCACATTTAGTTTGGTCCATCATTCAGTTGGATCATGGCTGCTCTCCATCACTACTCTACTAGCAATTCCTTGATTTAGTGGCCCTTTATAACCTGAAGAAGCAAACCTTTCATTCTTGCAATCCTTGACTCCATTCCAGCTTGCAACTCTTTGGTGGGGGTGGTGTTGGTGTGTGGGGGGGAGTGAGGTTTGAGTATTCCAGATAAGAAGTACCCTTCGTGTGAAGACTCACTTCCTGTGTCACCCCCTAATCAACTTAGTCCTAATTTCAAGGTTAGAGTCCCTTGCTCTGGACTCATCCAAAAAGGACTACAGATTACAGACCCACTCGAGTCAACCTACAGACTGGTTTAGCTTGGAATTATGTTCTGCTGGACTGGTTGGACCAAAGGATCTGTTTCTATGTTGTATGTCTCTATGATTCTATAACTCTATGACCATTCCTCACCCCATCCAATACTTCAGGAATGCAGTCTAGTCTATTCAACCTCACCTCATGACTTAACCCTTTTATCCCCCACACCGCTCTGGTATAATCGACTCTATTAACTCCTGAAAGACCACCATTCTACATGCGAGCGCTGTATAGGTTCTTCATTCTGCTCCACCATTTAGTACGACCGTGATCTCATCTCAGTCTCAACTCCACTTTCTCACCCACTCTCTAAAATCCTTTAACCCATTACTAATTAAAAATCCCCTCCTTAAATTTACTCAATGTCCCAGTATCCACACGCATTGGCGTAGGGAGTTCCCAAAATTCATGATTTGTTTAGAGAAGTAATTTCTCCTCATCTCCATTTTAAATCTACTACCCCTCATCCTAAAGCCATGTCCTCTCATTCAAGATTTACCCACATGAGGAAACATCTTCTCTACACCTGCTTTGTCAATCCACACTAGCATTTTATACACTTTAGTTAGATCTTCTCTTATTCTTCTAAACTCCAGTGTGTACAGGCCAAATCTCTGTTCATAAGACAATCCCCAGTCTCTGGGATCAAGCTCATGAACCTCCTCTGAACTGACACCAATGTAACTACATCCCTCCTCAAGTATACCATATGCCTGATCAGAAAGAACCCTTCTGCTTCCCCTTAAGTAGACTCATAAGTCCACTCTGGTCTGCTTCTAACCATCAGTTCTGATAGCATTTGTGACAATACTGTGGCTTTAAGAGGTACACTTTGATGTGGCATGGTTGGTGGCTCAGTGGTTAGCACTGCTGCCTTACAGCACCGGGACCTCTGGTTTGATTCCAGCCTCGGGCGACTGTCTGTGTGGAGTTTGCAAGTTTTCCCCATGTTTGCGTGGGTTTCCTCTGGGTGCTTCAGTTTCCCCCGACACTCCAAAGGTTTTCAGGTTAGGTGCATTAGTCAGAAGGAAATGGATCTGAGTGGGTTACTCTTCGGAGGGCTGGTGCAGACTTGTTGGGTCGAATGGCCTGATTTCACACTGTAGGAAACCTAATCAAAAGAAAGAGATTTACTTTGTCATTTTTTTTTAATGAAGAAAAATTGTGACCTGAGTGACAAGTGATGTGCTTCAAGCCAGTAATCAGTTTGTGAGAGCTTGACATTTTTTTTTGTAAGTTGGAACAATAGAAGCAGCCTGAATGGGTGGAGTTAAGTTCCCAAGAACCAGGGCTTTTAGTTTTCAGTTAGCTTTCAGCACTTGCTGGGGTGTTGAAGTTGGATGTGGGAGTTGTTTTTCCTATCTTTGTTACAGCTAAAAGCTGGGGATTCTCTTCTTGTTGCTAGAATTGCATGTGAAACAATCTATTTTGCTGAATCTGCCTTTGACAAGGGTGTGTTTGTGGGATGTTATCATGTTGGAACAGTTGCTGTTTAGAAGTTAAATAATCTATCCCTCTGTTAAGTTTCCAATAGAGTTGTTACTCCAATCCTTTCTTTTGTTGTATTTTATGTATAATGCATGAAAAAACATGCTTTGCCTCAAACCTGGTAGTTTGACAAATCAAATTGATTCAAAACACATTGTTCAGGCCAAAATAATAAACAGAATAGTGAAAAATCAATCACAGTCATGAGTGTGCATTGACGCATTGCAGAAATTATTAATAAGCTCGTAATTTTGTTTTGCCTTTAAACTAAGAAAAAGTTAGAGTCTAGGCTATCTCCTTGAAATGTTTTGAGGGGTTTGATCTGATCCATAACACATTGTATCTGCTGTGCTCATGTCCAACACTTCTGCTAGCATTATATCTGGTATGCTCATACCCACCAGGATGCCGAGGTGTTAGTCAAACTTACTGACACCAGCTGCTAAAGAATCCCCAAACAATGTCTTCAGGAAAAGAGAGGCTCATTGTAATAAACAGGTTAGGTTCATTATATAGTACTTACTGGCTAGTTACATTACATCTGAGCAATGTGAGAGTCCTTTGTAAGACTTCATGCCAGACTTAACAGTAAATGCGCGTTACTGTTAGCTTCATAAAGTTCAGTTACGACCTGAAAAGTCAGCTTAGCTCCTCACTCTATAGTCTGATGGGCAGAGTTTTTATTGTGATGTTACTAACTGGCTTATACAATATGTTTCCGAATGTTTGAGCAATGAGTGCAGAATGATACTTTAATACAGTACTGAGGGAGCCCTGTAATGGCAGAGACATCATTTGTTCATTGTGACTGTCTTTCCTCTCACGTGGCCATAAAGACCATGGGTTGTTCTCCCACATCTCCTTGCCAATATTTATTCTACACCAATGACTTTTCAGTTAGTCCTTTTGTGTGTGTAGGACTTTACAATGAAATAGCTCAATAGCTATTAAACAATTTGGGCAGCCTGAGATCATGAAAGGAGTCATATAACTGTAGGTCTTTTTCTGTTGACTTTAAAACATCTCCAAGAGTTTTCAAAGAAAGATCTGAGAATAAGGAAGCGAATGGGCCAAAACATTATGAGCTTGTTAATAAGTTTCTGCAACGCGTCACTGCACACTCATGACTTATGTTGATTTTTCACTGTTCTATTTATTACTTTGGCCTTCACAATGTGTTACCCAATGTGTTAGATTATGTGGCCCATTAAAACATAACTAACTGCTGCTGGTTGACATTTTTATCTTTCTTCACAGTTAGTTATCACATTTCCACAGCAGTGAAAATGCCTTCCATACATACATGGAAACAACAGTCTCAACGCTCTTCCTTTGTATTCCCTTTAACTATTCCTCCATAGGAGTCAGAGGATCACACAGCACTGATGAGGCCATTTGGTCCTGGAGAAGTGCTTCTACTGTGGTAACATTGCTAGACTAGCAATCCAGAGTCCTAGACTAATGTTCTGGAGAGAAAAGCAAACTACCATGAAGGCACTGGAGAAAATCTGCAGGTCTGGCAACATCTGTAGTGAGAGAAAGACACTTGATGTTTCAAGTCTGATAAAGTTGTCATAGTCCCAGAGGACCATAAGGCTCGTGGTGATGTTATCAATTTAAAAGGTTATCTTGTCTTGTTTTATTTTGTAGAGAGATAGTTAGGCAGAGGTCCCAAACTGTTTACTGTACACCATGTATGTAAACAGCTTGGGAGTCCTTGGGGTTTCTTTTTTAACAGCCTGAATGGGTGTGGCCAGCTTTCACTGGTCAGGATTTCTAGGTTTTTAGATTTAGCCTTAAACAGAAGCTATTGGGATCTCAGCAGAGTTGGGAGCTTCAGTGAATGTCTCCTGACTGCTACTCTCCCTGAAATTTCACTTGATGTTTTTTCCTCCCAGATTGGAGAACCGCATGTGAGAATCTGTGTCAGCATTTTCCTTTTTTCCAAGGGGTGTGTTCATGGGATGTTATTATATTGGAACAGTTAATTAATAACAGTTACTGTACCTATTATTTGGTTAAGTTTTCCAATAGGGTTGTTACTCTAAATTCCTCTTTAATTGATTGTATTTTTAACTACAGTGTTTAAATAAATTGTGTTTGCCTAATGTCAAGTAGTTTGAGCAGTTGCATCGCATCAGGAACAGGAACTTCACATTTGCCTTTAAAAATAAAGGTCTAGGCTCCCTTCTTAAAATATTTGAGGAGGTCTGATCTGGCCCATAACAGGCTGCTCTCTCATTAGAGAGAGAGAGGTGACTGGTGGTGAGTTTAACCTGAAGGTCAAGGTTGAGACGGTGACATTCATCATGACCTCAGCCAATAAAGTCAGAAGTCAAATAAGCCTGTTGGACTATAACCTGGTGTCATGTGACTTCTGACTTTGTCCACCTCAGTTCAATACCAGCACCTCCAAATCATCAGCCAATAAGGGAATTGAACCTATGCTGTTGGTTGTACTCTGAGTCACTAACCAGCCAACTGAGCCACCCCACCAATTTTATAAACAGTTTGTGTTTTAACTCACTTTTTATAATATCCTTGCTTGTACAGGTAGACAATCCTTTATCCGAAATTCCAAAATCCGAAAAGCTCCAAAATCCAAAGTTCGTTTGTGAAGTGTTTTCTCAATAACAAGGTGACGTGACGTTGTGGCCCAGCACTGGCAGACATGAATTCTGTATCAGCGCTCGTACTATTCACACGTGCATCTGCTGTTTGGTAATTTTTTTTTAAATTACACTATGAAACTGTCGCTTATTCCAAAATCTGAAAAGTTCCAAAATCAGAAAACTAGCTGGCCCCGATGGTTTCAGATAAAGGATTGTGTACCTGTACACTAAAACTGGAATGTTGTTCCTAATAACCTGCCAGGAGTAATCTCAGTCATGTGGACAACAGGATTTCAAGATAGCACCTCATCACTGCCTCTTCAATGAAGACTAATGCTAACACCAGTCAGCAACGGCGGGATGCCATAATGAATGATTAGTGTTGACCCCACCTGAGAGAACACCTTGGGTTGGATTGCTTGGAAACTTTGAGTGGGTGCAGGGAATTAGGCATCTATGCCTGTAGGACTTTATCAATACATGAGCCAAACAGAAAACTCATTCAGAAAATTACTCATGTGACATGTATCAAGCAGTGATGAAAGTGCAGGATCACCAAATAGAATCGTCTGAAAATCCTTGATAACTGCCATTGTTTTAACATCATCCCATCATCACGTACTCACTGAAACATGTCTTTCTGTATTGAGCATGATGTTCTTTGTTTACTGAAGCATCATGTTCAAACCAAGCAATTGATGCTTTCACAGTCAATAAAGACACCGATGGTACCACAATGATGTGCTTAAATAAATTGATGACTTTAGTAATCAACAACAATAAACTCCAATAGAAGTTAATTTCTTTCTCTCAGTGAGAGGCCTAACTGGATACCAAAGGCCCATATTTCTGAATTTAAAGCCAGATTGTGAAAGACCAGGCGAAAATGTAGGACAAATTGAGAAATTTGTGTTGTTGAAGCTAATGCACAAGGTATATTAAATGTGTCACATTATTTATTAATTTTACTGTTGGTTCTCTGCAGGTTTGTGGGTGGCTCATCTCCAGCAATAAGCTTGGCTCTTGACTGCCTCTGAACTCATTCAGTTTTAACAAACCTCTAGCCCAGAAAACAAATTTGAGTAAAAGTTTGATACTGGCCTGTCTCATCTTGTATACTTAAAAATGGAATTCCAGTGCAACCGGAACGTTCGTTCACTGTTACACTGCTTTTTGTTTCACCTTTTTTTGGTTTTACATAGTCTGTCACAGTACAAATGAGCATACAATTTAGGAGCACAAGGGAGTCTTGTGGGCAACATTGTTAGATACTTACCTGATAGTCTCCTTAAAAAGTCTTGCCCCGACACTGTTGCTAAGCAATCAGCAGTAAGCGTGTGCCTGGTAACTAAGGAGGGCACTCAACGAATTCTGCATTATGCAGGGTGGGCCCCACTGTGGGGAAGGAGGAATTTCAGATGCATCAGGAAGGCACACTGGTTTTTGGTCCTCACTACTGCCTGCCACTCTGAGGCTTCCAATTGGTGCTTTCTCTCTCTGTCTCTCTGTCTCTCTGGAGAAACCATCACCAGAAGGCCCTACCCTCATGCCTACGGAGTGACTATTCTTCTCGATTGTGCCGTCAGCCCTGATTTTTATCCTGCAGTTGGCTTAATGGACGGGTCTCAGGAGGGAAACCTTGGCTTTCACTAATTTAACAGGAATGGAGAAAGAAAGCAGAATGTGGAAAAGTTGAAACTTCACTGAATGAGCATCGGCGTGGGTTTTAATGGAGATCACTTTGAAAGAGGCTGTGGGGTGACCTTATAGCGGTTTATAAAATCATGAGGGGCATGGATAGGATGAATGGACAAGGTCTTTTCCCTGGGGTTGGGGGAGTCCAGAACTAGAGGGCATAGGTTTAGGGTGAGAGGGGAAAGATATAAAAGAGACCTAAGGGACAATGTTTTCACACAGAGGGTGGTGCGTGTATGGAATGAGCTGCCAGATGCAGTGGTGGAGGCTGGTATAATTACAACATTTAAAAGGCATTTGGATGGGTATACGAATAGGTGATTTTTGAGGTATATGGGCCAAGTGCTGTCAAATGGGACTAGATTAATTTTGGGACATCTGGTCAGCATGGATGCGTTGGACTGAAGGGTCTGTTTCCATGCTGTACATCTCTATGACTCTACGATTCTAAGAGCTTACAGTTTCAGGGCTAGACCCAGGGACCAACCTGTGAGGAAATCAAGGGAATTGAAAGAGGCAACAGGCAGCTGAGTGAGCTGGGATTTAGTGCTGTGCGCCTTGACTGTTGGGGTAGGGATGGCTAACTCCGAGCTCTATCACAGTGAGAATGGTGGGGTGGCACGGTGGCACAGTGGCTAGCACTGCTGCCTCACAGCACGAGAGACCCGCCTCAGGCGACTGTCTGTGTGGAGTTTGCACATTCTCCCCGTGTCTGCGTGGGTTTCCTCCAGGTGCTCCAGTTTCCTCCCACAGTCCTAAAATGTTCAGGTTAGGTGAACTGGCCACGCTAAATTGCCCGTAGTGTAAGGGGTAGGGGTAGGAGCGGGTTGCACTTCGGAGGGTCGGTGTGGACTTGTTGGGCCGAAGGGCCTGTATCCACGCTGTAAGTAATCTAATCTAAATCTACTGTGGTTAATCTACATCCCTGTACATAACCAATTCACCTAACCTGCACATTTTTGGACTGTGGGAGGAACCCAGAGGAAACCCACTCAGATATAGAGAGAATGCTCAGATTCCACACAGACAGTTGCCCGAG
This sequence comes from Chiloscyllium punctatum, assembly GCF_047496795.1. Classification (NCBI taxonomy): domain Eukaryota; kingdom Metazoa; phylum Chordata; class Chondrichthyes; order Orectolobiformes; family Hemiscylliidae; genus Chiloscyllium; species Chiloscyllium punctatum. Next base: position 11,393,938 of record NC_092747.1, on the reverse strand, counting down.
GGTAGAATTGAACCCGGATCCTTGGCACTGTGAGGCAGCAGCACTAACTACTGAACCACCATGCTGTTCCATAATCTTTATACACAAGATCTGTTGGGTTGGTTCTTGCTGATCCAAAGTTTTCTCCTCGACCTTCCTTTCTATTGATGCTTCCACACTTATTAAATGTTTCTGACATATCCAAAATCGCAAATTTCAGCCCCTGCTGAAGGAAAGATAAGCTACTTCTCTTCTGTTTTAAAGTGGCTTACTGCAGAGAACTGGGAGAGAGTGAGTGAGTTATTTTTGGCTGTTGCAGACCTGCTTTCTCTTCTGGTCTGACCGAACTTCCCTCCATCTATTCATAGCCCAGGCTGTTTAACTACCTGGCAATCAATCACATGATCGTTATCAGGCAGAGGACACTTGTCATTGATAATTTGCAACACCAGTCAGTTTCATCTTCTCACCTCCAGTTCTCGGCACGTTGCAGAGGGCGCAGCTAAACAAACAAGGGTTCACTAAAGGTATCAAATTTGTTGCTTTTAAAGCATCCATTCTTATAGATCACTGGATTTTAAACCAGTTTGTTTTAATTTAAGTCCACGGTTTTAAAAAATACTAAAATGAAAAGATAGTTTTTACTGAAAGGATAGAAACATATGCTGCAGAATCAGATGATTTGCAGTTAGCGTGAGTAACGCAATCTCTGAGCAGGAATCCCACATGTGGACCAGGGAGAAACTTTACCTCAACAATGAGATTTGCTTTCTTCACTTGCGCTCTGAAAGCACAAACCCTGATTGAAATCAAGAGAAAACCCCCAGAAATAAACGTTATGTGCATTTAAATAAGAGAATTTGACTTTCACAAAGAAACACAATTACCAGTAAGCAAATCATTTTGTTTATCCATTACACTCTTTGATTAATATTTATGTATATGCGAGATTGTGCATGTGTGAAGTTGTGTGCATGAAATTATTTGTGACTGTGTGTTTGTGTACATTTGCATGTGGGTATGTGAGAGATTGTGGGTGTGTACATATTTGTAACTGTGTGCGGGTGTGTTTGTCTATTTGTGTGTGTCTGTTTATGTGGGTGTGCCTGTCTATTTATATATGCTTTTATGTGTGTGTGCGTACGCCTGTCTGTCTATATATATATGTGTGTGTATGTCTATCTGTCTGTATCTGTGCCTGTGTTTGTGTGTGTCTGTTTGTCTGTCTGTTTATTAATGTGTGTGTGTGAATGTGTGTGTATATGTGGGGAAGTGCATCTGTAATCACCTTCTGTCCTTGGTCAGTGTCAGTTTAATCCATTTCACAGTATGAAGTGACAGGTCTGACTGCAGTGGCAGGCTCGATCTCACAATTCTGCAGCACCTTATCACCATCATTGTGATGGTAATTTTTCTTCCCATCTCAGAGGCAGCTCTGATCACTTTCGTCTCTGTGGGCAAGTACGGCATGGCTTCACAGTCATAAAGCTGAGCAGAAGGTTCATCATTTTGAGACAGAAGGGAAGTGAATGGTGTTCTAATTTTTGACAGCTGGACCATTGTGTGATGGTGGTATGCTGAGAATGTTTCAGAGAGTTAAATGAAAATTGATGAAATATGATTTGCGAGAGCTTGCTGTATGTGCTGTGAAGCTGCATTCTCTGGAAATCAAAACTAAGACTGAGAGGAGAAGGAATTTCTTCGCTCAGAGGCTTGTGAGTCTTTGGAAGTCCTTGTCGGAGAGAGCTATCGGAGCAGAACTTTTCTGTCCACCAAGGCTGAGATAGATAGATTCTTGATCAGAAGGGGAATAGGGGGTTATGGGAAAAGGGCAGAAAGTAGACATAGGAAATGTCAAGGTAAAAACAATGACTGCAGATGCTGAAAACCAAATACTGGATTAGTGGTGCTGGAAGAGCACAGCAGTTCAGGCAGCATCCAACAAGGGCTTTTGCCCGAAACGTCGATTTCGCTGCTCGTTGGATGCTGCCTGAACTGCTGTGCTCTTCCAGCACCACTAATCCAGTAATAGGAAATGTCAAAGCAGCCATAATCCTATTGAATGGCAGAGAAGGGTCAAGAGGCTGAATGGTCTACTCCTGTTCCTATTTCTATTGGTTTTCTGGTCTTAAAAACCTTCAAGGCCCTTCTTCAGTCTTATTTCAGCTATTTCACTTTGTGCTTCTCTCTGCTTAGGATTATCTCATTGTCCCCTCCATTCAACTAGCTCTGCAGACATAGCATAAACTGCAAAGTGGCAATGATGATGGATCCAGAGACAGGAAATTTCAGTACTGAAGATGGATGGAGAAGTTAAGCTTCTAATCCTTAGACAGGAGAAGGCTGAAAGGAGGTTTGATTGAAGTATTCAAAACCGTGAGGAGAAAGAATCAAGAACAAGACAGTGCAAAGTTGGAATAATTGATGGAAGGAGATATGACAAAAATCTTTCTTATGCAGTGAGAGGTTGGGGCCTGGAATGTGCTCCCTCCAAGTGGGGTAGACATAGGTTGAATTGATCTATTGAAAAGGGAGTTATTACTGTTGGGGAAGATGGTGGACTAAGACTCACCAAAGACTCAGACTAACGTTCTGGGGAACACACACACTGAATGCTGGAGAAATTCAACAGGTCTGGCAGCCTCTGTGTATATTTCTTATACACTTGACAGCGGAAGAGGAGAAGCAAAAGGTCTGATGTATTGAGGCCCAGTGCAAAAGTAAGTATAAAGAAAGCTGGACTTCAGAACTCGAGACCTCGCTGTCTCCTCACGCAGGCCTCCAGCCCAGAACCTGCCTCCAGGCCTCCAGAACCACTTCCTGAGCTGGCTTGGTCTTGGTCTCACCTCCTCCATTTCCTATTCCCTCCAAGTAAGTTTAAAGAATTAAAAGTTGGTAGGAAAGATAACTGCAGAAAAGAGAAGTAAGAAAGAAAGAAAAAGGAAAAGGAACTGGCAAAGCAGAGGAGCTCCAGCTGGAGTGTCCGACTCTGCTGCCATCTTGACTGTTATTAGACTGATGAATGGACCTCTCTAACTTGAAATAATCTTGGTCTTGAGAATGTTGATCTTGCTTTGTGCACCTCCTGTGCAGCTGTAACCTTGTATACCTGACTCTGTCCAGGCATCCTATGATCTGTATGTTCTTGATTGCTATGATCTGCCAATACTGCTCACAAAACAAAGCTTTTCACTGTACTCAGGTACGTATGCCTACAATAAATCAAAGCAAATCAAAACTCTGTTTATACTTTAACATCATTTTGAGGATGTTCCAACATGCTCACAGGTGTCTTAGTGTGGTTTCTCATTGATGTTGGTGCCATGGTATCTATTTTGAGTGAGAAATTTTCCCATTGGTCTTTTTTCTCAACTCTGTCTCACTTGTGTAAAGGACGTTTTTCAAGTTTACAAAACATCAGTTACTTCTGGTTTTGAGAATGATCACGTGTCCACAGAAAGTCAGGCCAGACAGATTCACGTTCTCTGTAGCTGCCCTACCATTCTGACTGGTTCAGGTTCAGATTTTAGATCAGAGTGGTGCAGGAAAAGCACAGCAGGTCAGGCAGCATCCGAGGAGCAGGAAAATCGATGATTCTGGCAAAGGCCCTTCATCAGGAATCAGACTTGAAGACCCCACAGGAGCGTACATGAACATGTCTGGTGACACTGACTGTGTCCAGTGCTATCTGTCTTATTTCCTGGATTTGGGAAGATGAGGTACTGTGCCCGTTCCTCTGTCAACACATCAATTTCACCAATTTCACAAGATTTGCAAAGGTTGCCAACTGCAATCCTCACTGGAGATGAAAGGACTAGAAGCAGATGGTAAATTCATTGCCGGGAATATCAAACCTAATCACTGCATAAGGCAAAAAAATGACAATTCAAAGTGGGCAACTACCTTAAGGCAGTCTACAACGATATCATTTCCAGACAAGCATCCACTTCCTCTGCCCTGATATCTTTGGCCACGTGGTGAAATAATGGTAATTTCACTTGATTTGTAACCGTGAATTCCATGCAAATACTCTGGGCACATAGGAGCATAAGACCATAAGACATGGGAGCAGAGGTCAGCCATTCAGCACATCGAGTCTGTTCACCCATTCAATAAGATGATGGCTGATCTGATAACGCTCAACTCCACTCTTGCCAGCTTTTTCCATACACACTTGATTTCATTGCTGACTAAAGATCTGTCTATCTCAGGCTTGAATTCAAAATTTTGCCCAGACAGTTGGTGGAATTTAAATTCCATCAATAAAATAATTGGAATTTGAGCTAGACATAGTCACGATGACGATGAAATCTGGTATTACTGATATTAAAAGCCCATCTGGTTCACTAAACATGTTTCAGAAAGGAAATCTGCTGTCCTTACCCTGTCAGTTCTAAATATGATTCCAGATCCAAAGTAATGTGGTTGGCTCTTAACTGCCTTTTGAAATGGTCGAGAAAGCAATTCAGCTCATGGGCAGCAAGGGATGCTGGCAATGCCCACATCTCACATGAAACCAGAATAAACAAGAACAACTTCACATTATTTCCTGACTCCCCAACATTGACAAATCTTGAGATGCAGCAGAGCTACTTCTACTTACCTCTTAGAGAGCAAAGCCAACATTGTACAACTTCAGGCAGATTTGTTACAGAATCAAAAAGTGTGGCGCTGGAAAAACACAACCGGTCAGGCAGCATCCGAGGAGCAGGAGAGTTGACGTTTTGAGCACAAGCTCTTCATCAGGAACCAACATTCCAAGCATAAGTTCTTCAAACTCTGATCTCCAGCATCTGCAGTCCTCACTTTCTCCTACATTTGTTGCAGTGCCAGAGAATGTCCTCTGAACTAAGGTCAGCAGCTAATACCTCCCAAAATACCATTTCTTCAGTCTTGTCAGATGTTGAAGGAATGTTAGGATTAACCTATTCAATGATATTGTTATCCATGGAAGGGGAAAAAACATGGTCCTGGCTCCATGGTTAGCACTGCTGCCTCACAGCGCTTGGGACCCAGGTTCGATTCCAGCCTCAGGCGACTGTCTGTATGGAGTTTGCACATTCTCCCCATGTCTGTGTGGGTTTCCTCTGGTTTCCTCCTACAGTCTAAAGATGTGCAGGTTAGATGGATAGCCCATGCTAAATTGCCCTAAAATGTCCAGAGATATGTAGGGTGGCTGGGTTATCTGTGGGAAATGCGGGGTTAAGGGGATTGATAGTTTGAGTGGGTGGGATACTCTTCGGAGGGTTGGTGCAGACTTGATGTGCTTATTGGCCTCTTTCCTTTCTATAGGGATTCTATGATCCCAGGTTCCAAAGGGAGCTCATGTAACCCAATGTGATGCTCAACAAGTCTGGTGCTCAGTTATAAATTGCCATATAGAATTCAGCAGAATCTGCACAGTTTACAAAACACTCAGTGCAAAGCCTCTTAAACTGTGTCCTGCAGCTCTCCAACTATTGCCATGACTAGCAAAACCATAGCAACAACTCCAGTTTTTTTTTAAAGGGAAGTTGAAGGAATTGATGCGGGGTTTTTTTGCTGGTTATTTATGGTCTATGCGGATTATCACCAGAGATAGCGAGAACATCACTTCAGTCATTGATGCTTCAGCTTGGTTTACAAAATGGGGTTTGCCAGACACGTTCAGTACAAATCATCGATGCAATTTGTTCCCATCCAGTTCACACAGCTTCTAGCACGTTCCTGGATTCATTGTCATCTGATATCACAACACAACTATCAGTTGAATGGTGGGATTGAATGATATAAGAGGCTGGGAATTGACAATGTGTCAAAGGGAAACCATATTTGAAAAGTCCATTCATAGGTAACACAGACTCCCTGATCAAAAAGACAGCAACCACACTTAAAATTCTTCACAGCTTTGACCTGCCATTGACAGTTATTCCTGATGAAGGGCTTTTGCCCGAAACATCGATTTCGAAGCTACTTGGATGCTGCCTGAACTGCTGTGCTCTTACAGCACCACTAATCCAGAACTTAAGCCATCAAGGCCATTCAATGAGAATGTCTCAGTAAAAGTGAAAGAAATTGCAAAGTTCCAAGGTAAAGTGAAACGTTCTTTATTAAGTGAACATCTGCAAAGGAATGGCGGTTTGAGGTGGCTATGATGCAGATGTGCTGGCGTTGAACTGGAATGGACAAAACCAGAAGTTGCTCAACATTAGGTTATAGTCCAACAGGTTTACTTGAAATCACAAGCTTTTGGAGAGCTGCTCCTTCGTCAGGTGAAGACTGATAGATCTGTTGGACTGTAAGCTGGTCTCGTGCGATTTGAGGTGGAATATTCGATTTATATTGAGTAGCTAAATTGCAACCACAAGTCCATGTCATCCAAGCCAGGACCAACAGATTGAGCAGCTGCTTGGTATTTACACATATCTGTTGGATGACAGCATGACATGAAACACAATATGTTTCATAGCGAGCTGACCGTGATAATTTGAGGGTGGTATTTATGAGGATGAGTTTCCTTTACTGGTGAGCAGCTATGATGTTGATCATTCACCCCAGAGAATGGATCACAGAATTCTAAACCCTAGATTCAGTTAACTCTGCAAAGTCATCAGAGACCTATGTACCTCGAATTCTATTTCTGTACTTGGAGAATACTGATAAGCTGAGCTGTAATAAGTGGTGTGATGCAACATATTTTTGTTGTGCGGCCTGATTTAATTTAAAAGAAGGTCTGTAGTTTTCCAAAGGGGAAAGGACATAATGGTCAACTCTTCAATTATTTTGTGCTGGATTATGTGAGTGTGCTTGCTACTGAATCTCACTGGGTCTGTTTCATTAAGCATTCAGAGAAAAATGAACAGAGTTGGAAATTAGTTGCTCACTGTGCTGGAAGCATGAAAACACAGTGAATAAATTACTTACTTAGAACCTGCGTGGCTATCTCTGCATAGTTTCAAGCATAAAATGTACAACATGGATCCTCTTCCTTTTGAAAAGACCATATATTTTCATTTTGCTTTATTTCTGATTGTAGACTGACTTGGAAAAAGGGACTACTTTGGAATAAAGGATTGAGGATGGAATTGTGATATCTTTAAAAAGCAAATTAGTGAAATTTGTTATTATTTGTGCTTACACTGTCATTTTGCAAGCAGTGGTGAAAGGTGTAAATAGGCAGAACAGCACTGGAGCATGTGTACAAAGTGAATTTTGACTAACAACATGTAGCTGATTGGTTTGTTCAATTGTGACCAGTCATGGGTGTCAATGCTCACGAGCCTGATGACAATTCACTGATTGATTCCTGTGTCGCTGGACAGATTGAAGGTGAATGATATAGTGAGAAGCTCTCGGACCTCCAGTTAAATACCTGAAGTTAAAGAACCCCTGTTGTTTGATCTGACTAGTTTCTATTAGCTGTTGCTTTTAGCCAATAACTCAGAGACTTAATAATTTGTGAAACAGTCACCCTGTGCCTCTTGTGAAGAAGTGAAAGAACTAAAAGGAAAGGCTCAGGGATGACAAAGGTGATTGATGAGGTCAGGGTGGGGGATGTTGTCCACATGGACTAAAGCATGGCCTTTGACAATGTCTCTCATGGCAGGCAAATGCAGGAGGTGAAGTCACATGGGATCCATGGTAAGACAGGTACAGTACAGAACTGGCATCATCATAGAAGACGGAGTAGCGGTGGAAAGGTGTTTTTCTGAATGGAGACACATGACCAGTTCTGTTCCACAGGGTTTAATGCTGGGAGCCCTGTTGATTGGAATATGTATAAACAATTTGGAGGAGAACATAGGTGGCCTGATTCTTAAGTTTTTGGACAGGAACAAAGATCGGAAGCCAGTAAGAAGGATTGCAACAGGATGTAGCAGGATATAGGTAGATTGGAGACTGGGGCAGAGAAATAGCAGATAGAATGTAATCTGGACAAATACAAGATCAATGTATTGTGGAAGGTCTAATGAAGGAAGGAAGTATACAGTTAATGTTAGAACCCTTAGAAGTATTAACATACAGAGGGATCTCAACATCCATGTCCACAGTTCCCTGAAAGTGGCAGGACCAGTGCACAAGGTGGCAAGAAGGCATATGGCATGATTACCTTCATTAATTGGGGCTTAAAGAGATGGATTTTTAGAGCAGCTGGTGCTGGAGCCAACCAGGGATAAGGAGATTCTGGATCTGGTATTGTGTAACGAACCAGAATTGGTCAGTGACCTCGAAGTGAAGGAGCCATTGGGAAGTAGTGACCATAATACAATAAGCTTCAATCTGCAATTGAGAGGGAGTGGGTACAATCGGAAGTGACAATATTTCAGTTGAATAAAGGGAAATATGGAGCTATGAGGGAGCAACTGGCCAAAGTTCAATGGTGCAATACCTTAACAGGGAAGACCGTGGAGGAACAATGGCGGATATTTCTGTGTATAATGCAGAAGTTGCAGGATCAGTTCATTCCTAAAAGGAAGAAAGATCCCAGGAGGAGACATGGGTGGCCGTGGCTGACGAGGGAAGTAAAGAAACATATAAAGTTAAAAGAGAAAAAGTATAACTTAGCGAAGATAAGTGGGAAAACTGAGGACTGGGAAGCTTTTAAAGAACAACAGAGGATTAGTAAGAAGGAAATACGCAGAGAAAAAATGAGGTACGAAGGTAAACTGGCCAAGAATATAAAGGAGGATAGTAAAAGCTTTTTTAGGTATGTCCAAGGCAAAAAAATGGTTAGGACAAAAATTGGGCCCTTGAAGACAGAAACAGGGGAATTTTATTACTGGGAACAAAGAAATGGCAGAGGAATTAAATGGGTACTTCAGATCTGTGTTCACTGGGGAAGACACAAGCAATCTCCCTGAGGTAACAGTGGCTGAAGGACCTGAACTTAAGGGAATTTATATTTGCCATGATTTGGTGTTGGAGAGACTGTTAGGTCTGAAGGTTGATAAGTCTTCGGGACCTGATGGCCTGCATCCCAGGGTACTGAAGGAGATGGCTCGGGAAATCGTGGATGCACTGGTGATTATTTTCCAGAGTTCAATAGAATCGGGGTCGGTTCCTGAGGATTGGAGGGCGGCTAATGTTGTGCCACTTTTTAAGAAGGGTGGGCGGGAGAAAGCAGGAAATTATAGACCAGTTAGTCTGACCTCAGTGGTGGGAAAGATGCTGGAGTCTATTATAAAGGATGAAATTACGGCACATCTGGATAATAGTAACAGGATAGGACAGAGTCATCATGGATTTATGAAGGGGAAATCATGCTTGACTAATCTTCTGGAATTTTTTGAGGATGTAACTCGGAAGATGGACGAGGGAGATCCAGTGGATGTAGTGTACCTGGACTTTCAGAAAGCTTTTGATAAAGTCCCACACAAGAGGTTAGTGAGTAAAATTAGGGCGCACGGTATTGGGGGCAAAGTCCTAGATTGGATAGAGAATTGGTTGGCTAATAGGAAACAAAGGGTAGTGATTAACGGCTCCATTTCGGAATGGCAGGCAGTGACCAGTGGGGTACCGCAGGGATCCGTGCTGGGACCGCAGCTTTTTACAATATATGTAAATGATATAGAAGATGGTATCAGCAATAATATTAGCAAATTTGCTGATGATACAAAGCTGGGTGGTAGGGTGAAATGTGATGAGGATGTTAGGAGATTACAGGGTGACCTGGACAAGTTAGGTGAGTGGGCAAATGCATGGCAGATGCAGTTTAATGTGGATAAATGTCTGGTTATCCACTTTGGTGGCAAGAACAGGAAGGCAGATTACTACCTCAATGGTATCAAATTAGGTAAAGGGGCTGTTCAGAGAGATCTGGGTGTTCTTGTCCACCAGTCAATGAAGGCAAGCATGTAGGTACAGCAGGTCGTGAAGAAGGCTAATAGCATGCTGGCCTTCATAACAAGAGGAATTGAGTATAGAAGCAAAGAGGTGCTTCTGCAGCTGTACAGGGCCCTAGTGAGACCACACCTGGGATACTGTGTACAGTTCTGGTCTCCAAATTTGAGGAAAGACATTCTGGCTATTGAGGGAGTGCAGCGTAGGTTCACAAGGTCAATTCCTGGAATGGCAGGATTGCCTTACACTGAAAGACTGAAGCGACTGGGCTTGTATACCCTTGAGTTTAGAAGACTGAGAGGGGGTCTGATTGAAACGTAGAGGATTATGAAAGGATTGGACACTCTGGCAGGAGGAAACATATTTCCGCTGATGGGGGAGTGCCGAACCAGAGGACACAACTTAAAAATACGGGGTAGACCATTTAGGACAGAGATGAGGAGAAACTACTTCACCCAGAGAGTGGTGGCTGTGTGGAATGCTCTGCCCCAGAGGGCAGTGGAGGCCCAGTCTCTGGATTCATTTAAGAAAGAATTGGATAGAGCTCTTAAAGATAGTGGAGTCAAGGGTTATGGAGATAAGGCTGGAACAGGATACTGATTGGGAATGATCAGCCATGATCATATTGAATGGCGGTGCAGGCTCGAAGGGCTGAATGGCCTACTCCTGCATCTATTGTCTATTGTCTATTGTCTATTATTGTCTAAAGCATAAAAATTGTCAAGTCATGTTGCAGCTGTGTAGAACTTTAGTTCGACCACGTTTGCAATATTGCATCCAGCTCTGGTCGCCACACTACCAGAAGGATGTGGAGGCTTTGGAGAGGATGCAGAAAGGGTTTATCAGGATGTTGTCTGGTGTGGAAGGTATTAACTATAAGCAGAGATTGGACAAACTTGATTTGTTTTCATTTGAATGTTGAAAGCTGAGCAGCGACCCAATATAAGTTTACAAAATTATGAGGCATGAATAGAATGGGAAGTCGGAATCTTTTTTCCAGGGTAGAAAAGTCAATTACTGGACGGCATAGGTTTGAGATGGAAGAGGGAAAGTTTAAAGAAGATATGAGAAGCATGTTTTTTACACAGAGGGTGGTAAGTGCCGGGAATGTACTGTCAGAGGAGGTGATGTATGTAAATATAATAACAACATTTAAGCTGCATCTTGATAGATACATGAATAGGTAGGGAATACAGAGATATGGACCATACAGAGGTAAAAGACCCTTGGTTTAGAAAGGCATCATATATCAGCACAGGCTGGGTGTGCTGAAGGGCCTGTTCCCGCTCTGTACTCTTCTTTGTGCTTTGAGCTAAAGGACTTGGGAAATCAATGGAATCCTTCCACTGAATCCTGGTAACATTGTTCGCATTATTTTTTTCCTTCCATTCAAAACATGAAGATGTTTTGTACATTGGTGTGTGCATATGTTGGGGAGGGGGGGAGTTTAACATTTAAGTTTCAATGGATAGAGTTAAGTAGAGAACTCCCAATACAACAAGGACAGACCCCCCCCCCCCCCCCCGCCACCCTAATCCTCACAGTCCACCCCACCAACCTCCGCAAACAGCACACCATTCTCCGCCATTTCCGCCACCTCCAAACAGACCCCACCACCAGAGTTATATTTCCCTCCTCATCCCTATCAGGGTTCTGAAAAGACCACCTCCTCTACAACTCCTGCGTCAGGTCCACAGCCCCCATCAGCCCACACCCGACTCCTGGCACTTTCCCCTGCCACCGTAGGACATGCAAAACCTGCATCCACACCACTCCCCTCACCTCCGTCCAAGGCCCCAAGGGATTCTTCCACAGCCATCAGAAATCCACCTGTACCTCTGTCAAAGTCATCTACTGTATCCGTTGTATCCAGTACGGTTTCCACTACAGCGACAGGTAGACAGGACACCTTCTTGCAGATCGGTTCAGAGAACATCTCTGGAACACCTGCGCCCACCAACCCCACTGCTCTGTGGCTGAACACTTCAACTCTCCCTCTCACTCTGTCAAGGACATGCAGGTCCTGGGCCTCCTCCACCATCAAACCGTTACCATCTGAAGCCTGGAGGAGGGATGCCTCACATTCCATCTTGGGACCCTGCAACCACACGGAATAAATGTGGATTTCAATAGCTTCCTCATTTGCCCCTCCCCCCACATTATCCCAGTCCCAAGCCTCCAACTTGGCACTGCCATCCAGACTCGTCCATCACTGCCCTCCTCTGAACTATTACCTTCTCCCTCACCTTTATCCACCTATCACTTTCCCAGCTACCTCTCCCTGACCCACAAGCCTCATTCCTGATGAAGGGCTCCTCAGATGCTGCCTGTCCTGCTGTGCTTTTCTAGCACCACATTCTTGACTCTAATAGAGTTAAATGTCAACATTTCATAATTGTTTACCCTTGCTTAGAATCTACTTATTTGTAATAAACAGTAGTTCCAGTTCGGTGTGAAGAACAGTACTGTGTTCTCAGTTAACTTAAGTCGATTAAGTGGCATGGTGACTCAATGGCTAGCATTACTACCTCACAGCTCCAGGGACCCAGGTTTGATTCCAGCCTCGAGTGACTGTCTGTGGAGAGTTTGCATATTCTCCCCGTGTCTGCATGGGTTTCCTCCAGGTGCTCCAGTTTCATCTCAAGATCTACAGTTAGGGTGGATTGGCCATGGGAAATGTTGAAGTGGGGTTATTCTGGGTGAGGTGCTGTTCACACAGTAGTGTGGACTTCTTGGGCCAAATGGCCTGTTTCCGCACTGTAGGGACTCTATGATAAAGTAAATTTAGGACTTTGATGACTTTTGAAACTTTCATGAGACATATGGGAACAGTTTTGAAGAAGGGTCATTGGACCCAAAATGGTATCTCTACTTTCTCTCCTTGGATACTGTCAGACCTGCAGAGTTTTTTTTTTCCAGCAAGTTCTCAGTTTGCGTGTGATTTCCAACGTCCACAGTTCTTTGAGTTGTTTTTATAATATCTCTACCTCTATCACATCTGCCAATCTTGCAGGCACCAGAGTGAGGGGTAAGAACAACAGGAAATATTGGAGAAACACAACAGGTCTGGCAGCATTCATGGAGAGAGAAACAGAGTGAACATTTTAATCTTTTGCTTTACTTTGTCAAACATTAAGGAAGTGTGGTAATTCCCCAAATTCAGAGTTTAACAGTTTACCTTACAATAAGTATAGATACAAAGGTATTAAGGTATATGGGTCAAAGGCAGGTATATGGAGTTAGGACTCAAGATCAACCATGATCTCAATAAATGATGGAATAGGTTTGAGAGGCTGAATGGCCTCCTGTTTTTATTGGCCAAATACTACTAAACGGTAGTGAATGGTCTGGAAATAATGTTTAAAAATCAGAATTTTGTCTAATGTTTTGCGCTGAAAGAATGACAAGTTCCTGCCCAGGATTTTAACTGGGGTGTGATAGCAGGCAATGAAGGGGCTTTGGTTAGTGGGAAGGTTTAGATCAGAAACCTTGTTCATCTTCAAGCAAGACACCCTGTTGTAGTCCAAGTTTTTCATCTGGTGAAGGGGCAGCACCCCAAAAGCTTAAGAGGGAGTGGATTGGAAGTATTCTAAATTCTGAAGAGGTTTTTTTGATAGGGTCACTGAGGAAGAACTGACAGAGGTGTGGTGGTCCAAAAGTCGCAGAACGGACATCCTTGGCAAAAGAGCCAGAGGTATGCTGTGAAGATTGTTTCGATGCAATGAGTTGCTAGGATTTTGAAAGCAAGGGAGGGAGAAGCAGATTCAATTGTAAAAGGGAATTGAATAAATAATTAAAAAGAAATGTTCAGAACTGCAGGAAAAGAGCAGGTGAGGGGAGAAAGGAAGAATGAGGCTGATTGAATGGCTCTTTTGAAGAGATGGTGTGTGTGCAATGGGCCAAATGACCTCCTTTTGTGCCGTAAAATTCTATCAATCGTAGAAACATGATGCAATAAAAGCACAGATGCATCTCCTTTGTGGCGAAACCATATAATTAACATCACCAGCATTCATTTATCAACACTGCTGATAACTCTCCATTTTAAATGCATTACGAAATACAACCTGGTTTCAAATGGATCAACACTGGCCCTGCAGAGGACTTGGGAATGCGAAACACATTTCACAACCTGCCTTGCTACTAATGGCAGGCTATATGTGTTTGTGTTTATTTCACTGCATAATAATGAACCCTCTTCAGCTTCTCAATCACAGGATGTCAAGGGCAAAGCAGGATCAAAATATTTCTCAATAACTCATATCAGGAGGAGTTATATTTCAGTCAGCTCTTTGGAGGAAGGAGGGTTTTCCAGGGGTCAGCAGTCAATGGCAAAAGTACTTATCTCACTAATTAAGAGGATGAATATAGTGGCAGATATATTCTGTTTTCTTCATTAAACCAACAGGTTGACGAGTCCCCTCCAGCGGTTTTATGCTGCCTCAGTGGAGTTTAGCGCTGTGTTTGCTTCAGGTTCTTGTCCAGTCGTGTTAGGATTGGGCAAATAACTCCTTAGAGCAAACACAACATGCAGGTTCCGGTGGTTCACTGGGGTGGACAAGGTCAGAAGTCAGGCGACACCCAGTCCTAGTCCAAGCTTTTCAACTGGTGAAGGGGCAGCGCTAAAAAAGCTTGTGGTTTTAAGTAAACTCATTGGACTGTAACCTGGTGTTGTCTGACTTCTGACCTTATGGCATTGACATCAGCACTTCTTTGATGACCTGTTTGCACAGAATCACTACAGTGTGAAAATAGGCCATTCACCCCCAAAGAGTCTACACTGACCCCCCAAACAGCATTGCACCCATACTCACTCCCCCTACCCTATCCTGGTAACCCTGCATTTCCCATGGCTAATCAACCCGAGCCTACACATCTCTGAACACTATAGGTAATTTAAGATGGCCAATCCTCTTAACCTGCACATCTTTGGATTGTGGGAAGAAACCAGAGCACCTGGAGGAAACGCACACCAACACAGAGAGAATGTGCAAACTCCACGCAGGCAGTACCTGAGGATGGAAACGAATCTGTGTCCCTGGAAGTGTGAGACAGCAGTGCTAGCCACTGAGCTACTATGTCACTGTGTTGTTTATTATCTGGTAAGCTCTACATGTGGGAGCATTATGAGCACAAGACCTGAGTGGACAACTCCAAGCTCATCCCTGGAGGAGTGCTGTATTGTCAGAGGTGCTGTCTCCAAGGTGAGATATTCTCAAGGTCAGCCAGACATTGACAATAAAGATTGGCCCCAGCCAAAATGCTCACATCCCATGAGTGAATTTTAAAAACTGCAAGAATCTATTGTTCCTGTTCACAGTTATAACAGTAAGAAAAGGCAGTCAGATTTCAGGCTGGTACATTCAAATTGTTTTACTTACCATTATATATCATGATAAAATCAGTTTAACACAAACCGATCCATTATGCCCACAGTGTCTCAGTGGTTAGCACTGCTGCCGCACGTCACCAGGAACCTGGGTTTGATTGCACCCTTGGGCAACTGTCTGTGTCTGCATGCATTTCCTCTGTGTACTCGAGTTTGCTCTCACAGTCCAAAGGTGTGCAGATTAGTACCTCCAGTGAGCATGTCGCCCCTCAGTATGCTTCGGTATGCCCAGATTCTTAGGGTTAGCCTTGATCTCAGAGCCATAGAGTCATGTAGCACCAAAACAGATTCTTCATTCCAACTCATCTGTGTCAAGTAAATTTACCAATCTGACCTAGTCCCATCTGCCAGCATTTGGCCCATTTCTCTCTAAAATATTCCTATTCATATACCCAACCAGGTGCCTTTTAAATGCTATAATTGTACCAGTCTCCACCACTTCCTTTGCCAGCTCATTCAATACATGCACCACCCTCTGCATGAAAAGGTTATCACTTGGGTTCCTTTTTAAATCTTTCCCCTCTCATCTTAAACCTATGTCCTTTAGTTTTGGACTCCCCAGTCCTTGGAAAAAGACCTTGACTATTCACCCTAACCCTCACCTTCATGATTTTGTAAACCTCCATCAGGTCAACCCTCAGCCTCCGACGCTCCTGGTAAAACAGTCCCAGTTTATTCAGTCTCTCCCTATAGCTCAAATTGTCTAGTTTTGACAACATCCTTGTAAATCTTTTCTGCATGTTCTCAAGTTTAACGACATCATTCCTATAGAAGGGTGACCACATTTAGTGAGTTTTGAGAAGATTTGTAGATCAGGTTGAGGTTCTGGATGAAGGTTTGTCCTTCACGAAACGACACGACCAGCTATCCTTAGTAGCAACACACGCGGATGACAAGCAACATGAATTCGACTGGGACAACACTACTATTATAGGACAAGCCAAACAGAGAACAGCCAGGGAATTCCTAGAGGCATGACACTCATCCACAGATTCAATCAATAAGCACATCGACCTGGACCCAATATACTGACCACTGCAACGGACAGCTGGAACTGACAACCAGAAGCAGCAGATTCAAACCAGTACAAATGGCGGAGGAAACAACACAGAAGCGCCTCACAGGAGGCTCCCAAGCACTGAGGATGTCACCTCGACAGGGGACGAAACATCTGCAACATAAATTCCCAGCTCGGCAAACAGAACCACAACAACGAGCACCCGAGCTACAAATCTTCTCACAAACTTTGAAGGTTTCTCCGCTGAGCTGGAAAGTTCGTTTTCATTAACCTTCCAGCTTAGTGAACAAACCTATATCTGGTGATCCAATTTGTATGCAGTATTCTAAAAGTGACCTCATAATGTCCTAAAGAGGTCCCTCATGATATCCCAACTCTTTTACTCAATGTTATGAACAATGAAGACAAGCATGCCAAATGCCTTTTTCACCACTGTCTACCAGTGACTCCGCTTTCAAGGAATTATGCACCTGCACCCCTCAGCAGCACTCCCCCTGCATTGACTACAAAAGTCCTACCCTGGCCATTCTATGTCCACCATTAGAGAGCTCCCTCGGAGTTATGACTGACAAAGATTAGTGACAGAAAACAAACACTTGGCTGAAGAAGCTTTGGTCATCAGGGAATGCACGTAGATAGGCTTCTCCATACAATCAGTTGAATCCTTACAGTTTGAAAACAGGAAATTCAGCCCAACAAGTCCAAACCAACCCTCCAGAGCACATCCCACCCAGACCCATTCTCCTACCCATTCCCTGTGACCGTACATTTGCAATGGCATCTCACCTACATATCCCTGAACACTATGGGTAATTTTGCATGGCCAGTACACCTAGCTTGCACATCTTTGGACTGTGGCAGGAAACCGGAACACCCAGAGGAAGCATATTGCAAAGGTTGCGATGCACCGCTGCCTTCTTCAATAGATGAAAAGAATAATCACTTTGACAACTTTGTGCTGATCTAATTAGCATCAATCAGCTGTCTTGCAATTATCAACCTTTTCTGTTCAGCAACAGGATCCAGCAACCTTTTAACTAAATCTCTGCAGAGGCTGCAGGTATAACATTTTGATTTGAAGGGATCAGGCTAATAAATATCCATGAGGCAGTAGAGGGAGGTTCATCCAATTCAAATGTCTGCCAATTCATTTAAAAGGAACAGTCTGTGTGTGTTTGATTTGGGTGGCCCTTGAGTCAATAATCTTGAGGCCTTGACACATCATTGAGGCAGTGTATTGAATTAAACTGTGGCAACACTTCTATGAGTGAAGTTGGTCATTAATTCCCCATGTACCATGACTGAATTAAAGACATTGCATACAAAGTTAAATTACTTTTCTTGTTAGATCGCCCTCACTCTACTTCACCACTGACTGTGTCGTCGTTCTAAATTGGCTACCCAGTGAAGAGACGGGAGGTCTTGTGGGTAGTGCCCCAACTTTGGGCTAGGAGTTCCAGGTTGAGTCTCACTACAGGACACGTTAGCATGTTCACAAAGCAGCAATGCAGTTTGATTGTCCATTTGGCCTGAAGACAAACAATAGGAGTGGGCCCATCCCCTGGTGATCCATGCTGCAGAAGGTAATGGCCAACTATTGCAGCCTACTTGATTGGCCCTCACCTCCTCAAATATCCATTCCCTCTACCACTGACCCTCAATAGCAGTCGTGTATCCCACCTGCAAGATGCATTGCAGAAATCCACCAAGGCTCCTTCGAAAAGATGTAAAAATAAATTAAATTTTAAAAATCAAATTCCTTTTCAAAATGGCTAGTGATCTCAACGAAACGTAAAATTCTGAAGGAGCTTGGCAGGGTGGATATGGAGACATTGGTTTCCCGTGGTTGGGAAGTCTAGAACACAGGGTTACTCAGGATAAGCAACAAGCCATTGAAGACTGAGATTGGAAGTTTATCATCCTGACTTGGAAATATATTGCTGTTGCTTCACTGTCACTGGGTCAAAATCCTGAATTCCCTCCCCAAGAGCATTGTGGTCTACCTACAGCACATGGACTGCAGCAGCTCAAAAAGGTAGCTTACCCCCACCTTCTCAAGGACTATTAGAGATGGCCAAAAAAATCATTGGCTGGACAGTGATGCCTACATCCCATAAAAATTAATTTTAAAAATGTATGGGTCATCCAGGGAATTTGGTGTGTGATGATGCTGCTCCATTAACAAGGTTATGTTTTCCTTGATTTTTGTTTTCAAAGAGTTAGTAAACACAGAGCCTCCATGGTGTCCAGTTTTGAGATGGTTTAGGGCCAGTTTGATTATAGCAAACAGATACTGCCTCAGGAAAAAGGCTTTCAAGTTAAAAAGAAACACTTGTACAATGAAAGGGGAGTGACCAGTTGTCCCAGCTCAGCTTTTCTCTAGTTTGGTTTGGTTTTTAGCAAGTAGTCCATTGTGAAGCTGCTGAACCCACAGCAGCAGATCTATGCTGAGCCTCCTCTCTCCCTCCCTGACATCTCTCCTGTAAGATCCTGTGTTTGATTTTACCTTTTTTGCAAAGGGGTTTTTTATGGGGATTGTTGCAAGTATTTAGAACCGTATCATTAAGATGGGATAACCTGTTGGGTTTTTGGATCTATTAAGTTATTCGGTATTCTGTTCTCTTTGTGTTTCATTTGGTAATTTTGCAAATAAATTCTGTTTTGTTTAAAACTAAGTAGTTAGGCCAGCTGCATCACTCCTGGAATATCCACTTACACCTGCTTAAAACAACTAGAAACGTTAGGGCCCGGGCTGCTTTCTTGAAATGATTAGATTCCCTACAGTGTGGAAACAGGCCCTTCGACCCAACAAGTCAACACCCACCCTTTGAAGAGTAACCCACCCAGACTCATTTCCCTACATTTACCCCTGACTAATGCAGCTAACACTATGGGCAATTTTGCATGTTTTGAGGGGTTCTGGTTTCGTCTATAACAGGTAATGTAGAGGTCCCAGTTTTCTCTGGTTGGGAAATCTAACAAGTAGGAAGCAGATGTTTCAGGATATTGAGCAAGAGGTTTTGACATTCAGAAGGGTGGGCAAACATTAGATGTGGGGGTGGCAATGCTAGTCAAGGTAGGATTACTACGTCAATCCCAGAAAGAGTGAATGGTAGTTGACAGTGCCACTTACTCTCCACCTGGCCAAGGATTCCAATTATCATTTCCGAAAAATTATACCTTTGCTGATGTACCTTTATTTCTGGGGATATGAGTACAAATTCCAAGTGAATCAAGTTAAATTCTGTTAACAAGACAGGAACTATAAATAACAGCAAGCCCAAAACTATCCTTGATTCTTGCTATTGTGAATGCCCTTCAGCTCACTAGTGCTTTGGTATCGCTTATATGTGACTCCAGACCCACAGCAATGTGCTGGCACTGAGTGCCCTCTGAAATGGCCTTGCAAGCCAATCATCTCAAGGGCAATTAGGGATTGCAACAAAATGCTGGGCTTGCCAGTGACACCAACATCCCATCAAAGATTCAAAAAGATATGTTTCTAAACGTGAGCTTATCCTTGGGGGTTAACTTGACTTCTCTCTCCCACAGATTTCTCAGTTGAATTTGAACATCATTTCACAGAATCCCAACAGTGTGGAAGCAGGCCAACTGAGCCCACACCAACCCTCTGAAAGCATCCCACCCAGACCCACCCCATAACTCTGCTTTGCCCATGGCTAATCCACAGAAGCCTGTACATCCCTGGATACTGTGGGCATTTTAACATGGCCAATCCACCCCAATCTTTGAACTAGGAGAGGATACAGGAGCATTCGGAGGAAACCCACACAGCCACAGGGAAAATGTACAAATTCCACAGTCACCAGACAGTGGAATCAAACACGGATCACTGGCGCTGTGAGGCAGTAGTGCTAACCACTGAACCATTGTGCCATCCTGAGAGTGACTCCTTGTACGTCATGACAAAATTAAAAGAAACAAAAACAATCAAGGTAAAATGTTCGATTGTTGACATGTATATACCTTAACAAGGAAAATCTCACATTTTAGAACACTACAAGGAAACGAAACTATAAATACTTAAACTGAACAGGAAATGATTGAGAGTGACAGATCTTTTATTTAAACAAGGATCTGAGTCGTGTAAAAAGTTTCCTGTGTGGGCACAAAATGCAACTTTAAAAAGTAACTGTCGATTTTAAAAGAATGGTCAATCTTGAATAATGCAAAATTTATTTTTAAACATAATAGAGACTTTAATTACTCTGCAGCTAAAAGAAAATTAATGGGATTTGCAAGTCAGCGACAAATAATCTGAAGTAGAGCACTTGTCTACGAAAATGTAAAAACTAAGGAATTAATAAATCCATTAAATAGAGCACTGAGGCATAGAATTTCATTTCAACTCCCTCTCCCACTCTGCCAAGGATATGCAAGTCCTGGACCTCCTCCACCGCCAAATCCTAGCCACCATATGCCTGGAGGAAGAGTGCCTCATCTTCTGCTTTGGGACCCTCCAACCACATGGCATCAACATCGACTTCACCAGTTTCCTCATCTCCCCTCCCCCCACCTTACCCTAGATCTAACCCTCCAACTCCGCCCTCTTGAACTTTCCTACCTGTCCAACGTCCTTCCCACCTGTCCACTTCACCTCCATTCCAACCTATCAGTATCACCTCCCCACCTGCATCTACCTATTGCCTTCCAAGCTACCTTCTCCCCAGCCCCACCACCCCCCCCTTCCTATTTATCTCTTCGCCCCTTTCCAACCACCCACATTCCTGATGCCCGAAATGTCGGCTCTCCTGCTCTTCGGAAGCTGCCTGACCGGCTGTGCTTTTCTGGCTCCACCCTTTTTGACACTGACTCTCCAGCATCTGCAGTCCTCACTTTCTCATAAGATAAAGCCCGGCAAAGAAACCAATTGCACAATTTTTGGGATTTAATTCCTTTTGACTGTTATGTTGAATGCACCCTTTGGCTTGACTCAATTATTTAAATCAAGAGCGTGGTGCAGTAAAAGCAAAACAGGTCAGGCAGCATCCGAGAAGCAGCAGAATAGACATTTTGGGAAAAAGCGGAACGGCTTGATAAAGGGCTTATGCTTGAAACGTCGATTGTCCTGCTCCTCGGATGCTGCCTGACCAGCTGTGCTTTTCCAGAGTCACACTCTCGACTGTGATCTCCAGCATCTGCAATCCTCACTTTCACCTCAATCATTTAAATTCCTTTCTGCAGGCATTAACTCATTAATTTTCACTTCATCGCCAAAATTGGAGTTTAAGTGAATGGATGCAATAAAGTGGTGTTTAGAGGGGATTAAACTCATTGGAGGATGAAAACTTTGACTGCTTTATCATTAAGCCCTGCCTCTCTATCGGTGAAATAGTGGAGGAAATCAACAATGTTGGTGCAGTCCTTAACTAGTCTAACTAGCTAGCTGCAGGATATAATCTAAACTGTATAATTAGTGGAAACAAAAGCAGAAAATGCTGGAGAAACTCAGCAGATCTGGCAGCATCTGTAGAAAGAAAGCAGCGTTAACATTTCAATTCTGGTGACTCTTCATCAGAATGAGTCACTGAACTGAAAGCATTAAACCTGATGCTGCCAGACCTGCTGAGTTTCTCCAGCAATTTCCGCTTTTGTTTACGATTTCCAGCACTCGCAGTTCTTTATTTTGTGTAATGGTGGATGAACTAGTTCTCGTTATTCTGGCTATTATATTTCTCTCTGCATGGACTGGATCTATTACGTAATTGATGCTATTTACATGATTACTCATGCTCTTGTTCTGGATTGTTTTTGTTTGTTTTTTATATGGCCATTCACCCATTAAATGTAACTGAGCCTACAAAGGTTATTGCAGGAACAGGAAAATTTTGAACGGCTCGCAAAAGCAGGGGGTCATTTGGCCCATCACTGAGTGCTAGCTCTTTGATCGAATTATCATTCTTCCTTAACCTTTCTCTGTAAATATTTCCCGATTTCCTACAAACTTGATTCCTTTCTTAAAGTTATGGATGAATAAGGACCCTCCAGCCTTTTACTTAGACAATTGCAGATCATCAGAATGTGCTGCTTATAAAATAAATCAACTTCCCTTTGGCTCCTTTATCAGTTCGCCTTCGCTCCTTGTTCTCTAAATGCTAAATTTCCAACAAGGTATTTCCTTTTACTGGGTCAACTGTCTTCATTTTATTTACCTCAATTGATTTTAATAACCTCAATTAAAATTGTATAATCAAATAGTGAAATGGTTATAGCATCATGGGAGGCCATTCACCTCATTGTGGCTATGCTCACTCTCTGAAGGACCCATTCACTTAGCAACACCTCCCCGATTTCTCTCTGTAACCTTGTACATTCTTCCTTTTGAGATAATATTCTTAAAATTGCTGCTTAAATCTCTCAATTGAACCCACCTCCTCCACACCCTTAGGCACTGCATGCCACATCCTTCCAACTCGCTGCCCCCGTCTCCATTTTTTCTATGGCCAATTGCCTTAAATCAGTGTCCTCTGGCCTTCAATCCTTCCTCTAGGATTTGTGCCCTTGTTGTGACCATCTGTCATTTTTAACTGAAGTGACTAAGCTCAGGATCAGTCCAGTGGTGCATGATAACATGATTTTGAAACCTTGCAGGGATAATTTTTTTTTAGGGGCCTGATTTGGGTACTAGTGTAGGGATATGACAGGTTTTTTTGAATTGGTTTTTGGATCAATATATATGGTCCATCTGTCAGTCTTTGACTGTACGTACAATGGCAAAGAAAGCAGATGATCACCATGTTGTATGAGTTCTGAAGAAGGGTCACTAGACCCAAAACATTCACTCTGATTTCTCTCCACAGATGCTGCCAGACTTGCTGAGCTTTTCCAGCAATTTCTGTCTTTGTTTCTGATTTACAGCATCCGCAGTTCTTTCTGTTTTTATTTCCTGTAGTGTGTGGCAGCTCACACAATGCATATTCATATTGGCATGGTCACTATAAACATCGTAATGACAGGAATGCAGCACATTCCAAGATTCAAGCGAAATGTTTGCATTTTGAAGCAGTGAATAAAGTGATCAGTTTTCACTCACTCAGCATCGTGAGTTACAGTTTGGCTCAAGCATGGGAATATTCAGAGTCACCCAAGTCAAAACAGCTCATTACCCAGTCCTTCTTTCCTGAACTCTCCAGAAAGTCTGACGACCAATTTGTGGCAGTCAGTGCTACCTGAAAGTGCAATCAGTTCCAATTAAGTGTACCACTGTCATTTTAGTTTAAAGTCGGATTTGTTCTGATAAGACTTATTTATTTCATATGTACACTTTCCTCTCCTTCCTTTGGCTGAACTGTTCATTTGTACATTAGAGTCCAGGTGATGTCAGCTACAACACCCTTATGAAGTGCAGAAGTGACATGTTGCTAGTACTTGCCCCAAACTTTCTGATTAGCTCATTAAAATCACCAGAAATAAGAACGAGATGGCAGGGCTTTGTTGGCTATTATTCATAATTTACAGCAGCACTCTACAGGCGAATCTGTCCACGCTGGTACATTCTGAAGGAGGCACATCACTTTCCCTCCTCTTCCATCATTTACCACCTTCTTTGCTGCACAAAACCATGGAATTTCCCAGGCTCCATCAACCTCAGCATCTCTCTCCCATCTCCAAGCGACATTTATTCATGCACAATTAAGTAAACGAGAGGAGAATGGTATCCTTTGACAACTTTCTACACTAACCACAAGGCCCCCAGTCTTTGTGTCATCTGCAAACTTACTAACCCACCCACCTATATTTGCATCCGAGTCATTTGTATAAATTACAAATACAGACCACTGCAGAACACCATTAGTCACGGGCCTCCAGCCTTCCACCACTGCCCTCTGCCTTCTATGGGCAAAGTTAAAAAGCACACAACACCAGATTACAGTCCAACAGGTTTATTTGGAAGCACTAGCTTTCGGAGCACTGCTCCTTCATCAGATGGTTGTAGGGCAGGACCATAAGACACAGAATTTATAGCAAGAGATTGTCGCATGATAATGATCAGACTGTCAGCGTACATGATGCTGGTTGAGGGATTAGGCAGGAGTCCAGTGAACATTGCCCTTTCTTTGTCTGAACACATGCCACCAAAGCTCTGATATTCAGGGGAGAGGACAGGTCAAGCCTCGCCTGAACACCTTACTCTCAAGGTATATATTAAACAAATGCTATGTGCGAGGGTAGGTGTGGGAACAGAATTGGAGCTTGTAAGAACATGAAAAAATAAGAGCAGGAGTGGGCCGCCATTAAGCCCCTCGAGTCTGCTCCACCACTCACAATGATCATGGCTGACCACCATCAGACTCAGTGGTGAGAGTACCGGCAATGGAACCGTGGTGGACAAATTGGGATCACTGGAAAAGGCAAGGGGTACAGCAATCAGAAATTCAACATTAGAATCATAGAGTCATTGAGTCCTACAGCACTGAGACAGGGATTCATGCTGACCAAAATGTCCCTCCACACTAACCCTATTTTCCTGCTCTTGGAGCATATCCTTCCAATCCTTTCCTATTTATGTATTTGTCTAAATGCCTTTTAAATGTTGTTAATGTACCCACATCAACCATTTCCACTGGCAGCTCATTCCATGTGTGTACCACCCTCTGTGTAAAAGTGTTGTCCCTCGGATTCCCATTTATTCTTTCTCTTCTAACCTTAAACTGCTGCCCCCTACTCCTCAATTCCCCAATCCTGGATGAAGACTGAGTGCATTCACCCTACTCATGCATCTCATGATCTTATACACTTCAATGAGATCCCCCCTCAGTCTCCTACGCTCGAAAGAAAAAGTCCACACTTGTCCAACCTCTCCTGATAACTCAAACCTTTGATTCCTGGCAACATCCTTGTAAATTTCTTCTGCACTCTTTCCAGCTTAATAACATTCTTCCTGTAGCAAGATGCTCAAAGCTGAATGGAATACTCCAAGTGCGATCTCATCAATGTCCTGTACAACTGCAGCATAACTTCCCAAACTCTATACTCAGTGCCCTGACTGATGAAGGCCAGTGTTCCAAAAGCCACCTTCACTGCCCTGTCTACCTGTGCCTTCACCTTCAGAGAACTGTGCACCTGAACTCCAAGCTCCCCCTGTTCCGCTACACTCCTTAAGGACCTACCATTCACCATGAAACTCATACCATGATCTGACTTTCCAAAATGCAAGACCCCAATTGTCTACCAGTTCCCAATGTTGTTCCAATTGGATGTTCCCAACTGTAAAAGATCAGACAGATGAGGGGACCAGCTTACTGAGTTGGATGACCAGTCATAATCATATTTAATAATGGAGAGGTCTCACAAAACTAAATAACTGACTCATAATCCTATTTTCTATGCTTTTCTGTATTTCTATCCTATAGTGCTACAGAAAGTGACATGTATCATCTTCACCAGCTTCCCACAGGAAGCAAGACACCCAATTTAGCACATGTAATGAGTCCTGATAAAACAACCCACAACATTAACTCTGCTTTTCTCTTTCCACAGATGCTGAGCATTTCCAGTATTTTCTGTTTTTATTTCAGATTTCTAGCATCCGCAGTATCATCAATTCTATTTCAACAAGAAACACTCTGATCATCTTTAAGGAAAACAAGCCTCAGGGCATGTCCCAGTTAAGTTGGATTAATGTAGAGACAGCTAACCATTGCGTCTTCTTCTTCTGCAGTGAACAGCCCCAAGAGAGCCCTCTAGGCTTATCACCAAACTCACGAGAATTTATGAGATCAGCACTGAAGAAGTCATCTAATCAGGATCAATTGTTCTGAAGTTGAGTCAGTGCTGCTCATTTTGTTTGGATTTACACAGCCAAGAATCTCATTCATCCCTGCCTGTCAAGACCAATGAAGATTTTTTGATCCCCCTGACATTAAAGCTAAAGTTGCCATCCTTACCTCATCTGGCCCTACATGTGACTCCAGACCCACGCCAATGTGATTGACTTTTAACTGCCCTCCAGGAAAATAGGGATGACCAGTAAATGTTGGCCGAGCTAGAGATGCCCTCATCCCGTGAGTGAATATAAAATAAAATTGTCTTTCACATCCTTGGAGTGTCTCATAATGATCGAGAGCCAAGGAAATACTTCTGAATCGTAGTGAGTTTTGCCAGTTTATCATCAATTGAATCAATGTGCTGAAGAGTGGCAAATGGAGGTTAATTTGGATACATGCAATGTATTGCATTTTGATACAACAAGTAGAGTCCTGGGTAGTCTGGTGGAACAGAGAGACCTAGGGTTTGAGGTATATAATTCTTTGAAGTTTGCATCATCCATAAATAAGGTGGTTAAGAAGGCATTTAGCACGCTTGCCTTCATTGCTCAGACCTTTGAGTGTAGGAGTTGGAACATTATGTTGAGGTTGTACGGTATGGCCTCTTCTGGAGTCCTATGTCCAGTTCTGGTCACCCTGCTATAGGAAGGTTATTATTAAGCTGGAGAGGGTTCAGTAGAGATTTACCAGGATGTTGCCGGGAATGGAGTGTTTGAGTTATAAGGAGAGGCTGGATAGGATGGGACTTCTCCCACTGGAGCTTCGGAGTTTGAGATTTGACCGTATAGAGGTTTATAAAATCATGAGGGGCATAGATAAGGTGAAGGTCAGGTGTCTTTTCCCTCAGGTGGGGGATTTCAAGACTAGGGGGATTATTTTTAAGGTGAAAGGAGAAAGATTTTGAAAAGTCATGAGAGGCATTTTTTTTTAACACAGCGAGTGGTTCGTGTGTAGACGTGGATACAGTTACAACATTTATAAGACATTTGGATAAGTACCTGAATAAGAAATATTTGGAGGAAGACAGGCCAAACGCAGGCAGGTGGGACTGGTTTATTTTGGAATTATGATCGGAGTGGAGTGGTTGAACCAAATGGTCTGTTTCTGTGCTGTATAATTCCATGATTATAATATCCTTTGTTATGGAAAGAAACCATTGACGTGAAATAATTATTATTGGTGAGAAAAGACCATCTTGCACTCATCAAGATAATTTGCAAGAATACAATTGAAAAGTGGAAAATTTGAGCTGCAAGTTAAACTTCTGCGTTCACACTGCTAGTAATCGGTAGCAACATGAATGTTGTTCACCATTAACCAGACACTGCCGTCAGGTCAAAGACACTTTCTGCCAATCGCACAAATGAGTAATGTGCTATATGACTTTCAGTGCCAGTGTGATGCTAAATGCATTGGCCATGCTTATCAAAATGAGCAGATCATAATCATGGTCTCAGCATAGTTCATATGTGCATACTGGAAGGTCCCTCTATTCCTGCAGAGGAATCTAACTTTTGTCAGAATACATGCTTGTTTCAACTCATCAGCCGACATTTCTGCCACCTCCAAACAGACCCCACCACCAGGGATATATTTCCCTCCCCACCCCTTTCCGCCTTCCACAAAGACCGTTCCCTCCGTGACTACCTGGTCAGGTCCACGCCCCCCTACAACCCACCCTCCCATCCTGGCACTTTCCCCTGCCACCGCAGGAATTGCAAAACCTGCGCCCACACCTCCTCCCTCACCTCTATCCAAGGCCCTAAAGGAGCCTTCCACATCCATCAAAGTTTTACTTGCACATCCACTAATATTTATTGTATCCGTTGCTCCCGATGCGGTCTCCTCTACATTGGGGAGACTGGGCGCCTCCTAGCAGAGCGCTTTAGGGAACATCTCCGGGACACCCGCAGCAATCAACCACACCGCCCCATGGCCCAACATTTCAACTCCGTCTCCCACTCTGCCGAGGACATGGAGGTCCTGGGCCTCCTTCACCGCCGCTCCCTCACCACCAGACGCCTGGAGGAAGAACGCCTCATCTTCCGCCTCGGAACACTTCAACCCCAGGGCATCAATGTAGACTTCAACAGCTTCCTCATTTCCCCTTCCCCCACCTCATCCTAGTTTCAAACTTCCAGCTCAGCACTGTCCCCATGACTTATCCGGACTTGTCCTATCTGCCACCTTCCTTTTCCACCTATCCACTCCACCCTCTCCTCCTTGACCTATCACCTTCATCCCCTTCCCTCACTCACCCATTGTACTCTATGCTACTTTCTCCCCACCCCCACCCTCCTCTAGCTTATCTCTCCACGCTTCAGGCTCACTGCCTTTATTCCTGATGAAGGGCTTTTGCCCGAAACGTCGATTTCGAAGTTACTTGGATGCTGCCTGAACTGCTGTGCTCTTCCAGCATCACTAATCCAGAATCTGGTTTCCAGCAAATGCAGTCATTGTTTTTACCTCAATACTTGAGCTATGTATGACAAAATGACTAAATTTTTTTTATTCATGACTTTATCCAGAAATTTCAAGGTACAATCATGGCACAAATAAATTGCTGCTCCATTTGTTTAGAGGTGAAATGGAAGGCAAAATCCGATTAATCACAAACATTTTGCTTTGATAACATGAATCTCTTGGGGATAAGTCAAAATCAATATGTTCTGTGAGGAGATGCTTCATCATTTGATCCAGTGGCTCAGGACTCTCGTGCTGACAGAGTCAACTTTGTAGAATGCTTTAATGACAGTGATGGGCAGAGTATTGATGGAATTTCTCAAGCAGAGAAATATCAAAGAATGGGGAAAACGAAGAAGGAAGACAGCAGCGATAGTTCATTTGAAATTCGTTGATGCAGAGAAATGAATTCTGACCAAAAAAGTCCATTCCAATACCTCAGGAAGCTGAGCACCATCCAGGACGAAGCAGCCTATGTATGACAGATTATCAGAGACTCCCTAAAGTGTGGAAATAGGCCCTTCGGCCCAACAGGTCAACACCAACACTCCAAAGAGTAACCCACCCAGACCCATTCCCCTATACTGTATTTACCCTAGACTAATTCACCTAACCTACTCATCCCTGAACACTATGGTCAATTTAGCATGGCCAATTCACCTGACCTGCACATCTTTGGATTGTAGGAGGAAACCCAGAGGAAACCCATGTGTAAACACCACACAGACAGTCACCCGAGGTGGGAATCAAAATCGGGTCCCTGGCTCTGTGAGGCGATAGTGCCAAACACTAAGCCATTGTTCCACCTACTTGTTTTACACACTATTCACCATTTCAGGATTTACTCTCTCTAGCACCAATACACAGTGACTGCAGTTCCATCTACAAGATCTAGTGCAACAACTCACCAAGACATCCATTGACAGCAGCGTCTGAACTCATGACCCTTTTCATCTAGAAAGACAAGGACAAATGGGAATCCCACCCACCCCTTGCATGTTCCCCTCCAGGCTTCACACGTTATGACTTGAAAATATATTGCAGTTTCTTCATGGTCACTGTTCAAAGTCCTAATAGTCATTGCTTAACAGCTTTGTGGGTGTCGCTACACCTCACCCCATGGACTGCAGTGATCCAAGAATGCAGGTCAGGATTACCACCACAGGAGGAGGGACACTTTCATTACCCAACCGCACCCTGCCCCACCGCATCCCCAGGACTGCTGGTCAGCCTTCGGGAATCGAAGGTGCTGCTGATTGGGTGGGGGGTGGGAGGGGTGAAACTTTGGCGTCTCGACCAGGCATGAATGGTCCAAAGACCAGAGCAACAGCAAAGTGTCGTCTCTGTCATAGATTTGATGGTGCCTTTGGAAAATGAGACATGTTGGCTGGAGTGATGTTGGCAGTGACTCCTGGCTACATAGGTCTGATGTGTGGACCGTTGGAATGGCAGTGTAGTGTTGGCTACAGCAATGGTGAAACGGGGACTCCTGGCTGCAGTAGGCCCAGAGCATGAACTCTTTTGGCAATAAGCCATCGACTGCGACAGTGTCGGTGCCTAGAGTGGGGGTCATGGCTGGGATAGGCCCAGAGTAGGGACCTCAAGGAAGTTCTGCAGTCTGACCGATGAAGGTGAACTCTATTTAAGTATTTTCTATTGATTATTTTGTCCCTCAAAATGGTGCTGGATTGTGGCGACAGAACACTTTCTACCTTCTCTCTCCAGATATATGTGACAATCTATTCATTCATATTAAGTGCAGTTGAAGGTGGTCAACTGATATTGCTCCAGCCAGCACCACCCACTTGCTGTGAAAAAGTGAAAAGAAATTGCTTCTACTAGATACAGTGATAGATAATTTGTAAAAATGTGTTTTTTTGAGACAGCCTCAGGTGATTCAAGGACACTTTGATCCCACACCTAATAATTAAATTCTGGAGTATTTGCAGTCCTTGTATTTTTTTCAAGTCTTTCAGAAATAAAGTTCATTCACAGGATATGGGGTATCACTGGCCAGGCCAGTATTTATTGACTATCCCTAACTGCCCAGAGGAGCAAGTGTGAGGTACCAACATCGCTGAGGGTCTGGACTCACAGGTAGGCCAGACCAGGTAAGGATGGCAATATTTTCTTCCCCAAAGAACATCAGTGAACCAGTTACACGGTCATCATTGGGATCTTAATTCTATATTTTTATTGAATTCAAATTTCACCATTTACCATGGCAGTATTTGAACCCAAGCCCCCAGAACATTACCTGGGATCTCTGGGTTAATAAACCTACTGTTAAAGCACTCTGCCATCAGCTCCCCTAATCTAAAGTTGTTTTGGTTCCACCAGACCATAGGATTGCTCACTCATTAGCGATGGATGACTGGTTGTGAGATTAGATTAGATTAGATTACCTACACTGTGGAAACAGGCCCTTCAGCCCAACAAGCCCACACCGACCCTTCGAAGAGTAACCCACCCAGAACCATTCCCCTCTGACTAATGCACCTAATACTATGGGCAATTTAGCATGGCCAATTCACCTGACCTGCACATCTTTGGACTGTGGGAGGAAACCGGAGCACCCGGAGGAAACCCACGCAGACACTGGGAGAATGTGCAAACTCCACACAGACGGTCGCCCGAAGCTGGAATCGAACCTGGGACCCTGGTGCTGTGAGGTAGCTGTGCTAACCAAGTTTAGCGTCAGGGTCACCATGTCTCAGCCAAAGGGCAAGGTTAGGAAAGTGAGACTTTCATGTTAACCTCAGATAGTGCTGTCGGCATCACACTGCATTGCAAACTAGCCATCTAACTGAACTAATCACTGCCTTACGTAAGATGAGATACACTTCCCAGTGAGAGAGTCCAATGAAGGTTAACCAGACTGATGGCTGGGTTGGCAGAATTGTTGTATGATGACAGATTGAATCAACTAGGGCTGTATTCACTGGAGTACAGAGGGGAATGAGAGGAGATCTCATTGAGATGTATAAAATTCTGACAGGGCTGGACAGATTGGATGCAGGGATAATGCTTCCTCTGACTGTGGAGTCCAGAATAAGGGATAATGTGGAACAACAGAATGAGTTTGATTTGCCAAATGGCTTACTCCCTAGTTGTAATGTTTTCAAATTTACTGTTGATACCGGCGACATCAGTATAGATGGCATTTTACTGCAATAATACAAGATAGGGATTGAACAGCCAGCTAGGTAGGTTTCAAAAAAGTGAATGCCTGTTAGAAGTATTCAATGATGAAGGAAATGGATGCAGATGACACTCAATGTGGATTAATATCAAGTTCTCCATTTCGATAGCAAAACCAGAAAGGCAGATTATTATCTGAGTGGAAATAGGTTGGAAATGAAGAGTTGAAATGAGACCCAGGTCTCCTTATATAGCAGCTGCTGAAAGGAAGCATGCAGAAGCAATAGGCAGTGAAGATAGGAAATGGTGTGATAGCCTTCATCATGAGAGGGTTCGAGTACAGAAACAGGAATACTTGATGCAATTTTGCAAAATCTTGGTTGGACCACACCTGGAGTATTGTGTGCAGTTTTGGTCTCTCTATCTGGGGGAGGATTCTCTCGCTGTGAAAGGAGTGCAACAAAGCTTTAACAGACTGATTCCTGGGATGACAGGGCTGCTAGTTAATGAGAGACTAGATTAGCAAAGACTATTTTCACTGGTGTTTAGAAAAATGTGAGAGAGATCACATAGAAACCTATAAAATTCTAAGAGGACTAGGCATAATCAACACAGGAAGAATGTTTCTGATGACTAGACGGTCCAGAAACAGGGATCACAGTCTAAGGATATTGATTAAGCTATTTAATACTGAGACAAAGAGAAATTTCTTCACCCAGAAAATGGTGAACCTGTGGAATTCTCTGGCACAGAACGTGGTTAAGACCAAAACATTGAATGCTTCAAGAAGGAGATAAATTTTGTTCTTAGGTCTAAAGAGATCAAAGGGTATGGGGCGAAAGTTGGAACAGGAGACTGAATTGGATGATCAGCCATGATCATATTGAATGGGGGAGCAGGTTCAAAGGGCCGAATGGCCAGTCCTGCTTCTATTTTCAGTGTTTCTATATAGATTGAAATCTCCATAATTATCCTACCATTATGTCAAGGTCCCATTAAGTCTTCATTTTCACTCCTCTCATATAGATGTGGTTAGGGACTCTCACAAGTGACTCAGTGACTTCTGTCTGATTTCTACCTATACCAATTCCAAATCCTGATTTCTTAAACTTAGGTTATCCCTCACTGTTGAGTTAATACTGTCATTAACTATCAGAGCCATGCCACCATCTTTTTCTGAGCTTTCTATTCTTCCTAGGTGGCTTGTAGCCTTCAATATTCAGATCCTAACCTATGTCATCCCATGGACATGTCGCTATAATGGCCACCAGCTCATACTAACTGTGCGAATGAAGCTCTAATCGATTTTTTTTGTTGGTAATGACACAAAGTAATGTCCCACACTAGTGACTATTAATTTGTTGAATCTTTACAATTCATAACTTGGCTGTATCAAGCTTGGGAGGGATTTTTATTTTTTATTATTTTCTTCAAGGGGATGTAGGAGCTACTGGCTGCGCCTGCATTTATTGGCTATCTCCAATTGCCCAAGACAAGGTAATGATTTATTGCCTTCCCCAGCCACAATAATCAATGATGTGTAAGTAGGTCGGACTGCTGCTTTAGATGGAAATTCTAGAAAGCTGTGACAGTGACACTGAACGAATGGCAATGTATTTCCAAGTCAGGATGGTGTGTGGCTTGGAGAGGAATTTGCAAATCGTCGTGTTCCAAGGGTGTGAGCATACTCAAGAGATAGTACAAACATCAGTGAACCCCTTTCTTTAGTTCTATCATGTAAAGTGGTACAGAGGATATTTCCAAGTAGCTTGCCCCCTAACTAACCGAAGATGAAAGCAGCAAATAAAAACAGAAATTGCTGGAGTTCAAGTTGAGTGACCCTGACCTATACAGGAGATGTGGGTACGATCTTCACAAAGCTATCAGCAGTTCCAAGAGACATACCAGATTAGAGTCCCAGACTAACCATAGGAACACATGTTGACTGTGGCAACACACAGATATAACGGGTTACAAAACCGAGTCGAGTAGAATCACTGGCAATGATGCATCCCTCTCCAAAGAGTACAATGTATTCTATGCAGGTTTTGAACAGGAAGTCAGTGAAATTATGCCCACATTCACCACCGCAGATGTTTGATCGGCATTCTTCAGAGTGAATCCAGGGAAAGCGACTGACCTGGTTGGAATCCCCGGCCATGCGCTCAGATCCTGTGTGGACCAACTGGTGGGTATATTCACTGACATCTTTAACCTCTCCTCACTACAATGTGAAGTTCCCACCTGCCTCAAGAAGATGACTATCATCCTCGTGCCAAAGAAAAATTAGGCAATGTGCTTCAATGGCTACTGCCCAGTAAATCTGATATCCATCATTACGATGTGCCTCGAGAGGTCAGCAATGGTACACATCAACTCCAATCTCCCAGCTTGCCTTGAGCCACTACAATTCACATATTATTGAATTAGGTCCACAGCAGATACCATCTCACTGGTCCTACATCATCATTGGAATAGCTGGATAACAAGTCAGACTCCTATCTATTGATTTCACTTTTACTTTCAACAGCACAATTCTAACCAAACTCATGTCCAGACCTGGGACTCTGCCCTCCTTCTGTAACTAGATTCTTGATTTCTTGACCCACAGACTGCAATCAGCCAGAACAGACAACAGTACCTCCTCTACTATAATCCTCAACACTGTGGGGCAGCATGGTGGTTCAGTGGTTAACACTGCTGCCTCACAGCACGAGGGTCTCAGGTTCAATTCTCCCCTTGGGTAACTGCCTGTGTGGAGTTTGCATATTGCACAGATTTCTTCCGGGTGCTCCGGTTTCCTCCCACAATCCAAAGATGTGCAGGTCAATTGAATTGGCTATGCTGAATTGCCCATAGTGTTAGGTGCATTAGATTAGATTAGATTACTTACAGTGTGGAAACAGGCCCTTCGGCCCAACAAGTCCACACCGCCCCGCCGAAGCGTACCCACCCATACCTCTACATCTACATCGACCCCTTACCTAGCACTACGGGCAATTTAGCATGGCCAATTCACCTGACCTGCACATCTTTGGACTGTGGGAGGAAACCGGAGCACCCGGAGGAAACCCGCGCAGACACGGGGAGAACGTGCAAACTCCACACAGTCAGTCGCCTGAGGCGGGAATTGAACCCGGGTCTCCGGCGCTGTGAGGCAGCAGTGCTAACCACCGTGCCGCCCATTAGTCAGAACGTAAATGGGTCTGGGTGGGTGACTCTTTGGAGGGTCGGTTGGGCTGAAGGGCCTGCTTCCACACTGTAGGGAAACTAATCTAAAAAAAATCCAAGGCCCCGCAAGGCTGTCTACTCAGGCCCTTACTATACTCCTTATACGCTCATGACTGCGTGGCTAAAGTCTGCTCTAATTCCATTTATAAATTTGCTGATAACACCAACATAGTGGATTGGATCTCAAACAACAACGAGGCAGAGTACAGGAAAGAGGCAGGCAGCTTAATGGCATGGTGTAAAGACAACAATCTCTTCCTCAATGTCAGCAAAACAAAGGAGCTGGTCATCGACTTCAGGAAGTGGAGTGGGGGGGTCACCACCTCTGTCTGTATTAATGGGGCTGAGGTGGAGGTGGCTGAAAGCTTCAGGTTGCTAGGTTCAAATATCATCACCAATCTATCCTGGTCTAAACATGTCAATTCTATCGTGGAGAAAACACACCAATGCCTCTACTTACTTGGATGACGAAGGAAATTCGACATGTCTACAATGACTCTTACCAATTTTTATAGATGCAGCTTAGAAAGCAGCCTACTTGGATGCATCACAGCTTGTTATGACACCTGCTTTGCCCAAGACCACAAAAAATTACAAAGAGTTGTGAACGCAGCCCAGTCCATCACACAAACCAACCTTCCTTCCACTGACTCCATCAACACTTCCTGTTGCCTCAGGAAAGGGCCAATATAAGCAAACATATAAATAGAAAGCTGGAGACAACAGCTTCGCTTCACTTGGAGGTCGCCACTGATGATGTTACCGAGCCAGGTAATGAAACGTCTGGATATCAAACCTACAGCTCAGTGAGCAAACCCACACCCTAAACCTCAACCTGAGCTACAAACATTCACAAACCTGGCAAAAATCAAAGACCTTTCCCACCCTGGTTATACTGTCTTCAATTAGGCAGAAGATACAAAAGTTTGAAAACACATACCAACAAATTTAGGAACAGCTTCTTCTTTACTATTAGTAGACTTAGAAACCTCTCATATAGAGTCATAGAGATGTACAGCATGGAAACAGACCATTCGGTCCAACCCGTCCATGCCGACCAGATATCCCAACCCAATCTAGTCCCACCTGCCAGCACCCGGCCCATATCCCTCCAAACCCTTCCTATTCATATACCCATCCAAATGCCTCTTAAATGTTGCAATTGTACCAGCCTCCACCACTGCCTCTGGCAGCTCATTCCATACATGTACCACCCTCTGTGTGAAAAACTTACCCCTCAGGTGTCTTTTAAATCTTTCCCTTCTCGCCTTAAACCTATGTCCTCTAGTTTTGAGCTCCTCTACCCTGGGAAAAAAAGAACTTGGATATTCCCATATCCATGCCCCTCATGATTTTATAAACCTCTATAAGGCCACCCCTCAGTCTCCGATGCTCCAGGGAAAATGGCCCCAGCCTATTCATCCTCTCCCGATAGCTCAAATCCTATGTCCCAGCAGCTTCCTTGTATATCTTTTCTGCACCCTCTCAAACTTACCAACATCTTTCCTAGAGAAGTGTGAGCAGAATTCTGTGCAATATTCCAAAAGTGGCTTCACCAAACTCCTGTACAGCTGCAACATGACATCCCAACTCCTATACTCAATGTTATGACCCATGAAGGCAAGCGTGCCAAAGCCTACTGTCTACCTGCAACTCCACTTTCAAGGGACTATGCACTTGCACCCCAAGGTCTCTTTGTTCAGCAACACTCCCCAGTGCCTTACCTTTAAGTGTATAAGTACTTGCCCTGGTGTGTCTTACCAAAATGCAACACCTCGCGTTTATCTAAATTAAACTCCACCTGCCAGTCCTCAGAATAACAGGCTTGGCAGCATTTGTGAAAGAGACAGACAGACAGATGTAATTACCAGCTCAGGTCATTGATTTTTCATGGATCCATCGAAATGAGGAGCAGCTGCAGGCCATTCGGCCCTTTGAGCCTGCTCCCCCATTTGATATCATCATGCCTGATCCTCTATTTCAACTTCATATTTCTCTTTCTCCCCATATATCCATTGATACTTTGAAAGCCGAAACATTTATTGATCTATTTTTCTAATATATTCAGTGACTTGGCCTCCACAGCCTCCTGTGACAAAGAATTCCGTAGGCTCTCCGTCCTTTCATTTCAGCTATTCTGACAAAAAGTCATTACGCTGAAGTGCTTGGAAAATACAATGTCTCAAAGTTCATTGACTTCAAAATTGATTCTGCTAAACTTGTTTCTTTCTCTTTACAGATTCTGAGTATTTCCAACATTTATGGCATCATTTCCCATTTCCACACTCAGTGTGCCTTTGGAGTCAAAGGGTCATAGAGATGTACAGCACAGAAACAGACCCTTCAGTCCAACTCATCCATGCTGACCAGATATCTCAACCTAATCTAGTCCCAATTACCAGCATTTGGTCCATATCACTCCCATCCTATTCATATAGGCGAAAGTAAGGACTGCAGATGCTGGAGATTAGAGTCGAAAGTGTGGTGCTGGAAAAGCACAGCAGGTCAGGTTGCACCCGAGGAGCAGCAGAGTCGACATTTTGGGCAAAAGCACTTCATGATGGCTTTTTGCCCAAAATGTCGATTCTCCGACTCCTCGGATGCTGCCTGAACCTGCTGTGTTTTTTCCAGCACCACACTTTCGACCTTTCTATTCATATACCCATCCAGATGCCTTTTAAGTGTTGTAAGTGTACCAGCCTCCACCACTTCCTCCGGCAACCCATTCCATACACCCACCACCCTCTGCATGAAAATGTTGCCCCTTAGGTCCCTTTTAAAATTTTCCCTCTCACCCTAAACCTATGCCCTCTAGTTCTGGACTCCCCCACCACAGGGGAAAGATCTTATCCGTGCCGCTCATGATTTTATGAACCTCTATAAGGTCAGCCCTCAGCCTCCAACACTCCAGGGAAAATAGCCCCAGCCTATTTAGCCTCTCCCTATAGCTCAAACCCTCCAACCCTGGGCAACATCCTTGTAAATCTTTCCTGAATCCGTTCAAGTTTCACAACATCCTTTGCTGGTTCCTATTAACAAAGGATCAAATATAAATGTAACAAGGTTTTCTGATGTCATGGCAATTATCAAAGAAAGAAACTTGGGGCAGCATGGTGGCTCTGTGATTAACACTGCTGCCTCACTGCGCCAGGGACCCAGGTTCAACTCCACCGTCTGGCAACCTTCTGTGTTGAGTTTGCACATTTTCCCTGTGTCTGCGTATTTTCCTTGTGTCTGCGTGGAGTTGCTCCAGTTTCCTCCCACAGTCCAAAGATGTGCAGGTCAGGTGGATTGGCCATGGCAAACTGCCCCATAGTGTCTCAGGATGTTCAGGCTGAATGGGAATGCAAGGTTACAGAGACAGGGTAGGGGTGAGTCTGGGTGAGGTGTTCTTCAGAAGGTCAGTGTGGGATTGATGGGCCAAATGGCCTGTTCCCACATTGTCAGGACTCTAGGAAGCATTTGCACTTCTGTAAAATTTACAAGATGTACCAAAGCACTTTACAGAGAATGTACCAGGTTTTGAAGGCCCATCAAGATCAGGAAATTTGACAATCAAGGTGTCTGTGACAGAGCAATAAGTAATCAGGAGTTGGTAAAATCAGAGGGACGTAATATTACACTTTTGTATGAGCAGTTTATGGTGCTGCAGTTTTGATCGATTAACTGCTCTTGTTTACGATGCTCCTTTCTTTCATAAAGGAAACAAAAAGGAGCCTTGCAATTTTATAGAACTTAAGGTAATGCTACCTCACAGCATCAGGGACCCAGGTTCGATTCCACTCTCGGGTGACTGTCTGTGTGGAATTTGTACATTCTCCCTGAGTCTATGTGGGTTTCCTCTGGGTGCTCGTTTCCTCCCACAGTCCAAAGGTGTGCAGGTGGTGTGAATTGGTCATGAGAAATGCACTGTTACAGGAATGGGGTGGGTCTGGGTGGGATTCTTGTTGGAAAGTCGGCGTGGAATCAATGGGCTGAATGGCCTTCTTCCTCACTGTAGGGATTCCATGATTCTGTGATTTGCATGATCATTGGATGTCTCTGACAGTCAAAAACTATTTTATTGAAGTAAATGAGCTTAGATACTGCAGCAACCAATCTGAACTTGGCAAACCCTTACAGATGATATTATGACCTTTTGGAATTCATTCATAGGATATGGGCATCACTGGCTAGTGCCAGCATTTATTGTCCATCCCTAACTGGCCAGAGGTAAACCGTGGATAACTGAAACCATGGAAACCGAATCTGCGGATGCGGGGGTTCCACTGTATTCAAGAGGGAACTGGGTATGGCCCTTGCAGCTAAAGGGAGAACAGGAAATGGACAAAAACGGGAATGGGATACTGAGATTGCATGATCAACCGTGATTATGTTGAATAGTGGCGCAGGTTCGAAGGGCCGAATGGCCTACTCCTGCATCTAATTTCTAAGTTTCTATTAGTGAATAAGCTAGGTTTTAAGGATGTGAAAGTGCTTAGATTCATTTTAATTTCAAATTCTATTGAATTCAACTTTCACCTATCAGAACATTAGCTGAGAGTAGCTGGATTGCCAGACTCGTGACACACTGTCCCCATGACTCGTCCTATCTGCCTACCTTCTTTTCCATCTATCCGCTCCACCCTCCTCCCTGACCTATCACCTTCATCCCCTCCCCCATTCACCTATTGTACGCTACGCTACTTTCTCCCCACCCCCACCCTCCTCTCATTTATCTCTCCACCCTGCAGGCTCTCTGCCTGTTTTCCTGATGAAGGGCTTTTGCCCGAAACGTTGATTTTACTGCTCCTCGGGTGCTGCCTGAACTGCTGTGCTTTCCCAGCACCTCTAATACAGAATCTGGTTTCCAGCATCTACAGTCATTGTTTTTACCTAGACTCGTGACATTACCACAATGCCACCACTTCCCCACGAAGAGTTTGAAAATCTGTTTTTCTTACTCAAGGATAAACCTTAGCCCAGACACCAGGAATTACCCCTCCGTCCTTCTTTAAAACAGTGTCATGTGGCCTTTTTACAGACTGGTGGATGGGGTCTCATCTGAATGACAGCATCATGGATCATAAAGAACTCCCTCAGTAAAGGTGTTGGTTTTAACAATTATGAATATTAATTATTGCAAGTATGTGTCGCTCTGCTATAACATATTCTTCGTCAACAAGATTTCACTGTAACGCGATTGACAAATTGGGGACACTGTTTCCACAGCGTGAACTTTTAAAAGATGTGTTGGCTGTAACACAATTACATCATCACCACTTTAAGCGCTGTTCCTAAAGTGCGATTTTTCTATAATGTGAGGTTGCATGAAAACACAGCTATTGTGTTCAGAAGAACTGACTGTATCTGAATTGTATCGAAAGCTCCAACTGAGTGAATTTTACAGAGGAACCTCACACAAGCCAATACTGAAAGGCATCAATCTGTTCTGGTTTTGAAAGGAGGTCAGGAAGGAAAATGCCCCTCTGATTTACACGGTCAGTTTGTACCACAAGGTCCATGCAATAAGATCAATCCATTTCAGCTTAAAACATTTTAGTACAATGCATTTGCCTCTGTTAGCAGAGGACCCTGATCCTTGCCCTGATTTGCTCAGAATTTCGTCAATCCTAAATTTGTTCTTTCACAACAAAACACAAAACTGACGAAGCACTGACACAGCAGCATTCCATACCTTCTTTCCAAAATAAGGAGACAGATTCAAAATATTGACAACATGGACTTATAAGATGTAATGGCTTCCACTATTCCACGTCTGGCAGCCATTGACTCCCTAAATCCGAGACTCCCAAACTTTTTTGCACTGTGATGCTCAGCGACACGGGTGATCAGGAAGATGGGGAAGGAGAGAAATTGTGGAAGTAACTCCATGAAGGTCAGTATCCTGGCACCAAGTCACCCTTCATTTACACTGACCCAGCTAGCACAGAGCGGCTCCCAAAGTGAGCAGAACCCCTGATCCTCCTGCTTATTTTTTTTTCTTTTTTTTACCCCCTCACTACCGCCTAACTGCGGTAGTGCTTATTGTTTTCCTCCTGCTTATATCTGTCAGCTAGGACTCCCTTATTGGACCAGGTTAACAGTCCCAATCAGGGAACTCATATTCTATGAGGTCCATCCAGCTGACTTCATTCCAATCAATATGATTGTGAGTAGAGGTGTGGGGGCTGGGTGGTGGTGGGCGGTCAGAAGTCTTGGTGAGGGGAGGCCCCTGAGGAAGTTGATCAGAGTTCTTGGGGATCGGAGGTGATCTGAGTACAGCAGCCTGGGAGAACAGTTAGGCTCAAGGAGCTGAATGGCCTACGCCTGCCCCTATCCATGGATCCTTTTGGGACATAGCTTTTCATTCATTCATTGAACATGAGCACCACTGGCCAGAGACCAGCATTTTTATCACCCATCCGAGGGCAATTAAGATAAAATCATGCTGCTATGGGTCTGGAGTCATATGTAGACCAGAACAGCTGAGAGATGGCAGCTCTCTTCCTGAAAGGACATTAGTGAACCAGATGACTTCTTACTCAACTGACAATAGATTTATGGTCATCATTAGATTCTTGATTCAATTCCAATATCTGCCATGGCAGAATTTGAACCCAGGTCCCTGATATATTACCAAAGTCTCTGGATTAATAGTCTAGCGATAATAGCACTCCTCTTTCACAATAGTAAGAAGGTTTTGTTTAATTTGTTGTAAAAACCTACCTGACTCACCGAAGTGCTTTAGAGAAGAAAATCTGCCATCCTTATTTGGCATGGGCTCCATGTGACTCCAGACCCACAGCAACACAGTTGGCTCTTAACTGCCCTGTGAAATGGCCCAGCAAGTCACTCACTCAGCCCTCCTGAGGGAGGAAGCTGCCATCCTTACCTAGTCTGGCTTGTACATGACTCCAGACTCACAGCAAAATGATTGACTCTCGCTCAGCCCAAGGGCAATTAGGGATGCGTGAGAAATGTTACCCTGTTCAGCAAGGTCAACATCCCATGAAGGAGCTAAAAATAAAAACAAATGCAAGTTATTGCTGCCTTTCGGCTCCTGTATTTCAAATGATCCACTCCTCCCATTAAGTAATGTTAACTGGATCCAGTTAATAATAATCCAGTAATCGAGTGATCATATGTTTGAATGCCATCATGGCACTTGAATTCAGTTTGATTTTAAATCTAGATATAGGAAACAGTCAAAGGTGACCATGGAGCTCGTGGAATGTTGCAAAAACACAATTATTTCTGTTAAGGAAATCTGCCATCCTGGTGCAACATGAAACTAGGTCCCTCACCAACATGGTTGACAGTCAACAGGTGGAGTAGATTTGAAGAGCCAATTGCCTTTCACCTGCTCCTACTTTCTACATTCCAACTGAAATGGCTAACAAGGCACCCAACCTGCTCCCCAGGTCCAAGACCATGAACATTTCAGGACAACTACAACTGGGCAACCAATGTCAACATTACAGAAGAGAGCAGCCATTGCCCCTGGGTCAAAATCCTGGAGTTCCCTCCCTAAGGGCATTGTGGGACAACCCCACAGCATGTAAACTGCAGCAGATCAAGAAGGCAGCTCAACACCACCTTCTCAACGGCTACTAGGGCCAGGTAATAAATGCTGGCCCAGATCCCTCGGGTGAATATAAAACATCCCGAGAGCGAGTTTCACAAAGTTCAGGTTTAGATGGAGGAATACCACGCACGTACATTAAAATTTTCAGAACATTGAAGGTGCACTGACGATGGTTGTGGAGTTCTGTGAGATTTAATCATACATAACAAAAGTACAATAAATTAGAAAATAGTGTGATCATTTTATTTAAAAAAGCTGCTGAAAATTTTATATATATATATATGTCCAGCCAAAAGGTCATTGTCTATTATCACTTAAGGCAAACAAAAGTGAACAAAAACATATACATCGATATACTACATTTAAAGACCCTTCGTGCTTCAAAATGTATAGGACATAATGAGATAAAGAATACACACGGTTAACAAGATTCAAATGAAAGTATATTACTTGTTTTCTAGACTTGTGTCCTTACGAGGTATGTTTCTCCCAAAGGCAAAACCATGTTCAATCTGTCTATCATTCCCTTAACAGATAATTATCCCTTAACCTTTGTACCCCGAACATCTCGAAGTTTGTGATCTGGAAAATTTCAATACGGACCCTCTAGGATTGCGAGGCACTCTTACCGAGCAGGAGAAACTTGTGTCCCTAGTCACTGACCCCCTCAGACACATCGCCTGGACCTGCTAATCCAAACTGAATCAGTCATCAGCTTGTTGCAAGCCCTATCGCTCCCACAAAAGGCAAATAACAAAAGCATTGTCCTGAAGAATTGATGCAAGATGGATGATGAGAGAAAACTTTTTTTTTGTCATCTGCTTTAAATATTAACAGTATCGTTTATTTGTAAATTCTCCATATCCCGCCCAACTGCCTTCAGGACTCCACAAGTCATATGTTGCCTTGTGTCGTGACTCACCTTTTCCTTCCTGATCATGTACCAAAAGAAAATACAAATCCACAGTCGCTCGCTACGATACTTAAACATGCACCTAACATAATCTAAAACAGAGATAAGCTAAGTTACATAGAAGAAATGTTCTGGGCAATAAGCATAAGCGGGCATATCTTCTACAGAGGTTGATGTTACAAATTCCCTAGCCTCAAAAGTACTTCAGGTACCATAATATCCAGGTAAAGTAATTGGCAGAGAACAGAGATGGTTCATCTCATGTATATACAGAAAGAACATGATATAAAGCACAAGCTGTCTAAAAGCTGACCCTTTAAAACTTAAAAAGAACGATAAAAGCATTTTTTTCTTTAAACCCACAGCTATTTACAAATGTTTACAAAGTTTCATAAATACAGTTCAGAGGGACAAGTCAGTCTCACTTCATACAGACTTGGGATCCACGCAACTGAATTGTCCTTTCATCGATGAAATGGGATATTCATCAAGTGCAGTACCATCACACATCTCAATTCCAAAAAAAAAGCCTTTGTTCGATCATTAATTCCTGGCAATAAGGGTGTAACACAGCATGGCACATTGAAGACACTGTACAATCACTTACTTTGAAACGAGAGCTATCCTTTGTTGAATACACTGTCCTATGGTTTATATTTCTCACTGTCTCTGCCAGATGGTTAGAAAAGATCCACAATTCTCTGCGCTGTTGGACACTGAGCTGTCAGTTCCATCTGATACAGTGGAATATTTGAATTACTTTTCCAAATGTTCATCATTTATAAAAGACTTCTGCTTTCAACTCTGATTGTAGAATGCACTGTTCCTCTTTATTTTGTTTTTATTTTGTCTTTCCCTTGGCTATGTTAATTGAAACAATACAACCGTGAAGTGAATATAGCAACTTATCCCCTTCCCACCCCCACCACCCTCTCCACCAAAAAGAAAGTAGTTACTCCAATATTTGTCTTCTACTTGCGGATGGTTTGCTGACAAGTTCTGCTTCGCCGCTTGTTAAAATTGTGTTGAAAAAATGGAAAAAAAGAAACAAAATGAGATTTCTCGCTCAATTGGGGGAGGGGAGGTGGGAAACTCAAATGGGGGGAAAAAGGGGCTCCTCCGACAGGGGGAGCTATACCCGAGTGGTGGAATGTGCGTGGGGCAAGCTCGTACTGTTTTGTCCACCGGTGAACGTGTTGAAGGTGTGCAGGGGCTGCATTGCAGCCAGGGTGTTGGGGATCATGGGGATGGTGTTGGGGGTCATGAGCGGGATGTCGTCCGGTGACCTCCTCAGGGTCAGGGCATAGTCGGGTGGGTAGGTGAGCCTCAGGGTGTCGTGGGTCTGCATCGCCTCACACTCGTGCTCGTGGTCCATTTGCTTCATCTGCAGTGACATCATCTC
This sequence comes from Chiloscyllium punctatum, assembly GCF_047496795.1. NCBI lineage: Eukaryota > Metazoa > Chordata > Chondrichthyes > Orectolobiformes > Hemiscylliidae > Chiloscyllium > Chiloscyllium punctatum. The sequence continues at coordinate 11,349,228 of NC_092747.1, read as the reverse complement.
CTCGTTCTGGAGGTGAGCCAGGTCGTTGGCGGTGCCTCCACCACCCTCCCTCTGGGGGCTCTGTCGCCGGTGTGTCTCGTGTCGCCGCTTGTCCTTCTTGTAGTAGAGGGCAGCAAACGCCAGGATGTTCAGGAAGAGCAGCGACGCCCCCACAGCAATGGTGACGCTCAGCTCGGTCGAATAGTCCCTCTTGTCTTCAATCAGGACTGTCGTCTCTTCAGGGCTGGACTTGCGCGTATCTTTGGCCTGCTTGTTGGGGTTGTGGGAAGGTGTCAGAGGTGGCCGCTTGGTGGTGGAGGACCACAGCTTCCCTGGGGCCCGTCGGGTCACATAAGGGAATGGCGTGGAGTCCGTCTGCGGCACTTTGGTGGTGGTTGACACGTACTGGAAGATTTCGTTCAGATTGTGAAGGTGGGGGACCAATTCTAGCCAGAAGGCCACTTTCGTAGCACGGTAGTGCTCCCTCACCCTGGGCTTCAGGCCGATGTGAAGGTACAGTTGATCCTTTGGATTATACTTTGACCAGGCCACCTCCTCAAACCGGTTGGGTTTTGTGTGGATGAATTTTGTGTCTTGTGGAACGGGCTGGTTTGGGTCACTGGAGGGAAAAGTCAGAAAGTGATTTTAATGGCACAACATTTCAGGATTTTTAAACACAAACCCCCACTGACAAGGGTAATGTACTTTATGAGGAGAGGTATTTTGCCCTGGGAAATTGCTTTTCAGGGCTCACATCGAGATACATGGTAAATGTTAAAATTTCACCCCTCACCCCAGTCAATCGTCTTCCCTTGATATTGAGGCCTAGTTTGCTTTAACTCCTGCTGCTCAATTGCAACAAAGAACAGTACAGCACAGGAACAGGCCCTTCGGCCTACAGTGGCAACATATGAAGTCTTTTTAAACAGGAATCCTTTTGCCTCTACACTGTCTGCATCCCTCCAGTGACTGCCTATTCGAGTATCTGTCAAGTTGCCTCTTAAACGTTGCTATTGTATCTGCCTTCACCACCTCTTCTGGCAATACATTCCAGGCACTTACCATCCTTTGTGGAAAAATCTTGCCTCTCCTACCCCCTTCAAACTTACCCTGTTTTATTTTAAACCTGCATACCCCAGTAATTGACATTTCTACCCTGGGAAAAAAAGAGCACGATTCTCCATTCTATCCATGCCTCTCAGAGTTTTGTAAATTTTTTCAAGGTCGCTCCTCATTCCTTGAAGTTCAAGTGAAAACAACCTTCCTCAGACATGTACAAAGACAAGGTTACATCACTGCTTCAAGTTTCACTGGCAGCAAAACAGAGCTCCATTAAGGCTAGATGGATCCCTATCCACCAAATCAAGCTGAGAAAATTCAATGTTGACCCGATCATTCAGGCAACCATGGCCTGGAGTTTATGCCAGTACTTGCAGGAAACACAATGGGCAATGGACAATGATTTGCAGATTAGGTGAATTAGCCATGCTAATTAACGCATAGTATCCAGGAATGGGTAGGCCAGCTGGATTGACCGTGTTAAATAGTCCGTAGTGTCCAGAGATGTGTAGGCCAGGTGGATTGTCCATGTTAACTAGTCTGTCATGTCCAGAGATCTGTAGGCTAGGTGGATTGGCCAAGTTAAATAGCCAGTAGTGTCAAGAGATGTGTAGGCTAGGTAGATTGGCCATATTAAATAGCTTGTAATGTCCAGAGATGTGTAGGCTCAGTGGATTGGCCATGTTAAATAGATTGTCGTGTCCAGAAATGTGTAGGCTAGGTGGATCGGCCATATTAAGTAGCCCATAGTGTTCAGGGATTGTTGGGCTAGGTGAATTGGCGACGTTAAATAGTCCGAGGTGTCCAGGGATGTGTGGGCTAGGTGGATTGGCGATGTTAAGTAGTCCCATAGTGTCTAGGGATGCATTGACTAGGCAGGCTAGCCATAGGAAATGTGGGGTTATGGGGAGCATCTGAGTGGGATGCTCTTCGGAGGGACAGTGCAGACTCAATGGTCTCTTTTTACATGGTATTGATTCTATGATTCTATGACTTTTATGATCATTTTGTTAAGCAAGCTACTGTAAGAGTATAAGAACTAGGAGCAGGAGGAGGCCATTCAGCCCCTCGAGTCTGCTCCACCATTTGATACAACCAATGGCTGATCTTATCTCAGCCTCAACTCCACTTTCCATAACCCTTTAACCAGTTAAGTCATTACAAATCTGTCTATCTCCTCCTTAAACTGACTCAATGTCCTACAATGCACTGTATTCTGGGGTAATGAATTCCACAGATCATCAGACTAAATTATCAGGTCATTAATTTCAGTGAGATCATTGTTATAATAATTTGCCATGGCACAGATTGAGCTCCCCCCCGCTAAACAGTGCTGCAAGTCTTGTACACAGCAAGAGACCAGACGGGGCCCAGACTTAATGTCTCACTTGACAGTGCCTTCAGCAGTGCAATACTGCCTCAGTTATGCACCAGGAGTGTTTAGAGAGATATGGGCTGGTTGCTGGCAAATGGGACGAGATTAATTTAGGATACACTCAGTTCTGATGTAATGCTAAAAGTCAGGAAAGCTTGAGTTCTACAAAGAACGGTCTAAATTTTTCAATCGCATTAAGCCAAATCGCATTGAACAAGCACATGTTATAGCAGAACCGACTGCAATGGTCGGCATGGATGAGTTGGACTGAAGGGTCTGTTTATGTGCTGTACATCTCTATGACTCTATATTATTGGTTAGCTCAGTTGGCTCTTTCAAAGAGTGACACCAATTGTGTGATTTCAAATCCTCTAATGGCTGAGGTTACCATGACGGCTCGACCTTGCCCCTTTCCTGAGGTCTCAGTGACCCTCTCACCAGTGACCTCTGAGAGGGCAATCATCTGGGACTATTGTGACTTTTCTTGACATCTACTCAGTGTGTTCATTCAAGCCCAGAATGCTGGAATGGAAACATATTGCTTTGCAAGTTTAAAAAAACAATCCCTGAAAATTTGGAAGGGTAGAGCCCAACTCACCCTGTCTTCGCAAAGTTGGTCCAGTAAGTCATGACCACCGCACTGAGCATGACATCGTTCTTCGAGAAGTTGCAGGGGAAAAGCTCAGTGGGTCCAATCATGGGGACGCCAAAGACATAGGGGACCTCATCTCCGTGAGCAGCATCAGACCAGCCTGGCTTCATGTCGCTCTGGCAGTGGTGGTAAAAGGCATAGAAATAGGTGGGTGAGCCATACTGGGCGTGTAGGTCTGCTGTTGCCACCGCTGGCGCTACCCACTGGTGGTCAGTGAACAGCGCCACAAGAGTCTTGCGGCGGGTCTCAGGGTTCTCCTTGTCTGCCCAGTCAGTGTACATGAACTTGATGGTCTCCCGTAGGGTGTCCTTCCCCTCTGGGTAGCCGTACAGGTTGTCGACAAAGTTGGAGACAGCGAAGTCGAAGTCGCTGGCCGAGATCCCGTCCTCGTTATCCACCATGTTCTCCACAAACTTCAGGCCCTCGCCCTGGTTGACACCCAGCATGATGTCATAGTTGAGGAACTCGCCCTGCTCCATGAGGATCTGGGGGTCATCAGGAATGACATCTCCGTCAATGACTGGCCCAAAAGCGATGTGGTAACGGGCAGGCATAATGTCCTGCTCAATCAGCTCCTTGTAGCTCTTCATCCGGAGGCACTCCACCAGGTCAATGGTGTCCAGCATACTGCAGCCAACCTTCTCTGCCAGCAAGCGGGTATACTTGGCAGGCTGGTAGTTAACAGCCCAGCTAGACAAGGCTGTCCCACTCTGAATAATTGCCTTCTGGAACAGACCTGTTGGTTCAATGATAGAAACAACTTAATGGTAACATATACAGGAGGTGGAGATGGCCCAATGGTATTAACACTAGAACCTTAATCCAGATAATGTTCTGGGGGAGCAAAGGAAAACACAGAACTGCGGATACTGTAAATCGGAGACAATAACAGAAATTTCTGGAGAAACTCTGCACTGGCAGTACCTGTGGAGAGAAAGCAGAGTGAACCTTTTGGGTGCTGTGACCCTTTGTCAGGATTGATTGTAGTTATGAAAAGGTTGGTGTGTTGGCTGAAGATGGAGAGGGATGAGGGAGGTCGAAGGAGTAAAGGATAGGTAGGAATGGACCCAGAGAAAGACAGAGAGATGAAAAGCAGACAGTAGGCAGATAAAGGAATGGTAAATGTCAGCGTGAGGGAATCAATAATGACTAACAAGGACCATTAGGAGCTGACAATGGATTGTTGGTGGTAGCAGCCCATGTGATGACAAGGCTGGGTGCACGGGAGTTGGGGTAAGGGCATGGAAAGGGGTGTTCAAGCCCTAAAATTGTTGAACTCGATACTGAGTCCTGAATGCTGCAGCGTTCCCAAGCGGAAAATGAGGTGCTGTGCTTCCAGCTTGTGTTGAGCTTCACTGGAACACGACAGCAAGCCAGGGAACAGGGTGGGGTGTAAGAGTGGCGGGTAACTGGAAGCTCCAGGTCATACTTGCAGACAGAATGCAGGTGTTCTGCAAAGGAGTCATGTCACCCATTTGTGCTTCATCTCCCCTGGCTAGAGGAGACTACATTGTGAGCAGCGAGTACATTAGACGATAATGAGTTAAATACAGGTAAATCACTGCTTCACTAGTGTTCTGGGGAACAGGGATCGAATCCCACCATGGCAGATGGTGGAATTTGAATTTAGTAAAAATCAAAAATTGACAATCTAATGCTGATCATTGTAGGAGGAAAAAAAAATCTGATTCACTAATGTCCTTTATTGAATGTAACACCTGGTGAGATTCCAGTCCACAACAATGTGGTTGACCCTTAACTCTGGCAATTAGGGATGGGCAAGACATGTTGGACTAACCAATGACACCCAGATCCAATTAATGATTTTTTAAAAAATGCAAGAGTAGGAAGTAATGCAGATAGACAAAAGAAGAGAAGCTTAAGAGTGGAAATACAGTGGCTTCCATTACATCAGCACAGATAAATTGGGACAAATGTCCTGCCTGTGCATTGCAATTACCCACAGGATATAGGTGCCAATAGTAAGGCTAACATTTATTGCCCATCTCTATTGAATCAAGCGACTCATGAGCAACTTAGACTAAGGAGAGCATATGATCTGTTTGGATTTCCAAAAGGCCTTTGACAAGGTGCCACACAGGAGGCTGCTAAATAAATTAAGAGCCCATGGTGTTAGAGGTGAGGTACTGACATGGACAGAGGATTGGCTGACTGGCAGAAGGCAGAGAGTGGGAATAAAGGAGTCTGTCTCAGTATGGCAGCCGGTGACTAGTGGCGTTCTGCGGGGGTCACTGTTGTGACTACAACTATTCACATTATATATTAATGATCTGGATGAAGGAACTGAGGACATTGTTGCTAAGTTTGCAGTTGACACAATGATAGATGGAGGGACAGGTAGAGTTAAGGGGGCAGGGAGGCTGCAGAAGAGGACAGGCTAGAAGTGTGGGCAGAGCAATGGCAGATGGAATACAATGTGGGAAAGTGTAAGGTTATGCACTTTGGGGGGGAGAATGAAGGCATGGACTATTTTCTAAACAGGAAAGGCTTCGGAATTCTGAAGTACAAAGCAACTTGGGAGTCTTAGTTCAGGATTCTCTTATGGTTAACATTCAGGTTCAGTTTGCAGTTGGGAAAGTAAATGCAATGTTAGCATTCATTTCAAGAGGGCTAGAATACAAGAACAGTGGTGTACTGCTGAAGCTGTATAAGGCTCTGGTCAGACCATATTTAGAATATTGTGAGCAGTTTTGGGCCCTATATCAACGGAAGGACATTCTAGTGTTGGTAGGTTTCCGGTGGAGGTTTATAAGAATGATCTCAGGGTTGAAGGGTTTGTCATGTGAGGAGTGATTGAGGACTCAATGGAGTTTAGGAGGATGAAGCAGGATCTCTGAAACTTCCAGAATACTAAGAGGCCTGCATTGAGTGGACATGGAGAAGATATTTCCAACAGTGAGAGAGACTAGGTCCTGAGGGCACAGCCTCAGGATGACCCCTTAGAATGGAGATGAGGAGGAATTTCTTCGGCCAGAGAGTGGTGAATCTGTGGAACACATTGCTGCAGAGGGCTGTGAAGGCCGAGTCATTAAGTGTATTTAAAACAGAGATAGAAAGGTTCTTGATTGGTAAGGGGATAAGGGTTACAGGTAGAAGACAGGAGAATGGGGTTGAGAAACATATCAGCCATGATCAAATGGTGGAACAGACTCAATGGGCCGAATAGTCTAATTCTGCTCCGTTATCTTATGGGTTTATGTCAGAGGGCATAAGTGAACCACATTGCTGTAGGTCTAGCACCGCATGCAGCCAGGCCAGGTCAGGACAGCAGATTACTTTCACTAAACGATAAGTCGGCTTCTACAACAAGCAGAGATAATTGCTGTTACTGAAACTTGCTGCCAATTCCAGAATGCTAAAATGAATTAAATGCAAATTCTGCCATCCATCACAGTGAGACTTGAACCCACATTCCCAGGGCATTGACCTGGGGCAGTTGAATGACTAATCCTTTAAAATTACTAATTCCCCACCATCTCGCCGTAAAACTCTATGCAATTGTGTTGCAGTCGGCAGGATTTAAGTCTTTCATATTTAAAACAGGTTGTTGATTATGTTGCCCTACAGCTATGAACCATTTGCATTACAGTCAATGCTAAACCTGTCGATTACAGGCTCTTGAGAGATCTGCAACTGATTCTGACTGAAACCTTTCCATAAAACATCTGTTTCATTTTGCATTGAAGCGACCTGACCTCGTTGTGCATTTCCAGCCTCTGGTGCTGCCCTATTTGTTCGAGTGCATGGAGGTAAATAACCCCTTGTTGATCAGCAATCACCTCTCTGTACGTAATCCCCTCTGACTGGTGCGGGGTTTTACAGTTCACTTCCAGTGGTCACTACAAATTACTAAATACCTACAGCACTGAACCAGAGCATTCGGTCTCACTAATCCATGGCAATATCAAAGCTCCATGCTTGCCTGCTATCTCTCAGCGAAATCGACGTTTCAGCAAAAGCCCTTCATCAGGAATAAAGGCAGTGAGCCTGAAGCGTGGAGAGATAAGCTAGAGGAGGGTGGGGGTGGGGAGAGAGTAGCGCCAGGGACCCGGGTTTGATTCCAGCCTCAGGTGACAGTCTGTGTGGAGTTTGCACATTCTCCCCGTTTCTGTGTGGGCTTCCCACAGCCCAACAATGCGCAGATTAGGTGAATTGGCCATGCTGAATTGCCTGTAGTGTTCAGGGATTTCTCATAGAAACATAGAATCCCTACAGTGTGGAAACAGGTCATTCAGCCCAACAAGTCCACACCAAAAAGCAACCCACCCATATCCATTCCCCTGCTTTATTGCTCTACAATTCCCCCTGATTAATGAACCTAACCTACACATCCCTATGGACAGCTGGAGTGGCATGCCACTGATTTGTGAATCCCTGCAGAGCAGGCAGCAGGCCATTCAGCCCATTGAGGCCACACTGCCCCTCCAAAGAGCATCGCACCCCACCCCACCCCTGTACCCCTGCATTTCCCATGGCTAACTCACCTGCACATCCCTGAACACTATGGGCAATTTAACATGGCCATTCCACCCTAATCTGCATATCTTTGGATTGCAGGATGAAAACGGGGAACCTGGTGGAAACCCACACAGACACGGGGAGAATGTGCAAACACCACACAGGCAGTCACCTGAGGTTGGAATGAAACCTGGGACCCTGGTGCTGTGAGGCAGCTGCGCTAACTAGTGAGCCACCTTGTTGCATGTATTGGAACGGCATTGATATAGCAGCATTCTGTTCAGTAAGTCAAACCTCCTGCTTTCCAAACCAGGAGACAATGAGAATTTGGAGTTTGCTACCACTTGGGGTGGTTAAGGTGAATGTCGTGAGTGTCTTTAAGGGGAAGGTAGATGAGGAGGGAAGGAATCATGGGATATGTCACTTGTGGTCTTTGATGAAGAAGGAGGGCAACTTATACGGAGCACGAGCATGGTACAGTTGGACCAGCCAATCTCTTCTTATTTTTATTAACCTGTGGGAGGTGGGTATCTCTGGCTGGGGCAATATTTATTGCCTGTCCTTAGTTGCCCTTGAGAAGGTGTTGGTGAGCTGCCTCCTTGAACTGCTCCAATCCATGTGCTGCAGGTAGACCCACAAAGCCATCCAGGATGGAATTCCAGGATTTTGACCCAACAACAGTGATGAAGGGTGATATATTTCCAAGTCAGGATGGTGAGTAGCTTGGAGGAAAATTGCAAGAGGTGGTGTTCCCAAGTATTTGCTGTCCTTGTCCTTCTAGACAATAGGAGTCACGGGTTTGGAAGGTGCTGTCTAAAGAGCCTTGGTGAGTTTCCACTGTGCTTCTTATAGATTGTGCACACTGCTGCTGTAGAGTATCGGAGGCAGAGGGAATGGATGTTTGTGAATGCAGTGTTGGATTCTGTGCATTCTATAAACAAAGGCTTCTTGGTTTTGTCAACTCACAATCTGTCTGACTTTCTGTAAGTGTAGAGTGATTATTTAACAAGTGCTCCTGAGTGGAACTGATTTGCAAACTTCGTGTGAACTGGCAGTGGACGTGGGGAAGGGAGCCTTCACGTGGCGTCAGTAAGGAGAGCTCTGAGATTGTGTGACCAGGAAGGATCGTAATACTCCTGACCTGGAGAACACTTCTGATAAAAACAGTGAACACTGTTTTCACTTGCGGTGGGAAGTCCAATACTAGGTGTCTTAAATAGGAGATGGTCGCTAGTTAATTCGATTAGAACTGTTTACTTCTTCACTCTCCCATATGGGATATGGGTGTCACTGGCAAGGCCAGCTTTTGTTGCTCATCCCTAATTGCCCTTGCACCAATCAGCTGTCTTGACTATTTCAGAGGGCAATTAACAACCAACCCCATGGTTCTCTGGAGTCACGTGTAGGCCATACTAGGTAAAGATTGTAGATTTCTTTCCCCGAAGATTAGATTCGATTCCCTACAGCACGGAAACAGGCCCTTCGGCCCAACAAGTCCACACCGACCCTCCGAAGAGTAACCCACCCAGATCCATTTCCCTCTGACTAATGCACCTAGCACTATGGGCAATTTAGCATGGCCAATTCACCTGACCTGCACATCTTTGGACTGAGGGAGGAAACCAGAGGACCCAGAGGAAATCCACGTAGACACGGGGAGAATGTGCAAACTCCACACAGACTGTCACCCAAGGCTGAGAATCGAACCTGGGACCCTAGTGCTGTGAGGCAGCAGTGCTAACCACTGAACCATCGTGATGGAGCTTCAGGACTGGAGTGACTATAGAAAATGCAATATGGCTGCCATGCATGTGGTCAGTGACAGCTCATTGGACACCAGGAAACTGAAATTTGAGGCGATAGACAGATTTGTTATGGGTTAACGGACTATGGAGAGGATACAAAAAAATGGAATTGAGGCTCAGATGGGATCAGCCATGATCGTAATGAATGGCAGAGCAAACTCAATTCTGCTCCTAGTTTTTATATTCTTCTGCAAATTCCAATGAATTCTCCAGTTCTACCCTCACACAATAGAAATATTGCTACTGAAGCCACATACGGTTGTCTTGTGGTCTCGTTTTTTCTACATTATTGCACAACTGAAAGCAGGACATGGCCTTTCCCCAGCAACAATACTCAAGAAGTTGCCAGCAGTTGAACACAAGACACAAGTTATTGTTTTATAAGACAATGCATTAGATTAGATTACTTACAGTGTGGAAACAGGCCCTTCGGCCCAACAAGTCCACACCGCCCCGCCGAAGTGTAACCCACCCATACCCCTACATCTACATCTACCCCTTACCTAACACTATGGGCAATTTAGCATGGCCAATTCACCTGGCCTGCACATCTTTGGACTGTGGGAGGAAACCGGAGCACCCGGAGGAAACCCACGCAGACACGGGGAGAACGTGCAAACTCCACACAGTCAGTCGCCTGAGGCGGGAATTGAACCCGGGTCTCAGGCGCTGTGAGGCAGCAGTGCTAACCACTGTGCCACCGTGCCGCCGTGCATTATGGTTCCACATCAGCAAATGGACTGGAACAGCTTCCAAAATGCCTCAAAATGTTATATTTGTTGAAGCTTCAAAGACGAACATAAACTGATGTCAGTTTACTTGTGCAGGCAAGAGTTCAGGATTGTCTCCAATGAAATGACTCTCAGCTGTCAGTTCAGGTTTGGCTTGAGCTGTGGCTATACATGGCTTCATACTTTTCGGATTAAGCAGCAAATCATTTGAGAGCAATTTGCTCACACGTATCAAATCGGAACGTCAGGAAGTGACATCTTGATAACGCAACCACTGCTGAAGGGGAACCGATTGCCATTTTACAGAATGAGCTGTCCAGGCTCAATTGCTGTTCACTAACCTACACTGCAGTGCGGACTGTGAGAGTGAATCCACCACTACGGGACACTCAATAAACCCACTATTATATGACCTGCAATTAACTCATTACTACAGGTCATGCCATAAACCCACCATTACAGGGCAAAAAGAAAACGCCATGACAAGGCAAAAAAAACCCACCATTACAGAGAAAAAATAAGCCCACCATTACAAGACACAATGGGGTGGCACAGTGGCTCAGTGGTTAGCACTGCTACCTCATGGTGCCAGCGACCCAGATTTGATTCCAGCCTCAGGCGACTGTCGGTGTGGAGTTTGCACATTCTCCCTGTGTCTGCATGAGTTTCTTCTCACAGACCAAAGATGTGCAGATTAGATGGATTGGTCGTGGGAAATGCAGGATTACAGGGATAGGGTGGGGAGGGTTGTGGACGCTCTTCCGAGGGTCAGTGTGGGACAAATGGCCTGACTAAACACTGTAGTGATTCTGTGAAAAAACAAACTCACCGTTACAGGACATAAAGTAATCGGACCATTATGGGACATAGAATGAACCCACGATTATGGAGTCATAGAAACGAAAGCAGTATTACAGGCTTAGGAACAAAGAAGATAGTAGCAAAGTTAGGCCATTCAACCCCTCAGGCTTACTTCATCATTTAATAAGATCATGTTTTATCTAATTAGATTCTAAATTCCACAGTCCCATCTATCCTCAATCAACTTTGATTTTTCTGTCTTATGAGAATCTAATTACCTCTACCTTAAAACTATTCAATGACCCCATTTTCATTGCCTTCTGAGTCAGAGAGCTACAAAGTCACAAAACTGTATGAGAGAAAGACATTCTCCTTACCTCTGTCCTGAAAAGGTGTTCCCTGATCTTAAAATAGTGACCCCAGATCTGAACCCCCTTATACGAGAAAACATCTTTTCTGTATCCACATCTGATACACTTCCATCTAGTTACCACTCACTGTTCTCAACTCTAGTTGAAACAAGCCCAATCTGTCTAACTTCTCCTCAAAAGATAACCCACTCATTCCAGACATCAATCTCATAAACCTCTGAACTGACTCCAACAATTTTACATCCTTACTTATACAAGGATACCAAGCCAGCATACAGTTTTGAATATGAGGTCTTACTAGTACTCTATATAACTGAAACGTTACATCCTTGCCTTTATGTCTGATTCTTCATTAACCTTCTTGATTATGTAGGGTAAAAACAATGACTGCAGATGCTGGAAACCAGATTCTGGATTAGTGGTGCTGGAAGAGCACAGCAGTTCAGGCAGCATCCAAGTAGCTTCGAAAGCGACGTTTCGGGCAACATGAAGAGCTTTTGCCTGAAATGTCGATTTCGAAGCTACTTGGATGCTGCCTGAACTGCTGTGCTCTTCTTGATTATGTACTCTACTTGCATATGAGAGCCATGACTTGGAGGTGCTGATGTTAGACTGGGGTGACAAAGTTAAAACATCACACAACACCAGGTGACAGTGCTTCCAAATAAACCTGTTGGACTATAACCTGGTGTTGTGTGATTTTTAACGGCATATGAGAGGACCTATATCACTCTGCATCTTGGACTTCCAATTCTTCTCCAGTGAAATAACACTCTGCTTTTCCATTCTTCCTGTCAAAAGAACAATTTCACATTTTCCTAAATTATACTCCATCTGTCAGATATTTTCACACTCAGTCAACCTATCATTGTCTATAAATTTCTTATGCCTCCTTCACTATTTACTTTCCTGCCTATCTTTGTCATTTGCAAATGTATTGACTGTGCCTTCATTCCCCTCATCTAAGTTATTGATGTAAGTCATGAGAAGGTGAATGGGGAGGCAATGGCCTCTTCACCATGGATATCCAATCCCTCTACACCTCCATCCGCCATGACCAGGGCCTCCAAGCCCTCCGTTTTCTCCTCTCCCGACGTCCCCAACAGTACCCTTCCACCGACACTCTCATTTGTTTGGCCGAACTGGTCCTCACCCTTAACAATTTCTCCTTCGAATCCTCCCACTTCCTCCAGACCAAAGGAGTAGCCATGGGCACACGTATGGGCCCCAGCTATGCCTGTCTCTTTGTTGGCTATGTAGAACAGTCCACCTTCCATAATTACACTGGCACCACTCCCCACCTCTTCCTCCACTACATTAATGACTGCATTGGCGCCACCTCATGCTCCCGCAAAGAGGTTGAGCAATTCATCAACTTCACCAACACATTCCACCCTGACCTTAAATTTACCTGGACCATCTCTGACACCTCCCTCCCCTTCCTGGACCTCTCCATCTCCATTAATGATGACTGACTTGACACTGACATTTTTTACAAACCTACCGACTCCCACAGCTACCTGGATTACACCTCTTCCCACACCGCTTGCAAAAATGCCATCCTGTATTCTCAATTCCTCTGCCTCCGCCGTATCTGCTCCCAGGAGGACGAGTTCCACCACAGAACACACCAGATGTCCTCCTTCTCTAGTGACCGCAATTTCCCTTCCCACGTGGTTAAAGATGCCCTCCAACGCATCTCGTCCATATCTTGCACCTCCACCCTCAGACCCCACTCCTCCAACTGTAACAAGGACAGAATGCCCCTGGTGCTCACCTTCCACCCTACCAACCTTCGCATAAACCAAATCATCTGCCGATATTTCCGCCACCTCCAAAAAGACCCCACTGCCAGGGATATATTTCCCTCCCCACCCCTTTCTGCCTTCCGCAAAGACCGTTCCCTCCGTGACTACCTGGTCAGGTCCACGCCCCCCCTACAACCAACCCTCCCATCCTGGCACTTTCCCCTGCCACCGCAGGAACCGTAAAACCTGCGCCCACACCTCCTCCCTCAACTCCATCCAAGGCCTTCCACATCCATCAAAGTTTTACCCGCGCATCCACTAATATCATTTATTGTATCTGTTGCTCCCGATGCGGTCTCCTCTACATTGGGGAGACTGGACGCCTCCTAGCAGAGCGCTTTAGGGAACATCTCCAGGACACCCACACCAATCAACCAAACCGCCCCGTGGCCCAACATTTCAACTCCCCTGCCCACTCTGCTGAGGATATGGAGGTCCTGGGCCTCCTTCACCGCCGCTCCCTCACCACCAGACGCCTGGAGGAAGAACGCCTCATCTTCCGCCTCGGAAAACTTCAACTCCAGGGTATCAATGTGGACTTCAATAGTTTCCTCGTTTCCCCTTCCCCCACCTCACCCTAGTTCCAAATTTCCAGCTCAGCACTGTCCCCATGACTTGTCCGGACTTATCCTACCTGCCTATCTTCTTTTCCACCCATCCACTCCATCCTCCTCTCTGACCTATCACCTTCATCCCCTCCCCCACTCACCTATTGTACTCTATGCTACTTTCTCCCCTCCCCCACCCTCCTCTCACTTATCTCTCCACCCTTCAGGGTCTCTGCCTTTAATCCTGATGAAGGGCTTTTGCCCGAAACGTCGATTTTACTGCTCCTCGGATGCTGCCTGAATTGCTGTGCTCTTCCAGCACCACTAATCCAGAAACTGGTATTGTTGCTGAGCTGTACAATTAAAGACTCGGGTAATGTTCTGGGGACTCATGTTCTGAGTGCTGTCACGACAGAGGGTGGCATTTGAGTTCATAAATGTCTGGAACAAAGATCTTTATCATGACCATGAATCCACTGCCAATTGTCGGGGAAAAACCCATCTGGTTCACTAATGTCCTTTAGGCAAGGAAACTGCCATCTTTACCTGATCTGGCCTACGTGAGATACTAGACCCACAGCAGTTTTACATTTAAATCAGCTTTATTGTTACATATACTGTTGTGAGTACTGTGAAAGGTTTACAAGGTGCCACTTATGACACCATCCAAGGTACCTAGGTACAGATTCTTGAGTACAAATTCTCAGGAAAAAAAGTTAGAAAAATTAAGAAATGAAAAGTACAGCATTACAGACCTCCAAAAATACAAAATCATTTTAATAAATTAGATAAGTGAAGAAATAAAAGTTCAGACTAATAGTCCTTCTACAATTGTAAAGAAAAAAAAGACTTTTTTGGAAAAAGAGAATTCAAGAATAAGTCCACCTCGTCCATTTCATGGTTCTGAGCTTGAGGACCCAACCACCACCACATCCCCCCCACTGTATTACCCATCTACACCCCCCCCCCAGCCCCCCCCAACTCCCCCCCCCCCCACCAACCATTGGAATCTCAGGCTCGACTCATAACAATGCTGACGTCAACATGGAGTCACAGACTGACTGGAGCCAACTGCCCTCTGTCCAGTTAGGTATGGATAATAAATGATGGCCAAACCAGAGATGCCCACACCCATGAATGAATTTAAACAAAAGCACAAACCTCTGCAGGACTCCATTCATCACAGCCTACCCATCTGACAAAGATCCATTTGCATATGCTGTCTGCTTTTTGCCAGCCAGCCAATCTTCAACCCATGCTAATGCATCATGAGCTTTTATTATTCGTAATAACCTTTGATGGGGCACTAGTTCAAATGGCTTCTGGAAAGCCAGCTACAATATATTTGCTAGTTCCCTTTTATTCACAACATATTAGTCTTTCAAATAACTCAACATTCTAGGCCCTCACTAGGAACCAACCTTTAAACAAGCAGAACATTAAAGGATGTAGTGAACTATGTCTTTTGTGAAGTAGCTGTATGAGATGATTTACATCCATTGCAATAGGGGGCATTTTAGAATCAGTTCAGCACTTCATCCAAACTATGGATTCTTCAGCAGTGCAGCACTTGGTCAGTACTAGCACTGAAGCAGCAGCCGAGAGCTTGCATAAGAGGGCTGACTGATTCAACAAAGTGTGATACTGAAAAAGATCCAACTCTGATCTATCTTTGACCATTATATCTAAGTTCAGTCATTGACACAGTAATTTCAAAGCAGTTTGAGACAGTCCTGAAATGAAGAAAAAAGGTTGATTCCCTAGTGTCAGAGAGTGACTGCCACGGTTCTATGTTTTGCCACAAAGACAGAAATTGCTGGCGAAACTCAATGGGTCTGGCAGCATCTATGGGGAAGAAAGCAGAGTTGATATTTCAAGTCTGGTGAACCCGGATCCCTGGCACTGTGAGGCAGCAGTACTAACCACTGAGCCACCGTGCTGCGCCATAGAACTTGAAGCTTGAGTGCCAGTAAAATAGTGACCATTGTATAGATCTGCAGGTGAACCTAATAGCAACTGTTCTGGAAAGGTAGGCGGAGACTGCAGATTGTTGAATTCCTTACTGTTACTTTGGGTGCATTGGCAGCCAAATACAATCCATTTTGAGATTACTTACTTTCCCTAATTTTCCTAATTTCTTGGAATTTGTCTCACCCACATTCATTACAGCCAGCAGTCTGTCACTGGTACAAGGTCTTTACTTCCAGATGGTTTCTTGTAGTGCAGATGTCAGAACTGCTGCTTGTTCATGCATCGTTGTACTGCATATGTTTGACCAATGGACATGGCATGAATTTAAAAAATTATGAAAGCAACAATAAGTAATCATAAACAATCCTGTTTCAGATGAGGGAAATTAACATAAGATAAATGACTAGTCAAGGTTTTGAATGTTGTTTAATTATCTTAGTTTATGGAAAGTATTTCTTGATTTTAGAACAAGCCAGATTCATTTGTTAGCCAGACTACTGAGAATCCTTTCTTCCTTACAGAGTCTTTGGAACTCCTTGAGGTGGGGGCAGAGTCCTTATGCATATTTATGACTGAGATAGATAAATTCTTGATCGGTCGTCGAATTAAGAGTTAAGGAGAAAGGGCAGGAAAATGGATAGTTCCCGAATGATCCCATTGAGTGCCAGAGCAGGCATGAGGGGCTGAATGGCCTGCTCCTGTTCTTATTACTTATTGTCTTATAGTGATGATTGTCAAGAGACCAGAATCAGAGGTGCACAGAGGCTTGGAGGGTTTTTGTGCAATATGTTCAAGGATGCTGGAGTTTTTGGCTAAGGCAGCATTTATTGCCCATCCAAGTTGCACTCTGGGCATTTAAGAGTCAATCAAATAACTATGGTCTGGAGTCACAAGTAGGAGGACTGTTAGGGTTTCCTTCCCTAAAAGGCGTTAAAAAACCAGATGGACTTTTACAATATGCATTGGGTTTATTAGATTAGATTACTTACAGTGTGGAAACAGACCCTTCGGGCCCAACAAGTCCACACCGCCCCGCCGAAGCGCAACCCACCCATACCCCTACATTTACCCCTTACCTAACACTACGGGCAATTTAGCATGGCCAATTCACCTGACCTGCACATCTTTGGACTGTGGAAGGAAACCGGAGCACCCGGAGGAAACCCACGCAGACACGGGGAGAACGTGCAAACTCCACATAGACAGTCACCCGAGGCGGGAATTGAACCCGGGTCTCTGGTGCTGTGAGGCAGCAGTGCTAACCACTGTGCCACCGTGCCGCCCTTATATGGTACACCGTTGCGTTAACTTTTCATTAAATTCAAATTTCATTATGTACCATGGTGGGATTCAAACCCATGTCCCAGAACATTAGCCTGGGCACAGAGATTGGAGCATGTGTGGGGAGGGAGTGTGAGCACTGATTAATGAAAGCATTGCTGCGTTGGAGACAGAGTATGTGCCAAATTGGTCAAGTGCAGGTTCTGTTTGGCTACAGCGAAGGATCTCAAAGGTTCTATTACATTGCTTAATGTAGTCTAGAGGCAACTAACTAGTGGAAAGGATGTAGAAGGACATATCTGCAAGAAAATTACAGACAGCTACATGTATTATGGTTCTAATAGCCTCGAATCGTCAAGAATTGAGTTCATATTAGGAAAAGCTTTTTCTAGCAGAATGTTTCCAGACTAAGCAGAAAAAGGTGATTCAAACAGTTTCTTGGCGATGCAGAATTTCAACATTGCAAAATGAGAGACATATTGCTGAAGCTTTTTGCCATGGACTCATCTGTACAGATGCAAAAATGCCAAATTTCAAGCAATCACGAACAGTTTATACTATCGGAGAAAAGCGCTGACTATTTGGCAAGTCAACTCTGATTGGTTGAGGCATTGTTACAGAGAAAGCAATGTAGAAGTTTGGGGACCCCAAGGTCCCAGGTAAAGCATACAAGGCACAAGGCTTGAATATATTCCTTTTGTTTGCAGAGAACAAGGCCATGAATATGCATACATGTCTCTTCCAAACAATGAATGAATTTGACTGATGACCTTAAATTGGTTGTTCATGTAGCTATCAACATAGTCAAGGCTGATATTCAGATATTGCCCATTCACACTGAACAGGAGAAATGTACTTTTAGGATTTGCAAGGACTGTAAATTGTAGCATTTACTCTTGCCTATTACGAAAAATCAAAGGAACATGCTCCTTGATTTGATTGGCCAATCATTGGGATATAGGGCCTGCATGTCAAGGATTGTACTGGTACTGAGATTTATCCACTGCATTCTCACTGTGTGGTCAGCAGAGTAAAACACAAGCTCATTAATGGGCCACAGGCCACCACTTTAATTCAGGTCTGAAATGTGTTTAATCCACCTCAAATAATTCTGCAAAGTATCTTGAAGACCCAACAACAGGTTAAGCAAGCCAGTTCACACTGCAGTGGCTATGCAAGTGGCATTTCCCACTAACGTGACACTGGCACCAGTCAGCCAATCATTCTT
Source organism: Chiloscyllium punctatum (assembly GCF_047496795.1). Classification (NCBI taxonomy): domain Eukaryota; kingdom Metazoa; phylum Chordata; class Chondrichthyes; order Orectolobiformes; family Hemiscylliidae; genus Chiloscyllium; species Chiloscyllium punctatum. Next base: position 11,331,140 of record NC_092747.1, on the reverse strand, counting down.
GACCTTAACCCAACTGTTCTTTTGGTCTATTTACCCCCATTTTTCTCTGACACTGCACTCGTTCAAAATATGTCAAATCTCTAAGCCTGACCTCATGAGTGTTCAAAAAACAAAGAGTAGCAGATGCTGGAAATCTGAAACAAAAACAGAAATTTCTGGAGAAACTTGGCATGTCTGTGGCGAGAGAAACAAAGTCAATTTTTTGTGTCTAGTGACACTTCTTCAGAGTTCTCCACAGATGTTGTCACACCTCATGAGTGCTCTCTACTTGTATTTATAGGTACAGTCAGTTCTGCTATAACACAGTAGTTCCATTCTCATGTAATCCTGTGTTATAAAGAAAATCACATTGCAGAGGCACCATTTAAACTAATGGGGCCACAATCGCATTATAACTAATATATACTTTAAAAGTTTGTGCTTTAGAAACAGTGTCCCCAGTTTGTCAATCGCGTCATAATGAATCCACGCTAACGAAATATGTATTATAGCAGAACGACCTGTAATCTTTCGATATTGGGATTTTAAACATACAGGCTTTACGAACCAATTCCAGATGGATTTGAAAAAGTTTTCCTCACATTAATTATTTCCTCACATTATTAATTATATGCGTTGCCTGTTATCCTATTCTGCCAGTCCGTGAAGTAGCTTTCTAATGAATGGGAGCCTCAAAACAAGATTTAAATATTACCAAGGCCCTCTTAGAATCATAGAATCTCTGCAGTGTGGAAACAGGCCATTTGGCCCAACAAGTCTACACCAACCCTCCTGTCTTAGCACATTCTGGAGTTAAGGATAATTATGCAGAAGGATGACATAACTTTGAGCTATTTCATTATGGACTGAGATTGATTGCCATGGTGCTGGTCCTAGTATTGAGCTGTCAAGCCAGGGGTCAAATACACTGGCCACCCAACACCCAATTACCTCTGCCCATACCATTTCTGGGATTCTGTGTCAATCAGGTGCCTACTGAGCTGGCATCAGGATTTATTTTAAGCAACAAGATTCCCCCACCCCCCCCACCTCAGTCAAAGAACCAGCAGTCTTGACCTTCAGAATCAACAGCACCACCAGAAGAAATGGCCATTGGTGGAACTGCACCCAGCGAGGAGCAGTATCATGGAGGTCACACTTAGACCCCGTTGAGTGCATTGGGGAACACCGGGGCCAGACAGACAGTAACCCCAAGCCTTTGAGGAAATTGTATCAGCACAATATATTAATGAGACCCTTCCATTAGGAACTAGGATGAGGAACAAAGCAACGATCACAGCATTCGGGAGTAAATCAATCATTACAATCCCAGAATGAATCCATCATTACAAGAATCCCATTACAAATCTTTTCTTACTCGACTATTGAATAAGTCAGCTGAATAACTGTAGAAAGTTGCAGAAGGCCACTGTTACTTTGTTAATTTTTTTCAAAGTGTGATGAAGATATACATGTAAGGTAAAATCACCGAGGGCTGCTCTTTCATGAGAGAAGGAAAACTGAGGGTGAGTTTAACCTGAGGGTCACCATTCTTCAGGAAAGGGGTAAGATGAGACTGTTGTGATAATGTCAGCTGATCATAGAAGCCCGATAGGGTGGGAGCAGGTCATTCAGTGCACCAAATCTTCCAGACAGCTGCTTACTCAGACCCACCCTATTTCCATAACCCTGCATTTCCCATGGCTAATGCACCTCGCTTGCGTATCTCTGGACACTATGGACAATTTAGCATGGCCAATCCACCCTAACCTGCACCTTGTTGGACTGTGGGATAAAACCAGGGGAAAGCCACCCAGACATGGGGAGAACGGGAAAACTCCACACAGACAGTCGCCTGAGGCTGGAATCAAAGTCTAGTCCCTGGAGCTGTGAGGCAGGGGTGCTAACCACTGAGCTAATGTGCTGCCCAATAATGATGCACACCAGCCAGCAACCAATTCATCTAACTGTTGCCCAGAGAGTGGTCAATAATCACAAGGGCAAGAAGCTATAGAGCAATGGGGGTCATGCAGTGGACTGGGACTAACTGGGTCATTTACTTATCCATTTGCAAGCTATGAGTAGCCTACTTTTGGGCATTGTATTACAGATCAAAGCCACTCTTAGCTTGGGGTAAAAGTATGTTCTCATGTACCTCAAGTTTTTTTTGGCCAGTTACCTTAAATCTGACATTAAATTCATTCACAACATTCCAGGTCCACTCACCTCTTCCAGCGATGAAACCATCAACCATGGGTCAACTGATCCACTGCACTAATAATTAGAACTAGTCAGCTGGATGGTCTGTTTGTCTCACAGTGTCAAATATTAGTAAGGGGTTGACAGGAGACCACACTCACAACGATTACCAGACGTAAGCCCAAAGGAGATTGAGAGTAAATGGCTGATTGTTGAAGGTTAGTGCAATCAGCAGGACATGTCACTGTAAAAGTGTGAGAAACAAAACTCATATTCATAAAACACCTTTTACAGCATCAGCATGTCCCAGAGCACTTTATAGCCAATGTAGAATCCTGGAATAAATCCATCCTTACAGGGTCGGAGAACGAATTGAACATTTTCAATGTTCTATGAGGCGACCATTATCAGAGACTGGGGCAGCATTTTACTCAGCCCGTGAGAGTAGCTCAGGAGGTAGATGATGCCATTCGCTTTTATTCATTCACAGGACGCTGGCATGTACAGCATTTATTGCCCATCCCTAATTACCCAGAGGGCGGTTAAGAACCAACCACATTGCTCTGAGTTTGGAGTCACGTGAAGGCCAGACCAGGGTGTAATGAGGTCAGCTAGGTGTCCTCACAGAATATGAGTTCCCTGATTGGGGCTGAGAATCTAATCCAATCAGGGAATCCTGGCTGACACAGAATTTATCGCAAAAGTTTACAGTGTGATATAACTAAAATTATATATTGAAAAAGACCTGGATTGTTTGTTAAGTCTCTCATGTTTTAGAATGACTATTCTAAGTTCTTTTTTTCTAGATGAATGGATGCATTGCCATGGAGAATGCACAAGTTAGATGATGACTGACAGCTAACTGTCAAGCTTTGTTCAAGTTTAAACCAGACAAGTTGTGTTTGCTTTGAGTTAAAAAAAAAGTGACAGTCATTATCTGATTCATTCCTAAGGATAATGCATTGACTGATCATAATCCCAGTCGCCAGATTTTAATTTAAATAAAGCACACTGGTTAAAATTCAGTCATCATCTAACTGATACATTCTCCATGGCAAAACCTTTACCTTTCAAAGTTCACTTGCCCCACCAATCAGCACTCTCCTCTTACAAACTATAAATGATGTTTTCCCTTTGCATCGATATTTCTTGCACATTGCCCTCATAAGGTGAAAAATTTCAAACAGGTTCATCTTTTTTTCCCAGCGATACACAGTCTCTGTACAACCAAATGGATATAATTAAAATGACTTCATTTTTCAGCACAGTTAATAAAGTTTCTGACTGGACTGCTAAATTTTTAATATCCACATCTTCACAATGTGCATTAATTAACATTATGAATGGATCTCATTTGTGTCTGACACCAATCCCCTCCCTGACCAGTTTCCAAAGCTGACACAGACTGTTTGCAATCTCAATGTGTTTTCTTCCCTTGAGCTGAGCATTCTCACTATATCATGTCACTTTGTCCTCTTTATTGCCATGACCATTTACTTCCACCTTGTTAATCCACTGTCTCCTTCTTCATATCCATATCTTAGCTCATCTGCTGCCGAATTTATTTTTTGAAATTTATTCTCTCATGGGATAAAGGCATCACTGGCGAGTCCAAAATTTATTACCCATTACGAATGACCTTGAAATGAGTGGCTTGTCAGGCCATTTCAGAGAGTGAACTAGAATTCTGTGGATTTGGAATCCCGTCTGGCCCAGTCCAGGTATATATGGTAGATTTTCTTCCCAAAAGGTCATGATAAACCAGGCATATTTTTACAACAACCTCGTTTTTGGAATGTGAGGTGATGCATTTTGAAGGATTAAATTTAGTTGCGAATCATACTGGAAATGGCAGAACCCTTAAGAACATTAACACACAGACAGATCTGGGTGCGCAGGTCCACAGTCCCCTGAACGTGGCAACACATGTGGCCAGGGTGATTAAGAAGTCTTATGGCATGCTTACCTTCATTGGCTGGGGCATGGAGAACACAAGTTGGCAAACCATGTTGTAGTGATATAAAACCCTCGTTGGGCCGCATTTGGAGTATTGGATGCAGCTTTGGTCCCCACACTACCAGAAGGAGGTGGAAGCTTTGAGAGAGTGCAGAGAAGGTTCACCAGGATGTTGCCTGGTCTCAAGGGCATTGGCTATGAGGAAAGGTTAAAAAGACTAGGATTGGTTTCACTGGAAAGATGGCAGCTGAGAGGAGACCTGATAGAGCACGACAAAATGAGGACGGGTATAGTAAGGGTGGATAGTCAGAGACTTTTTCCCAGGTTCAAGGTAGAGGGGAAAAGTTTAAGGGAGATGTGCGAGAGAAGCTTTTCACAGAGACAGTGGTAAGAGCCTGGAATACACTGTCAGAAGAGGTGGTGGAAGGAGGCATATTGGTGACATTGAAGACGCATCTGGATGGTCACATGAACAGGGACGGAATAGAGGGATACAGACTGAATAAGGGCAGGACATTTGCTTTTTAGTTTAGTTAGGGCACAATAATTGACTCAGGCTTAGAGGGCCGAAGGGCCTGTTCCTGTGCTGTACTTCTCTTTTGTTCTTTTGAGAGACAAGTGGATCTCATTGAGCCTGAGTTCTCTGATTGGGCCTGTTAACCCAGGCCAATCAAGGAGCTCTGGCTGACACATATAAACAGCAGTTTGGAGGTCGCCCTCAAGACGCTGCCTGTCTTTTACCAGGACCTGATCACTGTTTGGAACATGGTCGAATCGCGCCGCGCCTACCCTCCGGCTGGAGTAGTGGCTGTCGTCAGGGAGCCGTTGCTCAGGAATCCACACCTCCGTACTCGCGGGTTTGAGTGGCTGTCGGAGGGAAGGGCCGTGGCGGCGAGGGCGACCAGGGTCGGGGGCGTGCTGGGTGCCGGGGGCCTGGGCTGGACGCTGCCGCAGGACATAGCGAGCAGGGCAGCGGTAGACGTCCGGTACGTGGCCACCGCCATCCGACGCCTTAAAACGGCGGTGCTCGGACCCGACGTAGTGCACCGGTTGGAGGACGCTCAGGTGTGCGGTGGGATCCCGTCCGCGCTCACCCCGGCCCGGACGGAATTTCACATTGGCCCCAAGGTCCCGTACTTCCCGCGGGAGCCTGTGCCCCACAACCTGAGCCGCCTCCAGAATTTAAATTTAGTTTCTTTTAAGGATATTAAAAGGAAGGCCCTGTATCGACTGCTGCTGCACACCGTCCACCTCTTCTCCCTCATCCACCGTCCGGACACGCCTTGGCGTGCCCATTTGCCACCGGGCGGTGGGGATCCCCAGTGGAGGGCTCTCTACGCGGGAGTCCTCCCCCTTTCTCTCGGGGATCTGGGGTGGAGGGTGCTGCACGCAGCAGTCCCCTGCAACCGCAGGTTGCGGTTGTTCACGGACTCCCAGCCCAACTGCTTGTTCTGTGGCGCTGTGGAGTCCGTGGACCATGTATATATTGGGTGTGGGCGTTTGCACTCCCTTTTTGATTTTTTCAAAAACCTCCTCCTCTGTTTCTGGCTGCACTTCAGTCCCACGCTCCTGATCTTCGGGCACCCGGTACAGAGGAGGGAGGGCAGGTCCGAAGACCACCTCGTGGGTCTGCTCCTGGGCCTGGCCAAACTGGTCATCAACAGGTCCAGGCAGTGGGCTGTGGAGGGGGTCGTTAGGGCCGACTGCCTGCCCCTCTTCCGGGGTTACGTTAGAGCCCGGGTGTCCTTGGAGAAGGGGCACGCGGTGTCCACCAACACCCTGGAGTTGTTCAGGGAGAGGTGGGCGCCGCAGGGAGTGGAGTGCATTATTTCCCTCTCCAACTCTATTTTGATTTAATTCCTACCCTCCCCTTCACTATTTGATAACACAGCATTGCCCTTTGATGTGAAGGGCAGTGCTTGTCACTGGCCACTCGGGTGGTTCCTTTCTTCCTGATGGTGGAAATTGAATAAAGATCCGTGCACTTTGTGTCTCTCACTGTGTCTCCCACCAGCACACACACACCATGGGTGCTGGGAGGAAATAATAAAATAAACTGGAGTGTCTGGGATTCTCCTCACTCTAGGGACTAGCTCTGAGCTGGTTGGTCGCGTGTAAATAAAGGGTGACTTTGTGACCGGATACCGACCTCTGTGGAATTATTTCAGATAGTTTCATGTTTAATATAACGAATGTTTAATACTAGATTTCATTAACTGAATTTGAATTCCACTAGCTGCTGTGGTGAGATTTGAATCCAGTCCCACTGAATCCATCTCGGCCTCTGAATTACTAATCTAGCAAATTTACCTTCACTATCCTCTCAGCTTTCTTACTCTGATCCTCTCGATGCTAACCCAATGCCTTGCCAGCTTTCCTTTGTGCATTTTGCACACATTTGCCCTCTTCCAATAATAAATTGCATTAATGTAGCACCTTTAACATCCCCAACCTGCTACACAGGAAACTTACAAAATCCAATTCAACACCAAACCACAAAAGGAAGAAATATACAGCCTATCAAACGTGGAGTGAAGGAGAAGGTTTTCAGGAAATTCTCGAAGGAGAGGCAGTTCAAAGATAAAATTCCTGAATTTAGGGCCCAGATGTACAGTTGAAGGCTTGGTCAACAGCTCTGGAGCCATTATAATCTGGGACATCCAAGAGGCCGTAATTAGACCAAGACAGAGATCTCAGAGAGTTGTGGGCGACCAGGAAAAGCTAGGTCCTGGACAGATTTCAAAACTGGGTTGAGAATTTTAAAATGGAGGAACCACTGAATCAGGAAAGCATGTGCAAACGTACAATTTACAGTTACGTTAAATCACTCTTAATCACCATTAACCCAGGCTTCCTGCCCTATTAGTTAGCAATGCTGGAGTGCTAAATCACTATTAGTCCCTTTAAATATTAGGACCAAATTGAAGCATTGAACAGAAGCCACTCTCTTGGTATATGTCTCATTTGGTTTTTTTTTGTTGCTGTCTGTCAACAGGAGCCATTTTCATTGTTCATTCTGACCCTGTGCTCTGCATAAACAATTAAAATGGAGTCTTCTTTTTGAATGGCTGTCGCGTTCCTTTAAATGCTCCTTCACCCATCTGTGTTCTCAGTCCCATCCTTCACCTCTTGAACATCCCTACAGTGCTCTTTGTGTGTTGCCATCAGTAAAATACCACACTCCCTGATTTACCTCAGTGTTCCTCTTAAGTCTTTCTATCTTAGTGGCATTCCACACTGCAACCCTTGACCCTTCACCTAGATTAATTTCTCAATCTTTTTTAAAAATGGGCTAAATAATAATTTGGACAGTCAGAAATGATTTGCCCTTTGGAGAAATGACAGGCTGTTTCAATAAGTGGTGCTGCTTAGATCATTACAGAAGCCCCCACAGATTTCATAATTCATGACATTATTTGGGAAGTTCAACACAAGAAAGCATCTATGTACTGCTCTGTATGATAGGCCGCATTACTAAGTCATGAATAGATGACTGAACACTCTTTGTTCGCTCTGCTCAAGCCATGTCACTTGTAAAGAAAGGAATTCAATCTAAGAACAGACTCATTCTTAGAGCACAGCGCTGCCAGAGAAAACACTGGGGGAGTATACAGTGGGAATGAAGTATCGGATCAGAGGAAAGAAAAATTTCAAACAAGGAGGGTTCGGACCGTCAGGCTGGCATTCAGTGTTGTTCCGTCCATTCACTTGCTGTTAAAGGGAACAGTGAGATGTCTATGCAGCGTGATTTGCTACTGAATTGAGAAAGAGAGGCCACACTGTTCTCCAAAGTCTCCACGCTGCCAGGAGTAAGCGTCGGGCACCTCTACACGGCCAGAGAATTACTCCGGGGGTCCCAGGTCACAGGGACCGAGGAAGTCAGAGAAATGCAAGGGGAGGAATGCACGTTGTAGTTGAATTGGAGTCAAAATGGACAGGGGAGCTGGAGGAAGTGGGGGGTGCTCAGAGCAGTGTTGCTAGAGAGCTAAGCATGCAGGGCAATGAGCAGAGATGGTCAACATTTTTGGCCAAATCATCGGGAACTTCATTATCACAGAAAATCCATTGAGAGAGATATGAAAGTTTTCTTTCAAAACAAAACAAAAGAGTGAATGATGAATTTTACAGCTACTGAAAAGTTTAAAAAATGCACAATATAATGCAGAAGTATGCCCTTCAGACTACTGTGCCTGTGCTGGCACTCTGGTTGGGTTAACTTAATGATTTTCACTCCTCTGCTCCTTTCTGTATATCCCCGTTAATATACTCTCCTCAAGTAGCGAAAGAATTCCTCTCTGAATGTTCCTATTGAATCTGTTTACAGCAACCATTCAGGGAGAGCACTCCAGATCGTAATCAGTCCATTCATGGTGGAGAGAGAGAGAGAGAGAGAGAGAGAGAAACAGTGAGAAATTGGGCACATTTTCCTGTCTCACACAAAGATTTTTAAAGGGGAGACAGGGGGATCTTTAATTGAGTAAGAGATAAAATTTAGTTTCCCATAGTATTGTTATGAAGTTCTTATTTCCTTTCAGTTGGATCAGCTACCTGCTTTGTATTAGTTAGTATGTCACAAAAAAATTCACTAATCAATTAAAAACTGCTGATTTGGACAACTTAACACGGCCAATCCATTTAAACAACACATCTTTAGACTGCGGTGGGAAACCAGGGCAACAGGAGGAAACCCACACAGACATGGGCAGAACATGTAACTCCATACAGACACGGGAAGAAATTGCAACTCCACACAAGACACGGGGAGAACATGCAACTCCACACAGACAGTCACCCAAGGGCTGTGCTCAAAACCGGGTCCCCAGCGCTGTGAGGCAGCACGACTAACCACTGAGCCACTATGCCCCCAAAAGTTATTTGAACATGATTTCCATTTGATGAAGCCATGCTGATTGTTCCCCATGACCTTGAGTTTTCTAAGTGCACAGCCAACTCTTTAAAGAACTAAGAGCATTGGGACCCAAGAAGGTCCTGCTTCAATGCGCTCAGCACTATTTCATCAAGTTCCTCTCTCTGTCTCCCTTCCACTGCTTAATTCACAGTTATGACTGAAATGTTTTTTATATCCACTACAATGACAATGTTCATTTATTTCAAAGCATCCAAAGGACGAAGGATGTTGGAAATTCGGAACAAAAAGCAGACGTTGCTGCAGAAACTCACCAGGTCTGGCAGCATCTGTGGGGAGAAAGCAGTATTAACGTTTCGAGTCCAGTAATCCTTGTTCTGAACTGATGAGGGTCAATGTATCCAAAATATTAACTCTACTTTTCTCTCTATAGATGCTGCCAGACCTGCTGAGTTTCTCCAGCAACTTCTGTATTCATTCATTTCATCGAACACTTCCCTATTATCTAATATTAACTCTTCATTCTCACTCTCCAGAGGACCAAGACTCTGTTCTTATTCCTTTTCCTTTTAGATACCTGTAGAGACTCTCACTATCTGTTTTTACAGTTCTATATAACTTCCTCTCATATGTTAATTGATTTTATTAACCTGAAATAGCTGTACAGAGTCCAGTATTCCTGTTAAGGTAAAAAGGGCTTTTGCCCAAAACGTCGATTTCGCTGCTCGTTGGATGCTGCCTGAACTGCTGTGCTCTTCCAGCACCACTAATCCAGTATTCCTGTAACCAAGTCCCCCTTTATTTTTTCATTCACAGTACAATGACTCTGACCAGACAGCTCAGAGCCCGTCCCTGGAATAGGGAGACTCTCTGAATCTCCTGTTTATATCTGTCAGCCAGGGCTCCCTGATTGGCCCAGGTTAACAACCCCAATCAAGGATCTCATAGTCAATGAGATCCAACTGGTTCCAATCGCTACATATTCCTTTCATTCATCATTTTTTTAACGTTCTGACCAATCATTTGACCTGCCACTCAACTTTGCACAATTATCTGCTATTTCTTTAAGTTTGATGCTTTCATTAATTTCTTTAGTTAACTGAAAGTGGTGGGTTGGAAACTCCCCTTGGAATTTACATTTACAGTCAGAATATTCTTCTTCTCAGTATTCTCAGATATCCACCTAAAGTCTACCATCATTTCTCTATTTGTCCATTTAGTAGCCCAAAATCTCAGTTGAATTCAATTAGCTATGCGTACACACCCACACAGTTGCCCCTTTGTGAGTTTAAAACACTAGCCTCAGACCCAGTCTTCTCCCTTTCAAACTTAATGTAACAATTAATCATATTGTGGCCATTGCTTCCTTGAGGTGCCTTTTCTCGGAGGTCATGAATTAATCTTGTTACACAAAATCACGTCAAAGGTAACATGTGCCCTCAATGGTTTCAGAAAGTAGTGGTATCAGAAAATATCTTGAAAGCATTCAGTTAACTCACTCCTCAGGACTGAAAACAAAAAATGCTGGAAATCACAACGGGTCAGGCAGCATCCATGGTGAAAGAGCAAGCTAATGTTTCAAGTCCAGATAATAATTCATCCTTGTTAGCGTTGCATACCTGATTTTTCTAATTTATAAAGATTAAAGCTGTCCCATTATCACAGCACCTACTTCTTGAACACTCTGTCCTACATTATGGTGACTATTTGACCCTATGGAGTATTCCCAGTAGTAATTATTTTCCCCTACTATTCCTCGTCTCAGTGAAACTGACTTTATGTCCTGATCTACTGATCCAAACTCATCCCTATTTATCAGAAATGCCAGCTTTGATTGAGTGTGCAATCTTTCCACCTTTACTTAGCTTCCAGCCTGTAAGTAATATCATAGACCTTTCAATTATCAAGACCTAATCATTGTCATTGTGTAAACACATTTCTATAATGGTTATCATATCATCTTCATTTACTTCAGCATGCACTATTGATTTGTTTGCTTTGTAATGAATGCTTTGTATAAAGTTTTCAGATTGTGTTTTTGTTATCATAGAGACTATAGTGCAGAAGAGGACATCCAGCCCATCGGGTCCTCACTGACCCTCCACAGTGCATTCTCCAGACTCTGTAACACTGCATTCTCCTTCAATAATCCACCTAGCTTGCATATCCCTGGACACTACGGGACAATTTAGCATGGCCAATCCACCCTAACCTGCATATCATTGGGCTGTGAGCAGAAATCGAAGCTCTCAGCAGAAACCAGGGTCAGAACATGCAAACTCCACAAGTTAGCCAAAGTTGGAGTCAAACTCAGTCCGTGCCACTGTGGGGCAGCAGTGCTAACCACTGGGCCACTGTGTCATTATCTTTGTCACAATGAGATCTCTTTTCACTCTGCCCCTTCCTACCATGCCTGCAATTCACATGTTGCTCTCCTGCCCTAACTTTACCTCTTTATTTGTCACATCTAGATCCATTTTATTTAGGTTAAGGCCCTCTTACTGGAGCCTACTTCTCCCACACCAATCTTTGAGCCATACATTCACTGCTCTAACCTTATTCAGACTGTGCCAATTTATTCATGACTCAGGCAATGTCCCCACCTATGACATTCTGCTTTCTGAGTGCCTTGCTTCTCATATTCTTTCAGCAGAAGCTCCCTTTCTAGAACTATTCATGTCTTTGATACTGACATCACCTTGAGCACAGCATCCTTCCCCTTCAGCTGCTCATGCCTTGACAGACTTTAGTAGAGGGGATGGTCTCATGGTTTAATCACTAGAATATTAATCTAGAGACTGAGGTAATGCTCTGGGGATTCACGTTCAAATCCTACTACAGCAGCTGGGGAATTGCAGATTTTTAATCAAATTCCAATTAAGAGTCTAATGATGCTTTTTAGCAGGAATCAGTTTTTGGTACAGCCACCCAATGGTTCACTAATGTCCTTTTGGGCAAGGTAACTGCCGTAGTGGTCCGGCAATATTTCTGACTCCAGAGTCGAGTTCTGCCCTCTAGGTCTGGACTCCCGCACTCCATTGTCTAGATTAGAGTGATGCTGGAAAAGCACAGCAGGTCAGGCAGCATCTGAGGAGCAGGGAAAAGATCTTTCGCTGCTCGTTGGATGCTGCCTGAACTGCTGTGCTCTTCCAGCACCACTAATCCAGTATCTTGTCCATTTACCCTGTGCATGCCCCTTATGATTTTGTAAGCCTCTATAAGGTCACCCCTCAGCCTCCGACGCTCCAGGGAAAACAGCACTAGCCTATTCAGCCTCTCCCTATAGCTCAAATCCTCCAACCCTGGCAATATCTGTGTAAATCTTTTACGAACACTTTCAAGTTTTACAATAGAATTGCACGCAATATTCCAACAGTGGCCTAACCAATGTCCTGTACAGCTGCAACATTACCTCCCAATTCCTATACTCAATGCCCTGACCAATAAAGGAAAGCATACCAAACGCCTTCTTCACTATCCTATCTACCTGCGACTCTACTTTCAAGGAACTATGAACCTGCACTCCAAGGTCTCTTTGTTCAGCAACACTCCCTAGGACCTTACCATTAAGTGTATAAGTCCTGCTAAGATTTGCTTTCCCAAAATGAAGCAGCTCGCATTTATTTAAGTTAAACTCCATCTGCCACTCCTCGGCCCATTGGCTCATCTAATCAAGATCCGAGGTAACCTTCTTCATTGTCCACTACACCTCCAATTTGGTGTCATCTGCAAACTTACTAACTATACTGCCCTGCTTCAGAAAGGATATTATGAAACTGGAGGGTTCAGAAAGGATTACCAGGATGTTGCCAGGAATAGAGAGTTGAGTTACAAAGAAAGGCTGGATAGGCTGGAACGTTCTTCGCTAGAGAGTAGGAGGTTGACCTTATATAAACCTTATAGGGGTTTATAAAATCATGAGGGGCATAGATAAGGTGAATAGCAAAGATCGTTCCACCACAATGGGGGATATTAAAACTAGAGCGGATATTTTTAAGGTGAGAGGAGACAGTTTTCAAAAGGACATAAGGAGCAACTTTTTTACATAGAGAGTGGTTCATGCGTGTCGAGAGTGTGGTGCTGGAAAAGCAGATCAGGTCAGGCAGTAGGAGAATTGACATTTTGGCCATGAGCCTTTCATCAGGAATGAACTACTAGAGATTATGGTGAATGCAGACCATATGAATAGGAAATGACTAGAGGGAAATGGGCCAAATGCAGGTAAGTGAGACTAGTTTAGTTTGGGAATATGGTTGGTGTGAATGAGTTGGACCGAAGGGTCTGTCTCCATTACTCTCTGAAAGCAAGTAGTTGTTATATTTGAGGAAGCCAAATCAGCTGCACTTACTTTTCTGAAACATGGGTGGTTCAAGACGGAGGCTCTCCAAAACTTTCTCAAGACAAGATATGGAGGGTCAATAATCATAGAATCACAGAACCCCTACAGTGTGGAAAGAGGCCAGTTGGCCCATCAACTCTGTACTGGCCCTCCAAAGAGCATCCCATCCAGACCCAGACCCCACCCTGATTCATGTGAATTTAATGATTCACCTACTGAGCCATCATGCCCCCCCCCCCCCAGTAAATATTGGCCACACATTGTAGAAGACTAAAATTAAATGGTATAGCACATGACCTTAAGTACACAAGAACTGAAGTTAGACCAGTGTTATGAAGGTATAGGTGTATACTATACCTTTAAGAGAGACTGGAAGCTGGCATGGACTTAGACACTCCCTAGGGCATTACCATTAAGTGTATAAGTCCTGCTAAGTCTTACTTTCGCAAAATGGAGCACCACGCATTTATCTAAATTAAACTCCAACTGCCACTCCTCAGCCCATTGGCTCATCTAATCAAGATCCTATTGTAATCCGATGCACGGACTTAGACAGGCACAGAGAGTACTGAAATAAGTTAAAACTTACCATTTGACTATGAAACCAATAGTGCAGATGAGTTGCCATGATACAAAAACCAAATTCAAATTATGTCAAACGTTTTAAATTATGCCCCAAGATGCCAAAGTCCAATCAAATTTGAATTTATTATTTTGATAATATTAGAACCAATGAAACAATCCTATGATTTGGGGTATAAAACCAGACAGTTTGAACAGTTTGGGAGAGAACTGCCAAGCCACCAATATGTACAGACTGGCAGCAGAATAGAGCTCTGAAAGGTACCTGTCTGTAAGAAGATTGCACAATAGAACATCAAAAAGACAACATGGGAAAATCTGCAGAGGAAGATACAAAGAGAAGATTCAACAGCTGGACTGGTTTTGAAAGTTTATTTTTTTTTTGTAAACCTTAATTGGGATTCTTTATTGGACTAGTATTGTAGAGGGGAAGGTAAAAGATAGGTTTAAGAGAAAGGAGTTATAAATAGTTGTTGGTTTTAATATTCTCAGTGAGACTTAAAGAATAAAGTAGTTAATTTTTACTTTAAGTAGTGACCTCCAGGATAGTTATTTGCCTCTTGAATTTTAACAGGTTACAGCACTGGATGAATCTTTTCAGTGTCGCTGGTTTACGTTAGCACATATCGCAACACCAGTAAGCCTGCTTTATTGTGATCAAGGCTAGTCTATATTATGACTGTATCTACCTCCCATGGCTCCCCATTCTCCTCTACTTTTGAGTACAAGGTAGTGATTGGTGTGACAGTTGGCAGGATAATTTGCAGAGGGGTCACAAGCTATTGCTCTGTCATTGTTGTCACAGAGGCTGATCAGATCCCTGGCCCCAATACTGTCACTAACAGGGTAGAGGAAGGGTGAGATGTACCACTTTGCTCAAAGATAAAATCAGTCAACTCAAAAGTGCAAAAAAAACACATCATGAGAAAGTACCAATCATTAAAAGGAAAACTGACTGTTGAATTTGCCAAGCCTCGTCTTTGACATCTATTGCTTCAATTCCACAAAAGGTTCACAATCAAATGTTGAGCAAAGCTTGCTGAGTTGGGCAATTAATACCACGCTCTCCCTCCTGTACTTTTCCCCTGCAGCACCAGTGAATAATGCTCTTATCTCCTCCACTCATTGGAATTGCTGACTCCACCAGCAAAGGGATCAAAAATCCACCATTGACATCCATCAGCCTAATTGGGAGTAGCTTGCAATCTCAGCCACCACAGGTAGCATTCAGACACTCACATAGAGATGGCTCACACTGCACACACTGCAATTTATCAAAGTTTATCGCACTGTCTAAGGCTGCAGTAGATGTATCAGTGAGCCAAGAGGGCATGGGTTCAAGTCTTAGCTTTTGAACTTGACCACAGTATGTAGGCTGAATGCTGAGGGAGTGTTATGCTGTTGGACATGCAGTTCTTCAAGATGAAACGTCAAATCAAAGTGAATTCATGATATTCCAATGCACCTCAAAACAAAGGAAGTAGTTTGAAGGATATTTATTTTTGTCATAGAGGAAATCCAGAGGAGGTAATAGCAGAGTGGTAATGTTACTGTACTAATAGCCAGAAATCAAAGTTAATGCTCTAGGTTCACTCTTTAGCATGGCCGTTTGAATTACAATTGGTGAAATAACCCCACAGAGGCTGGTATCCCGTCACCAAGTCACCTTTTATTTACACTTACAGTACCTGGGCTCTGAACAGCTAGCTCAGAGCCAGTCCCTACAGTGAGCAGATTCCTGTTTATGATTAGATTAGATTACTTACAGTGTGGAAACAGGCCCTCTGGCCCAACAAGTCCACACCGACCCGTCGAAGAACAACCCACCCAGACCCATTCCTCTACACTTACTCCTTCACCTAACACTACAGGCAATTTAGCATGGCCAATTCACCTGACCTGCACATTTTTGGACTGTGGGACCAAACCAGAGCACCCGGAGGAAACCCACGCAGACACGGGGAGAATGTGCAAACTCCACACAGACAGTTGCCTGAGGCAGGAATTGAACCCCGGGTCTCTGCCGCTGTGAGACAGCAGTGCTAACCACTGTGCCACCATGCTATTTTATGAAACAATACACAGTTCACAAAACAATTAACATTAACAGCTGTATGCAAAGAAACAGCAATTTTACAAGGGAGAGGAATGGCAAAGCCACGCCCCAAATCCTACTGTTCAACTAGTTTTCAGGGAAATGAGGACAAACCTCAAATCCTAGTTTCAATCATTACAAAACAGTCACAATGATTTCTGTCAGCCAGGGCTCCCTGATTGGCCCAGGTTAACAACCTCAATCAGATATCATGGAGATCCACCTGGCCTTCGTTCCAATCACTACAATTGGAAATCTGGAATTGAAAGCTCGCTGATGACCGTGGAAGTATTGTTGTTTGTTGTCCATTCTTGCCCAGTCTGACCTACTGTCTTAATCGTGAGTCCATTCCCACAGCACTCGGTCATAAACTGCCTTCTGAAGTAACCTCACAGGCAACTCAGTTCAAGAACGGTTAGAGCTAGGTAACACATGCCAACCTTGTAATCCCGATAAGGGAAAATGCAGCATTCAAATTACACACAGGAATACCTTAGTAATGCTACTGAGACAGGTGACCGATTAATGTAGGAGCACGTTACTACAGATGCTGGAATCTGTACTGAAAACAACAAATGCTGGAATTCTCAGTGAGTCAGACAGCATCCATGGAGAGAGAGCAAGCTAACGTTTCGGGTCTTAGTGACTCTTCATTAGAGCTGACATGAAGTGGGGAGGGGGCAGCAATGCTTTCTCTCTACGGATGTTGCCTGACCTTCTGTTTTTGTTTGCTGACCAATTAATTTGTTTTCTTTTAAATGTTGGTTGAGCTGTTCTCCCAAATTGTGCAAAGGGACAGCAGATAGGGTTAACACCGTGACTGTGAAATATGGCACCCCCAACAATGCAGTGCTCTCCCAGTACTGCACCGGAGCATCAGCCTCTGTACTGACTCTGTTCTTTAGGGAATTTCAACTCCATTCCGATCTGACACAGGGACAAATCTGCGATCCCCTGCATCCTCACAGGAGTGCCATCAGTTGCTTGTGGCTTCCTTGGGATAACAGGCTGTGTTCTTGGGTTTGCCAGAGTCAGGTGTACACACATGAGTACAGATTTCCTCCCTTCCTCTCTGAAGTGATGCCCTACCATGGATTAACGAGTGCTGGAAAAGGAAAATTGCCACAACTCCACTCCCCCACCATCTGAGGTTTGACAAGTTTGAAGGTCATGGTGGGGGAAGGAAAATCAGGAATGCATGAGAGGTCAAAATTGGAGGAACACCAAGATCACATAGGTTTGTTTGATTGGTATCGATCGCAGAGCTTGGGAGGGGAGTAAGGCCGCTCAAGACTTTGATGGAAGTTGGTGATGGAATATCAGCCAAACTGTGTGGGATATTTCTAGCCAACCTGTTAGAAAATGCCCAGTGTTGGGGTTTGGGGTTTCAGTTTTACTCCTCGAATCTTGGCTTCCAAAGCCCCTCAGTGAATTTTAATATCCATAACAGATCCCTCACACAAAACACATTGACCAAATGGAGCTCCCCTCAAGGACAGTGAAAATGAGGCAAATAAAGTATTTTCTTAAAATAAAGGCAAACAGCATCCATCAGACTGACAGGAGACAGTCACAAACATTGTGGGATTGAATTTGGAGATGATTTTAAAGGAAAATTGGATAAATATGTAAGGGAGCTGCCAATTGAAGATTAATTCATGCAAAGCTGTGAGATTGATTTTTGATCATATTTGCTCCTATGGTCCCCAGGATTGGCAGTTTCCTTTTTTCAATCAATCCCTGCATCTGAACACTTCGAAAGATAACTGATTTCTTTCTTCATTCTGTCTCCAGGTTAACTGCAGACTTGCCAATTCTAATAGGCTCCAGGCTGACCTCTCACATTCTACCAATCCCCCACCCCCCCACCAACCCCACACCACCATCCCTCCTCCCCCCCACCCCCCCAACTTCCCTAGTTAACCTTGAGCTCATTCAGAATTCTGCTGCCCATGCCAGAACTTTCCCTAATCCTAACCCTAACCCTAACCTAGGTCCCACTATCCTAACTCCCCTATGTCCAATGACTAGTGAGACAGCAAATCTATTTGAAACTTCTTGTCCTGTTTGCAAATATCCCCATGACTTTGCCCCTCTCTATCCCTCCTGGGTATCCTCAAGCTCTGAGCTCTCTTGACCTCTGCACAGTGCCAATTCTGACTTCGTGAGTGTCTCCAAGTTAATCGCTCTGCCAATCCCTTCGGGAATGGGGTGATGGTGACATCATAGCCCAGCTGCTAATGTATTTCAGGTCCAAGCTACTTAGCAGGTGGTTGTAACTTAAATTGATTTTCATCAAGAATTTGGACCATATATTCCATAAAACCATAGTGGAGGGTTGTAAAACTCTATCTGACTTACCAGGGTCCTTTAGGGATGGAAATCTCTCTGTCCTGCACATGACTCCAGACCTACAGCAAAGTGGTTGACTCTTACCTGCCCTCAGAACTAGCCTTGGAGGCTATTTAAGGGCAATTAGGGATGGGCAATAAATACAGGCCTTGTCAGCATCACCACATCCCTTAAAGAATTTATTTTTTAACCTACCTAGGCCAGATTTTCTCAAAGTGAGATCAGGAACCATAAGTAAGCTGACATGGAGTCATAGAGATATACGGTTTGGAAACAGACCCTTCATACCAACTCATCCATGCCAACCAGATATCCTAGATTAATCTAGTCCCATTTGCCAGCACTTGGCCCATATTCCTTTAAACCCTTCCTATACATATACCCATCCAGATGCCTCTTAAATGCTGTCATTGTACCAGCTTCCATCACTTCCTCTGGCAGTTATTTCATACACACACCACCCTCTGCGTGAACAGGTTGACCCTTAGGTCTCTTCTCAATCTTTCCCCTCTCCTTTTGAGCTCACAAGCTCTGAGATAATAATGTCAGTCATACAGCTCTGACTCAGTTGCAGTACGTTTGCTCTTGCTCTGATAGGTAGCTGCACTCAGCTCCCATAGGTCTCTCTCTTCACCACCACACAGTCCGCCCCCCCACCCCCCCCCCCCCCCCGCCATCCTCTCAGCACCGCACAGCAAGACCCCTTCTCTCCTCACCAACACACAGCCAGACCCCCTCACTCCTCACCACCACACAGTCAGACCCCTTCTCTCCTCACCAACACACAGCCAGACCCCCTCACTCCTCACCACCACACAGTCAGACCCCCTCACTCCTCACCACCACACAGCCAGACCCCCTCTCTCCTCACCAACACACAGTCAGACCCCCTCTCTCCTCACCACCACACAGTCAGACCCCCTCTCTCCTCACCACCACACAGTCAGACCCCCTCTCTCCTCACCACCACACAGCCAGACCCCCTCTCTCCTCACCAAGACACAGTCAGACCCCCTCTCTCCTCACCACCACACAGTCAGACCCCCTCTCTCCTCACCACCACACAGTCAGACCCCCTCTCTCCTCACCGCCACACAGTCAGACCCCCTCTCTCCTCACCGCCACACAGTCAGACCCCCTCTCTCCTCACCGCCATACAGTCAGACCCCCTCTCTCCTCACCACCACACAGCCAGACCCCCTCTCCTCACCAAGACACAGTCAGACCCCCTCTCTCCTCACCACCACACAGTCAGACCCCCTCTCTCCTCACCGCCACACAGTCAGACCCCCTCTCTCCTCACCGCCATACAGTCAGACCCCCTCTCTCCTCACCGCCATACAGTCAGACCCCCTCTCTCCTCATCACCACACAGTCAGACCCCCTCTCTCCTCACCGCCATACAGTCAGACCCCCTCTCTCCTCACCACCACACAGTCAGACCCCCTCTCTCCTCACCGCCATACAGTCAGACCCCCTCTCTCCTCACCAACACACAGCCAGACCCCCTCTCTCCTCATCACCACACAGCCAGACCCCCTCTCTCCTCACCAACACACAGTCACACCCCCTCTCTCCTCACCAACACACAGTCAGACCCCCTCTCTCCTCACCAACACACAGTCAGACCCCCTCTCTCCTCACCACCACACAGTCAGACCCCCTCTCTCCTCACCGCCACACAGTCAGACCCCCTCTCTCCTCACCAACACACAGTCACACCCCCTCTCTCCTCACTAACAGACAGTCAGACACTCTCTCTCCTCACCAACACACAGTCACACCCCCTCTCTCCTCACTAACAGACAGTCAGACCCCCTCTCTCCTCACCAACACACAGCCAGACCCCCTCTCTCCTCACCAACACACAGCCAGACCCCCTCTCTCCTCACCACCACAGTCAGACCCTCTCTCTCCTCACCACCACACAGTCAGACATCCTCTCTCCTCACCGCCATACAGTCAGAACCCCTCTCTCCTCACCAACACACAGTCATACCCCCTCTCTCCTCACCAACACACAGTCAGACCCCCTCTCTCCTCACCAACACACAGTCACACCCCCTCTCTCCTCACCAACACACAGTCAGACCCCCTCTCTCCTCACCAACACACAGTCACACCCCCTCTCTCCTCACCAACACACAGCCAGACCCCCTCTCTCCTCACCAACACACAGTCACACCCCCTCTCTCCTCACCAACACACAGTCAGACCCCCTCTCTCCTCACCATCACATGTCAGACCCCCTCTTTCCTCACCGCCACACAACCAGACCCCCTCTCTCCTCACCACCACAGTCAGACCCCCTCTCTCCTCACCACCACACAACCAGACCCCCTCTCTCCTCACCACCACAAGCCAGACCCCCTCTCTCCTCACCACCACACAGTCAGACCCCCTCTCTCCTCACCAACACACAGTCAGACCCCCTCTCTCCTCACCACCACAAGCCAGACCCCCTCTCTCCTCACCACCACACAACCAGACCCCCTCTCTCCTCACCACCACACAGTCAGACCCCCTCTCTCCTCACCACCACAAGCCAGACCCCCTCTCTCCTCACCACCACACAGTCAGACTCCCTCTCCCCTCACCACCATACAGCCAGACCCCCTCTCTCCTCACGGCCACACAGCCAGACTTCCTCTCTCCTCACGGCCACACAGCCAGACTTCCTCTCTCCTCACCACCACACAGCCAGACTTCCTCTCTCCTCACTACCACGCAAGTCAGACCCCCTCTCTCCTCACCAGCGCACAGTCAGACCCTCTCTCTCCTCACCACCACACAGCCAGACCCTCTCTCTCCTCACCACCACACAGTCAGACCCCCTCTCTCCTCACCGCCACACAATCAGACCCCCTCTCTCCTCACCACCACACAGCCAGAGCCCCTCTCTCCTCACCACCACACAACCAGATCCCCCTCTCTCCTCACCACCACACAGCCAGACCCCCTCTCTCCTCACCACCACACAACCAGATCCCCCTCTCTCCTCACCACCACACAGCCAGCTCCCATGTGTGCTCCCACAGGTCCTAGCCTCTCTTCCCTACCTGCCATCCCCCCATCCCCCACCTCCTCACACTCGCCCCCCACCCCCCCCACAGAGGGGTCAAAATAATTTCAAGCCTCAATGGCTTGGGAAGCTCTGACCCAAACTCTAAGTTCTCTCAGTCCTGAAGAAGGGTTACGATGGGCTCGAAATGTTAACTCTCTTTCTTTTGCCGCAGATTCTGCCTTTCCTGGTGGGTTTCTGTTGTGTGTTTGTTTCAGATTTCCAGTATCTGTAGTATTTTTTCTTTTATCTAAACCCTCTGCCTATTAATTTCTCTCTAATCCATTAAGATGCACCTTAAAACCTACCCCTTTACATTAACCTCCAGTCACCTGGCTTCAAATCTTCTCAGGTGACTTAGTATCAATTTCTATTTGCTAACACCCATGCAGAGCACCTTAGGATTTTTTATTATACTGAAGGCACTATATAAGTGGAAGGTTCAATTTGTGAATTGATGCAGATCTGCTTACTTTGGCTTGAAATGGAACATAAACATCATCTGCTTTTCTCCAGTAGCTAAACTATCCTGTATTCAAAGAAGAATTTGATTGTTGCATCTTTTACTTTGAAACTATTTGCTAAACACCTGAAAGACTAATTTTGGAATGGGTTGGAATGGGGTAGAGGAACTATGTGCTATCAACCTTGGAGTGGCGTGGTGGCTCAGTGGTTAACACTGCTGCTCACAGTGCCAGGGACCAAGGCTCAATACCAGCCTCAGGCGACCATCTGTGCAGAGTTTGCGCATTCGCCTTCTGTCTGGATGGGTCTCCCACAGTCCAAAGATGTGTAGATTCAGAGACTAAGTTGCCCATAGTGTTCAGGGATGTGGATTAAGGGAATAAGTCTCAGTGGGATACTCTTCAATGGTTTGGTATGGACTTGTTGGGCCAAATGGCCTGTCTCTGCGCTGTAGGGATTGTACCTTGGTGCAATTATTTTATCAATCATTAAGGCTTACAATATGCTATCAGCATCTGCAACAGATGCTAATTTTACCTTGGAGATGCTGCGTGTGCTAAGTAGCTTCTAGTTAAGAGTTCCTTCATTATACTTAGACAACTTAAAAGTGTTACACCTCAAGTAGCTACATGGTGTGTGGACTGAGACACAGCCAGCTGACATTTCAAGACTGAAATTTAATCAAAGCTGCACACATAATCTGCAGTGTAAATTTCAAAGTATTTATTTACTTTTTATGACACTTTGGCACCAAGAGTTTTGCAAAGTCTGTTAGCACTCCACAGCATATTCAATCCTAAATCCAAAATATTACCCCCACCTTTCTGTCAGGACTTATTTTCATCAGTAGGGGAATTGGGGAAGACATGAATCACACCTGGGTGAAACTGAACTTATCAGAGCCCTTTGAACTCAGTTCAAATGGAACCCTATTTTACTGGAGCAAGGACCAGGGGAAGTGTGGGCATCATAAATGTTTAGGATAGACATAAATTCACATAAAAGATGGACCAGGTCAATGGCATTGCCAAGCTGTCAAGTCATTTAATTGTCCAAGCCTTCAGTTGTGTGTTTTGACATAACCCAAAAAACTCGCATTATAGCATTATTCTAGTTTGACTACTTCCACAACCTAACATTATTGCAGTGGGAAGCCATACGGCTCGTAGTTTGATTGAAAACATCAATTAAACAACCAGCTATTGTTGATGTGTCTTTTTTAACGAAATCAAAATATTTAAGGATTTAAGGGAGGCTAAATGTATTGAATGACTTTTCATTAATGACAGTGCTATTTTGCAGTAAGACCTGCCAGGGATATTTGGAAATGTATTTTATTTCATCTCACAACAGCTCCTGAAGTTGTCATATATTTACTGGCTGAGTTGTCATGGAGGGTAAAAGGACAAAGAGTGTTGTGTAGGCACCATGGGTTGGTATGAGCTGGTAATAATGGGCATGGGGAATGGGTGAGGGTTGATGAGAGTAAGGTGTGCAGTCTAAAGGGACTAATATTTAGCCAAACAACTGAGTTGCCATCCAAGTAAGCCAAGCAGATATTTTTACCAATCACCTCAACACACGACAGTCCTGATTTATCCCAAACACATTCCCACACCTCTACCCCAACCCGGGAATGAATACCTGTACATTCAGAGCACCTCTTCCTTGGGGAGGGCTAATCGAGTAGTGAGATATCTCAACACTGCACACCAGTCTCAAGACTGAAAATCCAAGTCTATATATCCTTTTACATTCATCAAAAATAAATTATCCTCGCTGTTAGCAGCCTTTAATAGATCCTAATAAAACTCTGGCCAGGTCGGTTACTTCAACATATTGCTGATAGTTAGTGGTTAAGATAAGATTCAATACTTTTCTGTAAATCTAATTTTGTATGTATTTCACACTAACTGAAAATTTATAGTCTAAACTGTAAAATTCACAGCATTTAACAAGGTATCCACTGCAACAATAGTGGGTCTGAGTTAATTAAAGAAGCATTTGAAACTAATTCTTCAAAAATGAGGTATTTCTGTTCGGAGCATATAAAATTGGCCAAATCAGTTTGACCTAGGACTGAATGCTGGAAAGTGATGAGATCAAGGGTTCTAATTTTATTGTATAAATTTTGTCTGCAGTTGATATTTTAATTAACATTGAACTGAAATCAATAATTTAATTTCGAACTTTCCTTACCTTAAGCAAGGTTTTTTAACAAGGTGTCCATTCAAAGAACAAAGTTAACAATCACATAACACCAGGTTATAGTCCAACAGGTTTATTTGAAAGCACTAGCTTTCGGAGCACTGCTCCTTCATCAGATGGTTGTCACCAAAAGCTAGTGCTTCCAAATAAACCTGTTGGACTATAACCTGGTGTTGTGTGATTTTTAACTCTGTACACCCCAGTCCAACATTCCAAAGATGTGCAGGTCAGGTGAATTGGCCATGCTAAATTGCCCACAGTGTTAGGTGCATTAGTCAGAGGGAAAATGGGTCTGGGTAGGTTACTATTTGGAGGGTCGGTGTGGACTTTTGGGCCGAAGGGCCTGTTTCTAAACTGTTGGGAATATAGTCTAAACTAATAACAGCATTATTCAAAGAACAGTTTTGCTTAGTTCAATGAAAAAAGCAGCTGGAATCAGTTCCTCTGCAATTGGGTCAGAAAGAGTCATTTTGTTTTAGATGCA
This sequence comes from Chiloscyllium punctatum, assembly GCF_047496795.1. NCBI lineage: Eukaryota > Metazoa > Chordata > Chondrichthyes > Orectolobiformes > Hemiscylliidae > Chiloscyllium > Chiloscyllium punctatum. The sequence goes on along the minus strand of NC_092747.1, from coordinate 11,306,553 downwards.
TATAAAACTAGCTAACATAATGCAACAAGTATTAATCAGATGATTAAGAAAGGAAGGGAAAGAGGTGCCTCATTATTTTTGTTTTTAATTTCTCATTGTTTCAGCCTCCAGTAATTGGTTCTTGTGCTTTTAGAGGAGAAGAAGCTAATTATTTGGTCAGTATCTGGTAAGTGACAAAAGATTATGCTATTTCTGAAGTTCAAGTCTGTTCAGCAGGAGGGAGGAGTGGAGTCAATGCTATTTTTTAAATTTTAAGGGAAATTATGAAGATGTATATGCACAGTTGGCTAAAGTGAATTGGCTCATCAGATTTTCAGTAAAAATGATGCGTCAATGGAGAAGCAGGGGCAGATATTTAAAGGGATATTTGAAAATACGCTGTATAGTTAGGTTCTGCAAGTTAAAATTCTGAAGGATAGACCCACCATCCATGGTTAACAAGAAAGGATTAAGACAATAACAAGCTTAAAGAAGTATAACATTGCCATGAGAGGTGGAAGGTCAGAAGATTGTATTTAATGTTTAAAGGAGGAGAAGATGACAAAAGATAATAGTGAGGGAAAAACTGGAGTTACAGAAAGCTGAACAAAAATATAAAAACAGCTAGTTAGAGTTTCTATAAACATTTAAGGAAGGAAAGAGTTAACAAAGTGAGTGTTGGCTCCACAGAAAGTGAGACTGGAGCATTAACAATGGAAAATAGAGAGATGCCAGATGAATGAGTATTTTGCAACATAATTCAATGTAGAGGACACAAATAACATCGAGAAGCACTTACAAGTTAGGAAATAAAAGTGAGGGAGGAACACAGGAAAATTACTATCACCAGAGAGGTGGTCCTGAGGAAATTATTGGAGTTATGACTGTCTAGTGCTTAGACCTTAAAGGACATCATCCTAAGGTCTCAAAAGAAGTGACAAATGAAATAGTTGATGTATTGGGTTTAATTGTCCACATTCAGGGGAGATTCTAGTAGATTTAGAAATTGAAAATGTAACTCCTTTATCTAAAATGGATGGTTAAAAATCACACAACACCAGGTTATAGTCCAATAGGTTTATTTGCAAGGACGAGCTTTCAGAGTGCTGCTCCTTCGTCAAATAAAGCTGCTGGACTATATCCTGGTGTCGTGTGACTTTTACGTTTGTCCCCCCCAGTCCAACATTGGCACCTCCACATCATAAAATGGGAGGGAGAAAGTAAGCAGGAAGCTATGGGACATTTAGTTTAACATTTAGTTTGTCATTGGGAAAATGTTACAAAATATTAGTAAAGAAGCAATGGCAGGGTAAATGGAAAGTCCAAGGTAAGCAGGCAGAGTCAACAGGGTTTTGTGAAAGGGACTTCAGGCTTGACTTAACTTTCAGAGTTCTTTGAGGAAGAAACTTGTGTGACAGATAAAGAGAAATCAGTGGAAGCACTATACTTAGATTTGCAGAAGGCCTTTTATAAAGTACCACATCAAAGGTTATTGCAGAAAGTCAAAGTTCAGGAAGTGGGTACCAGTACATTAAAAAGAGCTGAGATTAAGGTTAAATGTGTTTTTTTATATGGTTGTTAAGCTGTACTGATTTGTGTGCCACAGGGACTAGTGCTGGGACATCACCTGTTTGTAACTTATTTAAATGACTTGGATGAAGGAACAGAATTTTTGCCAAATATGGTGAGGACACAAGAACAGGTACGAAAGTAAGTTTGTAGATGGGATGAGGTGGTTATAAAATAATATAGACCAGTTATGTATGTGGGAAAAGACATGGCAAATGCAGTACAATGTGAGAAAATGTGAATTTGTCCATTTTATCAGGAAGAATACCAAAGAAGCACATAAGTTAAATGATGAGAGATTGCAGATCTCTGAGATTCTGAGGGATCTGGGTGTCTTAGTGCATGGATCAAAACAGCTAGAATGCAGATACAACAAGTAATCAATAAAGCTGATGAATGTTATCATTTATTGTGAGGGAAATTGAGTACAACAGTAGAGAGATTATGAACACAACAAAATGGAAATTGTTGGAAAAGCTCAGCAAGTCGGGCAGCATCTGTGGAGAGAAATCAGAGTTAATGTTTCAGGTCCAGTGACCCTTCCTCAGAACCTTATTTTTTGATTTCCAGCATCCGCAATTCTTCCAGGATGTATTTAGTAAAGAGATTATGCTTCAGTTCTACAGTGCAATGGCAAGACTGCATCTGTCGCACAGTTTACAGCATCACAAAGAACAGCACACCACAGGAAAAGGCTGTTTGCCCCACCAGGTCTGCGCCAACACATGACACGTGTCTAAACTAAAGACTTTTTGCCTTCATGCAGTTTGTATCCTTCTATTCCCTGCCTATTCATGTATACATCAAGATGCCTCTTAAACGTTGCTGTTATAACTGCTTCTATCAACTCCTCTGGCAGTGCATTCCAGTCATTAACCACCCTCTGTGTAAGAACCGTGCCTCTCATATCTCTTAAACTTTCTCCCTTTTACTTTACATCTACACCATGAGTAACTTACACTCCCACTCTGGGAAAAAGACTCTGACTATCCATTCTATCCATGACTCTCATAATTCTGTAAACCTCTGTTTAGTCACCCCTCCGCTTTCAAAGTTCAAGTGCAAACAAACTAAGTTTGTCCAATCTCTCCTTATAGCTAATGCCCTCCAAATCAGGAAAATCTCTCTAAACCTTTTATTATGCCCTTCTTGGAGCCTCCACAACCTTCTGGTAGTGTGGTGACCAGAACTGTAAACAACATTCCAAATGTGGCCTAATTAAAGTTCTATACAACTATAACATGGCTTGCTAATATTTACACTCTATGCACTGATCAATGAAGGCAAGCATGCCATACGTTTTCTTTTTTACCTTATCCACTTGAGTTGCCACTGTCAGGGAACTGTGGACCTGTATGCCTGGATCCTTCTGCATGCTAATGCTTTTGAGGGTTATGTCTTTCACTTTATACTCCTCTCCCTCACCACTTTGCATTTGACCATTTTAAGTTATATCTGCCATTTTTCTGCCAAGTATCCAGCACTACACATATCCTGCTACATCCTCTGGTAATCCTTCTCAATACTCACAGCTCCCCCAATCTTTCTAACTTCCATAAGCTTATTAATCAGACCACTAGATTCTCCTTCAAATCATTTTTATATATCACAAATTAGATTAGATTACTTACAGTGTGGAAACAGGCCCTTCGGCCCAACAAGTCCACACTGACCCGCCGAAGCGCACCCACCCATACCCATTCCCCTACATTTACCCCTGCATCTAACACTATGGGCAATTTAGCGTGGCCAATTCACCTAACCTGCACATTTTTGGACTGTGGGAGGAAACCGGAGCACCCAGAGGAAACCCACGCAGACATGGGGAGAATGTGCAAACTCCACACAGTCAGTCGCCTGAGGCGGGAATTGAACCCGGGTCTCTGGCGCTGTGAGGCAGCAGTGCTAACCACTGTGCCACCATGCCGCCCACAAACAATAGAAATCCCAGCACTGATCTCTGTGGAACATCACTGGTCACATATCGCCAGTCAGAAATATCCCCTCCCACTGCTACTCACTGTTTTCTATGAAAGAGCCAGTTCTGTAAACATTTTACCAGCTCAACGCAGACCCCCTGTGATGTCACCTTTTATATCAGCCTGCCATGAGGGACCTTGTCAAAGGCCTTGCTGAAGTCCATGTGGGCAACATCCATTGCTTTGCCCTCATCAATGCTCTTGTCAATTAAGGAAGGATGTAACGTACGGGAGGTAGTTCAAATAAAGTTCCCAAGGCCAATAGATGGAATGGGTGGGTTGTCTGATGAGGAAAGTTGGTTGTATTTGTTCAAGTAAGAGGTAACATGATTGAAACATATAAGACTGAGGCATCTTGACAGAACAGATATTGACAGAATGTTTCTTCTTAGGAGAGAATCAAGAACTAGCACTAACTTGCTTACAAATAAGGAGTCACTGATTTAAAATGGAGATGAGGCAAAATATTCTCATTTAAGATTGAGCCTTTGGAGCACTCTTCCTGAAATATCAGTGGAAGCAGAAACTTTCAACATTTTGAAGTCCAAGGTAGATAGACTCTTGTTAAGGGTGAAAGAGGAAAGTGAACGTGAATTTGAGCGTTACAATCAGATCGGCTCTGGTCTTATGTAACAAGGTCAAGGGTTTGAATGGCCTTTTTCTGCTTCTTAAACCATAAGGCTTCAGAGCAGATATAGGCCCTTTTTTTGTGTGCTTGCAAGTTGCAATTAGTCTTGATGTTCTTACCTTCTGAATAGTGGGAGAGTGTCAGTAAACTGACACAGGATGCTCCTGCCCCAGATCCAAAGACTGTAATCCGCATCGAATCTCCTCCGAAAGCTCCGATATTTTCACTGATCCACCTTAATGCCTGAATTTGGTCCAGCAATCCATAATTGCCTTTGGCAGCTTGGTCACCTGTGCTTAGGAAGCCTGCAAAGGGGGAAAAAAGAACATACGCAGTGTAAGGTACCAGGGAGTGACCACAAAACACGTTAGTGTGTGACAGTACATGTATATCGCCATCCCTTCAGTGCTGTCAGGTCAAAGTCCTGGAACTTCCTCCATTCCCAGTATCATTGTGGCATTGACATTTCCACCCTGGGAAAAAGGCTTTGACAATCCATTCTATTCAGACCTCCCAATTTTGTAAACTTCTATCAGGTTGCCCCGTCAGCCTCCAAGGTGCAAGTAAAAACAAATCAAGTTTATCCAATCTGTCCTCATAGATAATACGCTGTAAAATCAGGCAACATCCTGGTAAACCATTTCTGTATTCTCTTCGAAGCCTCCATATGCTCTGGTAATGTGGCAACCAGAATTGTACAAATGTGGCCTAACTAACGTTCTATACAACTGCAACATGACTTGCTAATTTTTATACTCTATACCGTGACCGATGAAAGGAAGAATAACATGAGCCATCTTATCCACTTGTGTTGACACTTTCAGGGAACTGTGGACTTGTACACTTGTGGTGGACTTGTAGATCTCACTGTATGTTAATGCTACTAAGGATCTGCCATTTTCTGCATATTCCCCTCCTGGATTAGACCTTCCAAAATGCATCACTTTACATCTGAGTGGATTAAATTCCATCTGCCATGTCTCTATCCAAATCTCCAACCTGTATCTAGCCTGCTGTATCCTCTGGCAATCCTCTTCACTATCTGCAGCTCCCCAGTCATTGTCCCTTCTGCAAGCTTACTAATCAGATCACCTAATTCTCCTCCAAACCATTTATATATGTTACAAACCGCAGGGGTCCCTGCACTGACCCCTGTAGAACATCACTGCTGTCAGCACGGTGCGGCATGTGGACTGCAATGGTTCAACATCGAGATTGTGGTGCTAGAAAAGCACAGCAGGTTAGGCAGCATTCGAGGAGCAGGGTAATCGACATTTCAGGCAAAAGCCCTTCATCAGGAATCTTAGTCAAGGGCAACTCAGGATGGTAATAAATGCTGGCTCAGCCAGTAACACCCACATCCCATGAATGATTTTTTTTAAAAATGACTTGAACGTAAATTTGACATGAGGGTCACCACACCTAAGATTAAGGCGGCAAGGACTTCATTGTGTCCTTAGCCAGTGCCAGAACTGAACCTGCACTATCCAGCAACTAAGCTAAATAGCACGCACAGGTTCTAGTGCCACTAGAGCAGCTGGTGGAATTTCAAATCAACTAATTAGAATCTGAAGTTGAGATGATTGTGAAACTATTATCAATTACCGTAAAAATCCATCTAGTTCACTCATGTTCTTTAAGGATGAAAATCTGTCTTCTTTCCCTGGCCTGGCCTATACGTGACTCCACACCCACAGTAACATGGATGACGTTTACCAACCCTCTGAAATGGCCGAGCAAGTCACTCACTTCACAAGCAACTGAAGATGGGTGACAAATGCTGGTCTTATCAAGGATGCCCACATCCTGTTAAATATGGAAACTAAAATAAGTGATAAAATGTACTGGCCTACTTTAAGGTATTTAAACTCAATTTCTAAGTTGAAACAAAGGTTTTCTTTATAAATTGAAGTTCTGTCTCTATCTAAATTGCCACCACTTGAGAGATTTCATTTTTAGATAACCAATTAAATACTTTGCCTAGATCAGACTTTAAACAAAAAAAGTCAATCAACCCAGATTTCTTAATAAACATGATTATGAGTTCATTATAAAAACAAAATACATTCAATTAAGATGTAATAATTGGTTAACACAGGCAGTAACATAGAAATATAACTGCTTATAACTAAAAATAGCCCAAAAGGCATATTCTTCAGGAACAGATATAATAAAATTAGGTTTCTCTGCAGGGATTAGCTTTTTGAAAGAAATACACTTTACCAAATAGGTGAAAGCATAAAGCATAGAATGTTCTGGAATACGTTGCTCAAAAGTTCTGGCACATTTAGTTAAGTCACAAATCTTGCAGAGTTCTCTCTGAAGTCTTGTGGGCACAGCCTGCTCAGGGATTACGATCTTGCAATATTCTTTCAAAAGAACAATTAGTTTCATCCTGAACTGAAACTTGGTGAGATCAGCTGGGCAACTTGATCATCGCAGGCTTCCCTCCAATTTAACTGATTCTTAGTCGGCTTTCTTCCAACTGAATCAAATAAAACATTCTCCGAGTCAAAAAAAAATCGCTGACAGTCATCTACAGAGAAACAAGTAATTACTACAGTCATGTGATTTTTGGAAGCTCTATTTAAAATGTTCATTGTGAACTTTCAATGACCTATTTTTCAAAGCCACGCAAAGTCTCTCCACTATCTTGAAACAAATTCCCTTTTCCGCAATCCTTCAAAACTCAAATAATTCAAATAACTGTCTGTGTGGAGTTTGCACATTCTCCCCATGTCTGCGTGGGCTTCCTCCGGGTGCTCCGGTTTCCTCCCACCCTCCTCTAGCTTATCTCTCCATGCTTCAGGCTTTCTGCCTTTATTCCTGATGAAGGGCTTTTGCCCGAAACATCGATTTCACAGCTCCTTGGATGCTGCCTGAACTGCTGTGCTCTTCCAGCACCACTAATCCAGAATCTGGTTTCCAGCATCTGCAGTTATTGTTTTTACCCCAAAGATGTGCAGGTTAGGTGAATTGGCCATGCTAAATTGCCCGTAGAGTTAGGTGCAGGGGTAAATATAGGGGAATGGGCCTGCGTGGGTTGCTCTTTGGAGGGTCAGCGTGGGCTTGTTGGGCCGAAGGGCCTGTTTCCACACTGTAGGGAATCTAATCTAATTTTAAATACAAAGCATCTTTGTAATCTTCACGCTTGGAAGAATGAAACATTGTTTTTCAACGTATTTCAATGTAAAGTACAAACAGAACGAAACATTAAAAGAACTAAGACATTCTCACACTGAACTTCACTCTCTCTTTACATATAACACAACTACCTCTGATATCCTCTCATATAATTCGAATACGTATACATTCTGGACAAAGCATTAGTTATTACATTATTCACACTATGGGGCAAACAGTTTTTAAAAAGTGTGATTGAAATAGTAAACCCCAATGAAATAGTCTGTCCTTTTAGATTTTAAGTTATTTCCACAAAGATTATGACATTATGATCAGTACATAACAATGCCTTTTCGTGGATATGACCGACGTACACTTCAAAATAGTTAAGAACCAGTAATCCATAGTAATCCTTAGCTTTTTTCTCACTATAGAGTATCTCGTTTGGTATTGATTTAGTTTTCTGGGAAAGTTTGATCTATTGGTTTTTCTAAGCCCGAACAATCTCGTAACAGAATTACACCCATTCCACAAATCACTGGCATCAATGGTAATCTTGATCTCCATTTGGTAAGTAATCAGGCACTGTTATCCCGATCAATACAGTCTTCCAAGTGTGGAGTCTGCCTTTATTTTTGCAATGATGTTTCTGAAGCCCATTCAGAATCAATTTGAACAATTAGGCTTAGGTAGTAACATGACTGGCAAACTTCAAGTATTCTGACTGGGTACAACTAGACACTTTTCCACCACTTCTTGATATCTGCTTTCACCTGGGTCTGTTTCACTGAACATGAGAGATAAGGGTATTGTTTATCATGGAATCCCTACAGTGTGGAAGCAGGCCATTCAGCCCATCAGGTCCACACAAACCCTCTGAACAGCATCCCACCCAAACCCACCCTCCTACACTCTCCCTGTAACCCTGCATTTACCATGTTTAACCCACCTAGCCTGCACATCCCTGGGCAATTTACCACAGCCAATCCCCCTAACCCAAACTGTGGGAAGAAACTGGACCACCTGGAGAAAACTCACGCTGCCATGGGGAGAATGTGGAAACTGTACACAGGCAGTTACTCAAAGGTGTAATACAACCCAGGTCCCTGACACTGTGAGATAGCAGTGCTAACCACTAAGCCACCATGCTTTATAGAGGAGGAGTCTTCAATATCTACATCATGTATAAAGTTAAAAATCACACAACATCAGGTTATAGACCAACAGGCTTATTTGGAAGCATCATATATCATGTATGGCTCAGGTTTATTCCAACAGACTCATGTAAATTCAGTGAATAACCTTGATAGGTCTTTTCATTCATCATTCTCTAAATATAACAGCATGGTTGTGTAATATCCTTCACAGTTCAGTGTTGGCTAACCGGACAGTACATGATTTGATTTGTGAATTATCTAATCTTCCTTGTCTAATCATTCTCTCCCTCACTTTCATTGTCTATTTTATCATAGATCTGTACTCTTGATGGTGAGAATGTTTCAACATATTGATGCAACACAGCCAATTCTTTATTCTGTGATCTGAGATGTCACTCAGATCACTTATTTTATTAATCTTTTTGACTGTCCTTGGTGGACCACTGAAACGTGTTTTCAATGGTTCAGTTCATAAAGGTGGGGGCACTAACCTTATCCCTGGATTAAAATGATCATGGTTGAAAAGTGTGGTGCTGGAAAAACACAGCAGGCCAGGCAGCATCCGAGGAGCAGGAGAATCGACGTTTCGGGTATAAGCCCTTCTTCAGGAATGCTGGTACTCCAGCATCTGCAGTCCTCACTTTCTCCTAGTACCTCATTCCTGAAGAAGGGCTTATGCCCCAAACGTCGATTCTCCTGCTCCTCGGATGCTGTCTGGCCTGCTGTGTTTTTCCAGCACCACATTTTTCAACTCTGGTACTTCAGCATCTGCAGTCCTAGTTAAAATGATCATGATTTAGTCGGCTTGCCCCATTGCTTATGATGCTCCATGGAGTTCCTGAGCTACTTTGTAGACTCCTGTGAGTTGTTCCCAGACGCAGGTACATGGTCCAACATGGTCAACGTATTCTTCTGTCCTAAGTTCCAGCCTTTCCTTTGTTTTCAAAATGTCTTCATCCAAAGAGTGGGGAGATTTTGGAATTCTCTGTTTGAGGCCCAAAAATTGAATATTTTCAAGGAGTTTGACATCATTCTTAGGGGTAAAGGCATCAAAGGGAATGGGGAGTTAACAGAAACAGGATACAGAGTCTAGATTAGAGTGGTGCTGGAAAAGCACAGCAGGTCAGGCAGCATCCGAGGAGCAGGAAAATTGATGTTTCAGGCTAATGAAGGGCTTTTGGGATTCGGGAGGCAGAGGGGGTTATTGACAGGACTTACAGAGAGGTAGTCACTCCCCGGATAAAAGAAAAAGACAGATAGGTGACAGTTAGGGGACAGAAACAGAACCGGTAGGCAGTACAGGGATCCCCTGTGGCCATTCCCCTCAACAATAAGTATACTGTTTTGGATACTATTGGGGGGGGGGGGGATGACTTACCAGGGGAAAGCAGTGGGGCACCTGCTGCTCAGAAGGGAAGGGGGAAGAGGAGCATAGCAGTAGTCACTGGGGACTCGATAGTTAGGGGGACAGATAGGAGTTTCTGTGGGGACGAGAGAGATTCACGGTCGGTGTGTTGCCTCCTGGGTGCCAGCGTCTGTGATGTCTCTGATCGTGTTTTTGGGATCCTTCGGCAGGGGGGGGAGGGAGAGCAGCCCCAAGTCATGGTCCACATTGGCACCAACGACATAGGTCGGAAGAGAGATGGGGACTTGAGGCAGAAATTCAGGGAGCTAGGATGGAAGCTTAAAGCTAGGACAGAGTTGTTTTCTCTGGTTTGCTGCCCGTGCCATGTGCTAGTGAGGTGAGAAATAGGGAAAGAAAGGAGTTGAACATGTGGCTACAGGGATGGTGCAGGAGGGAGGGTTTCGGGATTTTGGATAATTGGAGCTCTTTCTGGGGTAGGTGGGACCTCTACAAGCAGGATGGTCTTCATCTAAACCAGAGGGATACCAATATCCTGGGGGGGAGATTCGCGAAAGCTATTAAGGTAGATTTAAACTAATACAGCAGGGGGATGGGAACCAAAATTGTAGGACAGGTACAGAAGAGGATGAGAGTAGGGAGTTACCAAATCAGTATCTGACACTGGCAAGCGAGAACCTGGTTTGAAGTGTGTGTACTTCAATGCGAGAAACATCCGAAATAAAGTGGGTGAACTGGCAGCGTAGGTTGGTACCTGGGACTTCGTCGTTGTAGCCATTACGGAGACATGGATCGAGCAGGGACAGGAATGGCTGTTGCAAGTTCCGGGATTCAGATGTTTCAGAAAGAACAGAGAAGATGGTAAAAGAGGGGAAGGTGTGTCATTGTTGATCAGGGACAATATTACAGTTATGGAAAGGATGTTTGGGGACTCGTTAACTGAGGTAGTATGGGCTGAGGTTAGAAACAGGAAAGGAGAAGTCACCATGTTGGGAGCTTTCTATAGGCCTCCGAATAGTCCCAGAGATGGAGAGGAAAAGATAGCAAAGATGACTCTCGATAGGAGTGAGAGAGGCAGATTAGTTGTCAAGGGGGACTTCAACTATCCAAATATTGACTGGGATCACTCCAGTACAAGTACTATAGATGGGTCAGTTTTTGTCCAGTGTGTGCAGGAGGGCTTCCTGACACAGTATGTAGACAGGCCTACAAGGGGCGAAGCCACTTTAGATTTAGTACTGGCTAATGAGCCTGGCCTGGTGTTAGATTTGGAAGTAGGTGTGCCCTTTGGAGACAGTGATCACAATTCTGTCAGGTTTTCTTTAGTGATGGAAAGGGATAGGTGTACTCCACCGAGCAAGAGTTACAACTGGGGGAGGGGAAATTACGATGCAATTAGAAAAGATTTAGGAAGCGTAGAATGGGGAAGGAAACTGCAGGGGATGAGCACATTAAAAATGTGGAGCTTATTCAAGGAAAAGCTCCTGTGTGTCCTAGATAAGTAAGTACCTGTCAGGCAGGGAGGGAGATATAGAATGCATGAACTGTGGTTTACTAAGGAAGTGGAATCCCTGGTCAAGAAGAAGAAGGCGGCTTATGTTAGGACAAAATGTGAAAACTCAGTTAGGGCACTTGAGGGTTACAAGGAAGTCAGGAAAGACCTAAAAAGAGAGCTCAGAAGAGCCAGGAGGGGACATGAGAAGTTGTTGGCGGATAGGATCAGGGTTAACCCTAAGGCTTTCCATAGGTATGTCAGGAATAAAAGAATGACGAGAGTTAAATTAGGGCCAATCAAGGATAATAGTGGGAAGTTGTGTGTGGAGTCAGAGGAGATAGGGGAAGCACTAAATAAATATTTTTCAACAGTGTGCACTATAGAAAATGAAAATGTTGATGAGAAAGATTCAGAGATACTTACATCTAGACTAGAAGAGATTGAGGTTGACAAGGAAGAGGGATTAGAAATACTGCAGAGTGTGAAAATAGACAAGTCCCCTGGGCTGGATGGGATCTATCCTAGGATCCACTGGGAAGCAAGGGAAAAGATTGCCGAGCCTTTGGGATTGATATTCAAATCATCATTGTCTACAGGAATAGTGCCTAAGGACTGGAGGATAACAAATGTGGTTTCCTTGTTCAAAAAGTGTAGTAGAGACAACCCTGGTAATTACAGACCAGTGAGTCTCACTTCAGTTGTTGGTAAAGTGTTGGGAAAGGTTATAAGAGATAGGATCTTTAACCATTTAGAAAAGAATAATCTGATCAGGAACAGTCAGCACGGTTTTGTGAAGGGTAGTTCGTGCCTAACGAATCTTATTGAGTTTTTTGACAAAGTGACCAAACAGATAGATGAGAGTAAACCGGTTGATGTGGTGTATATGGATTTCAGCAAGGCGTTCGATAAGGTTCCCCATGGTAGGCTATTATACAAAATGCGGAGGAATGGGATTGTGGGAGACATAGCAGTTTGGATCAGTAATTGGCTTGCTGAAAGAAAACAGAGGGTTGTAGTTGATGGAACATGTTCATCTTGGTGTCCAGTTATTAGTGGCATACCGCAAGGGTCGGTGTTAGGTCCACTGCTGTTCGTCATTTTTATAAATGACCTGGATGAGGGCTTAGAAGGGTGGGTTAGTAAATTTGCAGGCGACACTAAGGTTGGTGGATTCGTGGATAGTGATGAAGGATGTAGTAGGTTGCAGAGAGACATAGATAGGATTCAGAGCTGGGCTGAGAGGTGGCAAATGGAGTTTAATGTGGACAAGTGTGAGGTAATACACTTTGGATGGAGTAATCGGAATGCAAAGTACTGGGATAATGTTAGGATTCTTGGGAGTGCAGATGAGCAGAGAGATCTCGGTGTCCATGCACACAGGTCCCTGAAAGTTGCCACCCAGATTGACAGGGTTGTTAAGAATTCTGGATTAGTGGTGCTGGAAGAGCACAGCAGTTCAGGCAGCTTCCAAGGAGCAGCGAAATTGACATTTCGGGCAAAAGCCCTTCATCAGGAATAAAGGCAGTGAGCCTAAAGCGTGGAGAGATAAGCTAGAGGAGGGTGGGGGTGGGGAGAGAGTAGCATAGAGTACAATAGGTGAGTGGGGGAGGGGATAAAGGTGATAGGTCAGGGAGGAGAGGGTGGAGTGGATAGGTGGAAAAGCAGATAGGCAGGTAGGACAAGTCCAGACAAGTCATGGGGACAGTGCTGAGCTGGAAGTTTGGAACTAGGGTGAGGTGGGGGAAGGGGAAATGAGGAAACTGTTGAAGTCCACACTGTTGAAGCCCTGAGGTTGAAGTGTTCCGAGGTGGAAGATGAGGCATTCTTCCTCCAGGTGTCTGGTGGTGAGGGAGCGGCGGTGAAGGAGGCCCAGGACCTCCATGTCCTCGGCAGAATGGGAGGGGGAGTTGAAATGTTGGGCCACGGGGCGGTGTGGTTGATTGGTGCGGGTGTCCCGGACTTGTTCCCTAAAGCACCTAGGGACACTAGGTGGCACCTAGTCTCCCCAATGTAGAGGAGACCGCATCGGGAGCAACGGATACAATAAATGATATTAGTGGATGTGCAAGTAAAACTTTGATGGATGTGGAAGGCTCCTTTAGGGCCTTGGATCGAGGTGAGGGAGGAGGTGGGCACAGGTTTTACAGTTCCTGTGGTGGCAGGGGAAAGTGCCAGGATTGGAGGGTGGGTTGTTTGGGGGCATGGGCCTGACCAGGTAGTCACGGAGGGAACGGTCTTTGCGGAAGGCGGAAAGGAGTGGGGAGGGAAATATATCCCTGGTCGTGGGGCCTTTTTGGAGGTGCTGGAAATGTCGGCGGATGATTTGGTTTATGCGAAGGTTGGTAGGGTAGAAGGTGAGCATCAGGGGCGTTCTGTCCTTGTTACGGTTGGAGGGGTGGGATCTGAGGGCGGAGGTACGGGATGCAGACGAGATGCGTTGGAGGGCATCTTTAACCACGTGGGAAGGGAAATTGCAGTCTCTAAAGAAGGAGGCCATCTGGTGTGTTCTGTGGTGGAACTGGTCCTCCTGGGAGCAGATGCAACGGAGGCAGAGGAATTGGGAATACGGGGATGGCATTTTTGCAACAGTAGGGTGGGAAGAGGTGTAATCCAGGTAGCTGTGGGAGTCAGTGGGTTTGTAAAAATTGTCAGTGTCAAGTCGGTCGTCATTAATGGAGATGGAGAGGTCCAGGAAGGGGAGGGAGGTGTCAGAGATGGTCCAGGTAAATTTAAGGTCAGGGTGGAATGTGTTGGTGAAGTTGATGAACTGCTCAACCTCCTCGCGGGAGCACGAGGTGGCGCCAATGCAGTCATCAATGTAGCGGAGGAAGAGGTGGCGAGTGGTGCCGGTGTAATTACAGAAGATCAACTGTTCTACGTAGCCAACAAAGAGACAGGCATAGCTGGGGCCCATACGTGTGCCCATGGCTACCCCTTTGGTCTGGAGGAAGTGGGAGGATTCGAAGGAGAAATTGTTAAGGGTGAGGACCAGTTCGGCCAAACGAATGAGAGTGTCGGTGGAAGGGTACTGTTGGGGACGTCTGGAGAGGAAATAATGGAGGGCTTGGAGGCCCTGGTCATGGCAGATGGAGGTGTAGAGGGATTGGATATCCATGGTGAAGGTGAGGAATTGGGGGCCGGGAAAACGGAAGTCTTGGAGGAGGTGGAGGGGCGTGGGTGGTGTCTCAAACGCATGTGGGGAGTTTCTGGACTGGGGGGATAGGACAGTGTTGAGGTAGGTAGAGATGAGTTCAGTGGGGCAGGAGCATGCTGAGACAATGGGTCGGCCAGGGTGGATCTTGGGAAGGAGGCAGTGCGGGGTTCCCTGACTATGAGGTTGGAAGCTGTGGGTGGGGGATCTCCTGAGGTGATGAGGTTCTGTGCGGTCTGGGAGATGATGGTTTGGTGATGGGGGGTGGGGTCATGGTCGAGGGGGCAGTAGGAAGAGGTGTCCTCGAGTTGGCGTTTGGCTTCAGCGGTGTCGAGGTCAGTGCGCCAGACTACCACTGTGCCCCCTTTATCCACAGGCTTGATGCTGAGGTTGGGAATGGAGCAGAGGGATTGGATGGCTGCGCGTTGTGAGGGTGAGAGGTTGGAGTGGGGGAGGGGAGTAGACAGGTTGAGGCGGTTAATGTCCAAGGCATACAGTGTTTTGGCCTTTATTAATAGAGGGATTGAGTTCTGGAACCAGAAAGTTATGCTGCAGCTGTACAAAACTCTGGTACGGCCACACTTGGAATATTGTGTACAGTTCTGGTCACCACATTATAAGAAGGATGTGGAAGCTTTGGAAAGGGTGCAGAGGAGATTTACTAGGATGTTGCCTGGTATGGAAGGAATGTCTTACGAGAAAAGGCTGAGGGCCTTGAGGCTGTTCTCGTTAGAGAGAAGAAGGTTGAGAGGTTTCTTAATAGAGACATACAAGATAATCAGAGGGTTAGATAGGGTGGACAGGGAGAGCCTTCTTCCAAGTATGGGGATGGCAAACACGAGGGGACACAACTTTAAAGTGAGGGGAGATAGTATAAGACAGATGTCAGAGGTAGTTTCTTTACTCAGAGAGTAGTAAGGGTATGGAATGCTTTGCCTGCAATGGTAGTAGATTCGGCAAGTTTAAGTGCATTTAAGTCATCATTGGACAGGCATATGGACGTACATGGAATAGTGTAGGTTAGATGGGCTTCAGATTAGTATGACACAGCGGTGCAACATCGAGGGCCGAAGGGCCTGTACTGTGCTGTAATGTTCTATGTTCTATGTTTTGCCTGAAACGTTGATTTTCCTGCTCCTCGGATGCTGCTTGACCTGCTGTGCTTTTCCAGCACCACTCTAATCTAGACTCTGGTTTCCAGCATCTGCAGTCCTCGTTTTTACCTAGAAACAGGATACAGTCAGTTCTTCTGTAACGCAATGGTTGCATTCTTGAGCAACCCCGCATTGTAGAAAAATCATGCTTTAGAAACAGTGCTTAAAATGTTGGTGCCTGTGGTCATGGTACAGCCAACACATGTTTTAAAATTTCGCACTGTAGAAACAGCGTCCCCAATTCGTCAATCACGTTACAATCAATTTGTGTTGATGAAACGCATGTTATAACTGAGCTGGATGATCAGCTGTGATCACGTTAAATGGTGGAGCATGCTCGAAAGGGCCACGAGGCCTTATTCTGCTCCTAATTCCTATGTTAACATGTTTCTTTGGTTTGCATCTGAGTTCCCCTTAGCTCATCTCGAAAAGGATCAAAAATGGTTGATTCATTAGGTGCATCCTATGCAGCAAACACAAAATATGCCTTTGACCCTATCATTACGATATTCATGACATTCTCATTTGCTCATTGTTTTAAGATTTTGTTGGCACCTTCTTAAAACTCCTTGCACCCATCAGTCTGAAGATCGTAAATGTGTCTTATATAGACTACTCCCTGCAAAGTATGAGATATGAAATTGGAACCTTGATCCGATTGGATCTCCACAGGTAATCAATATCACGTGAAGGACTGGGTTAATGTCTCTATCACTATCTCAGCAGGAGTTGTTCTTCAGGATATCAGCTCTGAGAAATCAGTAACCATTTCCACAATAGTAAGGAAATAGTGATGTCCTCCTTGGATTTTCTTCAAAGTTCCCAAATAAACCATCAGCTCCAGGGCCCTCATTCCTGATGAAGGGCTTTTGCCCAAAACGTCGATTTTCCTGCTCCTCGGATGCTGCCTGACCTGCTGTGCTTTTCCAACACCACTCTAATGTAGATTCTGATTTCCAGCATCTGTAGTCCTCATTTTTGCCAGACTGTGTGTTGCTGCTTTCCCATCAACTGTACTACATCTAAGTGAAAATCTGGCTAGCTAAAACTTTAACTTATATATCTTTGTTTTGGAACATTCGACACTTTATCATTTTGCTACAAAAACAACCCATTGGCCAAGCCATTTCTACTTTTCTGGAAGCTCAGATCTGCAGAGATTTTTGTTTCCTTTTTCTGAGAGCATATGCATATATCTGTCTGTCAGTGTGTGCCTGTGTATGTGTGTATATTTGTCTATATGTGTGTGTGTCTGTCTGTCTTTGCCTCTCTGCATGTGGCTGTGCATCTGTGTATGTGCGTTTGTCTCTGCCTGTGCCTGTGTGTGTGTGTGTGTGTGTGTATGGGTGTGTATGCGCCTGTGTATAGGAGAAGATGTAGGCCATTCAGCCCTAGTGAATCTACTCCACCATTCCATGAGATCATGCATTTAATGCAAGAGAAAAGTTGAGAGAAAGGCCATAACAGCTTAAAATAAAACTGGAGCTAAAGAAACAATTCTCTGACTCCACAGAAAATTCTGATGATGAATGACCCAAGTCTAATCCAAGAGAGCTGTTTAAATTTGTGCTACCCTCCCTGATATTCTAAAATTTCTGCTGGTAAGCTTATTCAAAAGCACCAAGAATAGCTTGATTTTCTGCCACCTCACATTCTTTAGAAGCTCCACAAGACAGATACTTGGTCTGTCAACCTGTTTTGCATGGTCGACATCCAGTGTTATTTCAGCCACCTCATCTGCTTGCCTTTTTTTTCAAAAGGTTGAAGATGAATCAGCCACTCTCTCATCAAATTCAAACAGCTCCATCACTGTCTTGAATTAGATGCCAGTCATTCCTTATCAGGATGTTTCATGGAGTCACAAGACTCAATAAGTTTAATTCCAGATTTTTAAGTTGGGAAATCTTCTCGCTCCCCTTTAACTTACATGAAATGCTCTAACTTTTTGCTACCTCTGACATGCTTTATTTGTTTATATTTCCTCAAATTCAAGTTTTCTAAATTTCCATTTCCTTTTCAAGTTTACCTTCAATTGAATTCAGTTGAATCACAATCTGGTTTACTGAAATAATTCCACAAAGGCTGGTATTCTGTCACCAAGTCACTCTCTATTTACATCTGCATGGTACACGGCACTCAACAAACTAACTCAGAGCCTGCTCCTAGAGAACAGATCCCTTGGATCTCCTATTTATATCCGTCAGCCAGGGCTCCCCGATTGGAGCAGGTAAACAGTCCCAATCAGGAAACTCATATTCTATGAGATCCACCTTGATCCAATCACTACGTTTAAGTTGCTATTCTTACAATTTCAAATATTGCACTATTGCCTGAAATATGTCAGTCTCCTAAGCACCCACAATTAACTCTAAACATGGTGACCCAGTCATAGAATCATAGAGATGTACAGCATGGAAACAGACCCTTCGGTCCAACTTGTCCATGCCAACCAGGTATCCTAACCCAATCTAATCCCACCTTCCAGCACCTGGCCCATATCCCTCCAAACCCTTCCTATTCATATACTCATCCAGATGCCTTTTAAATGTTGCAATTGTACTAGCCCCCACCACATCCTCTGGCAGCTCATTCCATACACGTACCACCCTCTGTGGGAAAACATTGTCCCTTAGGTCGCCTTTATATCTTTGCCCTTTCACCATAAACCTATGGCCTCTAGTTCTGGACTCCCCCACCTCAGGGAAAAGACTTCATCTATTTATCCTATCCATGCCCCTCATGATTTTATAAACCTGGATAAGGTCACCCCTCGGCCTCCGACGAATAGCATTCGAAAAATAGAATCAGTCAAACCTTACTTATTCTCTGCAAGTAATTTGGGATTAATCATTGATCTCCAGAAAACTCTTCTCAACTGTCAACGGTATTTTGATATAATGGAACACAGCAAACCTGTTGCATAACGTACTTCCTTTTATCCTTTTCTGATTATTCACAGTCCAATTCAAATTAAACAAGATCTTCTTTGGCCATCACATTTCTATTACAACTGAGGCTGGAGGAAGGCACCATTTCTCTAGTCCCACTACTCCAGGGTTGCAATATAATAGAAAAATATGTTTCCCAGCTCCCAAGATCATCAATTAAATACTTGTTTATATCAGCTGTTACCATAGCAATCTATTTATATCATCTGGGTGGCATGGTGGCTCAGTGGTTAGCACTGCTGCCTCACAGCATCAGGGACCTGGGTCTGATTCTACTCTCAGGTGACTGTCTGTGTGGAGGTTGCACTTTCTCCCTGTGCCTGTGTGGGTTTCCACTGGGTGCTCCGTTTCCCTCCCACAATTCAATGATGTTCAGGTTAGGGCAGATTGGCCTTGCTACATTGCCCCATATTTGTTAAGCGAGGTAGAGTAACCATGGTAAATGCAAGGTTACAGGAATAAGGGGATGCTGGGGTGGTGATTTAGGTCTGAGTGGGATGCTCTTCAGAGGGTCGGTGCAGACTCGATAGCCTCTATCTGCACTGTAGGGCTTCAATGTTAATCAAAAAGATTAATTAGCTGGGTTTTTAATAAGTACAGTTGAGAATTAATTATCAGACCCAATATATTCAATGAAGATGTTATGATTGGTTACCATACACAGTCCGTAATATAGAAATATAAATGTTGTGGTTCTGTTCGCCGAGCTGGGAATTTGTGTTACAGACATTTCGTCCCCTGTCGAGGTGACATCCTCAGTGCTTGGGAACCTCCTGCGAAGCGCGTCTGTGATGTTTCCTTCGGCAATTATTTGTCTCTGCCGCTTCCGGTTTTCCATTCCAGCTATCTGCTGCAGTAGCCGGTATGTTGGGTCCAGGTCATGAGCAAAACCTATGTAGTATACAAAATCCCATGCAAGGACTGCACAAAACATTACATAGGGCAAACAGGAAGACACCTAACGATCCGTATCCATGAACACCAACTAGCCACAAAACGACACGACCAGCTATCCTTAGTAGCCACACACGCAGATGGCAAGCAACATGAATTCGACTGGGACAACACTACTATTATAGGACAAGCCAAACAGACAACAGCCAGGGAATTCCTAGAGGCATGGCACTCATCCACAGATTCAATCAATAAGCACATCGACCTGGACCCAATGTACCGACCACTGCAGTGGACAGCTAGAACTGACAACCGGAAGCGGCAGAGACAAACCACTACAAATGCCAGAGGAAACAACACAGAAGCGCTTCACAGGAGGCTCCCAAGCACTGAGGATGTCACCTAGACAGGGGACGAAATGTCTGCAACACAAACTCCCAGCTCAGCGAACAGAACCAGAACAATGTGCACCCAAGCTACAAATCATCTCACAAATTTTGAAGAACTATAAATGCTTATCTCTAGAAGAATTCTCCAAATGCACATCTAAGCCCAAATTGGTGAATGGATGATTCTTAAAGGCAAAAGGATAAAGCGTAGGAATGTTTCAGATTCTGTTGCCCCGAATCTTCAGGCTGGTGTGGTCACGTCATGAATCTGGTACAGTTGTCTCCAAATTCATGCAGACACATCTTGCTCAGTCACATTCTTTTGAAAGAACAAATTGGCTCTACCTTGAAATGATGTAAAGGCTTTTCTTTGCAGAAATGAGAGAGATCAGCTGGGCAGCTTGTACATAGCAAGCTTTCCTTGGACTCTGCGGATTCTTACTGGCCTTTCTTCAAAGTGAACCCAGATTTTTAAAGACGCACTTTTTCCCAGCCAATCACAGTTCAAAACAGCCCCAGCAGGGTCTTCAATAATACAAGCAATTATCATCCATCATGTTATTTCTAGAAAACATTGTTGTAAAACAACTCTAATGTTCACAATGGACTTTCAATTACCTCTTTTAAAGAAACCACTTCAGGTATGTCCAAAACTTGAATTAAATTACTTTTTTCACAATGCTTCAAAATGTAAGTACTCCAAGCAATATTAAAGTTCAATTGCCTTTAGAACACCTTACACACGCTGCCTAACCTGCTGAATGTTTCTAGCTGTATATTTACTCTTCCTTTAGATTTCCCACATCTGCAGTATTTTATTTTGATACTAACAATACGCCACTGGGACTATTAGGAAAAAAAGAACAACTGGAAATATTAAAAACTAGGTTATTAAAATAGAATAAAACAATTGAGACTATTATAAACATTGAGGCTTTGGCTTTTTAATAGAAAGAAGCGCTTATTGTAACAAATGAACTATTAAAGCAAACAAAGCTATTGAGAAACTAATGGAATCATTAAAATAGTTGGGCTCATTTTATTTAAAACAAAAGGATGTGACCTGGTTAATCAGAAAACTGGTGCATCATTCATAAAAAGTAATATTTGAGCAATATTGAAGCTAGACCTTTTAATCAAACAACAAGATATTGGTATGAAGGGAACTGAGCAGAACGAAGTGCTGTTGTACGATACTAACCTTTCTGCTGCTGGTAACATTGTATACACACTTGCATCTAAATGACTGAAGAGGTAAAGAACTAATGAAGCAATGGATTAAATGATAATGGAACTCTACTGCATTTATATAGGGCCTTTCATCACCCCAGGGGATCTCAAAGAGCTGAACAGCAAACTAAATGCTTGTGAAAAGTAGTCAGTCCTGAAACAGGCAGGTTCATCAGGCAATTCACACTGTGGCAAACTCTCACAAAGAAATAGGTTATAATGGCCAGGCGATGTGTTTTGAACAATGTTGTCTTAGAAAACAGTGTCCCAAGAGGGCAAGACAGAGCTTCACTAACACCTCAGTGAAGGACAGCACCTCCAGCAGGGTAGCATTCACTCGTTTGAATGCAGGTCGTGACCTTTGGAAGGTGAGGTTACACCCAGCAATCTTTGCTTTGAGGTAAATGGGTTGCACACTGACATGGGAGTGGCCTGTGTGAAAAATAGCCCTTTAATGGTAGCAATTTGCCTTTAACCCAAAGGAAGAAATGCAAATCAACGCAAGTAAAGTGCAGGAATTGACGCTCGGAATGTAATTTTTAATTCCAGATCTTGAAGCTCACATGTGCTTTATAGAGCGTGGCCAAATTAAATTAATTGCCGCGTATTGTAATATTAATGCAGGCACAGAGGATTAATCTTCCCCAGCAGGTGTATCGATAATCCCAACACTGAACTGGCAAAAAAAAAACAGGCCAGCTGCCAGTCTTGAAGATATCTCCCCCTTGACATATGCAGACTTCAAAGCTCAGGGTCATTGATCAAATGTTGTCAGCTTAACGTGGCAGGGGGATGGTTCAGGACTTGCTCAGGGATGTTGGCAACAGGGCTGTCATAGACTTGGGCAGCTACTGCTGAAACACACTCCCCTCCTTGGAAGGCAGTGTAATAAATCCACAGCCGGATCAGACGGCCTTGAATGGTTTGAAGCAATAGACAGAAGTCAAAATGCTTGATCCTCACTGCAGGAGCCCAATGAGATTGAATGCTCATGCACTGACTACTTTTCATCAACTGGTGTCAGATTAGAAATAGTATGAGGCTTATTGTCACATGTACTCAAGTACAGGAGTACAGTGAACAGTGTACAATGTCGCCACACAAGGTGCCATCTTAGGTGCAAGAAATCCTAGGTACTAAAATTGATTAGGGACAAAAATAGGGAAATAAAGATAAAAGCTAAACATTCTAATTTCATCGTACTAATTAAGAAGATGAAATAAAGTTAAAAGATAAATGCTACAGTCCTCCTGTTGCCTGCAGTTTGTGGGCTTTCACATGTCGCCTCACTCTCCCCTCACCGCTGGAAGTCTGTGATGGGTTGACCACACCCAGTCTCAGTTCACCAGGAAAGGCACAGCGGAGTCTGGGGATGTGCCTCTTGTGGGTTTTTGCTGGCCCTTGGGGGCACGACGCTAATGATCCAGAAAACATGAGTTCAAATCCCACCAGAACAGTTCAACAATTGGAATTCTGCTTATTCCAGGAACGACTGCATAAAACATATATAATTCTGGTAAAAGTAGCTCTGATGTTGTTATTATTAAAGACTTCTATAAAGGAAGGTTGCTCCATTCTGGGTGTATATTAGCCCAGTAGAAAGTGAAAACTACAGATGCTGGAGATCAGAGTTGAGACTGGGGAGCTGGAAAAGCACAGCAGGGCAGGCAGCATCCGAGGAGCAGGAGAATCGACGTTTCAGGCAAAAGCCCTTCATCAGGAATCCTTGTATATTTAGAACATTCTGGGTCAGAGTATCACAGAATTTCTTTGATGCTAGAAAGAATCCATTCAGTCCAACGTGCCTTCACTAGTTCTATTACCTAGTGCCAATCTCCTGACAATTCCCCCGTCCCTCCACCATTACCATCCAAATAGCCATCTAATACCCTCTCGTATGCCTCAACTGAAGCCACCCCCACCATGTTTCCAGGCAGTGCATTCCAAACCCTCACTACTCTCTGTGTGAAAAGGTTTTTCTTTCTCTAAAATCACCTTTGCTCTGTTCGCATACACTGTTGCATACTTTGTACATACCATGTCTTTGCATATTTGTATTCTAGATATGTACTGCTTTTGATGTGATCTGGAGACGGAGGCATCATGCAACTTTAAACACCAGATGTACAGAGAGAGAGAGAGAGAGAGAGAGAGAGAGAGAGAGGTTGTGACTTTGATTCATTTAATTAATTCATTCAAAGTGTGTCCCTTTGACCATATTTATCAATGGAAATGAAATGTTAACTCTGTTTTCACTCCACAGATGCTGATTTTTTTTTCCCAGCAAGTTCTGTGTTTTGTACAAAAGACTATTCTGGGTGTGTATTTAGCCATTTTGGGCAAATATTTGATTCCAGATGCAAATTTGACCATTCTGGGTTGCATATTATCTCCAAGGTACAAGTCAGGAGTGCGTTGGAACACTCCCTACTTGCATGGATGGATGCAGCCCCCACAACACTCAAGAAACTTGTCAAAATCCAGGATAAATCAGCCCACTTGATTGGCACCACATCCACAGATATCTACACTCTCCACCATCAGTGCTCAGTAGTAGCAGTGTGTCCTATTGTCCTAATGAACTGCAGAAATTCACCAAAGATTTACCATTCTCTGTGTATATTTGATAATTCTGGGCATCATTGAAGATTATATCTGATATTACTACAGACTTGGAACAGAAACATTCTAAGTACTGAGCAACCTCTAGAGGGTCTTGCGGTGCAGTGGTAGTGTCCCTAGCTGAGGGCCAGAAGGTCCAGGTTCAAGTCTAACTTGCCCCAGACATGTCAGAATAGGTTGGTGAAAAAGATAAACTTCAAGCGTTCAACAATGGTAGGCAAATCCACGAGGTCAGAGGAATACTGACTTGAACCCAGAGGGGACAAGGATAGTCTATAGAGCCAGGAGCTGACCATATGTCAACTTTCAAAAGAGAACTGGATAGAAATAGAGTGAAAATTCTCTTGGGTGACACATATATGGAGTCTAAGCTGGTGTAAAGGCTCTTCTCTGTCTCCTGCCTGGGAATGAAAGCCAGCAACATCATTCATTTCCAAACAATTGGCCAATGTTCTAGTTTCACGGCATCTTACCACCATCTTCACCAGAGGTCAGACACTACCACTGCACTGCAAGACTCTCTAGAGGTTGCTCAATACTTATAATGTTTCTATTCTGAGTCTGTTGTAATATCAGATATAACCTTCAATGGTATATAGTATATATACCGTGGTGCCTTGGAATCCGACTTTAATTCATTTCAGGAGGCTGTTCGGATTGTGAAAAGTTCGGATTCCGAAACTATTTTCCCCATAAGAAATAATGGAAAGTGAATTAATTCGTTTCTGGACCCATGCATACTGTTCTCATGCTCAGCGATAAATTCTTTCTTCAACTCAATTGTCGTTCTCATGGACTTCCTCTTACTCTTATTTGCTTCACTGTTCTTCTTGGGTGCCATGGTGAATGCACAAGGGTGATAATTTTTGAAAAAGCACAAATCAAGGTGAAAACACGAGGTAAACTAGTGATGGACACACGAGAGATGCTTTCATGACTACTTCCTGGGACGAACTGAACAAACAATGTGTGACCTGAATTGTACGTGGTATTCAGATTCTGAAAATGTGTTCAGAGTTTAGGGCAAACTTTTCTCAAAATAATTGTTCAGATTCCAACTTGTTCAAACAATAGGGCGTTCGGATTCCAGGGTCACTACTGTATATATACATATATATATACACATACCCAGAATCGTCAAATATACACACAAATCATCAAATATACACACAGAATGACAAATCTTCTGCAGTTCATTAGGTCAATAGTACACACTGCTGCTACTGAGCACTGATGGTGGAGAAAGTGGGATATCTGTGGATGTGGTGCCAATCAAGCAGATTGGCTTTAGAACTGGGAACAGCCGGGTGAGGTAGCCTGAAGGCCAAGTCAGTCTCTAGACCCTGAGCAGCACACCACCCCCATGCCCTCAAGTACCATCAGGCAGATGGCAGCTGACTGGGGTTGACCACTGGATGGGATGTTAGCATTCTGGACAGCTTCAAGGCCAGCCTTTGCAGTGGAAGGGTCTGTACTTTATTAACTGTGGCCCATCTTGCAGTTGTGGTTATTTCCTTTTCACTTTCTAAATGTTTAAACATCAGTGAGAAGGTGCCTCAAGATGGAGGTGGCCTATCCTCCTCCTATCTGCAGCTTAGTCCATGCTGGACAGTGGACAGCTTACTGCAGACATGAAGGTTACAGCTGTCTTCCACATTGGCAACAGTGAGCATATCCATTGGACATCCATGCACCAATCAGGTGCAGTTATTGACCTTCCAAATAGTATCGCACCCAGACCTATCTGTCGACCCCCATCCCTGTAACTCAGCATATCCCATCACAAATCCCCACAGCCTGCACATCCTGGCAGGGATTTAGCAATGGACCAATCCACCTAACCTGCACATCTTTGGAATGGGGGAGAAAACCAGAGGACCTGGAAGAAACCCATGCAGGCACAGGGAGAATGTGCAAACTCCACACAGAGAGTTGCCCGAGGGTGGAATTGAAGCCGGGTCCCTGGCGCTGTGAGGCAGCAGTGCTAATCATTGAGCCATGATACCACCCAGATGGTGGAAAATGGGATTGGAATATTTGTGTGTTTGCACTGACTCAATGGTCCAAACTGCCGTTTTCTGTGCTGTGGACCTTTATGATTTTACGGCCTCTTTCTGCATCGCAACAATTTGGTGATTCTGGAAATCTTTGAATGAAGCTTTTTCCAAATATTTGGCAGGAATGAAAGGGAGCAGTTGAAAGAGTGTAAACTTTGATCCTTTTATTGAATTGAATCATTGCTACAGTCAGATAAGAGAGTAACTTATTCTGTCCGCTGAGCAGAGTGATGAGCTCCAGCAAATATAGGTCCTGGGGATCAATCCAAAGAAATATTATCAGACCATGATATCACCTTGCTAATCTCCAGGAAGGAATTCTTTCAAAAGACAAGACGAACAACATAGATCAGCACAATTTGCATTTATCCAGCATCTCCAACATGGTAGAAACAGGAGTAGGTCATTCAGGCAGTAGGCCTGACCATCCCCAGCTGCTTCATCAATGACCTTCCCTCTATCGTAAGGTCAGAAGTGGGGATCTTTGCAGATGATGGCACAATGATCAGCATCATTCACAACTCCTCAGATATTAAAACAGTCCATGTTCAATTGTAACAAGATCTGGACAATATCCAGGCTTGGGCTGACAGCTAACATTCTCAGCCAGGCAATGACCATCTCCAACGAGAGACAATCTAACCATTGCCTTTTGATAGTCAATGGTGTTACCGTCACTGAATCCCCCACTATCAACAAACCCTGTGGTCACCATTGACCAGAAACACAACTGGACTCCCATATAAATACAGTGGCTACAAGAGCAGGTCAAAAGCTAGGAATACTGCAGTAACTCACCTCCTGCCTCCTCAAAGCACCACCGACAAGGCACATGTCAGGCGCATAATGGAAAACTCCCCACTAGCCTCAATGAGTGAAGCTCCAACAAGAAGCTTGACATCATCCAGGAAGAGGCTTGATTGACACCACAACCATCAACATCCATTCCTTTCACTATTGACACTCAGACAGCAGCAGTATACATTATCTACAAGAAGCACTGCAGAGATTCACCAAAGATCCTCAGACAGCACCTTCCAAACCCACAATCACTTCCATCTAGAAGGACAAGGGCAGCAGTATTTTCATCAGTATTCACACTAAAAAGAAGACAATGTTGTCAAGTGAATATGGAGACACAGGCTACTAAACTAGATGGGATTGAGGTTCACAAGGAGGAGGCGTTAGCAATTCTGGAACGTGTAGAAATAGACAAATCCCCTGAGCCAGATGGGATTTATCCTAGCATTCTCTGGGAAGTCAGGGAGGAGATTGCCCAGCCTTTGACTTTGATCTTTATGTCAGCATTATCTACAGGAATAGTACCAGAAGACTGGAGGAGAGCAAATGTTGTTCCCTTGTTCAAGAAGGGGAGTAGAGACAACCATGGGAATGAAAAACCAGTCAGCCTTACTTCTGTTGTGGGTAAAGTGTTGGAAAGGGTTATAAGAGATAGGAAATATATTCATCTGGAGAGGAATAAGTTGATTAGGGATAGTCAACATGATTTTGCAAGAATAGGTCGTGCCTCACAAACCTTATTGAGTTCTTTGAGAAGGTGACCGAACAGATTAGATTAGATTAGATTAGATTACTTACAGTGTGGAAACAGGCCCTTCGGCCCAACAAGTCCACACCGCCCCGCCGAAGCGCAACCCACCCATACCCCTACATTTACCCCTTACCTAACACTACGGGCAATTTAGATTGGCCAATTCACCTGACCTGCACATCTTTGGACTGTGGGAGGAAACCGGAGCACCCGGAGGAAACCCACGCAGACACGGGGAGAATGTGCAAACTCTACACAGACAGTCGCCTGAGGTGGGAATTGAACCCAGGTCTCTGGCGCTGTGAGGCAGCAGTGCTAAAGGGTAAAGCGGTTGATGTAATGTACATGGATTTCAGTAAGGCATTTGATAAGGTTCCCCATGGTAGGCTATTGCACAAAATATGGAGGCATGGGATTGAGGGTGTTTTAGCGAATTGGATCAGAAATTGGCTAGCTGAAAGAATTGGCTAGGTGGTGTTGATGGGAAATGTTTATCCTGGAGTTTAGTTACTAGTGGTGTACCACAAGGATCTGTTTTGGAGCTACTGTTGTTTGTTATTTTTATAAATGACCTGGATGAGGGCATAGAAGGATGGGTTAGTAAATTTGTGGATGACACTAAGGTCGGTAGAGTTGTGGACAGTGACAAAGGATGGTGTAGGTTACAGAGGAACATAGATAAGTTGCAGAGCTGGGCTGAGAGGTGGTAAATGGAGTTTAATGTGGAAAAGTGTGAGGTGACTCACTTTGGAAGGAGTAACAGGAATGCAGAGTACTGGGTTAATGGTAGGATTCTTGGTAGTGTGAATGAACAGAGAGATCTTGGTGTCCAGGTACATAGATCCTTGAAAGTTGCCACCAGGTTAATAGGGTTGTTAAGAAGGCATACAATGTGTTAGCTTTTATTGGTAGAGGATTTGAGTTTCAGAACCATGTAGCTGTACAAAACCCTGGTGCAGATGCACTTGGAGTATTGTGTACAGTTCAGGTCACCGCACTATAGGAAAGATATGGAAGCTTTGGAAAGGGTTCAGAGAATAATAGCTAGGATGTTGCCTGGTACGGACGGAAGGTCTTACAAGAAAGGGCTGAGGGACTTGAGGCTGCTTTTGTTAGAGAGAAGAAGGTTGACAGATGAGTTAATTGTGACATATAAGATAATTAGAAGGTTAGATAAATTGGACAGTGAGAGCCTTTTTCCTCAGATGGCGATGACTAGCACAAGGAGACATAGCTTTAAATTGGGAGGGTAACAAATATAGGACAGATTTCTTTACTCAGACAATAGTAGGGGCTTGGAATGCAATGCCTGCAACAGCAGTAGAGTCGCCAATTTTAAGGACATTTAAATGGTCATTGGATAAATAATTGGATGATAATGGAATAGTGTAGGTTAGATAGGCTACAGATTGGTTTCACAGGTTGGCGCAACATTGAGGGTCAAAGGGCCTGTACTGCGCTGTAATGTTCTATGTTCTAAATACATGGGAACTTTACCACCTGCAAATTTCCCTCTAAACCACTCACCATCCTGACTTGGAAATATATCACCATTCCTTCACTATTACTGGGTCAAAATCCAGGAATTCCTTCCCTAAGGACATTGTTGATCAATCCACAGCAGGTGGACTGCAGCAGTTCAAAAAGGCAGCTCACCACCACCTTCTCAACGGGTAACTAGGGATGGGCAATGAATGTTGGCCCAACCAGTGACGCTCACATCCCACAAATGAATAAAAAATCCACCCTTTGTTTTACTGTTAATATTTTGAAAACTTTGTTCAGATCATAACTGAAACTTCTAAATCCTACAGAAAATGTAATACAACTCTTCTCATAAGATAATCCCTGAAGTCCAAATCTCATTCTTGTAAATCTACATCGTATTCCTTCCAAGGCCAATATATCATCCCTGAGATGTGGTGCCCAGACCTGTTCATATACTCCAAGTGAGGTCTCACCAGGATTTGGTTTAATTGCAGCCCAACTTCTTTGTCCTTGTACTCTGGTCCTCCCAGAGCATTATCAAGCAATATTCTGACATTGCGCTACATGAGTTGAGAGAAGACCCAAAGGCTGGCCGAGGAGGTAGATTTGAAGGAACATCATAAAAGAGCTGAGATCAATAATGAGGAAGAGCTGTTCTGGAAGAATGTTCCAGACCGTAGAATTGATCTCGCTGAAGGCACAGCCATCAATGATACAGTAATGAAGGACTGAGGTGCAGTAGAGGGAAGATGATCAGGATTTCAGAGGATCAAGGACTTGGCTGGAAGTAGACAAGGCCACTGAGGTTTTGGCACATCAAAATGTCAGAATTGAGGTATTGCCTATCTGTGTTCCAATGACTAACGAGGAACTTGGATGTGATCAGTGAACAGGAGTTGGGACATGGGTGCCAGAGTTTGGGATAAGATTGAGTCTATGAAGAAATGAGGAAACAGGTTTTCAAATTGTTCACCAGATGGTTGCTACACTGGATACAACTATCTTGTTTTTGTTATTGACTCATGAGAAGTGGGCATCTTGACCAGCATTTATTGGCCATCCCTAATTGGTTAAGGGTCAACCACATTGCTATGGGTCTGGAGTCACATGTAGGCCAGATCAAATAGATTAGATTCCCTACAGTGCAGAAACCGGCCTTTCAGCCCAACCAGTCCACATCAACCCTCCGAAGAGTAACCCACCCAGACCCATTTCCCTCTGACTGATGAACCTAACACTATGGGCAATTTAGCATGGCCAATTCACCTGACCTGCACATCTTTGGACTGTGGGAGGAAACCAGAGCACCCGGAGGAAACCCATGCAGACACGGGGAGAATGTACAAACTCCACACAGACAGTTTAGGGAAAGGATGACAGATCTCTTTCCCTAAAGGACATTTCCTTTCCCTATTCTAAACTCAACAGTAATGCAAATACAGCACATTGCAACAGTGATTTTGCACAATGTCCTTGCAACTGCATGGTGACAACTACCAGATAAACTGCCTTTGTGGTGATAGCTGAGGGATAATGGCCAAAATACCACTCTCCTGTGCTTTCTTAAAGTGTTGCCAAGAATATTTTGCGTCCTTTGGAAAGGGCAGATGGTGCCTGAGTTTAACATTTCATCAGAGAATCTCTCCCTCTGACAGTGTGCATAGTGTTCTTTTAGCACTGCACTGCAGGGTAAGCCTGCATTATAGGAAGTGCTTTTGACAAGCATAAGGCAGAACTTGCAATCGAGTATCAACAGGAATACTAACGGTTGAGTGAAAGGAGATAAAAAAAAGCTAATAAGAGAGGCGAAGAGCAGTTATGAGAAAAGACTAGCAGCAAACATAAAGGGAAATCCCAAAGTGTTCTACAGCCATATAAACAGGACGTTAAAGGAGAAGTTGGTTGATCAGAGAGGGAAAGAAGATTCTCACATGGGGGCAGGGGGTATGGCTGAGGTGCGAAATGCAGCTGTCTGCACCCATGAGGCAGATGCTGTCGAAAACATTCCCTCCTCTATCACCAGAAGGGTTCAAAATTAGTAAGAAGGAGGCCTTGGATAAATTATTGGCATTTGAAGTTGTCTGGATATCAGGACAAGAAGAAATGCATCCAAGGATTTTGTGGGAAGTGAGAGTGGAGGAGTCAGTGGGGAAGCTGCCAGAAGATTGAAGAATTGCAAACATCATGAAAGGATCTGAGAAAAGTCCCAGCAATTACAGACCAGTCCTTTTAACTTTAGAAGCGGGGACATTTTTGGATCACTTAGTCAGGACAAAATCGGGAGTCACATGGAAAGGTGGGCTGATTAGGGAGTCAGCGTGGATTTCTAAATGTAAATCAAGTTTCACTAATTTGTTGAAGCTTTTTGAACAGGTAACAGGAAGGGCCAATGACAGCAATACTATTGATGTGATATACAGAGGAACCTCAATTATCCGGCATTTAATTCACCGAATTTTGGATTATCTGGACAAGATTGCAAGGTCCCGATGCTTGGATAAACTATGTTATCCGGCATTCAATTAGCCAGCATTCGACTAACCGAATGAAATACTCCCCGCCCGTGTCCTTCAGATAACTGAGGCTCCTCTGTACATGGTCTTTCAGAAAGTGTTTGATACAATAATATACAACAGACTTGGGAGGGAAGCTGTAGCTCATGGTGTAAAGGAAACATGGATACAAAAATCAGGCTGAGTGAGAGGAAACAGAAAGTAATGCTTCATGGATATTTTTGGGACTGGAGGAATATTTCTAGTGGAGTTTCCTAGGGATGGATATTGGTTTTGCTTTTCTGAATTTAAGTTACAGAAACAGATTAGGCCATTCGGTCTATCGAGTCTACTCCACCATTCGATCATGGCTGATATGCTCCTCACTCCCATTTTCCTGACTTCTCTCCATATCCCTTCAGCCCCATTACCAATTAAAAATCAGTCTAACTCTTCCTTAAATATACTCACTGTCCCAGCATCCTCTGCACTTTGGGGTAGCAACTTCCATAGATTCACAATCCTTTGAGATAAGGAGTTTCTCCTCAGCTCTGTTTTAAATTTTCTACCCCTTACCTTAAGACTATGACCTCTCATCCTAGAATGCTCCACAAGAGGAAACATTCGCGCCCTGTCTATTTTATCATCTGGATATATATGTAGTATGGAACTGCAACAGGACATTGACGAGTTGGTGGAATAGATACCAGCTGAGACTGAATGTCGAGAAATGTGAGGGATGCAATTTGTTCAGAAGAACATTGAAAAACAATAAAACTGGGCAGAAAATAACTGCTGGGGGGGGCCTTCTTGTGTCGTATCCATACCTCTGGATTGGGAGGCTCGGTTCAAGTCCTACCTGGTCCAGAGCTGGATAATTACATCCCTGAACAGGCTGAGTAGAAAATAGAAAAACAATATAAAATAAAGGGATACAATCCTAAAGGAGGTGGAGGAGCAGAGGGACCTGGGTATATTAGTGCACCGATCAGGTGGAGAGATGTCAGAATAGGGAGAGAGAGGAGTTAATAAAGTACGCAATGTTCCTAGCTTTAATAATAGGAGTGATGTGGAGGTCCCAATGTTGGACTGGGGTGGACAAAGTCAGAAATCACATGACACCAGGTTATAGTCCAACAGGTTTATCTGAAATCACAAGCTTTCAGGAGACGAAAGAACTGAACTCTCAAAGCTTGTGATTTCAAATGAACCCGTTGGACTATAACCTGGGGTCATGTGACTTCTGACTTCATTGACTGGAGGATAGCGTACTCGAGTAGTTAAACTTGTACAAAAGGCTTGTTTGACCTCAGGTGGAGTATTGCATATAGGTGTGGACATGATATTACAGGAAAGTTTCAAATACATTGGAGGAAGTGCAGAAGCGACTTACAAGAACACTTCCAGGAATGAGAAACTATGTGGATAGGTTGAAAGAGCTGGGGCTGCTCTCCCTGAGTTTTCAAAATCATGAGCTGATTGGACAGAGCAGATCGGGAGAAACTATTGGGGCTCATAAAAGGAACAAGAACAAAAGGGCATAGATGTAAGGTGATTTGAAAACGAAGCAAGGGTGGTGTGTGAAATAAAGACTTTTTACACAATGAGTTGCTCAGGTTTGAAAAGCATTGCCTGGAAAAGTTTCAACTGAGGTTGAATTGAGGCATTAAGAGGGCATTGGATATAAATTGTGTGCAGCGATATAGAAAGAAAGACAGGAAATAGGAACTTGATAATAGAAATAACATGATGGGCTGAATAGCCTCCAGCTATGCCATACCAGTTCACAGCTACCCCTACGAAATGGGGTTGAGAACTGGTAACCTCTGAATCAAGACATGAGGCTGTTTGCAATACATGTGCAACCAGCACTTGACATTATATTGAACCAACATTAAGAGATCACTGACTATATTTCCTTTCCTGGTTAAAGCATTAGCTACAGGTGCTTTTTCATAATAATTTGTGACACTGTAATAAAACAACAGGACTGCAACCATTTTCAAATGTGTAGCTTGTCAGAATATGATTTCATAAGCAGTAATAAAAACAAGCATGCAATTAGGATGCAGCTGTAACAAGGAAACTTTAATGTTTCTGAAACAGCTGTGAACCATTTAACTGATTTAATTGCTGACAAATCCATTAATCCAGCTATGAAGTGCACAACTTTCATAAATGGCCTCGGGAAAATCAAGATAATCCCAAGTTACGACATGTTGTTTTACAACATAGAAGCGAGTCATTTGCCCATGCCAGCGCTTAAGGTCTGCTCAAGCCTTCTCCCACCCGCGTTCATGGGCCAACCTGAAATATTCCATTCCATCAATAAGAATAAAAAGAAGCATACTGCCTAAATGCTGGAGAGTTCTGATGTAGAAAGGGATATGAGTGTCATTATGCATGAATCACCAAATGTTAGTGAGCAGGTACAGCAAGCAATTAAGGAAACTAATAGAATGTTATTGTTTATCACTTGGAGAATTGAGTAGATGACTAGAGAAGCTCTGCTTCAGTTATACAGCATGCTGGTGAAAGCACGTCTGCATACGACATTGATCACTTTACTTAACTCTGAATGTAAATAATTTGGAGGCAGTTTACAAAAGGTTTTCCAGACTAACTGATTGACAACTTGTCCTATAAGTTGAGAGAGTGTTGCTGGAAAAGCACAGCTGGTTAAGTTGAGAGAGTGTTGCTGGAAAAGCACAGCTGGTCAGGCAGCATCCAAGGAGCAGGAAAATCAACGTTTCAGGCACGAGCACTTCATCAAGAACTCTCCTGCTCCTCAGATGCAGCCTGACCTGCTCTGTTTGTCAGCGCCACAGTCTCGACTCTGACCTCCAGCATTTGCAGTCCTCACTTCCTCTAGGTTGTCGAATGAGGAAAGGTCAGGCAGGCTAGACTCCTATCCACTGGGAAAAAGTGAGGACTGCAGATGCTGGGGATCAGAGCTTAAAAATGTGTTGCTGGAAAAGCACAGCAGGTCAGGCAGCATCAAAGGAGAAGGAGGATCAACGTTTCGGGCATAAGCCCTTCTTCAGGAATGGGCACACCCTCTTCATTCCTGAAGAAGGGCTTATGCCCGAAACGTCGATTCTCCTGCTCCTTTGATGCTGCGCTTTTCCAGCAACACATTTTTAAGCTCCTATCCACTGGGACTTAGAAGAGTGTTTTAATCCTGTAATTTCTTGAGAAGACATGACAGGATGGGTAAGGAAGGGAAGTTCCCTGTTGTGGGAGAAACTGGAACCGGGGCCACTGCTTAAAAATAAAGGGTTGCCCATTTAAGTCAGAGATAAGGAGAGCTTTTGATCTTTCACTTGCTGCAAAGGAGTTGAAAGCAAAGTCTTGGAATAATATTAAGGAAGAACTGGATGGATTCTTGATAAGCATGAATATGGGTCGGTGGGAAGGTTGTGTTGAGGTTACAGTCAGCTCTGACCTTATTAAATGGGGGAACAGGATTGAAGGGCCAAGTGGCCTCCTACAGTTTCTAATCTGTATCTTCATACATTCGCCTTCCATACGTTTCTTTTTCACCTGTTCATCTGGCTCCTCTTTAAATGCGTCTATTCTTGGAATCTCTACTTCACATGTTTTCAAATTCCACTTTCCAGTCAGTCACTGGGTAACAAAATTTCTCCAGAAATTCCCATTGGATTTAGCAGCTTATCACTGATGAATGTACCATGAAATGGGAGTTGGGAGTTCTCAAGGAGAACTTAGAAGTTGATCAGGCTTAAGCCTGAGCTGTGTATCCCTCTGTGTTCAGTCACTCAGTTCTGTGCGTGCCAGGGTTTTGACATTTCCAATAACATTTTGTGCAGCTGGTCTGGTCTTTTGTTGGTATTATGCGCTCAGGTCCTCAGTGAGAACTGAAACACTGTTAGGCCTTCTGATGTTTTGATGTAAATAAAAGAGAAAAAGCTTTCCAGAACATAAGACAACAGTCGAATCTGCACATCCAACTCTGAGCAAAATGTGTGGAGGCAGGCCATTCAGCCTGTCCAAAAGATCATCCACCCAAACCCAACCCATCTCTGTAACCCTCCATTTCCCATGGCTAATCCACACTATGGGGCAACTTAGCATGACCAATCCACCCTCCCTGCACATCTTTGGACTGTGGGAGGAAACTGCACAAAGCAGAAATCAAACCCAGTGGGTGACAGGGCTAACCACTGAGCCACTGTACCACTCTCAATAAAGATGCTTCGGTGCTACAGGGAACATGATGGCTCCTAGGCCTAGCAAAAAGTCAGGTCAAGAGAAAAGAACACACAAGGAAGAACATTAAATTATATTGTGGAGTTAGCTTTCCTTTAGCTTTGGGAGGTAAGAATAAGCTTTATGGCTTAACAGGAGCCTCAGGTTGGTAAAATTATCATTAATGAAATAACCTACATGGCACACAACGTTTTCCCATTCATAGCTTTTCTTACAACCTTTGTTTACAAGTTGAGGGCATTGCTGGATTGGTCAACATTTACTACTCATCCATTGCCCAGAGGGCAGTTGAGAGTCAAACATCTTGCTGGGGATCCAGGGTCAAATGTAGGCCAGACCCAGGTAAGGATGGCAGATTTCCTTCCCTAAAGGAAGGAAGCACCTTGTGAACTGAATGGGTTTTTCCAACAACCAACAGTGGCTTCATGGTAACCAGTAGGACAACTTTATTCTCTCCCCTCCCCAAGATTTTACTGAACTCAAATTTAACCATCTGCCGTTGTGGGATTTGAACCCATGCCCCTAGAATGTTGGCCTGCAGTTTGGGATTGATAGCTCGGTCACAACTATCTCCCTGTTCTGCATGTGACATCGCACCCTGTTGTGATTTGTTTGTTAAATTGATTAAGCTTAGTGTTACCAAAGGCCTTTGTGTAAGACGCACTCAAGTCTGAATAGGGCTCATCATTGGTTAGGTGACAGTGTAGATGGAGCCCAAGATTAAGAAATATGAAGTTGGATAATTATTGTGTTCCCTGAATGGTGTTTGATGGGGAATTGGGGTGGCGGTCGGAAGAGAGAATATATTTGTGCCCCTTTGCAAAATTTAGTGACATTACCTGTGTGTGATACTAATGAGGCTGTTAAGAGTGACATGGAGACAGAAAAGCTAAGCATGGCTGGTCTGTTGAACTGGTTGTGTTTTTGGATGTAGGCTTGCTCGCTGAGCTGGAAGTTTCATTTCCAGATGCTTCATCACCCTACGAGGTAAAATCTTCAGTGGGCTTCCAGGTGAAGCATTGCTGCTGATTCCTGTTTTCTATTTATATGTTTGGGGTTCTTTGGGCTGGTGATGTCATTTCCTGTGGTGATGTCATTTCAAGTTCTTTTTCTCAGGGGTGGTAGATGGGGTCTAGCTCAATGTGTTTGTTGATAGAGGTGGTTGTGTTTTTTTGGATAATCTGATAGTTTCATGTTCTTTTTCTTTTGAAATCAAGATTTTTTTTTTCCTCTTTAAGTGTTTTGATTAGATTAGATTACTTACAGTGTGGAAACAGGCCCTTCGGCCCAACAAGTCCACACCGACCAGCCGAAGCGCAATCCACCCATTCCCTTACATTTACCCCTTTACCTAACACTACGGGCAATTTAGCATGGCCAATTCACCTGACCTGCACATTTTTGGACTGTGGGAGGAAACGGGGAGAATGTGCAAACTCCACACAGACAGTCGCCTGAGGCGGGAATTGAACCCGGGTCCCTGGCGCTGTGAGGCAGCAGTGCTAACCACTGTGCCACTGTTTTGCTTCTGCTTTAAACTGAATTAAAATTCTTTAAGAGCCATCTGAAACATGAACTTCTTTCAGTGGATTGATGGCTCAGGGATTGCAATTACATTCTGGGATCATCAATGTGACTCCCAATTCAGGGTTAAGATCTGTGTAGTGCTTGTGGGGTTGACCTGCTGCATTAGTGCTGAGGTTCTCTGGACCAGCAAGATCTGGGATCAAATCCTATATGCTGTGGAGATCTATCATGTCTGAGTAGTTTCATTTCTGTTTTATGGTATGTTGGGATCTCTCACAAGGTCAGAGTAAAAGGGGTCATACATTTAAGACGCTGAAGTGGAATTTCTTCTCCCACCAGATCCATGGAATTCTTTACAGTCGAGGGCTGTATTTAAGGCTGAGATAGGCAGATTTTTAATCATTAAGTGACTCAAGGGTCAAAGAGAAAAGGCAGGAAAGTGACTTGAAGATTATAAGAGCAGCTATTGTCTCATGAAATTGTCTCAAGACTTGATGGGCTGAATGGCCTACTTCTACTCCAAGGCTTGATGGTCAGTGTTTGTTGCCCGTCCTTAGCTGCATCCCCAAGTGCAGAATGCTGTTACTCTTTCCAGTGCACTTTAGAATTAATTTCGATGAGTAACAACATGACATTTCCCTTTCTGACACCATGATTTTTTGAGTGACGTTGCCTATGGACCTGTTAAATTCCAGTCAGCTCATTGTTGTTCACACAGACGACTGTGCAGAAACTGACTGCTTTCAGGCACAATTCATGCAACTAACAAAGATTTCCACCTTGGCCTGTCCACCTGGAAGTATGAGTCTCATTGGGAGCTAACCTACTGTGTTACTTCCACCCCCCCCCAATCTTCCCATGTCCCGCATAGTCTTAATCACCACCTCTCCTTTTCCAAAAGAAATCGGCTTGTTTCTTTCAAGTCATTGGAGGCAGCTAAAGGGAAGGAGGCTTTTACAGTGGGGATCTCCAAGCCACACTTATGCGCACTTCTGATGTCTCTAGTTTGACTGTACTAATGCTTTCCTGCCACCTATGAACCTGAGGTCATCCAAGTACCAATCCCCTATCCGTATAACTGTCCCTCAAGTGTACAGTATTCCAAGAAGTTCAGATGCCTCCAATGCTTACATATTCCTGACTTTCTTCAGCTTACCCAATGGTAGCTGTACCTTAAGATCCATCAGCCACAAACCCTCCCGAAACTATTCCAAGTCTCTGGTACCCTTTCTTAAAATGTCCATCAAAGCATGAGATGTTGGCTAAATTCTTGCTCACCTATCCAAGAACCGTGTACGTCACTTGGTGTCAAATGTCAAATGCACCTTCGCAAAACTCACAATTTCTTCATTTCGAGGAGGTGAGTGTTGGATTGTGCCAGCATTTCTCAACCATTCCCAATTGGCTTTGATTTAAGTAGCTTAAAGGGATCACTGCAGAAAACAGCCAACAATGAACCATATTGTGGTGGGTCTAGAGTCATATGTAGGCAAGGCCAGGTCCCTAAAGGGCATCATTGAACCAAAAGGCCTTTTATGACATTAGGCTACTTCGTAATTCCAGAGTTCTTTATAATAAATTGAATACTAATTTTCACCATTAGCCAGATGGGATTTGAGCTCATATCCAAGAACATTAGGGTAGAGGCTCTGGATTGCTCATCCAGTGCCATCACCACAATGTCACTGCCTCTCACACTGCTGAGTAGCAATCAATTTAAAGTAGTGTGGAGCAAAATGCCCTTTCGAAGTCCTCTGCCTCACTTACCCAGTTGAAGAGAGATGGAGAAAAACCATAGAAAGCTTTAACACAAAGGGACTTGTGCATGAAACACACAGGTAAACAGGAAGGCTAATGGAATGTTGGTTCTTATTTCAAGGGGTTTGGAGTATAAGAGGAGGGAAGTCTGACTGCATCTGCACAAGCAGCTGCCAAGATCACATCTGGAGCACTGGGAGTGGTTTTGGTCCTCTTATTTAACAAAATATATCATTTAATTGGAGGCAGTTCAGAGAAGGTTCACTAGGATGCTCCCTGGTATGGAGGGATAATCATAGAGTCATAGAGATGTACAGCACGGAAATAGACCCTCCAGTCCAGCTCATCCATGTTGACCAGATATCCCAACTTAATCTAGTCCCATTTACCAGCACTTGGCCCATATCCCTCTAAACCCTTCCTATTCATATACCCATCCAGATGCCTTTTAAATGTTGCAATTCTACCAGCCTCTATCACTTCCTCTGGCAGCTCATTCCATACATGCACCACCCTTTGCGTGAAAAAGTTGCCCCTTAAATCACTTTTATATCTTTCCCCTGTCACCCTAAACCTATCTCCTTTAGTTCTGGACTCCCCCACCCCAGGTAAAAGACTTTGTCCATTTATCCTATTCATGCCCCTCATGATTTTATAAAGCTCTATAAGGTCACCTCTCAGCCTTCGATGCTCCAGGGAAAACAGCCCCAGCCTGTTCAGCCTCTCCCTATAGCTCAAATCCTCCAACCCTGGCAACATCCTTGTAAATCTTTTCTGAACCCGTTCAAGTTTTGTGACATTCTTTTGATAAGAAGCAGACCAGAATTGCATGCAATACTCAAAAAATGGTCTAACCAATGTCCTGTACAGCCACAACATGACCAGGGTTGTTTAGTGCCTGTGTCCCAGAGATGTTCTCTGAAACGTTCTGCAAGTTGGCATCCTCTCTCCCCAGTGTGGAGGAGACCACATTAAGAGCAATGGACACAGTAGATGATGTGTGTGGAGGTGCAGGAAAATCTCTGTTCAATGTGGAAGGATCCCCTGTCCATAACCTCAATTATATGATTCACCAGGTCTCTGGTCACAGCATGATTCAGCTGGAGCAGATCCCATTGAAGCAGCTCCCTCCATCCCCAGTACTGGTGCCAATGTCCCATGCATTCCAATCCGTTTCACCCACACTAATCTTTGAGCCATGTGTTTATCTCTTCAATCTTGTAGACTCTGTGCCAAGTTACTCGTGGCTCAAGTAGTAATCCAGAGATTATTACATTTTGGTTCCCCTTGTAGACGAAACTAGGACCAGAGGTCACTGTCTCAGAATAAAGGGGTGCCCATTTAAGACTGTGATGGGGAGGCATTTCCTTGCTCAGAGAGTTGTGAGTCTTTGGAACTCATTGCTGAAGAGAGCTTTGAGGGCAGGGTCATTGTCTGTATTTAAGGCCAAGGTTCTTGGTTAGTTGGGGAATCGAGGGTTATGGGGAAAGGGCAGAACAGTGAATGTGAGGGATGTTGGATCAACTATGATCCTATTGAATGCTACAACAGGCTTGAGGGGCCGAATGGCCCACTCCTGTTCCTTTTTTTTATGGTCTTATGGTATTAGAAGGGGAACTGGGACCTATGGTTTCAAGAGGAGAATAAATAAGATTGGAAAATGAAATGAAGAAACAATTAAGCAGACTTTACAGCAGGAAATAGCCACAGGAGACTTGCTTCGAAGCACGATGAACAGCTTTTGATTGTTCTCATTGGATTGTTGACACAATAGAAGGTGACGCTTTGCCTTGTCTATGATCTGCTCTCTGCCTCCAAAGCTCGAAGACAAGAGATTCATTCATGTCCATATTGCACATCACTGGCTTCATTGTTAGTGTGCAGTGAATTAGCACACACACAGCATTTCTGTTTGGCGTACTGTAGCATAGCATGTCAGTTTATGGGGCTGCTAAGCTGCAGTTAACCATCTGTCCACGGCACTGCATCTGACAAGCATCTTTAACATTAAATCTAAAAGTTGGGCGTATTCTTGAGTGAAGATATTTCTGGCTCATTTACCAAAATGCCAGTGACTGGTGTCAGGGTTGGCTATCATTGTGTTATCACGAGGTATGGAAGACACGCAAGATTTTACAGCGTAGAAGGAGGCCATTCAGGCCCACAATGGTTCTGCTGTCTCTTTGAAAGAGTGATTGAATTAGTTTCACTCCTCTTTCCCCATATACTTGAAAATTTCCTCTATCCTGTTTTCTTATTGTTTCAGTAGGCCCAGAGTTGCCAATTTTCAATTAGTTCCTGTCTACGAAAGGAATGATGGGCATTTGTGTATTTTTCAAGGAAGCCCTCACATCTCTGGAAACACAAAGGACAAGCTGCCTGCTGTTTATCTGTCAAACATCTACGCTGAAGGGAGACAAGCGGGAACACAATTGTTTTCTGATCACACAATTCTGGTTTGCTCTCTCTTTTTGTAATGGTGCACAAAAAGTAAAGAAGAGGCTGTAGTTACAGAGCACAAAATCGCAGAGTCCCTACAGAACAGGAGAAAGAAGCTATTCTGCCGATCGGGTCTGCATCAACCCTCCGAACAGCATCTCCCCCCCCCGACCCAGACCCCTACCCAATCCCTGTTAACCCCACATTTACCAGAGTGAATCCACCAAGTCTATGAAGTGGAAGTGCCAGGGTTGGACTGGGGTGGATAAGGTCAGAAGTCACATAACACCAGGTTGTAGTCCAACAGGTTTATTTGAAATCACAAGCTTTCAGAGCGCCGCTCCTTCATCAGTGAAGTACCCCAGACGACACTTTTCCTGATGATGAATCAACGCTCCAAAGGATTGTGATTTCAAATAAACCTGTTGAACTCGAACCTGATGTTGTGTGATTTCTGCCCTTGTCCACCCCATTCCAACACCGGCATCTCCACACAATGTGATAGCACCTGCAACTAAATCCAAACTTCAACTGATTTTCAGATCAGAGGGGTGGTCATTAGTACATACATGGGCCCCAGTTACACCTGTCTCTTCATGGGGTACGTGGAACATTCCTTGTTCCAGTCCTATTCCGGCCCTCACCCACAACTCTTTCTCTGATATATCGATGATATCAGCAGTGCTGCTTCCCTCTCTTGTCCAGAATTAGAAAGGTTAATCAATTTGGCTTCCAATTTCCACCCTGCCCTCATTTTCACCCAGTCTATCTCTGACTCCTCCCTTCCCTTCCT
Source organism: Chiloscyllium punctatum (assembly GCF_047496795.1). NCBI lineage: Eukaryota > Metazoa > Chordata > Chondrichthyes > Orectolobiformes > Hemiscylliidae > Chiloscyllium > Chiloscyllium punctatum. Next base: position 11,264,536 of record NC_092747.1, on the reverse strand, counting down.
CAACATCTGTTTCTAACTCTGGGGATAGACTGGCCACTAGTGTCCACTATAAACCCATCGACTCCCACAGCTCCCTGGCCTATACATCCTCGCAGCCTGTTTCCTGTGAAGATTCCATTCTATTCTCCTAATTCCTCCATCTCCGACACATACGCTCCGAAGAAGCCAACTTCGACAAGGGAGCCTCCGAAATGTCCACCTTCTTCCTAAACCGAGGATTCCCCAGCACCATTGTTGACAGGGCCCTCAACCAAGTCTGACCCATCCCCCTCACTTCAGCCCTCACCCCCTATTCCCTCCTGCAACAGCGCTAGGGTTCCCCTTGTCCTTAGTTACCATCCCACCAGCATCCCCATACAAAAGATCTTCAGCCACCATTTCTGCCATCTTCTGTGAGATGCCACCACCAGACACATATTACCCTCACCTCCCTTGTCTGCCTTCCGCAGGGACCATTCCCTCCGGGACACACTGGTCCATTCTTCCTTTACTCCCAACATGCCCCACAGCCCCATGATACCTTTCCCTACAAACGCTGAAGGTGTAACATCTGCCCATTTACCTCCTTCCTCCTCAGTATCCAAGGACCCAAACATACCTTCCAGGTGAAGTGGCACTTTACCTTCACTTCACACATCTACTGCATTTACTGATCACAATGTGGTCTCCTCTACATTGGGGAAATGAAGCATAGGCTGGGTGACCACTTCAAAGAACATCTACGTGCTGCCTGCAAAGATGACCCTGAGCTTCCAGTTGCCTGCCACTTCAACACACTACCCTGTTCCCTGGTCAGCATCACTCTCTCAGGCTTGCAGCAGTGCTCCAGGAAAGTTCAGCACAATCTGGAAGAACAGCACCTCAATTTCCACTTGGGGACCCTGCAGCCCTCCAGACTCAATATCAGGTTCAACAATTTTAGGGCTTGAACTCTCCTATGCCCTAGCCCCCAATCCCACACACCAGGCCTTGTTATCACATAGGCTACCATTACACATTACCAATTGTTAGCCACTAATAGTCTCCATTAACAACTATTCACTCTCCCAGCCAGATCACTCCTTTGCCTATCCAATTGTTCTCTCTCAATGGGCTCAATCCCCACCTATCACTTACTGCTTACCTCTCCCTCCACCCCTTTCTTATGCACACAAATTGACATTTTTCTGAGCTACCATCAGATCTCAGGAAGGGTCACTGGACCCAAAACTTAACTCTGATTTCTCTTGATGTGGAAGTGCTGGTGTTGGACTAGATCCAGCTCCACAGCTACCTGATGAAGGAACAGTGCTCTGAAAGCTAGTACTTCCAAATAAATCTGTTGGACTAGAACCTGGTGTTGTGTGATTTTTAACTGATTTCTCTTCACAGATGCTGCCAGGCCTGCTGAGTTTTTCCAACAAATTCTATTTTTGTTTCTGATTTACAGCATCTACAGTTCTTTGAGTTTTTATAAAGCATTTCCATGAGTTTATTGAACACCACCTGATGAAATTTGTTAAAGTATTAGGATTTAGTGGTTGTCCGCCTGATGAAGGAGCAGCGCTCCGAAAGCTAGTGCTTCCACCTAAACCTATAACACGATGTTGTGTGATTTTTAACTTTGAGAAAGTGAGGACTGCAGATGCTGGAGACCAGAGTTGAAAAATGTGGTGCTGGAAAAACACAGCAGGCCAGGCAGCATCCGAGGAGCAGGAGAATCGATGTTTCGGGCATAAGCCCTTCTTCAGGATTTTTAACTTTGCACATTCCAATCCAACACCGGTATCTCCAAATCATAGGATTTAGTGCATCACAATGACTACTAACATGAATAAGGCATCAAAGAGTCAACTCTCCCACAAGGGAAATGATCTTTCTGATAGGGTAGAGGCAGAAAGGTTGTGTCTCCTTGCTGGAGAATCTTAGGCCAGAAGGCATCATCTCAGAATAAGGGGTTGTCCTCATGAAGAGATGAGGAGGAATTTCTATTTTTAAGAGGGTAATGAATCTGTGGAACTATTTACCACAGAGAATTGGTGTTGCTAGGTCATTACGTATATTCAAGCCTGACATAGATTTTTAGTCAAAAATCGAATCGAGATGTATGGAAGAAATTCAGGAAAGTGGAGTTGAGGATTATCAGATTGGCCATGATCTCATCTCAGTGCAAATCTGATGGGCTGAATGGTCTACTTCTGTTCCTACATCTTATGTGGGAGCTATTGGAACAAGGATAAAAGAGAAAAGGAGAACAAGCAAAAGGTGAAATTGATGGAGAAAAAAAGATTAGCAGAGGATTGAATTTGATTCAATTTGAGCCACTTGGCTGTCCTTTATATTTTATGATTTCAGTGCCTCAGGTCCAAGGCTTAGAATGAGTTCACACCTAGAATTTGTTCAGTCTTGACAGCAACTATCTCTAGATGCCAGCTAGCGTTTTGTAACTTTTCACAGCTGTTAAAGCTCTCAAAGGCTTTTGGTACATCTTTACGGAGTGTATTCTCTTGCCACACAGTATCATCAGACATAACATCAGCAGCTGATTCTCAGAGTATTCCAAGGATATTTCCAAATATTTCAGAGGCCGGTTAAGAGTGGCCCTAGAGTTACATGGATGCCAGACCATTCCCTGAAGGGAATTCCATGCTCTCATGAACCACGTGGTTTTGGATGACTATTGATGAAGTTCCACAGTCACCATTACCAAGATATGGCACGGTGACTCAGTGGTTAGCAATGCAGCCTCATAGCACCAGGGTCCCAGGTTTGATTCCAGCCTCGGGCGACTGTCTGTGTGGAGTTTGCACGTTCTCCCCGTGTCTGCGTGGGTTTCCTCCGGGTGCTCCGGTTTCCTCCCACAGTCCAAAGATGTGCAGGTCAGGTAGATTGGCCATGCTAAATTGTCCACAGTGTGAGGTGCATTAGTTGGAGGGAAATGGGTCTGGGTGGACTTGTTCGGAGGGTCGGTGTGGACTTGTTGGGCCGGAGGGCCTGTTTCTGCACTGTAGGCAATCTAGTCTAAGACCAATATTAGAACTCTGTAACAGTGGGATGACTTAACCCCATGTCTCCAGAGCATTTACCTGGCCTCTGGATTACCCGCCCAGTCACAATTCCACTAAACTGCTTGGAGAGAACTCTCAAACAAAAAATAAAAGAATCGCCCATGCTTGAGATCGAAAATGAAAGCAGAAATTGCTGGAGAAAAACCAGCAGCACCTGTCGAGAGAAAGCAGAGTTAACATTTCAGGTCCAGTGGCACCTCTTCAGAACTAACTGTAGCTCGGAAAAGGTGTTATATCTGCTGAATCCCCATCTTTAACACATTCAACACAAGTGCCTGTGCAATTTCTTTCCCTGCCTTGCACTTTGTAGCTTTATTTCAATTGAACTGTTTGCCATAGAGGGGGCTTGGCTTAGCTCAGTTGGCTGTGTAGTTGGTTTGCAAAGCAATATGATGCCAACAGTGTGGGTTCAATCCCCACACCGGCTGAGGTTACCATGAAGGACACTCCTTCTCAACCTCTCCCCTCACCTGAGGAATAGTGGCCCTCCGGTTAAAGCACCAGCTGTCATCTCTCTCGAATCAGACTGCAGCCCTGTGGTTTGGTAAGGCTATAGTGATTTGATTAATTGTAGTTTGCCAGAGAAAGAGATCAAAGCCAAGCCATCGACTGTTTTCAAGAAGGAGTTAGATTTATTTTTTGAGGTTAAAGGGCTCAAAGAGTATGGGGAGAATGCAGGAACAGGTAAGGGAGTTGTATGATCAGTTTGGATTGTATTAGAAGGGCCGAATAGCTTCCTTCTGCTCATATTTTCTATATTTCCATGTTTCAAATTGTTTGATGTCGCATTTTCACAACCACCCCTAACTCCCCCATGGCAATTCAGCCCATCAAACCTGTTCCATCACTCAATGCGATGATGGCTGGTCATCTCCCTCAATTGCCTTTCCCCATATCCCTTTATGCCATTGGTATTCTGAAATTTGCCATTCTCTAAAATATGCTCAATGACTGAGTTTCCACAACTTGGTGGGGTTGTGAATCATTAGAATTCCAAGGTCTCTTTGTTTGGCAATACTCTTTGCATGATTTTGGAACAGAACAAAGTGTTTAAAGTGACATCATTTCACAAGTTTTAAACTCAGCTTTGAAGACTTCTATCAAGACTGACTTTACATTGCATTGTTCAAGGTGATGTGAATGGCTAACATAACAGCAATAACTTACTTTTAGATAAGATTGTTAACATAGTCTACAAAAACATTCCAATAACTCGGTAGGGGTCTAATCAGGCAACATTTGATAGTGAACCATTTAACGGGATACTAAGAATGATGACTAAGGGCTTGGTCAGACAGGTAGATTTTAATTAGTGTCTTAAAGGGAAAAAGGCAGATGAGGGGAGATAAGAGGTTTTGGGAGGGTATTAGGGAATAGGCAAAGAATAATGGGATTCACATTGGAGGTACATATAAAGTCTTTTTTTAAGTTTGTTCATTGGATGTGGACATTGCTGGCTGGTCCAGCATTGATTGTCCCTCACTATTTAGCCCTTGATCTCAGTAAAGCCAGTTCAGAATCAACCACATTGCTTTGCATTTAGAGTCACATATAGGTCATACCAGATAAGAACAACTGATTTGGGAGCATAGGAACAGGAACAGGAAGAGACCATTCAGCCCCTCAAGTCTGTCCCCCCAGTCAATAAGACCTTGGCAGATCTGAGGCCTAACTCCATATTCCTGTGACGTATTTTAGGTGTTGGAGGTTATTTCCTCGAATCCCAGGAACAGCAATTACTGTTTTATATGCTGTTGTATTGTTTTGGAACTTTGGGAAAAAAAAAGATCAAAACAATGGCACTTTTAAAAGGAGGAAGACAGACAAAAAGCAGCAACCACAGGGTCAGTGAGGTAGAGAGAGAAAAAGAAACCTATACTGCTAACTGACACAGCAGTCAACCTGCACAGTTACTGCCTTTGCTGTTTGAATTCATGTATTTCTGGACATTGGACTGCATCTGGAAAAATTAACAAACAACAAAATTCACAGCTGACCTTGAAGGAACCTGTGTGGGAGAGCTCACAACACTGCAACAGATAGGTGCATAGTTTTGTTAAGTGCACCCTTGCTGTGAGTCTACAGTAGTGAGTAGAGAGGGTTCTTCCTTGATATTTTGTTTTATTGAGATCTGTCTCTTGATTATGTAGTGAGCTGCCAGAGGAAATGTTGGAAGCTATTACAATTACAGCATTTGAAAGGCATCTGGATGGGTCTATGAATAGGAAGGGTTTAGAGGGATATGGACCAAGTGCTGGCAAATGGGACTAGGTTAGGTTAGGATATCTGGTCAGCATGGACGAGTTGGACCGAAGGGTCTGTTTACATGCTGTACATCGCTGTACATCTCTATTACTCTATAAAAGTAGAATTTGCTGGAAAAGCTCAGCAGATCTGGCAGCATCTGAGAAGAGAAATCAGAGTTAACATTTCAGATCCAATGACCCTTCCACAGAACTATATATTTGCCTTTGGCCCATATCCCTTCATGATTTCCCTTTGTTAACCAAAATATTACCTAATTCAGATTTAAAGTTAACAACTGATCCAGCATTCACTGCAGTTTGTGGAAGAGTTCCAAGCCCCTCCCACCCATTGTGTGTAGAAGAGCTTCCTAATATCTCTCCTGAACAGTCTGGTCTGATTCTCAGATGGTGTTGCCCCTAATCCTCGAATTCCCAACCAGTTTCCTTCCTTAAAAGGACAGGACTAAACCTGGTAAGTTTTACGAAAATTGTTATATCGTTGTCATTAGGTCATTTTAAAAAAGCAATTCCAGATTTCTTTTGGAATTTCAGCATTTGCCATGGGACAGTTCGAATCCAAGTCCCCAGAGCATTAGTCTACAGTTATACCATAGGGGAACAGAAGTTCTAAACTAGTGTCGAAGGAATGCAAGCAGTAAATAAAGTGTCCCTGCAGAAAGTTAATTGATTCTCGCAGCATGACTTTGGGAGACTGATCAGAGTTAGGCCCCCAAACACACGAGAAGAACAGTTCGTTGTAGCATTCGCGTGTTTTCTTGACCAGCAATGTGACACAGCTGATAAAGACAGATTGTGTCTGGCTCACCAGATTTTCACCTGGCCTGAGGTCAAACTGGCTCACTATTAATCGGATGTGACAAAACCTCTCAGTGGCTCTTAGGCATGAGATGACGCCAACCATGTGACACATACATGTGACCGACCATCTCCAGCTATTCTTTAAGTAGCTGCGACAAATATTTCCATTTTTCTTGTGGATTGAGTAATTGGAACTCACTTCTCTGGAGAGATTTTAACTTGATTTTAATGGAAATAAAATGCAGATGTCTGCTACAACTGGAAGTCAAAGCACAATGTTTTAAGCCTGGATGGAGAGCATAAACCCTCCTCCATTATGACCTCTAAGTATCCACATTACAGCCCAGAGTTATAAATATTATCTACAATGTACTCGAGATACAGGTTGAGAGATTTTTTGAGCTAAGGGACAGGCAGATGGTGTAGCAAGGTGGAATAGATGTAAAACATCATCCACAATCTTGTTGAATATTGAAACAAACTCGAAGGTCTAACTGCAACTCCTGTTTCTTAAATTCCTGTGTTCGCTAACACCCCTTTATTGCCTACCTTAAGAATTGAAAGGCAACATTATTTAACAGCAAAAGCAATGACAGGTGTCTGTATAGAATTACTGATAAGACACATTTTGTCAATGGTTTTTCCTTGCGCTTTCCATATCACATATAGGGGCAGGGATGTGTTGTTTCAGTTATACAGGGCCTTGGTGAGGCCACACCTAGAAAATTGTGGGCAGTTTTGGTCTCCTTTTCTGAGGAAGGATGCTCTTGCTATCAAGGGAGTGCAGTGAGGGTTTTCCAGGCTGATTCCAGGGATGGCGGGACTGATGTATGAGGAGAGATTGACTGGGTTAGGATTGTTTTCACTGGAGTACAGACGATTGAGGGGGGAATCTCATAGAGTCTTATAAAATTCTAACAAGACTAGACGGGGGGGATGTTCCTGTGTGCAGAACCAATGGTCACAGTCTGCAGCTTTGGGGTAGACCATTTGTGGGCGGCACGGTGGCACAGTGGTTAGCACTGCTGCCTCGCAGCGCCAGAGACCCGGGTTCAATTCCTGCCTCAGGCGACTGACTGTGTGGAGTTTGCACGGTCTCCCCGTGTCTGCGTGGGTTTCCTCTGGGTGCTCCGGTTTCCTCCCACAGTCCAAAGATGTGCAGATCAGGTGAATTGGCCATGCTAAATTGCCCGTAGTGTTAGGTTAGGGGTATGGGTGGGTTGCGCTTCGGCGGGGCGGTGTGGACTTGTTGGGCCGAAGGGCCTGTTTCCACACTGTAAGTAATCTAATCTAATTACGACGAAAATTGTGTGATCTCAGAGTATTCAAGCCACAGGTTGAGAGATTTTTTTGATCTAAGGGACAGGCAGATGGTGTAGCAAGGTGGAATCAAGGTAAAAGATCAGCCACAATCTTGTTAAATATTGGAACAAACTCGAAGTGCTAACTCCAACTCCTGTTTCTTAAATTCCTGTGTTCAATTACATTCCTTCATTGCCCACCTTAAGGATTGAACAGCAACATTATTTCACAGCAAAAGCACCCAAAGAGCAATAAGCCTGTGGAATTCATTACCACAGGAAGTAGTTGATGCCAAAACATTGAATGTATTCAAGAGGCGGCTGAATACAGCACTTGGGGTGAATGTGATCTGAGGTTATGGGGAGAAAGCAGGCTTAGGCTATTGGGTTGGACGGTCAGCCATGTTCGTGATAAATGGTGGAACAGCCTCGAAGGGCGAAGTGGCCTCCTCCTGCCCCTATCTTCGATGTTTCTATGTATTGAGGAACAATATTTTATACTGTATGAGAAAAGAGTGCTGTTTAGTTGATCAGTGAACTCTGATTGTTGGAGGCATGACCATGTGAAATGCACTGGTTAGATGAGACTGACTGTTAATTGTCAAGTTTTGTTTAAATTTCAACCTCACAGGTTGTTTTAGAAAATGTACACGCATTGCACCTCTTTGAGCTTAACAAACTATACAATAGTCATTCTCTGGCTCATTCCTTGGGCAAAGCCTTGAGTAGTCAAAGTCAACCTTTCATATCTCCACAAGTCCAAAGATGTGCAGGTTAGGTGGATTGGCCATGGGGAATGCAGGGTTACACAGATAGGGTCAATTGGGGTGGGATGCTCTTTGGAGGGTCAGTGTTGTCTCCAAGGCCTGCTTCCATACTGTAGGGATTCTCTGACTCTTTGACTCTGATCTTTAAGAGAAATGTGCATGGCTGCTCTCTAATCTTACCAGATTCCTCAAACATTATGAATTATAATGCGATAATACTCAAAATGCAGCAAAACATTAATGCCTATATTAGAATATAGTATAAAAGCTAGGAATAGGCCATTCAGCCCCTCGAGCTGTTCTGCCATTTAACATAGAACATGGAACATTACAGAGCAGTACAGACCCTTCAGTCTTTGATGTTGTGCTGACCTATGGAAACACTCTGAAGCCCTTCTCTCCTGCACTATTCCATTTTCATCCATATGTCTATCCAATGACCATTTAAATGCCCATAAAGTTGGCAAGTCTACTACTGTTGCAGCAGGGAATTCCATACCCGTACTACTCTCTGAGCAAAGAACCTACCTCTGACATCTGTCCTATATCTATCCCCCCTCAATTTAAAGCTATGTCACCTCGTGCTAGCTATCCCCATGTGAGGAAAATCATGGCTGATCTCATCTCAGCCTCAACTCCACTTTCCTGCCTGCTCTCCATAACCTTTCAACAAAAAAATCTATCTCTACCTTAAATTTACTTAATGTCACGGCATCCACCACACTCTGGGGAAGTGAATTCCACAAATTCACAATCATTTGAGAGAAGTAATTTCTACTCAACGCAGTTTTAAATTTGCCACCCCCTCCCCTGAAGCTATGACCTCTCATCCTCTCCATGTCGACAATATCAATCCCTTTTAGTATCTCGTATACTTCAGCTCAATGTTAATGAGATCTTCATTTTGTGTACTGTTGTCAGACTGTATGTGTCGTGAAGTTAGCAGTGTGCTCTGTTTGCCATAGCTCAACAAGAGTCCTGATAATTAAGAGGCTGATATGTTCATGACAATTGATAAAATGTGGTGCTGGAAAAGCACAGCTGGTCAAGCAGCATCAGAAGAGCAGGAGAGTCGATGTTTCAGGCATGACCCATCATAAGGACATGATGACCCTTTATCAGCACGTTCGAACAACAAAATATTCAGACTTTTCAGAAATCCAAGTATCAATACGATGCCAATTCGATGCAATACAATTTTTGATTAATTATGAACTTGTTACCTGTGAATAAAGATGCACTGGAATGCAGGTATCCAAATACACTCACCCACGAGTAGGAACTACACACTGATTGGAGTTTCTTTACTGAATGACCAACTTACCTTTCCTCTTGATTGTAACAACAAGTTTCCTTTAACAACTACCTTCCTTTCAGTAGTGGCTGGGATGTTACCATCTGTACCATCAAAATCTATCCTTGGTTAAAGGGATAGGTCAAGTTCTTTGTTTAAGCAACTGAGCAAAAACCTGCCTTCATTTTCTATGAACTTCCAGAGATTTCACACATTCCTTCTGTCTTTTGTCAATCAAGCTTCTTACATTATCTTCTCTTATCTCATCCCAAGCTGTTTCCTGTAATTCTCCTGAGAAGTCGAATCTCTGATTTGCAAATTAATTCCAGCAGCTTCTTTGTTCATGCCAAGCACTAATTAACTTTACATTCCAGCGAGCACAGCAATGTAAATAGGAGGCTCCTGTGATGCAGTGGAAGGGTCTCTGCCTCTGGGCCAGGAAGCCCAGGTTGAAGTTGCATTTATTCCAGAGTGATGTCAGGACATGTCGATTGAAAATATCTAAAGATTTAAATAGCTTCCAAATTTGCAGGCTGTTTTTTCACAGTGACATTCAAAGACACACTCTCTTGTTTTGCCTCATCAGGGAGAAGGCTGCTTACTGTTTTTAGCAGCTACGCCATTGTCCTTTCAAAATTCTATTGGACTTGCAAAGCATGCTGGTAAAATGATTCAGTTCGGTGAACCCCTTATATGAAACCTGTATTGCCTGGCCACTGTAACACACTACGATGTTCAAAAATAAGTTCCAAAACAATGCAACAGCATATAAAACAGTAATTGCTGCTCCTGGAATTTGAGGAAATAACCGCCAACAGCTGAAATACCTCAAAAAACGAGCAGCTGTTATAGCCAGAAATATTTCCCATCCTCCATCTTGGATTACCCAGAATGCCTAAATTCAGTAAGACATTTGACAAGGTTCTCCATGGGAGACTGGTCAGCAAGGTTAGATCTCATGGAATACAGGAAGAACTAGCCATTTGGGTACAGAACTGGCTCAAAGGTAGAAGACAGAGGGTGGTGGTGGAGGGTTGTTTTTCAGAATGGAGGCCCGTGACCAGTGGAATGTCACAAAGATCGGTGCTGGGTCCTCTACTTTTCATCATTTATATAAATGATTTGGATGTGAGCATAAGAGGTACAGTTAGTAAGTTTGCAGATCATACCAAAATTGGAGATGCAGCAGACAGCGAAGAAGGTTACCTCAGATTACAATGGGATCTTGATCAGTTGGGCCAATGGGCTGAGAAGTGGCAGATGGAGTTTAATTTAGATAAATGTGAGGTGCTGCATTTTGGGAAAGCAAATCTTAGCAGGACTTATACACTTAAAGGTAAGGTCCTAGGGAGTGTTGCTGAACAAAGAGACCTTGGAGTGCAGGTTCATAGCTCCTTGAAAGTGAAGTCGCAGGTAGATAGGATAATGAAGAAGGCATTTGGTATGCTTTCCTTTATTGGTCATAGTATTGAGTACAGGCTTTGGGAGGTCATGTTACTGCTGTACGAGACATTGGTTAGATCACTGTTGGAATATTGTGTGCAATTCTGGTCTCCTTCCTGTCTGAAAGATGTTGTGAAACTTGAAAGGGCTCAGAAAAGATTTACAAGGATGTTGCCAGGGTTGGAGGATTCGAGCTATAGGGAGAGGTTGAATAGGCTAGTGATGCTTTCCCTGGAGTGTTAGAGGCTGAGGGGTTACCTTATCGAGATTTATAAAATCATGAGGGGCATGGATAGGATAAATAGACAAAGTCTTTTCCCTGGGGTGGGGGAGTCCAGAATTAGAGGGCAGAGGTTTAGAGTGAGAAGGGAAAGATATAAAAGAGACCTAAGGGGCAGCTTTTTCACACAGAGGGTGGTACGTGTGGAATGAGCTGCCAGAGGAAGTGGTGGAGGCTGGTACAATTGCAATATTTAAGAGGCATTTGGATGGGTATATGAATAGGAAGGGTTTGGAGGGATATGGGCCGGGTGCTGGCAGGTGGGACTAAATTGGGTTGGGATATCTGGTCGGCATGGACAAGTTGGACAGAAGGGTCTGTTTCCATGGTGTACATCTCTATGACTCTATGACTCTGGGAGGTGGGATGGTGTTGGGGGCGAGGGGCCTGCGTGCGGTTCTGGTCCTGTCCATAACAAATGTCCAAGGCAGCTGGTGGCCATGATGGATCTTGCCGCTGCCTCAAACAAGGGAGAAGATAAAAAGGTCAAAAACATTGATGCTTAAAGAACCAACCAAATGGCCAGCCAAGGTGGATCTTGCAGTGAAATCCCATGATAAGCAAACCTTTCAGCTCTTCACCTTGAGCCTAACTGGGTGCTGTAACGGACAGGAATTGTCGAGTTTTGGCAATATCAGATTTGGAAATGGCCCTCCTAGGCCTGTGCATTGGCAGTACCATGACTGGAGTTTTCGCTGGAGTTTGGATGAATGAGAAGGAATCTCATAGAGACTTTATCAAAATTCTAACAGGACTGGACAAGGAAGATGTTCCCAATGGCGCTGTGTCCAAAACCAGGGATCACAGTCTGAGGACTCGGGGTGGACCATATAGGATGGAGATGAGGAGACATTTCATCACCCAAGGAGTGGTGAGCCTGTGGGATTCATTACCACAGGAAGTAGTTGATGCCATAACATTGAATGTATTCAAGAGGCAGTTAGATATGGCACTTGGGGTGAGTGGGATCAAAGGTTATGGGGAGAAAGCAGAGTTAGGCTATTGAAATGGACGATTAGGTGTGATCATGATGAATTGTGAATCAAGCTCAAAGGGCCAAATGGCCTCTTCCTGCTCCTACCTTCTATGTTTGTATGGAGGTCAGTGAGTTCCTATCTCTCCCACTCTGTACTTTCTATTTAATCCCAAACCAAACTATTCCCACCTGCCTGCTCCTGGCCCATATCCTTCCCAACCTGTCTGATTCATGTATTTATCCATTTGTCTTTTAAACACTGCAATTATCCTCACATCCACTACTTCTTGAGGAACACCATCTATGTAAAAAAGTTGCCCTTCATGTCCTTTTCACATATCACTCCTCTTACCTTAAAAATGTGCCTCCTTGTCTTGAAATCCCCCATCCTAGAGAAAAGACAATTACCTATCTATACCTTTTAATATTTTATAAACTTCTATCAGGTGTCCCCTCAGCCTCCAGTGAAAAACGTCCCAGCCTAGCCAACCTTTCTTTATAACTTAAATCTCCCATATCCGGCAGCATCTTGGTAAATCTCTTCTGGACCCTCTACAGCTTAATAATACCCTTCTGTTAAGAGGGCAACCAGAACTGGACACAGCACTGTAGAATAGGCCTCACCAATGTCCTGTACAACCACAACACAACTTTTAACATATTCAGTCCATCAGGTTGGCTGCCCCGTTCTATGAGATAATGACTGTTCTTGGATTCTCTTACTGATTTACAAACTGCCTCTCAGTCTTGAATGACTCAGATTCAACAGCCCTCTGTGGTAATGAATTCCACAGATTCACTGCCATCGAAGAGAAGAAATTCTTCATTTCCATCTTAACTGGGTGATGCTCTACTCTCTGATTTCACTGAAAGATTTCGGTTAGTTCTCAAGGCTGGAGGCTATGGAGCAAAAGAGGAAACAGGTTCTTGAACTGGATGATCAGCCATGATCATATTGAATGTTAGAGCAGGCGTGAAGGTTGAATGGCTCACTCCACCTCCTATTTTCACTCTGTCTATTTTAACCCCTGGTCTTAGACAGAGGGAAGCATCCCCTCAGCATTGCCCCTGTCAAATCAGTAAGAATTTTATAGATTTCAATAAGATCGCCTCCAATGAGTGCAGACACAGGTTTCTAAACTACTTCTCTGAAGAAAATCCCTCCATCCCAAATGAACCTTCTCTGGACTGTTTTTGACACCACAATGGCTATTCTTTATTGAAGGGAATAAAGCTGCTCACAGTGTTGTAAATTATTTTCTGAAATTCCAATTGTTTTCTGACTAGCTAATCAAAGCCCTTATTTCATTCATTTGCAGATCATTCTGCTATAACACGCATTTCGTCAACACAAATGCACTGTAACACGATTGACGAATTGGGGAGGCTGTGTCTGCAGTGCGAACTTTTAAAACGTGTGCAGGCAGTGACGTGATTACAGCAGCAACACTTTAAACACTGTTTCTAAAGCACAATTTTTCTATAATGCGGGCTTGCACATGAACACAAACATCACATTATAGAAGAACTGACTGTATTTTACTTTCCTGGAATTTCCAAGGACTGCATTTCCAGACCCGTCAAACCACACCTGGCATGCTCTCTGTTGACTTCTCTCTTTTTATAGTCCTTTCCCTTAAAAATACACACTGTAAATCGTAACATTAGATGGCATTGTTGAATATATTTATATTATGTTATGTATAGCTGGGAGGTGGAGACATCATGAGACCTGACAGAACGCTCTGAAGCATCATGTTCAAATCCAACTACAGTAGCGAGTGGAATTTAAGTTAAATTATTTGAATCTGGAGTATAAAGCTAGTCTCAGGAGTAGTGAGCACTTTGGGAAAGAAATCAACTGTCCTAACTTGGTCTGACCTACATGTCACTCTAGACCCACAGCCATGTGGATGACTCTGAAATACCTGAGCAAGCTACACAGTTCAAAGAGAGTGAAAGATGGGCAACATATCTTGATCTGGCCAATGGGTGACATGGTGCTTCAGCGGTCAGCACTGCTGCTTCACAGCGCCAGGGACCTGGGTTCGATTCTACCCTCAGGCAACTGGTTGTGTGGAGTTTGCACATTCTTTCCATGGCTGCGTGGGTTTCCTCTAGGTGCTCTGGTTTCCTCCCACAGTCCAAAGACGTGCAGGTTAGATGGATTGGCCGCACGCTAAATTGCCCACAGTGTCTCGGAATGTGCGGGTTAGGTCCGTTCCCCATGGAAAATGCAGGGATTGGTGAAGGTGATGGGTCTGGGTGGGATGCTCTTCAGAAGGTTGGTGTGAATTTGTTGGGTCAAATGGCCTGTTTCCATACTGCAGGGATTCTGAAAAAAAATGCCCACGTCCCATGAAAGAACAAAGGAAAAATAAATTACAGCACTAAAGCTTGCCATTTGGACTAAGATGTTTTGCTGTTGGTTTATGATTCACAGGAGCCCCTTTCTATCTGTCTCCAGCTCACTCTATCAGCCTATTCTTCAAATTCTCTATCCCTCATGTATTTAACTGGCTTCCACCGAAATAGATTTGTGTAGTAGAAAGTTCCAGATCCCCACCACTTTCAGACTAGAGAGGTTTCATGGTTGAATTCTCTATTTGAATTTAATTAGTGACTATCTCATACCCATGGGAGGCTGCAAGAACATTGCCAGGCTGAGTTGGTTATGCTCTGGGCTGGGTTAATGTCAGTGGCAGCATGACTATTACATCAGGTGAGCATTAGCTGGAATACTCCTCACTTGTCGTATGGATGCAGCTCCAACAACATTCAAGAAGCTTGATACCATCCAGGTCAAAGTAGCCCGCTTGATTGGCACCACATCCACAAGCATCCACTCTCTCCACCACTGACGCTCAGTAGCAGCAGTATATACTATCTACAAGATGCACTGCAGAAATTCACCATAGATCCTCAGACAGCACCTTCCAAACCCATAACCACTACCACCTGGAAGGACAAGGGCAGCAGATACATGGGAACACCGCCCTCAGCAAGTTCCCCTCCAAGCCCCTCACCATCCTGATTTGGAAATACATCGCCGTTCCTTCACTGTCACCGGGTCCAATCCCAGAATTCCCTCTCTAAGGGCATTATGAATCAACTCACAGCACGTGGACTGCAGAGGATCAAGAAGGCAGCTCACCACCACATCAAGGGCAACTAGGGATGGGCAATAAATGCTGGCCCAGCCAGAGATGCCCACATCCCATGAGTAAACTTTCAAAATATACATTTTACAGACATTCTGGGAAGTCTTTGCTGGAGAACTAATCTATTCAAGCCTTTCCATATCACTCAGTTCTGGTATTATCCCAGATAATTGTTTTTATACCATCCCCAGTGCCTCCATATCACTTTTATCATTCAACCCACATTTTCTGATTTCCAGCATCAGCAATATGTTTCTTGGTTCCACGTTAAGGCAAGAACAAATTTCTACCAACTGCTTTCACTGAATAAACTGCACAGCCTTTCAGAATTCCATGAAGGATAACTACACTGAGAGTAAGGAAGGGGGTATTGTCACAAAGCTAGTTCCTTTTGTTTTAAAGCTGTTCCTTGGTCAAGGATACTCTGCCCTTGATTTTTTTTTTCAGAGGGGCAATAAACCGGGCCGGGCTCTGATCAGTCTGGTTTGGTGCAGAGACGAAAAGGATTTTGAGAGGCCTTTTGTTTAAAGGTAAACAGATGAGACTTCAGGCCAAAGTGGTCATGTTTTAGACGTGACCTGTATAATAAAAGGGGAGCGGTCAGCTCTCTAGCTGAGCAGTTTAGTTCAGTCCAGAACTGGTTGGGTGTTGCAACGGTGAGCTGTGCAAAAACAAACTCTCTTCTTCTGCCCTCTAAATCCAAGTAAGCATATGTTCCATTTATATTGTTTTTCAAGAAGGTTTGCTTATTGGGACTGTTGTGTATATTCAGAACAGCATACTTAAGTCTAATTTGGATAGACTGAGTTCTGTAAGGGTTCTTTATTCTGTTCTTTGTGTTTCATTGTTTAATGTTGTGAATACATTTTTGTCTGTTTTAAAATCTAGTAGTCGACCTAGCTAACTTACTCTGGGTAATTTTCACTATACACTTACTGAAACAAATTGCAAGGTTATGGTATGAGCTGCCTGCTTAAGAATGTTTTGAGTGGTCTGGCCTAGTCTATATCTCTCTGCACCTTACTCAGCCTCAGGATATCCCAAAGTGCTTGGAAGCCAAATAAGCTCTCTCGAAATGTTCCAAAACTGAAGAGATAATAAGTCTTACCTCAGTGTTGCCACCCGCAAACATTTAAAAGCAGCGAGGGAAGCCGCAGTCAGAACCCAGACTGGCCCAGTAGTGCTTTTATTTACCTCCAATACTTTGCTACATTCTGTATTACAATGCAGTAAATCAGACACAACTGCATTGAGTTGTACTTTGTTAAACTCTGCATGAGTGCTTTTCATCTCTTGAATCATTGAATTCCCACAGTATGGAAGCAGTCCATTTGGCCCATCAAGTCCACATTGACCTTCCCAACCAGACCCACCCCCTCTACCTATAACCCATTTCCCATGGCTAATCCACCTAACCTGCACATCTCTGGACACTAAGGGTAATTCAGCATGGCCAATCCACTTAACCTACACATCTTGGATTGTGGGAGGAAACCAGAGCACCCTGAGGAAACCCACGCAGACACAAGGTGAACATGCAACTCCCAGGCAGACAGTCACCCAAGGGTGGAATCGAACCCAGGTCCCTGGTGCTGTGAGACAGCAGTGCTAGCCACTGAGCCACCATGCTACCCACATAATTCTATTCCATCATATGTGGCATCTGATGTTTGGCATGCAAGTGGTCCTGGGCTGTAGCTTGACTATATTGCCTAGTTCCACTCTTGCTATACCCTCCATGTCTTTTCAGTGAACCAGAGTTAGCCTCCTAGCTTGATAGTCATGATCGAGTGAGGAATACTCAGGTAATGAGGTTGCAGATTGGGATCAAATATAATTCTGCTGTTGATGACCGGCAGTTTCTCCTGGATGCCCAGAGCCACTAGATCTGTTTGAAATCTATCCCATTTCGCGCAATGGTAGTGCCAAAAACATGATGGAGGATAGCCTCACTGTGAACACAGGACTTCATTGTGTGGTTCAAAGGCAGAAGGCAATGGAAAGGATCATAGTGAGGGAAGGTGAAGTGGGATAATTTAGGTCAAGATATATTTACTAGTCTAAGCCAATTGCCCCATGCAGTATGGGACAAGCATAAAACAGCATGCGAAATGTAAACTGAGATTAACCAAATTGTCATTGTGTAATGGCGTATAGAACTGAGGTAAGTAAATGTAGTTCATAGCGTCATGGAGATCTACAGCACAGTAAAAGGTCATTTGGCCCAACAATTCTGTGCTAATCAAAAATAAGCTTATTTTCCAGCAATTGGCCTATAACATTAGCATCATAAACACACATCTAAATATTTCTTCAATGTGATGAGGATTTCAGACTCTACCATCCTTACAGACAGTGACTTCTGGATATCCACCACCCTCCAGGTGAGAACATTTTCCTCACATCTCCTTCTAAACCTGCTGCCCCTTACTTTAATCTGTGACCCCTGCTCATTGATCTCTCCAACAAGGAGAATTGTCTCATCCTGTGTCCCTATCTATGACCCCACCATTTTATACATCTCAGTCATGTCCCCCTCAGTCTCCTCTGCCCCAAGGAAGTCAACACCAGTTTACGGCTATCATTGGACTTGAACGTTAACTCTGCTTTCTCCCCACAGACGCTGCCAGAGACCTGCTGAGTTTCACCAGCAATTTCTACCTTTGTTTCAGATCAGCAGCATCTGCGGTTATTTGTTTTATATTGGTTGATGCAATCTCTCTTCACAACAAAAACTCTCCAGCCCAGGCAACGTCCTGGTAAATCTCCTCGGCAGCTGAGGTCCAGATCAGTCATGATCTAATTGTGTTGAGAGTAGCCATGATGTGAAGGTGCCGGTTGGATTAGGGTGGACAAAGTTAAAAATCACACAACATCAGGTTATACTCCAACAGGTTTATTTGGAAGCACTAGCTTTCGGAGCACTGCTTCTTCATCAGGACAACTGAGGAGCAGCGCTCCAAAAGCTAGTGCTTCCAAATAAATCTGTTGGACTATAACCTGGTGATGTGTGATTTTTAACATGATCTAATTGAATTGGCAGAGGGTGGATTATCCCCTTCTCTTCCTGTGTCCTGGAAACATGAAAAAAAATCTTGAAGCTGGGCAGCAGCGTGATAAGACCGAACTCCCCCCTCCCATCCCAAATACCTTGTCAGTCAGGTCGGAAAAAACACTGCTCGCTGGGAGAGAGTGTCAGAGACAACCCTCTGTTAGTTTCCTTTCAGGTTAATAACTTCCCAGAGCTGACTAATTTGGCAGCCACGGCTTCTGTTCAATTTCCCAAGCCCACCATTTACTGAGATTCGCAAGCATCTCCTCGGTAGACTGGGCAATAGTTAGGGTTTTTTCTTAACCTGACTGCAATAAAGAAACATGAAACAGCTACAACTGTGTTTTACAAGCTACGACATGCAAAATATTGCATATTGGAGCAACTAGTTGTTACTCTCAAGGGTAATTTAAACCATTGAGAAGCTCAGAGGAACAGAAAATGGTGCATAAAAAGAGTTTGTACTCAGCTTCAGAACTACAGAGAATCTCAGGAAAACTTTCTGGGATGCCTGTGGGCTTTTGTTTTCTTCTTTCATCTCTCTCATTTGCGTGACATTGAATAAAAATGCTCTGTTATTTCTTTATGAAATAAAAGGACATCCTTTTAACAAGTTGATTCTCCACATTTTTTACAGAGTGCTGTCAAGGCTGGTCATTAGCATGTGAAATGCTGAGACAGGCAGACTCTTAATCAGGAAGGGAATCAAGGGTGATGGGGAAAAGGCAGGAAAGTAGAGTTGAAAATCATGACATTGTTGAATGGTGTAGCAGACCTGATGGACTGAATGGTCTACTTCTCTTCCCAAGTCTTATCATCTCCAGGGAAGGAATGGAGACTTCGGGAATTAAAAATCACTGTCACATGCAACTCCAAAAGAATTGTCAGAGGGGCATTAAAGTAAAAATGTGGTTTCCGCTTCAATTGCCTATCGTTACTCTTCTTTGCCCATGTTACAAACGGGAGGTAGTTGAGATGGTTGGCCGTTTAATGTGTAAGAAACAGGCAGGACATTTCTCCATCAGCTAGGCCGCATGGGACAGACATTTTAAACAGCCATTGAGAATGTATGGCAGGAAACCATGTGACAGAGGATGCTTTTGATTAGGGGGCGGCACTGTGGCTCAGTAGTTAGCACTGCAGCCTCACAGTGCCAGGGAGCTGGGTTTGATTCCAGCCTCAGGTGACTGTGTGTGTGGAGTTTGCACGTTCTTCCAGGGTCTGCGTGGGTTTCCTCCAGATGGTCTTTTGTCCTACCACAATCCAATGATGCACAGGTTAGGTGAAGTGGCCGTGCTAAATTGCTCATAGTGTTAGGTGCATTAGTCAGAGGGATATAGGTCTGGGTCGGATACTCTTCAGAGGGTTGGTGTGCACTTGTTGGGCCAAATGGCCTGTTTCCACACTGAAGGGAATCTGATCACCTAATGTAAGTTAGTAACCATTCCGGCACTCATAAAATCAGAATATTCACTCTCTTTGCTTCAATGGAATCCCAAGAGATGGTCCAAAGGTAGGTCAATGCATTAAATAATCCATTGGACATGGGCATCACTGACTGACCAGCATTTATTGCCTATCCCTAGTTGCCCTTGAGAAGGTGGTGGTGAGCTGCCTTCTTGAGCCGCTGTAGTTTACCTGCAGTGGGGTGACCCAAAATGCCCTGAGTGAGGGAATTCCATGATTTTGACCCAGCGGCAGTGAAGGAATGACAATATAGTTCCAAGTCAGGATGATGAGTGGCTTAGAGGGGAACTTGCTGTTGTTAGTGTTCCTTTGTATCTGCTGCCCTGTCCTTCTAGATGGAAGTGGCCATGGGTTTGGAAGGTGGTGTCTAAGTATCTTTTGCGAATTTCTGCAGTGCATCTTGCAGACAATACACACTGATGCTACTGAATATCAACAGTTGAGGGAGTTTGTGGATGTGGTGCCAATCAAGCTGGCTGTTTTATCCTGGATGGTAAAGAACATAAGACCATAAGACAGAGGAGCAGAAGTTAGGCCAGTCAGCCCATCAAGTCTGCTCTGCCTTTCCATCATGGCTGATAGGTTTCTCAACCCCATTCTCCCACTTTCTCCCCGTAACCCTTGATCAATCAAGAACCTACCTCAATGACCTGGCCTCCACAGACATCTGTGGCAGCGAACTCCATAGGTTTGATAAGATTCCACATGGTAGGCTATTGCACAAAATACAGAGTCCTGGGATTGGAGGTGATTTTGCAGTTTGGATCTGAAATTGGCTTGCTGAAAGAAGACAGAGGGTGGTGGTTGATGGGAAATGTTCATCCTGGAGTTCAGTTATCAATGATGTGCCACACGGATCTGTTTTGAGGCTACTACTCTTTGTCATTTTTAGAAGTGATCTGGAGGTGGTCGTAGAAGGATGGGTTAGTAAATTTGCAGATGACACTAAGGTAAGCAGAGTTGTGGATAGTGCTGAAGGATGTTGTAGGTTACAGAGGGACATAGATAAGCTGCAGAGCTGGGCTGTGAAGTGGCAAATGGAGTTTGATGCAGAAAAGTGTGAGGTAGTTCACTTTGAAGACGTAACAGGAATGCAGGGTACTGGGCTAATGGTAAAATTCTTGGCAGTGTAGATGAACAGAGATCTCGGTGTCCAGGTGCATAAATCCCTGAAAGTTGCCACCCAGGTTGATACGTTTGTTAAGAAGGCATATGGTGTGTTGTTTATTGGTAGGTGGATTGAGTTTCGGAGCCACAAGGTCATGCTGTACAAGACACTGGTAAGGCCGCACCTGGAGTATTGCGTGTAGTTCTGGTCACCGCCTTATAGGAAGGATGTAGAAGCTTTGGAGAGATTTCAGAGGAGATATACTGGGATGTTGCCTGGTATGGAGGGAAGGACTTATGAGAAAAGGCTGAGGGAATTGAGGCTGTTTTCGTTGGAAAGAAGGTTGAGAGTTGACTTAATCGAGACGTATAAGATAATTGGAGGGTTAGACAGTGAGAGCCTTTTTCCTTGGATGGTGAAGACTAACACGAGGGGACATAGATTTAAGTTGAGGGGTGATAGATTTAGGCCAGATGTTAGGAGTAGTTTCTTTACTCAGAGAGTAGTAGGGGTGTGAAACAGCCTGCCTGCAAAAGTAGTAGACTCGCCAACGTTAAGGGTATTTAAATGGGCATTGGACATACATGTGGATAATAACGGAACAGTGTAGGTCAGATGGGCATCAGAGTAGTTTCACAGGTCAGCACAACATCGAGGGTCAAAGGGCCTGTACTGAGCTGTAATACTCTATGTTCTATAGATTCACCACTCTCTGGCTGAAGACGTTTCTCCTTATCTCTGTTCTAAAAGGTCTTCCCTTTACTCTAAGGCTGTGCACTCAGGTCCTAGTCTCTCCTACCAATGGAAACATCTTCCCAACATCCACTCTGTCCAGGCCATTCAGTATTCAGTAAGTTTCAATTAGATCCCCCCCCTCATCCTTCTAAACTCTATTGAGTATAAACCCAGAGTCCTCAAACATTCCTCATATGTTAAGCTTTTCATTCCTGGGACCATTCTCGTGAACCTCTTCTGAACATGGTCCAGGACCAGTGCATCCTTTCTGAGTTATGAGGCCCAAGACTGTGCATAATACTCCAAATGTGGTCTGACCAGAGCCTTATAGAGCCCTAGAAGTACATCCCTGCTTTTATATTCAAGTTCTCTCAAAATAAACGTCATCATTGCATTTGCTTTCCTAACTACTGAGTCAACCTGCAATTTTAACCTGAGAGAATCCTGGACTAGAACTCTCAAGTCTCTTTGGACTTCAGACTTCTGAATTTTCTCCCTATTTAGAAAATAGTGCATGCCTCTATTCTTCCAACCAAAGTGCATGACCTCACACTTTCCCACATTGTACTCCATCTGCCACTTCTTTGTCCACTCTCCTAACCTGTCCAAATCCTTCTGCAGCCTCCCTGCCTCCTCAGAGATACCTGTCCCTCTATCTATCTTTGTATCATCTGCAAACTTACCCAGAATGCCCTTAGTTCCTTCATCTAGATCATTAATGTATAAAGTGAAAAGTTGTGTTCCCAACACTGAGCCTTGCGGACACCACTTGTCACCAGCTGCCATCCTGAGAAAGACCTTTGTATCCCCACTCTCTGCTTCCTGCCAGACAGTCAAGCTTCTATCCGTGATAGCACCTTGCCTCTAACACCATGAGCCCCTTATCTCACTTGGCAGCCTCCAGTGTAGCACCTTGTGAAAGGTCTTCTTCAAGGGTTGGATTTGTCCGGGTTTTTATGTGCAGGACATACCTGGGCAATTTCCCACACTGTCGGATAGATGGCAGTATCCAGTGTTTCTTACATTTCTGGATATTACATGGAGTGAATCGAATTAGCTGAAGACTAATATGTGTAATGCTCTGAACCATTGGAGGAGGCCAAGGTGGATCATTCACTCAGCACGTCTGGCTGAATGTTCGACCTATTGCACTGATACATTGGGGTCTTCCATCATATTTGTGGAGATATTTGTGGAGCCTCCTCCTCCAGTGATATATTTCATTCTTGGGCATTCACGACTGGATATGGCAGGACTGCAAAGCTTAGGTATGATCCATTATTTGTGGGATCGTTTACCTCTGTCTATCACTTACTCCCTACATTGTTTGGTGTGTAAGTAGTCCTGTATGGTAGCTTCACCAGGGTGACACCTAATTTTTACGTGCACTCTCCAGGGTTGATCCCCTGGCTTGTTGGTAATGGTTGAATGGGGGATATGTCAGGCCATGAGGTTGCAGATTGTGCTGGAATACAATTCTGCTGTTGTTGATGACCCACAATGCCTCATGGATGCCCAGTCTTGAGTTGCTAGATGTATTTGAATTGTTCACTTGTTATATCATGCTAATGTATCGGAAATTAACACAGATAATGTTCTGAAGAAGAATCATACATCACTCAAAATGTTAATTCTGGTTCTCTCTTCACAAATGCTGTCAAACCTGTTGAGTTTCTCCAGCATTCTCTGAGTTTGTTTCAGATTTCCAGCTTCAACAGTATTTTGCCTTTAATTGATAGGAAATTCAGTGGAATGTGAAATGGATATCGAATCACCATTGCCTTGAGTTTAAATTACCTACATTGGCCGAAAGAAAATATCAAAAGTGCTCAGATGAGAGGAATGGGCACAATACAATGGCTTTGATGTTAACAGTTTCAGCCCTTGTGTCGTAAAGTGTATTATTTACAATAATTGCACAGACAGGAATGTGAAATTACAATTCATTTACAGCACAGAAGCAGACCATTCAGCCCAACTAGTTTGTCCTTCCCGCCATAATACCCGCCATCAGCAGATCTTTTTATTCCTTATTCCCTCATCTATTTATCTGACGACTATTTAAAGTCATCTGTGCTAATGTGGATGTCGAAAGGTTGTAAAAGGGCTATAAATGCAGATCATTCCCCCTAAAGCAATGTGACACCCTGAATACCAAGTCGTTCAGGCTCTTCATAAATTACATTGCTGACCATATGCAAGAGCCGACAACAGAGTGACACAGATTGTCCAACTCACTGCCTTCCGAATAGCAATTAGATCTCAGTTCAGAGAATGAATGGTTGTATCGTTAAGGTTGCATAGGCAATATGTGCAGTGCTAACCAAAGCAGCAAACATGACAAACTCCAAATAAAACTGCTTTCCAAAGAGCTCCGGTCTCTGTGCTAGTTTGCTGTGTTTGGCATGTTTGTTTTGGTAAGTATGGCTATCATTTATCAATGTCACTTGTAATTGTTTAGCACTGTATTGCTTCAGACAGGACGATTACTTCTGGTTGAGTGACCTGACATATTAGAATCTCTATAACAGTATTGGTTATGATAGGCACTCAGACCACTAATGTGCAATGGTATAAAAGCTGGAAATGTACAAATCAAATCTGCATGTTTCTAAGGCTGTGTGAGACAGAAGAGATATTAAGAGATGGCCTGATGTTCACCCTAAGTGGCCAAACAGCAATACAGATAATGGTTCGGACATCATCGATCAGAAACAAATGATAAACATGCTCCAAGCTGGCTTTAGATACAATGCTCTTCCCTTCACAAACAGAGAATGGGCAATTTTGGCATAAACCGTTTTTGTCAGAAGACTGTGAAGTTAAGTGCAATTCAATGGATTTGTCTCCTGTCAGACATTACCCGATTCTTGGGATGGCAGGACTGATGTATGAAGAGAGATTGGATTGGTTAAGACTATGTTTGTCAGAATTTAAAAGAATGAGAAGGTATCATATAATCGGACTTAAAGGGTTTTGTATTGTGGGGTTAGCAGACTTTATTAAAAATAAGGCAGGATCTGGCCAAAATAGACTGGGAACAGCTACAGTCTAGATTAGAGTGGTGCTGGAAAGGCACAGCAGGTCAGGCAGCATCCAAGGAGCAGGAAAATCGACGTTTCGGGCATAAGCCCTTCTTCAGGAAATTAGGAACAACAAGCTCATGTAACTCTGGATGTCTAGAAATATTCAGAACTGGATAAGAAGGGAAACAGAGATGTAAAACAGAGGGAGCAAATCACTGGCAGCCCCAGAGGAATATAAAAAGCACAGGGGTGAACTTAAGAAAGCAATTTGGAGAAGAAAGTGGAGCATTTGAAAAAACACTCATGGATAAGATTAGGTAGAATCCCATAATGCTCTAGAAGTATATTAAGGGGAAGAGAATAACCAAGGCAAGATTAGGGCCTGTTAGGATCCAAGAGGGAGCCAGAGGACATGGGCACGGTGTTAAACAAGCACTTTGCAACTATCTTCATTGGAAGGAAGGAGGATAACGGTGAAGAATTCAGGGAAATGGACTTTGAGGTTCTTAAAAAGGTTGATATAGGGAGTGAGGATGCGTTGACAGCTTTGGTGGGTTTAAAATTGGATAATTCCCAGGTCTGGATGATTTGTATCAGAGGCTGCTGTGGGAGATGAAGGAGGATATTACAGAGAATCTGATCCAAATTTTGTAATAGTCCCTGGCCAGAGGTGAGCTGTCAGAGGACTGGAGGGCAGCTAACATTGTTTCATTTTTCAAGGAGGGTGGTAGTGACAAAGCAGGGAATTAAAGAGCAGAGAGTCTCCTATCAATGGGTAGGGAAACTATTGGAAAAGGTTCTGAAAAAGAGAATTAATCTCCATTTCAAGAAACAAGGTTTGGTCAGGGAGAGTCTGCATTGCTTTGTCAAAAGGAGGTCATGCCTAACAAATTGACTGAATTTTTCAAAGAGGTGAACAAGTACGTTGATGTGGAGTTGATGTAGTTTATATGGATATTCCAGCAAAATCTTTGACAAGGTCCCAGATGGGAGACTGATAAAGAAAGTCAAAGTGCATGAGATCCAGGGTAATTTAGCAAGTTGGATGAAAACTTGGCAGAGTGTTAGGAGACAGAGGATAATGGTAGAAGGCTGTTTGTGTAACTGGAGGCCACAGGTCTCAGTGTTGTGTCCCTTATTGTCTGTGTTATTCATAAGTGATGCAGGTGAGAATGTGGGAGGGTTGAGAAGTTAGTTTGAAGATGAAACCAAGATTTTTTGAGTGTTTGACAGTGAAGAAGAAGGTGCCAGCTTGCAGGAGGGTATAGGTAGATTGGTTAGATAGGCAGATCAGTGGCAGATAGAATTTAACCCTAATAAGTGTACGGTGACACACTTTGGAAGAAGTAACAAGACAATGAATATTCAATAAATGGCAGGACACTAGGAAGCTCAGAGGAATAGAAGGATCTTGGGCTGCTTGTCTAAAGATTCCAGAGCAGGTTAAGAGGGAAGTTAAGAAGGCATATGGAATACTTGCCTTTATCAGTCGTAGCATTGATTATAAAAGCAGGTAGATTATGTTGGTTCTGTACTGATCTTTGATTGGGCTACATCTGGAGTACTGTGTACAGTTCTGGTCTCCTCACTGTAGGAAGGATGTGATTGCGCTGGAGAGGATGCAGAGAAGATTCACCAGGATGTTGTCTGGGATGGAGCAACTTACCAATGGATAAGCTCGGGTTGTTTTCTTTGGAGTGGTGAAAGCTGAGGGGGGGTGGATTGATAGAGAGTATGTATAAGAGTATGAGGAGCATGAGCAGGTGGAGAGAAAATAGCTTTTCCACTTAGTCAAAGGGTCAATAACAAGAGGCATAATTTTAAAGTGAAAGGCAGATTAGAGGAGATTTGAGGAAAAGATTTGTCGCCTAGAGGGTAATGGAGGTCTGGAACGCACTGCCTGGGAGGGTAGTTAAGATGGGTAGCCTCACAACCTTTGAATGAGTAATTGAAATGTCATAACATTCAAAGCTATGAGCCTAGTGTTGGAAAGTGGGACTAGTTTGGATTCAATGTAGCTTTGATAGTGCAGACTTGATAGGCTAAAGGCCCAACTGCAGAGTCTAGAACCAGGTATCACAGTCTAAGGATAGGGGGTAGATCTTTTAGGGTTGAGATGAGGAGAAATTTCTTCACCCAGAGAGTGGAGAGCCTGTGAAATTATCTACCAAAGAATGTGATGTGGGCCAAAACATTGAATGTTTTCAAGAAGGAGTTAGATATAGTTCTTCAGGCTAATGGGACCAAAGGAGTATCAATTCAATGAGATTACGGCAGATCCAATAACTCTCAATGGTACCTCCTTCTCACCATAACGTTTGATTCACTTACTGATTTCAAATCTATCTCTCAGTCTTGATTATACTCAATGACCCAGACTCAACCCCCCCACTGAGCAGTGAAATTCTACATTATCATCTTAACTGGACGATGTCTTATTCTGTGATTTTGAGAAGGAGTTAGATAT
This sequence comes from Chiloscyllium punctatum, assembly GCF_047496795.1. Lineage (NCBI taxonomy): Eukaryota > Metazoa > Chordata > Chondrichthyes > Orectolobiformes > Hemiscylliidae > Chiloscyllium > Chiloscyllium punctatum. The sequence continues at coordinate 11,237,347 of NC_092747.1, read as the reverse complement.
AGTTCCTAGGGCTAAAGTGTTCAAGGTGCATGGAGGAAAAAAGGGAACAGGGAACTGGGTTGGATGATCAGACAATGACGATGTTGAATGGTGGAGCAGACTTGAAGGGCTGAATGGCCTATTCTGACCCCTATATTCTTTGCTTTAACACTACAGAATGGGAGGGAAACAAGTAATGTACCCACGAGTTCCTTGAACCCAGCTTTTACCTTGACTCACAGATGCTTACAGCATCGAAACAGGCCTTTCAGCCCAACTTGTCCATTCTGTCTAGTTTTAACAATTAAATCAGTCCCATTTGTCTGTGTTTGGTCCATATCCCTCCAGATCTATCCCATCCATGAACCTGTCCAAATGTTTCTTAAATGGCAAAATTGTACTCTGCTCCACCACTACCTCAGGCAACCCATTCCAGACACTTGCCACCCTCTGTGTGAAAGAAATTGCCCATCTGGGACAATTTGTATCTCGCCCCCTCTCATCTTAAACCTATGCCCTCCAGTTTTAGATTCCCCTAGCATGGGGAAATGCTGTTGGCTATCTACCTTATCAATGCCTCTCATGATTTTATAGACCTCTGTAAAGTCACCCCTCAGGTTTCTACACACCTGGGAAAGAAGTCCCAGTCTTTCCCCAGTTGAGAGAGAGTGAGCGCTCACACTGAGACATGCCTGATGTTACAGAAAGACTTTAAAACATCAATGCTATAAATGGCATTTTTTAAATGTCAACATTTCTATGCATAATACAACTCAAGTAGAGGCCAACTTCCTTCAATTTCCCTGCAACCCTTCTAACTGCTTCTGGAGATTGTATGGGAGACAGAGATCAGGAAACCAATCAAGTGCTACAGCAATTGCCTCATTTCAGATTGCACTTCAAGCAGCCATCAGCCCTGAGGCACTCAACAACTGGTTCCAGCAACTGAGAAAGATTGTAATGAGACCCTCCAGGCCACTAATGACCATGATGTCTGGGCGAAACGATGTTACCGTTCAGGCTATTATCAATCTGAGGCCTATTCCTGTGCTACACTGCACTGTGATGTGACAGTGCTTTGTCATGCAGAGCACATTGCAGAGTCTGAAGTGAAAGAGCACTGTAGATTTATAAATTTTACAGCCCAGATCACCAATCTCGAGCTATGTGCATCTGCAGACAGCTGCTATGTTTGTGAATACATTTATATGGGTAGGGTGACATTGCAGTAAATGTTTTCGATTGCCTATTGGCTTTGGGTTGAGCAGGTGATTAAAGAGGTCGATTTTTCCTCTCCCTGTGCTTTGACTGCATCAAGCCACCATGTACAGTGGGATACAGATCTTCCATATCTCAGCAGGCAGAAAATAAAGAATGCTGTCTTTGGTTTTCTGCTACTTAATTTCTTCAGTCCATGCCAGGAAAATATGATGCTTCTGACCTTAAAAAAGAGCAATACCTTCAGTAATACACTTCACTAAAGCAGGGACGGTTACTTAGCAGCGAGTGTCACTACCTGGTGTGACAGGCCCGAACACAAGGCCCAAACTTAATTCATAAACACAATTGAATTAATTTTAATTGACCTTGAGACTGCCAATCATTGTAACAACATGCCTACTTCATCATTGGCTCTTAGGGAAGGAAATTTGTCATTTTTATAAATGACTTGGTGGATGGGTTAGTAAGTTTGCAGATGATACTAAAGTCAGTGGAGTAGTGGACAATGTGGAAGAATGTTGTAGGTTGCAGGGGGACTTGAATAAACTGCAGAATTGGGCTGAGAGGTGGCAAATGGAGTTCAATGCAGCTAAATTTGAGGTGATTCACCTTGGGAAGAATAACAAGAAGGCAGAATACTGGGTCAATGGAAAGATTCTTGGTAGTGTGGATGTGCAGAGAGATCTTGGAGTCCATGTATATAAATCACTGAAAGTTGCCACCCAGGTTGATAGTGCTGTTAAGAAGGCATACGGTGCGTTATTGTTATGTCATGCTGCCACTATACAAAACACCAGTGCGGCCGCACTTGGAATATTGTGTCCAGTTCTGGTCACCCCATTACAGGAAGGATTTGGAAACATTAGAAAAGGTGCAGAGGAGATTTCCAGGATGTTGCCTGGTCTGGAGGAAAGGTCTTATGAGGAAAGGCTGAGAGACTTGGGTCTGTTCTCATTGGAAAGAAGAAGGCTAAGAGAGGATTTGATAGAGACATGCAAGACAATTAGAGGATTAGATAGGGTAGACAGTGAAAGTTTTTTTCCTAGGATGATGACGTCAGCTTATACGAGGGGGCATAACTACACATTGAGGGGTGATAGATTTAAGACAGATGTCAGAGGCAGGTTCTTTACTCAGAGAGTGGTAAGGGCGTGGAATGCCCTGCCTGCCAATGTAGTCAACTCAGCCACATGAGGGAGATTTAAACAATCCTTGGATAAGCACATGGATGATGATGGGATAGTGTAGGGGAATGAGCTTAGATTAGTTCATGGGCCGAAGCACCTATTCTGCGCTGTATTGTTCTATATGTTCTATGAAATCTGCCATCCATCCTTGGTCTGGCCTACATGTGACTCCAGTCAATATGGTTAACTCCAAACTGCCCCCTGAAATGCTCCAGGAAGTCACTCTGTTCAAGGGCAGGTAAGAATAGGCAACAAATGCTGACATTGCCAGTGATGCCCACACCCTATGAAACAATGTTATGTGTCCTGAAGGGTCACTGGACCCAAAACATTAACTCTGCTTTCTCTGCATAGTTGCTGCCAGACCTGCTGAGTTTCTCCAGCAATTTCTTTTTTTATTTCAGATCTTTAGCATCCACAGTTCTTTGATTTATTTAAGAGAAAGCCAATTGTGTCATGAAGATCAGATGTGTTCTTGGTTCTATCCTCAGTCTGTGCACAGTTTAAGTCTAGGATGGGACAGAACGTTGCAATTGAACTCAGCAACGCCGGGTTAAGCAGGAGAAAGTCTGTGTCTGTTTTTTTTTTAATTCATGCGATGTAGGCATCACTGGAAAAGACAGCAATTTTGGCCCGTGCTTAACTGCCCAGAGCATTGTGATTGGATTATACCAATTTCAAATCATCATATAAGCTTCTGGGAGAAATGAGAAAATACATGAAGGAACACTAGCATCAAAAAAAAGGGGTAGGACATTTGGGGAAAATCCTGCTGATGCTAAAAATCTGAAACAGAAACCCAGCAGGTCTGGCAGCATCGGTGGAGAGAGAAAAACAGAAAATTAAGGTTTTGGGTCCGGTGGTCCTCTTCTTCAGAACACTTGGAGAATTCCCCTTTGACCCACATTACGCAATCAAACTTAGTTCAGGAGATCATTTTGACCAAGTCTGGACACGTATAGCTATTAACCTGCACAGCTTCTATTAAATGATTCCAATGTCTCAGCAAATAGCAGTCTGGCTCCCTTCTGAAGACACGCAGAGAGTGAGCACCCACTGCACAATTGATTCCAAAGATTCGCGACTCGCTGGGAATGGAAGGAGCATCCAACCTTGCTGTTCAACATCAGCATTGTCTCTCTGAATGGCAAAACAGGCTCAAATAGCCTCCTCCTGTTCCTAGCTTCCTCATATCCAGCCTGTTGCTACTCAAGAATAATTTAAATGCATGAACGCTGATACTCACCCTTCGGTTAACAGGGTACATATAATCTATCACCCCTTATATTGATTTTGAATCCTCTGTCAGGACACCTCTAAGTCTTATAAAGTAAAGTAAATTTTAAGGAGAAAGTGAGGACTGCAGATGCTGGAGATCAGAGCTGAAAATGTGTTGCTGGAAAAGCGCAGCAGGTCAGGCAGCATCCAAGGAGCAGGAGAATCGAAGTTTCGGGCATCAGCCCTTGTTCAGGAAGTAAATTTTAAGCCCAACGGAGTAATAAGGTTTTCTTTTTGAGTCATAGAGTCACACAGCATAGATAAAGCCCTTTAGGCCATCAGGTCTGCAATAATACCACTTTCCAGCACTTGGCCCTTAGCCTTGAATGTACATGAGAATGGATTTTGTATCACTCTGCTGAAACCTCATTCAGGTCAGCATGTGAGTGAAGCACAACTGAATGTGCTCAATCTTACTGCCTCAGAGGTAAGATTGCTAGGCACCAGCTTTTTCTGGAATTTGTACACGATTCAAAACCACGGGGGAGATGCAAGGTTTTTGAATGCAACAAGTGGGGTGGTACAGTAGCTCAGTGGTTAGCGCTGCTGCCTTGCAACGTTATGGACCCGAGTTTGATTCTGCTCTTGGTTGACAGTCTGTGTGGAGTTTACACAGCCTTCCTATGACTGTGCAGGTTTTCTCTTGGTGCTCGGGTTCCTCCTGCAGTCCAAAGATCCGCAGTTTCAGGAGGATTGGCTGTGGGAAATGCAGAGTCAAGATTAGAGTGGTGCTGGAAAAGCACAGCAGGTCAGACCGCATCTGAGGAGCAGGAAAATCAATGTTTCAGGCAAAAGCTCTTCATCAGGAATGAAGTTGGGAGCTTCCAGGGTGGAGAGATAAATGGGAGGAGGGTGGGGCTGGGTAGAAGGTAGCGAAGATTGCAATTGGCGTATGGAGGTGAGGATGAAGGAGGTCTGAGAGGAGGGTGGAGTGGATATGTGGGAAGGAAGATTGGCAGGTAGGACAGCTCATGAGGATGGCGCTGAGCTCCCTCACCATCAATCCCTCACCGCCCAATGCCTGGAGGAAGAACGCCTCATCGTCCACCTCGGAACACTTCAATCCCAGGGCATCAATGTGGACTTCACCAGTTTCCTCATTTCCCCTCCCCCCACCTTACCCCAGTTCCAACCTGCCAGCTCAGCACTGTCCTCATGACCTGTCCTACCTGCCACTCTTCCTTCCCACATACTCACTCTACCCTCCTCTTCGACCTATTACTTTCATCCCAACCTCCATCCACCAATGTACTCTTAGCTACCTTCTCCCCAGCCCCACCCCCCTCCCATTTATCTCTCAACCCCCGAGGCTCCCAGCTTCATTCCTGATGAAGGGCTTTTGCCTGAAACGTCGATTTTCCTGCTCCTTGGATGCTGCCTGACCTGCTGTACTTTTCCAGCACCACTCTAATTTTGACTCTGATCTCCAACATCTGCAGTCCTTACTTTCGCCCTGTGGGAAATGCAGGCTTACAGTGATAGGGTGCGTCTGGGTGAGATGTTCTTCAGAGAATCAATATGGATCCCGATGGGCTGAATGGCCTGCTTCCACACCGTAGGGGTTCTATGATCATGGTGATTGGGAAAACAAATGCCAATAGATTAACTGCAAGGGAGGGAAAGGAGAAAAGAGACTTGAAGTGAAAAAGTAAGCATGCATTGTGCCTGAACCCAGAATGTAAGTCATGGATGTTAGCACAAAGATAGTTGTGTTGCCACATCACACGAAGTTCAAAGAATCTGAACAACAAAAGCAAACATTCAAAATGAATCATTTGCACTTTGAAAAGACATAGGGAAGAACACAGGGATAAAAAAGCCTATCCTGTCTGAAAAAGTAGCGGAAACAGAGTCAACAAGAACATCCTATAGTGACCTGGCAAGGTATCATTTGCAGAGCTGAGGGGTTGGGCAGTGAACAGCACAAGCAAGATTGGCTGAAAGATCTCCTTCATTGGTAGATTCTATGACTCAATCAGGATGATTAGGAATAGGCTGTGTGGAATAGAGGAGGATGAGTCAGATGTCAGCTCTTGTATAATCTGTGCCCTGAGGTTTTCATATTCCATTTTGCCTCTTCCACTAACTGACGAGCAAGCTGTAAATCAAACTTCTCATCACTGGGTTTAACTTCCATTAAACAAACTAATAGAAAGAAAAAACTCTTAGCAGAGTTTTATTAATGGCATTGGCTGATTGACCGAACATTAATCTTGGTGAATCGGGGCATGCCCGAAATTGAAAGGAGCAGAACTAAAGAGATGCTATGGGAAAGCTCTGACTGAGGGCTAGTGGAACCTTAAGAATTAATTTGATATCCACACTCATTAATGGGTCCAATGATGATTCCAAATGGATTTTTATAGTGTTAATCAGCTCCAATTGTAGCTGATTCATATTGGGAAAGTTCATTAGAAGCATAATGACAGACAGAACAGGTTGCTATATTGCATGTAGAGAGGAAGGAGGAATTTTTAATCATAAGCCTCCAATAATGTAATTTTTAATTGATTACAGTTCTTGTTTGCAACTGACTCTGATTCACTGAGTGCTAATTAAACTTTAATTCCAACAACCAGTTTGACATGTTTGACGGCAGCAAGGAACTCCAAAGGCACGAACGGTTAATGACAGATCCTGGTGCATTGCCAATGCCCTCAATCTACTTTCCTTTGGATATTGAAGTTTGAGGAATGATCTTATATGAGGAAATAAAGCATTAGGGTTGATAAAGAGAAATAATCTCCGCTGATGGAGAATTCAGAAAGCAAGAGGACACAATATTTAAAATGAAGGAGGGTTGCTTCAGGAGGAAATGGTAGGTTGAGAGGAGTGTTGCCGAACAGAGTCCTTGGGCTGCAGCTTCATAGTTCCTTGAAAGTGGAGTTGCAAGTGGACAGGATAATGAAGAAGGCATTTGGCTCTCTTGTTTTTATTGGTCAGTGCGTGGAGTCAGGAAGTCATGTTGCGACTGGACACGACATTGTCGGAAGTCACAATACACCAGGTCATAGTCCAACAGGTCTATTTGGAATCACAAGCTTTCAGATTGTTGCTCTTTCGTCCCTCGTCCGTATTTTGTCACACAAACGGATGTCAAAAACTTGGGATTCTTGCCCCGAAAATAGCATGATTGTTGGAGACCAGTTTGGAATCCCAATGAGTCGGTCAATATATATTTGTTGAGTAAGGGTATCAAGGAATATGAAGCTAAACCAAGTAAATATAAATGAAGTATGGACTCATTGTGATTTAATAGTGTGGCCAAGGCATACAAGACCACAGCCCAAGGGCTGGAAAATGGAATGTGAATGGTTAGGTGGTTGTTTTTGACCTGCACAGTCTCAATGGGCGGAATGACTCTAGAGCCTCTTCCTCCACCTGACAATGTGGGACAGGGTGTTCTATGGCATACCTTCCCAAAAGTGGATGAAATTGTCACTCATCCCATCCTTGTCTGTGTGACCATGGTCGCAAAATAACTGCTGCACAAGATCAGTAATTTACCACATCCTGAAAGGTTTGAAATAACAGCAATAGTTCTATCAGGTGATACAAATCTTTCTTTTCCTTTCGACCTAAGGCACTTGTTCCCTGAAATACTCCACACTCTCATTAGGCAGGCACACTCCTTTGTAAGCACTGCTGAGTTGAATGGTGTGCCTGACCTGGAGTTCAATTTAGATAAATGCAAGGTGTTGCATTTTGGTGGGCCAAACCAAGGCAGAACTTACATAGTCAATGGTAGGGCCCTGGGGAGCGTTATAGAGCAAAGAGATCTAGGGATACAGGTTCATAGCTCCTGGAAAGTGGAGTCACAGGTAGACTGGGCAGTGAAGAAGGCTTTCAGCACAGTAGCCTTCATCAGTCAGAGCACTGAGTGTTGGAGTTGGGACATCTTGTGGCAGCTGTACATGACATTAGTGAGGCCACATTTGGAATACTGCATGCTGTTCTGGTCACCCTACAATAGAAAGGATATTATTCAACTAGAAAGAGTGCAGAAAAGATTTACTAGGATGCTACCTGGACTGGAAGGTTTGATTTATAAGGAGAGGCTGGATAGGCTGGGACTTCTTCCCTGTCCCACATTGACGTGGGAGACCGAGGGGTAACCTTATGGAGATCTATCAAATAATGAAAGGCATAGATAAAATAGAGAGCTAACAGCTTTTCTCCATGGTAAAGAAGTCTAAAACTAGAAGTAATAGGTGATAGTTTAAGTAATAGTTTAAGGTGAGAAGGGCGACTAACAAAAGGGTCCAGAGGGGCAATTGTTTCTAACAGAGAATGGTGCGTGTCTGGAACAGGCTGCCAGATGTAGTGGTGGAAGTGAGTACAGTTTTGTCATTTAAAGAACATTAGGACATCTACATGAATAGGACAGATGTGGAGGGATATGAACCAAATACAGGCGAATGGGACGAGATTAATTATGAAAACTGGGCAGCGTGGATACATTGAGCCAAAGGGCCTGTTTCCATATTGCAATTCTTTATGATTCTATGTCTCAGGAGAGAGATATTGCAATAAAGGAAGCCAGGAAAATATTCGGATGCAAGGATTCTCCTACATGATTCCCAGAAAAGGTCCTTCTGCATCAGTTCCCTTTGTATTTCTTCTGCATTGATTGGGAAAACATGCCAACTAAGGATTCACTGAAAGAATTCACTGAAAGAGGCTGAGGGGTGACCTTATAGAGGTCTATAAAATCATGAGAGGCATGGATAGGATAAATAGACAAGGCCTTTTCCTTGGGGTGGGGGAGTCCAGTACTAGAGGGCATAGGTTTAGGGTGAGAGGGGAAAGATATAAAAGAGACCTGAGGGGCATTCTTTTCATGCAGAGGGTGGTACGTGTATGGAATGAGCTGCCAGAGGAAGTGGTGGAGGCTGGTACAATTACAGCATTTAAAAGGCATTTGGATGGGTATATGAATAGGAAGGATTTGGAGGGATATGGGCCTGGTACTGGCAGGTGGGACTAGATTGGGTTGGGATGTATAGTCAGCATGGACGAGTTGGACCGAAGAGTCTGTTTCCATGCTGTACATCTCTATGACTCTATGAATTGCTGGGGTAGGGGGGAGTGTGGCATTTGCAAAGTATAAACACGAGATATAGGATATTCTCAAAGTTAACATTGCCATCACCTTAGAGGTGGAACATTTCATTGTGGCATTGTGAGAAGGGGTGCCTTGTGAAAATTCACTGATTTATGTAAAATGAATCACTGAGTAATGTTGACCAACTATTTGCTGTGGGGGGGGCATCTGAATTTAGTTTGAATACATCAGTTTCTGGTGTATTTTACCTGCAAAATTTGAAAGAATTCTAGTTAAAATAAAGGCTTGTGGTTTTCATGACTTTGAGATGTTGTGAAGCACTTTCCAGCCAATTAAATTTATTTTTAAGTGCAGTCACTATCATCATGCAGGAAATAGGCACTCAATTAATACAGACTAACACTTAGATGCTTTGTGGTACAGATCCTGATTATCACAGAGAAAGAGACACGCTGTCAGATTTTCATCCGGACACCACTGCAAGAATACCAAATTCTAATGGCAGCATCAATTTATTCTGCATGAGAAAAGGGTCTTAATTGCTTGGTAAGTCAACTCTTATTGGTCATGTTGTCTCTGTGGAGAATGCATGAGGGAGCCATTGCCTATGGGAACAAGGATTGATTGAGTGCCCACACGATTGGCACCACATCCATTAATATCCACTTTCTCCAACACCAATGCTCAGTAGCAGCAGTGTGTACTATCTATAAGATGTACTGCAGAGCAAAGAACAGTACAGGACAGGAAAAGGCACTTCGGCCCTCCAAGACTGCACTAACACCTTTTGCCCTTTCATACTGAGAAATTCATCTAAGATCCTGAGACAGTGTCTTCCAAACCCGTGATCATTCCCATCTAGAAGAACAAGAGTGAATCAAAAATGAACAAAGAAAGAAATCATGTGAGACAATTAGCTCCTTGAATTATACACCATGGTAAATTAGCGCTGTTTTCAGTATAGTATAAATGTTGCTCCCTTTGAAATTTGAAATTCCTGCATCTGTCCTGATGTATTTTATCTGAAAATTTTGGAAGAGTTCAACTTAAAATAAAGGCTTGTGCTTTTCATGAACTTGGGGTGTCTTGAAGCATTTTATAACCAATTAGATTTTGTTTGAACTATCACAGTGCAGGAGATGGGCAGTCATTAGATGCTGAACAAAATTTCATGAGTGGCATTTAGTCGCTTGGTGAAAAAAAATGGTGTTAATGGAGCTTTTTTCAGGACACAATTGCAAGAATGCCAAATTCAAATGGAAGCATCAATTTACTCTGCATGAGAAAAGGGTCTTGATTGCTTGGCATGTCAACTCTGATGGGTGAAGTTACTGCTGAAAATGTGTTGCTGGAAAAGCGCAGCAGGTCAGGCAGCATCCAAGGAACAGGAGAATCAATGTTTCGGGCATAAGCCCTTCTTCAGGAATGAGGAAAGTGTGTCCAGCAGGCTAAGATAAAAGGTAGGGAGGACAGACTTGGGGGAGGGGCGTTGGAAATGCGATAGGTGGAAGGAGGTCAAGGTGAGGGTGATAGGCTGGAGTGGGGTGGGGGCGGAGAGGTCAGGAAGAAGATTGCAGGATAGGAAGGCAGTGCTGAGTTTGAGGGATTTGATTTGGGGGGAGGAGAAATGAGGAAACTGGAGAAATCTGAGTTCATCCCTTATGGTTGGAGGGTTCCGAGGCGGAAGATGAGGCACTCTTCCTCCAACCGTCGTGTTGCTATGGTCTGGCGATGGAGGAGTCCAAGGACCTGCATGTCCTTGGTGGAGTGGAAGGGGGAGTTGAAGTGTTGAGCCACGGGGTGGTTGGGTTGGTTGGTCCGGGTGTCCCAGAGGTGTTCTCTGAAACATTCCGCAAATCGGCGGCCTGCCTCCCCAATATAGAGGAGGCCACATCGGGTGCAGCGGATGCAATAGATGATGTGTGTGGAGGTGCAGGTGAATTTGTGGGGGATATGGAAGTATCCCTTGGGGCCTTGGAGGGAAGTAAGGGAGGAGGTGTGGGCGCAAGTTTTGCATTTCTTGCGGTTGCAGGGGAAGGTGCCGGGAGTGGAGGTTGGATATGGTGGGGGGTGTGGACCTGACGAGGGAGTCACGGAGGGAGTGGTCTTTTCGGAACGCTGATAGGGGAGGGAAGGGAAATATATCCCTGGTGGTGGGGTCCGTTTGGAGGTGGTGGAAATGACGGCGGATCATACGCTGTACATGGTGTTTGGTGGGGTGGTAGGTGAGGACCAGTGGGGTTCTGTCCTGGTGGCGGTTGGAGGGGCGGGGCTCAAGGGCAGAGGAGCGGGAAGTGGAAGAGATACGGTGGAGGGCATCGTCGACCACGTCTGGGGGGATATTGCGGTCCTTGAAGAAGGAAACCATCTGGGTGGTACGGTTTTGGAACTGGTCCTCCTGGGAAGGAATTGAGAATATGGGATGGCATTTTTACAGGGGGCAGGGTGGGAGGAGGTGTGGTCTAGGTAGCTGTGGGAGTCAGTCGGTTTATAGTAAATGTCCATGTTGATTCGGTCACCCAAGATGGAAATGGAAAGGGAGGGGAGAGAGGAGTCTGAGACAGTCCAGGTAAATTTGAGGTCGGGGTGGAAGGTGTTGGTAAAGTGGATGAACTGTTCAACCTCCTCATGGGAGCACGAGGCAGCGCCGATACAGTCATCGATGTAGCGGAGGAAAAGTTGGGGGGTGGTGCCAGTGTAGCTGCGGAAGATGGACTGTTCCGTATATCCTACGAAGAGGCAGGCATAGCTGGGGCCCATGTGGGTGCCCATGGCTACTCCTTTGGTTTGGAGGAAGTGGGAGGATTGGAAAGAGAAGTTGTTCAGGGTGAGGACCAGTTCAGTCAGTCGAAGGCGGGTGTCAGTGGAAGGGTACTGGTTGGGTCGGCGGGAAAGGAAGAAGCAGAGGGCTTTGAGTCCTTCGTGATGGGGGATGGAGGTGTACAGGGACTGGATGTCCATGGTGAAGATAAGGCATTGGGAACCGGGGAAGCGAAAATCATGGAGGAGGTGGAGGGCGTGGGTGGTGTCCCGAACGTAGGTGGGGAGTTCTTGGACTAAGGGGGACAGGACCGTGTTGAGGTATGCAGAGATGAGTTCGGTGGGGCAGGAGCAGGCTGAGACAATGGGTCGGCCGGGGCAGTCAGGTTTGTGGATTTTGGGCAGGAGGTAGAAACGGGCGGTGCGGGGTTGTGGGACTATGAGGTTGGAGGCGGCGGATGAGAGATCCCCTGAGGTGATGAGGTTATGGATGGTCTGGGAGATGATGGTTTAGTGGTGAGAGGTGGGGTCATGGTCCCTCATTCCTGAAGAAGGGCTTATGCCCGAAACGTCGATTCTCCTGCTCCTTGGATGCTGCCTGACCTGCTGCGCTTTTCCAGCAACACATTTTCAGCTCTGATCTCCAGCATCTGCAGTCCTCACTTTCTCCTGGGTTAAGTTACTGCCAATTTAACAGCAGACTCCTCGTTTCAGCAATAAACAACAGCGAGATGAATGAGCAGTTCATCTGGTTGAGAGGTAAATATTGGCCATGAAACTACAGAACCTCAGCCCTGATCTTTGAATGGCGCCCTGAGCTCTTTTATGGAGAAGATAAGTCAGGTCTCAGATTATCACTTCACCTTAAAGACTCCTGTGACAGTGTGGCACTCCACTAAAGAGACAACCTGTGAGTTTGGGGTCTAGTGATTGGAGTTGAACTTGGAGCCACCAACTTGTGATGACTCAGAGGCAAGTTATCTACTGAGCCGTAGCTGCCAACTTATTTTGGCAGTCCTGGTGACAGTGGGGCATAGAGCGGCAATCAGGAGATGCACACTGTGGTACCATAACTCCTTGGTGAATGCACAGAAAATTAGTTGCATCCTAGCTAATTACTAAGACAGTGCAATATCCAGGACATTATCACCAGAGTGAGTTATTATATCAGAGTAAGATAGTGTTCAAGAAAATAAAGCAACAAGTCTGATCAGGAATGCAGACATGAGCTGGGTATTAAACCTTCCCGCACATTGGATAACAGGATTAAAAATGGGATAAACAAGAACAAGGAGCATTTACCTCAAGATGCTCTGACTCGCTGTAACAAAATCCATTAAAGAGAGACAGCTGTATCAAAAATGAAGATTTCTAAAAGCAGGCTAGAATAAGAGGGAGAAGGTTTCGAGCTGGCAGAATATAGCCAGCCTTTTAAATAGCCCCAGGGTGAAACCATTCCTTTCATTGCATTCATCACTTCCTATTTAGTTACCCTGATCTTTGTTCCTCTCAATACACAGAGCACTCCATGCTTACTCACTCGAACTTCCTATGTTACCATGGCATTTTCTTTCCCTTGCACACAAACAAGTTACATCACTGGACATTCATGAAGGATTCTGTTCACTCAGGAGGTGGAGTGCTCTGAATGAGATTTCGGGTTTGATTAAAGTAGTGTCGGGTGGGGGTGGTGTGGGGGGATGGGGGGTTTTGCGGGGGGAAGGTGGAGGGGGAGGAGTAAAAAAGGGCAAGAGATTTGGATTATCTTCTGCTGCAAAATGTGGGTCACGAAGCCAAAAAGGAAGATTTGAATTGAGACAGCACTTTTTATGATCTCGAGAATTCACAGCCAATCTTCTTATGTAGTGTAGCCGTCGTTGTAACATGGGAAAAGCTGCAGCCAATTTGTTGCACAGCAAGCTCCCATGAGCAGCAAATGATAATGACCTGTAGACATGGTGGTTAAGAAGGTGTTTAGAGGTAATCCTGCTGAAGTTACATGGGGGTCTGTTCAGTTATCTGACCCTCCTGGTGCCTCAAATCCATGTAAATATAGTCTGGTTCAAGTAAGAAATGTCTTTGGTTTGTTTGGACAGACCCAAACTTCAAGGCTATTTGTTTCCTTGCACATATTACTGTACACAACTAAACTTTGTTTGTGACTATGTATATACCTTAACATTTTTTTATGAATAAAGTGTATTTTTGAAATAAATTTTAAAATGTAGGCAAACGTAAGAAGGGGCATTTGCCGTCATTGAACTCAGACCTTTGAGTATTGGAGTTGGGATGTTGAGGTTTTACAGGACGTAGGTGAGACCTCTTCTGGAGTACTCTGTCCAGTTCTTGTCACCCTGTTAAAGGAAGGCTTTTATGAAACTTGAGAGGGCTCAGAAAAGACTTACCTGGATGTTGCTGTGAATGAAGGATTTGAGTTAAAGAGAGTCTGGAGAGGCTGAGAGGAGTTGTACTGGAATGTAGGAGGTGGAGGGGTGACCATTGAGGTTTATAAAATCATGAGGAGTATAGATAAGGTGAATGGCAGGTGTCTTTGCCCTAGGGTGGGGGAGTTCAAGACTTGGAGGAATCTTTTTAAGGTGAGAGGAGGAAGGTTTAAAATGACATGAAAGGCAATTTTTTTACACAGTGTGGTTCTTGTGTGAAATGAACATCCAGAGGAAGTGGTGAATGTGGGTACAGTTATAATGTTTAAAAGACATTTGGATAAGTACACGAATAAGAAATGTTTGGAGGGATATGGGCCAAGAGCTGACATGTGAGACTAGATTAGTTTGGGATTCCGGTCAGCATGGACTGGTTGGACCAAAGGGTCTGTTTCCGTGCTGTATGACTCTATGACTCCGTAACTGGATAATCTGTTTATGAGGGTTGATTACAGGGAGAGTATAAACATAATCATGGCCTGTGGTGGTGACATCACTGGGCTAGTAATCGAGAACCTCTGGTTGAATGCACTGAGGATGTTGGCTAAAATTCCACTAAAGCAGATGGTGAAAACCGAACTCAACAAAATCGTACTAGAATTCACAAGGGAGCTTAATAGAAACCCTATAGCCAATGCCAAATATCACAAAAACCCATCTGGTTCACAAATGCCCTCAAGAGAAGGAATTCTGCCACCCTTACATATGATTTCAAGTATGGGAGATTTTAGTTGGAATTTTATTTATTTGATGTCACATGCACTTGTTGGATATATTTGTTACAAATCGAGTGAAAAGTGTTGTATAATGTCAACACCATCCAGCATCACCTTAAGAACACAGATGATAAACCAAGACATAGAATATACAGGTAGAAAATCAAGGAATTAAAGTTAAAAGTTCAACCTTATAGTCAACTTTAAGATACCAGGTTAGGCAGGAGAACTCTTTGAAACAAAGGAGATTGAGGGGAAACTTAAAGAAGATTAAATCAGACAGAGAAACAGAATCCATTCCCATTAGCTGATGGTACAAGGACTCAAGGACACAGAGGTTTTGGACAAGGAATGTGAGGGGAAATGTGAGTGGCAACTTCTTTCAGGTCAGAATATTGTGTGCAATTCTGGTCTCCCTGTTGTAGAAAGAATGCTGTGAAACTTGAAAGGGTTCAGAAAAGATTGACAAGGATGTTGCCAGGATTGGAGGGTTTGAGTTATAGGGAGAAGCTGAATAGGCTGGAGCTGTTTTCTCTGGAGCGTCGGAGGCTAAGGGGTGACCTCACAGAATTTTTATAAAATCATTCAGCCATTCAGCCCCTCAAGCCTGTTCCACCAAGCAGTGAGGTTAAGGCTGATCTGTGACCTAACTCCATATAGTTGCCTTTAGTCCATATCCCTTAATACATTTGCTTAACAAAAAATCTCACATTTAAAATTAACAACTGATGGTGCAATGTGTGAAAGAGAGTTACAAACCCCTACCACCCTTTGTGCGTAGAAGTGCTTCCTAGCATAGTTCTTTGAAATTTGTGTCACATGTAGACAGGCTGGTTACAAAGGCATTTAGCATGCTTGCCTTTATTGCTCAGACCTCTGAGTACTGATGGTGGAACATCATGTTGAGGTTGTATAGGACATTTGTGAGGCTTCTTCTGGAAAACTGGTTGCCCTGTTATAGAAAGGATATTATTAAACTGGAGAGGGTTCTGAAAAGATTTACCAGGATGTTGCTGGGAATCGAGGATTTGAGATACAAAAACAGATTGGAAAGGCTGGGACTTCTTTCACTGGAGTGTAGCAGGTTGAGAGGTGACCTTATTGAGTTTTACAAAATCATGAGCAGCATAGATTAAGTGGATGACAAGGGTCTTTCCTTCGGGTGGGTGAGTTCAAAACTAGGAGGCATATTTTTAAGGTGAGAGGAGAAAGATTTAAAAACGACATGGGGGCAACTTTTTCACACAGAAATAGTTCGTCTGTGGAATGAACTGCCGCAGGAAGTTACAATGCTTCAGGGACATTTGGACAGGTGCATGAACAAGAAAGGGCAGGTGGGATTAGTTTAATTTGGGATTATGGTTGGTGTGGACTGGATGGACCAAGGGGTCTGTTTCCATATTGTATGGCTCTACCACTCAATAATTCTATTTCTCCTGAATGGTGCGACTCTCATTTCTAGACTGTGGCCCTGGTTCTGAATCTCCAACCAGTGGAAATAGTTTAACTTTATCCACCCTGTCTCTTCCTGATAATATCTCAAAGAAGTCAATCAGATCAGATTACCTTCCAAATTCTGGAGAATATTCAAGTAATTGGATGGGAATTAATCTCACAGAACAGAGAGGGGAATGGGACTAAGTGGATTACTGAAGAGATAGCAGCCATGAATCTGATGAGCTAACTGGCTCCCTTCCCACCTGTCCACTCCACCCAACTCTCTCACCTATCACCTCCATCCTCACCCCCATTCACGCATTGTACTCTTTGCTACCTTCCCCCACCCTCCTCTCTGACCTATCACCTCCATCCCCACCCCCATTCACCTATTGTACTCTTTGCTACCTTCTTCCCAGCCCGACCCCCCCCACCCTTCCATTTATCTCTCCACCCTGGAGGCATCCTGCCTCTATTCCTGACAAAGGGTTATTGCCTGAAACGTCAATTTTCCTGCTTCTTGGCTGCTGCCTGACCTGCTGTGCTTTTCCAGCACCACTCTGATCTAAACTCTGGTTTCCAGCATCTGCCGTCCTCACTTTTGCCTGGCTTCCTTCCATGCTGCAATGAGGGCCACGACACTTTTGTGAGTTGGCCTCAGTGCCTGCTGCCCTTATGTTTACGTGGAGAGGTATGCTACTGCGTGGAGAGACAGAAATAAAATACTGCAGGTGCTGGGAATTGGGAATTAATACAGTAAATGCAGAAAACACTCAGCACCTCTTTCTGTGGAAAGAGAAGACAAGTTTCTGATTCAAGATCATAGACCTATCAAGTATTTTCTCTATTTTTTATTGAGTCAAATGTTCATATAAGGGTGATAGGCAAAACCGAGAGCTGGAAAAAAGCCACGCAAGGAGTTTGAAAAGCTTTGATACTTGTAAAAGGAAGATAGGTGTGAGGAAGCGAAGGTGTTACACAGTTTTAAAATGCTGTCAGATACTGAGCCCAAACAGGAGACAATAGATGATTAGGTTACTTACAGCGTGGAAACAGTCCCTTTGGCCCAACAAGTCCACACCGATCCTCCAGAGAGCAACCCACCAAGACTCATTCCCCTACATTTTACCCCTTCACCTAACACTATGGGCAATTTAGCATGGCGAATTCACCTAACCTGCCACATCTTTAGACAGTGGGAGGAAACCGGAGCACCTGGAGGGGACCCACGCAAACAATGTGCAAACTCCACACAGACAGTCGCCCGAAGCAGGAATTGAACCCGGGTCTCTGGCGCTGTGAGGCAACAGTGCTAACCACTATGCCACTGTGACACCCATTATTTCAACAGACAACAAGAATAAAGAACAGAAACAAAGGGCAGTTTCAGAAACAAAGAGCCCACATACTGTGGAGAATGGGCAGAAAGTACTATTTATAGAACCCCTCCCATGCCCTCAGATCAGCCAAAAGCTCTTCACAGACAATGTGGGGGCCATTTAGAGAGCAGACACCTATTGTAGCATTGGGAAATGCTGCAGCCAATTTGCACACAGCAAGCTCCATAAAAAAGCAATGAAATAAATGGCCAGATGATCTGTTTTTAATGATGTTGATTTTGTTCACAGCTAGTAAGCTACACAATTACTTTAAATAAAAACTTTATTGCTATTGATTATTACAATAAGTGTGGGTGTTGAAGCTGTTATCTCTGACACTCAGGCCCAGATGAGCAGAAGATTGCCTCCTTATTGGCTGAAGCCAATGAGATTATAAGCCCCATTATAAATTCCATTCCCTCGCTACTCAGACCATACTACTCCCCTGCAACTGAGGCAGTCTCTTCATAAAGTTAGTGGCCCAGATTGGATGGCAAACTGAGTGATGACCCCTTAATCACTCACAACACTCATTGCCACCTTCTCTTTTGAATTTGTTTCCAATGTAGATGCACTGAGTGGCTTTAAGCCAGCCATTTCAGACAGAGATTGGAATGGAGGGTTTGAGTTATAAAGAAAGGCTGCGTAGGCTGGGACTTTTCTCACTGGGGCACAGGAGGCTGAGGGGTGACCTTGTAGAGGTTTATAAAATCGTGAGGGGGCACGGATAAGCTGACTAGCAAGGGTCTTTTCCCCAGGGTGTGAAATTTCAAAACTACTGTTAAGGTGAGAGAAGAAAGATTTGAAAAAGACATGAAGGGGCAATTTTTTTTTTACGCAGAGTGGTTCATGTGTGGAATGAACTTTGAGAGGAAGTGGTGGATGTGGGTACAGTCACAATGTTTAGATGACCTTTGGATAAATACATGAACAAGAAATGTTTGGAGGGATGTGGGCCAGGGCTAGTTTTGTTTGGGATATCTGGTCAGCATGGACTGGCTGGACCAAAGGGTCTGTTTCTGTGCTGTCTGACTCTCTGACTACATTGCTGATGTCATGCGTCATCCATGACCAGGTAAAAACAGCAGATTTCTTTCCCTAACGGGACTCAGTTGAACCAGATGGATTTTCAATTGGTTGCTAAAAACAATGACTGCAGATGCTGAAAACCAAATACTGGATTAGTGATGCTGGAAGAGCACAGCAGTTCAGGCAGCATCCAACGAGCAGCGAAATCAACGTTTCGGGCAAAAGCCCTTCATCAGGAATAAAGCTTATGAATTCTCCTGAGGATGTAGTACAGAGTGGGTCCTTTGCAATTCTGAGAGAGTGTGGCCCTCAGCTGAGGCAGGGCTGACTGGAGAGAGGTTAGGTGACGGCGCATTGCTGCAAGCGTGGAGCGGAGGATCTTGAAGGAGAACTGTTGCTGGTGTTTTTGAATCTGTAGTCTGTACTGTTTGTCCTGTTCGGGTCCGAACTCTGCTGGTTTAAAGGTGGTCTGGAGTCCGTGTGGGATGAGTTGGTAACGGAGGCATGCACTGAGGAAGCAAATGTGGCTGTGGTACCAAGTTTGTTTCACAACATGGTTGAAGAGCTTCAGAGCAGAGGAAATGACCTGGGAGTTGCAGTGGGAGAGAGACTCCCTGAGGTTCTTGTAGAGAGAGGAGGAAAACTTCTTCAAGGCAGGCGTCCTTGCAAGAGGATTCACAGTAGGGTTAAAATCAACAAGGTAAAAACAATGACTGCAGATGCTGAAAACCAAATACTGGATTAGTGGTGCTGGAAGAGCACAGCAGTTCAGGCAGCATCCAACGAGCAGCGAAATCAACGTTTCGGGCAAAAGCCCTTCAGGCCCTTCAGGCTTTTGCCCGAAACGTTGATTTCGTTGCTCGTTGGATGCTGCCTGAACTGCTGTGCTCTTCCAGCACCACTAATCCAGTATTTCAATTGGTTGCTGTTAAACCTGTTTATGTTAATTCTGGATAATCTTATTAACAGGTGTGATTTTAACCCATGTTCTCAGAACACTGTAGGAGGCCGTTACTGCAGATGCTGGATTCTGGACTGATGGCAAAAAAGTACTGGAGATCATAGCTGGTCAGGCAGCATCCGAAGAGCAGGAGAGTCAATGTCTCATCATCCTGATGAAGGGCTTATGCCCAAAATATTGACTCTCCTGCTCTTCAGATGCTCCCTGACCTGCTGTGCTTTTCTAGCATCACACTCTCGATTCTGATCTCCAGCATCCGCAGTCCTCGCTTTATCCATGGACAGAGGGCGAGCTAACATTTCGAGTCTTCATCAGAGCTGACGTGATGTGCCAGAACACTGGCCTGGATCTCTTAGCCACTGCCTCCCCCTCTTGAATACTTTCAAGCTGAGTTAGGTAGACTCTTAATTATTGAGGGAGTCCAAGTATTATGGGAGGTCAGGAAAGTGTAGAGACCCTATTCAGATTCACCATGATCCTATCAAATAGCAGAAAGTGTGAGGGACCAATCCTGTAAAACATTTAAATTTACTCTCTACTTTCTAATTACAAGTGCCAAAGCTTTTCAAATGCAAATATAAGTCTCTATGCTCATATTTCAGAGGTAACTAGCAGTGTCCTCACTCACAACAAGACATCTTTGGCCATTACCTCATGCTTACATGTGAAGTAATGTGTCAATTTTAATGCTGTCACTTTTGCTTTCAAATACTTGCAAGACTTCAACCCTCCCTGTAATGTCGTCCAAACCCACAAGTTTACCAGATAATCTGTACAGCTCCAATTCTGACCTCCTGGCCACCTCCAACTGGTTTCTCTTTACAATTGTGCCTCAGTAATCTTGGCACTAAGATCTGAAAAACGTACCCTTAATCTCTCTGCTTCACTTTCCCGCGTAAGGTACCATATAAAACCTTCCTGTATGACTAAACATTTGGTCATCTACCCCAATACTGCCATGGGTTTGGTGGTGGATCAGTGTCAAATTTGCTTTATAAATTCTCTCTGAGAAAACTGGGCCAGGTGGTCAGTTTGAAAGTGCTAAATAAGTTACAGCTGTAGTCCTAGGCTGTCTCACTCCAAAGATAAATCTGGGCCAATCCATAGCAACATCAATTAAACTCAGGCTAACATTCCAACACCGTACAGAGTGAGGGTTACACGCAGCTTGTAAGTTTGCTTGCTTAACTGGCAGGTTTGTTCTCAGACGTTTTGTCACCATGGTAGGTAACATCATCAGTGAGCCTCCAGTGAAGCGCTGGTGTTCTGTACCACTTTCTATTTATGTGTCTTGGTTTCTTAGGGTAGGTGATATCATTTCCAGTCCTTTTTCTCAGAGCTTGGTAAATGAGTGTTACGCTGTTGGAGATGTTGTCTTTCAGGTTGGATGTTAACATGAGACACCTTGACAAGTAGACGCGAGAAAGTTTTGAATTTATTTAGCACCTTTCATGAACTAAGGACATTACTGCCCATCTTCCTTTCTAGTGTAGCCACTGTTGTAAAGTGGGAAAAGCCACAGCCAATGTATGCTCAGGAAGTCACATGAGTATGATAATGACTGGATAATCTGTTTTCTCAGGGCAGTTAAAGAGTGAAAATAATCATCATCCAGTGTATCCGGGAGACCAATCCTCCATTCTTCAAAATCAAGTGTTCGTTTTAAAGAACAGAGCAATTCTCCCTACTGTCCTAGCCAATGTTTGCCTCCCATGCCAAATCCCTAAAGCAGATAACCTATTCCAGTCACTAACTGGTTAGCACTGCTGCTTCACAGCATC
Organism: Chiloscyllium punctatum; assembly: GCF_047496795.1. Classification (NCBI taxonomy): domain Eukaryota; kingdom Metazoa; phylum Chordata; class Chondrichthyes; order Orectolobiformes; family Hemiscylliidae; genus Chiloscyllium; species Chiloscyllium punctatum. The sequence continues at coordinate 11,216,110 of NC_092747.1, read as the reverse complement.
TGGTTTCAACTCCAGCCTCAGCAACTGTGTGGAGTGTGCACATTCTCTCTCCATCTACATTGGTTTCCTCTGAGTCTTCCAGTTTTCTCTCACTGTTGAAAGGTGTGCAGTTTAGGTGGACTGGCCATGGAAATGGGAGTAAAGTGAGTCGGGGGGGGAAGCTCTTCGGAGGGTCAGTGTGAACCTGATGAGCCGAATGGTCTGGTTCCACACTGTAGGGATTCTGCGATACCAGTCTGTCCCAAAATGTTGATTGTGGTAGGTTGTTGTGCACATATTGACTGCTCTGTTGTCTATATTACAAGCGTATATGCAGCAAGACCTGGACAACATCCACGTTTGGACCAATGGGTGACAAGTAACATTTGCAGCACCCAAGTGTCAAGTAATGGTCACCTCCAACAAGAGAGAATTCAACCATTACCCCTCGACATTCAATAGTGTTACTATCACTGATTCATCCATAGTCAACACCCTGGGGGTTACTGATGACCAGAAACTGAAATGGACCAGCCTTACAAATGCTGTGGTGAGAAAAACAGGTCAGGAGGAATCCTGAAGAGAATAGCCAGTTCTGCATCGACAAGGCATATGTCTGGAAGAAGACAACTCAATAAGACTCAAGAAGGTTGACACCAACTTGGACAAAATAGCACTTCAGTTGGCAGCCCATTCCACCATCTTTAATATTCACACCCTTTGCTAATGACGTAGAGTGCCAGCCGTGTGTGTACTTGCATTGCCACAACCACCAAGGGTCCTTGGAAAACATTTCCAGATCTCGACTACATAGAAGGACAAAGGCAGCAGATACACTATATGCAAGTTCCTCTCCATCTCATACATTACATGCAAGTTCCTCTCCAGCTCATTCACCATCCTGACTTGGAAATATATCGCTGTTCCTTCACTGCCGCTGAGTCAAAATCCAGGAATTCCTTCCCTAAGGGCATTGCTGGTGTACGAACACACCAAGGACTGCATTGGTTCACAAAAGCAACTTCCCACCACAATCTAGAGGGCAGTTGGAGATCAGCCTAGCCAATGAGGCCCACATCTCATGAATGAGAGAAAATGTTCAAAATGTACTTAATTAGCCACAGTGTACTTAAGGTAGCTTGGGAGTCATGAAAGGTACCACATAAATTCAAGTCTTTCTTTCTTTCCATGGGGTAGGAAACAGCACTCAAAGGATTAATTAAACTTGTTACAAACATAAACAGAGAAATAACAGATTCATCTCCATGCTGTTCTTTTTCTGATGGTTGATAATGTGATGTCAGCTTACAGACAGCTTAATGAATCCTTAACTTGTTCACAATCGCATTTTTTAAATCTAGAGTTAACTAAAACGTAGAAGTGTATAAGCAGCCAGGAACACCAGGTACCACATTTCTGATTAATTGTGCAATGCAGGGACGGCAGATTCTTATGCAACAAGATAATTTTCATTGAAGTGACTTCATAATCAGATTCACACTGTCATCCCTTCAGACAAACATTTGCCTTTTCATGTTTGTTCAGCTACTTCTGAAGGTGTTCCAGAGGGCCGCATCCAGCGATTAAGAAATGATTAATCATTTTTATCCTTTTTATTCCCCTGTGGCAGAAAGTGAATGATTCAGCAATGCAAAGATGGACATGATGTGATCTTGATTGCTAATGCCAGACACATTATCAGTAAATTGGGAAGGTATGAGAGAATCTGTACTTGCCTTTGTTCAGACTGATGAGCTATTTGCAGGAACAGGTATCAGATTTCAACTTACAAAATTCTGTTAGAGCCCATCAGGCTGGATGCAGAAAGGATTTTCTAAGTGAGTGGGCAAAGATCTGGCAAAGCTTGGAGTTTTGGAGAAGATTGGTAGCTCGGGTTGTTGTTGACGCTGTTGACTTGCTCCCTAAGCTGATAAGTTTTGTTCGCAGATGTTTCGTCACCATACTAGGTAACATCATCAGTGTGGCAAAAGTGTGTGCTGCAGATGCTGGAAATCAGAGTCAAGATTGGAGTGGTGCTGGAAAAGCACAGCAGGTCAGGCAGCATCCGAGGAGCAGGAAAATCGACGTTTCAGGCAGGAGCCCTTCATCAGGAATGGTCCTTCATCCTGATGAAGGGCTCTTGCCCGAAATGTCGATTTTCCTGGTCCTAGGATGTTGACCTGCTGTGCTTTTCCAGCACCACTCTAATCTTGACTCAACATCGTCAGTGTGCCTCCAGTGAAACATTGGTGCACACTACAACATCTACCAAGAAGTATAAAGAATCCCATAATGACAACCAACAGGACTAATATCATGCAAAGATTGCCAAAAGTGTTGCAAAGAGACGGGCGGGAGGCTGGAAGAAGACCAGGCAGCATCAGGAGGTGGAGAAATCCACTGAAGAGGGGTTACACCCGAAATGTCGACTTCTTCACTTCCTGATGATGCTTGTCTTGCTGTGTTCCCCCAGCCTCCTGATGCTGCCTGGCTTGCTGTGTTCTCCAAGCCTCCTGCCTGTCTATTTTGGATTCCAGCATCTGCAGGTTTTTTTTGTCTCTAAAACCACTACAAAGGGCAAACAGGAAGGAAATTAGCCACCAGGGGTGCACGAATACCAACTGGCCACCAAGAGACATGACCAGCTATCACTTGTATCCATACACATGGACAATGGTTATGCTATATTTTCCAGAGATGTACTGGAGAGGTGGATTAACCACAGTAGATTTAGATTAGATTACTTACAGTGTGGAAACAGGCCCTTCGGCCCAACAAGTCCACACCGACCCTCCGAAGAGCAACCCACCCAGACCCATTCCCCTACATTTACCCCTTCACCTAACACTACGGGTAATTTAGCATGGTCAATTCACCTAACCTGCACATTTTTGGATTATGGGAGGAAACTGGAGCACCTGGAGGGGATCCATGCAGAAACAGGGAGAAGGTGCAAATTCCACACTGACAGTTGCCTGAGGCAGGAATTGAACCCGGGTCTCTGCCACTATGAGGCAGCAGTGCTAACCACTGTGCCACCATGCCGCCCGTATCCATCCTGGGACCAGCCAGACAGAGACATGGACAGGAATTCCTGGAAACCTGGTGCTCAACCTGGAATTCCATTAATAAACAGGTAGAGTTGGACCCCGTATATCAATTACTAAGAAACAGCAACAAAACCAGAAATGACACCACCAATCCCAGCAGACCCAGACACACAGATAGCAAGTGGGACAGAACACCAACACTTCACTAGAGGTGCACTGATGATGTTACCCAGTGTGGTGATGAAATGTCTGCCAACAAACATACCAGCTCAGTGAGCAAGTCAGCAACCTCACCTGGCAAAGCGTATATAAAGTGGAAAAGGGTGAAATTGTCCATTTTGGCAGGAGGAATAAAAAGGAAGTCCATCATGTAAACAGTGAGAGTTTGCAAAGCTCTAAGATATACAGAAGCATCAGGTGACTGACGCATGAGTCACAAAAGATTTGTATGCAGGTACAGCAAGTCATGAGGAATGCTTATAAGATGGTGTTGTTTATTGCAAGATGAAAAGTTGCGATCTTGTGCTTCATTAGTACAGAACATTGGTGAGGCCACATCTGGAGTACCATGGACATGATTGATCACTTTACTTAGATTACTTACAGTGTGGAAACAGGCCCTTCGGTCCAACAAGTCCACACCAACCCTTGGAAGAGCAATCCACCCAGACCCATTGCCCTAAATTTACCCCTTCACCTAATACTACAGGCAATTTAGCATGGCCAATTCACCTAACCTGCACATCTTTGAACTGTGGGAGGAAACCAGAGCAAACTCACGCAGACACAGGGAGAATGTGCAAACTCCACAGACAGTTGCCCAAGGCAGGAATTGAACCCAGGTCTCTGGCGCTGTGAGGCAGCAGTGCTAACCACTGTGCTACCATGCCACCCACCTTGAAGGAAAGATGTAAATGTGTTGGAAGCAGTTCAGAAAAGTGGACCAAAACCTAGAAAGGCAGTTTGTCTGATGAGGTTAGGTTAAACAGACTAGTCGTGTGCCCATTGGAGTTTAAAAAAGTATGAGGTAACTTGACTGAAACACAAGATCTTGAAGGGTCATCTTATGGTGCATTTGGAGAGGATGCTTCCTCTTGTGGATGAACTTAAAACTAAGCATCACTGTTTCAAAACAACGTATTGCCCATGTAAGTTAGAAATGAGAACTTCTTTTACTCTAGAGGTGATAAAACAAAGATCCTTTGGAATTCTCTTCCTCAAAAGGCACTGGACACAGAGACTTTGAATTATTTAAAAGCAGATGTAGACAGGTTCTTGATAAATGAGAGAGTGTCAGGTGATTGAGAGTGGGCGAGAATGTGGAATATTGAGATCAGTTGTGATCTTACTGACTGGTGGACAAGACTTGAGGAGCTAGTCGCTTACTCCTGCTCTTAATTCATGTATTTGCATGTTTCCTGTAGATTAGGATGGGGTCAGTAGGCCTTGAATCAGGGAAAGTCTCAGAATAAGGGGTAGGTTTTTCAGGAGTGAGCTGAAGCAGGATTCCTACAATCAGTGGGCAATGAATCATTGGATTTCTCGACCCTGGGGAACTAAGGATTCAGCCATTGAATGATTTCAAGTAGGAACTCCATTAACAAATAAATATTGATGACATCGAGGGGATAAGGGGATAGTGGGGAAGATTGTGCTCAGGTAGGTGATCAGTAATGATCTAAACTGGGCCTCTTGCAGAGATATTTGTATCATCAATAGTTACAGGTGAGGTGCCAGAAGACTGGAGGTTGGCAAACATGGTGCCACTGTTTAAGAAGGGTGGTAAGGACAAGCCAAGGAACTATAGACCAGTGAGCCTGACTTCAGTGGTGGGCAAGTTGTTGGATGGAATCCTGAGGGACATGTATATGTATTTGGAAAGGCAAGGACTGATTAGGGATAGTCAACATGGCTTTGTGAGTGGGAAATCATGTCTCACAAACTTGGTTGAGCTTTTTGAAGAAGTAACAAAGCGGATTGATGAGGACAGAGCGGTAGATGTGATCTATATGGACTTCAGTAAGGCATTCGACAAGGTTCCCCATGGGAGACTGATTAGCAAGGTTAGATCTCACGGAATACAGGGAGAACTAGCCATTTGGATACAGAACTGGCTCAAAGGTAGAAGACAGAGGGTGGTGGTGGAGGGTTGTTTCTCAGACTGGAGGCCTGTGACCCATAGAGTGCCACACGGATCGGTGCTGGGTCCTCTACTTTTTGTCATTTACATAAATGATTTGGTTGCGAGCATAAGAGGTACAGTTAGTAAGTTTGCAGATGACACCAAAATTGGAGGTGCAGTAGACAGCAAAGAGGGCTCCCTCAGATTACAACAGGATCTGGACCAGATAAGCCAATGGGCTGAGAAGTGGCAGATGGAGTTTAATTCAGATAAATGTGAGGTGCTGCATTTCGGGAAAGCAAATCGTAGCAAGACTTATGAACTTAATGGTAAGGTCCTGGGGAGTGTTGCTGAACAAAGAGACCTTGGAGTGCAGGTTCATAGCGCCTTAAAAGTGGAGTCCCAGGTGGATAAGATAGTGAAGAAGGCATTTGGTATGCTTTCTTTTATTGGTCAGAGTATTAAGTACAGCAGTTGGGAGGTCATGTTGCGGCTGTACAGGACATTGGTTAGGCCATTGTTGGAATATTGTGTGCAATTCTAGTCTCCTTTCTATCGGAAAAAATGTTGTGAAACTTGAAAGGGTTCAGAAAAGATTTGCAGGATGTTGCCAGGGTTGGAGGATTTGAGCTATAGGGAGAGGCTGAACAGACTGGGGCTGTTTTCCCTGGAGCGTCGGAGGCTGAGGGGTGACCTAATAGAGGTTTATGAAATTATGAGGGGCATAGATAGGGTAAATAGACAAAGTCCTTTCCCTGGGGTTGGGGAGTCCAGAACTAGAGGGCACAGGTTTAGGGTGAGAGGGGAAAGTTATAAGAGAGACCTAAGGGGCAACTGTTTCACACAGAGGTTGGTACGTGAGCTGCCAGAGGAAGTGGTGGAGGCTGGTACAATTGCAACTTTTAAAAGGCATTTGGATGGGTATATGAATAGGAAGGGTTTGGAGGGATATGGGCTGGGTGCTGGCAGGTGGGACTAGATTGGGTTGGGATATCTGGTCGGCATGGACGGGTTGGACCGAAGGGTCTGTTTCCATGCTGTACATCTCTGTGACTCTATAATTTGGATGTATAATTCTGTAAATACACACTGGGATACATTAGAATTTCTCCGAGTATAGTGTGCCTGCTAATGCCTCAGTATCATGGGAAAAATGTAGACTTTGAGGCTTTCCTGTTTCTAGTGATGCATGAAGTAATCAAAAGGACTCTGCTTCCATGATTAATTTATTCTGGAAAAGGTCACCAGCCTTGCTGTCAGACGATGTGACTTGCAGGGTAAAACTGTGCATCAAGGACTCCTGACCTAAGGGAAAATGTTTTCACACAGAGGGTGGTTTGTGTATGAAATGAGCTGCCAGAGGAAGTGGTGAAGGTTGGTACAATTGCAACATTTAAGAGGCATTTGGATGGGTATATGAATAGGAAGGGTTTGGAGGGATATGGGCTGGGTGCTGGCAGATGGGACTAGATTGGGTTGGGATATCTGGTCGGCATGGACGGGTTGGACTGAAGGGTCTGTTTCCATGTTGTACATCTCTATGACTCTATGGTGAAGCAGACTGACTGGCTGCTCCTGCTCCTTTATTCTTTTTTTTCCCAGCCTCTTGCACATCCTTGATTTTCAACCTTACTCCACAAACTGGCCTTTCCTGATCCCTGTAAGGCCCTCGGAGTTGTTCTCTTCCACATCCAATCTCCTGTGCTTTCCCAAAGCTCAGCACTCCACAATTTGGTCCCACTCTTTCATCTTTGGAATTCCCTCTCTAAACATGTCTAGATCTCTACCTTCGAGTCAATGTTTCACTTTACCTCGAGATTTCTGATACAAATTCTCGATGTCTCTTCCTTCCCTGACATTTGGAATGATCTCTCTTGAATTCCAACCTCACGTGCTGTCAGCTCAGTAGGCTGACTTTGGGTGGTTTAGTATTACACAATGATTCACTTTCCAGTGTAGCTGTGAATGTGTCTCACACATGCAATTGGTTTCTGCCTTATTTACGATCTTACGCAAATCACATTCAGTTTGTAATTGTTCCTGTGATGGTTGAGATGATTCAGTGATATGAAGGAGTCAGGTAATTGTATAACTTATGCTGCTGCTGCAATTAATAAGATGACCACCTGACCTTGATTCCAAAAGAAAAGCTCGCCTTCTGGGTGAATGCATTACATTCTTCATTAGAACTTGAGAATTGCTGGCCATCAAAGTCCATCCTGTTGACCTTTAATCATTCTGGTGATCAATGGTACAATGATAATATTTCAATGATACAACATGGGTCCGTGTGGAGTTTGCACATTCTCCCTGTGTCTGCGTGGGTTTCTTCCAGGTGCTCAGGTTTCCTCCCACAGTCCAAAGATGTGCAGGTCAGGTGAATTGGCCATGCTAAATTGCCCATAGTGTTAGATGCATTCAATATATTCCAACGATAATTGAGTTTTTGACTATTCATTGCCATAAATATCTTCTCAATTCATAAGAAGTGGTCACATCAAAACCAACAAAAGTCTTAGAAGGTGTGACAAAATGGATGTAGATTGGATCTTTGGCCTGGCTGAATTTCCAGAACCATGGGAGTAGACCACATAAAGAGTAGACCACTTAGGTTTGAGATGAGGAGAAGTGGTAGATCTTTCGAAATGTCTATACCAAAGGCCCATGTAACTTCAATCATTGAAGAGGTTCAAGATGGAAGTCAACAGATTTCTGGAGACGAAATGACATCAAGTGGATTGGAAGGTAGTGCAGGAAAATATTACTGAGGAAATTATCTCAAATGCCAGGGTCAGAATGGTGGGCCAAATGGCCCAGTTCCTATCTTTTGATGTTTTTATGTCAACAACAGGCTCAGATAGGGGTGGAAAAGTGCTGACCCAACAATGAAGATTTTTAGGAAGCCTTCGTGCAGTAGTATCTGTTTCAATTCATGCAACATGCAACATGCAACTTGGGCGACTGTCTGTGTAGAGTTTGCACATTCTCCCCGTGCCTGCGAAGGTTTCCTCCGGGTGCTCCGGTTTCCTCCCACAGTCCAAAGATGTGCAGGTCAGATGAATTGGCCATGCTAAATTGCCCATAGAGTTAGGTGCATTAGTCAGAGTGAAATGGGTCTGGGTGGGTTACTCTTCGGAGGGTCAGTGTGGACTGGTTGGGCCGAAGGGAATCTAATCTAATCTAATCTTTCCAAATGATCCACAGAATTCAGTGAAAGCAACTGGTAAAATTTGCATCAGAATCAGCACTGTCTGACTCAATTGTATCCCTAAGAAGGCATAGATTACTTTTCTGTTCCCCCCTTCAAGTGCTCTCCTATTAAAACAAAAATTGAGAGCTGCTGCTCCCAACCCCTAATTTCTACCTCCAGCCCCTGACTATTTGTCTCACATCACTTCAGCTTTGATCTCTGCTACCCGTTCATCTGAAAAGCCTACCTTCTGACTCAACTCCTACTCAGATCTTTAGACCCATGACACCTACCTCAATCCCAAACCTTGCTCTGTTCCAGTGGGTGCCTTTAACACCATCTGATACCCAACCAAACACCTCGCACCTTCTACCCAATCCACACCCTATTAATTTCAGACTTGGCAATCCTTAAAGGAAGGCAAATGGATGAGACAGTTTCTTAATGATTGCTTGCAGGAAGAATCCTGCCATGCATATTGTCTTGGGGAAGCTGTGTGTCAAATACCCTGGAGATATCCAACTGAAAGGCATGTGGATAAATACAGACAGCGACAATCAAGCCAATGTTTTCCCACAATCATCTCCCTTGACAGTATTAAATAAATGTCTTATTGTTGTTGCATATCTTCACTTGTTAAGAACGTGATTATTTCTATCGGTAAGTACTGAATAGTGTTTCCTCCCAAAATATTGCTGTGAATGCCTGCCGATCTATTAAAATGTCACCCTTTCTCATATCTGGTACTTAATGAGGCGATTCGGCCCAGCTTGCCAATGTTGCCTTTTTGAAATCACTTTCCCATTAGTTCCACCCTCTTGCCCTTTCCCCACTGCCCAGCAAGTTCTAACACTTCAAGTATTTATTGGATTCCCTTTTGAAAGTCACTATTGAATTTATCCATTTAATGCATATTCCAGATAATACCAACTCAGTTTGTTAAAGCAAGGTTGCAGAGTTTTCCTGCGTAGAACATTCAGTCTATCAGGTCGGCACTAGCCCTCTGAATGAATGTTCTGATTTAGTGCTACTCATGTGCCTTTTCCCTGAGCATTGTTTCCATTTAAATCGCCGTCTAAAAAAAGGTATCACTATAGCCTTACCAGGCCATAGGGCTGCTCTCTCATTACAGAGAGACGACAGGTGGTGGTTAAATGTGAGGGTCACACACCTCAGGCAAAGGGAGAGGTTGAGAAGGAAAGTCCTTCATGGTAACCCCTCAGCCAGTGTGGGAATTAAATTCATGCTGCTAGTGTCACAATTGCCATTTTCCAATCTCATGGCACCGCTCTGGAATTCAGAGAATTTTTGCAATATTTAAAAGCACTGCATCAACTATCACAGTAGTATTGAAAACTCAAAGATGAAGTGGATCAGGACTTAGGAACTTAACAAAGTTTAGTTACAGTAATATTCTCAATACTTTTTCTCTGGCTGATGTATTTTTGTTTAAGTTCACTCCTCCATTTCACCTTCTGATTTACAATTATATCTGAAATGTTGCTTGTACCTTCTACAGTGAAGACAGATATAAAATAATATCAATTTATCTACCATTATTTACTTTTCCTTTCTAATTCTGCAGGCCACTCCCTTGAGTACCAATGCTCAGTCTGTTTATAGAGTCATAGTCACGTAGCATGGAAACAAACTCAACCTGTCCATTCAAACATAATCCCACCTGCCTGTGTTTGGTCCATATCCCTCCAAACCTTTCCTATTCATGTACTTATCCAAATGTCTTTTAAATGTTGCAACTGTACCCATATCCACCATTTCATCTGGCAGTTCATTCCACACACAAACCACTCTCTGTGTAAAAAGGTTGCCCTTCACATCTTTTTTAAAACTTTCTCCACTCACCTTAAAAATATGCCCCTGGTTTTGAACTCCCCTACTCTCGGGAAAAGGCCCTCTTCATTCACCTTACCTACACCCTTCATGATATTATAAAGCTCAATAAGGTCACTTCCGACGCTCCAGGTGAAAAAGTTCTAGTCTTTCCAGTCCATTTTTATATCGCAAACCCTCCATTCCTGCCAACATCCTGATAAACCTTTTCTGAGCCCTCTCCAGTTTATTAACATCCTTTGTAAAACAGGAGGATGGGAACTGCACGCAGTAGTCCAGAAGAGGCCTCACAAAGGTCCTGTAAAACCTCAATATGACAGCCCAACTCCTATACTCAATGGTCTGATCAATGAAGACAAGCGTATTAAACGCCTTCTTAACCACTCTGTCTACATGTGTCGCAAATTTCAAATAATTATGTATCTGAACAACCTGTGATGGTTGTTTACACCAACCACCACAGGTTTGGGTGATATTTCCGGCAGAAGCTAGTCTAGTGGTTGGGGCCTGTGAAGGGAATGGGGCGTGGTGCGTGGGGCGTGGGGCGTGGGAAGTGACTGAATGAAATTTGAGTGAGGCAAGAAGCAGGTCATGATACTGGTAGCCAGAACCAGTTCACTGGCTTCAATTACTTCAATTCTTACACCATCACTGGGAGGAGGAATTATGTGAAAGCAACACACACTGGGATCACGGTAATTTGTTTGTTCTTCAAATTAAGATCAAAAAAGAAGATACCACAGCAATCACAGAACAGAAATGACGTGATTCTCCATAAGACAGGGCTAGTCTGCTCTCTGTTCTCCAAGATGACCCAGGGCCTACCATTAATTGTATAAGTCCTGGCCTTGTTTGTTTTACTAAAATGCAATACCTCACATTTATCCAAATCAAACACCACCTGCCAATCCTCAGCCCATTGGTCCAATGGATCAAAGTTTCTCTGAAATCTTACATAACGTTTTTCACTGTCCACTATACCACAATGTTGGTCTCATCTGCAAACTGACTAACCAGGACTCCTATATTCTTACCCAAATCATTTATGTAAATGACAAACAAATCCTTCTAAATACCTTGGAAACTCTTACCTTTTTTTGTATTTCTAGCTAGCTTTCGCTCGCACAATAATTTCTCCCTCCTTATTTTGAATGTAGTTGATCAGAGACAGCATCTGGTTAATAAAAAGGAGTGAACCCATGGCTAGATTGTTGACTGATTGCAGAGATGTTCACTTGGCAGAATGTTCTCGTTATACGCCCCATGAAAGGATTGGCTGGACCATGTGCTCTATGATGTAGTCGAAAAGTGTGGAGTTGGAAAAGTACAGCAGGTCAGGCAGCATCTGGGGAGCAGGAGAATCAGCGTTTTGGGCATAAATCCTCCATTTCAGATGAAGGGTTTATGCCCAAAATGTCAATACTTGTCGACTCTGATCTCCAGCATCTGCAGTCCTCACATTCTCCTGCTCTATGATGCGGAATAATGCCAAGAACTTGGGTTCAATTCCCATACTGGTTGAGGTCACCATGAACATCTTACCATCTCAACCTCACCCCTTGTTTGAAGTGTATTGGCCTTTAGGTTAAATTCTCCCAGTGGCTCCCTTTCTCTAACAGGATGATGGCAAATTTATTTTTATACTTGCCATAGGCTCAGAGGACCATAACGCTGGTCGAGGGCTTTATAATTACCAGAAAGAGAAGTTCACCACACTAATTGGCATGGTGGCCAAGGACCCGGGTACGACTCTAGCCTCAGGTGACTGTCTGGGTGGAGGTTGCACATTCTCTCTGTCACTTCGCACTCTTCCTCCAGGTGCTCCAGTTTCCTCCCACAATCCGAAAATGTGCAGGTTAGCTGGATTAGTTATGCTAAACTACCCCATAGTGTCCAAGGGTGTGAAGGGCTAGGTGGCTTATCTTTGGGAAACACGGGATAACAGGGATAAGGTGGGGAATTGGTCTGGATGGGATGCTTTTCGGAGGGTCTGTGTGGGCTTGATGGACTAAATGGCCTCTTTCCACACTGTGGGGATTCTATAATCCCAGGCAGACAGGATTCTCTTACTGTGAGAGATTGAGGAGACCAGGCCTGGATTCTTTAGCGTTTTCAAGTCTTGAAGACCATTTCATTAAAACATACAAAATTCTTACAGGGTGTAAATGCGCAAATGGTGCTTCCTCTGACTGGTGAGCCTAGGACAAGGGGACACAGTCTCAGAACAAGGGGCAACCATTTAAAACTGAAATGAGGAACAAGGCCTTCACTTAGAGGGTGGTTAATGTTGGAAATTCTCTGCCAGAGGAGGCTATGGTAGTATCGCTGGACTATTTGAGACCCAAAAAATGTTCTGGGGACCTGGGTTCAAATCCTGCCACAGCAGATGGCCAAATTTGAATTCAATAAAGATCTGGAATTAGGAGTGTAATGATGACCATGATACCATTATCGATCGTCAGAAAAACCCATCTGGTTCAATAATGTCCTTTAGGGAAGGAAGTTGCCATCCTCACCTGCTCTGGCCTACATGTGACTCCAGACCCACAGCAATGGAGTTGACTCTTAACTAACCTCTGGGCAATTAGGGACAGGGCAATAAATGCTGGCCTAGCCAGCGACACCTTCATCCCATGAATGAATGAAAAAGGTCACTGAGCAGGTTCAAGGCAGAAATCAATAGATTTAGATTTTTTTGTCATATGTATATAAAACAACAGGAAAAGTGGGCTTCGTGTATGCAAAATGCAAAGTGTCACCATACTCCAGCACTTTCTTGAATCACTTGATATAATGCAGGATATCAATGCAACAGAAACAAAAACAGAAATTGCTGGAAAAGCTCAGCAGGTCTGACAGCATCTGTGCATTGGAATCAGAGTTACGGATCAAGAGACCTTCCTCAGAGCTGAGGCTGCAATAGAGTTCACCCTTCCCTCTTCTTCTAGTTATCCTCTTGCTACTCCTCCATTCACTGCTTGAGGGGTCTCACTAATGGGCTCCTGGGTCTCACTTACGGTTCCTGCTTATTAATCACATCAAAGGATACCGGCTGAGTGGGGGAAAATGATCTCGAGGATAAGCCATAGTGTTACTGAATGATGCAACAGACTCGCTGTGCCAAATGGCCTACTCTTGCTCCTGTTGCATCTGTTCCTTTGTGAGGTGAAGAGATAGTGAAAATTAAGGCGAAGGCTCCAGACTTCAGACCTCAGGCACGACTGGCAATATTAGGGTTCAGCTCATTATCCAAGGAATTTCTCTGTGCTTGAAGACGTTTGCATGTTTTATTAATTGCAGAAAGTGTTTAAAATTCTGCTTTATCTTTTATCATAAATGATAGCAATGGCAAAGACTGAACTGCATTCAAATAGCTATCGGCTAAGCTATGTTTTGATCTTTGGTTTTAACGTTCTGATAGAGAAAGGGAGAGAGAGAGAGAGAGAACGTACGTGCTGGCCCTGACGAAGCGGGTACTGCTTGTGCTTTGAGGCAGACAGTGGGAGGGTCAAACTCTACTTACAGGGAAGATGCAGGGCACGGTGGCACAGTGGTTAGCACTGCTGCCTCACAGTGCCAGAGACCCAGGTTCAATTCCCGCCTCAGGCGACTGACTTTGTGGAGTTTGCACGTTCTCCCCGTGTCTGCGTGGGTTTCCTCCGGGTGCTCCGGTTTCCTCCCACAGTCCAAAGATGTGCTGATCAGGTGAATTGGCCATGCTAAATTGCCCATAGTGTTAGGTAAGGGGTAGATGTAGGGGTATGGGTGGGTTGCGCTTCGGCGGGGCGGTGTGGACTTGTTGGGCCAAAGGGCCTGTTTCCACAATGTAAGTAATCTAATCTAATCTAATCTAATCATGCCAGCCAGCAGTACAGAGGGGGTGCTGCATTGTTTGAGGTGCCACTCTTCAAATGAAATGATAAGCTGCCTTCTGAGGTGACAGGAAAAAAAATCCCTGGTGGAAGAGACAGTGCCCAGATCAAAAATGACGCATGAGAAGTCATCTCGGTATCACAGAATAAAAAGGAGGTCATTCACCAATGCTGGTTCTTTGACAGAGCTATCCAGTTATTCCCACTGTTGTCTTGTGACACAGTGTGTAGCATCCATACTTCTTGGCCAGGAGCACTGTTCCAGTCCAACTTTGAGATTAGATGACCAGGGGAGTGTGACATAACATGGTCAAAAATGCTGATGATCAATCTGTAATGTAAACATAGCCCAAGGGTGGCACAATGGTTAGCACAGCTGCCTCACAACACCAGGGACCCAGGTTTGATTCCAATCTTGGGCGACTGTCTGTGTGAAGTTTGTGAAGTGTCTGCGTGGGTTTCCTCTGGGTGCTCCAGTTTCCTCCCACAATCCAAAAATGTGCAGGTTAGGTAGATTGCCCAAGCTAGATTGCCCATAGCGTTCAGGGATGTGCAGTTTAGGTGCATTAGTCAGGAGTAAATGTAGAGTAATAGGGCAATGGAGTGGGTTTCCTCTGGGTGCTCCGGTCTCCTGCCACAGTCACAAAGATGTGCAGTTCAGATGAATTGGCCATGCTAAATTGCCCATAGTGTTAGGTGCATCATTCAGAGGGAAATGGGTCTGGGTGGGTTACCCTTTGGAGGTTCGGTGTGGATTTGTTGGGCCGAAGGGCCTGTTTCCACACTGTAGGGAATCTAATCTAATCTAATGTGTCACTAGCTATTAAATCCTATGTAATAAACCTGTTTGGTTTATCAAAAGTGAGCATATCTATGGCCAAGAAGAAGGATTAGTGGCAGCAAATCAACCTAAGGTATCTCAGGTTGACCCATCGGAAAGCGTAACCACAGTGTTTTAAGATCGGAGAAATGGCGGTCATCTGAGGAAATAGCTTGCCCACACCGTGGCAGTGGTAACAGTGTGAGAGTCCTCAGGTCAGCAAGAACCATGCAATGGTACAACAGCCTCTCCAAGTAAAAGGACTTCTCCTGCAGGTTCATGTCATGAGCAAACAGCATTCTCAATCCAAGAGACTTTTTCTCAATTTTTTTCTTTTTAAGAACTCATAGGCTGCGGGCATCACTGGCTGGGCCAGCATTTATTGCACATCCCTAGTTGCCCATGAAATAGTGATGGTGATGGGCCTTCCGGAGCCGCTGCAGCCTGTATGCTGTAAACAGACTCACAATGCTGTTAGGGAGAGAGTTCCAGGACTTTGACCCTGTGACACTGAAGGAATGGCTGATATATTTCCAAGTCAGGAGGTGAGAGGAGAACTTGGAAGGGAACTTGTAGGAGGTGGTGTTCCCTTGTCTACTGCCCTTGTCCTTCTAGATGGAAGTGGATTTGGAAGGTATTGTCTGAGGAGCCTTGGTGAATTTCTGCAGTATATACATGCTACCAGACAGAGAGAGAGAGAGAATCCTACTCATCTGAAAATATTTCTTTTTCAAGTATTGATCGAACTTCCATTCAAAAATTGGCATTAAATCTGCTTCTGTAATCATTCCAGATCATAATATACTTAATTCTCTTCATCTTCCCACCCCTCTTTTTACCTTAAATCTGCGCCATTTGGTTACTGGACTGCCAGCTGGTGGAACTTAATGCCCTTTATTGACACAATTGAAACCCAGTGCAGGTGGACTCTGATTTCTCATTCTTTGCTGTAAACATTCATACACCGTCTTTCATGGTATAGCCAATGGGAGAGTCGAGAAATTTGGGCACGCCTGAACTGACAAGTCATTTCATTCCCCCATGAAAATGGTGGTCAGAGGAGCACCGATAGATTTAGCATTCGGCTGAACATTTCCCTCACACAACCTGACAGTCTCAGGACACCCTTCATTAACATGGTGTCTGTTAAATAATTGAATGGACAATCCACACGAGTATTCGAATAACTAGCCACTAGTAGCCACGGTTTATTAACTCTGCTCATTACAATTTAATACGTTAAGATTTCCAATCGTAATTGGCTCCTGCTGAATATTAATCACTTTTGTACACAGGAGAGGGACTCAATAGACTGTGTTAATTATAGGCCTCTCCATGCACAGTAGGCCTCACCGCAGTTTTCCACATCCTCCATACATTATTCCGCAACCCAAGGTGAGTGAGAGACTCAAATAAATAAGGGAAGTCTAAATGAGAAGCTTGCCAGTGGAACAATTGAGACTGCATGAGGCACTCAGTGAGAATATGAGTTTGGAAATTACCTTTGGTAACATAGGCAGCTGAATAGCTAATGTACGTGCTTAAGTGAAAAGCCCCTGTCTACTAACAGCAAAAGCTTTAACCCCTGTGAACCAGTATGCCAGCTAATATAGAAAATATTGCAACGGAGATTTAGACTTTTTTTTATGGTCAAAACATAAGCCTATCAACTTTATTGGGGCAGGACTGGGGGTGGACAGTGAGTTATCATTGAACAGAAACTGAACTGGCATCAGTCATATACATACTGCGGCTACAAGGGCAGGTCAGAGGCTTGGAATCTTGCAGTGAGTAGCACACTCTTGGTGCTCTGACAAGGATTTGGAGGCCAGGCGGGGAGTAAAGTAAAGCAGGGACAAAGGCAAAACTTTGCTGATGCTGGAAACCTGAAACAAACACACAGAATACCAGAGAATCTCAGCAGGTCTGGATGCATTTGTGGAGAGAGAAAGTCAGAGTAAACAATTCACGTTCTGATGTGACTCAGCTTCAGAACTGGAAAGGAGTCATATTAGACTCGGAATGTTAACTCTGTTTCTCTCTCCATAAACGTTGCCAGACCTGCTGAGTTTCTCCAACATTGTCTGCGATGGGGTCAAGAGTGTGATGCTGGAAAAGCACAGCAGATCAGGCAGCATCCGAGGAAGCATCATTCCTGATGAAGAACGTTGATTCTCCTGCTCCTCGAATGCTGCCTGACCTGCTGTGCTTTTCCAGCACCACACTCTCGACTCTAATCTCCAGCATCTGCAGCCCTCATTGTTCGCATTGGTAACAGTGAGGGGTATGGTTCCCTCAATGTTCACAGGGAACCACCCCTTCCTCTTACCATCCATTTTAGAATTTGTGGTTGAGAAACCAGGGGCCTATTCTTGCCCATTTGCCCAGGCCCATCCTGAGGCTTGGCCTGGCAAGAAACTCAACTGCCCTTTAATTATTTACTTAAAATAGCAAGTGTAGAACTGATTTACAGCCTGCCTTCCATAGCATGGGGGTCAGCTGGCGGGTGCACAGCAAGGTAGTGAACAGAGAACTCATTTTCCATACTCCCCCTGCTGAAAGTACATCTGAATGGGAACCTCTAGCACCCATCTTCTCAAGTTACCATTTTATTCATTTCATGGAGAGAGGGAATCAATACTTATCGCCCATCCCTATTGCCCAGAGTGCAATTAACAGTCAACCACTCAAGTAACTGCACAGAGGCTGGTAACCCGTCACCAAGTTACCCTTTACTTATATGTGCACAGTGCACTGGCTATGACCATCCAGCTCAGAGTCAGTCCCCGAAATGAGGAGATTCTGAATCGCCTGTTTATTTATTTATTTTTCTGCTAACCGCCACACTACCGCCTAACTGCGGTAGTGCTTATTTTTTTCCCCAGCACCCATGTTGTGTGTGTGCAGGTGTGAGACACAGTGAGAGACACAAGGTGAATCTCCTGTTTATATCTGTCAGCCAGGGCTCCCTGATTGGCCCAGGTTAAAAATCCCAATGAAGGATCTCATAGTTCAAGCTGTGGCTGTACAGGGCATTGGTCAGGCCACTTTTGGAATATTGCATGCAATTCTGGTGTCCATCCTATCGGAATGATGTTGTGAAACTTAAAAATGCTTCAGAAAAGATTTACAAGGATGTTGCCAGGGTTGAAGGGTTTGAACTACAGGGAGAGGCTGAATAGGCTGGGGCTGTTTTCCCTGGAGTGTTGGAGGCTGAGGGGTGACCTTATAGAGGTTTATAAAATCATGAGAGGCATGGATATGATAAATAGACAAGGTCTTTTCCGTGCGGTGGGGGAGTCCAGAACTAGGCAGCATTGGTTTCGGGATATAGGGGAAAATTTTACAAGGGACCAAAGGGGCAATTTTTCACACAGAGGGTTGTGTGAGTATGGAATGAGCTACCAGAGGAAGTGGTGGAGGCTGGTACAATTACAACATTTAAAAGGCATCTGGGTGGGTAGGGTTTAGAGGGATATGGGCCAAGTGCTGGCAAATGGGACTAGTTTAACGTAGAACATCTGGTCAGCATGGACAAGTTGGACCAAAGGGTCTTTTTCCATGCTGTACATCTCTATAATAAGATCCACGTGGCTCCAATCATGACAAACACATTACTGTGGGTCTGGCACCACATGTAGGCCAGACCAGCTAAGGATGGCAGTTTCCTTCCCTAAGAGGCATCAATGAACGAGATGGGCTTTTCTGGACAGTTGTTTTATGATCATCATTAGACTCTTAATTCCAGACTACTTTTTAATTGAATTCAAATCCCAGGTCCCCAGAACATTACCTGGGTCCCTGGATTACCGGCAATAATACTACTAGGCCATCATCTCCCCTCAGTGCTTGACTATTCATTTTTCAAAGGTTCTGTTGGATGTGTTTCTGTCACTCTTTGAGGTAGAACATCCCACACCACAAAAATAATCATTGCCTGAAGAAAAGAAAAATTTGCCCCGCTCCCTCCTTTGGCTTCTTGTGGATTCTCCGACATCTTTAAATCAGAAACAGAAATTGCTGGAGAAACTCAGCAGGTCTGGCAGCATCTCTAGGAAAAAAGCACAATGAACATTTCAAGTCCAGTCACTCTTCGTGAACTCAGAAACCTTTGGATTCTGGTCCTTCTGCTGCCGGATCCAGTTTCTCCTTCCTTACTACTCTCCTCATGGTTAGAAACAGAAGGCATAGTCTCAGAATAAAGAGACGCCAATTTAAGACTGAGATGAGAAAGTTGAGAGTCTTTGGAACTCCTTGTCACAGAGAGCTGTGGGGGCAGCGTCCTTGAGTATAATTAAGGCTGAAATAGATGGATTCTTGATCATTCAGGGAATCATGGATTACAGGGAAAGGGTAGAAATGTGGAGGTGAGGAATATTAGATCAGCCATGATCCTATAAAACATCAGAGCTGACTTATGGGGCCAAATGGCCTATTCTTGTCCCTATTCTTATGGTCCTTTTAAAAACCCTTCATGACTTTAAACACCACAATCCAATCACCCTTTCACCTTGTCCGTTCTCAGGGAAGTGACCATAGCTTCTTCAGTCTCTCCATTTATCTCAGGGATTGTTTGATAAAAACAGTAGCAGCTTTGGATTCAGGACTTGATGATCATGGGAAGTGTAATGTAACATGGCAAAGCAAGTTGGTTACCAGTCTTCCAGTGTACCTGGAGTGAAGTGGGACAGTTTCCTGGTCAGCCAAAACCAGTGCAACAGCTTCCTCACATTCACAGGCTCCACACGTAGTGTCCTATTGTCAGCACAATCCTCACTCTGAGGGATAACCACACACCCACACACAAACCCACACACACACACCCACAAACATCCACACACACACCCACCCACACACACACACCCACACACACACACACACATCACACATACCCACACACCTACACACATACCCACATACATCCACACACACCCACACATCACACATACCCACACACCCACACACACACACATACATCCACACACACCCACACACACACACATACCCACACCCCCCCCACACACACACCCACATACATCCACACACACCCACACACACACACATCCATGCACACCCACACATCACACATACCCACACACCCACACACACACACACACCCACACATACCCATGCACTCACACACAGATACCACACACAACAAACACATCAAACACAGACACCCACACATACACACACACACCACACACACACAGACACCCAGACACAGGCACGCGCGCGCACACACACATACACCCAGCAATACACCCACACATGCAGAGACACACCCACACATACAGCCAGACACATATCCATACACACACCCATACAGACATACATCCATACCCACACCCATACGCACACACAGTCATCCACACCCATACACAGTCACCCACACACACAGTCACACACACACCAAAACACAGTCACTCACACCAACACACAGCCACACAGGCACATGCACACACACACACACACACACACACACACACTCACACAGCAATACACCCACACGCACAGAGACAAACACACACCCACACATACACACTCATACAGACACACAGCCCTACCCACCCACATGCACACACAGTCACCCACACCCACACAGAGTTTACCCACACACACACCCCACACGCACAGGCACACACACACACACGCCAACACACACTAACACACACCGACATGCACACACACTGACACACATACACAGACACAGACATAGGCACACGTGCGCACACACACACCCACGCACACAGAGACACACATACACCCAGACACACACGCACTGATACAGACACACAGCCATACACACGCCCACATGCACACACAGACACACACACAGACACATACACACCCACACACACCCAGACACACAGCCATACCCACCCACATACCCACACACAATCACCCACACTCACACACAGCTACGCACACACCCCACACACACACTGACACATACAGTCACCCACACAGACACACCCACACACAAATACACACAGTCACTCACACACACACACACACCCATACACACCCACACACATAAACATCCACACACAGACACACACGGACACACACAGTCACCCAACACACACTCCAACCCATACACAGACACCCACCCACACACCCAAAAGCACCCACACAGATATACACACACAGACACACACCCACACACACATCCACTCACACACCCGTACAGGCACACAGCCATACCCACATACACACACACACACACAGAGTCACCCACACCCACATACAGTTTACCCACACACACAGACACACACACAGACACACACACACTGACACACAGTCACACACACTAACACACACTGACACGCACACACACCGACACATACACAGACACAGACACAGGCACGTGTGCGCGCACACACACACCCACACACACAGAGACACACACATACATACACACAGACACAGGCACACCGATACAGACACACAGCCATACCCACACCCACATGCACACACAGACACACACATATACACACAGATACACACACACACACGCCCATACAGACACACAGCCATATCCACCCACATATCCACACACAATCACCCACACCCACACACAGCTACGCATACACCCCACACACACACCGACACACAGTCACCCACACAGACACAACCACACAGGCAAACTCACACAGTCACCCACACACACACACCCCCACACATAGTCACCCACACACACAAACACACACACAAACGTCCACACACAGACACACACAGTCACCCAACACACACCCCAATCCATACACAGGCACCCAAACGCACCCACACAGACACACACACAGACACACACCCACATGCACATCCACTCACACACCCGTACAGGCACACAGCCATACCCACATACACACACACACACACACACACACAGTCACCCACACCCACACACAGTTTACCCACACACACCCACAGATACACACACACACACAGTCACACACACTAACACACACCGACGTGCACACACACAGACACAGACACAGGCACGTGTGCGCGCACACGCACACGTACGCACACAGAGACACACACATACATACACCCAGACACAGACACACCGATACAGACACACAGCCATACCCATACCCACATGTACACACAGACACACACACACATACACACAGACACACACACGTCCACACACACCCATACAGACACACAGCCATACCCACCCACATACCCACACACAATCACTCACACCCAGCCATGCGCGCACACCCCACATACACTGACACACACACACCGACACACAGTCACCCACACACACACACACACGCAAACACACACAGTGACCCACCCACACACACACACAGACACACACACACGCACCCCCACATACAAACACACACACATACACACGCCCACACACAGACACACACGGACACACAGTCACCCAACACACACTCCAACCCATACACAGACACTCACATACACACCCAAATGCACCCACAGACACACAGACAGACACACACCCACATACACATCCACTCACACACCCCTAGAGGCACACTGCAATACACACACACGCACACACACGCATCCAAACACACTGGCATCCTCACACACAGGCAGCCCCCCCCCCCCACATGCACACACACACACTCACGCACACACACAGACACCCACGCACACAGACACCTACCCAAACAGGCACACACACACATAAACACACATCCACATAGACAGCCACCCACACAGACACAAATACACTCAGACATCCCCACATACATAGGCACCCACACCCACACATACATACACACCCACATTCAGACACACACACACCGATACAGACACACAGCCATACCCACACCCACATGCACACACACACACACACACACTCACAGATACACACACACCCAAAACCACTCAAAAATACGCACACAGACACACACATACACACACCAACATCACACAAACACACATACACTAAACATCCACACATTCACACATCCAAACACACACAGACACACAGACACAGACACACACAGGCACCCTCACACACACACAGTTTACCCACAGACACCCCCCACACACACAGACACACACACACACACATACCAACACACAGTAACACACACCGACACGCACACACACCGACACACACACACAGACACACACACAGGCACGCGTGCGCACACACACACCCACGCACACAGAGACACACATACACCCAGACACACATGCGCCGATACAGACACACAGCCATACCCACACCCACATGCACACATAGACACGCACACACCCACACACACCCATACAGACACACAGCCAAACCCACCCACATACGCACTCAAAATCACCCACACCCACACACAGCGATGCACACACCCCACACACGCACTTGCACACACAGTCACCCACACAGACACACCCACACACGCAAATACACAGTCACCCACACATACACACCCACACACACAAACACACACACAAATGTCCACACACAGACACACACAGTCACCCAACACACATCCTGACCCATACACAGACACCCACACACACTCCCAAACGCACCCACACAGCAACACACACAGACACACACCCACACACATATCTACTCACACACCCGTACAGGCACACAGCCATATCCACACACACACAGACACACACACCTCCACACACACCCATACAGACACACAGCCATACCCACCCACATACCCACACACAATCACTCACACCCACACACAGCCATGCATACACACCCCACACACACCGGCACACACACACACACATATCTACTCACACACCCGTACAGGCACACAGCCATATCCACACACACACACAGACACACACACCTCCACACACACCCATACAGACACACAGCCATACCCACCCACATACCCACACACAATCACTCACACCCACACACAGCCATGCATACACACCCCACACACACCGGCACACACACACACCGACACACAGTCACCCACACACACACACACGCAAACACACGCAAATACACACAGTCACCCACACACACACCCACATACACAGTCACCCACACACACGCAAACACACACACAAACTCACACACACACACGCCCACACACAGACACACACGGACACTCAGTCACCCAACACACACCCCAACCCATACACAGACACTCACATACACACCCAAACGCACCCACAGACACACACACCGATACACACAGCCATACCCACACCACATACACACACAGACACACACACACACTCAGATCCACTCACACCCAAAACCACACAAACATACGCACACATACACACACCATCACACAAACACACATACACTAAACATCCACTCAGTCACACATCCAAACACACACAGACACACAGAAACAGACACGCACAGGCATCCTCACACACACACAGACACACAGACACACATACTCACACACACAGTCACACACACTAACATACACTGACACACACACACACCGACACGCACACACACCGACACACACAGACACAGGCACGCGTGCACACACATACACGCCCACGCACACAGAGACACACACACACATAGACACACACACACACCCCCACACACACATACAAACAGCCATACCCACCCACATACCAACACACAATCACCCACACCCACACACAGCCATGCACACAGACCTCACACACATACACCGACATACACACACCCACACACACACAGTCACCCACACATGCAAACACACACAGTCACCCACATATACACACCCACACACACAGTCACCCACACACACAAACACACACACACACACACCCACACACAGACACACACGGACACATACAGTCACCCAACACACACCCCGACCATTACACAGACACCCACACACACACCCAAATGCACCCACACACACACACATCCACTCACACACCCCTACAGGCACACAGCCATACCCACACACACACACACATTCAAACACACTGGCACACAGACACACGCACCCACATCCACATCCACACCCACACACAAACACACAGACACACTCACACACAGGCACCCCCCCACACACACTCACCCACACACACAGACCCACACACACAGACACCCACACACACAGACACCCACACATCCACACAGACACCTATCTACACAGACACACACACACACACATAAACACACATACCCACACAGACATCCACCCACACAGACACAGACACACACAGACATCCCGCATACACAGGCACCCACACACATAGACACATACATACACACCCACACCCAGACATACACACACTGATACAGACACACAGACATGCCCACACCCGCATGCACACACAGACACACACACACACCCAAAACCACATATACATGCGCACACAGACACGCGCATACACACACCACCACCACACAAACACACACATACACTAAACATTCACACATTCACACATCCATACACACACAGACACCCTCGCATACAAAGGCACCACACACACACACACACACACAGACACACCCACCACATACACACTCACCAACACACACACACACACACCCACATACCCATACGCTCCACTCACACACAGACACCCACACACAGACACACATCCAGATACACACACAGACACACTCACCCACACACACGCCCACACAAACATATACACAGACACACGCCTCACGCACACTCACCCACACACACACACACACCCACATCCACACACACGCACACACAGACACACCCACACACAGACACACATCCAGATACACACACACACACACACACACACACATCCACATACACACACACTCCCACACAGGCAGACCCCCACACAGACACACACACATCACATACAACCACACTCACCCGTAGATACACACCCACACACACACTCAGATACACACACACCCAAAAACACACTTACACACGCAGACATACACACATCAACACCACACAAACACATAAACATCCACATATCCATACACACACACACACACAGGCACCCACAAACACAGACACATACAGACACCCACACACTCACAAACACTCACACACAAACACACACAGACATACCCCACACACACTCACTCAAACTCACACCCACACACTCACCCACACACACCTACATTCACACCTTCCCACACGCACATACACACACACCCATACCTAACCACATACTCACTCACACACCCACACACACCCACACCCAACACTACACCCATCCTTCCCATACAGAGCCCTCATATACACACCCCTACACCCACACCCACCCACAACCACCCACACAAACACACACATCCCCAAACACAAAACCACACACAAACCCCACACACAAACCCCACACACACCCCCAACAGACACACCCACACACACTCAATCACATCCACACACAGCTCAACACACACATCACCAAACGACAGACACACACAAACACACCCACATACACACAAATACACACATACTCATAGACTCACACACAAACACACCCCACACACTCACTCACATACATAAACGCACACACACACAAACACACACACTCAGCCACACGCACATGACCACATACACACACCCACACACTCATACCCAAAAACACTCACCCACACATGCACGCACACACTCACATGCACACTCACAAACACACAGCTACATGCACTCACTGACACCCACACATACTCACACCCACACACACATAAACATTATCGCACATACACTCACCCACATACACCCACGCACACCCCTCACACACCCACAATAACACACACACACACATGACTTGACTGAAGTGCTACATCTTTAGAACCATTCTAGTAAATCTCCTGAGCACTCTCTCATCCACCTAACGAGTGTTTTATATAGAGATAAATTGATTCTCCTACTTTAGAATCCAATGTCACTGCGTCCCCCTGGGAATGTCCCATACTATGGCCTTTAGCCTTTCCTCTGAAGTTCCCATTTCAGACACCTCTCCATGTTGAATACTTTTACAACGACCCAATTAATTCTTCTTTTTTCAGAAATGGACCGGATAGGATATAGACGACGTTTGACGTGAGATCAGTTCCATGCACTGTGACTGAACTGCTGCAGCAGAAACTGTGTCCCTGTCATTAACTGAAGATGACTTGTACAGTGCAGTGAACTGAAACACACGTTCGTATCCTCAGGGATCTGAGTTCCATTCAAGCACAGGCTTGGAGGAAATGTCATCCCTCTGTGATGGGAACAAGATGTGATGTGAATCAAATGAAGGCTATGCTAAGCTACAATTCGCCTCAATGTAAAGGTTGGGTATGGACAGGGTCTTGCAGTTTGCAATATGTGGTGTTGCCCATTGACAATTTTTGTGAGGTTTCTCTTCCACTCTTAACTGTGAGGGCAAAAACAGAAATTCACAAATTGTGAGCAGAGAAATGGACTGCCATTGCACTAAGGATTTTTTTATTCTAGTTCATTTAACAAGACCTGCATTAATTGCCAATCCCTACTTTCCCAGGGACCAGTTGAAAGTCGAGAATATTGCTATGGGTCTGGAGTCACATGTAGATCCAGACCATGTAAGGACTGCAGTTCCCTTCACTAAAAAATGATTAGTGAGCTAGGTGGGTTTTCCAAACAATGGTCATCAGTACGATGGTTAGCACTGCTGTCTCACAGCATAAGGGACTCGGGTTCGATCCCACCCTCAGGTGACTGTGTGGAGTTTGCACATTCTCCCCGTGTCTGTGTGGGTTTCCTCTGGGTGTTCCAGTTTCCTCCCATAGTCCAAAGATGAGCAGGTTAGGTGAATTGGCCATGCTAAATTGTCCATAATGTTCATGGATGTGTAAGCTAGTTGCTTTAATCAGGGAAAATGTAGAGTAATAGAGTCGGGGAATGAGTCTGGGTGGGGTACCTATCAAAGGGTCAGTGTGGACTTGTTCGGACAAATGGCCTGTTTCCACACTATAGGGATTCAAAGATTTCTAGATTTAGCACTGATTCCACCATCATAGGATTTGAACTCAGGTCCCCAGACATTACGAAGGTCTCTGGATAATAGAATCCTTACAGTGTGGAAGCAGATCATTTGGTCCACTGAGTCTACACCAACCCTCCAGAGATGATCCTACCCAAACCCATTCCTATAACTCTGCATGTGCCATGGCCAATTCACCCAACCTGCACATCTTTGGACTGTGGGAGGAAATCAGCGGAAGCCCACACAGACACAGGGAGAACATGCCAACTCCACACAGATAGATGTCCAAGGCTGGAGTCAAGCTTGGATCCTTGGTGCTGTTACGCAGCAATGCTAACCACTGAGCCACCGTACCGCCTCAAATTGCCGAGTGATAATACCATTAGGCTATTGGCTCCCCATTGCACTAAGTCAGGAGGCTCTCTTACTACCAACATTAAACACTGGTCTTAAGGCCACTATATTTGGAAAAACAGAATCGTAAAATTATGGAATTGTCAGAAAGATGGCATTCAGACCATCATTTCCATACTGGCTTTCTACAAACGCAACTCGCCCAGGATTTGTTTTACCCACTGAGACCCACTGAGGAAGCCTGATGGCATCCAGTGCCCTGCAGGAAAATTGCTGTGTAATGTTTACATGAGAGCTGGGCATCACTGGCTCAGGTCAGCATTTATTGCCTACCTCAAAGAGTAAAGAGCCAATCACAATGGTATGGGTCTGGATTCACATGGAGACCAGGCTGAGTAAGGACAGCAGTTTCCTTCACCAAAGGGCATCAGTGAACCAGATTTTTTTTTTAAAAAGAACATCAATTAATAAAACTAACTGAACTACACTAGCTTCTAATTTCATAACCAGTACCAGACTGAATCTCTAGGTAAACATGGTGTGACCAATTCCCGTTTCAACGTGAGTCAGACCATTTGCCTTATTCATCAAAACTAGAAACTTCAGGAAACTGGCTTGTATGAATTTGTAATCTTCTCATCTTTCATTTCTTAAAGCAATGTTTTCATCAGATCCCTATAGTGTGGAAACAGGCCATTTGGCCCAACAAATCAACACCCTCCCTCCGAAGAGTAAACCACCCGGACCCATTACCGTACCCTATTACTATACATTTCCCCCTAACTAATGCACCTAACCTGAACACTATGGACAATTTAGCTTGGCCAATTCACCTAAACTGCACTGTGGGAGGAAACCCACACAGACACGGGGAGAATGTGCAAACTCCAAACAGACAGGTGCCCAAGGCTAGAATCAACCTGGGTCCCTGGTACTGTGAGGCAGCAGAGCTAACCACTGAGCCATTGTTTTCTTTACATAAACTATGCTTTGTATAACTTTATAGCCATACTCATGCAGGGATTATATATCGGATTTGAACTGCTTCGGATTTCAGATGTTTTTACTGTACTCTGATTTTACCAGCTGTTTTGTTGGAGATTTGAGTCTGTGTGCCCAGTCCATTAGACTGGTGTTCTTGGATTACGAGTCCAGTTGCATTATCACTTGCCCAAGTGGTGACCACTCTATGGTTGAAGTACCCACTGGGAGAGAACTCACCTGCCCAGAGCTTGTGGCCAAGACAGAGGTTGGCTGCCTCGCCATTGGTGGCAGTGTCACTGGGAACTGAGGCACCAGCATCCTGGGGTGGCAAGGTGGCTCAGTAGTTTGCACTGCTGCCTCACAGCACCAGAGACCTGGGTTCGATTCCAACCTTGAACGACTGTCTGTGTGGCATTTACACAGTCTCCCCGTGTCTGTGTGGGTTTCCTCCAGGTGCTTCAATTTACTCCCATAATCCAAAGATGTGCAGGTTAGCTGGATTGGCCAGGCTAAATTGCCCATAGTGTTAAGTGCATTAGTCAGGGTAAATATAAGGTAGAGGATGGGACTGGATGGGTTACCCTTCAGAGGGTCGATGTGGACTTGTTGGGCCCAAAGGCCTGTTTGCACACTGTAGGGATTCTAATCTAATCTACCCACCTTCAGCCCCAGTTTTATTGGGTGACAGCAGGCCAAAGGTCAGGCAGGCTAGGCTGGGGGTCACTGGGAAGGGCCTCAGAGAGGAAGGGCAATGGTTTTCAGTGGGTAACACCTATCATGCCTGCCTGAGGCCTGTTGCGCCTTGATCAGGCACAGAGTGTTTGACAGCGATGAAGGTCAATCTCCTTCCTCAATGGGAGGGCCATTAGCAAACCCATCATGGTTTACTGGCCAGCCTGCTGGATGAGGTCTTTCTTTGATGTTCCTGATGACGGGCTTATGCCCAAAATGTCGAATCACCTGCTCCTCGGATGCTGCCTACTCTGCAGCACTTTTCCAGCATCTGCAGTCCTCACTTTCTCTTATTTGATAGCTCAGGTGGGGCTGGACTGTGGTGGGTGCAGGGATGATGCGTGTTAATTGGCTTCTTAATGAGCCTGGCTGACACGGCATGCAAAGATTAGGTAGATTGGCCATGCTAAATTGTCATTGCGTCCTGGGATGTGCAGGCGAAGTGGGTTAGCCATAGGGAATGCAGGTATATAGGGATAGGGTGAGGGTATGGGTGGGATGCTCTTCAAAGGTTCAGTGCAGACTCGATGGGCTGAATGGCCTATTTCCACACTGTTGGGTTTCTATGATTCAACGATTGCACTGTTGATGTCCCCAGTGGCCTAATGGATATGGTAGTGGCCTCCTTAAACCAGGGATTGTGGGTTCATGCCTCAGCTAGGGTGTAATGAGCTTGATTCTGCAACACTCTCTGTATTTAAGGTTCTTGTGGCACTTTGGTAGTATCCTTATCTCCAAACCAGGAGACACCGTTTTAAATCTCACCTGCCTTAGAGATTTGGCAAAACATATCTGAACACATTGATTAAAAATATCATTCCTCAGATCCCTCTCTCAAGCAGTTAAATAGTTCCCTGTTAAACAGTCTTGAATATGCTTAATGATCCAGTCTTGACCTGTTTCTGTGATAAAGAATTTCACAGATTCACTCTTCTGTGAAAGAAGAAATTCCTCCTGATCTCTGTTGTTAATTTTTATTGTGAGATTATGCCGTCTAGTCCTCAGCTCAAACAGGTGGCACAGTGGCTCAGCACTAGGCACTGCTGCCATACAGCGCCAGGGACTTGGGTTTGACTGGGTCTGTGCAGAGTTTGTACATTCTCCCCATGATTCATGGATTTCGACTAGTTACTCTGGTTTCCTTCCACAGTCCAAAGGTGTGCAGGTTAGGTGGATTGGCTGTGCTAAATTGTCTTGAAGTGTCCAGGGATGTGTAGGATAGGTGGATTAGCCATGGGAAATGGAGGGTTACAGGGATAGGGTAAGGGTCTGAGTGTGATGCTCTTTGGAGGGTCAGTGCTGACTAAATGGGCTGAATGGCCTTGCTCTGCACTGTAGGCAATCGAGTCCTAGATTTTCCCACAAGGGGTAACGTCTCTACATCCACAATGTCAACTCTCCAAAGAATCTTGTACATTTCAACAAGATCGCCTCTCACTCTTCTTAACTCAGTACCGGCCCAACTTACTCAATTTCTTCTTCATAAGATACTCCCTTCATACCTGGTAACAACTGAGTGACCCGTCTATGGACTGCCTTCAATGACAGTCTATCTTTCCTTGGTCAAGGGGCCCAAAACTGTTCATAGTATTCTATCTTAGAGGCAATCTATTTAGAGGCAATCTTGTCGCCATTTCTTCACATTATTGTTATACCTTTGGTCAACAGCACGTTTTACTAAAGGATATTTTTGCGTAGGGTTGTTAATTAACCCCGTGCCAAACAGATGCATTCAGCTGAACAACATGCTGGTTAGATCACACCTAGAGGAATTTCAGCCACCAACACCTTAGAAAAGATGAATTGGTGAGGGGGGAGTGCGGCAGAGATTTACAAGGCCAATATCCACACTTTGTAAATAATAGCCTTGAATCCCCTGGAAATTGGAAAATTCAGAAGTGACTCGACCAAAGTTATCAAGATATTAAGGCAAACAGAGAAGATAGCTCTGTGAAAAAGTATTTTCACTAATCATGAGTTTTGAGGGGACATAGTCAAAATATTAGAGCTCGGCTTTTCATGAGACCAATAGGGAACATTTTCTTCACATAGGGTAGTGAGATGTTCTCTTCTAAATGAACAGTTAATACATTATTTAATTTACATTTGAGATGAAAATACCTTTTGGCCAAACGTGTTAAGAGATTTGGGCAAAGGTTTCTATGTGAAGTTAGGTCATAGATCGTCGATGATCTCAAAGATTGGTGGATCAGGGTCCTGTTCCTATGTTTCATGTCTTCCTGCATCTATTTCACATTCACGTGAAGCTGTGAGGTTAGCAGCAGCCTTCTTGTTCATCTGAGTTAATGTCAAAGTTCCAACACCGGCCCTAGCTGTAAGGTTGAGTCAGCCTCCAACAGCACTTGAAGCTCCAATAACACCTTGCAAGTACAAGGAGGAATCTGAGGTCATGGCTTCTCTGCATCATTATGGCCCTATGACCTCCAACTCAACCATCCAACAGGCTGCCCTGCATGGCAGCATTGGCTCAAAGGGCTGAATGACCTTAACCCATTTGTGGTTTTTATTTTTAATGATCCCATGCAAATTTACACCATCAAGTGGAGGATAACAGCACTTGAACTTCAACCCTGTGTATCAGTGATAAATTGCTTTCTTTAGCATTGAGTGCTGCACATTAGAAGCACAGAGAAACATGCAAGTAGGAATTAAGCTATGATCCACATAGACATAAAGAACCAACATAAATCATCCAACAACAACTCCTTGATGCACCAAGATTCTGATAATCAGGATTGTGACATAGTTCTTTGATACTTCAGCCTACAGGTGGTTACAACGCCCTATTATAGATGACAATCAAAGTTAGGGACTCACCAAAGCGAATCAAAGCTCAAACCTAGCATGAGTTGGCTCTGCGATCTAAAATCAAAGCTGTTCATGTCCATTTGGATGTTCTATTCTACAGCCAAATGCTTTCTGTCGCTTCTTGGCAAACACCAAACTCCACAACGTGATGTATCACAGCGGTGACACCAGTGACATACAACATTCAGAACTCAACAGCTGAAAGTAGGGACAACCACCAGAGGAGGTAACCACTCAATGTCCTGACTTGGAAACATATCACCGTCCCTTCAGTGTCGCTACTTCGAAATCCTAGAATTCATCCGTTTTACAGCATTGTTACCTACAGCACTGGGATTACAGTGGTTCACGAAGGCAGTTGAACACCACCTTCTCAGGGGCAACTAGAGTTGGGTCATAATTGCTGGCCCCGCCATGACTCCCAGGTCCTACAAGTAGATAAGTGAAAGAAAGCTTTGTTTCAGCTCTGTTCTTGTGGAATATGAAGGAAGGTGCTATGGAAGGAACATTGCTGGGAGTGAACACATGTGATGCTGTGACCCCTTTCATCCAACTAGCCATAAACATGTCTGAGGCAATGAAGTCACAGCCAACATTAATCTGAGAAGAACCAGGCTAAGGAGGACCTTTGTGTTCTCATCACCACTGGCCACTTCTAAGATCTTTAATTGAACAATGCATTTTGGGAAAGCAAATCGTAGCAGGACTTATACACTTAATGGTAAGGTCCTAGGGAGTGTTGCTAAACAAAGAGACCTTGGAGTGCAGCTTCATAGCTCCTTGAAAGTAGAGTCACAGGTAGATAAGATAGTGAAGAAGGCATTTGGTATGCTTTCCTTTACTGGTCAGAGTATTGAGTACAGGAGTTGGGAGGTCATGTTGTAGCTGTACAGGACATTGGTTAGGCCACTGTTGGAATATTGCATGCAATTCTGGTCTCCTTCCTATCGGAAAGATGTTGTGAAACTTGTAAGGGCTCAGAAAAGATTTACAAGAATGTTGCCAGGGTTGGAGGATTTGAGTTATAGGGAGAGGCTGAACAGGCTGGGGCTGTTTTCCCTGGAGCGTAAGAGGCTGAGGGGTGATATAGAGGTTTATAAAATTATGAGGGGCATAGATAGAGTAATTAGACAAAGTCTTTTTCCTGGGGTTGGGAGCCCAGAACTCGAGGGCATAGGTTTAGGGTGAGAGGGGAAAGATATAAAGGAGACCTAAGGGGCAACTTTTTCATGCAGAGGAGGGTGATACGTGTATGAAATGAGCTGCCAGAAGAAGTGGTGGAGGCTGGTACAATTGCAGTATCTAAAAGGCATTTGGATGTGTATATGAATAGGAAGGGTTTGGAGGGATATGGGCCGGTTGCTGGCAGGTGGGACGAGATTGGGTTGGGATATCTAGTCAGCATGGACGGGTTGGACCGAAGGGTCTGTTTCTATGCTGTACATCTCTATGACTCTATGACTCTATAATTTGGATGTACAATTCTGTAAATACATACTGGGATACATTAGAATTTCTCCGAGTAGAGTGTGACTGCTAATGCCTCAGTATCATGGGAAAAATGTAGACTTTGAGGCTTTCCTGTTTCTAGTGATGCATGAAGTAATCAAAAGGACTCTGCTTCCATGATTAATTTATTCTGGAACAGGTCACTAGCCTTGCTGTCAGACGATGTGACTTGCAGGGTATCACTGTGCATCAAGGACTCCTGACCTGGGGACTCTCCCATTCTTACCACCTGTCACTGGTGTACTGAAGAGATTCCTGATGAAGGGCTTATGCCCGAAACATCGACTCTCTTGCTCCTCAGATGCTGCCTGGCCTGCTGTGCTTTTTCCAGCACCATACATTTCGACTCTGAAGAGATTTGAAGGTTGGCAATCAACTTGCTTGGCCATGCAACAAAGGAGCCTTCTATGGCTCCAAGTCCTGCAGCTTGAAACTGGAGCTTTTGGTTAGGAGACATGGTCTCATTCTCTCTCTCTCACACACATGGTCAAAACGTTAGAGTGCTTATGGTGTTCTTGGAAATATGGCAGCTAGCTTTTTATGGAATTGTCAGTGTACAGAAAGACCAGAAGGTTTCTTATTCTCTTGTCGTGAAGTTGTACCATTTAAATCTTTTCATGGGCTTACTTTGAGATGAGCAAATTACAGCCAACCGTCCTTTCACACCATGTTGCATACTCAGAACTCAGCTTCACTTCAAGCCACAGTTGAATAAACTCCAATTGGCTTGCCTCAGTATCTAAGAATATCCTTTTCCAGCTTAAGTAAGAGAATTTAGATTTTTTTAAAAAAAGGTGCGATGTGTTTGGTGGGAACATAGTAGTTATTTTGTACTGGCACACTAAAGGATGTAAGATATTTCAGAGTGTACACATGTTTTGAGAATAGGTCTGGGCAAGGAAAAAGTGAATTGTTAAATGGTATGAACAATTTCTTTACTTGAGATAAATGGGCGAGGATAGGGGAAGAAGGGCCAAATAAAGTTCTGATTTGCTACCATTTGTTTGGCTGCACAAATCAAGGTCAACCATTAGCATTCCCTCTGCCCTTTTCTTCCTGGAGAAAATGTTACTCCCCCACCGCCCCCCCACCATTCTCCAATTTAAATATTGCTGAAAAGATTGACAGCTCAAAGCTTTTCATTTTGCATTCATCAGGACAATTGCAAGAATGCCAAATTGCAAATGATCACAACAATTTATACAACAGGACTGGTTGGCTGCCAAGCTCAGAACATGACTCAATTAGACTTCCTAGAAGCAACATGAATTCATTCACAAGAATGCAATTTCTGCATGCAAAAGGAATATGGTCAAGCCTAGTGCTTTTTTTTTTAGGGATTACCCAGGAGTTTTTTGGATCCCATTGTTCCCTGGTTCTTTCTCCATGGCAACATGTCAGCTAAACGAAATTGAGTTACCAACCAATTGAAATCCTTTTCTCCTGCAGTATAAACTGTCATAATCATTTGATAATTGGCATTCTCCATCAACACCAGCAAAATTAAGGATCTGGTCATTGACTTCAGGAAGCCGAGCAGAGAGCACGACCCTGTCTGCATCAATGGCACTGAGATGGAGGCAGTCGAGAACATCAAGTTCCTGGGAGTGATGATCACCAACAATCTGTTCATCCGTGTTGGCACTACAGCCAATAAAGCACAACAACGGCTTTATTTCTTCAAAAGGCTAAGGAAATTTGGTGTGTCCATTAAGACTCTTCGCAATTTTTTATAGATGTACCATAGAAAACATTCTACCTGAATGCATCACAGCGTGGTTTAGCAACTGCTGTTCCCAAGACCAAAAGAAACAACAGTGGGCTGTGAACACACCCCAATTCATCACACAAACCAGCCTTCCATCTATTGACCCCATCTATGCTCCCCATTGCCTCGGGAAAGCAATCAACATAATCAGACACCCGTTATACTCTCTTCCATTGAGCAGAAGATATCTAAGTTTGAATACACATACAAACAGATTCATGAACAGTTTGTTTCCTGCTGTTATCAGACTTTTGAACTGACTTCACAAATGTTAATGTTGTTTTCTCTCTCTCTGTACTCCCTGCGGCTGTAACACTGTACTCTGCACTCTGTTCCGCTACTCTGAAGCACCTTGTATGGTACGATCTGCCTGTAGAGCACACAAAACAATACTTTTCGCTACATCTCAGTACATATGACAATTACAAATAAAGTCAAATCAAAATTCTTTCATTTGTCCTGATGAATGTAAGATCCAAAATTCTGGCAACATACCTTCCCTTTCAGAAATCTGAAACAGTCAAACAGAGAAAACAAAGGAACATAGGAATAGGCATCCAACCTGCCCTGCCATTCAATATGATTGGAGCTAATTGAACACGTCAATTCAATTTTAGTCACCCGATCCTCGTAGCCCTTTATGCCACTGACAATCAGAAATTCAAAGATTGAGCAACATCACCCTCAGTGGCGGAGAATTCCAAAGGTTCACAATCCGCCGAGTAAAGAAAAATCTCTTCATCTCTGATCTGAGTGGCACCACCCAACTATTTATATAAACTGTGAACCCCATCCCTCCCCCACCTGGTTTAGGTCTTCTCAACCAGGAGAAACATCTGAGCTGC
Organism: Chiloscyllium punctatum; assembly: GCF_047496795.1. NCBI lineage: Eukaryota > Metazoa > Chordata > Chondrichthyes > Orectolobiformes > Hemiscylliidae > Chiloscyllium > Chiloscyllium punctatum. The sequence goes on along the minus strand of NC_092747.1, from coordinate 11,179,317 downwards.
TGCATCCAAATGCTTTAAGTGTTATGTCAGTGAAACCAACACCAAAACAGGATCATATCACAACAGTACATCACAACTGGAGTAACTGATTTATTCACACTGACACAATATTCTGAACACAGGGCACAGGCATGTTAGGAAATTGCAACACCCGTCTCCAGTACTGAGGGAGGGAAGGATACACTTAAAGGTACTAGCTCCATTGACTGTCTCCCTAACTCAGTATACACAGCTGCTAAAGTGGCTTCCCATGAGAAGATGAAACAACGGGACATTCCTCACAGCAGGCAACTGCTGAATGATGTTGGCTGGTGCCCAGGAATCTGTTTCCCGACACAGAATGAGTGCCAGCACCCAGTACATTCAGAGCCACAGGCTGAACAGCGGAACCGTGTTGGACTGATTCATCTTGGTAGGGGAGACAAAAGGTTGTAGGAGATGTTGGTCTCCGAACAGTCAAACCATGGCACACTGTAATAAAAAGTTATCCAAAGTCCATACATTATCAGCTCTACATTCACAAAGTATTGACACTGACCCAGTCACTCACCTAAAACCCCGAGCCTGTAGTTGAGTGTGACAACAATGACATTTCCATAACTTGCCAGAATGCTTCCATCGATTAAGTTGCCTGTGCTTTCCATGTAGGAGCCTCCATGAATGTATACCATAACTGGTTTGGGACCATTGTCATGGATATCTGTAAGGAAATAAAAAGGTTTGTCCTCAGATACATAGAGGCATTCCATCACATGCATGGATACACAATATAAATGCACATGAGCACACAGACACATATACACACTGACACACACAAAAATACACTGAGACATTCAAATGCACGCAGACCAAATCACTGAAATACAGGGGCACTCACACACAGGCTTACTCTTACACACACACACACACACACACACATATTTACAAACACATAAACATAAACTAAACACACTGGTTCATATATACATACTTTTGCACACAAAAATACATTCACACGCATACCAACATCCACTTAGACACATTGGCATACTCTTAAACACACACAGGCATACACTTACATACACACAGGAATATATATACTTACACAAATACTACCAGACAGACACTCATACATACACACAGGGATATATACACTTACACACTACCAGGCATACATACATGCACACATACATACTCACACACGCACATACATTTACACATGCACACACACACATAGAGACACACACTCACACACCTCTTGTGATGATATATGATGGGTTTAACAGGATTAGGATCAATTTGCTAATGCTCAATGGATTCACAGCATTCTTTATGAGCTAACATGGTCAGCGCTCCGCACATGCCACTAAATTCTGATGGAACATGAAACGATCCCTGACAATTCCTCCAATGAGACGGAATGTTGCACTTTGTACCATGTGGAAAATCAAGGCTTGGCTCATGCATTAAGCACCGTTTCTGCCGAGATTTGATCCGTGTCTTTCAGTAATGAATGGAGCAATCTGCAAACATCCTCCGTGTCATTGTCATCTTAGTTCAGTAGGGCTCATCCCACAGAGGTCTACCCCATGTGGCTCAGCTGGGAACTCTGCTGGCTCAATGAGGGTGGGACTGGGACCACAGGCCAGGATGATCACAGCTCTGATCCCTATCTCCCACCACCATCTCCCCTCCCTGTGTAATCTGGGAAAGCCGTTTCCAGGCAGGGTGCATCTGCCATTAGCATCTCAAACTAAAGAGGGGAAATGTCTCCGTCGGCCAAGGGTCCCCTCTACGTGGGTGACTCCTTTCTTGAAAATAAATATTTGCCAAACACAGAGTAAGGGCTGAACCATAAATCCCAAATGGCAAATTGGCTCCTCGGCACTCCTTGTCTAGTCTCAGAGAGTTGAGGCACCATAGTAAGAGGAAGGGCAAGGGTGTCAAAGACCCACCACAGCATATGGTCGAGAGTCTGGCTCGGGGCGGGGGGAGGTGAGAACCCCTGGGGAAACAGAGCATACAATCTCAGGTAAAGAAGTCCCATTCAATTAATCCCCCACCATATTCCCCCCAGAGACACTCACTTCCAACCAGCCCCCCAAATCCTTAGACCCCCAGCTCTCCCTGTCAATGGAAATTTATCCTGTGAAGCAAGTCAGCATTCAAGATGAAGAAAAAGAGAAAAAAAAACCCCTCAGAATGCACACGGAAGGTGCATGGCTTACGTAAAGAAAGAAAGAAAGAAAAAAATGGGTTGGAAGAAGTTGAAAGGTTGGTTCTCATGCATTGGGGGGGGGGTGTGTGTGGGGAGGGGGGTCGAGCACAAAAAAAAATACCTTCATCTTCATCACCATGATTACTGGTTATATCATCAGCGTGTTTCTTTGTGTTGGCTCCTAGGTTCAAGAAAAAAGATGAGGAGAACAAAGGGAAAAAGAGAATTCAAAAAAACAGCAAAGGTTTTTTGCCAAAAAGAAGTGAACATTTCTTTAAAGGAGAGAAAAAAAAAATCTTCTGGGAAAAAAAAAAGATTCTCAGTGTAACAAGGTAATACCATAAAAGCTTCGGCTGCTGTGAGGCTGAAACATCGTAAAACAATTGTTTAATCTCAAAAAATAGGAGGTCACGAAATGGACTGAGGGTCAAGAAGTTCAACAGCAAGAATTGGTCTTTCTCAGCACGAGATTCCAAAAAAAAAGACAATTGAGCATTAAGAAATTCAAAAGCATAAGAGAAAAAAAAATGTCAAGGATTTTTCTGAACATCCATGTTTATCAAACAATAGTCCTTCTAGTTAAAATGATTAACCACATCACAGGCAGAACTCTGGAGCTAGGAGATCTACCCCCCCCCCCCCCCCCCCCCCAACAGGGTCATACTATCAATGGAAGTGCAAAACATGCTCACAGTATCCAGTTAAGAATAAAGGTTAGTTTGATCTGATAAAATAATTAGTGGTGAATATATGGATTTGCCAACACTCGCCTGTAATTAAAGTCACCTGGTTTTTGAAAGAAAATTTCTTTAGAAAGGATGGATTTGGTATTCCCCACTTAACTCACTCCAAAGCTACACAGGAATAAGAGGTTAAGGTTTTCAGTGAATTGTCAATGTTCTGGAGATGTTGCCACTTTTTCACCCTAACTTTCCCATTGCCATTCAACTTGATAAAATAGTGGCAGCCTTAATCATAGTTTAGGATGTCTCTATCAAGTACACTGGCCAAGACCATATACACACAATGTTCAGAAACCTTGGAGATGATCCACCGTGTGAGGCATCAGGAAGACCTATAGTACTGGACATCATGAAGACCCTTATTGCTGGGCATTATATAGGCCCATGTTATGGGGCCTCACAAAGACAGGGAGAAATTGGGAAGAAGGCATTGTGAATCAAGTAACGTTGGTTAGGTGATGCCAAACCTGCAACTCAAAGACATAAAGACAAGGAAAGCAGAAAAAATGACATTTACACAACACTATTTATAACCTTTGGATGACTCAAATCACTTCCTATGTTTTAAAGTGTGCTTCTATTTGTAATGTGGCAAACACAGTTCCCATTATTGTACACAGCAAGCTCCCACAAATAGCAACATTATACCCAATTAGGCAATGTCTTTTCTTGATAATGGTGGTTCAGACATAAATATTGGCCCAGATAAACTTCATGAATTACCTTCAAATTTGTGCTGCTCAATCCTTTAGAGCTAACTACTCTCTTGATTTAACGTTTTGCCTGAAAAGCAGTGTCTCTCTCAGTGCTGGTCCGTAGTGGCCACTTGGATGACATTCTCAAATTTCGAGAGCAAGGACTTGAGCTGACAATCTTCTAACTCCACATGCAACTAACTGAGCCATAACTGACACTTAGACAGATGAAGGGTTCTGAGATCTTGAGCAAGAATGATTTGGAACAATGCATCTCAGATTTGGTATAATGAGAATGGGGGGGTGAATTAAGTGAGTACTGTACAGTTAATACTTAGAACTTGAGAGGGATTGGAAAGAACAGATCAAACTCCAGCAAAGCAGAGTCAAATAGGAAAGGTGGAAGGGAAGGTTTGGAATTAACTCAGAAGAATTCAATTGTGAATGGACAATCAACCATACCAAGTGGTCTGAATGGACCTCTTACTCAGAAAAGATCAGAGATCGACTGGAGATGTTTTTCATTCCCCTCAGGGTCAGAGACTGAAAACACTAAAGAATTGCTCAAAATCAGAGATGCCCTTACAAAATCTAATGGATATAGTTTAAATATGACAAACAGATCAATAATCCCAAAATACAAGGGCTGAGAGTCCAATGTTGCTGAAAGATCACAATGCAATTAAACTGAGCAATTAAATAATGCTAAGGAGATGCTGCAACATTGGAGTGAGGAGCATCTGAAAATCTCATCTTACTGCCGTCTTAGTCCATGAGAGCACAAATCTGGAAAGCACCCATAATTAGGACTATGGGTTGCTTTATCGCTGCATTAAGCAACAAAGCAAATGATATCACAATACACTTTGCTGGAGATAAGTTGCAAATTTGCAAGAAGCTTCTAGGGAGCAAAACTCTCTCCCAATAGACCCATGAGTCAATCCAACCTCCCATTGACAACAATTGAACTCTGAAACTCCAAAACAGTCGGAAAGAAATTCAATGTCCATTATATAGTTGACAGGGAAGCAGAATGGCAGGGAAACTAATGAGGGTATTAACTGCAGAGGTTGAGTGTAAGAACTAAAACATAGATAGCTGGCATAGTAATAATGACAACTTGCATTTGTATACAGCCTGAATAAAATATCCCAAGATGCTTCATGAAAAGGACACTTGGAAAATGTTATCCACATCCACACTAGTACAGATAACCAAAAGCTAGATCAAAGTAGTCATTCTACAGGAGGATCATAAGACAGAGAGGGAGAGAACAGATAATTTTAAGGAGAAAATTCTTCAGATGTGGACAATAGACTAGCATGCCACTCAGTTCAAAGGGAGTTAGGGATAATCGAGAAATGCTGGTGCAGCCATGGTTTTAACAATGCTGAGATACACAAGACGTCAGATTTGGAGCAGAGCAGATATCTGAATGGAGCTTCAGGAGTTTACAGAGATATGGAGAAATTAAAGTCATGGGAAAGTTTGAATAGAATTTTAAAGGGTAAGAATTTTAAAGTCAAGCTGTTCAGAGCCAGTGCTATCAGTCAACACGAAACCCATGAAGGTATATGCAGAGGAGTTTCTCAGAAATACATGTTCATGAGGGAGATGGGGGGAGTGCTGCTGTGGGAGGTGGTCAGGAAGGAAATGTTATTGTTGAGTCTTAATGCAACATAAATTATAAGAGCAGGGAGGTTATGCTGGAGCTGTACAGAACTTTGGTTAGGTTCTGAGGAACAGTCACAGGACCCAAAACATTAACTCTGCTTTCTCTCCACAGGTGCTGCCAGACCTGCTGAACTTTTCCAGCAACTTCTGTTTTTGTTTTTTTTTGATTTACAGCATCTGCAGCTCTTTCGGTTTTCATGGCTGACCTTCTACTGCAATATCATGGGCTTCAAACACCACAAGCACTGTCATATTAACATCCACAGTCTGACCACTCTCTCGGTTTCCTCTAAAATTCCCTCTGGAGTTATTTTCTGACTATCTCCATCAGTGGCCTTTTGTTTAAATTCTCCCTGATAACAGAAAACGTTCTCTCTGTATCCACGCAACCAAAGTCTTTCATAACTCGAAAGGCTTCTTTAGCCTGCTCCTTTCAAGAGAAAAGGGATTAATGCTGCTCATCCTTTCCAGATAGAGATATCAGGGAATGATTGAGAAAGCAAATCCATTGAGGGAGCTTCTGAAACACCATAGAGTAGTTCTCAATGGTTCCAGGTGTGGAGCAGGAATAAAGGCCCCATTGCTGTCCATTGATTTGCCTCCATCACTGGAAAATTAGTTGAGTAAGTGCCTCCAGAGAATGGGATCAGGTTCAATCCACATGGTCAGATGGGCCTGCCAAGATTCTCTATCGAGTTGGCACTCATGAAATAGCTGCTAGGGCAGCATGCCCAGAGTGATACCAGTGCCAGTGAAACCAAACTGAAACCTGAGTCAGATCTTTCAGAGGGGGAGGTGGAGAGTCTGGATGAAGAAAAACCAGCCTGCAATTCAAGCATTGTGAGTTAGGTAGCAATTTTTCAAATACAACAATAGGATGTGTTGATTCTTTATGGAGCACACGGCCAGGCCAGCAGTACAAAATCTTTTTAAAAGATTCATTCACAGGACGAGGATGACACTGATGTGGCTAGTATTTATTGTCCATCCTTAATTGGCCAAAGACTCAACCACATTGCTGTGGGTCTGGAGTCCCATATAGGCCACACCAGGTAAGGATGGCAGTTTCCTTCCCTAAAAGACATTAGTGAACCAGATGGGATTTTCCAACAATAAACCATAGATGCATGGACATCATGAGACTCTTAATCCCATCTGCAGTTGTAGGTTTCAAACCCATGTCCCTGGAACATTGCCCAAGTCTCTGGGTAATGCTAATACCACTCGGAGGCACCATCGCCTCCCCTCAGCAACAATGGTGATAAGATTCCTCATCCCCCTCACTGTCACTGTAACTCTGCTACCATATGTTAGACTTGGAGATCACATGAGGAATTTTCCAGTAAATATCTCCATTGGGGTTTTTGCGAACAGCTGAGGAGGGAGAATTGGTACACGTCTTTCAAATACAGTCTTAATTAATCCAAGCAAATACTTTTATTTATTTTTAACATTCATCCACGTTTCATTTTACCTTAATTAACAATATATCTCACTATATCAAAATGAAGGAGCTAATTACAAAGTTTTCATGAACAAAGAACAAAGAATTTCACCTGCTGATCACATGATATCAAATAAGCACATGAACACAGGCAACAGGTTTAAAAGACAGAGTCAAGCAAAGAATAGGCTCGGGCTGTTTTCCCTGGAGCATCGGAGGCTGAGGGGTGGCCTTATTAGAGGTTTATAAAATCATGGATAAGATGAATAGCCAAGGGTAGGGGAGGCCTAAACTAGAGGTTTAAGGTGAGATGGGAAACATTTAAAAGGGACCAATAGGGTAACATCTCATTATTAGGATGGTGCGCATTTGGAACGAGTTGCCAGAGGAGGTGGTGGAGGCTGGTACAATCACAACATTTAAAAGGCATCTGGATGGATACATGAATAGGAAGGGGATAGAGGGATATGGGCCAAATACTGGCAAATGGGACTAGGCCAGTTTAGGCTATCTGGTTGGCATGAATAAGTTGGACTGAATGATCTGTTTCCATACTGCATAACTTTGTGAATCTATAATTCTATAATAACAGCTATATAGTTAGAGACCTTGAAATTTTAGATCTTTTAACTTAACATCATAAGTTATTTAATTTTTCATTGGTATACTCAACTGTGACAAATTTTGCAGATATTTTTGAGCTCTTTGTGAATGCCTGGTATTTTAATTGTGTTTTCAGTGAATGCTGTCTTCTGAAAGGTTAAGAGAAACAGAGAGAGATAGACGTCTCACTCTTGTTGAAAATTTGCTTTTCTTTCTCTTTGAGCTGCTGCCACTGAAATATGGTTGGTCTCTGTATTGTCAAGCCTGGTTTCATTGCCTTTGCAAGCTGAACAGTTACAGGTAAACAACAATGCCTTAAATATTAACTTATCACAAAGGTGAGAGTTAAAAGAAGAAATACAATCTTTTTGATGCTGACTCGGTTGTCTGGTTTCAATGCCTTAATGGAAACTAATTTCCATGCAAACAGCTTTGTTCATAGCAACAGGTCTCCTGGACTTGGTTCAATCTGTGCTCAGGGAACACAGCAGCTATTTTAGGTCAGTGCATCTCATTTTCTTGAAGTCATTTTACTCCATCAAAGTCTTGCATATAAGATTCAGATAATGCAAGTCGAAATTTAAAGTTTGCAGTTAAGTTGAAACTTACCACGATCATAACAGGATCAATTCTTTCTCCTCTTGTCCTGAACCTATATTTTGTCTCTTCTGTACAGCCATTGACATTGTCTTTGATTACTTGCTCTATGACTGACAGATAGGCAGATTCTTCATCAGGAAGGGAATCAAGGGCTTTGGGAAAAGGCAAGACACTGGAGTTAGGGATCATCAGATCGGCCATTTTCTCATCAAATGGCAGAACAGACTCAATGGACCGAATGGCGTGCCTCTGCTCCGATAGATTATGGTCTTACCTTTCATCTCAAAACTCCCTTGCCCTCTCACCTTTCCCTTTTCACACTCTCCCCCCTCCACCCCCCCAAAAATGTTTCCAACAACACTGCTCATCAGGTTTGTAGAAGAATCACATCGGACTCAAAACATTAACTCTGCTTCTCTCTCCACAGTTACTGCCAGACCTGCTGAGCTTTTCCAGCAATTTCTGCTTCTATTTTTGCTTGCCGCCTCAGTTTGAGCAAGTCACCTGTCTTTGAGAAAACCTAAATTTGCTTCCTACATTACATAGCATAGATCATTTCATTACATGGTTATAAGTGTGCTTAAAATGTTCTCATACCCCACACAGAAACCAATAGATGCATCGAGAGTGCACCTTGTACACCTCATGGTTACTCTCGAAATTCACACCAGAAATTCAGCTCTTTACAGCTTCAGACAACTTGCTTCTTTAGAATTTGTATTCATATTGTGCCTTTCTTGTTCCAGACCCTCCCAAACTGTTTTACAACTAACGAGTAAATTTCTCAGTGCATCACTGCCACTACACTGAAAACACTAGAGCCCATTTGTGCACAGGAAGGTTCCATAGCCAGCAGTGAGCTAATTGGCTGAAACTGTCTGCTACTTTACAATACTTGGTGCATTTACAGTTCTTCGCATTCAGGATGACCTCTCATTGTGATGAGATGTGGCTGCAGCAAAACTTACCAGTTCACCGCAGCAACATAATGTGAATTGAGTGGGCCAGAGCATCCATATTCAATGTACCCGTCGAGAATATGAAGAGGTTAATTGATTGCTTTCTTGGTCAAGTGCATCTTCTGTTCAAATAGAAAACTATTGCTTTTCTTCCTAATCTCCAACCCAAGCCACATAGGCATATCTGCATGGCTAGTATCTACCTAGTGCAGTGTTAAGATGCACAGAGTTATAGAGATGTACTTCACAGAAGAGATTCTTCAATCCAACTTGTCCATGCCGACCAGATATCCCGAACTAATCTAGTCCCATTTGTCAGCATTTGGCTCTTTTAAACCCTTCCTATTCATATATCCATCCAGATGCCTTTTAAATTTTGTTATTGTATCAGCCTCCACCACTTCCTCTGGCAGCTCATTCCATACATGCACCACCCTCAAAGTTGACCCTTAGGTCCCTTTTAAATCTTTCCCCTTTCACCTTAAACTTACGTACCCTAGTTTTGGACTCCTCCCACCCCATGGAAAAGACCTTGTTTATTTATCCTATCTGTGTCCCTCATGATATTGTAAACCTCTATAAGATCACCCCTTAGCCTCTGACGCTCCAGGGAAAACAGTCCCAGCCTATTCAGCTTCACCCTACAGCTCAAACCCTCCAACCCTAGCAACATGCTTGTAAATCTTTTCTGAACCCTTTAATATTTCACAACATCTTTCCTACAGCAGGGAGAGCAGAATTGAATACAGTGTTCCAAAAGTGTTGGCAAGAGTCAAGGCTTTGCGATTCAGAAGTATGTACACGAACATTGCTGCGAATAAACCACATACAAAGCATTGTTCAGGTTCCCATGTTTGATCAGCCAGGACCACCCTTGCTGGTATCATATCAGTTTGCTGATTGGTTCCCTGCCAAGCAGAGTTCAAGCTAACATTGGCACCTCACTTTCATTCCTATTAATGAGCTAAACTGGTCAACCTCCAACATACAGAATGCAGCAGAGCTGCCCAAGTTAGATAGGATTGAGTAGATTCCAGTCTTCCTCTGCCAGTCCGTCATCTTTTGCATTCACAGTAGATCTCTAAGAGGTCCTTCTGAATTCATTTGGTGAATTTCTAAGTGTAGGTGCATTCTAAGGTAGATAAGATAGAGGGTGGCACGGTGGCTCAGCAGTTAGCACTGCTGCCTCACAGCACGAGGGTCCCAGGTTCAATTCCAACCTTGGGTGACTGTCTGTTTGGAGTTTGCACATTCTCCCCATGATGTGTGTGGGTTTCCTCCGGGAGCTCCGGTTTCATCCCACAGTCCAAAGATGTGCAGGTTAGGTGAATTGACCATGCTAAATTGCCCATCGTGTTAGGTGCATTAGTCAGAGGGAAATGGGTCTGGGTGGGTTACTCTTCGGAGGGTCGGTGTGGACTGGTTGGGCCGAAGGGCCTGTTTCCACACTGTAGGGAATCTAAGACAATGGGCTGAGTGCCTAAAAATGGGATTAGAATAGTCGTGTGGCCGTTTTGCATTGACACAGATGTGATGGGCTGAGCTGAAGGGGCTTTTCTTTCTGTGCTGGAGATCTCTATGACTCTATCCAGACCAATGTTAGCCAATGATTAGGAATTAAAAGAACACTTTTACTTTCTTATATTCATTCGTTGGACACAAGGTTCCTAATGTTAGACTGATTAGCAAGGTTAGATCACATGGAATACAGGGAGAACCAGCCATTTGGATTCAGAACTGGCTCAAAGACAGAAGGTGGTGATGGAGGGTTACTTTTCAGACTGGAGGCCTGTGACCAGCGGTGTGCCACAAGGATCATTGTTGGGTCCACTGCTTTTCATCATTTATATAAATGATTTGGATGTGTGAACATAGGAGGTATGGTTAGTAAGTTGCAGATGACACCAAAATTGGGAGCGTAGGGACTACAAAGAAGGTTACCTCAGAGTACAATGGAATCTTGATCAGATGGGCCAAAGGGCCAAGGAGTGGCAGATGGAGTTTAATTTGGATATATATGAGGTCCTGCATTTTGGAAAGGCAAATCAGAGCAGAACTTATGAATTTAATGCTAAGTTCTTGGGGAGTGTTGCTGAGCAAAGAGACCTTGGTGCGCAGGTTCATAGCTCCGTGAAAGTGGAGTCCCAAGTACATACGATAGTGAAGAAGGTGTTTGATCAGCTTGCATTTATTGGTCAGTGGCTTGAGTATAGGAGTTGGGGGATAATGTTGCAGCTGTACAGGACATTGGTTGGACCACTTATGGAATACTGCATGCAAGTCTGGTCTCCTTCCTATCGGGAGGATGTTGTGAAACTTGAAAGAATTCAAAAAAGATTTACAAGGATGTTATCAGAATTGGAGGATTTGAGCTAGAGGGAGGCTGAATCCATTGGGGCTGTTTTCCCTGGTGCGTCGGAAGCTGAGGGGTGACTTTATAGAGGTTTGTAATATCATGCGGGGCATTGATAGAATAAATAGACAAGGTCTTTTCCCTGGGTTGGGGGAAGTCCAGAACAAGAGGGCATAGCTTTAGGCGTCACTGGCTGGGACCAGCATTTATTACCCAACTCCAATTGCCCCTTGAGATGGCAGTGGTGAGTCACCAGCTTGAATGGCTGCAGTTCATGTGCTGTAGGCAGATCCACGATCCTGCAAAAGTTCCAGGATTTTGACCCAGCAACAGTAAAGGTGCAGTAATACATTTCCAAGTCAGGATGGTGAGTGACTTAGAGGGGCACTTGCAGTTGGTGGTGTTGCCAGTCTTGCCCTTTACAATCCATGTCAATGACAGGTGAGGCTAAATTTGGCACATGGAACATATAATTAAAAATGTGAATGTGTTTGTGTTTGAGTCCATGTTCTAATTCCAGATCATAATTTAGATGTTAACCAGTGTTTGCCACTGCTTTTAGGAACAAGTTTTACGTCATAAAAAATGATTATTTTGAGATCATCAAGCAAGCTTTATGAAAATCAATTTCGTACAATGGTTACAAAAAATAATCAGTAGGCCACTTTGGTGTTTGAATCAACACATTCATATTGACAGACCGACTGGCAGAATACTGGAGCTTAATTATTAGCGCACAATCACTGTCACAGATGTAACATACAGAGAACACGGCACAGTGGCTCAGTGGTCAGCATTGTTGCCTCACAGCACGAGGGATCCGGGTTTGATTCCAGCCTCGGGCGACTGTCCATTCTGTGTTTGCACATTCTCCTGTGTCTGCATGAATTTCCTCCCACAGTCTAAAGATGTGCAGGTTAAGTGAATCGATCATACTAAATTGCCCATAATGTTCAGGGTTGTTCAGGTTGGATGCATTAGTTAGGGGGAAATGTAGGGTTGGGGAATGGGTCTGGGTGGGTTTCTCTTTGGAGGGTCGGTGTGGACTTGTTGGGCTGAATGACAAAAGTGAGGACTACAGATGCTGGAAACCAGAGCTTAGATCAGAGTGGTGCTGGAAAAGCACAGCAGGTCAGGCAGCATCTGAGGAGCAGGAAAATCGACATTTCGGGCAAAAGCCCTTCATCAAGAATGTTGGGCCGAATTGCCTATTTTCCATACTGTAAGGTTTCTAAAAAGAAGATACTGTACAATTAAATACTTACAAGCAGAATTCACTTCCATACAAAGAGTCAGTTAGCTGGATGGCTGGGTTGTGATGTAGTGACATCAACAGTGTGGGTTCAATTCCCATACTGGCTGAGATTATTGCAAAGGATTCTCCTCAACCTCTCCCGCCTTGCCTGAGGCCTGATAACCCTCAGGTTAAACCATAACCAGACGTCCCACTCTCTCATGAGATAGCAGTCCTTTATTCTGATAAAACCATGAGGGAACTTTAACCCCTTATATCCAAATGCGCGAACAGAGTGGGTTACATCAAGAAAAGAAAATTAGGAATCAATCTGATTGTGCAGTGCAGTTAGACAGGAACAGATAGCCAAGTACATACATTGAAAACAAAGATCCTAGTGTCTTGTTTTAGCAGCAACGGGAAGGAGAAATTGAGGGTGAAAATGAGAAGAGGAAGTGGATTCATGTGAGCGAATAACAATGAGTCTGAGGGAGGCTTGAAGAAAGCCAAAGGAGAGCAGAATGCCAACAGCCCTGCTATTATGAAACTGAAGAAGGAATGAAACACGTTTGAATGCAATTAAGGCTGAATCAACCACGAGAGAGAGAGAGAGAGAGAGAGAGAGGAAGAGACAGAGAGAGAGAGAGAAAGGGAGAGAGAGAGAGAGAGAGAGAGAGACAGAAGAATTGAAGGATATGTTCATAATGCTGGAAGAAGAATGACAGAGCTCACATGATGGATAATCACTAGCATGCACCAAATGGCTGAATGAACAGTCTCTGTGCCGTAGATTTTGTACAGGGCTGGATTTTCCAATGGGAAGCAGGAACTGAGAGGTGGATTCAGTACCAGGTCCTGACACTCCAGCCATCTCTAGCAGCTCTCCATGTGTTACATGTGCTGATTCTCACACCCCATTATTCACACCATCACTCTCAATGTGTTCATTCAAACAGCAAAATGGCTCATCATTTCGTTGTTGCACTGCTATCCAGAAACAAAGAGAGCTTCACCAGGCTTTCCAAACAAATCCAACATCGTCCAGAAGGCAAGGTTTTCATTTCCACGTAGACTAGGGGATGGGATTGCTGCCAGTTAGGAGCAGAAACAGAAGTGGTCACAGATGCCATTCCTCCACTCTCCCCCAGCTATTCCTCAATCTCTCCACCCTTCCACCCTTCACACTCTCCCCTGCCACCTCCCACTCTCTTCCGCCATCCCCCCACTCTACCCTGCTATGCCTCCACTCAACTGCTCATCAGTCCTCCACTCTCCCCCCGTTACCCCTCCACTCTCTCCCATTACCCCTCCACTCTCCCTGTTACCCCCGTTACCCCTCCACTCACCCCCGTTACCCTCCACTCACCCCCGTTACCCCTCCACTCTCCACCCGTTACCGCCCCACTCTCCACCCATTACCGCCCCACTCTCCACCCGTTACCCCTCCACTCTCCACCCGTTACCCCTCCACTCTCCCCCGTTACCCCTCCACTCTCCACCCATACCGCTCCACCCATTACCCCCTGTTACCCCTCCACTTTCCCCACCATGCCCCCCCCACTCTCTCCCTGCCATCTCCCCACTCCCCCTACTCTATCACCCCCTCCCTGACACTCTTGCAGGGGCAGCTAACACAGGGGCTGCCTGTTTGTCATTCCACTCAATTCCATCCCAACGTGGGGACAGGAGTCCTTCAGGAAAGTGAGTCTCGTATATTTCAATGTGATTCCCTGTCCCCAAAGGTTGTAATTTACAACAATGATCAGGCCAATCCATTCCGGGATTTGAGATTTTCCCAGACTTAATTCATTTAGAGACTCTTGCAGCTTGCAGAGGAGGGAGTCAGATTTTCATTCCATTAATCTGATGGATATGAACCTGAAGTTAAAGGACAGTTTGTGAAGCCACTAAACTCCCCATTGCCTCAAGGGAGTAAATCATTTCAATACATTGAAAAGGTTGACATTCCCAGTGGATTCAATCTGTAAATACAGCCCATTGTGACAAGCAGTGTAATTTTCATTAAACACATAGATCCTGAGGATGGGAAACAAGAAATACAATCAGTTTTCCAGTTCATGCAGCACACTATTAGCTCCCTTGCCTAAAATTGGTGCTGTGTGTGAATAATGAAGGAGGTGAACATTAAACAGGCCCCAGCAACATCATAGAACACAAAGACTGGACGTGCTTCAAGATGCAACCTTAAACTATTCCCTTTCATGTGCTCAAGGGAAGCTTTCCACTTTATTTTGCAATATGTCACTCTGCCCCACAGAAACATCTGAGGCCAACTCCCATACAATGACCTTCCTGTGAAGTGTACTGGGGCAAACACAGGGATGGTGGCATCTGTGGAGAGAATGAGGAGCTCGCCTTCTGGGTCCAGTGACCCTTCCTCAGAACAAGCAAAAGAAAGCCAGAACAGAAGGAGGGTATCTGGACCTGAAACATGAACTCTGCTTTCTCGCCACAGATGCTGCCAGATCTGCTGAGTTTCTCCTGCAATTTCTATTTTTCTTTAAGACGCAACATTGGTTTTGTGTTTAGTTTATTTCTGGGATGGGGCTACCCCTGTCAATGCTGATATTTGTTACTGTTCCCTTGTTGTACTTGAGAAGGTGATGAATGGCCTTCTTTCTGAAAGACTGCAATCTGGATGGTTTAGGTACACTCAACCAGTTTAGTCTCTTGGCTTTAAAGACTGTCCTTGCACTTCAATACGATCATGACTCACCTGGTTGCTCCAGTCCTCCCTGACCTCAATGACCTGTCAACCCCTTGCTTATTAACATTGGTGTTAGAGCGGCAGATGGAGTTTCCACATTGGGCACTCCCTCAAAGCCCCTTCATCACCCCTTGAGGTCATCTCTTCCTACCTTGCCTTGACACCAGGATCTCTACTCCTGGCCAATATCTATCTCGCAATTAACATCACTGAAACAGACATCTTAACCCATTGCTGGGTGTGCAAATTTGTCATGTGCAAATTTCTTTCCACCTGCACCCTGTCCACACCCCTCAGGATTTCATATACCTCTTCTCAGTGAATATAAGCTTAGACTGTCCAGCCTGTCCTCATAAGCCAATCTGCCCATTCCAGATAATAGTCTAGTAAATGTCCTTTGAACTGTATCCAACACATTTACACCTTCCTCACAAAGAGTAGCCAGTGCTGTACACAGTACTCAATGTGACCTCGCCAATTTGCTCAGCTTCCCTCATGATCGTCATTTTCTTGGCTTCTCCTTCTTTTCCACTTCCTGATTTGTAGCTATTTCCAGGAATTTACTCGTATCCTCCACAGTGAAGACAGATCCAAAATACCTGTTCAATTCATCTGCCGTCTCCTTACTTTTCATGAAGTGAAAGAAAAGGAAATAAGAAATAAAGACAGAAAGCACTGGAGAAGTTCAGAAGGTCCCACAGAGGCTGTAGAGAGAAATCAGAGTTAATATTTCAGGTTGAGTGACTCTTCCTCATTCTGAGTTCTAAGGAAGGGTCACAGGACCCAAACTCTGATTTCTCTCCACAGATGCTCCGGACCTGCTGAGCTTTTCCAGCAATTTCTAATTTTATTTCAGATTTACAGCATCCACTCTTCTTTCGGTATGTTTTGAGTCCACTCTTTGTCGAAATGTCCTCAGAGCTGAGTTCTGAAGAAGAGAGATATTGAACTCAAAACATTAACTCTGTTCCTGTCTCCACAGATGCTGCCAGACCTGCTGAATTTCTCCATCGCTGTCTGCCTTTATTTCTTTATTTTCCATCATTAATACTCAGAATCACTACTTATAAGACCAATGCTCACTTTAGTAACTGTGAGTTTTTAAATATCTGTAGAAATTCTTACTATCTGTGTTCATATTTCTACCTAGTTTTCTCTCACACGCTAATTTTTTCCTCCTTATTTGTTAGTCATTCATTGTTAGTTGGTGGACAGCCTGTAATACATAACATACATGAGATCTTTCACAGACAGATTTCTCACCCATCCCTAGTGCAGCCCACTCACCCTCGTCCAATTTGAAGCCACTTTCTGTCCAGCATTCATTTTATTCAAGGTCTTCACATCAGGGGTAAATGGGACAACTGCTTCCCCGCTGGCACACTTTCCACATTGAGCACTCCCTCAAAGCCTGCCTTCTATGTCCTTTCATCACCCCATGATGTCACCCCTTCCTACCTTGCCTTGACAGCAGGATCTCTAAACTCCTGACCAATACCTATCCTACAACTAACACATCTTAACCCACCGCTGGGTGTGCAAATGTGTCATGTGCAAGTTTCTTCGATGTCACCACATTGCTTAGGTTCCACAGGCTTCACGGCTGCAGCCAGCAAAAGGTGCTATATAAATGAGCGTACTGGCTGAATGTTCATTGTGGATTGGTCGTTAATCATTTTTTTTCTCTCATTGGATGTTTCATGGGGTTGCAACTTGTTGATGTTTTTTGAAAACCAACATTTCGGCCAATAACGATGTGGAATCTGTCACAGTTTTTGGAAAGGTGGAAGAAATGGGGTGGTGAAAGGTGGAGATAAGGGAGAGGGGACACCCTCAATTCCCACCAGTGACAGTAAACAGACTCATTGTGAATAAACAACTTGGTTAAAGTCCCTGTGGTTTCCATTTGGAAACATCAGTGAAAGTCAAGTGTAACATACTATAGAACAAGCGAGCAGTTTAATAACTTCCTATCATTTCTCTGTGTCCCTCCACAGCATTTCTATCTTAATAATCACCCAATACCCTCTTGAATGCCACAATTGAACCTGTGCCCACCACATTTCTAGACAGTGCATTCCATAGTATAACAACTCGCTGAGTGAGAACATTTTCTCTCATGCCCCACCCTTGCTTCATTTGCACATTATTTTAAATCCATGCTGCCTTGTTCATGATTCTTTTCTGAGCAGGAACTGCTTCTCCCTATCTACTCTGTCCAGCCCACTCAAGGATTTGAAAACCTCAATCAAAACTCCTCTCAGCCTCCTTCTCTCCCACAGGTATGCAGCGTAATCCCAAAGTGTTTGGCAGAGATCTCACAGAGTGGCAAAATAGAGTAAATATGGCTGAAAGTCATACTTCATTCACCCCTTCCCTCTGCCACTGCTGTAATGACCAGAGATCAGGAACAATTCCATGGAAAGGATTCTCAAGGTTTTCTTTACAAGATGATAAAAAATAGGAATTGGAGTAGGCCATTCAGCCCCCTCAAGCCTGCTCCAGCCTGCAATAGGATCATGGCTCAATTGACATTTCTCATTTCCTACCCTTTCCCCACAAACTTGATTTTCCAAATGATCAAGAATCCATCTATCTCCACCTCAAATATACACAAGGACTCAGGCCCCACAACTGTCTGTGGCAAGGAGTTCCATAGACTTAGAACCCTCTCAGAGATGAAATGCTTCCTCATCATTGGAAACTGATTAGCAAGGGTTGATCTCACGGAATACAGGGAAAACTAGCCATTTGATTAGATTAGATTACTTACAGTGTGGAAACAGGCCCTTCGGCCCAACAAGTCCACACCGTCCCGCCGAAGCGCAACCCACCCATACCCCTACATCTACACCTTACCTAACACTATGGGCAATTTAGCATGGCCAATTCACCTGACCTGCACATCTTTGGGCTGTGGGAGGAAACTGGAGCACCCGGAGGAAACCCACGCAGACACGGGGAGAATGTGCAAACTCCACACAGTCAGTTGCCTGAGGCGGGAATTGAACCCAGGTCTCTGGCGCTGTGAAGCAGCAGTGCTAACCACTGTGCCACCGTGCCGTGGATACAGAACTGGCTCAAAGATAGAAAACAGAGGGTGGTGGTGGATGGTTGTTTTTCAGACTGGAGGCCTGTGACCAGTGGAATGCCACAAGGATCGGTGCTGGGTCCTCTACTTTTTGTCATTTACATAAATGATTGGGATGCGAGCATAAGAGGTACAGTTAGTAAGTTTGCAGATGACACCAAAATTGGAGGTGTAGTGGACAGCGAAAAGGGTTACCTCAGATTACAACAGGATCTTGATCAGATGGGCCAATGGGCTGAGAAGTGGCAGATGGAATTTAATTTAGATAAATGTGAGGTGCTGCATTTTCGGAGAGCAAATCTTAGCAGGACTTATACACTTAATGGTAAGGTCCTGGGGAGTGTTGCTGAACAAAGAGACCTTGGAGCCCAGATTCATAGCTCCTTGAAAGTAGAGTCACAGGTAGATAGGATAGTGATGGCGGCGTTTGGTATGCTTTCCTTTATTGGTCAGAGGGTTGAGTATAGGAGTTGGGAGGTCATGTTGTGGCTGGACAGGATATTGGTTAAGCCACTTTTGGAATATTGCGTGCAATTCTGGTCTCCTTCCTAACGGAAGGATGTTATGAAACATGAAGGGGTTCAGAAAAGGTTTACAAGGATGTTGCTAGGGTTGAAGGATTTGAGCTACAGGGAGAGGATGAATAGGCTGGAGCTGTTTTCCCTGGAGCATTGAAAGCTGAGGGGTGACCTCATCGAGGTTCATAAAATCATGAGGGGCATGGATAGGATAAATAGACAAAGTCTTTTCCCTGGGGTGAGTGGGTCCAGAACTAGAGGACATACTAAATTAGGTTGGGATATCTGGTTGGCATGTACGAGTTGGACCAAAGGGTCTATTTCCGTGCTGTACATCTCTATGACTCTGTGACTTACGCCTCTGGTACTGTTAGTTCAGATTAATTTTTCAGCACATCTCATTCCATTATCTTCATGTCTATCAGGTCCTTTATCACATTTCTTCTTGAATAAGAATTAGCTTGTCATTTCTTTTACCCCTTTGTTTTCTGTAAGCTTAGTTACGGCACGGCCAAGATTTGAGTGCATTAGGCTGTTAATTTGGATTCGATAATTAAAAAGCTTCATCATAGTACATTTCCAATAGGCTCCTCATTAAATTAGTCCAGAAACATTCGCCAGAGGATGTCAAGATTGTGGCTTATGCTGACTGCAGTAATTAATGTTCATGGTACAAAAGGGACTACCTTCACAATGCAGTATATCCCTTGTTTGAGAAACATGAAAGGAAAGTTCAGTTGAAACCGATAGCTGATGTGCACTGAACAGTGATTGTCCACGTATTGACTTTGTAGATGTTTCAGTCGTGTGCTACAGTTCTGCAGAGCAAGGTTGAGGATTATCAAAGGGTCACCAGCAACAAGAACAGGATTGGAATCAGTCGTTGGGAAATTATAGCAGAACATTTTGAAAATCATAATTGAGTCAAACACAGTCAGCTCACATCCAAATCATTTATGTAAATGACAAAAAGTAGAGGACCCAGCACCGATCCTCCAATGGTCACAGGCCTCCAGTCTGAAAAGCAACCATCCACCTCCACACTCTGTATTCTACCTTTGAGCCAGTTCTGTATCCAAATGGCTAGTTCCCCCGGTATTCCATGAGATCTAGCCTAGCTAACCAATGTCCCATGGGGAACCTTATGGAACGCCTTATTGAAGTCCATATAGATCACATCTACCACTCTCCCCTCATCAATCCTCTTTGTTACTTCCTCAAAAAACTCAATCAAGTTTGTGAGACATGATTTCCCACGCACAAAGCCATGTTGACTATCCTTAATCAGCCCTTGCCTTTCCAAATATATGTACATTCTGTCCCTCAGGGTTCCCTCCAACAACGTGCCCACCATTAAGATCTGGCTCACCGGTCTATAGTTCCCCAGCTTGTTCTGACCACCTTTCCTAAATAATGGTCAGCTTACTTTACAACCTCCTCCCCAAAACCAAAACTGATGACTTCAATCACACTTCAGGATTTCAAGACAAGACCTTGGCTGTGACTTCCCTGCAATAGGGAGTCCTCATTGTTAGTGGACCTGTCCATGGGAGTGAAGCATTAAACATCACCAGAACTTGAAAGCTTTCTACCATTTAAGAACAAGGACACAGGAACAAAAGTAAAAACAACCATCGCGATATTCCCTTCTAGTTACACCCCACTGTGGGATATGGGCATCGCTGGCTGGTCAGCACTTAATAGAATCCCTGTAGTGTGGAAAAAGGCGATTCAGCCCATCAAGACCCTCTGAAGAGCCTCCTATTCAGAACCACCCTTACCCTATCTCTGCATTTCCCACGGTTAATTAGATTAGATTAGATTCCCTACAGTGTGGAAACAGGCCCTTCAGCCCAGCAAGTCCACACCAACCATCTGAAGAATAACCCACCCGGACCCTTTTTCTGCTGACTAATGCACCTAACACAATGGGCAATTTAACATGGCTAATCCACCTAACTTGCACATCATCAGAATATGGAAGGAAACCAGAGCACCCGGAGGACACCCACGCAGGCACAGGGACAACATGCAAACTCCCCACAGGCAGTTGCTCGAAGGCAAAATCAAATCAGGGAACCTGGCACTGTGAGGCAGCAGTGCTAACCACTGAGCCCCCATCCGCAATTATCCTTGAGAAGGTGGTGGTGAGCTGCCTTCTTGGACCATTGTAGATCGCCCATAACCAGTAGACCCATAATGCCATTCTGGAGGGAATTCCAGAATTTTGACTCAGAGACACTGAAGGAATGGCAATATATTTCCAAGTTTGAAGGGGAACATGCAGGTGGTG
This sequence comes from Chiloscyllium punctatum, assembly GCF_047496795.1. NCBI lineage: Eukaryota > Metazoa > Chordata > Chondrichthyes > Orectolobiformes > Hemiscylliidae > Chiloscyllium > Chiloscyllium punctatum. The sequence goes on along the minus strand of NC_092747.1, from coordinate 11,158,185 downwards.
GTGCTCCATTGTATCTTCTGCCCTTGCCTTTCTAGGTAGAAGTGGCAGCAGGTTTGGAAGGTGTTGGCAAAGGAGCCTTGTGAATTTCTGCAGTTCCATCTTGTGGATGGTACACACTGCACCAAAGGCATCACAAAAAGTGGTGGACAAACATTGCTGAGGAATGTACGACAGATCACATTTGAGAGCAATGCTGACGTCCCAGAGGATCATGGAACTGGTGGTGATTACAGTGACAGCTTGAGATTCTGGAGGGATTTGAAAATTCAGGTGAGAAATTTGAAATAAAGATTTTACTTGACTGGGAGCCAATATAGAGTGGCAAGCTCACAGGCTGATATGGGAATGGGACTTGCTGTGTACATCTGTGAAGTACCTTGAGACATTTCGTTGTGTTAAAGACTTCATATTGAGAATACCCTCCATCATGTTGTGAGGCATTATCACTGTGCTAAACGGGCCACAAGTAAATAACAAAAATAGATGGGAAGGAGGTTTTGGAGGGTAAATATCTCTCATACTCCAAATGTATTTTGACCACAATGGATAAAGAGACATTTTTCATGACAAATATAGGAAGACATGATTTCCTGAATTTCTGTTAATATTTTGGTAAATATTCTGGAAATCGTTTGGAGTCAAATCAGTTTTTTGTCGAACAGTCACCACATGCCGGACAATTTGTATAAACATTCAGGTGAATGAAACTTAATGACAGATCAAATACAACTATCCCTTTTTGTCCTTGACCTGCAACACTACAACTGGCATTCAATAATAAAAGTTTTGCATCTCCATTTATTTTCCTCAATATATGGCAGATGGTCAGACTGTATTCTTTCTGGAATTAGTTTCAACAGGGCTTGTTATTGACAAACTTGCAAATTACCTTTCAAAGAGAAATGATATTGGCTGCTTGCCTCCAATTCTTCACTTCACAAGCTTATCTATAGAAGAAGTAGCATTGACTTTTTTATATACACCCTGTTACTGACAGTAATCCCAAAAATCAAACTGAAGCAAAAACCATCCCAATACAGCTCCATTCATACAATCATATACTAGACAACAGGCCCTTTGGCCCATCTTTCCTTCAATCAAATACTTTTGAAACGTAGGCACTATTGTAAGGAGTACTCAATTGGCACATCGAAAACTCCCACATTTGACAATATTGTAAATTACCTGTATTTTTTTCTGGGTTGAAGGTTAAAGACTGGCAGTCTGAGACCACATTATCTTATTTTTCAAACCCCTTGAACCAGCATTGATTAACATCTTCTCCTAAAGACAGTGCAGCACCCCCTCAGCACAGGCACCAAAACTTGAGTCAGATGCTCAACCCCAAGTCGAACTCAGTCACAATTGACTCAATGAATCTAAAGCCTACCTGAGGAGGGAACAGTCTCAGAGATAATGCAGGCTTTGTGTTTATTTTCTAACAGTGCATTTTCCATTACTGCTAATGCAATGTTATTGTGACAACAGTGTAAAAGGATCTGCAGCTGGCTGAATGCCCAGTGTAAAGTTGAAGACAAATATGTAACTAATTCACATCTTAGGCTGCAAACAAATTACCCAACTGTAAATAATATTACTTTCCTTGTGCTGTCTTTTTTTTGTGGCTGAAGAAAGTGGCAATGAAAGCAGACGAACTTGAAAGCGTTCATCCTCCAGAATAGAATCTGATTGACGTTCAGGACATAGTAAATTGATTATGCAAAGATGACAACAGGACAATAGCCTACACAAAACATAATCTCATATTCTTAATACTGTTAGGCAGTGGTATATTGAAGGTTGTAATTTTCATTTATGTACTAAGTCTATTTTTGTCCTCAAGTGATCCTAAACTACATTGGAGTCAACAAAGTACAGTTTGAATTGTAGTCACTTTTGTGATCTAAGAAACATAGCAAACAATTCGTGCAAACAATTTGTGCACAGCAAGCTCCCACTAACAGCAGCATCCTGGAGATATAAAATACTGTGAATACGGAAGCTTGAATTAAAAAGAAATATTCACCTGATCTGGCATCATCTATGGAGAAAGAGGAAAATAAAGAGTTAACATTTCAAGTCCAATATGATTCCTTTTCAGGGCTCTTGAGGCTCACTGGTTGTGCCCCAACCTTTGAGCCAGGAGGCCCAGGTTAAATCCCATCTGTCTCAAAAGTGTGTTAGACCATCTTTGAACAGGTTGATGAAAGGTATCTATAACTCTTCTTCAGGGTTCAGCAGCACAGCCAGGTAAGCAGTGGCTTCTGCTGGTACTGCACTTACCCAAAGCCTGAGGTTCACAGAATCCCAACCGTGCTAGAAACAGACCACTTGGCCCAACAAGTCCACACCGATTCTCCAAAGAGCATCCCACCCAGATTTACCCCCTCTACCCAATCCCTACAGCTAATAAATCTAAAGTACACATCCCAGGACACTAATGGTAATTTAGCATCACCAATCTCCCAAACCTGCATATCTTTGAACTGTAGGAGGAAACCAGAGTACCTGGAAGGCACCCTACGCAGACAGGGGGACAATGTCTGTGTGGGGTTTGCACAGTCACCCAAGGCTGGAATCGAACCTAGGTGCCTAGTGCTGTAAGGCAACAGTGCTAACCACTGAGCCACCATGCGCAGGTTATCACTGGATTCCGGAGCCACAGGTGAGTGACAGCAGGAAGAGTGCTTATTGTTAGACTGACAGTATCTAAATGGTTATTTATGGTCTGATCAAAATGATTACAAAAAGACAGGGCACTTTAATATGAAGCAAATTTATTAGTTTTACTCAATTAATATTTATTAGAGACATATGCAAACTCACGAATGAACCTATTAGCTTAAGATCCACAATTTATATATCTGTACTAACAGGGGGTGGGGGTGCTCACACTGCCTTCTGTCTGACGAGGACCTTGATGATGGTGGGATCAGAGCTCTATCTCAGACTCCACAGCACCGGTCTCACAAACCCCAGCCTGATGGTGAACAGTCCGATGAGTGGGACAAAGTCCCTGATATTGATACCATTCTGAATCTACTGTTGCGTGTTGAATTCCTGTTTCAGAATAACTTCAGTCCTTTCCCTGCACTCAAAAAAAGATGGAAAACACGTCCAGGTGACCCCATGTCGATTGAACAAGTAGGTGGTTCCCACCAACCCTCAAGGTTAGGCTGTTACTCCCCAATCAAAACAGGCTATTTTTGTTGGCTTGTTTTTGATGCACTTTTCCACTTCACTTCCATTGCTCATGTCCAGTTAACCCTTAAGGATTAACCCTTAATGATCTGGTTCTTTAAGGCCAACACTACAGAGCTTTGTGAGATGGGAGACCCAGGTTGGGTGAGGGGAGTAGCGGGAAAAGTAGGGAAGGTGGTTCTCAGCATGTTCTTTCATTGGTGACTGAGCGCCATTGAATGAGGCACCCCAAGCTCCCAGCATTGCTACCGAAATTGGTTTGATCTTTGGGCTCCCCACCTGAGTGACCATCTTGCCAACTGTTTGAGAAGTACCACCAATGGCGAATTGTCAGATCAATTGTTGACATATCAGTAAGGCTTCATTGTGACAGACCTAATCAGGAGTTGGGATGGCTTCAGGGACCCAAACTTACAACCCAAAAAAATTACCCTCCCCCCTCCCCTGTCACCCACTTACCCACTCATCATGAACCGTTTACTCCCAACAACTAAGCCTGGAGTAAAATATTCCAACATTATTCATCAAGCGGAGACCTGTATTGTCTGGTGTTATTCTAATTCATATCATGAATGGAGGAACCCCTTATTAACATTACAGTCACACAGCCAAAGGCCTTTAGAAAACAAACCACTGCCCCTTCAAATTATGATTAGCTTCATTGCACTTCCATTCTGTCAATTTGTTGATTACTTTGCTAATGGTAAGTACTGATGATATCAGCTGGGTTAGCAGGTCAACGCAACAACATTTACATACATAATTAATGCTGGAGCATTGTTAATTGCTCACTCCCATCATTGTTAATTCACATCCCTGACACCCTCAGTCTTCGAAACTTGTTGAAACTGTCCATCTCAATACCACTCCCTGTGGAAATGTCAATGAAAATAGACAAAATAGAATAAAAATAAGGTCCTGTTTTTATGTGACATTGTGTTGTTGATTATTTTCCTCTTTTACAAATGGCTCAATCTTCATTTTATTTCGTCTTTCATAACTTTACTTCTTCCTGTTAAGGACCTGGACAGAGCCATTGAGTCATACGACATGGAAATAGACCCCAACCACTCCATGTGGACCAGAATCACAAACCACCTGCCTGCTCCTGGCCCACATCCCTCCAAACATTCCTTATTCTTGTACTTATCCAAATGTCTTTTAAACATTTTAACTGTACCTGCATCCATCAGTTCCTCTGGAAGTTCATTCCACACATGAACCACTCTCTGTGTAAAAAAGTTGTCCCTCATTTCATTTTCATATCTCTCTCCTCTCACCTTAATAATGTGCCTTCTGGTCTTGAATCCCTTACCCTGGGGAAAAGACACCCACCATTCACCTTATCTATATCCCTCATTATTTTATAAACCTCTAGAAGGTCACCTCTCAACCTTCTATGCTCCACTGAAAGAAGTCCCAGCCTATCCAGCCTCTCCTTATAACTCAAACCTTCCATTCCTGGCAACATCCTGGTCAATCTTTGGTTTAATAATATTCTTCCTTTAACTGGATAACCAGAACTGGACAGAGGGTGACCAAAACTAGAGAGAGGACAACCAGAACTGGACACTGTATTCCAGAAGAGGGTTCACCAATGTCGTGTACAACCTAACCCATACCCAAAATGACCAATTCTCACATCGAAGCCTGGGATAGCCCTTTCCACAATCTGTGCTAAGCCAAAAGGGCCACTTGTGGGCCAGTGATCAAATCCCAAACTCCTAACTGGAAATTCCGGATTCAAATCCTACCTGTCCCTGGAGATGGGTCAGAAGATGTCTGAACGTGATTTGAAAGTAAGTGTATGGAGCCACCATGGCAAAGTTAGATGAGATGGTGTTGTCATATTATTGTCACTATTATAGAGTCAAAAAGTCATAGAGATAAATACAGCACGGTAACAGACCCTTCCATCCAACTCGTCCATACTGACCAGATATCCTAACATAATCTAGTCCCATTTGTCAGCAATTGACCCATATACCTCTAAGGTAAAAACAATGACTGCAGATGCTGGAAACCATATTCTGGATTAGTGGTGCTAGAAGAGCACAGCAGTTCAGGCAGCATCCAAGGAGCTTCGAAATCGACATTTCGGGCAAAAGCCCTTCATCAGGAATAAAGGCAGTGAGCCTGAAGCGTGGAGAGATAAGCTGGAGGAGGGTGGGGGTGGGGAGAAAGTAGCATAGAGTACAATAGGTGAGTGGGGGAGGGGATGAAGGTGATAGGTCAGGGAGGAGAGGGTGGAGTGGATAGGTGGAAAAGGAGATAGGCAGGTAGCACAAGTCCGGACAAGTCATGGGGACAGTGCTGAGCTGGAAGCTTGGAACTAGGGTGAGGTGGGGGAAGGGGAAATGAGGAAACTGTTGAAGTCCACATTGATGCCCTGGGGTTGAAGTGTTCCGAGGTGGAAGATGAGGCGTTCTTCCTCCAGGCGTCTGGTGGTGAGGGAGCGGCGGTGAAGGAGGCCCAGGACCTCCATGTCCTCGGCAGAGTGGGAAGGGGAGTTGAAATGTTAGGCCACGGGGCGGTGTGGTTGATTGGTGCGGGTGTCCCGGAGATGTTCCCTAAAGCGCTCTGCTAGGAGGCGCCCAGTCTCCCCAATGTAGAGGAGACCGCATCGGGAGCAACGGATACAATAAATGATATTAGTGGATGTGCAGGTAAAACTTTGATGGATGTGGAAGGCTCCTTTAGGGCCTTGGATAGAGGTGAGGGAGGAGGTGTGGGCACAGGTTTTACAGTGCCTGCGGTGGCAGGGGAAAGTGCCAGGATGGGAGGGTGGATTGTAGGGGGGCATGGACCTGACCAGGTAGTCACGGAGGGAACGGTCTTTGCGGAAGGCAGAAAGGGGTGGGGAGGGAAATCTATCCCTGGTGGTGGGGTCTGTTTGGAGGTGGCGGAAATGTCGGCAGATCATTTGGTTTATGCGAAGGTTGGTAGGGTGCCCCTTCCTATTCATATACCCATAAGATGCCTTTTAAATTGTACCAACCTCTGGCAGCTCATTCCATACACCCTTTATGGAAAAAGTTTCCTCTTTGGTCCCTTTTATATCTTTCCCCTCTCAGTCTGAACCTATGCCCTCTAGTTCTGGACTCTCCCACACTTTTTATCCCATCCATGCTCCTCATGATTTTACAAACCTCAATAAGGTCACCACTCAGCCTCCAACACTCCAGGGAAAACCATCCCAGCCTATTCAACCTCTCCCTATAGCTCATATTCTCTAACCCTAGCAACATCATTGTAATACTTTTCTGAACCCTTTCAAGTTTCACAACATCCTTCTGATAGGGAGGAGACCAGAATTACACACAATATTCCAAAAGTGGCCTAACCAATGTCCTGTACAGCCACAACATGACCTCCCAATGCCTATACTCATTGACTACTAACTCAGAAGCCCTGACTAATATTCAGTGGACCATTCTGAAGAAGAATCACTGGACCCAAAATGTTAACTTTGCTTTCTCTCCACAAATGCTGCCAGGCCTGCTGAGTTTTTCTGGCAATTTCTTTCATTCTGATTTCCAGCATCCACAGTTCATTCAGTGTTTTGTTTAATACAGTTGGTTTTGCTATCATGTGTGTTTCTTCAACGCGAATTGACTTTCATGAGATTGAAGAATTTAGACCATTATTGTGGAAGGCAGAGTTTCCTTCCCTGTATTGGCTATAATGTGATTCCAACCCCATTAGTTTAAATGGCATGGCTATTGCACAGACTTCTTATAATGCAAGACTGCACAAGAACGGGACTATCACATTATATCATAACCAACTGTATTCAGTGAAGTGAGTTCAAATCGCACAATGTCGGCTGGTTGGGATGTAAATTCAATTAGTAAATTCTAAGAAAGCAAGTGTTAGAGATGGTAACAATGGAAGCTATCATTGATTGTTGCAAAAACCCATCCGGTTCACTAGAACCCTTCAAGGGAAGGCAATCTGCTGTCTGTACTTGATCTGACTTATGTGGGAGTCCAGAACCACCCCAATATGGAACTCTTAACTGCCCTCTGGCTTAGCAAATCAGTTCAAAGGCAATTAGATTAGATTCCCTACAGTGTGGAAACAGGTCCTTTGGCCCAACCAGTTCACACCCCGACCCTCCGAAGAGTAACCCACCCAGACCCACTTTCCTCTGACTAATGCACCTATCACTATGGGCAATTTAGCATGGCCAATTCACCTGACCTGCACATCTTTGGACTGTGGGGGGAAACCGGAGCACCTGGAGGAAACCCACGCAGACATGGGGAGAGTGTGCAAATTCCACACAGACAGTCGCCTGAGGCTGGAATTGAACCTGACACCCTGGTGCTGTGAGGCAGCAAAGCTAACCACTGAACCACCATGCCGCTGAAAATGGGGGAGGACAAGAAGTACTATACTTGCCAATGACACCCCAAATCCCATGGAAGGGTAAAGCAAAGCAAAGAGGTAGTACTTTGGCTTCTGAGCTAGAATATTCAGGTTCAAGTCTCTCTCGCCCGGATCTGGATTGCAATTGTTTTGGAACAGGTTGACTAAAAAAAAGTTTTAACTAGCCGATGAAAAGTCAGTTCAACCTCAATCAAACATCAACTCTGTTTCTCTCTCCCCAGTTGTTACTCGATTTGCTAAGTAATTTCAACATTATCTGTTTATGTCACCAAATTAGGTTCTAGTTGGCACCAGGATGAACGAGAGAATTGAGGACTGCAGATGCTAGAGAGTCAGAGTCAAACATTGTGGGGCTGGAACAGCACAGCAGGTCAGGCAGCATCCCGAGGAGCAGGAGAGTCAACTTTTCTGGCATAAGGCCTTCATTAGGAATGGTGAAGGGCTTATGCCCGAAATACGACTCTTCTACTCCTCAGGTGCTGCCTGACCTGCTGTGCTTTTCCAGTGCCACACTTTTTGATTAGGAAGCTTGGCTTGGTGGCACACGGGTGGCATGGTGGCTCAGTGGTGAGCACTGCTGCCTCATAGCACCAGGGATCTGGATTTGATTCCAGCCTCAGATGACTGTCTGTGTGAAGTTTGCACATTCTCCCATGTCTGTTTGGGCTTCCTCCCATGGTCCAAAGATATGCAGGTTAGGCAGATTGGCCCTGCTAAATTTTCCTGTAGTTTGCAAGTTAGGTGGATTAGCCATGGTAAATGTGAGGTTGTAGGTATGGGGTTGGGGGGGTGGGGGGGGTGGTGGTTTGGAGATAGGTGGGATGCTCTACAGAGGGTCAGTGCAGACTTGATGGGCTGAATAGCCTCTTTCTCTACTGCAGGGATTCTATAATGGCTATACATCCTGTTAACTGTGATATTGTAAGCTCAGTCAGGCTGGATTCTGAATCTGAAATTGGGAATTCAACACACATCGAATTATTCGGTGGGGAATAATGGAGGAACAGTCCTCAAAGGCAGTTGGAAGCCATGTTGGTTTATAGTATAGGGTTGACAGTCGGTCAGAAAGTAGGCTGCCTCATGGTGCTAAGAAATGTGTGGTCATCAGCAGTGTTAACAAGGGGAATTTAATCAGTAATAATCTAGTCGTTGATGTTTGGTTTGGGTTCTGCCAGAGTCACTCGTTGACCACTGAACTGAGTTCCGCAGTGAGGTGAGAATGACAGGCCTTGACATCAAGGCTGCATTCAATCAGGCATGACACCAAACAGCCCAAAGTTGCAGCCAATGGGAACCGAGGAAAACTGGAGTAACTTACCAAAGTTCCTGTGACAGCACCTTCCAAGCCTGCAACCACAACAAAGGATGGGCAATAATACAGCAGTAGCATCTGCTTCCCATTACCATGAAAAATAAACAGCCAACTTGCTGATGTGAAGGGAGTGGAGCAGTTCAATTATTCAATATTCACACCACACAAATGCCATCTCCAATAATAGGCAATCTTAACCACTGCCCCTTGACATTCAGCGGTATTACCATCGCTGAATCCTCCACTATCAACATCCTAAGAGTTAGTTTTTGTCCAGTTATTCAGTTGGACTCACCGTGCAAATACAGCAGTTACAAGAGCAAGTCAGAGGCTAGAAATGCTGCGATGAGTAATTCACCTCCTGACTCCTTAAAATCTGTCCACCATCAACAAGGCACAAGTCAGGAGTGTGATGGAATACTCCCCACTTGCCCTGGATGGGGAGAGCTTCAACAACACTCAAGAAGATTGACACCATCCAGGACAAAGCAGCCCACTTAATTGGCAGCACATCTACAAGCATCCATTCCCTCTCACACTAATGCTCAGTATCAGCAGTGTGCACTATCTACAAGATGCGCTGCACAAATTGACTGAAGTTCCTCAGACAGCACCTTCCAAACTCACAACCAGTTCCACCTAAAAGGAAAGAGCAGCAGATACATGGGAACACCACAGCTTGCACATTCCCCTCCAAGCCACTCACCACCCTAACCTGGAACTATAACACCGTTCTTTCACTGTCCTTGGATGAAAATCGTGGAATTCCCTCCCTAATGGCATTGTGGGTCAACAGCATACGGACTGCAGTGGTCCAAGAAGGCAGCTCCCCATACCTTCTGAAGGGCAACTAGGGATGGACAAAAAACGCTGGCCAGCCAGCGATGCTCACACCCCATGAATGAGTAAAATATGGTTTTGTGACATCTCTTATTACATCAGGCTCCTGTGCAGAAGAATGTTTAGATTTGGTAATGTGCAATTTCAATATCATCTTCTGGCCTTCCCTCCTTTAACAAGGTCCTCAAGGAGTTGAACAAGAAGTTAATTGGAGGTGAGCAGATTTCCATCTCCCCCTCCCCACCCCACCAACTTCACTTTGGTGATTAAAGTCTGTCCCTCAGGCGTTGGAACCTCTGTATCCACTGCAGACCACATCCATGTGGCCAGTTAAAAATTAAACCCTCAGGATTAATTTGTGACTGCTTATTGGATTGGTGCTCTACGTTTCTCACTGGATCAAATCCTAACTTTAAATCCTTTGAAGAACTGCAGAACTGACACTGCTTTTGAAGTGTACAACAAATTTATTTCCAACTATATTGAAATCCCTCTGCAATCGGAAAATGTCTGCACTCCTGCTTACAACCCAACGGTCCTGTCATGGTGCTGCTTGTTTACCTTGCTCTGAGTCCACAAACAGACTCAACCAGCCAGGCACAAGGAGCACAGGTCAGTTATCAGATTCACATACTCAAACACAGAACAACTGAACCATTGATCACTGCACATCACTGTATACCATCCATGCAGAAATGATTCGATATCAAGGTTAGAATTTTCAGGGAGTGAAGCTCCTGGAATCAATGAACAATGGAAACAAAAATATGGCATGAATAGCCTGGCATTTCTATTACCAGACAGGGTGACAGGGCAGGAGGGTTGGGGGTGTTGTAGTGGAGGGACAGGTTAATGAACTCTCCTGCTGCAGTGACCTGTCCAATAGGTTGACTCAAGGTTGGACTCAAGATAAACAGACTCTAACCTCACACACAGTTAATGCATTGTCTGAGCTGAGATGTCACCTTTTTCAAAAATAAAACCTTAAGTTATCTCAAGAATGTGATTTGAAAGAATTTCTGGGATTTACATATTAATGAACCAACATCTGTAACCCATTCTAAAAACTGGAAGACCTAACAGCAATCTTGGTTTGTTCAGTGTATAGTATAAGTTGCATGCACGACACTGTGATCTTTTGCTATAAGCTCTGTGTCTTATGTTCCTGCTCCAAAGCTATCTGATGAAGGAGCAGCGCTCTGAAGACTATTACTTCCAAATAAACCTTTTGTGCTCTAACCTGGTGTTGTGTGATTTTTTAGCTTTGTCCACCCCAGTCCAAAACTGGCTGCTCCACATCAAGCTTGTCCAAATTAAGACAGTTAAGGAGCTCAATAGGACTTGTCTCCCAAGGGGAAGGCATTCATTAGGAGCTATGTGATGCAGAGCAGCTCAAGGCTGGTGAGATCAGAGTCAGCTGCATTTTCAAATTAACTTCTAAGGCACAGGGACAATGAGACCATCAGATATAGGAGCAGAATTAGGCCATTTAATCCATCAAGCCAAAGGTTATACACCTCTGCAGGATGGCGTTGTACAGAAGTGAGAACTGAGGGTATGTTCTATAACCTAGAGCCTTGTAACACAAAGGCAAGAGTTCTAACTATAAGCCCAACTGGACAATTACAAGTAACAGCTACAAATATACTTGGGATCCCTTTCATACTTTTTGAAGGTTAGAGCTGTTTACGCATTTACATAATGGGAAATAAACAGACAGGTTTAAGCTAATAGTGAAAAGCATTGAATGTCACAGCAGACAAGAAGGGCTGAATGGCCTACTCTTGCACCTATTATCTATGTTTTCATGTTTCTACATAACATTTCTGCCATTTAAGTGCCAGATAATAATCACCAACAAGAGAGAATCTAACAATTTTAACCTTAAATTCAATGGCATTAACAATTAAATTATCATTATCAGTTAAGAACCTTGGCCTCAGTAATCATAGTTTGCCTATTGGTGTGGAAGCAGGTAATTTGGCCCATCAAGTCTACACCAACAATCCAAAGAACATCCCACCCAGACCCACTCCCCCATCTGCTGCATTTTCCATGGCTCATGGTGACTCAGTGGTTAGCACTGCTACCTCACAGCACCAGGGACCCAGGTTCGATTCCAGCCTCGGGTGACTGTGTGGAGTTTGCACGTTCTCTGCATGAGTTTCCTCCGGGTGCTCTGGTTTCCTCCCACAGTCCAAAGATGTGCAGGTCAGGTGAATTGGCCATGCTAAATTGCCCGTAGTGTTAGGTGCATTAGTCAGAGGGAAATGGGACTGGGTGGGTTACTCTTCGGAGGGTCAGTGTGGACTTGTTGGGCCGAAGGGCCTGTTTCCACATTGTAAGGAATCTAATCTAAGCTAATCTACCTAAACACCATGGGCAATTTAGCATGGCCAATCCACCCAGCCTGCACATCTTTGGGTTGTGGGAGGAAACTGGAGCACCCAGAGGAAACTCATGCAGACAGGGGGGAGAATATACAAACTCGACACAGACAGTCGCCGGAGGCTGGTATCAAACCCAGGTCCCTGGTGCTGTGAGGCAGCAGTGCTAACCACCATGCCATCCTCAAAACCCTGGGCTTGCTCGTGACCTGGAACTGAGCTGGATGAGCAATGTGAATGTTGTAGCTACAAGAGCAGGTCAGGGGCTGGTAATTCTGAGATAATGGTGACTCCCCCAAAACCATCAGCAAGGCACAAATCAGAAGTGTGGTGGAATACTCTCCACTTGCCTGGATGAATGTAGCTCCAACAACACTCAAGTAAGTCAATCATATCCAGGGCAAAGCAGCCCACTTGTTCATCCCCCTCTTGTGTGAAGCCTGCACACAATGGCTTCAGCATGAACCATATATCAGACACACTGCAGCATATCGGCAAAGGTCTTAGGACACTAGCCTCGAAATCCATGAGCTCTATCATCTAGAAGAACAAAGGCAGCAGACAAACGGCATCTCTACCACCAGCAGCAAGTGCCCTCCTGCTCACACATCATGCCGAGTAGCATAAATGGAGAGAAAAAAAAATACTTGGACTAACTTGATCAGAACTTCTGTCCACGCACAGCATCCTTCCACTGGCACACTTAATATTCCTGATGCAGGGCTTATGCCCAAAACATCAACTCTCTGCCCCCTCGGATGCTGCCTGACTTGCTGTGCTTTTCCAGCACTACACTCGATCTCAACTCTGATCTCTAGCATCTGCAATCCTCACTTTCTCTGGCACACTTAACAGACCCCACCAATGGGGTCAAAAAGTGTGGAGCTGAAAAAGCACAGCAGGTCAGGCAGCACCCCAGGAGCAGGAAAATCGACATTTTGGACATAAGCCTTTCATCAGGAACGTGATGAAGGCCTTACGCCCGAAATGTTGACTCTCCTGTTCCTGGGATGCTGCCTGACCTGCTGTGCTTTTCCAGCATGAGACTTTTCAACTCAAATCACCCAATGAGATTGATCATGTTCAACTTATGGCTGAATAAAGGGTTGATTTCCCCTATGTCATTCACTATGACATTAGAATTCTCTGCCCAAGGCAGTGGAATGTTCCGCCTGCAGGATGTTTGAGGTAGGGGTGACCACCGATGCTCCTGCCGACTTCACCTGCAGGAAGTGCAGCCAGCTCCAGCTCCTCACAGACTGCGTTAGGGAAGTGGAGCTGGAGTTGGATGAACTGAGGATTATTCGAGAGCCTGAGAGGGTGATAGATAGAAGCTACAGGGACATAGTTACGCCAGAGAACAGAGGTAGCTGGGTAACAGTTAGAGGTGGGAAGAGGAGGAAGCAGGCGGTGCAGGGATCCCCTGTGGTCGTTCCCCTCAACAATAAGTATACCACTTTGGATACTGTTGGGGGGTACGGCCTAGCAGGGGTAAGCTGCAGTGACCGGGTCTCTGGCATGAGGTCCAGCTCTGAAGCCCAGAAGGGAAAGGGAGAGAGGAGGAGAGCGCTAGTTATAGGAGACTCTATAGTTAGAGGGACAGACAGGCGGTTCTGTGGACATGGGCGAGACTCTGAGATAGTTTGTTGCCTCCCAGGTGCCAGGGTTCAAGACGTCTCGGACCGTGTCTTCAGAATCCTTAAGGGGGAGGGTGTGCAGCCAGAAGTCGTGGTGCACGTTGGCACCAACGACATAAGTAGGAAGGGGGGTGGGGAGGTCATTCAGGAGCTCAGGGAGTTAGGCTGGAAGCTAAAAGCTAGGACGGACAGAGTCATCATCTCTGGGTTGTTGCCGGTGCCACATGACAGTGAGGCAAGGAATAGGGAGAGAGTGCAGTTGAACACGTGGCTGCAAGGATGGTGTAGGAGGGAGGGCTTCAGGTATTTGGACAATTGGACTGCATTCTGGGGAAGGTGGGACCTGTACAAGCAGGACGGGTTGCACCTGAACCAGAAGGGCACCAATATCCTGGGAGGTAGGTTTGCTAGCACTCTTCGGGGGGGTTTAAACTAATTTGGCAGGGGGATGGGATCTGGCCTTGTAGTCCAGCAAGTAGGCTAGCTGTGTGTCAGGATGTCCAAGACTGTAGGGAGGCTGTGGAGAAGGTAGCACTGACAGGGAATACTTGCGGACACAGAGATGGGCTCAAGTATGTATACTTCAACGCAAGGAGTATCAGAAATAAAGGTGGGTGAACTTAAGGCGTGGATCGGTACCTGGGACTACGATGTTGTGGCCATCACAGAAACGTGGATAGAAGAGGGACAGGAATGGTTGTTGGAGGTTCCTGGTTACAGATGTTTCAGTAAGATTAGGGGGGGTGGTTAAAAAAGGAGGGGGGGTGGCATTGCTAATTAGAAATGGTATAACGGCTGCAGAAAGGCAGTTCGAGGGGGATCTGCCTCTGGAGGTAGTATGGGCTGAAGTCAGAAATAGGAAAGGTGCAGTCACCTTGTTAGGTCTTTACTATAGGCCCCCCAATAGCAGCAGAGATGTGGAGAAACAGATTGGGAAACAGATTTTGGAAAGGTGCAGAAGCCACAGGGTAGTAGTCATGGGTGACTTCAACTTCCCAAATATTGATTGGAAGCTCTTTAGATCAAGTAGATTGTACGGGGCGGTGTTTGTGCTGTGTGTCCAGGAAGCTTTTCTAACTCAGTATATAGATTGTCCGACCAGAGGGGAGGCCATATTGGATTTGGTACTTGGTAATGAACCGGGACAAGTGATGGGCTTGTTAGTGGGTGAGCATTTTGGTGATGGTGACCACAATTCTGCGACTTTCACCTTGGTTATGGAGAGAGATAGGTGTGTGCAACAGGGCAGGTTTTACAATTGGGGGAAGGGTAAATACGATGCTGCAAGACAGGATCTGAGGAGCATAAATTGGGAGCACAGGCTGTCAGGGAAGGATGTCGTCGAAATGTGGAACTTTTTCAAGGAACAGATATGACGTGTCCTTGATATGTATGTACCTGTCAGGCAGGAAAGAGATGGTCATGTGAGGGAACCTTGGTTGACGAGGGAGGTTGAATGTCTTGTAAGGAGGAAGAAGGAGGCTTACATAAAGTTGAGGAAACAAGGTTCAGACAGAGCAGTGGAGGGATACAGGATAGCCAGGAGGGAGCTGAAGAAAGGGATTAGGAGAGCTAAGAGGGCATGAAAAATCTGTGGCGGGTAGGATCAAGGATAACCCCAAGGCCTTTTATGCGTATGTGAGAAACATGAGAATGACGAGAACGAGGGTAGGTCCGATCAAGGACAGTAGTGGGAGACTGTGTATTGAGTCGGAAGAGATAGGAGGGGTCTTGAATGAGTACTTTCCTTCAGTATTTACAAATGAGTGGGACTGTATTGTTGAAGAGGAGAATATGAAACAGACTGGTAAGCTAGAGGAGATACTTGTTAGGAAGGAAGATGTGTTGGGCATTTTGAAAAACTTAAGGATAGACAAGTCCCCTGGGCCTGATGGGATATGTCCTAGGATTATGTGGGAAGAAAGAGAGGAAATTGCAGAACCGTTGGCAATGATCTTTTCATCTTCACTGTCAATGGGGGTAGTGCCAGGGGACTGGTGAATGTTGTGCCCCTGTTAAAAAAAGGGAATAGAGATAACCCCGGGAATTACAGGCCAGTTAGTCTTACTTCGGTGGTAGGCAAAGTAATGGAAAGGGTACTGAGGGATAGGATTTATGAGTATCTGGAAAGACACTGCTTGATTAGGGATAGCCAGCACGGATTTGTGAGGGGTAGGTCTTGCCTTACAAGTCTTATTGAATTCTTTGAGGAGGTGACCAAGCATGTGGATGAGGGTAGAGCAGTGGATGTAGTGTACATGGATTTTAGTAAGGCATTTGATAAGGTTCCCCATGGTAGGCTTATGCGGGAAGTCAGGAGGCATGGGATAGTGGGAAGTTTGGCCAGTTGGATAGAGAACTGGCTAACCGGTCGAAGTCAGAGAGTGGTGGTAGATGGTAAATATTCAGCCTGGAGTCCAGTTACAAGTGGAGTTCCGCAGGGATCAGTTCTGGGTCCTCTGCTGTTTGTAATTTTTATTAATGACTTGGAAGAGGGAGTCGAAGGGTAGGTCAGTAAATTTGCAGACGATACGATGATTGGTGGAGTTGTGGATAGTGAGGAGGGCTGTTGTCGGCTGCAAAGGGACTTAGATATGATGCAGAGCTGGGCTGAGGAGTGGCAGATGGAGTTCAACCCATTTTGGAAGGGCAAATAAGAATGCGGAATACAGGGTTAACGGTAGGGTTCTTAGTAAGGTGGAGGAGCAGAGGGATCTTTGGGTCTATGTTCATAGATCTTTGAAAGTTGCCACTCAGGTGGATAGAGCTTGTAAGAAGGCCTATGGTGTATTAGCGTTCATTAGCAGAGGGATTGAATTCAAGAGTCGTGAGGTGATGTTACAGCTGTACAGGACCTTGGTAAGGCCACATTTGGAGTACTGTGTGCAGTTCTGGTCGCCTCATTTTAGGAAAGATGTGGAAGCGTTGGAGAGGGTGCAGAGAGGATTTACCAGGATGTTGCCTGGAATGGAGAATAGGTCGTACGAGGATAGGTTGAGAGTGCTAGGCCTTTTCTCACTGGAACGGCGAAGGATGAGGGGTGACTTGATAGAGGTTTATAAGATGATCAGTGGAATAGATAGAGTAGACAGTCAGAAGCTTTTTCCCCGGGTATAACAGAGTGTTACAAGGGGACATAAATTTAAGGTGAAGGGTGGAAGGTATAGGGGGGATGTCAGGAGTAGGTTCTTTACCCAGAGAGTGGTGGGGGCATGGAATGCGCTGCCTGTGGGAGTGGTAGAGTCAGAATCATTGGTGACCTTTAAGCAGCAATTGGATAAGTACATGGATTGGTGCTCAAGCTAGGACAAATGTTCGGCACAACATCGTGGGCCGACGGGCCTGTTCTGTGCTGTATTGTTCTATGCTCTATGTTCTATAACCAGTCAAACTAAGCTAAAATTGTCAAGACCTTCAGAACTTCAGAAGGATATTCTGAAGGATATAAAGAATAGTCAAGACGAGAGCAACAGTTACTGGCATAGAACTGGAGAAATGTCAGAAAAGAGGACAATTCGCCGATCATATCGATTGCAGCTCTACACTGGAGAATTCCGACATCGGTCTCACTGCCCTATCTCCCTCCACACAGTTACATACACTTCCTTGTCCTTCAATTACCTATCCAATTTCTCCTTAAATTTGTAATAGTCTTGGCTTCCACCTTGCTCAACAGCCTTCTCCACTACAACAGTTATTTTAAAAATCTCTCCACAATCATTTAAATCTCTGGCCCCTAAACCAGAGGAAATCATCCTTCCCTATTGGTTCTATCAAGATGCTTCTTGATTTAAAAAAAGAACTCTATTAAATTTCCCCAATCTGCTCTGTTCAGATAAAAATAGTGCCAGTATCTCAAATCTGCCCTCGCAGCTCCTTTCTCCATCCCAGATATTATTCCGGTGAATCATACTGTGGGTCTCTTGGGACTGTAATGTTTTTTGCTACAAGATTTTAAAATTGTTTCCTGGTCTCACCCTTCTGTAGTTGTCATAATTCCCAGAATCCCCTGAGAACTCTGCACTCCCCCAATTCTGTTCATCCTCACATCCCCAAATTTAACCCCTTTTAGATTTCAGCTAACTGTAGACCTGGACATATGGCATTCACATTATTTAAACTCTCCAGTTTTAGGTAGCTGGGTCAGAAGGTCTGAGTTCAATTCCCACCTATTGTAGAGGTGAGTCCTAACATGTCATAGAGTCATAGAGTAAAAGAGGTTTCGAATTTTGCGACATGGAAACAGGCCCTTCGGCCTAGCTTGTCCATGCTGCCCAGTTTTCACAATTAATCAAGTCCCATTTACCGGCATTTGGTCCATATCCCTCCATGGCAACAGTGAGTACTGCAGATGCTGGCAATCAGAGTCTAGATTAGAGTGGTGCTAGAAAAGCACAGCAGGTCGGGCAGCATCCGAGGAGCAGGAAAATCAACGTTTCGGGCATGAGAAAATAACCTGATGAAGGGCTTTTGCTCTAAACATCGATTTTCCTGCTCCTCGGATGCTGCCTGACCTGCTGTGCTTTTCCAGTACCACTCTAATCTAGACCCATATCCTTCCATACGTGTCCCATCCATGTACCCTTCCAGAATTTTCTCAAAATTGTGCTTGCCTCCACCACTACCTCCAGCAGCCCATTCCAGACACTCACCACCCACTTTGTGAAATAATTGCTGCTCCGAACCCTTTTGTATCTCTCCCCTCTCACTATACCCTCTAGTTTTAGACTACCCTACCATTGGCCAAAACCTTATCGATGCCTCTTGTGATTTTATAGAGCTCTGAATGGTCCACCCCTCAGTCTCATACGCTCCAGGAATAAAAGTCTATCCAATTTCTCAAACCTTTCAGTGCAGGTAGCATCCAAGTAAATTTTCTTTGCACTCTTTCTAGTTGAATAATATCCTTTCTATTGTAGGGTGACCAGAACTGCATGCAGCACTCCAAATGTGACATCACCAATGTCTTGTACAGCTGCCACAAGATGTCCCGACTCCAATACTCAGTGCTCTGACTGATGAAAGCTACCGTGCTGAAAGCCTTCTTCAGTGCCCAGTCTACCTGTGACTCCACTTTCCAAGAGCTGTGAAGCGATGTACCCCTCAATCTCTTTGTTCCATAGCACTCCCCATCAACTGTGTAATGTAAGTCCTGCCCTGGTTTGACCTCCCAAAATGTTTCAGAACAAGTTGGCTAAAAAAAAATTATTCCAGGATTTAAACCACAAGAAGTCCCCAAAGCTAAATGCTGTATACTAAAGAAAGGAATCTAGTCATGGTCATAAACAGAAGGTTGTACAACCTACTTAAAGGGTTTTGGTGACGCTAATGTAAAAAGTTTAGTTTACTTATTCTTGTACTCTGGATGTAAGTGATGTTGTCAAGGGCACCCTTACTGTCCATCTTTAATTACTGGACACTCATGTATCAATACAGCCTTTGGTGATAATTGTATCCCTGAATGGACGAAAGTTGGAATTTCCATCAGATTGCCAGTAATGACGATGAAGGAGTATTCATATACGTCCGAGTCAGGATGATACAAGACTTTGAAATCCCTTCACAAGAGATGACATTCCCAACAGATCTGGCCATACAAAAGTATTCACCTCGGAAGCAGGCAAATCCTCCCCCAAGGAAAACAACTTAGAATTTTGTCAAAATACAATCGGTGAGACTTAATTATGAGCTTTAGTCGTCAGCGTATTATCTCACATTCAGCCACCATCATGTGCGCTGTCTGAAGCTACATGTCAGAAATGCGAACAAATAATTTCCCACACAGTGAGCAAGGTGGTCAGCAAAAGGCAAAAGATTGGCACTGGATAATAGTCCTTGTTTGAGGAGCCTGATGCAAGCACAGCCGGCTGAATGTCCACCTCCTGTGCCGCAACACTTCTGCGATTCTGTGATAATCAGGTCGACACTCCTGTGCAGTACTGAGGCATGGGCTGTGCCATTGGAGATGTCAACGTTTGGATGAGAACTTAAGCCCATCTGATCCCATGGCTCTTACAGAAAAGCAGGAAAGGCTCTCCCTGGCTGATATCATCCTTCCTCCAGCAGGGTACGGTCAGTTACTTGAACAGTCGATTTGCAATATAGAGGAATGCCAACACTGGTGGTTCAATGCCTGCACCAGCTGAGGTTAGTGTGAAAGACTGTCCTTCTTAATCTCCCGCTGGCTGAAGTATGGTGACTCTGAGTTAAACCGCTACCAGTCATTGAATCCCTGTGGTGTGGAAATAGGCCTTTCAGCCCATCACGTCCACACTGAGCGTCTGAAGAGGTTCACATCCAGACCACCCATCCTCCTCCCTCCCCCACCCCACCTACATTATCCCTGTAACCCCCCATATCCCATAGCTAACCCACCTAGCCTGCACATCTCAGGACACTACGGGCAATTTGGCATGCCTAACCTGCACATTGTTTCGACTGTGAGAGGAAACCGGAGCACCCAGAGGAAACACATGCAAACAAGTGGAGAACATGCAACCTCACACAGATAGTCACCCAAGGGTTGGCATCGAACCCAGGACCAGGTGCTGTGAGGCAGCAGTGCTAATGACAGAGCCCTACGTAACCCCAGTCGCCTCTCAGTACTGAGAAATCAGCTCCATGATCAAGTGGGAACTACAGTGATTTTACCCTTTATTTATTCTATTGTTAACCTTGCTGTGTCCAAATTAGCCACCATGCTCTGAGATTACAACAGTGACTATAAGTCAATGTTAATTTTAAACTTTGTTCACCCCGGTCCAACACCAGCTCCTCCACAGCAACAGGGTGTTCGGAGGTCATGAAAGTCTGCGTTTCGATTCAAGATCTTTCTGTCCTTTCTCTTTCCAGTCAGCCTGACTTCACAGCAAAGGGTAACCCTTATTACTTTCATATCTTACTGAAACAAATTCTATGCAAAGTTAGCAATTAATGGTCATAAATCTGCATGCAAATTAGGATACATCTCATTACCAGCTATGATGTGGGTTGACATCCTCTGAGGGGCCAAAGGGTAGAAATTGGGCTGTACATTTATGATGGCATTGTGGCTTAACATGTTTCCCCAAAACTCCCTTACCCATTTTTTTAACCAATGCATCAACCCATTTGAAAGAAATTGGTGAATGTCATTGTGAAATAGCATACAGAGTGCTGGTGTCCCGATCATCTCAATGCTGACACGGTTAGACACAGGCAGTCTAATTTAAGTCGTCCTTTAGAAATATAGAAACCAGAAATAGGAGCAGGAGTAGGCCATTCGGCCCTTTGAGCCTGCCCCACCATTCAATATGATCATGGCTGATCGTGCAACCACTTCCAGCTCACTCTCGAATCTATCTAATGAACTAGCCCAAACAGCTTTCTGTGCTAGAGAATTGCACAGTAGTCCAAAATTTAAATAATGATAAAAATTGATGCATTTTGTCTACAACTTTGTGTCTTGCACCCATCAGGACAATGTGCAAGAAGCACCAAACAAAAATGGAAACAACATTTATATCAAATAGAAGGAGGCTGCAATTGGACTCCAATGAGAAAAGATGGCACCATGGAGGACGCACCAGCTTATGGTGACTGACAATTAACTGCCAAGCTTTGTAATTTCAAAGCAAGAGTGAGATACACAGAAAGAAAAAAAATTGCAATTTGTACAATACTTCTGACAATGCCAAGACAGCCCTGGGCCTTTTATAACCAATGAAGCTCTTTTTTAAGGTACAGCCTTTACTGTGATGCAAAAACCAAGCAGCCGATTTGTGCACAGTAAGATCACACAAACAACAAGGTGCTGATGACCAAATAATCCACCAAAGGGATATTATTTGAACATTAAAAATTATTGCGCAATCTTACATATCCTCTGCTCTCCTAAACAAATATAGTGCTTAATGACTATTAAGAATGTGTTAATGTTAGGAAGAGGGAATTTCCAAGAAGGATCAGAATCTATTTATTAGTTCAGAGTAAAAAAAAATTGAATATGTTGCATTGCAAAGGCTCAAGCTAGTGGGAAAAGTATGTAATCATTTGATACATGTAAAGTCCTGAGGGGTTTTGAAAGGATGCATTTTGCAAGCATGTTTTATTTGATGGGATTTTGAACTGCAGGTCACTGTTTAAAAATTAATGGTCACCATGTTAAGACAGAGATGAGGAGAATTCCTTCTTGCAGAGGGTCATGGGTCTTTGGAAAAGTCTGCTCACCCATTGATTGAAACTGTGTCATTGATGTTTGTGTGGAGCAGTTGGAATCAATTACCGATTCCTTCCTCTATTCCCATTTTGGGGAGGGCATCCTTTATACAGGTGTGTGATATCCTGGTAAAAGCATTCTCCTGGTCCAGGCTGATGAGGCAGGTGCCTAGTCCCCCATGTAGGTGAACATATCCCTGAGTAGCTCTCAGAGATCTACCTGCTCCATATAGCACTGGTCAGGGTGAATCTCCTGATCCAGTTGGAAATGACTTTGGACAGCTTTTATAGCCCAATGTTAGATGGGCCACCAATTTTTAATTACCTCTCTCTCCCCCCTCTGCTTGTAGATGAGGGGGGTGTCGCTTTTCCTCATGGATTCAGGCACGCTGCCTGCCTGAAGCATCTTCTCGCACACCTCCAACAGGTCCAGGCTGATCAAATCCCACAGTAATGATCGCAACTTGGCCATTAGTCCTGGGAGTTTAACTCTTCCCAACTAACTTAAGGGCCTTCATCGGCACATCCAGGATTGACAACAGCCCCACTAAAAAGGATTTAACTGAATATTCATCGCACTGCTAGGTGAAGTTTTACCCAATATGCATTTTGTCTGCTGCACTTCACTACACAATGACAGTGACTGCACTTCAATTTAATTCATTGCCTGTGAAACACTTTGCAATGTTCCTCAGAGATGCGATAAACTTCTTTGCAAACCTATAAACACCTGATGAGCAGCCATCATCTGAAAACCTCACATCGAAACCTCTCAGTACAAGCAGTCTGTCCCAATCTAAAACATGAGACTGTCTTTTTTTTTTCCATTCAGATGTTAAGTATGGCATATTTCCAATATCTGTTTGTTGCTAAGGTTCCAGAAATATCCCACAAGCAGTAACAGGATGAATGTTCTTTCTCTGTAAGTGAGAGTGAGTCAAGAAAATAATCTGATTTTTTTAAATATAAAATGCTTGGGATCTTCAGTTTTAGGCTCACTTTATCTAAAAGGATTGGAATTCGATAGTGCAACCTTAAACTACCTTTCATTTTATTTATTCATTCATGGATGTGGGTGACATTGGCAAAACCAGCACTGAAGTGCCCATCTCTAATTTATTCAATAATATGCCGATTGGAAAGCAAAAAGATCAAATTGGATGATGTTTGATTGTCAGCCAAGAAGCTATTCATACAAGCCCTCCTCCACACTGTTGTCTGTGTGGGTACAAGTTCAACCATAATTCTGACAGGCAGAATCCCAGGATTTTGACCCAACAACACTGAAGGAATGGGGATATATTTCCAAGTCAGGATGGTGAGTAGCATAGAGATGAACCTTGCAGATGATAGTGCTCATAGTTTGGAAAAAGAAGGTTTAGCAAATGTCTACAGATGGTACACACTGCCACTACTGAGCATCAATCAGTAGGGGAAGAGAGTGAATGGTTAAGTACATAAAGCAATATAGGCTTTGTCCTCAGATTAAGAATTAAAACCATCTGCATCAGTTTGTTTTACCATGCCCTTCCTTTTACATTTCTGTATTGAGGAAACAGAAATGTTGCTAATGACCCCATTGAGTCTGCTCTGCCCTTCAATAGGACTGTGACCCAGCACCCACATTAACCTCTAACTTTAGTGAATAGCCTGTTTGCTCTGAACACCATTTCGCTCTTTGTACCCTAGCAACCTTGTGGCACCAACTAAGAACACATATTCTGGGATGTTTCATCAAATGACTCACCCCCAGGCTCCAGTCATTGGTTAACCCACACATTGTTTCTTGACCTACGCTCTTTGGAATGCAAAAAGATCAAATTGGATGATGTTTGATTGTCAGCCAAGAAGCTATTCATACAGTATATCTGTTAAAGAGAAATACACAAAGAGAATGATGAAAAAAAGTCTCCTGAAGTTTTGAATTTTCTCTGAGGTTGTACACGGCAGTGTCCTGAAGATTGATCACCAAATCCTGGAGACTCCAGTTTAACCTTGAAGAGTTGCCAACACCTTTTTTTCAAACATGTTTATGGGATGACTCCATATGAACGTTGCTGGCTGTTTTGCCTATCCCTAGGTGGCCTGGAGGGGTGGTGGTGAGCTGCTTTCTTGGGGTGTCAGTAGATCCACAATGCTGTAAGAGAGGGAGTTCCAAGATTTTGACCCAATGGCAGTGAGGGAACAGACACATATTTCCAGATCAGCGTATCACGTATCTTGGAAGCAAACTTATAGTTAGTGGTGTTCCCTTATACCTGCTGCCCTTGTTCTTCTTGAAGAAAGTGGTCATGGGTTTGGGAAGGTGCTGTCCAGGAAGCCTTATAGAATCATAGAATCCCTACAATATGGAGGCAGACCTTTTAGCCCACCATGCCCACACCAACCCTCCGCAGAACATCCCACCCAGACCCACCACCCCACCCCATCCATGTAAATGCTACGTTTCCCATGGCCAACCCACCCACCCTACACATCCCTGGACATTACGGGCAATTTAGTGCTGTCCGAATTGTTGTGCCATACCTTGTAAATGATACACATTGCTGTTGTTGAGTGCTGATGTTGGTTGGAGTGAGTAGCGAAGATGGTGGATGCCTTGACATCTTATTCAATAATCCGAAACACCTAGATCAACTCTAAATCTTTGAGACCTGAGGGAATGTAAGCCTGGCTCTGTGCTACTTGCTAATTTAACCACCTGAACTTTAACTGAGCTGTTTGTCTTTTGGGCTGTTCAGTCAGCAGCACACCAACTGAAAGCGTTTCATTCCATTCTTTAGCTGGCTTAATTCCAGCAGCGTATTTTATTAAATCCTTGCAAAACAACACATGCTGATGTAGTATCTGTCAAACCCCAATGTGATGAATACAGAGAATAGCAGATCTCTGAGTCTGATTGCTAACTTCAAATCTTTCTCAGTGACTGTCACCTTATACATATGCAGGCACCACAGCGTGTATGAAAACATCAGCAAGGTGCTTTCATTTCGATCAATTTTCTCCTGCACCGATTCCCACAGGACTGTGCAAAATGAGGCATTGCGAGAGAGTCACTCAGTGGGTACCAGCTTTAAAACAGAAATTTGTGGGCTTCTAATCCCAATTCTAAGCTTTAAGCACTTGACCTTGTTTGACACATCCCAAGAAACAGTCTGGGTGTGCTATATTGTCAAAAGTGCCTCTCTGTGTTGGAGCCTTATAAATTATTATGATGTACAGGGAGGCCATTCTGCCCATTTTCACGGTTCCAGGACCTAGTACCAATCTCCTGCCTTGTCTCCATATCCATGTAAACCATAAGTGTCCAAATAATCATCCAAGGCTCCTCCTGAATGTCTCAATTGAACCTGCCTCCACTACAATTCCAAAGTGTACAACACATATCTTAATTACTCTTGGAGTGAAAACGGTTTTTCTTACATTACAGAAAAGGATGTGGAAGTTTTGGAGATGGTGCAAAGGAAGTTTACCAGGCTGTTGCATGGTAGGGAGGATGCTAGCTATGAAGAGAGGTTGAGTAGATCATTAGAAAGACAGAGGTTAAGGGAGGACCTGATTGAGGTCTACAAAATCATGAGAGGTATAGACAGGGTGGATAGCAAGAAACTTTTTCCCAGAGTGGGGGACTCAATTACTAGGGATGAAGAGTTCAAAGTGAGAAGGGAAAAGTTTAGAGGAGATATACATGAAAAGTTTTTTATGCAGAGGGTGATGGGTGCCTGGAATGTGTTGCCAGCGGAGGTGATAGGTGTGGAGGCGATAGCTTCATTTAAGATGTATCTCGACAGATGCATGAATGGGCAGGGAGCAGTGGGATATAGATGCTTGGAAAATAGGTGACAGGCTTAGATCGAGGATCTGGATCAGCACAGGCTTGGAGGGACGAAGGGCCTGTTTCTGTGCTGTAATTTTCTTTGTTCTTTGTTTTCACATCACCACTGCTGTATTTGCACATCATTCTAAATCACTTTCAGGTGTTGACATAAAAGGTCCCGTGACCTTGTCTTGTAGAGTCATACAGCACAGAAACAGACCCTTCTGTCCAACTCGTCCATGCTGACCATGTTTCCCCAACTAAACTAGTTCCATTTCCCTGTATTTGGCCCATATCCCTTTCCTATGCATGGACCTGTCCAAATGTCTTCAAAATGTTGTCACTGAACCTGAATCTACACTTTCTCTGGCAGTTCATTCCACACACGAACCACCCTCTGTGTGAAAAAGTTGCCCCTCAGCCTAAAGAATGTTCTACCACAGAGGGTTGGATGTTCATATATATTTAAGGCCAAGTTAGACAGAGATTTTGATTTCTCAAGGTGAGGGAGGACATGAGTTATGGACAGAAGCTGAGATTGAAGCCAGGTTGTATTGAATAGGCTTGTTGGGTCAAATTATCTACTCTTGCTCCTGTTCTCAACAGTGAAGCATTTCCTGGATAAGGTTCATCACTCAACCAGCATTGTTAAAACAGATCGTCCAGACAATCAGTACTAAAACAATAGAGTGATACTTGGAAGTGAATGTACAGTGGCACTGGGTATATTGGAGTTTCACATTGAAGTATACACGACAGGGCAGACCAGTAATGTCTCCCTTGTTAAGTTTTACAGATTTTATTTGAGGTTGTCAGATCACTATCATGTTGCTTTCCGTGGGACCTTATGTATCCAAAATGGCTGCCGCATTTCTGACATTAAAACAACATGATCAGATCAGCCATGATCTCATTGAATGGCAGAGCAAACTTGATGGGCTGGATAGCCTCCTTCTGCTCTTATTTCCTACAGAGGTACTACAAGTACTTCATCGGTTCCAAAGCTTTGGGATACCCTGAAAGTCATGAGAGTTGCTATAGGAATAAAGTTTGTTTTTTTTTCCTGCTGGGGGTTTTGGTTATGTTGAGTCAGAGGGTCACTTATTTTTATAAAATTACACCCTGTCACAGCCACTGTGTTATTCTGCTGAAACTCTGCGGTGCAAGAGAGAAAAAGGAACAGAGGAAGGTCTTGCATTTATATAGCATCTTTTAAATAATCCTCAAGGTCAAGCTGTTCAGCACGCTTGCCTTCACTGGTCAGGGCACTGAGTTGGGACATCATGTTATTGCTGTTCAAGGCATCGATAAGGCCATAATTTCATATAATTCTGGTCGTTTTGCTATTGGAAGGATGTTATTAAGCTGAGAAGGATGAAAAAATGATTTGCAAGGACTTTACTGGGACGGGAAGGTTGGAGCTATAGGAAGAGGCTGATATTCTGGAACATCTTTTCGCCTGGAGTGTAGGAGGCTGAGGGGTGACGTTATAGAGGTTTATAAAATCATGAGGAGCACAGACAGGGCCTTTTCCCTAGGATGAGGAGTCCAAAACTAGAGGGCATAGGTTTAAGGTGAGAGGGTAAAATTTACAAGTGGTGCATACATAGAACAACATGGCAAAGGAAGTGGTAGAGACTAGTATAATTAAAATATTGAAAAAGGCATTTGGACAGGTACATGGACAGGAAAGGTTCTGATGGATTTGAGCCAAATTCAAGAAAATGGGATAAGGTTAATTTAAGAACCTGGTCAGCATGGATGAGTTGGACCAAAGGGCCTGTTTCTGTGCTGTATGGCGCTATAACAAACCAACATTCAGCTCTGAGACCCCAGTTAGAAGCCTAGATGCACCATGTAGAGGCACAAACAATATATTATCAAGGCTTGACTACACACTAAGTGACCGAGTAATCATATTAAACTCAGGAAATGAAAAAGCAGTCGTTTGGCTCCAGAGATTTACATTCAATAAATTGAAAAAACAAACCTCAGAAATAGCCCAAAGGGCTTCACAACCAAGGAAACATTTTTGAAGTGTGATCCGTAAGAAATAGGAACAGGAGTAAGCCATTTGGCCCCTCAAACCTGCTCCACCATTCAATAGGATCATGGCTGACCCGGTATTCCTCGCACCCACTATTTTTGATCTCCCCTACTGTTGAAAGGAAGGAATTCCTTTTTTAATCTGCCCCAGTCCTTTTACATATAACTCAGGACAATCTAAAAGCTAAAGACTTCTAGCAGGTTAGAACGGTTTTTGTACATCCCTCAGAAGGCAGAATAACAGAATTAAAATCCAAACTGATTGGCTGATCTATTCCCCTTCACCTGTTTACCAAGCCACAAGGTGGGTTCAGTGAGGAAAAATAGCAGCACCCTGGCAAAAGGTTGTTACTGAAGGGTTTTTTTAAAATTAAAAACAAAAGCAGTAAAGATGTGGGGAAACCATAGGCATCGCTGCACTGTTAAGACAAAGCAGCCCAAACGTTACAGCACATTGCTGGGCCTCACTGCACCATCAGCTTGGACAGGCAATCTCAGCAACGTAGCACACTAAGACAGATGTACAGTGCAGAGCAACTGACTGCCTGCGATGCAGTAAATCATGCGTTAGCACACACGGTGGCCGGGTGTGGGGGTGGGCGTGGGGAGGCGGGCAGCAGGGGCACTGTGCTTAAAGCTTAACGCACAGTTTTATTGACAACTACAGCCAGTTTTCTGGCAATAAACAGCAATGGGAAGGAAAACGTCCCTGTTTCAGGAGGAGCTGAGTGATTTGTAGGAAAGGCTGAGAAACAGAGGGGAGAAGGTGGCCTTGCAGTCAGGTCACTAGCTTCATAATCCAAAAACCCTCTGGAGGTGCAGGGCTTAAATCCCACACCACTCACTGGAGTTTGGATTAATTAGCAAAATGAATGTCAAGTTTGAGTTGAGTAAGAGTGACTGCCATGTTGTCACTGGGTCTCTTACTCAATTCAAAGGCACCAAGACACTTGTATCATCCCCACAGTGCAGACAGAGGGCATTCAGCCCGTTGAATCTCTTCACCAACCCTCCGAAGACCATCCCAGCCAGACCCAGCTCCCCCACACTATCCCCATAACTCTGCATTTACCATGACCTAGCCTGCACATCCTGGTGGGACAATTTCCCACAGCCAATCTGCCTAACCTGAACATTTATGGACTGTGGGTGGAAACCAGGGTTGCCAGAGGAAACGCACGCAGACACAGGGAGAATGTGCAAACATCACATAGACAGTCACCCAAGGCTGGAATCAAACCCAGGTCCCCGGTGCTGTGAGGCACCATAGAGCCACTGTGCCACTCATAACAGCTTGTGATCCATCTTTAAAGCAAGGACCATTGTATCTTCCTCCACTCAGGAGGTTTGCAAGTGGCCTTTTTCCAAACTCAAGTTCTGGGGGTGGGGATGGATGTTCTGCCCAATGAGAGGCTTCTGATTGAGAAAATGACAGCCCAAGCAGGACAAGGTCCTCAAACAGTTGACCATCTGCAAGCTCATTAAATGGTCACAGGTTGACCATTTGAAGTACGTAAGTAGATTTAGAAAGGTTGAACATGGGAACTGTAATAATTGCAATGAGGTGAGCCAGCTAGACATCATAGACTATGTGTACCCTGATTGGGGCTGATCAGGGAGCCCTGGCTGACATGAAAGGGTGACTGTCAGGGATGTTGAGATGTCAAATACTATGCTCAGTGAGAGGCAGTGTTATGATCAAAGGCTATTCATGTGTCAATTAAAGGTAACTTGTGATGGGCTGCCAGCCTCTGAAGAGTTATCTCAGGCTCTCTACTTGCAGTGGAAGTAGGGAAGGCATTGGAGGGGTTCTGTCCCAACCATACAGATCTAACATTCCCGGCCTCCCCTCCTCCTTCCCAGTCTTCACATGAATCCGAAAGATTCCTCCCCATGGGGCTATCATCAATTGTTGCACAAGCTGTATCTGCTCCACAAGTGTCCTTGAAGGAAGTGAATCTAGTGCCAATTGGTCTGGCCTGCATGTCAGTCCAGAACCCACAGCAGTGAGATTGACTCTTAACTACCCTCTGAATTAGCCCTAACCAACCACTGTCCAAGGGAAATTGATATTGGCCAATACATTCTGCCTTGCATATGTCATGAAGGAATAAAGAAAGAAAACACAAGGAGGACATTGAGACTCATGAGATGTTCATCAATGATGATTGAATTGAAAAGCAGGAACAAATTAGTGCATACAAATGGCCTCCTGTAATGTTTCTGCAGAAAATGGATTTCCCTTTATTAAATCACCCTCTGCTTCCAGGGAAAATAGGAAAACATTTTGTGAAGAAGAATAAGGAGGTGCATTTTATCTCCCATTTGAGACAGAGAGAAGGAGAAATATCATCTCTTAAATAATCATTTAGCCCTGAAAGTGTGGTGGCGAGATCATTGAAAGAGGAGATAGATAGATTAATATCAGGGAATTGACAGTTATGAACAGCTAACACAAGAGGAGTTGGAGCCTGGGGCAGATAAGCCATGATTTTATTGAATGGCGGAGCAAGCTAGAGAGACTGAATGGTCTATTGCTGCTATTGTTTTAGTTTTTACCACATTGTGGAATTCTCTACCCCGCAGAAAGGTGGAGGCAGGATGAAAATCTTCTTAACTAACGAGGGGGTTGAAGGTAACTCAAACAAAGGACTAGATGCCACAATCAGATCCACCATGGCACAATTACAGAAGATCAACTGTTCTACATACACTCTCATTCGTTTGGCCGAACTGGTCCTCACCCTTAACAATTTCTCCTTTGAATCCTCCCACTTCCTCCAGACCAAAGGCGTAGCCATGGGCACACGTATGGGCCCCAGCTATGCCTGTCTCTTTGTTGGCTATGTAGAACAGTTGATCTTCTGTAATTACACCGGCACCACTCCCCACCTCTTCCTCTGCTACATTGATGACTGCATTGGCGCCACCTCGTGCTCCCGCGAGGAGGTTGAGCAATTCATCAACTTCACCAACACATTCCACCCTGACCTTAAATTTACCTGGACTATCTCTGACACCTCCCTCCCCTTCCTGGACCTCTCCATCTCCATCAGTGACGACCGACTTGACACTGACATTTTTTACAAACCCACTGACTCCCATAGCTACTGGATTACACCTCTTCCCACCCTATCTCTTGCAAAAATGCCATCCCATATTCCCAATTTCTCCGCCTCCGCCTCCGCCGTATCTGCTCCCAGGAGGACCAGTTCCACCATAGGACACACCAGATGGCCTCCTTCTTTAGAGACCGCAATTTCCCTTCCCACGTGGTTAAAGATGCCCTCCAACGCATCTCGTCCACATCCCGCACCTCCGCCCTCAGACCCCACCCCTCCAACCGTAACAAGTACAGAACGCCCCTGGTGCTCACCTTCCACCCTACAAACCTTCGCATCAACCAAATCATCCACCGACATTTCCGCCACCTCCAAAAAGACCCCACCACCAGGGACATATTTCCCTCCCCACCCCTTTCCGCCTTCCGCAAAGACCGTTCCCTCCGTGACTACCTGGTCAGGTCCACACCCCCCTACGACCCACCCTCCCATTCTGGCACTTTCCCCTGCCACCGCAGGAACTGTAAAACCTGTGCCCACACCTCCTCCCTCACCTCTATCCAAGGCCCTAAAGGAGCCTTCCACATCCATCAAAGTTTCACCTGCACATCCACCAATATCATTTATTGTATCCGTTGCTCCCGATGTGGTCTCCTCTACATTGGGGAGACTGGACGCCTCCTAGCAGAGCGCTTTAGGGAACATCTCCGAGACACCCGCACCAATCAACCAAACCGCCCCGTGGCCCAACATTTCAACTCCCCCTCCCACTCTGCCGAGGACATGAATGTCCTGGGCCTCCTTCACCGCCGCTCCCTCACCACCAGACGCCTGGAGGAAGAACGCCTCATCTTCCGCCTCGGAACACTTCAACCCCAGGGCATCAATGTGGACTTCAACAACTTCCTCATTTCCCCTTCCCCCACCTCATCCTAGTTTCAAACTTCCAGCTCAGTTACTGTCTCCTTGACTTGTCCGACCTGCCTATCTCCTTTTCCACCTATCCACTCCTCCCTCTCCTCCTTGACCTATCACCTTCATCTCCTCCCCCACTCACCCATTGTTCTCTATGCTACTCTCTCCCCACCCCCACCCTCCTCTAGCTTATCTCTCCATGCTTCAGGCTCACTGCCTTTATTCCTGATGAAGGGCTTTTGCCCGAAACATTGATTTCGCTGCTCGTTGGATGCTGCCTGAACTGCTGTGCTCTTCCAGCACCACTAATCCAGCATTCAGCCCTTCAAGCCTACTCCACCATCCAATATAATCATGTGTGAACCTCTAGACACCTTGAAAGTCCAAGAATCTACCTACCTCTTTCTTAAATATGTTCAGTGGCTTGACCACCACAGCCCCCTGTGGCAGAGAATTCCACAGGCTCATTACCTTTTAAGAGCTCTTTCCTCATCTCCCTGCTAACTGGTTTACACCATGTACTAGGACGCTGTATCCTGGTTCTAGACTCCTCTGACCAGGGAAAGCATCCTGCAGAGATTGGATGAAGGATGAGACACTTCAGTCAAACAGGAGAAGCTGATTATTCACATTGGAGCAGAGAAGGTTACGATGAGATTCATGAGGATTTTTGTTGAAAAAGGAAAGGATAAATAAGAAATCACACTCAGCATCATGCAGTCGCAGTGCCTGCGAGAGTAGTGCTGCAGGACTTGTGAAATGCCGAACACCACATAATTGTACAATGCTTGAGTTTTAATGTTGTAATAGGTCATGGCTCTGAAAGAGTTAATGTTGAAGTTGGATTCACTCCACCCAGTCTGAGGAAGTGGCAAAGTGTTTAGGCAGAAAAGCAGGTTGGCTGACCCAATGTCCTGATTGAGGCACAAGTACCAACTCTGGTTGCTGATAGTTGTAATTACATCTAACTATTTAATGTTAATTGTTACCTATATCAACCATGTGTCGATGGTGGAGTGAACAGATATTTGTGGATGTGGTGCCAATCAAATGGACTGCTTTGTCCTAGAATGTGTCAAGCATTTTGAGTGTTGTTGGAGCTGCCCCAAGCAGGCAAGTGACTTGGTTAAAAACCACACAACACCAGGTTTATTTGGAAGCACTAGCTTTCGAAGTGCTGCTCCTTTATCAGGCGGTTGTGGAGCAGGACCATAAACACAGGATTTATAGCAAAAGATTACAGTGTCATGCAAGTCAAATGATATATTTAATAAACCACGACTGGTGTAAAGTCTTTCATCTTTTAGAATGGGTTACAGGTTTTTGTTCATTAATATGTAAATCCCAGAACTTCTTTTAAGTCATATTCTCAAGATAAGTTAAGGTTTTATAAAGAAAAGTTGACATCTCAGCTCAGACAATGCATTAAAGGTGTGAGGTCAGAGCCTCCCTGTATCCTAATATTGACTCAGATTGGTTCAATTTCCAAAGTGGAATTTACAAAATATTATATTGATTGACTTACAACTACATGTTGTGTATTTTTTGAGGAAAATAGAATGGTATCTGTAAATATAATTTTGCAAATACAAATTCACACTTGTGTGTGCAGGACAGAGAGAGAGACAGAGAGAGACAGAGAGAGAGAGAGAGAGAGAGAGAGAGAATGAGAGAGACAGAGAAAGAGAGAGACATAGAGAGAGACAGAGTCAGAGAGATTCCAATTTCATCAACAGTTTTGGTAATATTCAAATCTGGTGCCCCACTGCATTGATTAGCAGGTCAAAAGCAAAGGTTAAAGGGGTATTATTACTATAGC
The DNA here is from genome assembly GCF_047496795.1 of Chiloscyllium punctatum. Lineage (NCBI taxonomy): Eukaryota > Metazoa > Chordata > Chondrichthyes > Orectolobiformes > Hemiscylliidae > Chiloscyllium > Chiloscyllium punctatum. The sequence goes on along the minus strand of NC_092747.1, from coordinate 11,124,561 downwards.
ACTGTTCTTCTGATCAAGGAATCATTGGATAACTCTCTCAAAGAGCTGGACATGAAGTTTGATGATATAGAGTCATAGAGACGTGCAGCACATAAACAGATACTTTGGTCCAACTTGTCCATGCCGACCTGATTACCTAAATTAATCTAGTCTCATTTGGCCCATATCCCTCTAAACCCTTCCTCTTCGTATACCCAAAGCGATGCGTTTTAAATGTTGTAATTTTATCACTTCCTCTGGCAACTCATCCCACACACACCACCCTCTGTGTGAAAAAAATTGCCCCTTAGGTCTCTTTTAAATCTGTCTCCTCTCACCTTAAATCTATGTCCTGTAGTTTTGGGATCCCCTACCCTGGGGAAAGGACCTTGTCTATTCACGCTATCCATGCCCCTCATGATTTTATTAACCTCGGGACAGTCAGCCTCTCAGCCTCTATTGCTCCAGAGAAAACAACCCCAGCCTGTTCTGCTTCTCCCTATAGCACAAACCCTCCAACCCTAGCAACATCTTACAAGTTTAGATTCAAGACAGACTAGTCAAGCTGGTGGCAAAGTCAAAGATTGTCTTTAGACTTAGATTTTAGAGTAAGACTAGTTATTATTAATTCCTACTAAACACTAGGAAGAATGGTAATCATAGATATACCAAGCTCTGTATGTTATAGTTATATAGGGAAGGATTAAACTAGCTTCTTCCTGTGTTCATGTCCATCTTCATATGTCAGTCTTAAATCTAGAACAGTGCAGTCTGGTGATATTCTTCCACAGGGCGCATGGTATTCTAACTCCACCCACTCTGACTTATTTACAGTTGAAGCCATTCCTGATGAAGGGGTTTTTGCCCAAAACATCGATTTTCCTGCTCCTCAGACGCTGCCTGACCTGCTGTGCTTTTCCAGCACCACTCTGATCTAAACACTGTTTACAGTCGGTGCCATGCAGCTCAGTGACATGGTCGCCAGGTTACTCCAGGGTCCTGAAGATCTTTCCTGACAGATCTGAAATAACTGGTTTCTTTGTCGGATGCTTCAATGATTCGGTGAATTATAGCCACGTTGCTGCAAAATGCTCCAGTTTCCAATTTTAAACAACATAATGTCAGTCACAGTTTCTCAATGTAGCTGTAAACGGAGACTCCACTGGGAATATGCAACTAATCACAGCTCAGAGGTAACATTATTGAGACTCTGTCACTACCATTCACACCCTACCTATATAATGGATTTCACTGGAGCAGTGTAAGATAACAATGCAGCGACCACTCAAAATTTATTCCCTGAAATAATAAAAGCTGGCTCTCACAGCTGAACATTCATTAATTGGTTCTCAGGGTATGAGCAATGATTGACTTTAATGCTCATCCTTTAACACTTGAATATAATAATGGTAGTGGAGCTCTTTGAGGACAACTTGTCACCTTGGGGTGGGGGATTTAGGAGAGTCAGGGGTTGGACTGGATCTCCAATGGTTTGTCAAACTGCATCCTGGATTCAACAGGCTGTACCTCAGTTTAACTTCGATACTTTTCCACGGTGTAGGCAGTCAGGGATTCAATTTCAAATGTTGAGCAGCAATGTGTTGGACTGAAGGGTCTCCATGCTGTACATCTCCATGACTTAGAGGCACCTGCCTTATTTATAACACCTAAGCCACCAGTACACCTCCCAGAAGTGTGTCCGTTTCCCAACCACACTACCCATCATTCCCCTCACCAGCATTGGAAGGGGATTAGAGTTGAAATGAGTTAGCATCAGGAATCAGGTTTTCAGATAACCTCCTCCCCCTGCCATCTGGCTGAAACCCACCCATTTCCTAGAGGCAACATTGCCCACACAATGTTGAACAGGAAGGGGCACCTCCAGTAAGTCTTCATTTCTGCAAAGTAAGTTTGCTGCTTTAATCCAACTGAAAATGGCCTAGGGCAAGCATTAACCATGAAGGACATGGAGAAGTTTTGGAGATGTTTGTCAAGACTCTTTCTTTCACCCAAAAGAATGGGTTTGATATGGCTACCAAGCACAGAGACAGGGAACAATGTTCCCAAAACAAGTCAACACTGTGGCTACAAGAGGAGGTCAGAGCCAATTCATGAGGTCAACAATGAAGACACTCCCTGATAGTTGAACAATCCTCAGCCACATTTGGTCAGACACTGAAGCAGTCAGTGTCCTTATGTAGCAAGACCTAGACACCATTCTGTCTTATGTTGATGACTAGCAAGTAAAAATGGTGCCACAATGTACCAGTCAATGATCAGATCCAACAAGGGAACATCACCATGTGACACCAAACCTCACCATGTGACTCCAGATTTGTAGCAAAGTGATTGAATTTTAACTGTCCTATGTGCAGTTAGGGATGGACAGTAAATGCTGACCTTGTGAATGCATTTGAAACAATTATTCAGGCATTAGATATGGGCTTCAACAGTTGAACAAAATGTATTGCCTTTACCTAGTTGCCCCTTGAGAAGGTGGTGGTGAGCTGCCTTCTTGAACCGCTGCAGTCCACCTGCTGTAAGCCAACCCGCAGTGTAGTAAGAGAGAGGATTTCAGGATTGTTACCCAATGAATGAATGAATGAATGGTGATATATATTGAGGTTCAACCAGTGTCTTATATAACTTCATTATAACTTTCCTGCTCTCTCACTCTATGCCCCTATTTCTAAAGCATAAGATACTCTACGTTTAATAGTTCCCTCTATCTATTCTGCCACCTTTAATAAACTGTGCACACATCTCTGCTCTGCACACCATTTAGAATAGGATCCATTATTGCATGCTCTCTCTGCATGATTTTTGGTCCACTACTTTTCATCATTTAAATAAATGATTTGGATGTCAGCATAAGAAGTATAGTTAGTAAGTTTGCAGATGACACCAAAATTGGAGGTGTCGTGGACAGCGAAGAAGGTTACCTCAGATTACAACAGAATCTTGATCAGATGGGCCAATGGGCTGAGAAATGGTAGACAGAGTTTAATTTAGATAAATACGAGGTGCTGCATTTTGGAAAAACAAATTTTAGTTGTACATATACACTTAATGCTAAGGTCTTGGGGAGTGTTGCTGAACAAAGAGACCTTGGAGTGCAAGTTCATAGCTCCTTGAAAGTGGAGTCGCAGGTAGATAGGATAGTGAACAAGGCATTTGGTATGCTTTTCTTTATTGATCAGAGTATTGAGTACAGGAGTTGGGAGGTCATGTTACAGCTGTACAGGACATTGGTTAGGCCACTTTTGGAATATTGCGTGCAATTCTAGTCTCCTTCCTATCAGAAGAATGTTGTGAAACTTGAAAAGGTTCAGAAAACATTTACAAGGATATTGACAGGTTTGGAGGATCTGAGCTATAGGGAGAGGCTGAACAGGCTGTGACTGTGACTGAGTGGTAACCTTATAAGGGTTTATAAAATTATGAGGGACATGGATAGGGTAAATTGGCAAAGTCTCTTCCCTGAGGTAAGGGAGTTCAGAACGTGAGGGCATTGGTTTAGGGTGAGAGGAGAAAGATATAAAAGAGACCTAGGAAGCAACTAGTGGGCGGCACGGTGGTACAGTGGTTAACACTGTTGCCTCACAGTGCCAGAGACCCGGGTTCAATTCCTGCCTCAAGGGACTGACTGTGTGGAGTTTGCACATTCTCCCCATGTCTGCATGGGTTTGCTCTGGTTTCCTCCCACAGTCCAAAAAATGTGCAGATTCGGTGAATTGGCCATGCTAAATTGCTTGTAGTGTTAGGTGTAGGGGGATGGGTTGCAGGTCGGTGTGAACTTGTTGGGCCGAAGGGCCTGTTTTCACACTGTAAGTAATCTAATCAAAATTTTTTCATGCAGAGGGTGGTACGTGTGTGGAATGAGGAAGTGGTGGAGGCTGGAACAACTGCAACATTTAAAAGGCATCTGGATGGGTGTATGAACAGGAAGGGTTCATAGGGATACGGGCTGGGTGCTGGCAGGTGGGACTAGATTGGGTTGGGATAACTGGTCAGAATGGATGAGTTGGACTGAAGGGTCTGTTTCCACGTTGTACATCTTTATGACTCTCTGACTCTATGAAGTTGGAGAATAAAAGTAGGGAAGTCTTCACACAAATATACAGAGTGCTGGTGAGACCATGTCTGGAGCACTGAAAGAAGTGTGATCCCCTTATTTAAAGAAGGATATTACTTCATTGGAGGCAGTAAAAAAATAACAATGACAATTCCCCATACGGAGGTGGGGAAATTGCTGGAAAAGCTCGGTAGGTAGGTCTCACAGCATCTGTGGAGAGAAATCAGAGTTAACAATCAGATCCAGTCACCCTTCCCTTGAGGTTTTGAGGGAGGGTCACTGGACCCAAAATGCTAACTCTGAATTCTCCCCACAGATGCTGTGAGACCCACTAAGCTTTTCCAGCAATTTCTGTTCATGTTCCTGCTTTGTAGTATACTCAGATCTTACGGTTTTAATGGAGGAGGGATTGTCAAAGACTAAAACAGATTGTAATCTATCTACTGGAGTTTAAAAGAATGAGAGGTGATCTCAGTAAATATATAGAATTCCTAAGGGACTCAACAGGGTAAATACTGAGAGGAGGTTTCTTGTCATGGGAGAGTCTACGAACAGAGAGTATACAGTATGAAGGGCCATCAATTTAAGACTGAGAGGAGGAAGAATTCCTTCTCAGAGTGTTGGGAACACAGTCCTTGTGGATATTTAAGGCTGAGACAGATTCTTGACCAGTCAGGGAATCAAGAGTTTTGGGGAAAGGGCAAGAAGGTGGACATGAGGAATGTCAGACCACCCATGATCCGATTGAATGGCCTATTCCAGATCCTCGTTCTTGTGGTCTTATTACGGTCTAAGAGAATGTCACATTGAATGTCATCTGCTGTCTATCCATTCTTTCCAATACAGTGTCAATATCTTTCTGACGTTTTGCCCAGTCCTCCTCAGAGTTTACCTTTCTCTCATATCTAACGCTAACATTGAAACTGTCCTCTGAACACCAAGATTTAGATCAGTTCTACAAAATACACACACACATATCAGGCAAATCAAGGTCCTAGTACCGACCCTGGGGAAACCCTACTATGAGCATTAGTCCAGCCCAAAAATATCTGGTCTTCTCGAGCTTTGGACTAGCTGAAAGACACAATTGACATTACCTACACCTTCAGAAATCCTAAACATCATGCTCACACTCAACTTTTGCTTTTCTGGTGATAACATCTTTGGTTGATATGACCACTCCTCATAATCCAATCCCTCCATCCCCTCCATCATTCTAGCTGTAGTCTTCTGTATCTTTCTTGTAAACAAAGGTATTGTCTTGGTCCTGTGCCAGGAGTTCCACACCACCACCGCTACCACCAATGTGCATGGTTTCCGAAGCACTAAATCCATGACAGCCGTGGAATCAAGACATCAGCAGCGATCATCCAGCACCAATGGAAATGTACAGCTTCATGGGGTTGGTAGGAGTTTGTGACTTGCCTTTGCCTTCTAGAATCAACATGGCAGAAGTCGGTACTGTAGATGCTGGAGATTAGAGTCAAGATTAGAGTGGTGCCAGCCTCTCCTTATAACCCAACCCTTCCGTTCCCAGCTAATCCTGGTAAAACTCTTCTGAACTCTCTCCAGCTTAATAATATCCTTCCTATAACAAGGTGAACAGAATGGGATACAGTACTCCAGAAGAGGCCTTGAGGGAACATTATTCCTGCACTATTCCAGTCAATAAAAATCTCCCAGACACTCTAGCAAGATCTATTATTAGGAAGTTAAAGTTGGTCCTCATAAAAATAGTCAACTCAGACATTGAATACCTGTTGTGATATAATGCTGTAACCTGGTGTTTTGTGATTTTTAAACTTTGTCCACCTCAGGCCAACATTGGCACTTTCACACCATCATGACCACTCTGTGTTTCACTTTGATTTCCTGGAGCATTTTTGTTCCTTAAAAGTGATCCAAACCCCATCAAGACTCTAAATTAGGATACTAACAAATTCAGGAAGGTGGTGGGGTGGGAATAATCACTCAAGAAGTGGCATAAAATCATGATCAAACGTGATGATCATCAGGTGATGGAGAATGGTCACTTCTTTGACTCTAGAAAGACCCTAATAAGTACAAAAGGTTAAATACTTTAGTCACTGCTATAAAAGAAATGTCACAAATCATGGTAAGAATTGCTTTACACAATAATAATGATGTTGACACCCATCTTATTCTGCTTGGCATTCCCTAAGTCATTATCATGTATTTCAAACATAATTCTCTGCTCACTTTTCTCTCCTGGAAATAGTATCAATTCCCACTTAATGCTTAATTTAGTAACAGGTATACAGTAAAGGCTACCCATTTGTGGCTGAGACATTGGATATTGAGGCATGGTCAGAACTAAGTCATAAAGCTGTACAGCATGGACCAACTTGTCCATGTCGACCAGATATGCTCAATAAATCTAGTTCCATTTGCCAGCATTTGGTCCATATCTCGCTAAACCCTTCGTGTTCATATATAGATCCAATGCCTTTTAAATGTATCAGCCTCCACCAGCTCATTCTACACCCTCTGTGTAAAAAAAGTTGTCCCTTAGGTCCCTTTTAAATATTTGCCCTCTCACTCTAAACCTATGAGCTCCCGTTCTAGACTCCCCCACCCCAGGAAAAAGACCTTGTCTATTTATCCTATCCATGCCCCTCATGATTTTATAAACCTCCATAAGTGTCCGATGTTCCAGGGAAAACAGCCCCAGCCTTTTCAGGCTCTCCCAATAGCTTAAATCCTCCAACCCTGGCAACATCCTTGTAAATCATTTCTGAACCATTTTCAAGTTTCACAACATCCTTCCTATAGCAGGGAGACCAGAATTGAACACAATATTCCAAAAATGGCCGAACCAATGTTCTGTACAGCTGCAACATGACCTCCCAACTCCTCTACTCAATACTCTGTCCAATAAAGGCAAGCATACTAAACACCTCTTTTACTATCATATCGAGGTGGGACTCCGCTTTCAAGAAACCATAAACCTGCACTCTGAGATCTCTTTGTTCAGCAACACTCCCTAGGACCTTACCAATATGTGCATAGGTGCTGCCCTGATTTGCCTTTCCAAAATGCAACGCCTCACATTGATCGAAATTAAACTCCATCTGCCACTTCTCAGCCCACTGGCCCAACTGATCAAGGTCCTGTTGTCCTCTGTGTAACCTTCTTCCCTGTCCACTACACCTCCAATTTTGCTGTCATCTCCAAATTTACTAAACATACTTCCTATGTTCACATCCAAATCATTTATATAAATGACAAAAAGCAGTGGATCTAGCATTAATGTATGTGGCACACCGCTGGTCACAGGCCTCCAGACTGAAAAGCAACCCTCCACCACCACCCTCTATCTTCTACCTTCAAGCCTGATCTATATCCAAATGGTTAGTTCTCCCTTTATTCCATGTGATCTAACTTTGCTAACCAGTGTCCCATGAGGAACCTTGTCGAATGCCTTATTAAAGCCCATATAAGTCACGTCCATTGCTCTACCCTCATTGATCCTCTTTACTTCTTCACAAACTCAATCAAGCTAGTGAGACACGACTTTCCATGCACAAAACCATGTTGACTATTCTGAATCAGTTCCTACCCAAGATTCACAGCCTGAGTGCCCTGGCTAACCCATTGTCTCAGCCTCCTCCTGCCCCGCCAAACTCATCTCCACATACCTTGATACTGTCCTATCTCCCCGGTCCAGGAACTCCCTCAGGAACATTCAGGACACCACCCACAGCCTCCACCTCCTCCAAGACTTTTGTTTCCCTGGCCCCCAACATCTCATCTTCACCATGGACATCCCATCCCTTTACACCTCTGTCCGCCATGATGAGGGCCTCCAGGCCCCCGTTTCTTTCTCTCCCAGCATCCCCACCAGTACCCCTCCACTGACACTCTCATTCGTTTGGCTCAACTGGTCCTCACCCTCAATAATTTCTCCTTTGAATCCTCCCACTTCCTTCAGTCGAAAGGGTAGCCATGGGCACCCACATGGGTACCAGCTAAGCCAGGCTATTTGTCGGTTACGTGGAACAGTCCATCTTACGAAGTTACGCCCGTATGTTTCTACACCTTTTCCACTGCTATATTGATGACTGTATTGGCACCACCTCATGCTCCCACAAGGAGGTTGAACAGTTCATCAAATTCACCAACACACTTCACTCCAACCTTAAGTTCACCTGGACCATCTCAGACACCTTCCTTCCCTTCCTGGACCTCTCCATCTCTATCAATGGTGGCCGACTCAACTTGACATCTTCTACAAACCCACTAACTCCCACAGCTACCTGGAATACACCTCCTCCCAGCTGCCTCCTGTAAAAACACTATGCCTTAACCCAATTCCTCCGTCTCCACTGCATCTGCTCCCAGGAGGACCAGTTTCACCACAGAACACACCAGATGGCCTCCCTCTTTAAAGACTGCAATTTCCCCTCCCACATAGTCAATGATGCCCTCCAATGCATCTCGTCCACATTCCGCACCTCCGGCCTCAAACCCCAAACCTACCAAAGCAACAAGGACAGAACCCCCCTGGTCCTCACCTTCCAGCCCACTAACCTCCAGATACTTTGCATCATCCTCCACCATTTCTATCTATAAACTGACCCCACCATCAGAGATATATTTCTCTCCACACCCCTATACGTTGTTCGTAAAGACCATTCCCTCCTTAATTCCGCGCCCCCCCAACAACCCACTCTCCTCTCCCAGGACTTTCCCCTGCCACTGCAGGAATTGCAAAACCTGCACCCACACTTCCCCCCTCACCTCCGTCCAAGGCCCCAAAGAAGCCTTCCACATCTATCAAAATTTTACCTGATCTTCCACACGTCATTTACTCTATCCATTGCTCCTGATGCAGTCTCCTCTACATCAAGGAGACAGGATGCCTACTCGCAGAGCGCTTTAGAGAATATCTCTGGGACACCCGCACCAAACAACCCCACTGCCATGTAGCCAAACACTTCAACTCCCCCTCCCACTCTGCCAAGGACATGCAGGTCCTGGGCCTCCTCCACCGCCACTCCCTAACCACCCGACGCCTGGAGGAGGAACGCGTCATTTCTGCTTCAGGACCCTCCAACCCCACGGCATCACTGTGGATTTCAACAATTTCTTCATTTCCCCTCCCCCCGATTTATCCCAGATCAAACCTTCCAACTCAGCACTGCCCTCATGACTGGCCCCACCTGTCAATCTTGCTTCCCACCTATCTGCTCCAGATTCCGCTCCGACCTATCACCTTTACCCCGACCTCCATCGAGCAATTGCACTCTCAGTCACCTTCTCCCCAGCCCCACCCCTGTCCCATTTATCTCTCCACCCCTTCGGCTCACAAGCCTCATTCCTGATGAAGGGCTCTTGTCCGAAACGTTGATTTGCCTGCTCCTCGGATGCTGGCTGTCCTGTTGTGCTTTTTCAGCACCACACTCTCAACCCATAGCCTTGTATGCTTTGGCAACACAATTGCACATCTAAGTATTCCCAAATTTTAAAAATCACACAACACCAGGTTATAGTCCAACAGGTTTATTTGGAAGTACGTGTTTTCGGAGCGCTGCTCCTTCATCAGGTGGCGAGTGGGGCAGGATCAAAGGAAACAGTATTTATAGCAAAAGATCAAATTGTCAGATCTATAAATTCTGTGTCTGATGATCCTGCTCCTCAGCTACCTGATGAAGGAGCAGCGCTCCGAAAGCTAGTGCTTCCAATTAAACCTGTTGGACTATAACTGGCGTTGTGTGATTTTTAACCTTGTCTACCCCAGTCCAACACTGGCACCTCCACATCATATTTCTTACATGTTATGAGCGTATCTGTCTCTACCACCCTTACAGGCTGTAAAGGTCACTCTACCACACGTATATGGACAGCAAGCTAATTAAACTGCAATGTATTCTTAACCTCAACAAGGCACAGGAGGACATGAACTGACAGGAAACGTTTAGACAAGAACAAGGTTGTAATGTGCCTTCGACAATTTAACTAATCGTAAGGAGCAAGGCTAAACCATTCTCATTGAAAGAAAGATACCAAAGGGAAGAAATGATCCCGACACTTTTAAATTCATAAGTATAGACAGAGTCAATTTGCGGCACGGTGGCTCAGTGGTTAGCACTGCAGCCTCACAGCACCAGTGTCCCAGGTTCGATTCCAGCCTCGGGTGACTGTGTGGAGTTTGCACATTCTCCCCGTGTCTGCATGGGTTTCCTCTGGGTGCTCTGGTATCCTTCCACAGTCCAAAGATGTGCAGGTCAGGTGAACTGGCCATGCTAAATTGCCCATAGTGTTAGGTGCATTAGTCAGAGGGAAATGGGTCTGGGTGGGTTACTCTTCGGAGGTTCAGCGTGGACTGGTTGGGCCGAAGGGCCTGTTTCCACACTGTAGGGAATCTAATCAAAGAGTCATACAACACGGAAACAGACTCATCTGTCCAACTAGTCCACGCTGACCAAGCTTCCTAAACTAAACTAGTCCCACTTGCCTGCAGTTCACCCATATCCCTCTAAACCTTTCCTACTGTGTACCTGTCCAAATGTCTTTTAATTGTTGTAGCTGTACCTGCATCCATCACTTTCTCTGGCAGTTCATTCCATAGATGAACAACCTTCTAAGTGAAGAAGTTACCCCCTCAGGTTCCTTTTAAATCTTTCCCTTCTCACCTTAAAATTATGCCTTCTAGTTTTGAACTCACCCACCCCAGGAAAAAGGCCTTTGCTATTCACCTGATCTATGCCCATTGTGATTTTATAAATCGCTATAATGTCACCTCTCAGCCTCCCATGGAAAAAAGTTCCCAGCCTATCCAGCCCATCCTTATAAATCAAACTCTCCGTTTTTAGCAACATTCTGGTAGAACATTTCTGAGCCCTCTCCAATTTATCCTTCCTATAACAGGGCAACCAGAACGACACACAATTCTCCCTCACCAACGTCCTGTACAACCTCTCCATGACATCACAACCCCGACACTCAATGAGCTGAGCAATGAAGGCAAGCGTGCTATGTTTAAAACCTATGGAACAGGAAGCAGAATTAGGAATAGAGAGAAACATGATTCTCTAAAGCCACCCTCACCTTTTCAAAAGGGACAGTAAATTCCAGACAGTCTTCACTCTCTCACTGAAAACATTTCTTCCTCATTTCCCTGAGGAAACTGAAAGACTTGCCTTTTCCGCTCTGAATTCGAGCGTGGGGTTTCTTATAAAAATCAAGGGAGTGAGCATGCCTTCACCTGATGCAAGTGGAGAGCTGGAAAATTCATATTGATTCAACAACAACAATCTGAGTCTATACTGCACTTTAATGGGGTCAGATTTTCCAATCAGGAGCATCAGCAAATAACATTTGGCAGAGGTTCACACACAGAGACATCAAGGGGAGATGATCAAATTCTAGATTTAAGAACTTGGTTTTTTAAAGAGGAAAGGGAGGATATTCCCGAGATTGAGGCTTTGACAGCTGGCTGCCAGTGGTGGAGAGATTAAAATTAGAGACACATAAGAGATCAGAGTCAGAGGAACACTGATATCTCAGAGGCTCGAGGAGCTGGAAGAGTTTATCCAGCTGGAGAAGGCTCAGGCTATGGAGGGATTTGAAAACGGGGATGTTCCTAAACGAATTTGAGTCAGTGAGCTGATGGGTGAATGGGGCTTGGAATGTGTTAAAGTTTGGGCAGCAGAGTCTCAGGCAAACTCAAATTTTCAGGACAGAATGTGGGTGACTACCCAGCGGCGAACTGGAATAGTTATGTTTAGAACTCACCAAGGCCTGCGTTTCAGCTGAGATCAGTTAGGGCAGAGGCAGGGTCAGAGTCAGGTACGGGCTACAAAATCAGGAGGGGGTCCCAGTGGAATAGATCAACAAAAACAAAACCGTCTGCTTGGTGGAAGGATGGTGACCAAAAGCCTAGAGGAGTAAGGAGATATGAGAAAAAAGCTTTCTCTCATACAGCGAGCTGGTAGGGTCTGGAATGTGGTGTGTTGGACGCAGGTTCATCTGAGACACTGTATCTGAAAATAGAGAAGCTGTAAAGCTGTGGGGAAAGATCCAGGGAGGGGAACAGATGGCATTTCTGCAGTGAGCCAGTGCGTACGAGATGGGCAGAACAGCCTCCTTCTATGCTGTTCCCATTCTGTGATTATAGAGGTCACAATAGTTGGTCGCAGAGATGAGTTGCAAAATCAAAAGCTCGTTTCGAGGTCAAAGATGCCTCCTCATTTGAGAAAAATAGTCATCGAGGTGAGGGACAGGCTTGGTGGGTAGAGAATGGAATTTGTGGCAGGGAACAACAAAACAGTTCAAACATGTTGAGGATCTTTCTGCTCAAGGTAAACTTCTAAATTACAGATAGACCACACAAGGTAAACTCTGATAACCTGCACAGTTTGGGGGCAGAGATTAAAAACAAATCTCTCGGTCAAACCATTGCGTTTAAATAAACAGCCACTTGACTTTGCCAGCTCAAGAGTGAAGGTAGATGTGATCTTATATTTCCCCTTCATGTACTTTCTGAGCAATTCTTTCCAAGCTTAGAGAAAGAAAATGTCAAATAGGATTTCAATGGGAAGGTTAAAAAAATACAACGGATTATCCTACTCCTATTTTTAATCTCATACTCAAACTGTGGTCATGTTCACCGCTGGGAGAAAGCACAGAATCTGCTCGTGACCACAACCTGTTCTGTCTTCACACCCGAATCCTCTGATTAATCACACTCATCCGAAAGATATTTCAAAGAACTCTTTATCCTTTGTTCTTTGAGCAGCTTAATTAGAAAGGATCAAGCCTTTGTACTCTCAGCCTGTCTGTTATCACATTCATGCTGTCTCTGCCTTCCCTTTGATCGCGTAGAATGGTCAAACCCTCCCCAAAAAAAACAGAGCAAGCCAGACCCTGCGAGGGGGAGATGCTATCTGCGGCTCAATGAGTCAAGTCTTGACTCTGAGTCAGAAGATTGCTTGTTGGAAGTCTTATTGGAAGAGAGGTAAGTGCCAGCTGTCAAGGTTGATAACTGCTGTTGCAACATCTGAGGGAAGGCTGCATTTCTGCTCTTCAGACTACAGCATGAAACCAAGCTGTCTCTCCCAATTGGACACAAAGAATCCGATGACACTATTAGGGCCCTGGGCAGTGTTGCAGAACTGAGAGACCCCCCTCAAGGTTCAGTACATAATTCTTTGAAGTTTGCGTCACATGTAGACAGGGTAGTTAAGAAAGTGTTGAGCATGCCTGGCTTTATTGCTCAGACCTGTGAGTATTGGAGTTAGGGCGTAATGTTGAGGTTGTACAAAATATTGGTGATGCCCCTTTTGGAGTACTGTGTCTGGTGCTGGTCATCCTCCTACAGGACAGATATTATTAAGCTGGAGAGCATTTAGAAAAGATTTATCAGAATGTTGCTGGAAGTGGAGAGTTTGAGTTATAAGGAGAGGCTGGATATGCTGGAACTGTAGCGTAGGAGGTTTATAAATAGATAAGGCGAGGCAGGGGTCTTTTCCCTAACATGGAGGATTTCAAGACTATGGGTCATTTTTTTAAAGGTGAGAGAATTTAAAAAAGACATGAGGGACAACATTTTTACACAGAGACTGGTTCGTGTGTGGAATAAACTTCCAGAGAAATTATTGGATGCTGGTTCAGTTACAACATTTAAAAGACATTTGGATGAGTACATCGATATGAAATGTTTGGAGAGATATTAGCCAAGTGCAGGTACGTGGGACTAGTTTAATTTGGGATTATGGTCAGTTTGGACTGGCTGGACCGAAGGGTCTGTTTCCTTGCTGCATGACTCTGTAAGAGTGAGGGAGACCTCAATACTCTGCTCAAATATTATCTCCTACCTGTTGCAGAAGTAAATGTTTATGACAACTTGCTGCGATTCTACACTGCAAGGGTGAAATAGGGCCAAGTCAATTAGAAGGTGGAGTAGGCTATTCGGTCCCTTGAATCTGATCTGCCATTAACACTGATTACTCCACAATCCTGCCTACCTCCGATAGCCGTTCATCCCTTGATTATCAAGAATCTATCCATCTCTGTCCTAAGCATACTCAAAGGCTCTGCTTCCACTACTACTTGGGAAAGAATTCCAAAGTTGAAAAGTGTGGTGCTGGAAAAGTGCAGCAGGCCAGGCAGCATCCGAGGAGCAGGAGAATCGACGTTTCGGGCATAAGCCCTTCTTCAGGAAGGTTTCTTCAGAAAGAGTTCCAAAGACCTACAACCATATGTACGAAAACCATTCTGGAGTGGCCAAAACCCAGTGGTATTATCACTGGACTGTCAATCAAAAGAGCCAGGTAATGTTCTGGGGACCTGGGTGTGAATCCTGCCATGGCAGATGGTGGAATTTGAATTCAACAAAAACAAACCTGCATTTACGAGTCTATTAATGACCATGAATCACTTACCAGGAAAAACCTATCAGGTTCACTAATGTCCTTTAGGAATGAAACTGCCATCCTTACCTGGCGTGGCCTACATGTAAGTCCAGAGCCACAGCAATGTGGTTGACTCTTAACTGCCCTCTTGGCAGTTTGTCCAACCTTTCCTCATAAGACCATCTGGCCATTCCAGGTTTTAGTCTTGGATCCTTCCAATGATCCTTCAATAAGGAGAACCCAGCACATATCCCTGGAACACACCACTCGTTACATCAGAAAATGATCCATTTATGCCTACTGTCTGTATTCAGTTCACCAGCTGATCTTCCATCCATGTCAATGAGTTACCTTCTACCCTATCAGCTTTGCCTCCAATGACTGCACTTCATTGGCTATAAGGTGCTTCAAGGTGTCCTGAGGTTGTGAAAAATGCAACATCAATTCAGGACTTTCTTTATATGAATTACTCAGGAAGAGGTGGTCAGTGCATATGAAAGATGGATTTCGAAAGACTGTAGTTGCGAAGGAAGGTTGAAATTGATAACATGCTTTGGTATTAAGACACCTGAAAGGAAGATCAAGAAGGCACTTGCGTTTAAGCATCTTTCATAAGCTGCAGAGTATGCTAAAGTGCAGAACCCCAATGTTTTAGGTTTAAAAGTAGTCAGTATTGAGTATGAATGTATGAAGATAGAACAAGAGTGGGCCATTCTGCCCTTTGAGCCTGTTCCACTATTCAATAAGATTGTGGCTGACTTTAAGCTCAACTCTACATTCCTGCAAATCCCCAATAGTCCTTCATCCTTTTGGTATTCAAGAACTTATCTACCTTCAGCTTAAAAATATTGAAAGATTCAGCATCAATTGCCTTTGAGGAAAGGAATTCCAAAGACCCGCAACTCCTAGAGAAAAGAAATGTTTCCTCATCTTTGTTTGAAATAGGCACCCCTTTATTTTTAAACCATGGCTCCTATTCCTAGTTCTAGGCTTCCACCAGAGGAAACATGTTTTCAACATGGTCAAATCCCTTCAGGATAGTATATGTTTCAATTAAGTCAAATTGCAAAGGATCCCTACGGGGTGGAAACAGGCCATTTGGCCCAACAAGTCCACACCAACCCTCCAAAGAGTAACCCATCCAGACCCATTCGTCTACCCTATTACTTTACATTTACACCTGACTGATGCACCTAATCTACACATCCCTGAACACTATGGGCAGTCTAGCACGGCCAATTCACCTAACCTGCACATCTTTGGACAGAAACCGGAGCACCGGAAGGAAACCCACACAAACACGGGGAGAATGTGCAAACTCCACACAGACAGTTGCCTGAGGCTGGAATCAAACCTGGGTCTCTGCAGCTGTGCTAACCACTGAGCTACCATGCTGCAATTTGAATCTTGTAAACTCTGGAGGATACGGCGTAGCCTGTCTGTTGTTGTGTTGCCATAGTTTTACCGGACAATAGGGGCTGCTCTCTCATTGGATAAAATAATCCAAGGCATTCCACAGGAACATAAGCTTGAGTATAACCCTGAGCCACAGAAAGATACATAGGGTCAGGTGACCGTAAGTTTGAATGGAGATTGGTTTTCCAGTTTGTCAACTGCTAGAAAGTGGGACTAGTGTAAATTTAGTTTCTATTTTGTGGGTGCAGACTCGATGGGCAGAATGGTCTCTTCTACACTTAAAGGAGGAAAGTAAGGAGAGAATTACAGAACCATGTCCCTTGGTAACTGAGATCACGGTTACTTAGAGTGGTGGGGTTAAAATGGGAACACCAACTTCTCCAAGTTTCCTCCAAATCCAATGAGACCCTGACTTGGAAATGTCTTGGTGTTTTTTCATCAAAAACTTGAAGATAACAGCAGCAAATGTCACCTTCAGCGCATGGATTGCAATAGTTCAAGTCCCAGCATTACTGATGTAAGGCATCTGGAGCTGAGCAATGAGTACTGACCTTGCTCACAAGAAATAATTTCAGTGAAGCACTATCAACTCTGATCTGTCAACTCTACAAAATGCCAAATAGGAATAAGCCTCAAACTAATATCTGTAGCAGCCTTAATAAATATTAACTAATTATGACAAATACATAGATAACAAGAATGTCCATAATAGCTAATTAAAAACACATTCATGATTTGTATAAGAAACAGGCTAATGCCCTAATCCAACAGAAGTTAACAAGCTACGACTGACAATTAGAAAATCAACTTTTATATCTTATTAAATCCAATAAATAGCAACAAAGAGATAAAGAGGGAGCACATTCATTCCCAACTAAAGTTTAAGAGAGAATCTAAACAGAATGTGTTCTGGGGTGTTTCTTCCAAGAGCTGAGAATTTGCACTCTAATCCTGATAAACACACAACTCGTCTGCCAAAAAAATTGCTTGGATGAGGATTAAAGGGGGATTATGATTTCTATAAACAGATAAAAGCAGCCAATTTTACAAAATCCCTGCACTATTCTGTACTGGTGGAAAAAAAACCAGGCTGATTGCTCTGGTAACTGAATGGGCAGTGCCAATGGCATTGAAGTCCAAGAGTGTGAGATTCAACTGCCCACTGAATGATAGGTTAACCACCCTCACCTAATGGGGTGGAATGGACTCTTCCATTGACTGCAACTCTGCTTGGAATAAGGAAGGGGCAATTTTGTTTTTAAATTTATTGTTATACAAAATACAATACGTCCGTGACAAGAGAAGCAGGGACACAATCACAAGGTGCCCGAAATTTTGCAAAAACAAACAGCACAACTTGAAATACATGAAGAATTTTCACACAAGTCCCTGTCCTCTTAAAGGCTCCACAATGACAGAAATCCAGAAAAGAGTCCATTTCAGCCCCAAAGGGCAAAATTTACCGCAGGCTGAAGCCCACAATATACAGTTGCAAACACTTTACACATTGCCGGCACCCAAGCAGAAAAGAAAGCAGTCAGCGAAACACAATATAGCCAAAAATATTCAACAGCAGAAGCAATGATTACATAACTCAACTCCCCCCAGCACCCTCCTGTCCCTGGGTACCCTACACACCTGACACCGGTCCACTGATCAGGCCATCCTTGGCTAGCCTTCCTGTGGGACAGTCGTCGGCCTTCCGGAGGAAGGGGCGATTAGCAGCTGAGGCTCTGATTTTCTTTTTGTTTTAACTTATTCCTTAAATCAACCATTTCAGCATGTTATTGCACACTTCCAGAGCAGGTGGGACTTGAACCTATGTCTCTTGGCTCAGAGGTCGGGACACTACCCGAGACAGCCCCCTGAGGCTCTGATTATGTGGAGTTCAAATGGCAATTCGCTGGTTCATCACATGGTTCATCAGGTGCTCCTTCATCTGATGAAGGAGCGTCGCTCCGAAAGCTAGTGTGCTTCCAATTAAACCTGTTAGACTATAACCTTGTGTTGTGTGATATTTAACTTTGTACACCCCAGTCCAACGCCGGCATCTCCGAATCAGGTTTATTTGCAATCATAAGCATTGCTCCTTCATCAGGTGCAGTCAAATGTTTTAAATGTTGTTATTGTACCAGCCTCCACCACTTCCTCTGGCAGCTCATTTCATACCCGTACCACCCTCTGCATGAAAATGTTGTCCCTTAGATCCCTTTTAAATCTTTTTCCTCTCACCTCAAACCTATACCCTCCAGTTTTGGACTTCCCTTCCCTGGGGAATAGATGTTGTTTATTTACCCTATCCATGCTCCTCATGATCTTATAAATCTTTATAAGGTCACCGCTCAGCCTCTAACACTCCGGGGAAAACAGCTCCAGTCTATTCAGCCTTTCCCTACAGCAGAAACCCTCAACCCTGGCAACATCCTTGTAAATCTTTTCTGAACCCTTTCAAGTTTCACAACATCTTTCTTAAAGCAGGGAGACCAGAACTGAATGCAGTATTCTAAAAGTGGGCTCAGTGGTTAGCATTGCTGCCTCACAGTGCCAGGGACCCAGGTTCGATTCCAGCCTCGGGCAGCTGTCTGTGTGGAGTTTGCACATTCTCCCTGTGTCTGAGTGGGTTTCCTCCAGGTGCTCTGGTTTCCTCCCACAGTTCAAAGATGTGCAGGTTAGGTGAATTGACCATGCTAAGTTTCCCAGAGTGTTCAGGGATGTGTAAGTTAAATGCATTAGTCAGGGATAAATATAATGTAGGGGAATGCGTCTGGGTGGGTTACTCTTTGGAGGGTCGGTGTGGACTTGTTGGGCCAAAGGGCCTGTTTCCACACTGTAGGGATTCTAATTCAATGTTCTGTACAGCCACCACATGACCTCCCAACTCCGAAATTCAATGCACTGTTCAATAAAGGAAAGCATACCAAACGTCTTCTTCACTATCCTGTCTACCTGTGACTCCCCATTCAAGGAGCTATGAACCTGCACTCCAAGGTCTCTTTGTTCAGTAATACTCCCAAGGACCTTACCATTAAGTGTATAAGTCCTGCCCTGATTTGCCTTTCCAAAATGCAGCACCTCACATTTATCTAAATTAAACTCCATCTACTACTTCTCGCCCCTTCGGCCCATCCAATCAAGGTATCATATCACTCTGAGGGTAACCTTCTTTGCTCTCCTCCTTCATAAATAAACACGTTAAACTAGCAGTTTCCCAATCATCTGGGACTTTTGCAGACTCCTGAAGGACTACTACCAGTGTATCAAGTAACTCTGTCGCTACTCCCTTGAATATCCTGGTATGCATCCTTTCAGGTCCTTGTTGATGGCGTTAGTAGAGGTTCCAGTTTCTATCCACCACTGGTGGATCAGGAATCCCTCCCGCTGTTACCATCTGTCATTGGCTTGTTTTTGAAAGATTTGCAGGTTGGCGTTCTAGCAGTTTGATGCATTATATAACCATCTTTATCCAACAAATACCCGGGTTGGGACTTGCAACCAGAGTTCCGAGCTCAGGAGCAGTGATTCCACCAAAAGACCTCCTGGAATATCAAATACTGAAGCATAAAAATATCAACAACAGTGATTTAAATTGAATGATTTATGGTCACTTGGAGTTTAAGTGAATAATGCAGTAGAATACAGAGAAAAGCTTCAATTGTTGCCACAATATGGTGCCATTTTTGGTTTGGAGATGTCGGTGTTGGACTGGGGTGTCCGAAGTTAAAAATCACACAACACCAGGCTATAGTCCAACAGGTTTCATTGGAAGCACACTAGCTTTCGGAGCGACGTTCCTTCATCAGGTGATAGTGGAGGGCTCGATCGTAACACAGAATTTATAGCAAAAATTTGCAGTGTGATGTAACTGAAATTATACATTGAAAAATTGATTGTCTGTTAAGCCTTTCATCTGATGAAAGGCTTAACAGACAATCAATTTTTCAATGTATAATTTCAGTTACATCACACTGCAAATTTTTGCTATAAATTCTGTGTTACGATCGAGCCCTCCACTATCACCTGATGAAGGAACGTCGCTCCGAAAGCTAGTGTGCTTCCAATGAAACCTGTTGGACTATAACCTGGTGTTGCGTGATTTTTAACTTTGTGCCATTTTTGAATAGTTTTAGAATAAAAAGGAGGAAAGGATATAACTACAGCATAGGATACCTACAGCGTGGAAACAGGCCTTTCGGCCTAACAAGTCCATACTGATCTTCTGAAGAATATCCAACCCAGACCTATCCCATTATTTTTTCCCCTGGCCAATCCACCTAACTTGCACATCTTTGAACTGCAGGAGGAAACCGGAGCACCCAGAGGAAACGTACACAGACATGGGGAGAACGTGTAAAGTCCACACAGATAGTCACTGGAGGCTAAAACCGAACGTGGGTCCCTGGTGCTGTGAGGCAGCAGTGCTAACCACTGAGCCACCATGTCACCCCCGACTAAAAGAGACTGCATCATCATTCCACTGCCTTCACAATGAGCCATAGCCGGCTCACCCACAACACCCATGCCTCCACCCTCTTGCCCCACCTCCGTCTTCACCCTTTTGCCCCACCTGCAAGTACACCCCTTCATCCCATCCCCACCTTCACCCTTTCACCCCACCTGTGACTCCACACCCTCGCTCCCCCCCCACCCCCCCCACACCAGACCCACCCATGTAGGAGTCGCCACTCTTCAGGCTGGGTGCACCTCACCAGTGCCAACGTTGAGTCCCATGCTGAATCCACATTCACCCCGCAACCAGGAATCCCCTCTCCAGGCCTACCACGACTGCAGCCAGGAGTCCCTTGCTCCGCTGTCGCCTCAATAACGCTCAATCCCACTCTGGGCATAACACGCTCCCACCACTGCAGCTGCCACCTTGCCAAAGCCAGGAGTCCCCACTCTGGGCCCACTGCAACACGGAGTTCCTGGCTCCACTGCCAGGCCCAGCTGCCACGTCAAGAGTCCCACTCCAACCACTGTCCTCCAAGATATCACCTCACTACCACTGCCATTTTTAAGAGTCTGTTGTCAACGCCAACGCTACCACTCATTAGGGGAGGTTTGCCACCGCCTCCCACTCCGAATGAGGACGTCCTTGCTGCCACTTCCACTGCCTCCAACCACCAGATGGAGCCGCGTCTGACCACTGGGCGCAGCCGCCACTCTGCATACAACCAGCTGCCCCTGCCACGCCAACACTGCCAACTAACACTCCAAAGAAAAGTAAAATGAAAGGAAAAGAACAAAAGAAAAAGAGCAGAAGTGAAAAGACATAAAGCAAACAGCAGCAGATGCGCCCTGGGCAAGAGCCCCCAAGCAGCCCTGTTATTCCGCCACTATTTTGGAATAGACAGGTTCTCAAAATGGAGGCCACTCAACCACTCTTACTAACAATGAAGAAATACGCTTCAAAATTAGTATTTTTCCCCCAAGTGATGTTATTTTTCTACTTTCTAACAATTTTCTTTGGTTAATTATCCAAACACATTCTTATCCTGAAAAAGTTGATACATCAGTATGACTTGCAATTTACATGACAAGGTATGTTCAATAACCCTTTTAGGTAACTTGTGCTTATTCAAAATAATAATGAGTCTGGTTACCAAACTGTACGATAATGGAATTATTTCCCCCGAGTATCACTCTGGGTAAAAGACTTCCAAAATTCTACAATCCTTTGAGTGAAGAAATGTCTTCCTGTCTTAGTCCTGATGACTGACCCCTTATTCTAAGATTGTGACCCCTGGGTTCTTGTTATTCATCCATGGGATGTGGACATCGCTGGCAAGATGAGTATTTATTTCCCATCCCTGACCTGCTCTTGAACTGAAAGGTTTGCTGGGTCATAACATAGGCCAGTTAAGAGTCAACCACATTCCGAGGAAGGATGAAGTCACATATAGGCCAATGCAGATAAAAAGGGTGGATTTCCCTCCCTTTTAGTGATCCAGCAAGAGTTTTTACCACAGTTAATGATAGTTTCATGACCGCTCTAACTGAGACAAGCTAGCAATTCTAGATTTATTAATTCAATTTAAATATCACCAGCTGCCATTATGGGGATATTCTGTACTTCTGGAATATTAGTCCAGTGATGTTACTACTACATTGCCATCTCCTTCATTTTAGATTCACTAGCCAAGGGTTTATCCAACCTGCGACCACCTTATGAAACTCCTCATATTTCAATGAGATCAACTCTTGGTATAGAATGGTATAGAATCCCTATAATGTGGAAGCAGGCCATTCAGCCCATTGACCCGCTGAAGAGCATCCCATCCTATCCTTGCATTTCCCATGGCTAACCTGTACATCCCTGGACACTATGGACAAGTTCCCCATGGCCAAGCCATCTGACCTGCACATTTTTGAACTGTCAATGGAAACCGGAACACCCAGAGGAAGCCCACGCAGACATGGGGAGCATGTGCAAACTCCACACAGACAGTCACCTTGCTCTAAGGTCTACGGAATATTGACCTACTCTACTCAACATCTCATCATTGGATAAACCCTTCAATTCAGGAATCAGGCTTGTGGACCTTCTTGTCCTCTCTCAAAGGCAAGTCAATTCTTATCTCGGTCAGGAGACCATTACTCCACTTTGTGGTTTTGCTGTCCTGCATAATGAATGGGAAGAGATTATAGAAGCAGGAGCAGGAAGGGACCATTCAGCCCTTCAAGTGCCCTCTGCTCTGCAAAATGATCATGGCTGATCATCGCCCACTTTCTCCCCATTTCCCTTTGATCCCTTTTGCCTCAGGAATTACCGTCTATATTTAGCTCCTTTTTGAAAACATTCAATGTTTTGGCCTCAACCTCTTTCTATGGTAGAGAATTCTACAGGTTTGCCATTCTCTGGGTGAAGACATTTCTCCTCATGACAGTCCAAAATGACCTACCCATATCATAGAACATAGACAAACCTTCAGCCCAACATGTCACTGAGTAAAGAAGTTTCTCCTCATCTCATTTTAAATCTATGCTTCGCTTATCTCCCTTAAACTTTCCCCTTCTCACATTAAGCCTATATATGTGAAATATTTCCACTCTGGGAAGAAAAGACTCCAACTATCCACTCTATCAATGCCTCCCATAATTTTATACTTCTATTAGGTTGCCCCTCAGCCTCCAATGCTCCAGTGAAAACAATCCAACTTTGTCGCTCCCCTTCCCATTCTGCTGAGGACACGTCCATTCTAGGCCTCCTCCACCATCTGCATAGGTCCACCAACAAACTGGAGGAGAAACACCTTATCTTCCACCTCCACACGGCATGAACATTGAATTCATCCCAAGCCAACCCTCCAACTCAGCTCCATCTGCCTACCTTTGACCTACCTTCCCACCTATCCAGTCCTGACTTCCCACCAACCTATCACCATCATCTCCTACTTTCACCCACCTGTCGGCATCCCACCAACTTTCCCGCTAGCCCCAACTCCCCTCCCCCTATTTATCTCTCAGCCCCCTTTCCCTTCCCGAGTCCTGATGAAGGATTATGTCCAAAACGTCGACTCTCCTGCTCCTCAGATGCTGCCTTACCTGCTGTGCCTTTTCCAGCTTCCCCCCTTAATAACTCTCAAAATCTCCTTATAACCAATCCATCCAAATCCAGGCAATGTCCTGGTAAACCTCTTTTACACCCCACACAAAGCCTCCACCCTTCCTATCGTGTGGTGAACAGAACTGCACACTACATTCCAAATGTGGCCAAACTAAAGTTTTATACAGCCTCAAGATGACTAGCCAACTGTTATATTCAATGCCTCGGCAGATGAAGCAGACTAGTTTGCCTTCTTGAACACCTTATCCACTTGTATTGTCACCTTCAGGGGGTAATGGCCTTGGTCCTCAAGATCCCTCTGCACATCAATGTTCCTCAGAGTCCTGCCATTTACTGTACACGTTCCCCTTGTGTTTGACCTCTCAAAATGCAAATGCATCACCTCACAATGAAAATGCCACATCTCACAAACAAAATGCATCGCATCACACCAAAACGCATCACCATCCTTAGACTGTAACCTCTGGATCTGGATAATTACAGCCAAGACGCTTCTAAGGTCAAAGGTCAAACTAACAGAAAATCCTTGCCTTGTTTAGGAGTTTCAATAATTTTGAATGACTTAAACATGCTCAGTCAAAATCAGCATCGATTCAACACGGGGTGGGGAAGCAGACTGGAAGGGAGGGGACAGATGCAGATATTGATGGTTTAAATAAAATAGAGTGTTATTGGCTGCAGGCAGTTATAGGATTTTCATTTTCTTTCATTGCATGAAAATAGAGCTATCGGCTTGAAGCTTGGCACGCTGAGCAAAGGAGGCAAAAGTGGGTTGGAATGAATGCATGCACTGACTTCAAAGCCAAGCTTTGCTTTGATGCAAAGGTAGGAATTTGAAGAAGCTTTGCATCCACAAAAACAGGGAGCCATGATACCTGGAACTTTGGAAAGAATGGATTGACATGAGTAAATTTGTTTTGTCAGTGGACCTAAATGGTCTTTGAAAGCTAAGACAGAGTGAAAGGGACTGATGCAGTTGGATTTATACACTTTAGGAACTCAGAGAAACTAGAGGTCATAAGCTTTATGAGACAACTTTTGTCCTTAATCCTCTAATGAACCATTGGAACAACACCATTAATTCAAGTGACTCTGATTATTCAAGTGATTCAGGGCCCAGTGGCTCTGATCTCAATAATCATGAAGTGCTGCAAGAGACCGATCATGGCCCACATCAACTCCAGTCTCCCAGCCTGCCTCAGTCCTTTACAATTTGCCTAATGATGTAACAGTTTCATGTCCCCAGCCCCGCACTCATCCCTGAAACATCTGGACAACAAGGACATCTATGTCAGACTCCTGCTCATCGACTACAGCTCTGCCCTCAACACCATTTTCCCCTCCGGACTGATCTCAAAACTCTGTGATCTTGGTCTTGACTCCACCCTCTGCAACTAGCTCCTCAGCTTCCTGACGCACAGACGGTAATAAGTGAGGGTAGATAACTGCACCTCCTCCACAATAACACTCAACATTGGTGCCCCCCAAGGATGCATCCCCAACCCCCCACTGTATTCCCTGTACACCCACGACTGGGTTGCCAAATTCCAAACCAACACCATCCACGAGTTCACTGAAGATGATGTGATTTGTGATGTGATGCAATGATAACAACCTGTCTCTCAATGTCAGCAAAACTAAAGAACTGATCATTGACTTCAGAAAGAAAGGAAGAGAACATGCCCCCATAGACATCAATGGAACTGAGGTGGAGAGGGTGGAGACAGTCAAGTTCCTTGGAATGACGATAATTGACAACCTGTCCTAGACCTCCCATGTAGTCACGACAGTCAAGAAAGCAAGGCCTCTTCTTCCTCAGGCAGCTCAGAAGTCTGTCCTGTCCGTAATGCCCTTCACTAATTTCTGCAGATGCACCACTGAGAGCATACTGCCCGGGCACATAACGGCCTGGTACAGCAACTACTCTGCTCAGGACCATAAGAAACTACAGAAGGTTGTGTGCACGGCGCAGACCATCATGGAAGCCAACCTCCCATTCATGGACTCCATTTATACAGCTGCGGAAAGGCTGCCAACATCATCAAAGATCCTTCGCACCCCAGTAATGATCTCCTACAACCCCTTCCATCAGGCAGAAGATACTGAAGCATGAACACACACACATCAGTAGGTTCAGGTACAGCTTCGTCCCAGCCGTTATTAGACTGATGAATGGACTCTCTAACCTCAAACAATGCTGACTTTGCTAATACTGATCTCACCTGGTGCATACCCTGTGGAATGTAACCTGTATGGCTCTGACTAAGTCTTTTTGATCTCTACGTCCTTGCTTACTTTGATCTGCCTGTCGTGCCCATAATCAAAGCTTTTCATTGCACTTAGGTTCATGAAACAATAAATCAATCAATCGATCAATTTCAGTGTCCTGTGATCATAAAATATGTGAGACCAGGACAAAAAGTTGTTTTCACATATATGATAAAATCATGAAGACATCTGCAACATTCATAGGTTTAGAGAATTACTGAAGGAGGTTTAAGCAGACGGGCATTGTCAAGGAAGTCCTTTGTAGAGTACTTAGAACAGAAACTTAGACATATCATTTTGCAATTGCAGATGAAGGCGGATTTTGATAGGAGAGATTGATTGTTGCCAATGAAACAGCCTTGGAGCCCCACTTGGATAAATTGATTCAGTGCTTAAATCAGTAGATGGGTCAACGATTGAGCGTACATTTCAAAGGGAGGTTAACCGCTGAAATAAAACGTAGAACTGTGATGCTCAAGATCTGAAACACGGAACAGAAATTGCTGAAAAACTCAACAAGTCTGGCAATATCTGTGGGGAGAAAACAGAGTTAACATTTCAAGTCTGATGTGACTCTTCTTCAGAATGGTTTTCCAGCAATTTCTGATTCAGAGAGGTTAATTGCTTGTTGGGTAATCTTATATATGATTTCCTAAAATTTGTGAATAATAGGTACATTGTTAATAAGTTCAGTATGCTTTTCAACCTTTGTAAAGACAATTGTATTTAATTTGAGCTTTGAATATCATCTCAATATTTCTCATAGTTCCCATATCTGAATAGCAGAGTAATGTGTCAGGTGTAGAAGGTTAGGTTTTAGTTTGTGTAGAGTCCAATATATTTCCCTATTTATCCAGCAATTAGATAATAATGTATCAAACCATGAAATGCAGACAATTCTAGTTCTTGATTAAAGACAAAATTTATATTTATATAGCACCTTTAATATATGAAGAACATCTGTAAATGTTTCACAAAGGCAAACAAAAATGGTAAAATTAAAAAAAGTTGCAATAGTCCAACTGAACCATAGGGCTGCTGTCTCATAATAAAAAGATAAGTGGTGGTGATTTAACCTGAGGGTCACCACACCTCAGACAAGGAAAGAGACTGATATGGCACGTGGTTAGCACTGCTGCCTCATAGTACCAGGGACCGGGTTCAATTCTACCCTCGGGTGACTGTCTGTGTGGAGTTTGCACATTCTCCCTTTGTCTGTGCAGGTTTCCTCCGGGTGCTCTGGTTTCCTTCCACAGTCCAAAGACGTGTAGGTTAGGTGAATTGGCTATGCTAAGTTGTCCAGGGATGTGGAGGCTAGGTAGATCAGCTGTGGGGCTTTCAGGGTGATACAGTAGGGGAATGGCTCTTAGTGGGATGCTCTTTGGAGAGTCAGTGTGGCCTCAGTGGGCTGAATGGCTTGTTTCCGAACCGTAGGAATTCTATGGTTGCAAAGGAGAGTGTGTCATGGTGTTCTCAGCTGGTATGAGAATTGAACCCACATTGTTGTTGTCTCTACATCACAAATCAGCCTTCCAGCCCACTGAGCTGACCATCCCTGAACAAAGGTCAATGCCAAGCCTAAACAAGTGATAGTATGAAAGACAGGCCAGCATTTTTGACAACATTGAAAATGGTTACAGATATACACAGGGTGTAGCAATAGACACATTTAAAGGCAAGCAGGAGAAAGTCAAAACTCCAGGCTTACAGTGGGGCTGCTGCACTGCCAGAGGCAACATATTTTTGGAAAGGACAAGGTAGAACAAGGCAATGTCAGTCCTTCTAGGTAGACTTAATAAAAAGTCCCACTGAACCATTCTGAAAGAAATGAACAGTAGGGGGGTGAATCTTGGTGGGATGCTCTTTGGAGAGTCAGTGTGGCCTCAGTGGGCTGAATGGCTTGTTTCCAAACGGTAGGAATTCTATGATTGCAAAGGAGAGTGCTTCAGCTCTCAGTTTTCCTCCAGCTAACATAAAAAGATTCATTTTTTAATATAAAAACAGAAAATACTGGTGAAACTCAGCAGGTCTGGCAGAATCCATGGAGAGAGAAAAACAGTTAATGTTTGGAGACCAATATGACTTCTTCTTGGAGTGATTGAAAAGAGGTCAGCCAGGTGGATCTCATTGAGTATGAGTTCCCTGATTGGGGCTGTTAGCCTGGGTCAATCAGGGAGCCCTGGCTGACAGATATAAGCAGGGGTCTTGAGGGTGCTGCACGCAGCAGTCCCCTGTAACCGCAGATTGCGGTGGTTCACAGACTCCCAGCCCAACTGCTTGTTCTGTGGCGCTGTGGAGTCCGTGGACCATGTATATATTGGGTGTGGGCGTTTGCACTCCCTTTTTGATTTTCTGAAAAACCTCCTTCTCTGCTTTTGGTTGCACTTCAGTCCCACGCTCCTGGTCTTCGGGCACACGGTACGGAGGAGGGAGGGCAGGTTTGAAGACCTCTTCGTGGGTCTGCTCCTGAGCCTGGCCAAACTGGCCATCAACAGGTCGAGGCAGCGGGCCGTGGAGGGGGTCGTTAAGGCCGACTGCCTGCCCCTCTTCCAGGGTTACGTTAGAGCCCGGGTGTCCTTGGAGAAGGAGCACGCGGTGTCCACCAACACCCTGGAGTTGTTCAGGGAGAGGTGGGCGCCGCAGGGAGTGGAGCACATTATTTCCCCGTCCAACTCTATTTTGATTTAGTCCCTACCCTCCCCTTCACTGTTTTGATCACACAGCATTGCCCCTTGATGTGAAGGGCAGTGCTTGTCACTGGCCCCTTGGGTGTTTTTCATATCTTGCTGGTGTTGGCAATTGAATAAAGATTTGTGCATCTTGTGTTTCTCACTGTGTCTCACACCTGCACATACACAACATGGGTAAAAAAAAGAGGAAAAAAAACAGGAGATGTGAAAAAAATATAAAATATAAAAAATAAGCTGGGGTCTTGAGGGGCTTGCACGCAGCAGTCCCCTGCAACCGCAGATTGCTGTGGTTCACAGACTCCCAGCCCAACTGCTTGTTTTGTGGCGCTGTGGAGTCCATGGACCATGTATATGTTGGGTGTGGGTGTTTGCACTCTCTTTTTGATTTTCTTAAAAACCTCCTCCTCTGCTTTTGGTCGCACTTCAGTCCCACGCTCCTGATCTTCGGGCACCCGGTACGGAGGAGGGAGGGCAGGTCCGAAGACCTCCTCGTGGGTCTGCTCCTGGGCCTGGCCAAACTGGCCACCGACAGGTCCAGGCAGCGGGCCGTGGAGGGGGTCGTTAGGGCCAACTGCCTGCCCCTCTTCCGGGGTTACGTTAGAGCCCGGGTGTCCTTGGAGAAGGAGCACGCGGTGTCCACCAACACCCTGGAGATGTTCAGGGAGAGGTGGGCGCTGCAGGGAGTGGAGTGTATTATTTCTCCCTCCAACTCTATTTTGATTTAGTCCCTGCCCTCCCCTTCACTGTTTGATCACACAGCATTGCCCTTTGAGAAGGGCACTGCTTGTCACTGGCCACTTGGGTGTTTCCTATCTTCCTGGTGGTGGAAATTTGAATAAAGATTCGTGCACCTTGTGTCTTTCACTGTGTCTCATACCTGCACACGCACAATTTGGGTGCTGAGGAAAAAAATAAGCACTACCGCAGTCAGGCGGTAGTGTGGGGGTTAAAAGAAAAAAAAAGAGAAAACAAAAGAAAAAAAACAAAATAGTCAGACATCCTGTTCACTCTGAGAGCTGGTTCTGAGGGAGTTTGACTCCCATGTATAAGGACTCTCCATGTATAAATAAAAGGTGACTTTGTGACAGGATAGAGAGAAAAAAATAAGCAGGGGTCTTGGGCCTCTGCTCATTCTAGGGACTGGCTGTGGCTAACTGGTCACATGTAAATAAAGGATGACTTGGTGATGGGATACAAGCCTCCGTAGAGTTGTTTCAAAATACTTCTGGTCATTTAAAGTGTCATTTGATAATCCATGCTGGACCACAGTTCGCTTGTTACCAACAATTTAAAAGGCTGGTTAATTTAGTATGGAGGGGCTATGAGGCTTCCTGAAGCACATCTCAGTAGAAGTTCAAAATTCCTCAACACTATGTTTCAAATGAGCAAGAGAAAAAGCAGTACAGGTCGTATAAGGCGGGTTTCGTTAGTGCCAATTCGCTATAACACGATTCATGAGTTGGAGACACTGTTTCTAAAGCACAAACTTTTAAAGCGTCTATTGGTTATAACGTGATTCTGGCCCCATTAGTTTAAATGCTGCTGTTATTACGCCATTTTCTTATAACACGGGATTGCACGAGAACAGAACTACCACATTATAATAGAACTGACTGTCAGCTGCTTGGTTAATGTCGCCCATAATGAGGGAAGGAAGGCTGGCAGAGAAAAGAGAAAGGTGCCTGCTTACTTGGCAACATGTCTGTGTCTGAAAAGACCCTTTAGAACTTAGTTCTTAGCAATCATTTATAATACAATGACAGGACGACATTTAGGAGTCCCATTTGCCAGCAGTCCTGAGTTACAAAATTATATACACATATACCCACTTTTCAATTAACCTATTTTCCTACTCAATCTGTTCAGACTTGCTACTACACACCTCTGGAGCAGATGGGACTTAAACCTGGGTTACTTGGTCCAGGGGGAGGGACACTACTACTGAGCCACAAACAAGCCCCTTAGCCCATAGCTATTCGATGTAGAATCAAACATATTCACCTGCAGCACTCTCAGAGTGAGAGAACACACTCTGTGAAAAGCAAACTTTTTACATCATCTGAACTTACATGTGTCTGAGTTGTTCACTTGGATTGGAGAGTTGCGCACTTCAGTCCACTATTTAAGAAAGATGAGAGTGGTAAGTGATGAAATTATAGACCTGTTAGCCTAACACATCTCGGTAAATTGCTAGAATTTCTATTTAAGGATTGAGTGGCTGAAGCATTCATCAATTTCAGCTGATCAGAGGGAGCAGCAGAGTTTATTTTATTTATTTACGTGATATGGCCATTGGTGATGCGGCCAGCATTTATCGCCCACCTGTAATTTTCCTTGAGAAGGCGATACTGGGGAGGGATTTCCAGAAGAAACAGCAGTATATTTCCAAGTCAGGCTGGTGAGTGGCTTGGTGGGAGACCTGCAGCTCATCCTGCTCCCATGTATCTGCTGCCCTTGTCCTTTCGGATTTTGGGTGTTTGGAAGGTACTAGTTAAGGACCTTTGGGGAATTGCTGCAGTGCAGCTGGTAGGATGTACACATTGCTGCGACTGAGCGTCAGTGAAGGAGGGAGTGGATGCTTGTGGATGTAGTGCTGATTGAGTGGGCTGCTTTGTCCTGCGTGGTGCCAAGCTTCTTGAGTGTTGTTGGAGCTGCACCTATCCAGACTAGAGTGGTGCTGGAAAAGCACAGCAGGTCAGGTAGCATCCGAGGAGCAGGAAAATCGACGTTTAAGCAAAGGCCCTTCATCAGAAATACAGGCAGAGAGCCTGCAAGGTGGAGAGATTAAAAAAAATTATCTCTCCACCCTGCAGGCACTCTGCCTCTATTCCTGATGAAGGGCCTTTGCCCAAATCGTTGATTTTCCTGCTCCTCGGGTGCTGCCTGACCTGCTGTGCTTTTCCAGCACCACTCTAATCTAGAATCTGATTTCCTGCATCTGCAGCCCTTGTTTTTACCCTGCACCTATCCAGACAAGTGGGCAGTATTCTATCACACTTCTGACTTGTGCCTTGTGGACAGAATTTGAGGACTCAAGAGGCGAGTTATTTGCTGTAGCCTCTGACCTGCTCTTGTAGCCGCAGTGTTTATTTGGTTGGTCCAGTTCAGTTTCTGATCAATGATAACCCAAGGTATTAGTAGGTGTACAGATTGGTCTTGTAACAATGACAGAAAAGGTCTCACCCTGAGCCCTCTATTGCCCCACCACACACATAAAATTACTAGGGGGGGGAAGCAGCTTTCAGTGGATTGGCTCCCCGCCTGACCTTTCAGCTGGAGGTGGGGGTAAGGAGGGTGTTGGGGAACAAGGATGAAATATCTCAGTGATGATACTGACTCTCTGGAACAGGCTCCCTTGGAAGTCCTATGGTTCTGAAAACAATCAAACATTGGGGTTCTCCACCTGTGAATGCTGCAGACCAATCAGTCAATACTGATCAATATGGCAAATCATTATCCACTATCATAGCTTTGACAATGACAGAGAGTGAGCTACTGGAACTGTGGTCTCTATTCAGAGAATCCAAGAGCTGTGCTGTTGGCTCACTCTGTATCTAGAAGCAATGAGGCACTTCATTTTCCTTTTCCTTGTATGTATAGGATGTGGAGGTCAATAACAAGGCTGGCATTTGTTTCCTTGGACTCAGGCCAGTTCTGATGTAAGTCTGGAGTCACAAGCCCTTCCCTGAAGGACATTAGTAAACCAGATGGGCTTTCACAAGCATGGACTCGAGATTTTGTTGAATTCATATTTTGCCATCTGCCATGGAAAAATTCTGTGTTCCTAAAAACATTAGCGTGGGTCTATGTACTAACTAAATGACATGACCACCATTCCACAGGCCACCCTTAACTGTCTCTTTGTCACCAACATATTCTATTTTTAACTCATTGATCAGTCACTTTATCATCCAAAAGGGAACAAAACCAAAATGCAAATTTACTTCAGTGAGAAAATCAGAAGTAAGTTATTTCTTGCTAACATGTTGCTAAGCAACTTCACATTTTCAATGTCTTATTCTCTGCCTCATAGTCAGTGCCTGAATCGTTGTTACAAATTCTTCCTGGGCAGAAAGTGTATCAACCCCTTAAAAACACGAGTTAATTCCTCCTTTTTCAAAATTCATGGTCAATTGATCAACAAGAGATGGCAAAATTAATTGAACTGTAGAGTCAACTACCCAAATGACCTGAAAGCTCAGTGTTACATTGTAGAATGTTCTAGATAGTTCCTGGGGAACTGTGCAGTCCATTTATTATATAATATTGTATCTTTGGGTTTCTGTGACTTATTTTCTGTCCACCATCCCACAACCCAGCTCCAAACATTGGAACTCTTGTTTCTTCAGATTTTATGGAGGTAATTTAGTGGCAATAACGATACACCTCATTGCTCCCCAACAATCTCTTCCAGTCTAGCACAAATCAAGCTCAAACATAGAGTCATAGAAGTGTACAGCACAGAAACAGACTCTTCAGCCCAAACTGTCCATGCCAACCAGATATCCTAAATTAATTTAGTCCCATTTGCCAGTATTTGGTCCATATCCCTCTAAACCCTTCCTATTCATGTATCCATCCATATGCCTGTTAAATGTTGTAATTGTACCAGCCTCCACTACTTCCTCTGGCCGCTCATTCCATACAGGTATCACCCTCTGTGAGAAAAAGTTGCCCCTTAGGTCCCTTTTTCTATTTCTCCTCTCATCTTAAACCAATGCCTTCTCGTCTTGGACTCCTCTACCCTGGGAAAAAGACTTTAGCTATTCACCCTACCCATGTCCCTCATGATTTTATAAACCTCCATAAGGTCACCCCTCAACCTCCGACTCTCTAGGGAAAACAACCCCAGCCTTTTCAGGCTCTCCCTTTGGCTCAAACCCTCCAATCCTGGTAACACCCTTCTAAATCTTTTCAGCAACCTTTCAAGTTTAACAACATCCCTTCTACAGCAAGGAATTGCACGCAATATTCCAAAAGTGTCCACACCAATGTCCTGTACAGCCGCAACATGACATCCCAACTCCCATACTCAATGAACCGACCAAGCATTGTCATTTGGCACTGATTGCATGGATAGCATGTCACCAAATCAAATGGGTGGGGCCTTCAAAACCACTTTAGAATCCTCAGCGATAGAGATGTGGTGACATAGTGGCAATATCTCTGAAACCAGCAAACCTGAGTCCTAAGCTAACGTGCTGTGGACCGGTATTCGAATCCCAATATAGCCACTAGTGAGCTATAAAATTCAGTTATTAACTCCGGAATAGCTTAAAGGTAGTCCTAATAATGCCATTTCTTGCTGTTAAATGCCTTTTAAAGACTGGGTCATGTTAGCATAATTTGAAGCATGGTTTGCTACTGGAAACCTTGTGTAGCCTAATTGCCTAACCTTAGAGTCATAGAGATGTACAGCACGGAAACAGACCTTTCAGTCCAACTCGTCCATGCCAACCAGATATCCCAACCCAATCTAGTCCCACCGACCAGATATCCCAACCCAATCTAGTCCCACCTGCCAGCACCCGGCCCATATCCCTCCAAACCCTTCCTATTCATATACCTATCCAGATAGCTATTAAATGGTGCAATTGTACTAGCCTCCACCAATTCCTCTGGCAGCTCATTCCATACACTTACCACCCTTTGCGTGGAAAAGTTGCCCCTCAAGTCTCTTTCATATCTTTCCCCTCTCACCCTAAACCTATGCCCTCTAGTTCTGGACTCCCCGCCCCCAGGGAAAAGACTTTGTCTATTTATCCTATTTATGCCCCTCATGATTTTATAAAAATCTATAAAGCCACCCTTCAGCCTCCAACACTCCAGAGAAAACAGCTCCAGCCTATTCAGCCGCTCCCTATAGCTGAAATCCTCCAACCCTGGCAACATCCTTGTAAATATTTTCTGAACCCTTTCAAGTTTCCTTAGCCTGGTCACTGATTTCTCTATGAATGTATTTGTTGTAAATAATTACCAACTATAACAACCGTCTGTTGGGTTCTCCAGTATCATGCTATCCCCTATGTTATAAAGGGAAAGCTTAGGCATTGCCAAAGCAGGGGGAAAAAAAAATCTCCTGATGAAGGAAAAACCCACAGTAATGATGACCATGACAACTGTCAATTGTTGCAAAATAAACTTCTGGTTCATTAATGTCCATGAGAGAAGGAAATCTCCTCTTCTTACCTATCCTGGCCTCATGTGACTCCAGACCCACAACAGTGTGTTTGACTCTAAACCACCATCTGAAATGGGATGGCAAATCACTCAATTGGGGCATCATGTTGAGGTTGTACAAGGCATTGTTGAGGCCACTTCTGGAATACTGTGTCCAGTTGTGGTCACCCTATTATAGGAAGGATATTATTAAACTGGAGAGGGTTCAGAAAAAAATTATCAGGATGTTGCCAGAAATGGAGGTTGGGTAGTCTGGGACCTTTTGTGCTGAAGCGTAGGAGGTTGAGGGGTGGCCTTATCAAGATTTATAAAATCATGAGGGACATAAATAAGGTGAATGGCAGGTATCGCTTTCTTAGGGTGGGGGATTTCAAGATCATGGGGCATATTTTTAAGGTGAGAAGAGGAAGATTTAAAAATGACATGAGGGGCAACTGTTTTACACAGAAAGTGGTTTGTATGTGGAATGAATTGCCAAAGGAGGCAGATGTGGGTACAGCTTTAACATTTAAAAGAGATTTAGATTAGTACATGGGTAGGAGAGGTTTGGAGGGATATGGGACAGGAGCAGGCAAGTGGACTAATTTAGTTTGGGAACATGGTTGGCATGGACGATTTGGACCAAAAGGTCTGTTTCCGTGCTGTATGATTCCATGATTCTAGAATTCAAGGATATAGGGATGGGAAACAGATGGTAGTCTTTTCAGTGAATTCAACAACTACTGTTAATCAAACAGGGGGTCCCCAGTTTACAAACATCTGACTGACAAATGCAATCCTGCACACGGGTGTAATTTTATCTATCCTACATACAAACATTTCCTGAACTTAAAAAATGCTGTTTGATATTGTGCTGCATTGCATTCCAACCTGTATACAATGGACTTGCAAACAATCTTAGAAATGGAACCTATTTGAAATGCAGGATCTTCCTGTAGTCTTGCAATGGGAATGCTTTTCAATTCCAGGTTTTATTAATTCAGTTTAAATGCTGTGGTGGAGGCTGATCCCATGTCCCTAGAGTATTAGCCTGGGTCTCTGGCAAAGTCACCCAACAACATTACACATCACTTTCTATCCCTGGAGAAGGACCTGAGGTGGTTTCATTGGATGAAAAACCAAAGCTGTCACTCCCCCCCACCCATACCGAGGATGGAGTGCTGCATTGTCACAGGTGCCAATGTTCGATTGAGATGTTAAAGTGAGGCTCCACCTGCACTCTCAGGTGCAAAACAAAATCCACTGGCAGCAGTGAAAAGAAAGAACGCAGGTGTTTTACCCATGTCCTGGTCACTATTTAACCACTCATACTCGGACCTTGTTATCAACAATTTGATTGATGTATTTATATTTGCTGCTGTGTTTTACTTCACCAGAGCACATTTCATTGTTTGTTAAGTGCTTTGGGGCATTGTGACATGACTATAGGTACCACATAAGTGTCAGCTTTTCTTAACTCCTTTCGCTGGTGTATTTTTGAGGACAGCGTCTTCACTTATTGTCTTAGTGAGATCATGGATTAGAGTCACAGAGTCCTACAGCATGGAGACAGGCCCTTTGGATCAAACTGGTCCATCCACACTAACCCCATTTCCCTGCACTTGGCCCAAATCCTTCTAAATCTTTCCTATCCATGTATTTGTCCAAATGTCCTTTAAATGTTGTTCAAGTACCTGCGTCAAGTACCTTCCCCTGGCAGTTCATTCCATGTGCGGACCACCCTCTGTGTAAAAACGTTGCCTCTCAGGTTCCCTTTTATTCTTTACCATCTAACCTTAAACTGATGCCTTCTAGTCCTCGATTCCCCAATCCTGGGAAAAAGACTGAGCGCATTCACCCTATAACTGCCTCTCATGATGTTATGTACTTCTATAAGGCCCCCCTCAGTCTCCTACACTCTAAAGAAAAATAGCCAAGCCTGTCCAACCTCTCCTTGTAATTCAGACCATTGAGTCCTGGCAACATCTTTGTGACTTTTTTCCACACTCTTTCCAATTTAATAACATCCTTCCTATAGCAAGGGACCAAAACTGAATACAATACTCCAAGTGTGACCTTACCAAAGTCCTGTATAACTGCAATATAACTGTCCAACTTCGAAAATCAATGTCTTGATTCTGATCTGATATTTGCTGCTAATCATTTGTCCATATTGCAAAACACAGAATTATCAAGAAAAGACTTTTACATAACATTAAATAACGGTCCAACTAGCCTGTGCCAATGTTTCTGCTCCACACCCCTCATCCCATCCTCCCTGTTTCAGGTAGGGTTGGTTAGCTCAGTTGGCTGGACAGGTTATTTGTGAAGCATTATGATATGAATAGCACAGGTTCAATAAGACAGTGGCTGAGGTTACCATGAAGATTTCCGCATCTCAGTCCTATCCCTTGACTGAGATGTGGTGACCCTCATGTTAAGCCATGAGAGTGTGGAGCTGGAAAATGACAGCAGGTCAGACAGCATCCAAGGAGCAGGAGAATTGATGTTTTGGGCAGAAGCCCTTCATCTGCAGTCCTCACTTTCTCCTGTTAAGCCACCACCAGTTCTCTCTTTCTGAAGTTAAAAATCACACAACACCAGGCTATAGTCCAACAGTTTTATTTGGAATCATTAGCTTTCGAAGCGCTGCTTCCGCTTCAGATGGTTGTCTGGAGTGACTGTTTGCATGGAATTTGCATCTTCTCCTCGTATCTGTGTGCGTTTCCTCCAGGTTTCCTCTGGTTTCCTCCCACAGTCCAAAGATGTGCAGATTAGGTGCTTCCAATAAACCTGTTGGACTATAACCTGGTGCTAGAGGAGAAAGTGAGGACTGCAGATGCTGGAGATCAGAGCTGAAAATGTGTTGCTGGAAAAGCGCAGCAGGTCAGGCAGCATCCAAGGAGCAGGAGAATGGACACACTTTCCTCATTCCTGAAGAAGGGCTCATGCCCGAAACATCGATTCTCCTGCTCCTTGGACGCTGCCTCACCTGCTGCGCTTTTCCAGCAACACATTTTCAGCTATAACCTGGTGCTGTGTGATTTTTAACTTTGTATACCCCAGACCAACACCGGCACCTCTAAGTCATCTCTTTCTAATGAGTGCATGGATTGTGGCGACTTTGCCTAAAATCCTGCATCGCATCCCTTTCTTAGCTTCCTTTTAAATACTTCTGATCTACTTTCCAAAACTACACCATGTGGCAGGCCAATGAACAGTCTCACCACTATTGGTGTAAAGCATGCTCTTCTGAATTTCTAACTGGGTTTATTGGTCACTATCTTATGTAAATAACCACCATGTTAAGGAACATTTTTTCTATTTTACTCCTGTCAAATTCTCCATTGCGTTGTGAGGTCACGCCTCACTGGGAAAACACTCACAGTGATTTTTAAAATCTTATAAATGGGATATGGGCTATGCCAGTATTTATTGGGTGGTTCAATGGTTATCACCACTATCTCACAGCACCGGTGACCTGATTCCAGTTCAACCTGGCTATGTGGAGTTTGCATATTCTCCTCGATGCTGTGTGGGTTTCCTCTAGGTCCTCTGATTTTCTCCCACAGTCCAAAGATGTGCAGGTTAGGTGGATTAGCCATGCTAAATTTCCCAAAGTGCCCAGGGACGTGTAGGCTAGGTGGATGAGCCATGGGAAATTCAGGGACGGGGTCAGTCTGGGCGGGATGGTCTTCGGAGAGTCAGTGTGGACTTGTTGGGCCAAATGGCCTGTTTCTACCCTGTAGGAATTTTGTTGCCCAAAGGCAGTTAAGAGTGTGGGGGGAGATCAGATCACTTCTCAAGGACATTAATGAACCAGATGGGTTACACAGTCGCCATAGGTTAGTTTTTTTTG
Source organism: Chiloscyllium punctatum (assembly GCF_047496795.1). Classification (NCBI taxonomy): domain Eukaryota; kingdom Metazoa; phylum Chordata; class Chondrichthyes; order Orectolobiformes; family Hemiscylliidae; genus Chiloscyllium; species Chiloscyllium punctatum. The sequence continues at coordinate 11,086,175 of NC_092747.1, read as the reverse complement.
TCCAAGATTTTTATTGAATTCAAATTTCACCATTTGCCTTGAGAGAATTTGATCCTTTGCCCTCCCCAAGGACATTAACTTCTGTGTGATTCTGACTGTGGTTAATTACTGTGGCAGATTAGGTAGCATCTTTGTGATTTTTTTTCTGCACTTCCTCCAGTGCTTCTGTTCTCTCTTGCAATGCACCTTCCCCAGGGTCATTAGAGATAAGAAATAAATGCTGGCTTAGCCAGAGATGCTCTCAACTCATTAACAAAGAAAAGGTTCCTCATACTCTTAGTGTGCTCTGTCCAAGATACAAACCAAATTGACTTTCGCTTCCCAGTAGTTCAATTCTTTTCCTCCAGGGAAGAATCACATTGCATTGTTGTGCTTGTTAACAGCTTTAAGAACACATTGGGGTCTTGTTTGGTATTTTAGAAACTTCGAGGTATCTAAATATTTTCCTTTCAGAAGTCAAAGCAGCTAGCAACATTAAGATACGGCACAGTTAATAGGGAAACCAGATAACCATATTAGTTGATAATGGATTCATTTGCTCTGGTGTTCACCAATAAAAAAATAAAATTCAATTCAGTCTAATGTCTCACTTCCGAACACCTTGTTCACATAGTACTTGAGTTTAAGCAGCGTAAATAGCTTTGAGCTCTCTGGAGATGTCATACTACTTTACAAATAATGGCAAACAGATGATTTCTTTCACCACCACAGGGTATTAGGCAATAAGTACACACTCCCTCATAAATGTATTTATGAAAAAAATGCTTGAAAATTGGCTTTTTGAGTTTGTGTAAGGTTATATTAGAATAATGACTACAATATGCATTTATATAGCATATTTAGTCGAGTAAAATATCCCAAAGTACTTTATGCATGTGATTATCCAACAAGACTTTACCCTGAGCCACATTCAGGGAAATTTTAAAAAAAGCACCACTTTGTCGAAGAGTTTAATGGATGGAGTGTTTTAATGGAAGGCAGAGAGACAGAGACATCGAGATTTTTAGTGTTTTATGGGGGTCTCTCCAGCAGCGAAGGGGGAGGGAGGACACAAAGCAGGGGAGCTTGAGTAGTCATAGTCATAGAGTCATAAAGCTGCACAGCACAGAAGCAGGCCCTTTGGTCCAACTCACGCATGCTGACCAGATATCCTAAATAAATTGAGTTGCATTTGCTCGCATTTAGCCCATATCCCTCTAACCCCTTCCTCTTCATGTCCCCATCCAGATGCCTTTTGAGTGAATCTTGTCAACAGAAAACAGTGGCTTTGGCAGAAAGAGTTTCTTGGAGAGAGATAGACTTACATTGAATTTCTTCAACCAGACCTGACATAGAGGCTTAATTCCAAATAAGGTAAAAACAATGACTGCAGATGCTGGAAACCAGATTCTGGATTAGTGATGCTGGAAGAGCACAGCAGTTCAGGCAGCATCCAAGTAGCTTCGAAATCGACGTTTCGGGCAAAAGCCCTTCATCAGGAATAAAGGCAGTGAGCCTGAAGCGTGGAGAGATACGCTAGAGGAGGGTGGGGGTGGGGAGAAAGTAGCATAGAGTACAATGGGTGAGTGGGGGAGGGAATGAAGGTGATAGGTCAAGGAGGAGAGGGTGGAGTGGAAAAGAAGATAGGCAGGTATGACAAGTCCAGACAAGTCAAGGGGACAGTTACTGAGCTGGAAGTTTAGAACTAGGGTGAGGTGGGGGAAGGGGAAATGAGGAAACTGTTGAAGTCCACATTGATGCCCTGGGGTTGAAGTGTTCTGAGGCAGAAGATAAAGCGTTCTTCCTCCAGGCGTCTGGTGGTGAGGGAGCGGCGGTGAAGGAGGCCCAGGACCTCCATGTCCTTGGCAGAGTGCGAGGGGGAGTTGAAATGTTGGGCCATGGGGCGGTGTGGTTGATTGGTGCGGGTGTCCTGGAGATGTTCCCTAAAGCGCTCTGCTAGGAGGCGCCCAGTCTCCCCAATGTAGAGGAGACCGCATCGGGAGCAACGGATACAATAAATGATATCTGGATGTGCAAGTAAAACTTTGATGGATGTGGAAGGCTCCTTTAGGGCCTTGGATAGAGGTGAGGGAGGAGGTGTGAGCGCAGGTCTTACAGTTCCTGCGGTGGCAGGGGAAAGTGCCAGGATTGGAGGGTGGGTTGTTTGGGGGCGTGGACCTGACCAGGTAGTCGCGGAGGGAATGGTCTTTGCGGAAGGCGGAAAGGGGTGGGGAGGGAAATATATCCCTGGTAGTGGGGTCTGTTTGGAGGTGGCGGAAATGTTGGCGGATGATTTGGTTTATGCGAAGGTTGGTAGGGTGGAAGGTGAGCACTAGGGGCGTTCTGTCCTTGTTACGGTTGGAGGGGTGGGGTCTGAGGGCGGAGGTGCAGGATGTAGACGAGATGCATTGGAGGGCATCTTGAACCACGTGGGAAGGGAAATTGCGGTCTCTAAAGAAGGAGGCCATCTGGTGTGTTCTGTGGTGGAACTGGTCCTCCTGGGAGCAGATCCGGCGGAGACGGAGGAATTGGAAATATGGGATGGCATTTTTGCAAGAGGTAGGGTGGGAAGAGGTGTAATCCAGGTAGCTGTGGGAGTCGGTGGATTTGTAAAAAATGTCAGTGTCAAGTCGGTCGTCACTAATGGAGATGGAGAGGTCCAGGAAGGGGAGGGAGGTGTCAGAGATGGTCCAGGTACATTTAAGGTCAGGGTGGAATGTGTTGGTGAAGTTGATGAATCGCTCAACCTCCTCGCGGGAGCATGAGGTGGCACCAATGCAGTCATCAATGTAGCGGAGGAAGAGGTGGGGAGTGGTGCCAGTGTAATTACGGAAGATCAACTGCTCTACGTAGCCAACAAAGAGACAGGCATAGCTGGGGCCCATACATGTGCCCATGGCTACCCCTTTGGTCTGGAGGAAGTGGGAGGATTCAAAGGAGAAATTGTTAAGGGTGAGGACCAGTTCGGCCAAACGAATGAGAGTGTCGGTGGAAGGGTACTGTTGGGGACGTCTGGAGAGGAAAAAATGGAGGACTTGGAAGCCCTGGTCATGGCGGATGGAGTTGTAGAGGGATTGGATATCCATGGTGAAGATGAGGCGTTGGGGGCAAGGGAAACGGAAGTCTTGGAGGAGGTGGAGGGCGTGGGTGGTGTCTCGAACGTATATGGGGAGTTTCTGGACTAGGGGGGATAGGACAGTGTCGAGGTAGGTAGAGATGAGTTCAGTGGGGCAGGAGCATGCTGAGACAATGGGTCAGCCAGGGTGGTCAGGCTTGTGGATCTTGGGAAGAAGGTAGAACCGGGCAGTGCGGGGTTCCTGGACTATGAGGTTGGAAGATGTGGGTGGGAGATCTCCTGATGTGATGAGGTTCTGTTTGGTCTGGGAGATGATAGTTTGGTGATGGGGGGTGGGGTCATGGTCGAGGGGGCAGTAGGAAGAGGTGTCCTCGAGTTGATGTTTGGCTTCAGCGGTGTAGAGGTGAGTGCACCAGACGTCCACTGAGCCCCCTTTATCCGCTGACTTGATGGTGAGGTTGGGATTGGAGCAGAGGGATTGGAGGGCTGCGCGTCGTGAGGGTGAGAGGTTGGAGTGGGGGAGGGAGGTAGACAGAAAATGCCTCATTCAGTGTTTCACCTTAACTTCTCTTTACAAGACCGGATGTCCTCATGGGATGAAGAAACCCTGCTACGTGATCTTCGGGACATCCACGTGCTCCAGTCTGGGTGCCAACATCTACCTTTGAAAAACTATGAGCTGCTGCACCATCTCAACCAGGACCTGCTGCCAGGAAGTCAGCATCATTCAAGAAAAGGTGAAGGGAATGTTGACCAGGTTAGACAGCTCCAAGAATAGAACATGGACCTTTAGGCCACATTTGTTACCTAAGTAATGGAGAAACTGGGCTGCCCTGAGAAATTCATTTTCATGGTTTGAACATTCCTCAGAGACATGCTCCTACCTGTCCTGGATAATGGTGACCCAATTCCAGTCACTGACGGAGTTAGACAGGGCTCTGTTCAAGTGCCAAGCCTTATCAGGATGTTCTTCTCCAACATGCTGTAAGATGCCTTCCATGATGGCTCAGTGGCTAGCACTAGTGCCTCACAATGCCAGGAACCTGGGTTCGATTCCAGCCTCAGAATCAGTGTGGAGTTTGCACATTCTCCCTCTGTCTGCGTGGGTTTCCTCTGGGTGCTCCAGTTTCCTCCCACAGTCCAAAGTTGTGCAGGTTCGGTGAATTGGCCATGCTAAATTGCCCATAGTGTTCAGGGATGTGTAGGTTAGGTGCATTAGTCATAAGAAAAGGTAGACTAATAGGGTAGGAGAATGAGTCTGAGTGGGTTACTCTTCGGAGGGTCAGTGCAGACTTGTTGGGCCGACTGGCCTGTTTCAACTCTGTAGGGATTCTGTGACAATGTAAACCCAAGACATCAAAATCATATGGGAATTCTGCAGAAAAAGGGAAAGGATATACTTTGTCATTCCCTCTTTGCTAAAGACTGTGCACTTGCTGGAGATTCAAAGCTGTACCCATACTGTAGCATGAACTTGCTCACGAGTGTTGTGAACAGCCAAAAGAAAACGGAATTATTACAACAGGCTGTTCCCCCTGCTGACAGCCCTACCTCGAGCCCAAGGTTTCCGTCCATGACCTGCACCCAACAGCAGTGAATAAGTTCACTTAACTTCAGCGGCTCCATCCATCAAGCTACATGACAAGATTCATGGAAGAGTTGCCAAAGCAAGTATAGCATTTGGTAGACTTTGAATATCAGTGTGGGATTGAAGAGGAATAGGTCTGTCTACCAAACTGAAAGTCTGTAGAGGAATAATCTTGGAGGAGAAAGTGAGGACTACAGATGTTGAAGATCAGAGTGAAGAGTGTGGTGCTGGAAAAGCACAGCAGGTCAGGCAGCATCTGAGGAGCAGGAAAATCGACGTTTCAGGCATAAGCCCTTCATCCGGAATCATCTTGCCCACTCTGCTCTACGGATGCAAGGCCTGGACTGTGTTCTGCATCACGACAAGATAGAGTCATAGTGGTCTACAGCATGGAAACAGGCCCTTCGGCCCAATTTCCCCATGCCACCAAGGTGAATACTGTCATTTCGATCATCTTTGAGAGTTTCTGAATATCAACCATCAGGAGAAAATGTCATACTCACTCTGGACCAAAAGCATCCACACAATATCGGAACATTCTCGACTCAGTTGGTTTGGTGGCGAGACCAAAAATGCCTGACACTTGCTTATGAAAGCAAACACTTTTTGCAGACCTTGAGTCTGGACTGCATTCTCAATGACCATCGAAGGACATTCTGAAGTTCTGATTTTGGGTCCTGGGAGGAGCTCGTTGAGGATCCCAGCATCTAGCCCAACCAAGCAAAAACAACACAGCGCAGGCTCAATTGAAAACAAGCACATGTCAGGGAAGGAGCGCAAACACGAGGGGAGGAAATCTCCAGCCAGCAACTCACCCAGAATGCAATCACCAAAGATATCCTGGTCTATTTACAATAGCACCGCTTACGTGACCATCAGAACCCTACCAAAGCCCCCAAGGTGATGAATATGGTGAACCTTCACCTTTAAAAAGGAACCTGACAGTCTTTTCAGGAGATGTTACCAAGGGGCAGCAGCCAGACGACAAATAGGTGCATTGAATTTATCGTCACGTGTACCGAGGCACAGTGAAAAGCTTTGCCTTGCGAGCAATACAGGCAGATCACAGAGTTAAATTAGCACAGATAAGTAAATAATAGGTAAACAGCGGCAAAACAAAAACACAGACACAGGCAAATGTTAAGAGTTTGTGAGTATTCTAAAAACAGTAGGGTAGAAACTGTTTCAAAACCGGCTGGTGCGTGTGTTCAGGCTTCTGTACCTTCTCCCCGATGGTAGAGGTTGTAGACAAACATTGCCAGGGTGGGATGGATCTTTGAGAATGCTGGTGGCCTTTCCTTGACAGCGGGCCTGGTAGATGGATTCTATAGATGGGAGGTTGGCCTTTATGATTGTCTGGACCGAGTTCACCACTCTCTGTAACCATCTCCTATCTTGAATGGTACAATTGGCATACCAGGTAGTGGTACATTCAGACAGCATGCTCTTGATGGCGCACCTATAAAATTTGGCAAGGGTATTCGCCACCATGCCAAATTTCTGCAGCTGTCTGAGGTGGTGGCCAAGACTAAGCTCATGTAATGATTAGAAACTGGGCACCCACTACAATGACCCACGCCGTCTCCTATCAGTGACAAACATGGGCCTTGGGAGAGATTTTATTGTCATGGTCATTTCAATATTTATGATGGGAAGAGGTAGTTTCTAGTCAATCTTTGGCAGCGTTGCAAAAGCCAACTCCAGTTGAGGCCATTTGCCCACTCCACCTCAAACCACCCTATGCTGACACTCCTGCCCCTGGCATATTTCCTGCAGACTCACATGGAGCTGTATCGTGAAGGTGAGTCTAGGAGGTTGACAACTGCAGGCAACAATAAATTGAATTCACCTTGAATTCACATTGTTTTTGGGATCCAAAGTCTGGCATGAGACTTTCACGTTACTGAGGAAGATTGTTTTTTGGTCACTCTACGTTTGAAATACCGTAAATACGTTCAAGGATAAAGGTTTGCATTACAGAAGGAGAGACAGAAATTAGGAGCAGAAGTCGATCATTCCCTTCAAGTCTGCTCTGATCATGGCTAATCCTCTATCTCAATGCCATGTTCCCACTTTCTCTCCATACCGTTAGGTGCCTTTCGAGTCAAAAAATTGTCAATATCTTTCTTCAATATACCCAGAAATCCTGTGTTCCTCTGTGATGGAGACTTTCAGAGGTTGGCCACCTTTGAGTGAACAAACTTTTGAGTCTCCACATCTCAGTTTAAAAAGCCTATCCCCGAACGTGAGATTGTGTCTTCGGGTGCTAGGCTCCTCAGTCACCAGGAATATCCTTCCTGCATCTAGTCTGCCCAGCCCTGTCAGAATTTTGTACATTTCAATCAGATCCCCTCTCTTCCTTCTAAACTCTAATGAATACGGTTCCTGTCAAACCAATCTTGCTTCATACGACAGTCCTGCACCCCCAGTGTCAGCCCAGTGAACGTGCGCTGCACTCACTCTCTGACAAGTGTATACTATCTCAAGAGGAAGACCAAACATGCATGAAATACCCCAAGGTCTCACCAAGGCACTGCATAACTGGAGTGAGACATCTCCTCTTCCAGTTGTATGGAAACAGACCCTTTGGTCCAACTCATCCACTGCCAAACAGATATCCTAAATTAATCTAGTCCCATTTGCCAGCACTTGGCCCATATCTCTCTAAACCCTTCCTTTTCATGTACCCATCCTGATGCCTTTTAAATGATGCAAATGTACCAGCCTCCACCACTTCCTCTGGCAGCTCATTCCATATTTCTGAACTTGGAATGAAAGCCAACACATTTCATGGTGTCAGCTCATCACAAAGTGTTTTACAGCCAAGAAAGTATGGATTTTGAGAAGCATAGTTGCAGTTGTAATGTAAGAAACGAGGCAGCCAACTTTCACCCATCAAGCTCCCACAAACAACACAAAGGAAACCATCAGGTCGTAAACGTTGGCAGGACACTGAGTGAAGAACCCTGCTCTGCTTCCCATAATGGCTGTAGCATTTTGGTATATCCATCTTTGAGGACAGGCAATAGCTTGTTTTAATATCACATGCCCAATACAGCATAAGGTCTACAAGTCCAGATCTCGCATGGCTATTTGAACCTCTGACTCCCTAATTCAGAAGTAGACGCTTTACCCATTTAGCCATAGATGGCCCATCACATGAGGCTGCTTAAAGTGCAGGAAACCTTACTCAAGAGGCAAAAGGCTATCCTCTTGCCAAGATGTTTTCTCACACTCGCTGAAACACAAGTCACTGCTGATCTGGGCACCTTTGTGTCATTGTGTTCCACAATGGAAAGCAATCATTGGTGAGAGCTATCAGGCATGTGTCATGATATCCCTGAACAAGATGACGAGGGGAAAGGTAGCCACCAAGTGTTGTGAACTTGGGTAGAGTAATTATCAATTAGGAGACAGGACATTAGAATTTAATACATGTAATATTGTAAAATGCTAGGGAGGAAAGCATTGCATAGTTCCTTTAAATGAAGGGTTTTTTTTGTGTTCAGAGATTTTAAAATGTATGTCTGTGAGGAGCAGCTTGTCGGTTTGCCAGGAGAGAAAGCACCTATATTGAAACATTTGTACAAAACATTGTAGAATTTTTTTAACTAAGGCAACAATTTGTATTTTAGCCAACCCATTTGAATCAAAGACTTAGCTTTCAGAAGCCTATTAAATTTAAATCTGATGGTTTTGACAACAAAGAACCAATCCTAGGTAAGAAATATTGTTATGTCATCACAGGTATAAAGCAGGGGGCACTTGGACCGAGACCTCAGAGCCAATTGCCACCTGCTAAGAAATAGCAGCTCTCACAGTCATCTATATGTAGAGAAGGCACAGTTAAATAGTCTAAATAACATTGATACCAACGTCAGAGAAGACATTTCAGACAGAGGAAGAAGACGGGAAAGACACAGAAAGTTCCGGAAGACATAACCTGTCTGTAAATTTTGAGAGCTTACTTTATATTTTTATTTGTGCATGTGGGACTTGAAGTTATTGGAACAGCATACCGTTAGAATCTTGTTTTATTCAGAAATAGTTGGTAGTTAGAATAAATTCGGATTGTTACTAAGTTAGTTAATTTGTTCGCTGTTAGAGTTAGATAAATAACTTGTTACTTGTTGATATTTTTAAAGTGAGTGTTCGGGATTTGTTTTATTTCACTGCTAGAAGTTGCTAAGAAGCAGGTTATACCACTTTTCACATTCCGTTTTAACAGGTTACAGGTCAAAGGTGCTCCTCACTGGGTGTTTTGGTTTTAGTTCTCCAGGGGTCAATCGCTGCTTTACTACCCGACAAGTCAAACCAGAGTATTATGCCATTTTATTTTTAAGAAAGAAGAACAACAGTAAACATGATAAATCATCTGATACAGCTTTTCAAGCATCATTGGATAGATTAAAAAGAGCAGCACTCTCAACTAAAAGCAGCAGCTCTAGTTCCAACATGCCATTACACTTGTGATGACGGCAATTTACAATAACCTCAGAACCATCACCCTGAGCAGAGTGCTAAGATTCAATCAGACCACTGTACCAATATTTAGCAGACCATTAGGCTAGCTATAGCTATTAATTGTGTTTCTATTCTAGATTCTTGAAACATTGGATGAAATGTTTGACCTGTTGAAATTACATCCTTCTTCGAATTTTAAACAAGTTTGTATGGCAAAGATTTCTGGCTTTCTCAGGTCCTTTATCTGATATTTTTGAGAGGGGGGAGTTCAGGGGTCACAGGCAGGAAACTGGAATTAAGGTTACAGTTATGTTCATGCAGCACAGTAAGCTCAAGGGGCCAATTTCTTACATTTAAATGATGGCTGATATTTCCTTCCTCAGAAGGTGAGGAGGGTGAGTATGGCAACTAGGGGCAGGAGTAGGCCATTCAGCCCCTTAAAACTGCTCCACCATCTAATGGGATCATGGCTGACCTCATCTAGGCCTCAACTGCACTTTCCTGCCCACTCGCCATAATCCTTCAACCTGTTTAAAAATCTGTTAATTTTCTCCTGAAATTTATTCCTCTCAGACATCCACTGCACTCTAGGCCAGTGAATTCCACAGATTCATAGCACTTTGAGAAAACTAATTTCTCCTCATCTTTGCGTTAAGTGTGCTCCCCTTTATTCTAAAGCAATGACCTCTCATTTTAGATTGCCCCCTGACAGGGAAGCATCCTCTCCGCATCTACATTGTCATTCCTCTTTAGCATCTTGATAAGAGAAAGAGCCTAGAATCCATTCTGTGAGCAGGCAACCACAAAAAATTTCAAGATATGTTAAAGAGCTGTTTTATTTGATACAGGAAGTTGAAAGTTATCCCAGGTGGAGTTAACGCAAGGTGATAGACTTCACCTCACTGATCTGTGCTGGCATTTATACTCCATGTGACACACACACACACACACACACACACACACTCACTCACTCATATTCCTCTCTCTGCATCCTTGTCATCTCACCCTGTTAGCAGGTTTATCGAAAGGAGGTGTTCAGTTGTGAAGGGAGCTGACAAAATGATGAAAGATTCTAAAGCTAAAAGAAATGGAGTTGAATCCTTAAGCTGTGAAGTTCATTGAATCCCTATAGTGTGGAAGCAGGCCATTCAGCCCACCATCCCCTCAGAGAGCATCCTACCCTTACCCTATAACCCCACATTTTCCCATGTCTAAGCCTCCTGGCCTGCACATCCCTGGACACTATAGGCAATTTAGCATGGCCAATTCACCTAACCTGCATATCTTTGGATTGTGGGAGAAAACTGGAGCACCCGGAGGCATGGGGAGAATGTGCAAACACCACACAGACAGTCGCCTGAGGCTGGAGTCGAACCCAGGTCCCCGGTGCTGTGAGGCAGTAGCTCTCACCCCATTAAAGTGATGAAAAGTAGCATGAGAGTTTGAGGAAGATTTTGGGGGAAGTGAGCGGGGATAGGGGAACGTTTGGAGAAGATGGTATAAGCACTCTGGGGAGGGGCAGACAGACATATTCTGGAGTGAGGAAGGGTCTTGGGGTGGGGGGGTTAAAGTGGAGAAAAGGCAGAGGAACTAGTTTCAGAAGAAAAATTCTGTGCACCTCAAAACATTAATCTGGTCCTCCGTCCACAGATGGCACCCAACGTGTTGAGTTTCTTGTGATTTCTGCTTTTCAGATCACCAGCAGCTATAATACCTTCATTCTCATCATTCTAGGCCTGGGAAGGGGAGGTGAGCAGGGCTGATCTATCTGAGGACACAGCTTTTAAAAATCTGACTCAAGGCAGATTGTCAGAAACCATGTTTGCTGGAAGACGCTGTAAAGAATTGGGGTGTGGGAGGGTGGAGGAGAGAGATGACCATAAAAAGGTCATTAATGAAATAGCACCATCAACTGAGTGAGGAGAGGTCTAGAGAGAGGCTTTATGAAATTTGATATCTAAAAATAACACCCTGAAAGTAAGGAATAGGAACTCAGAATCAGAATGAATTAAACCAGGCAATTTTAACATGTGGGTCACATGCACTGCAAAGTATTGGGAGTAGCGTTCATACTTTGCTCTGGTTGTTTGCTCCTGGTATAGAACTAATTGTACCTGATTATTAAAATTGTGCATTGGTACCATCTCGGTTTATGCATTCGTGCTGAGGTTGCTTGGATTTATAGAGTCATGGAGTCATAGAGATGTACAGCATGGAAACAGACCCTTCGGTCCAACCCGTCCATGCTGACCAGATATCCCCACCCAATCTAGTCCCACCTGCCAGCACCTGGCCCATATCCCTCCAAACCCTTCCTAATCATATACCCATCCAAATGCCTTTTAAATGTTGCAATTGTACCAGCCTTCACCACACCCTCTGGCAGCTCATTCCATACACGTACCACCCTCTGCGTGAAAAAGTTGCCCCTTAGGTCTCTTTTATATCTTTCCCCTCTCACCCTAAATCTATGCCCTCTAATTCTGGACTCCCCCACCCCAGGGAAAAGACTTTGTCTATTTATTCTATCCATGCCCCACATAATTTTGTAAACCTCTATTAGGTCACCCCTCAGCCTCCGATGCTCCAGGGAAAACAGCCCCAGCCTGTTCAGCCTCTCCCTATAGCTCAAATCCTCCAACCCTGGCAACATCCTTATAAATCTTTTCTGAACCCTTTCAAGTTTCATAACATCTTTCCGATAGGAAGGAGACCAGAATTGCATGCAATATTCCAACAGTGGCCTAACCAATGTCCTGTACAGCCGCAACATGACCTCCCAACTCCTATACTCAACCCTCTGACCAAGAAAGGAAAGCATACCAAAGGACATCTTCACGATCATATCTGCCTGCAACTCCACTTTCAAGGAGCTATGAATCTGCACTCCAAGGTCTCTTGGTTCAGCAACATTCCCTAGGACCTTATCATTAAGTGTATAAGTCCTGCTAAGATTTGCTTTCCCAAAATGCAACACCTCACATTTTTCTCAATTAAATTCCATCTGTCACTTCTTAGCCCATTGGCCCATCTGGTCCAGATCCCGTTGTAATCTGAGGTAACCCTCTTCGCTGTCCACGACACATCCAATTTTGGTGTCATCTGCAAATTTACTAACTATACCTCTTATGCTTGCATCCAAATCATTTATGTAAATGACAAAAAGTAGAGGGCCCATCACCGATCCTTGTGACACTCCACTGGTCACAGGCCTCCAGTCTGAAAAACAACCCTCCACCACCACCCTCTGCCTTCTACCTTTGTGCCAGTTCTGTATCCAATGGCTAGTTCTCCCTGTATTCCATGAGATGTAATCTTGCTAATCAGTCTCCCATGGGGAACCTTGTTGAACGCCTTACTGAGTCCATATACATCACATCTACTGCTCTGCCCTCATCAATCTTCCTTGTAACTTCTTCAAAAAACTCAATCAAGAGTGTGAGACTTGATTTCCGACGCACAAAGCCATGTCGACTATCCTGAACCAGTCCTTGCCTTTCCAAATAATTCCCTCATAATTCCCTCCAACAACTTGCCCACCACTGAGGTCAAGCTCACTGATCTATAGTTCCCTGGCTTGTCTTTACCGCCCTTCTTAAACAGTGGCACCACATTTGCCAACGTCCAGTCTTCCGGCACCTCACCTATGACTATCGATGATACAAATATCTCAGCAAGAGGCCCAGCAATCACTTCTCTAGCTTCCCACAGAGTCCTCGGGTGCACCTGATCAGGTCCTGAGGATTTATCCACGTTTAACCGTTTCAAGACATCCAGCACTTCCTCCTCTGTAAGCTGGACATTTTTCAAGATGTCACCATCTATTTCCCTACAGTCTATATCTTCCATATCCTTTTCCACAGTAAATACTGATGCAAAATATTCATTTAGTATCTCCCCCATTTTCTGTGGCTCCACACAAAGATCACCTTGCTGATCTTTGAGGGGCCCTATTCTCTCCCGAGTTATCCTTTTGTCCTTACATATTTGTAAAAACCCTTTGGATTCTCCTTAATTCTATTTTCCAAAGCTATCTCATGTCCCCGTTTTGCCCTCCTGATTTCCCTCTTAAATATACTCCTACTTTCTTTATACTCTTCTAAGGATTCACTCGATCTATCCTGTCTATACCTGACACATGCTTCATTCTTTTTCTTAACCAAACCCTCAATTTCATTAGTCATCCAGCATTCCCTATACCTACCAGCCTTCCCTTTCACCCTGACAGGAATATATTTTCTCTGGATTCTTGTTATCTAATTTCTGAAGGCTTCCCATTTTCCAGCCACCCCTTTACCTGTGAACAACTGCCTCCAATCGGCTCTCGAAAGTTCTTGCCTTTCTCCAATTTAGAACTTCAACTTTTAGATTTGGTCTATCCTTTTCCATCACTATTTTAAAACGAATAGAATTGTGGTCGCTGGCCCCAAAGTGCTCCCCCACTGACACCTCAGTCACCTGCTCTGCCTTATTTCCCAAGAGTAGGTCACGTTTTGCACCTTCTCTAGTAGGTACATCCACATACTGAATCAGAAAATTGTCTTGTACGCACTTAAGAAATTCCTCTCCATCTAAACCTTTAACACTATGGCAGTCCCAGTCAATGTTTGGAAAGTTAAAATCCCCTACCATAACTACCCTATTATTCTTACAGATAGCTGAGATCTCATAGAACATAGAAAAATACAGCGCAGTACAGGCCCTTTGGCCCTCGATGTTACGCCGATCCAAGCCCACCTAACCTACACTAGCCCACTATCCTCCATATGCCTATCCAATGCCCATTTAAATGCCCATAAAGAGGGAGAGTCCACCACTGCTACTGGCAGGGCAGTCCATGAACTCATGACTCACTGAGTAAAGAATCTACCCCTAACATCTGTCCTATACCTACCACCCCTTAATTTAAAGCTATGCCCCCTCGTAATAGCTGACTCCATACGTGGAAAAAGGTTCTCATGGTCAACCCTATCTAAACCCCTAATCATCTTGTACACCTCTATCAAGTCACCCCTAAACCTTCTTTTCTCCAATGAAAACAGCCACAAGTGCCTCAGCCTTTCCTCATACGATCTTCCTACCATACCAGGCAACATCCTGGTAAACCTCCTCTGCACCCGTTCCAGTGCCTCCACATCCTTCCTTTAGTATGGCGACCAAAACTGCACACAATACTCCAGATGCGGCCGCAACAGAGTCTTATACAAGGAGTCTTATCTCCTTACAAGTTTGTTTCTCAATTTCCCTCTGACTACTGGGGGGTCTATAATACAATACCAATAAGATGATCATCCCTTTCTTATTTCTCAGTTCCACCCAAATAACTTCCCTGGATGTATTTCCGGGAATATCCTCCCTCAGCACAGCTGTAATGCTAACCCTTATCAAAAATGCCACTCCCCCTCCCCTCCTGCCCATCCCTGAGCCATGTTTCTGTAATTGCTTTGATATCCCAGTCCCATGTTCCGATCCATGCCCTGAGTTCATCTGCCTTCTCCGTTTGGCCCCTTGCATTGAAATAAATGCAGTTTACTTTATCCATTTCTCTCTAACCAGAAGTGAAACCTCAGAGTCTAACTACCTCCTGAAAAATCTGTTTCCATCAAAGCTTTATCCACTGTGAAACTTAAGCACCGTGGGATACCTAAAGGGTCTGAAGGTTAACTCACACCATCGCTGGGAGGGCAAGGGGAGCAGCTCAATCCGTCAGTGTTGACTTCCTCTCCCTCTGCTTTGTTCCCCAGTTTCCTTCTTTTGTCTAAAACTCAGCAACTTACCGTCCTCAGTCGGAACGTAGACGTTCAGGTAGAGGCAATCTTCACTCTGATCTTGGATGTAAGTGGCCACGATATCCAGGTTGGAGGTAAACCAGACCGGCAGCATCACATCGGGCAAGATCCCGTGAATGTTCTGGGGGCAGACCGGGGCAAAGTGCGTAGCGTTCCTGATGCCGGTCCAGGAGGATGGGGACTCCGGGTGCTGGAAGCGTCTCTCTCCTGTCGGAGCTGAGGCGTACGGTATTCCAAGGTACTGGTCCACGGGTCCCAGGATCTCATTGGGAAGCGGCGTTCTCACCCCCCTGAGCTTCCCATAGTTGGTGTTGACAATGGGATAGTTTTCCTGGCAACTGAGAAGGCCAAACCGCACCGCAAGGGTCATTATCCAAAGCAGGATGTTTAGATTCAAGGTCGGAGCAAGGACAAAAGACATCCATGGTATTCCATTGGAGTTCAACATTGTTTTCTGATCTCAAAGTGAGCATACAACCTTCCAGAAATGAGAAAGCAGCCTTGGTCTCAGGCTGGGAATCAACTTCAATCTTAATTTTGAGCAACTGGATTCATACAATCCAGAGGATCCATTTACCAACGCAAAGATCCAACTAATTGCATCCGACACTGGTATTATCCATCTGAGTCCACAGTTACCATCTTGCAATACAGGAACGTCCTCCAATGAAGGCAAAACACTCCCCTTGAACAATGAGGTCCTTCCACCAAGGAGGATTGGCCAACCTGAAGTTGAAGAAAAGGAAAATGATCACTCAGGTTCATGCCTTGACAGACAGATATGCAAATGGACAGTGGGCAGTGAATACCGCAGAACACCTCAAAGACATAAACACAATAGTACAGAACAAACCACACAGAGGTAAAGGAGGATCACTGGGGGTTAATTATTCATTTGTGCCTCAAGATAATTAATTTGGATAATGCGAAACCTACCAGGCAAAACAGATCCCTCAACCCAATTGGTTTAAGCTCCAAACAAGCATCCTGCCACCTCACTTCATTGAACCAAGCACTAATCTGTTCTCCCTTGTGTGCCTATTTGCTTTGTTCTTCAATCCATTAATTTTCTCTGTGATAGTTGGCTTTATGTTCTAACAACTCTCCACGTAAAAGCAGTTTCTCCTATATCCTTGAGCAGATTTGTTGGTGACTGCCTTTTTTTTTGTGACCGCTATTTTTGAAATTTTCAACACCCAGGTGGAAATATCTCCCCTTTTGAGCCTTTCCAGGGAGGTGAGGGGTCTGGAATGCACTCTCAGGGAGGGTAGTTAAGATGGATACTTGGATGAATACAAGGTGTTATAACATGCAAGGTTATGGACCTAATGTGGGTAAGTGGGGAGATTGATGTAGAGTAGTCTACAGGGTGAGGGCATCATTGGCCAGGCCACCAATTGTTGCTCATCCCTGAGTGCCAAGTTAATAAGGCAAATAAGAGTCGACCACATTGGTGGGGGTCTGGAGTCACATGTAGGCCTGACGATCGACAATGGGTTTAGATCAGAGTGGTGCTGGAAAAGCACAGCAGGCCAGGTAGCATCCGAGGAGCAGGAAAATCGACATTTTGGGCAAAAGCCCTTCATCAGGAATTCCTGATGAAGGGCTTTTGGCTGAAATGTCGATTGTCCTGCTCCTCGGACGCTGCGCTTTTCCAGCACCACTCTGATCTCCAGTCCTCACTTTTGCCTGCCTGACAGTCGACAATGGTTTCACACTGGCCATTAGATTCAGAATTCCAGATTTTTTTTTAATTGAATGAGATTTCACCATGCTGGGATTTGAGCCTACGTTCCCAGAACATTAACTGGGTCTCTGTATTAACAGTCAAGTGATAATACCACTAGACCATCACTCCCCTTTTGGTAGTAGAGACCTCATGAACCGAAAGGCCTTTTCTGCATTCTATCGTTCTGTGACTCTATAATTCTATGAAATCTAGCAGGTTAAAATGAAGAGTCTGGACTGACTAAATTAATTCTAATTAAAATAATTGATTACTGACCTATGCCAAATGCACTACACAAAAGTAAGTTGATTATTAGAATTCACTAATAATTATAACATTTTGGTTCTGGTAAATCTTTTTTCTGCACAACCTCCAGATCAGGGCTTCCCAGATTTTGGGTGCTGACCCTCGTGGGGTCACAAGCTGAACTTATGGAATCCTGAATGATGAGGCCGGGATTTCCAACGACATTATAACAACCGTATCTCCACCATTAGCAGCTCAGCTCCCACCCCCCAAACGTCTCAATTTCCCACTGAGCCACTGTCACTGAGAGGGGGATTGGGGGGGGGGGGGGGGGTGGTCACAAGAATTTTCTGAAGGAAGGGGGTCACACTGTGGGGAAAAAAATAATTGGGAACACTGCACTAGATGTTTACATGATGAAGGGCATCTCAGAACAGCAGAGTCTTCCAGATTAGTCCAAACAAAAGGCATTCAACATAAGTTAAGCATGCTTTCTGGATGACATTGTTGCTATGGAAATGAACTTGAGTGCTTTGTTCGCATTTAAATTATATAAAACTGCCTTAATGCATTACGTGCCATTTGCATCAATCATTCAATCTTTAATTCAGTTGTTGTTCATCAATATCATTGATGTAGACCCACAGTGACAGACTAAACCCAAACATAAACATGGAAATACTCACCTACATTTTCCAGTAGATTTCACTGGCCTGACTCTACAATAGGATCATTTAAGGGCACCAACAAGCCTGCATAGACTATTAAGTAGAATAAGCTAACTGGTATCATAGAAATTTATATATGATGAGTGATTTATTCATGGGACATTAGCACTGCTGGCTGAGTGATCACTGATCGCTCAAAGAGCAGTTCAATCTGAATGATAAGATTTGTTACGATGCAGAAAGAGGCCATTTGGTCCATCATGTCTACACTAGCTCTCTTTATTTACACATGAGACAGAGGGATTGCTCCCCGGACAGTATTTATTGCCCATCCCTAGTTGCCCTTAAGAGCTGCCATCTTGAACTGCTGCAGTCCACCATCTATAGGTTGACCCACAATGTCCTTAGGAAGGGAATTCCAGGATTCTTACCCAGCGACACTGAAGGAACGCCAATATATTTCCGAGTCAGGATGGTGCATGGCTCAGAGGGGAACTTGCAAGGGGGTGGGCGTGGGGGGATGGGGGAGGGGGTTTGGTGGTGGTGGTGGTATCCCCATATATCTGCTGTCCTTGTCCTTCTAGACGGAGGTGGTCCTGAATTTGGTCAAGCTTGGAAAATATGTGATCTAGCTCATCCATGTCTTTTCTGGTCACATGTGGGACATTCATCATAATTCACCATAATACAGGTTTGGAGGAAATGGGTATGGCAGGAGGAGGTGGGGAGTTGGGTAAAATGCCCACTGGGCCACCAGCCTTAGGCCATTAAGATCTTTAACCACCCAGTTAAATGGCAACCAAGAGTCTCAATTTGCCTCCACTGCCATAAAAGACTGTGTGAGGCAGGTGAGCCAGAGTACAAGAGGCCATTTTGAAAAGGTGGGGTGGGGCGTCTCAAACAAGGAGTTGCCTGGGCACCACTCCCACGCAAGATATGTTCACCCTTTCCTCCACCCTCTATGCAGAAGAAAACAAACAGAAAAGTTATCAATGATGCGATATCAGTTTGACTCAAAATATTATTTCAACAACACCGATATGTTCATTTCCAAATTTATCGGGTTTTGCTTTAGTGGTTTGTCCCTCCGGGGGCCTGATCTCCAAAATCTCTTTCTCCCTATTCTTTCCTTCTCCCTGACCTCCAAAATCTCCCTCTCCCCACTCTTTCTTTCTCCCTGAACTCCTTCACTCCTTCCTCACCCCATCCCAATCTCATCCCTTCATAACTGCTCAACCATTTCAGAGAAGCCTCTGGCCTACCTCATTCCACTCACCCCTACACTGCTCCTTGAGACTTAATCCTGTCCCAGCCACAACCAAGACTAAACTCTGGTATTGCTGGATCTGACAGAAGTACGAGCTATCAAATATTTTCTATTCTTGCTCACAGGAAGTGGGCATCACTGGCTAGGCTGACTAGCAATTCTTTCTAATTGCTTTTGAGGAGATGGTGTTGGCGTGTTGCCTGGAATTCCATGATTTTGATCCAACGACACTGAAAGAACAGATCAAGTCAGGATGGTGACTGGCTTGGAGGAGATCATGCAGGTAGCTGTTGTGGTGATTGTAACAAGGCCAGCCAGCTGGATATCATAGAACATGAGTTTCCTGGTTGGGGCTGTTAACCTGCTCCAATCAGGGAGTCTTGGCTGACAGATAAAAAGGAGTACAGCCACTCTGAGAGCTGACTCTGTGTGAGGCAGGACTGAAGTCAAGGACTGTTCTTGTGTAAATAATGGGTGACTTGGTGATGGGATACTGGCCTCCATCGAGATTCTTCAGTGGTGCTTCTATGTATTTGTTGCCCTTGTCCTTCTAGATGTAGATATCGAATCCCTACAGTGTGGAAACGGGCCCTTCGGCCCAACAAGTCCACACCAATCCTCTGAAGAGTAACCCACCGAGACCCATTCCCCTGCATTTATCCCAGACTAAAGCACCTAACCTACACATCCCCGAACACTACGGGCAATTTAGCATAGCCAATTTGCTTAACCTACAGATCTTTGGACTGTGGGAGGAAACCAGAGCACCCGGAGGAAATCCATGCAGACACGGGGAGAATGTGCAAACTCCACACAGACAGTCACCTGAGGCAGGAATCAAACCCAGGTCCCTGGCGCTGTGAGGCAGCGGTGCTAACCACTGAGCCACTGTGCCGCCCTTTTAGATGGAAGTATGGTTTTGGAAGATATTGTCTAAGGAGCCTTGGTGAATTTCTGCAGTGCCCCATGTAGATGGTATATAGTAGTGCCAATGAGCACTCAGGCCTGGAGCTCCTACCCAACTGAAGGTTGGCAGATCAATCCTCAGCCAGTTTCTGCTACCCACAGTGGGTTATTGTTGTTAGTGGTCCCTTACAATTTGGGCCATTTCTTCAAGATGGGGGCATGAGCAGTCAGTCAGCTTGCTGTTTCACTGGCAGCATCAAACTGTGGAACTCCCTTCCTAATGAGGCTTTGGGTGTCCCTACACAACTTGGGACTACTGTGGTTCAAGAACACTCACTACCACATTCTCAAGGACAATTCAAGATGGTCAACAAGTAATGACCAACACCAGTAATGCCCACATCCCATAGAAGAATCGAATAATGACAAGATGGCAGCTATATCTCCAGTACACACTGAAAAGGCTGGGGCTGTTCTCCCAGGAGCGTCAGGGACTGAGGGATGACTTTACAGAGATTCGTAAAATCATGAGGGGCATGGATAGGGTGATTAGTCGATATATTTTATCCAGGATAAAGGAGTCCAAAACTAGAGGGCATGGGTTTAAGGTGGCGGGGGTGGGGGGCGGGGGGTGGGGCGGGGTGGGGGGGGGGGGTGAGATTTAAAAGGGACCTAAGGGACAACATTTTCGGGCAGAGGGTGGTGTGAGTATGGAATGCTGCCAGATGAAGTGGTGAATGTTGGTACAATTACAACATTTAAAAGGCATCTGGACAGGTATATGATCAGGAAGGGTTTAAAGTAATATGGACCAAGTGCTGGTAAATAGGACTAGATTAATTGAGGATATCTGGTTGGCATGGACAAATTGGACTGAACAGTCTGCTTCCATGATATACATTTCTAGGATTCTAAATATTTAGGGGATGATATTATACAGTAGCCCAAAACATGTAAAACACGTGGTACACTGGAGATCTGGAGAAACTTCTGTATAATATTGCTGAGGAAAATGCAAATATGCAGGCATCCATATGGAGCAAACCTTGCTATGTGTGCTTGGGTGCTTATATCTGAGATGCATTGCAAATGAGGGACGTACGCTATTATATTGTGGACCTGTTTTGTGACTAGGGCAGAAGGGTGAATGCTTCTGTTTCTGAGTCGATGACCTGGTATTAAAAGGTACAATTTGTGTGACAATGTCCTGACAATAACCCCACACGTGGGCAAGAGATACGCCAACTACATCTTGTATATATGTAGCACTTCTAACATTTCAAGATGCTTCACAAGAGTGTTACAGATTTTTAATTAGTAATTTTAGATTAGATTCCTTACAGTATGAAAACAGGCCCCTTCGGCCCAACAAGTTCACAGTGACCCTCTGAAGACTAACCCACCCAGACCCATCCCCCTACCCTATATTTACCCCTGACTAACACACCTAACACCATGGACAATTTAGCATGGTCAATTCACCTGACCGACACATCTTTGGACTGTGGGAGGAAACCAGAGCACCCAGAGGAAACCCACGCAGACACGAGGAGAACGTGCAAACTCCACACAGTCGCCCAATGAGGCAATTGAACCCAGGTCCCTGGTGCTGTGAGGCAGCAGTGCTAACCACTGAGCCACCGTGCCATTCCCTTGGGTTGTAACGGTAAAGAGTTTTGAGGAGCCAGCAGAAAAGTGGAGTAGAGGACAAGATGAGATCAGCCATGATCAAATTAAAGAGGGGCTGGATGGCCTATCCCTTTTCCTAGTTCTTAGGTACTTATGTCATTGATCAAAACTTGTCTCTGAGCTACGTAGGAGTCAGCAGAGTGTAAAGCCATGGGTTTAGGTATGTTTTAAGGAGGAGAATGAAGTTTAAAGGTGGGAACATTTAGCGAGATGAATTGCAGAGTTTAGAGATTCAGAGGTTGGTGGTACAGCCACTAAGGAGAAAGTGAGGACTGCAGATGCGGGAGATCAGAGCTGAAAATGTGTTGCTGGAAAAGCGCAGCAGGTCAGGCAGCATCAAAGGAGCAGGAGAGTCGACGTTTTGGGCCTGAGCCCTGAAGAAGGGCTTATGTCCGAAATGTCGATTCTCCTGCTCCCTGGATGTTGCCTGACCTGCTGCGCTTTTCCAGCAAAACATTTTCAGCTCAGTACAGCCACTAAGTCTGCATCAAAGGGAATTGCGAATGTGTCAGAATGACAATAGGGTGGATAACTCAATGGAATGTAACAGCTGCAGCAAAGCAGAGACATGTGGAGTTGGGGATTTGAAATCAGAGTGGGAATTTTAAAAAGGGAAAATGGCCTTGGAGCTTGTATGACAATACCATGGCTTTAAATGGCTCTTTTGTCCTGTTTAAATATTTTAAGGCAGAGTGCTAAGATGTATATTAAAAACTCATAAAGTAAACAGCTTGTGACACTTTGGGTCTTTTTTTCAGTTGAAACAATAGAAGCAGCATGGTTGGGTGGGGTCAAGCTCTCACAGAACCAGGGTTTTTAGTTTCTTAGTTTATCAGTAACAGTTGTTGCTGGGTCAGTTGCTCTAGTGTATCTCTCCCATCCTCCTGAGTTGCTGAAATTACAGGTGAGATAATCTGTTCCTGAATTTGCCTATTGCCAAGGGATGTATTTATGCGATGTTATCGTATTGGAGCAGTTAATTAGTAATAGTTACGGAATCTATTAGGCGAAAGTGGGGATTGCAGATGCTGGAGATTAGAGTCAAGAGTGCTGTGCTGGAAAAGCACAGCAGGTCAGGCAGCATCTGAGGAGCAGGAGAATCAACGTTTCAAGCAAAAGCCCTTTAGCAGGAATCATCATGCCTGCTGAAGGGCTTTTGCCCGAAACGTCGACTCTCTTGCTCCTCAGATGCTGCCTGGCCTGCTGTGCTTTTCCAGCACCATACTCGTTACACTATCCATTACATTGTTAATCATTTCAATTGAGTTAAAGCTAAGCTAATTCTTTTATTTTGTTGTATTTTAACTAGCGCATATGAATAAATTGTGTTTTGCTTAACATTGAATAGTTTGACCAATTGAATTGCATCTGGAACGCAGCACCTTACGTAAATACAAGATGTGGTAAAGGTAGGGTTGAGACAATCTTCTTAATATATTTGAGGGGGTCTGGCCTGGTCCATAAAACTTGGTCAATGTAAGAGTTAATATACGAGGAGTTGGGGATGATATTCTGAACAATATAAAACTTTAAGTTTACATTTTGTATTTGGTGTGTTAGGAAGTGGAAGACAAAGGTAGTAATTTTTAGAAATTCATTTCTGAATTTTGCTCAGTGATGTCAAGGAAATCTGGAGGTCTGTTTTGTTTTAGCTATAAGGAGAAGTGAGTAAAACTCAGGTAGTTTTCTCTGGAGCAGCTGAGGCTGAGGGGAGACTTGATAGAAGCCTACAAGATTATGAGATACCTAGATAAGGTTGACATTCAGAATCTTTTCCCAGAGTTAAGTATCTAAAATTATGGGGCATGCTTTTAAGGGGAAGGGGCAAAGTTCAAAGGAGATGTGAGGGGCAAGACTTTTACACAGAGCGTGGTAAGAGTCTGGGATGCGCAGCCAGGGGTGGTGGTGGTTAAAGATACAATAAGAGTGTTTCATCGACTTTTAGATAAGCACCTGAATATGCAAAAACTGGAGGAATATGGACTAAGGGCGGGCAGAGGGATTAGTTTAATTTGGCATCACATTTGACATAACACCATTCCTGTGCTGTACTGTTCTATGTTGTTTGTTTACATGGATTTTAATGAGGTTTTACAACCTTGACTTGAATAGCACAGAGCTCTAAGAAAACTACTGTTGGTTAGCAATAGGATCCAATGACACAAAGGAAGGCAGAACGATGTTCAAAGTCGCTCAGTCAGTGGTAGAAAATGGACACTGGACACTGGATTTAGGGAACTCCTCTGTTTGCTCTGAAACGAAAAGAATTGGTGAGTTTAGCTTGTAGTTGCTTTTAGATTTCTTGAGGAAAGCCACCAGCTGAAGAGAAAAAGCATGTGGTAGCTAGATAGAAATTTGGTGAGAGAAAACCAGTTGCAACTGTACCAGCCCAAGTCTCAGCAGGGAGCTTAGTGTGAAGATAGCAATAATGCTTCACTCAAGTTTGGATGTTCGCAAAGTTATTGATGAGGAAAAGGAAGGGGTAATATACACATAAATCCTTTACTGGTGTCTCTCATTAAATCTTAAACTATGTCTAGCATAACATAATCCATATTCCTTTCACCTCATGAAATAACATTTTTATGCTTTGTGTTAACAGTACACTGGCAGCCTCTTGTGAGTCTGTCCAGTTTCAGGATAGAAATATGAGGAAGCTATTATTAAAGATCTTCTAACAGGGCACTGGATAAGTTCAAGGTAATGGACAGGGCCTTAATGGTTTTGTCCAAGGTAAATCATGTTTAACTAATTTATTTGAATTCTTTGAAGAATTAATGCATGCTGTGGATAATTGGGAAACAGTAGATATGCTGTACTTAGATTTCGAGAAGGCATTTGATAAGGTGCCACATCAAAGGTTATTGCAGAGAATAAAAGCTCTCATGGTGTAGGAGTAACATATTGGCATGAACAGAAGATTGTCTGGCTAACAGAAAACAGAGAGTATGAAAACAGAGGGTCTTTTTCAGGCTGGCAAGATGTTATGAGTCACGTGCCACAGGGTCAGTGCTGAATCCTCAACTCTTCACAATCTGTAGAAACCTTTGGAATGAAAGGATCAAAGGTATGGCAGCTACATTTACTGATAAGACAAAGATAGGTAGGAAAGTGAGTTGCCAAGAAGACATAAGGTTTAAAAAGGGATACAGATAGGCTGAGTGAATGGGCAAAGATCTGGAAAATGGAATACAATGCTGGAGTGTGTGAAATTGTCCATTTTGGGAGAAAGAGTAAAACAGAAGCATATTATCTGAAGTACACAGAATCCTTACGGTGTGGAAGCAGGCTATTCAGCCCATCGATTCCACACTGACCCTCCAAAGAGTATTCCACCCAGACCCAACCCCATCTTTGTAACGCTGCATTTCCCATGGCTAATCCACCTAGTTAGCACATCCCTGGACTATATGGTCAATTTAGCATGGTCAATCTACCCTAACCTGCACATCTTTGGATTGTGGAGTGGAACCGGAGCACCCAGAGGAAACAGGGAAAATGTGTAAACTGCACACAGACAGTCACATGAGGGCGGAATCCAACCCATCCCTGATACTATGAGGCAGCAGTGCTAACCACTGAGCTACATGGTAAGAGGCTGCAGAGCTCTGAACTGCAAAGAGATCTGAGAGTCCGTGCTTGAAGATTGGTATGCAGGTGCAGCAAGTAATCAGGAAAGCTAACAGAACATTATGATTTACTTTGAGGTGAATTGAGTAAGAGTGGGAAAGTTATGCTTCAGATACACAGGGTACTGGTGAGACCACAAGTGTAATATTGTGTACAGTACTGATCAGGGTTGCCAGGGAGACAGGATGCCAATTGGCAGATCATTTCAAGGAACATCTCTAAGACCCCTGCACCAACCAACCCCACTGCTCTGTGGCTGAACACTTCAACTCCCCCTCCCACTCCATAAAGGACATGCAGGTCTTGGACTTCCTCCATTGCTAAACCCTAATCATTCGACACCTGGAGGAAGAACGCCTTATCTTCGGCCTCGGGACCCTGCAACCACTTGGGATTAGTGTGGATTTGACCAGTTTCCCCATTTCGCACCCTCCACCTTATTCCAGTCCTAAGCCTCCAAGTAGGCACTGCCCTCTTGACCTGTGTTTCCCATCGATCCGCTCCACATTCCTCTCCGACCTATCACCTTCTCCCCCATCTTCAGCTACCTTCCCCCAGCCCCACCTTGCTCCCATTTATCTCTCAGCCCCCAGGCCCACAAGACTCATTCCTAATGAGGGGGATTATGCCCAAACTGTCAATTCTCCTGCTCCTCAGATGCTGCCTGACCTGCTGTGCTTTTCTAGCACCCCACTCAACTACAGTACTGATCACATTTATAAAAACATGTTAATATATTGGAAGCAACTCAAAAAGGGTTTACTAGACCAAACTTGCAGTGAGTGGATTGCCTTATGAGGAAAGGCTAGACAGACTGGCCTGTATCTTCTGGAGTTTAGAAACTTCAGAGGTGACTTAATTAAAACATATAAGATCCTGATGAGATCAGATGTGGAAAGAATGTTTCCTCTTGAGGAAGAATCTAGAACTGGGGGTCAGGGTCTAAAATTGAGAGGTCACCCATTTAAAACAGAGATTAATAAACACATTATTCTCTCTGAGGATCATGAATCTTTGGCATTCTCTTTGCTAAAAGATAGCCTTGAGAAATTTGGGCAGAGGTAGATAGGTTCTTGAGGACCAAGGGGATGTAGGATTGAGGTTTAACTCAGATCAACCATGATCTTATTGAATGGTACAGCAGGGTCAAAGGGCTGAATGGCCCCTGTTCCTTGTTCATGTGCACAGTGTCTGACCTCCAAGGTTAAAAAAATGCTAGGGTCTATCAAGCAGGTTTTATTCAGGGAGAAAACTTGTTCAGGATTAACATCAGCTAAGACCATTACAGTAAATACAAGATCCTGCTTATTTTATTCTTGTGCAGGATGTCGGCATCACTGGCAAGGTTAGCATTTCTCGCTCATTACTGGTAACTGATTGGCTGGCCAGGTCATTTCAGAAAACAGTGAGAGCCAACCACATTGCTATCATTTTGGAGTCACGAATAGATCCAAAATGTAGGCTAGGGACCGAGAAAGAGGCCGCTCCCTCTCTGGAGCGCACAACCACCACCCTCGCACATATCCCATAGCTCACCCCTCATGCACATCCCTCCCTGCACATCCCCACCCCACTCAATCCCCTTTCCCCACTCCCCTCCCTCACCCATCTCCCAATCAGCCTCTCTCCGAACACCCCTTACGGCCCTCAATGCTCACTCCCTCCATTGACTGTTATTCCTCGACTCTTTCACTCTGCTTTGCAAGGGCTAGTGCAGGAAAATGATGTTGCCATCAAAGATCTGCCTTGGTTTCAGAGTAGTGCCAATTCTCGCTGCATTTATTTGCTTGTGTCTTATTCTCACAAAGAACTTTCGTGAACCAGATGGGTGTTTATGACAATCAACATGTGGTCATCGTTAGATTCACTTTTAATTCCAGATTTATTTAAAACTGAACTCAGATCTCCAAGATTGGTCACAGCACATGTCCAGAACATTAGTGCAGACCTCTGGATTAATCATCTAGTGACTGAGAAAGAGGTTGGGTCATTGAAAAGATTCATGAACGAGTTGGGCAGAATCATGAACTGATTAGATTAGATTAGATTACTTACAGTGTGGAAACAGGCCCTTCGGCCCAACGAGTCCACACCGCCCCACCGAAGCGCAACCCACCCATACCCCTACATCTACCCCTTACCTAACACTATGGGCAATTTAGCATGGCCAATTCACCTGACCTGCACATCTTTGGACTGTGGGAGGAAACCGGAGCACCCGGAGGAAACCCACGCAGACACGGGGAGAACGTGCAAACTCCACACAGTCAGTCGCCTGAGGCGGGAATTGAACCCGGGTCTCTGACGCTGTGAGGCAGCAGTGCTAACCACTGTGCCACCGTGCCACCCACTAATGAAGGGCTTTTGCCCGAAACGTCGATTTCGAAGCTACTTGGATGTTGCCTGAACTGCTGTGCTCTTCCAGCACCACTAATCCAGAATCATGAAATATCAGGGTTTGGGCGATTCAAGGATTGTGTGGAACAGACTTGAGGTCACAATCAGATGGACCATGATCATATCGAAGCACAAAGGCTGAATGGTCTACTCCTTTTTGTACTTCCAATGGTTCGTGTTCTCAGTGGAGAGCTCCAACAATGGTACAGTCCATTGTTATTAACCCGTGAAGTGGCTCTTCCCATAACCTGGCGGTACCGTGGCTCAGTGGTTAGTACTGCTGCCTCACAGCACCAGGGTCCCAGGTTCGATTCCAGCCTTGTGTCTGCATGGGTTGTGCAGGTCAGGTGAATTGGCCATTCTAAATTGCCCATTGCATAATTCAGAGGGAAACGAGTCTGGGCGGGTTACTCTTCGGAGGGTTGGTTTGGGGTGAGGGGCCTGT
Organism: Chiloscyllium punctatum; assembly: GCF_047496795.1. Classification (NCBI taxonomy): domain Eukaryota; kingdom Metazoa; phylum Chordata; class Chondrichthyes; order Orectolobiformes; family Hemiscylliidae; genus Chiloscyllium; species Chiloscyllium punctatum. The sequence goes on along the minus strand of NC_092747.1, from coordinate 11,058,302 downwards.
TTCCAGGGGAAATCTAATCTACTCCCAAATGATGGGAGAGAGCATCAGCAAAAGAGGGGGGGAGGGGGAGAAAATGAAAAATCACGAAGGGTTAATTCCTGGGCTGAGAGATTGTCCGATGACGGGAAATTCAGTCGACTTTGTCTATCGCCCCATGAGTTTAAAGGAATGAGGAGTGATCTCATCTCATCACTTAACCTTGTGTCATGGTTTTTAAGGGATTTAATAAGGTAGATATTGGAAGGATAGTGCTGCAGTTGGTCATGTGATAAGAGGTTAGTTGATTCAGACCAAGATGAATTGAAATTATGATTATGAATCTAAATCTATTGATTTCTGCCTTGAACCTGCTCAGTGACCTCTTCTTGATTCATTTATGGGATGGGGGCATTGCTGGCAAGGCCAGAATTTATTACTCATCCCTAATTGCCCAGAGGGCAGTTAAGAATCACAGAGTCATAGAGTCATAGAGATGTACAGCACAGAAACAGACCCTTTGGTCCAACTTGTCCATGCCGACTAGATATCCTAAATTAATGTAGTCCCATTTGCCAGCACTTGGCCCAAAATCCTCTAAACCCTTCCTATTTACAAACCCATCCAGATGCCTTTTAAATGTTGCAATTGTACCAGACTCCACACTTCCTCTGGCAGCTCGTTCCGTACACGTACCACCTTCTCACGAAAAGGTTGCCCCTTAGGTCCCCGTTAAATCTTTCCCCTCTCACCCTAAACCTATGCCTCTGGTTCTGGACTCCCACACCCCAGGGAAGAGACTTTGTCTATTTATCCAGTCCATGCCCCTCACGGTTTTCTAAGCCTCTATAAGGTCACCCCTCAGCCTTTGATGCTCCAGGGAAACCAGCCCCAGCCTGTTCAGCCTCTCCCTATAGCTCAAATTCTCCAGCTCTGGCAACATCCTTGTAAATCTTTTCTGACCCCTTTCAACTTTCACAACATCCTTCTTCACTATCCTATCTACCTGTGACTCCACGTTCAAGGAGCTATGAACCTGCACTCCAAGGTTCCTTTGTTCAGCAACACTCCCTAGGACCTTACCATTAAGTGTATAAGTCCTGCGAAGATTTGCTTTCCCAAAATGTAGCACCTCGCATTTATCGAAATTAAACTCCGCCTGCCACTCCTCAGCCCATTGGCTGATTAGGATCTCATTGTAATCTGAGGTAAACTTCGCTGTCCAGTACACCTCCAATTTTGGTGTCATCTGCAAACTTGCTAACTGTACCTCTTACGCTCTCATTCAAATCATTTATATAAATGACGAAAAGTAGTGGACCCAGCACTGAACCTTGTGGCATTCCACTGGTCACATGCCTCCAGTCTGAAAAACAACCCTACAACACCACATTGCTGTCTCACGTGTAGGCCAGACTAGGCAAGGATGGCAGATTGCCTAAAGGACATTAGTGAACCAGATGGGTTTTTCCATCAATTGGCAATGGATGCATGGTCATCATTAGCCACTTAATTCCAGAATTTTATTGAATTCAAATTCGACCCGCTGTCATGGCAGGATTCAAACCCGGGCTCCCCAAGACATTGCCTGGGTCTCTGATTTAACAAGTTTCCTGAAGAAGGGCTAATGCCCGAAACGTCGATTCTCCTGCTCCTTGGATGCTACCTGTCCTGATGCACTTTTCCAGCAACATTTTTGAGCTCTGATCTCCAGTATCTGCAGTCCACACTTTCTCCTCTCTGATTTAACAGTCTAGCAATAATGCCACGAATGCCATCACCTCCCCTTTGTACACCAGAAAGCTCAACACACGCAGTTTGACAGATTTTTCGACTTTTTAAGGAAATCAAGGGATGCAGGGTGTGCTGTGCAAAAGCAGATTCAAGGTAGATGTTTTACAGAATGATGGAGGAGGCATGAGGGGCCTAAAGGCCTGATCAGACTCCTATCATTTACATTCTTATGGGGGACAGAAAGGGGGAGGTCTGAATGAAGGAAAAGAGAAGGGATTGGAGAGTGAAACATCACAAGTAAAGGAGAGGATTTGGAATAGTGGGTTAGAGTGAAGGAAATAGAAAAAGGGAAAGCAATGAGGGTAGAGAGAGAGAGAGAAAGAAAAAGAAGTGAATACGCTGAGATAAAGAAAAGGATGTAGAAAGAGGTGGAAGAAAGGAAAGGGAGGGGTAGAGCTGTATCTACAGCAGTTGCTTTAAGAACCATGCTTGAAGAGAGGAAAGTGATGGAAGCAGTGGTCATGTATTCAGCTTCTCCTGCATTAACAGCCTCACTGCAGAGTACAGGATGGATTGATTGCTGCATTCGCCCATCGATCTGTGCAGTACTGCATCTGCAGACCAATGCTGCTTCTTCCCACTCTATCCCTCTCTCTTTCTTTCTCTGGAAACAGCTCCCCTCCAACACTGCAAAGACTGGACCGCCAAGGACAGGGGCATCGCCAACAATTAAGTAAAAGGGAAATTAAAATTGAAAATCATGCAGCTCCAAAGATATACGAGATGGAAAGTAATGTGAAGTCGCTCTAAATTAGATAAGAATGATTAGAATTTGAATGTAGCAATGCAATTGACAGCAATGAATATATGAGCTAGTTTTAGTTAGTGCGGACACAAGGTCTTCAAGCAAGTTTCTTCGCCTCTGGAGCACAATGAAGGAAGACCAGTTAATTGGGAAACGTGCTGGGAATGTAAGCAATATCATTCTGCAGACTGCACCCCTTGGATAGTGCACAGCGTCAAATGGGTGAGACCAATGTGCCCTGCTTGTCGTATTTTCACGACATGAAGGGAAACAGGTGTAATGTCACATTATTGTTACTGCACTGAAGGAGGCTATTATAGAGTCACAGAGTCACAGCACAGAAACAGAACCTTCGGTCCAACTCATCCACGCCAACCAGATATTCTACATTAATCCAGTCCCATTTGCCAGCATTTGGCCCATATCCCTCCAAACCCTTCCTATTCATGTACCCATCCAGATGCCTTTTAAATGTTACAATTGTACCAGCCTCCACCACTTCCTCTGGCAGCTCATTCCATACATGCACCACCCTCTGTGTGAAAAAGTTGCCCCTTATAAATCTTTCAGCTCTCACCTTAAACCTATGTATTCTAGTGCTGGACTCCCCCACCCTGGGGAAAAGACCTTGGCCATTCACCCTATCCATGCCCCTCATGATTTTATAAACATCTATAAGGTCACCCCTCAGTCTCTGGCACTCCAGAGAAAACAGCCACAGCCAGTTTAGCCTCTCCCTATGGCTCGAAGCCTCCGACCTTGGCAACATCCTTGTAAACCTTTTCTGAACCCTTTCAAGTTTTACAACATCCTTCCTACAGCAGGGTGAGTAGGAATGATTGAACTGTTCCAAAGGTGGCTTTTGGAACAACTCAGCCATTGTGCCTGCCTGAGTATGATTGTCTCATGTCAATCTCCTGCTTCTTTCCTCACGCTCCTGTACACCATTTCTATCCAATTAATCATCTAATGCCCATCTTAAATGCCTCATTTGAACTTGCCCCCAGACATTGCATTTCATCCCCTAACTCCTCGCTGTGTGGAAAAGAGCTTTCTCACCTCATTCCTGCTTCTCTTGTGCGACACTTTAAATCTATGCCCCGATATTCTAACTCCTTTAGTGAGCTTGCCCCTATCTACTCTGTCCAGCCCGCTCGTGATTTTGAAAACCTCTATCAAGTCTCCTGTCAGCTGCCTATTCTTCACGAAGAACAGTGCTGATTTCTTCAATCCAGTCACACAAACTGAAGGTGCTCTCATTGCTGTGGAACCATTCTTGTAAAGCACTGCAACATTCTTCCCAATGTATTCATATCTTTCCAAGAACATCGTGCCGACAAACTGCACACAATACTCAAGCTGAGATCTAACAAGTGTCCTATACACATTCAGCATCACCTCCCCGCTCTTGTATTCCTAGCCCCTTTTAATAAAGCCCAGAACACTACACATTATTAACTGCTCTCTCCACCTATTCTGTCACCTTCAATGATTTATGCACATGTACACCCAGGTCTCTCTGCTCCTGCACTCCTTTTAGAATTGTACCCTCTATTTTATGTTGTCTTTCAATGCTCTTCTGACCAAAATGTGTCGCCTTACATTTCTCTGCATTAAACTTCATCTTCCACTTATCTACCTGCTCCACTAACTTGTCAATGTTCCTTTTGGAGATCCACACTGTCCTTCGCACACTATAATTCTTCCACGTTTGGAGTTAAAGTGTGTTGAGGGAGGATTGTTTTCTCTTGTTTCTAACAGGAACATTGTAGTCACATTTAGCTATGTCTCTGGACAGAGCAGTGAGAAAGAGAGAGAGAGAGAGAGAGAGAGAGAGAGCATGAGTGCTTCCACTGCTGGAAGACAGAGTCATAGAGTCATAGAGATGCACAGGAAAGAAACTGACAGTCCAGTCCAACTTGTCCACGCCAACCAGATATCCTAAATTAATCTAGTCCCACCTGCCAGCACCCGGCCCATATCCCTCCAAACCCTTCCTATTGATATACCCATCCAGATGCCTTTTAAATGTCACAATTGTACCAGCCTCCACCACTGCCTCTGGCAGCTCATTCCATACACGAGCCATCCTTTGTGTGAAAAAGTTGCCCTTTAGGTCCCATTTAAATCTTTCCCCTCTCACCCTAAACCTGTGCCCTCTAATTCTGGACTCCCCCACCTCAGGGAAAAGACTTTGTCGGTTTATTCTATCCATGCCCCTTATGGTGTGTATGTGTGTGAGTGTTTATGTGTGTGAGTGTGCGTGTCTGTGTCTGTGAGTGTGTCTGTGTCTGTGAGTGGTGTGTGTGTCTGTAAGTGGTGTGTGTGACGGGTGTGTGAGTATGTGTGTAACCTCTATAAGGTCACCCCTCAGCCTCCGACACTCCAGGGAAAACAGCCCCAGCCTATTAAACCTCTCCCTATAGCACAAATCCTCTAACCCTGGCAACATTCTTGTAAATCTTTTCTGAACTCTTTCAAGTTTCACAACATCTTTCCAATAGGAGAGAGACTAGAATTATAGACAATATTCTAAAAGTGGCCTAACCAATGTCCTGTACAGCCAGGACATGACCTCCCAACTCCTGTACTCAATACTCTGACCAATAAAGGAAGTAATTGGCAATAGAAACAGAGGCAGATTTTGTTTTAATGTGGTGAGTTATTATAATTTGGAACAAACTGTCTGAAAGGGTATTGAAAGCAGATTCAATCAAAAGGAAATGGGTAATATTGTTGAAAAATGAAGACGTGAGGGTGATGGGGGTAAGCAGGAAATAACAAAGCTTTTTTTCCAAAAGGGCAACACACACACACACACACACACACACACGTACACCACTCACAGACACACAGACCCACTCACACACACACACACAGACCCACTCACAGACACATAGGGCCACACACACACACACACACACACACACACACACGTACACCACTCACAGACACACAGACCCACTCACACACACACACACAGACCCACTCACAGACACACACATACTCACACACCCGTCACACACACCACTCACAGACACACACATACTCACACACCCGTCACGCACACCACTTACAGACACACACACCACTCACAGACACAGACACAGACACGCACACACACACATAAACACTCACACACATACACATACTGTCACAAACACATACACACACACACATACACACACACACACACACACACACACACACACACACACACACACACACACAAATAGCTTTTTACTGTGTGGTTATCAGTCTATAATACTGGCAGATACAGCTGTATAACTCATAACAGATTAAAAGGGGTGTTGACACAACATCATTGACTTAAGTGTGACCTGTGTTATAGCTTATTGGTGTTTACAGGATCAGTGGGAATCAGTCAGTTGTGATAATATCTATCATTTGTTCTGCTGATTGTGCTCTACATCTGACTTGGCCCAACCCTTTGAGTCATTAAGGCATCTACTTCAACTAGTCTGTAAGCAAATATAGTAGCAAATGTACCTCACGACTGGGAGGTTATGGACTCAAGTCCCCACTGTAGAAATCATATTTGAGTGTGGCACTGCCAAAGGTGCCAGCCTCCAAGCAAGATGTTAAACAAAGGTCCTACACCCACCTAACCCTTCCTAGACCAGCAACATCTCTGATTGTTCTTGACTCAAGACCTATGATCAGGAACTTCATGAACTCTTTCACATGTCAACCTCACCCAGGTGCATCCTGGTCCTGAACCAGAAGGTTGTGAGACCAGATCTCACTGAAAGAAACCATATGAACACAATGGCTGCAAGAGCAGGTCAGAGGGTCAGAGGGTAGGAAAGCTGCAGTGAGTAACTCACCTCCTGACTCTCCAAACCGTCTACAACTCAGGAATGTGATGGAATACTCTGACCCACTTGTCTGTATGGGGGCAGCCCCAACTACACTCAAGAAGCTGGACACCACCCAGGACAATGCAGCCCGCTTGAATTTGCACCACACCCACAAGCATCCACCCCCTCCACCACTGAGACTGTCTCTGGGTCAAAATTCTGGAAATTCCTCCTGAACAACATTGGGGGTCTACCTCCAGCACCTGGGCTGCAGTGGTTCAAGAAGGCAGCTCACCCCCCACCTTCTCAAGGGCAACTAAGTCTTGTCTCATTCAGTGATACCCACATCCTATGAATGAATTTTTGAAAATCTTTGTGTACTGGAGGGAGTGCTGCATTGGCAGAGGTGCCATCTGGCAGATGAGGCATTGAACCTCTCAGTGGATGTGTGTAATTCCCAGGGCACAATCTATACGAAGAGATGGAGATCTCACTCCAGTGTCCTGACCAATTTCCACCCCTTCACCAATGTCATCTTTAAAACATATTACCTGAACACAAGTCTATTTCTATTTCTCTGCTCTTGATGTGTGAAAAATTGCTGTCCCCTTTCCTACATTACAGTGCTTCAGTATCACTGCATGAACAGCCAACTGTTTTGGGGATGTCCCGAGGATGTGAAAAATGCTATATAAATGCAGGTCTTCCTTTAACCACAGCCTCCTAGCTTAAACAAGAGTCAGGTTAATTAGGCTCATACAATGGACAAACATGAATCAACAACAATATGCATTTAGAAAGCTACTTGCATGTAGTCAGATATCCCAAAATATTTCACAGGATATAATCAGACAAAAGAAATTGGCACAGAACCTAAAGAAGCAGCCAATAGGAGAGTGATAAAAATCTTGGTCAAAGGAGTTGGAGATTTTAAGAAGAACCCGAGGGGAGGAGAGGGAACCGGAGAGATTTAAAGAGGGAATTCTGGGACTTAGGGATCAGCCTGAAGGAGCACTGCCATTGGCTGGGGGAGCAATCCAAACCAGATAGGAGCAAGAGGCCAGAATTGCTGGAGTGCTGGTGTTTAAGAGGCTGGAGGGCAGGGGGAGGTCACAGTGACAGGAAGAAGTGACACACATTTGAAAGCAATGGTTTTTTTAAACGTAAGTTGATGAGTTGCCACAGTGGCTCAGTGGTTAGCACTGCTACCTCACAGCGCCAGGGGGAACCAGGTTCGATTCCAGCCTCGGGAGACTCTCTGTGTAGAGTTTGTGCATTCTCCCCGTGTCTGTGCGGGTTTCCTCCTGGTGCTCCGGTTTCCTCCCACAGTCCAAAGATGTGCAGGTTAGGAAAATTGCCCATAGTGTTCAGGGATGTGTAGATTAGGTGCATTAGTCAGGGGAAATGTCGACTAATAGAGAAGGGGAAACAGGTCGGGGTGGATTATTCTTCGGAGGGTCAGTGTGGACTTGTTGGGCCGAAGTGCCTGTTTCCATGCTGTAGGGATTCTATGATTCAGCAGTAGGTACCAGTGAATCACTGGGGTGATAATTGAACAGGACTTAATGCAAGATAGGTCACGGGTAGCCAAGTGTTGAACATGCTCATGTTTCTATGAAGATGGGAAGGAGGTACATCAGGAGAGCATTAGAGTAGTGGACACTACCAGTAACAAATATGTGGATGGAAACAGTAACTGGCTTAACTAAATATTGGGACGGGGGTCAGGAGGAAGCCATATAGCCTCTTCTACCATTCATTGAGATTGTGTCTGACCTGCCCCTCAACAGCTCCCAGTCTCCATTTAAAAACAGACAGTGCTGGACAAACCCAGCAGATCTGGCAGAATCTATAGAGAGAGAAGCAGCGTTAACACTTAGAGCACAGTCTGACTCCACTTCTGAATAAAAGTCATATTGGACTCGAAACGTTAATTCATTACACATCCACGCTAACATGGCTGGGCTGGTCATCCAGAACTGCAGACCTATTTTCTGGAGGCATTCATTCAAATCCAACCACAGCCAATGGTGTAAGGCCCACTCAATAAAAATCTGGAACATTGACCCTGCAACCAGTCAATTGTTAAAAGCCCATCTGGTTCATTCATGTCTTTGAGGGGAAGGGATCTGGTGTCTTTATCGAGGAGAAAGTGATGATGGCAGATGCTGGAGAGTCTGAGTCGAAAAGTGTGGCGCTGGAAAAGCGCAGCAGGTCAGGCAGCTTCCGAGGAGCAGGAGAGTCAACATTTCAGGCCTAAGCTGTTCACATTCCTGATGAAGGGCTTCAATTCTCCTGCTCCTCGGATGCTGCCTGACCTTCTGTGCTGTTCCAGTGCCACAGTTTTTGACTGCTGTCTTTATCTGTTGACTACAGACCCATTGTCATGTGGTTTGCTCTTAACCACCCTCTGAAATGGTCTATCACTGCACAGCCATTTTTACCCACTCTGACTCCAGACTCCAGACTGTCCTCTGGGCAATTAGGGACAGGTGATAAATGCTAGTCTGGTCAGAGATACCCACAGCCGACAAACGTTTTTTTTTAAACAATACAACGGTGCATTTAATCACAGCGCGCGTAAGAAGAGAGTAATTTATCCAATTACTGAGGTCCTGTCAGGCAACAACGGTCAGGCAAACTGTTGTCAGGGCAGGACGACTATAATTCAGGTCAAGGACTTAGTGCAGAGGTCACTTCACAGACAGCCAAAGGAGCTACAACCTGGAAGCATTAACCCTATCACCAAGGACTTGCCTCCTGTTCATTTAGTGCTTTGTTTTTTTGTCATGAAAATCAAAATGATTTTGATTTTAATTAATATGTGAAAAGGTCTACAAATTTCTACCATGAAGCCTGACTCGGGCTCTGATAAAATCTCATTTAACTCTGAACGTGGGCTGATATGGGTTCACTGCTCTTTTAAAATGTGACAAATTATAATCTGGGTTTGAAATAATTTCTTGTTTAGAAATATGACAGACATCCCCTCCACAAATCCATCTTGCTTTGGGGGATACAAGCATCAGGTTACAACACATTAGTCTCCTGGTTTGGTTTGTTTTTATAGCATAGTGTGACTGGCAGTTCCACTAAAGAGAGAGAGAGATGGGGATAGAGGGAAATATGGATATAGTGAAGCCACATTTCACAATAAGGGAGTAGATCTGTACCGTTTCTTTCTGTCACTAACTCTTCGTGGAAAGACACCTTTTATTTTTAAACGGATATCTCCCTACTCTGCCAAAACAATTTTCCTAAAAACAAACAAAAAATCCACCAAGGACTCAATCTAAAACCTTGCCAAATGAGTTAACATTGACCCTAAGAATCTTGTGTGTCTTGAAGCCCCACTCCAGAATATCTAGGGAGCACTGAATACAAGTGCTGGTGCTGCCACCTCGTGGAAGACTCGCGCCGCTTCAAAGCTCAAATAAAATTATAGCAAGATTTCTTTTGAAAAATTCTGAGAGTTGTTAAATGTGGGAAAGCCTTTAATTATACGAGGACCTCGAAAGCTGCTCCAATTTTATCCTCTCTCTCTCTCTGTCCGTCTGTCTGTCTCTCCCTGCACACTTGTTACGAATCCTTCATTATCATAAATCCAAATGGGCTGCAAAATGCAGTGAGATCCTGCAGAGTTGTGAAATATTAACCCTCCTGCAGAGGCTGGGAAACTGACATTGCTCGCTGCGACTATATTAATGCTCAGACAAAGATAAAAGAATTTCAGTAAACAAATAAAAAACTTCTCTCAAAACACACAGCCCTGGTTTGCTGGGAGATTAAAATGTGATTTACCTTCGCTTTTAATCTAATTCGTCCGGAAACCGAGTGGGGGTTTCCGGGACTGTCAATCCCATCGATGCTTTGAATCCAAAATCCAAGCATTTTGCTGGAGGTTTCTTCCTTTCTCCACTCACCACCCTCCACCCCCCACCCCGACCCAAACACCTTTCCAAAATGATGTGTGCTTCTTGAAAGAGGAGTCAGTGAAGTTGGGATAAACGCACCCCCTCCCTTGCACCCCCCCACGCCTCACAACGACCATCCCATTCCCTATAAATTCCTTTTCTCAAGCAACGTGGGACCCCAGTGTTTTATCTCGAAACGGCTTCTCTCCAGTGAGGACAATGTTCATTTACCATTTTGTGTGTCAGTGTGTCGCAGTGTTTGGGGGAGAGTTGCAAATTGGACACAATTGTTGGGGGGGGCGGGGTGGGTAGGAGGAAACAAGAGTGAGTCAGGGAGAAAGGGGGGGGGGGGAGAGAGTCAGAGACAGAAAGAGAAACAGAGAGGTGGGGGGGAAGGGGGTTCAGGTAGACAGAGACATTGAGATTCCGACCTACACACAGTGAAACCGATACAACGAGACAGAGTCAGGGACGGAGAAAGCGAGTCAGACAGAGACACAGAGAAAGAAATTGAATCAGAGTGGGGCCAAAGTCAGATAGAGAGATTTTTTTTTTGTTTTGGGGGAGAGACAGATAGAGCCGGGATGTAGGTGGCAACACGCGAGGAGAGGCAGAGCGATTGTGAGAGGGCGACAGACGGTCCAATACAGAGAGAGCAGGAGCCGTGGCCCACCGAGTGTGTGTGTGTGTGTGAGACACAGAGAGAGAGAGCGGCAGCCGCATTAAACAGGAACCCTCCACAGAATAGCTATCCACGGCTCCCTCTCCCTCCCAGACACTCGGGGAAAGCTCCCGAGGGAGCTCAAACCAGGAGAAAAGATGAAATCTTAATACCCAGGAAAAGAAAACCCAGTCCCATATCACAGATATCCATCCCGCAACAGTTCCAGAGGGTCAAATCCACAAGAAGGAAAGCATCGCAAGCGATTCACTGAAAAGCACCAACTAGTGTCTCCCCCCTCTCTATCACTATTTTAATAAGTGTATGTTCAACAGACACTTCACACATATACACAAAATAAATCCTCACACTCACATACACATATGTACACACAGATATTGAAAAACTCATTTATACACACATCAACACATACACACTAACACAAACTCATACTTTCCATTATACACACACACATACAGACACACATGTACAGACACACATATATAGACACGTATACACACACATACACATATACAGACACACATGTACAGACACATATACAGACAGACACATATACAGAAATGGAACACATACAGACAGACACAGATACAGACATACATATTCAGATACACAAATATATGGACATATACACACACATTTACAGACACATGTACAGACAGAAACACATACAGACACAGACACACATATAAGGACACACACATACAAACACAGACACACATATAAGGACACACACATACAAACACAGATAGGCATATATGGACACACATATACAGACACATAAATACCCACACTCATACACGTACACGGACTCACATTCGCACAGATACAAATACACACACGCATTCACGGACACAGTCCCCATACAACCAAGGCTTCCAGACGTTTTTTGCTGTATTTAATTTGTTAAACATTCAATCACAGAAAACAAGCCGCTTTTCTGAAATCTACAACATTACATTGAGGTGAAAGTCGCCGATCAAACGCAGCGATGCCTGTCCGAGGCGAATACAGATCAGGGCACAGTGTTGGCTTTGCCCAGCACTTACCCCCGTCTCACGGGCCGGCGGTCTCCCACACACCCCGGGGGCTGGGTTTGACTGAAGTCCTTTGGCCAGGCGAGCGGTTGTGGGTTGTTCTTTTCTTGTTTTCTCAACTGACTTTTCCCCCTCACGAGTCTTCCAAATACAAGGGGGAAACAGCTGAATTAATCCACACGGCGCAGCAGCAGCATCAGTTCCCGTCCAGTTTGAGTTGAGATATCTGCTAAGATTCGCGTCTCCCGATCTTCAAGGCCAGTTCCCTTGCCTGTTTGATTTATCTTTCTTCTCAATCCAAGATGAGATTTATGCAGCAAATTGGGCACATTGGATGGATCGCTGATAATTCCTCCTGCAAATTTCCTGCGCCTGGTATTAACCTTGAGATAGAAGAGGCTCAAGCGCTGGGGAGTTGCACACACAGAGAGAGAGAGAGAGCTCCCCTCACACACACAGAGGCAAGCAGGAGTGTGGAGCAAGGCACGGACTGTGTGTGTTGTGTGTGTGGTTAGCGCTTTAACCCCTGCCTCTGCCCATGGCACTGACGGAGACACGGATTCAGGGGGAGAGAGAGAGAGAGAGAGGGAGATGAAGTAGGACACAGAGCTGGGAGAGAGCAGGCTGCCAGTTAGACAGCCGGTAGCATTATTCCCCACCCTCCCAGCACGCTCTCTGCCATTGGACAAAAGCGAGGAGACATTTATAAACATGCCAGCCAATAGCTCGCCCTCTCCGTCTGCTGGATCAGTGCTGATACTGCTGAGTGTGAGAGGACCGGTTAGAATCCTGCAGCTCTCTGCCATTTACACCCTGTTTCGTCCGTCCATCCATCCATCCATCTATCTGTAAATCTGTATCTATCTATCTATCTATCTATCTATGTGTAAATCTCTATCTATCTATCTATCTGTCTGTCTATCTGTAAATCTGCATCTAACTGTAGATCAATTGATTATCTATCGATCGATCGATTGATTTATCTATCTATCGATCGATCTATTTATCTACCTATCTATCTATCCATTCATCTATGTCTGTCAATCTGCATCTATCTGTAGATCTGATTGATTATCTATCTATCTATGTATCCATCGGTCTATCTGTCTACCTGACTGTCGATTTATCTCAATCATACATCTATTTATATCCATTTATGCTTTTCAATCTTTCAATCTATCCATAATTCTTTATCTGTATATCAATCTGTCCATCTTTATTTTGATCTCAAGCAAGAGCAAGTCCTGACAGTTGCAGACTCTTGTCAGTGTCTGTGGAGAGAGAAACAGTGTTAATGTTTCCAGTCTGCTTTGACTCTTCTTCAGTTTCTCCAGCACTTTCTGTTTTTATTTCAGATTTCGTGCATCTGCAGTAGTTTACTTCCATTTATATCTGTCCGTCTGTATTCATCTCTGTCCATATCTATTGATATTCATCTCGCCTTTATATCTATCTACCATTACCATTCTCACTTTGTTTTTCCATCTCTCTATTCATCTATATCTTTCTTTCTGGTCATAATTTTCTCTATCTAAATATTTATTTCTCTCTCTCTTTCTCTGTGCATCTCTTTCTGTTTTAAATTGCTTATCTATCTTTGTACCTCTCTGCCTAAATCTGCCTCTATTCTCTCTCAATTTATCAGTCTCTGTCTATCTTAGTCTCTATTCATATATATTTATAATTACTTATCTGTCCTTCTATCTATCTATATCTAAAACTTTATAACTGCCAATCTATCAATTAGCTACCTTGTTATCTATCTGTCTATCTTTCTATCCCTATCACTATACTACTATCAATCCAGAGTCACGATTAGAGTGATGCTGGAAAAGCGCAGCAGGTCAGGCAGTATCCAATGAGCAGGAATTTTGCCCCAAACGCCTATTCTCCTGCTCCTTGATGCTGCCTGACCTGTTGTGCTTCTCCAGCACCATTCTAATTTTGACTTCAATCTCCAACATCTGCAGTACCCACTTCCACCTACGATCAATCCAGCTCTATCCATTATCAATATTTACATTATTTTTCTAGACATCTCTGTGATCACTTTACAGTATTGGCTTATGTAATCTTTGTTACCTCCTGTCCTCTAACCACATTTTCACAACTTGTCAATCTCACTATGTTCCACTTCTCCTCCCTTTAAAAAAAAACATTGCCACAATTTCTGAACAGCTCCAGTACCCGAGACAGAGACCAAGAGGCAGAACATCAACCTTTGGGACTTATTGCAAGGATAAAAGTTACCCTTGTCCTGCCAATGGATGTTATCCAAAGGAGATTGGTTGGCCATCACTCCCCATTGTGATGAAGAGTGAAAGAGAGATGGTGGGACTGAAAATCCCTCTGATACAATGTCATGGACTGATATGTAGTTGCTCCCTGGAACATAGGAGGTCAAGAGGCGACCTGCTGGAAGTTTATAAGATAATGACAGGTATACATTGTGTTGATGGTAGTTGTCTATTCCCCAAGATGGCATATTTCAATACAAGGAGCATAATTAATAAAGTGTCAGGAGAGAGATTTAAAAAAGACATGAGGCAATTTTTTTTTACACAGAGGGTGTTTCATGTGTGGAATGAACTTCCTGAGGAAGTAGGGGATATGGGTATAAATACAACGCTTAAAAGACATTTGTATAGGTACATGATTGGGAAAGGTGTGGAGGGATATGGGCCAGGAGCAGGCAGGTGGGACTAGTTTAGTTTGGGATTATGTTTGGCATGGACTGGTTGGACCGAAGGGTCTGTTTCCCTCCCAAATGACTCTATGACACTAATGATAGATGAATGGTATAATCAGGTGATCAGAATAGACAGTATTATGTGTGTGAGTTTGTATGTATGTGTGCATGTCCATGTATGTGATGTGTGTGTATGTGCATGTGTGTGATGAGTGTGTGTTTGTGTGCATGATAGTGTGCATGTGTGCCTGTGTGTGTGTACTGTGAGTATGTGTTTTGCAGGTGTATGTGTACAACTGTGTGTGTATGTGATGCGTGTCCCACTAAATTAGAAAGAGTGCAGAAAAGATTTATGAGAATGCTGCCTGAAATGGAGGGTTTGAATTATGAGGAAAGGCTGGATAGGCTAAACTTTTTTCCCTAGAGTGTAGGAGACTGGGGAGGTGACTGTATACAGGTTTATAAAATCATGAAAGGCATAGATCAGGTAGATAGCCAATAGCTTTTCCCCATGGTAGGGGAGTCAAAAACCAGAGGGCATAGGTTTAAGGTTAGAGGGAAGAGATACAAAATGGTCTAGAGGGACAATGTTTTCACACACTAGGGTGTTAAGTATCTGGAACGAGCTGTCAGAGGTCGTGGTGGAAGCGAGTACAATTTTGTCATTCAAGAAATATTTGGACAGGTACATGGATGGGATAGGCACGAAGGGGTATGGAATGAACGCAGGCAAAAGGGACTAAATTCATTGGCATAGGCAAGTTGGACCAAAGGGCCTGTTTCCATGCTGTAAACCTCCATGACTCTATGACCATGTGTATGTGAGTATGTATATGTGTACGTGTGCGGATGTGTATGTGTGCAGATCTGATGTATGCATGCATGTGTGCATGTATATTTGCATATGTGTGCATTGTGGGTACAGAAGGGGTGATGACTTGAAAGGTCCACTCTTCCCAGAATGTTTTCCTGTTTGCCGGCTTGCAATAGGGCGATGGTGGGGAAGAGACAACACCTTTAGGTTAGTTGCTCAGCAATCTGGGCTAATCCTTTGGGGACATGGGTTTGAATTGTATCAGGACAGATAGTACAGATCTGGAATCAGGTACTACTGTTGATCGGTGTACACCTTTATTTTGTTCATTAATGCCCTTTGCTATGTCCTTCCCTGCCATGTCTGGCAAACATGTGACTCCAGAACCAAAGCAGTGCAGTTCACCCTTAACTGCCCACTGGTCAATTGGGAGTGGGCAATAGAGGTGGTCATTAGCCATTGGCCTTTTAATAAGTTAGGATCTAGCAACATCACTTTCCCCTTGGCCTGATGGCACAAACATATTTCAATGGTGTGGGGGACAGGATGGTCCAATTGACCTCTTTCTGTGCTGTGAGATTCTGTGATTGTACAGTGTTAGACATGGATCTGGTGAAAGGTCAATGATCAGAAACAATTCATTCAGTTTCTGTGGACAGAGACTTGCTGCCGCACTAACTGTTCCAGATTGTCTCCATTCCTTGTACAGGATCATCTCAATGGGTTTTAATTCCTATCTAGGTCTCCGTCCATAATTTGGGAATCAATTTCAGCTGGCTTTTGGATGATATATTGAACTGAGGTCACAAGCTGGCAAATGTCAACAATCCTATGTCAGTTTTGACTGAGATTTAAAGAGTAAATATTTCAAAAGTGGTTTTCTGGAATAGGGGATTTTAGAGAATACCAGCCTATCTCTCTCTTCACAGGACAGTCCCCACCATCCTGGGAACAAATTGGTTAAACCAATATTGCAATCCCTCTATAGCAATAATATCCCTCCTGAGGTATGTGATGATATTGTGGCTTTAAGAGGTGTATTTTATCCTGGGTGTTTTTGAAGCGAGGTTTTAAGGCAGAGCAATCTACCAGAGCCACTGGAGAAAACAGCTTCTGGTGAAGCCTTGGGGTTTTTTGAAGTTAGAATAATAGAAGCAGCCTGAATGGGTAGGGTAAAGCTCCCACAGAACCAGGATTTCCAGCTTTAGCTTTTGGCAGTTACTGCTAGGATCTGGAAGAAGTGGAAGCTATTTTTTTCCCTTTCTCATCTAGAGCCATAAGCTGAGGATTCTCCTCCTGCTATTGGAGTTGCATGTGAGATAATCTGTTTTCTGAATTTGCCTTTGGCAAGGGTGTGTTTATGGAATGTTACCATAGTGGAACAGTTAATTAGTAATAGTTACTATTCTCTATTATTCGGTTAAATTTTCCAGTAGAATTAAGTCGTTCCAATTCTTTCTTTCTTTTGTTGGTGTATTTCGAATCTAGTGGATGGTTAAAGTGTGTTTTGCTTTAGATCCGTGTAATTGTTTAAACAGTTTGACCAATTGAGTTGCATCTGGAACACAACACCTTACACTTAGTTTTAAGATAAGAAGAAGCGAGGGTTTGAGCTAGCTTCTGAATATTTTGAAGGGGTTTGGGCTTGTCCAGAACAGGTTCAAGGCCAAAACAGAACACAGCACACAAGGTGTGGTCTCACCAAACTTTGCCACATTATCATGGGGATAATGCAAACCCTGCTATTCTCTGAGTTATCTCATGAGTTAAAAAGTTTATCAAGGTACTCAATGTCCCCAGTTTATCTGTTGGATAGATCCAGGTAACAGAAAATGCAGACCAAGTTTCTGTACTAAACAAAAACAACTCTTTATTATAAATAAATAGATTCTAACCACAGGCAAACAGCTATAAACTGTTGAAAACATAACTGTGCTAGTTAACACCCTAACCTGTCCCCTCATAAACCCCCATTCAGACAGAAAAAGAAACATTGGTGTTACAGGTGGATGGAATAATATTGGAAAGCTTTTCAAGGACCCCAGTCCAAGAGGTTCAGTAAGATTATTCTTTTCCTTGTTGGAGTTTTCGGTTTTTCTATCTTTTTTCACCTCAGTTATTTTCACTTCTTCATGACCATACATATGGGTTGTACATTAATTGTAAAGTATCTTAGTTTCTGTTTAAAATCTACTGCAGCTGGCAAGAAAATAAACTGATTTTTTTCAGCTTTTAGGTCTTTTACTGGAGAAACAGGCACACCATCTTCCCACATGCAGCAGTCCAAAGGCTTCTGTCATTATTGTTCACACCCACTAGCAAGTTCAGCAACCCAGGAACCAATCAGGTAGTTGTTGCCAGGCTAAAAGCCTTTGTCATCCACAGATAATGACAATTGCATGAACAAATCAGCAACCTCTTGTCAGCTGAATCCCTTTGTATCCAACCCCTGGTTCCAGGCAATCTACAAGGGACCTTCCTTCAGTGCTTGAGCAATGGTACAGTGCAAACATGATTTATAATAAATGTCAGTACCTTTCTTTTTAAAAGTAATTCCTTTCACAAATCTTGGCCTTAAAACCGTCCCCTTCTCATTTCAGTCTACAGTCAAAAATACAGATAAATAAAAAGATACAGTCTTTAAAGCTTTTATACTCCTGTACCTAAATCCTTTTGCAATAAAGGCTAATATTCTATTAGACATCTTAAGTGCTTGCTGCATTTTCATGTTCACCTTCAGTGATTTGGTCTCTTTGTGCATCATTCTTTGAAATTTCCATCACGTGTTGACAGGATGATTAAGAAGGCATTTAGCATGCTTGTCTTCATTGCTCAGAACTCTAAGTAGAGCAGCTGAGACATCATGTTGAGGTTGTACAGGATGTTGGTGAGGTCTCTTCTGGGGTACTATGTGCAGTTCTGTTTGCCTTGTTACAGGAAGGATATTATCAAACTGGAGAGAGTTCAGAAAACATTAACCAGGATGTTGCTGGGAATAGAGGTTTTGTGATATGAAAATAGACTGGAAATACTGGGACTTCTGTCAGTGGAGTGAAGGAGGTTGAGGTATGAGCTTATAGATTGATAACATCATGACAGGCATAAATAAAATAAATGACAAAAGTCTTTTCCCTAGGATGGGGGTGTTCAAAGCTAGGGAACAAATTTTTAAGGTAAGTGGAGAAAGATTTAAAAAGGATGTTAGAGACAACCTTTTATTTACACAGAGAGTTGTTTGTGTCTGGAATGAACTGCCAGAGAAAGTGGTGGATGTGGTTTAGAGGCATTTGGATAGGTACATGAATCGGAAATATTTGGAGGGATATGGCCTGGCAGGCAATTTAGTTTGGGAACATGGTCAGCATGGACTGGTTGGACCGAAGGTTCTGTTTCTGTGCTGTATGACTCTACAATTACAATTTCTAATCTCATTATTTAATAAATGCTCTGTACATCTGTGCCTCCTAACAAAGTCAGAAGTCACACGACACCAGGTTATAATGGCTCTTCACCTGACAAGGATGCAGTGCTCTGAAAGTTTGTGATTTCAAATAAACCTGTTGGACTATAACCCAGTGTCATGTGACTTCTGACTTCGTCCAGCCCAGTCCAACACTGGCACCTCTGCATCACCCTAACAAAGTGGATAACTTCACATTGGAATAAATTATATTCAATTTGCTATATTCTTGCCCACTCACTAGGCGTGTCAAAATCCTCCTGAAGCCACATTGCATTTTCTTCACAACACACTTTCTCACTTAGCTTTGTATCAGTTGCAAATTTGGAAAAAAGTACATTGAGTCCCTACCTCCAGATCATTGCTATGTATTGTGAACACTGGAGCCAATCTGCTGATCTCTGTGGTACGTTACTCGTCACAGACTGCCAATGTGAGAATGACCCACTTATTCTCACCCTGTTTTCTGCCTGCTAGTGTGATATTATGGACTTTAGAATTTTAATAACTGTTCTTGGATTGAATGACTCAACAAAGAAAGCAGCAGTAATAACTCTGAAATAAACGATTAAAGGGCAAGGACAAACTGTTTCAGGAATTGAAAGCAATTAGCCTCGTCTGGCAAAAGGAGGAGTTGAGACTACACAGACAAAACTGCTTTGACATGTGCTTGATAAACTGGAAGCTTTATTGCCACAAAGGAGAACTAACCACTCTGCAGAAGAATTTAAGGAGTTAACAACAGGAAAGATGAGCCTTTGAGGAGAACTGTTAAGGCCGAATGTGACAAAGAACAAATAGGCTAGTGATATTATCATTGGACTGTTCATCCAGAGATCCAGGGAATGTTCTGGGGACCTGGGTTTTAATACCACCATGGCAGATGGTGGAATTTGAAATCAATTTTTAAAAATTCGGAATTAATGATGATCACGAAACCTTTGTTGGAGAAGCCCATCTGTTTCGCAAACATTGTTTAGGGAAGGACACTGCTATCCTTGTCTGGCCTAAATGTGACGTCAGACCCACAACAATGTGGTTGACTCTTAATAACCCTCTGGTTAATTAGGGATGAGCAATAACTACTGGACGAGCCAGTGACACCCTCACCCAATGAATTAAAAGAGTAAGAAAGCAAGCTGCAGACTTGCAATAATTTGGATTGAAGAACTTTCAGAGGTCATCAATAATACCACATATTGACCAAAGGATCTGTGATAAGAATTAACCACCAGAGCTCCATCCTTAGCAGAACTTTGAAAAACAATACTGTACAGTTGGTTCTGATATAACGCCATAGTTCTGTTCCTGAGTTATAGGAAAATCGCATAATAGCAACGTCATTTAAATCAATGGGACCAGAATCGCAATACAGGTGAGGAAAATTCACGTCCTACAAACAATGGTCTAAATTCTTCAGTTGCATTTTGGACAAGTTGCGTTGGAGAAATGCATGGAAGCAGAACCAATCATCCAAGGATTGAACCCTGGACATTTCTAGAAACAAACACATTTGTTTGGAATCGTGCCCAGATTCCACCATTAATCTGCTAATAACCAAGCTGGTTTATCAGGCTTAACTTGCTCACTTGAGGGTTCTTATTTTGGTTGCTACATGCAATAAAGTTTGATTTATTATTTCAGTCCTTAATTCTCTGTGTGATTTCTTAGTAAATAGCCGAATGAAAGGTAACTTGTGGTAACTTACCCACAACAGGCTAATCCCTCATACATGACCTCCTATCCCAAATGCTTTAATTTTCCTAACTAACCTCCTGTAGGGCACTTTATAAAAAGCCTTCTGAAAATCTAAGTATACTCTATCTGTTGACTCACCTTTACCAATTTTGTTAGCAACATTCTTAAAAAAACAAAACAAATTACAGAGTCATAGAGATGTACAGCATGGAAACAGACCCTTTGGTCCAACCTGTCCATGCTGACCAGATATCCCAACCTAATCTAGTCCCATTTGGCCCATATCCTTCTAAAGCCTTCCTTTCCATATACCCATCCAGATGCCTTTTAAATATTGCAATTGTACCTACTTCCTCTGGCAGCTCATTCCAGACACAGATCACTCACTGTGTGAAAATGTTGCCCCTGTGGTTGCTTTTAAATCTTTCCCATCTCACCTTAAGCCTATGCCCTCTAGTTTTGGATCTCCCTACCCTAGGAAAAAAAAACCTTGCCTGTTGACCCTATCCATGCCCTCATGATTTTATAAACCTCTATAAACCTCAGCCTCCAAAGCTCCAGGGGAAATAGCCACGATTCAGCCTCTCCCTATGTGTCAAATCCTCCAATCCTGGCAACATCCTTGTAAATCTTTTCTGAATCCTTTCAAGTTCCACAACATCTTTCCTATAGCAGGAAATCCAGATTTGCACACAGTATTCCAAAATAGCCAAAAAATTGTCCTGTATAGCCTCAATATGACCTCCAAACCCCTGTACTCAATGCACTGACCAAAAAAGGTAAGCATACCAAACGCCTTCTTCACTATCCTATCTTTCTGTGACTCCACTTTCAAGGAGCTATGAACCTGCACTCCAAGGTCTCTTTGTTCAGCAACACTCCCCAGGACTTACTATTTACTGTATGAGTCCTGCCCAGGTTTGCCTTGTCAAAATCTAGCACCTCATGTTTATCGAAATTAAACTCCATCTGTCACTCCTCGGTTCATCAGCCCATCTAATCAAGGTTCTGTTGTTCTCTGAGATGACCTTCTTCACTGTACACTACACCACCACTTTTGGTGTCATCTGTAAACAAAATAATCATAATTCCTATATTCACATCCAAATCATTTATATAAATGACAAATAGCAATAGTCCAAGCACCATTCATCAAACATAACTTCCCATTCACAAATACATGTTGACTATACGCAATCAGATAAGTATTATCTAAATGGTCATTTATTCCATCTTTATGATAGATTCTAGCATTTATCCACTACTGGGATAGGGCTAACAGGTCTGTACCTCCATGTTTTCTCATTTGCTCACCTAGAAGATGATCACCAAAAAATCGAGTATCTCAATAGCTACTTCCTTCAGCAATCTGGGATGTAGTAATATGAGATCCTGGGGATTTATCAACTCTCAAGCTATTACTTTCTCCAGGGAGAAAGTGAGGACTGCAGATGCTGGAGATCAGAGCTGAAAATGTGTTGCTGGAAAAGCGCAGCAGGTCAGGCAGCATCCAAGGAGCAGGAGAAAGTGGTGGTGTAGTGTACAGTGAAGAAGGTCATCTCAGAAAACAACAGAACCTTGATTAGATGGGCTGATGAACCTAGGATGATAGATGGAGTTTAATTTAGATAAACATGAGGAGCAGGAGCAGGCTATTACTTTCCCCAGTCCAGTCTTCTTACTGGTGCTAACTTGCTTCAATTTCTCATTCTCGCTAATAACTTGGATTGTTACTTCTTGAGGATTTCTCGTGTCTCCTTCAGTGAAAACAGACACAAAGCAGTTATTGTGATTCTCTGCCATTTTTCTATTCCCCACTCTCCTGACTTTGGCTGTAACAGCAGGGGAATTTAAATACAACAAAGTGAGGCTGAGATAAAATGATTGGCATTGAAAATGATAGCAATGAAACTACAGGGGTGGAAATCTAATATCCTTACCCAGCCTGAGTGAGTCCAGGCCCAAAACAGTGTGTTTGACTCTCAACTGCCCTCTCAAATCACGAGCAAACCACTGAGGTCAGCTCAAGAAAACTCTCAATGCCGCCATCACAGGTTCAAAGCGTGGATATAAAATAAACGTTGGCCTTGCAATGACACCCATATCCCACGAGTGACTGGAAATGAAAGTAAAATATGGCCAGCGTGGCAATAATGACAGTATTTTAGCAGCCTTATTGCAAGACTGTAGTGTCAGCCGGGATTCAAGCCTCTGATATTGGGCATAGATCCCTAACCTGGCCCAGAGAAAGAGTACTGACTATTAACGTTGCACAATGTTGTGTTATTGCAGAACAAGCAACCAAATTATGTCTGTATTTCCACACTGTAGTGCGCATGACATCAAATTTGGTCCTAACAATGCAGACTATCTGAAACCTGTTTACTGGGAATGGATAGAAAGATTTACTTTCTAATGTTTTTTTTCCAGACTTGGCTCTTACCCTTAATTGCAAAGCTGTGATCAGGTGCTAAACACTGTGGGTTGAAGAACCCAAGGAGAGGTATTTTTATGCAGTGAGTCATTGTGATCATGAATTCACCTTCAGAAAAGGTGATGAAAGTAGATTTGGCCTTTCTTTTCAAGAGAATTGGACACATATTTTTAAGGAGATTGTAGTTAAAGGGCAAGTATGCTGGTCTAATTGGATGAGTCTTACAAAGAGCCAGCTTATGAACGAAGGGCTGAATGGTCTCCAGTACTTTAAGAACCTTTTGTTCCATGATGCTCAGAGTTCCTGCTCTTCCATTCCGTGACCCGTGCACAGAGTTTGGAATATGTTAGAACATTGCACATAGCCAGCAACTCAGCTTTTGAAGTGAACTTTCTCTGTGAGGGTCAGGTGTGCTTGGAGTTGGGTTTTTTTTCATCTCTGAGTAAGAGTTCTGTAGGTTCAACATCTTGCCTACAGACATGGTGACACAGTGCTGCCTCATATTACCAGGTATCTGAGTTCAATTCCACCATTAAGCCACTGTCTATGTGGAGTTTGCATATTCTCCTTGTGGGTTCCCTCCCACAGTCCAAAGTTGTGCAGGTAAGGTGGATTTGTCATGCTAGATTAGCCATGGGAATTACCCATGTAAGTTAGCCATGGGAATTATAGGGAGCAGGTGGATCTGGGTTGGATGCTCTTTGGAGGGATGATGTGAACTTGATGGGCTAAATGTTCTGCTTCCACAGTGTAGAGGTCCTATAGGAGTACACAGAATGTACTGAGACCAGTTTTGAGGATCCACTGCATTTTAACCAGTGATTTTTTTTTGTTTGGATTTTGGACATTAATAAGCATTTAGAATTATTTCATGATCTCCTGGCAACATTCAGATCATAATCACTATTGCCAAAACAGGTCAACTGGTCAATCACCTTTATTGGACTCACAAGCGATGTTAAACCTGTGTAGAAACTTTGGTTAGACCATGCTTTAAGTTCTGTGCTCATTTTCAATCTGCATATCACTCAGTAGTTATAAAGGCATTGGAAAAATACAAAAAAAATTACAAGAATGAGCCCTAAACTGAGAGGTGTAGTTGTTACAAAAGATTAAACAGTTTGGACTTTTCACTCTTGAAAAGAAAAATGTTCCAGCAATTTCATCGATGCCTTTAAAGTTATGAAGACTTTCGATAGACTGGGCAAAGGAAGGTTGTTTCAACATGTGGTCTGTTCAAAAACATAGTGAATAAATATCAGATGATTAGATTAGATTACTTACAGTGTGGAAACAGGCCCTTCGGCCCAACAAGTCCACACCGCCCCGCCGAAGCGTAACCCACCCATACCCCTACATCTACATTTACCCCTTACCTAACACTATGGGCAATTTAGCATGGCCAATTCACCTGGCCTGCACATCTTTGGACTGTGGGAGGAAACCGGAGCACCCGGAGGAAACCCACGCAGACACAGGGAGAACGTGCAAACTCCACACAGTCAGTCGCCTGAGGCGGGAATTGAACCCGGGTCTCAGGCGCTGTGAGACAGCAGTGCTAACCACTGTGCCACCGTGCCGCCCACTGTACAGTGTACAGTGGCAGCTCCAAGCAAATTCAGTTGGTGAAAGTCCATACATAAGACCAAATCTGGGAGCAGAACCAGGCAATCCAGCCCTTCGAGTGTGCTCCACCATTCAATAAATTCATGGCCGATCTGATAACCATCAATCCCTCTGCCCTGTTGCCGACCACTTCAACTGCCCCTCCCACTCCCCCAAAGACAAGCAAGTCCTTGGCCTCCTCCACTGACTAATCCTTGCCACCTGGTAACTGGACGAAGAAAGCCTCATCTTCCACCTTGGGACCCTCCAACCACATGGCATCAACATCAACTTCACTAGTTTCAAACTCTCCCCAAATCCCATCCCTCCCACCTCATCCCAGATCCCCACCCTCCAACTCGGCACCACCCTCTTGACCTGTCCACCTTCCTTCCCCAATGACCTATCACCATCACTCCCCACCTGCATCAACCTATCACCTTCCTAGCTACCTTCCCCCTACCCCCACCCTCACCCCTGATTTATGTCTCAGCCCCCTTACCCCATCCCCACATTCCTGATGAAGGGCTTATGCCCGAAATGTTGACTCTCCTGCTCCTCAGATGCTGCCTAACCTGTTATGCTTTTCCAGTGCCACACGTTTTGACTCTACTTTTCCTGTCTTTTCCCTGTAATCCTTTGATTCCTTTTATTGATTAGAAATGTGTCTCAAGGTAAAGTTGCCATTCTCCTTGGAAAGGGGAAACTTCACAACCAAAGAATTCTCAAAAATCATAACTTGAAGGAGCATCTACATAATTTGAACAAAATAGCTGGAGAAACTTAGCAAGTCTGGCAATATCTATGGAGAGAGGAACAGAGTTAAATGTGTTGATTCCAGGGACCCTTCTTCAGAACTAACAATGCTTGGCTGGGTGTTTGACAGAGATTTAAAGGTCGCTGTTTCATTTCAGGATACCCAGTGAGAGACAAATGAAGAAGAGTCATTGGATCAAAACATTAACTCTGGTTTCTCTCCAGGGTGCTGTCAGACCTGATGAGCTTCTCCAGCAATTTCTTTTTTTGTTTCCGATTTCCAGCATCAGCAATTAGGGCAGCATGGGGGCTCAGTGTTTAGCACAGCTGCCTCACAGTGCAAAGGACTCGGGTTTGATTCCAGCCTCAGGCCATTGTCTGTGTGCAGTTTGTACATTCTCTCAGTATCTGTGTGGGTCTCCTCTGGGTGCTCCAGTTTCCTCTCACAGTCCAAAGATGTGCAAGTTAGATGAATTGGCCATGCTAAATTACCCATAGTGTTCAGGGATGTGCAGATTAGGTGCATTAGTCAGGGGTAAATATAGGGAAAGGGAAATGGGTCTGGATGCGTTTCTCTTTGGAGGGTTGGTGTGGACTTGTTGGGCCAAATGGCATGTTTCTATGATTCTATGAATTCATTGTTTTATTTTACCACAGCAACGCAATTCAGGTCAGCTGTGAAAATTGCAAGGCTGCCTTCTCTTTATAACAATGCCTTAACTGATGTTGGCAGCTCATGCACAGACTCATATAGAATTATTAAACTGCGACAGGAGTCCATCTGCATAACACTGCCACCTCGACCTTCTGACGATCACAACGTCGGGCTTAAATATGAATGAATGGTTCTGGCTCAGACCCCCCATCTAACCGGGGCACAGCTGTCTATAAAACCATGCAGGTCTCTCATCAAAGGGAAGTGACTGGGGGTGGTTTACCATAAGACCAACAGAGGTTGAGGGTAGTGAGGGGAAAGAGAAGTAGGAGTGACATAACCCAACCTCACAATTTTTGGGCATTAGCTCCATTTCTCTTCATCCAGCTGTTTCAAGCATGGCAGGGTGCTTGTCAAAACTTCATAACCTAAGTCATGATGGCTTTGTGGCCAATTACAGGGATCTGACCTTGGAATCTGACACTATGGTGAGGTAGCAAGGGAGTGTTGCACTATCAGAAGTGGTGCATTTCACATGAGATTTGAAATTGAGATCCTGTTTCACCTCAGGTGAATATAAACCAGCCCTGGCACTATTTCAAACAGGATAGGGGGAGCTCTCCTCTATAGTCTTGACTGATAACTATTAGCAATTCGAAAAGCAAAACAGGTCATCTGATTGTTTTCGAAAGGATATATTGGCCGTTGAGGGAGTACAACATAGAGTCATAAAATCATAGAGATGTACAGCATGGAAAGAGACCTTCGGTCCAATTTATCCATGCCAACCAGATATTCTACGTTAATCTAGTCCCATTTGCCAGCACTTAGCCATATCCCTCTAAACCTTTCCTATTCACATACCCATCTGGATGCTTTCTAAATGCTGCAATTGTACCAGCCTCCACTACTTCATCTAGCAGCTCATTCCAAACACGCACCACCCTCTGTGTGAAAACATTGCCCCTTTGATGCCTTTCCCCTCACCTTAAACTTATGCCCTCTAGTTCCAGACTCCCCCACCCCAGGGAAAAGACTATCTCTATTTATCCTATCCATGCCCCTCATGGATTTACAACCTCTATAAGGTCACCCCTCAGCCTCTGATGCTCCAGGGAAAATAGCACTAGCCTATTCAGCCTCTCCCTTTAACTCAAACCCTCAAATGTTGCTTCAACCGGGACCTTGGGTTCATGTTACATTACAGGTGATCACCATTGCACTACACACACATACTCTCACATACACATGGACACAGGTACACACAGACGTGCACACAGACACCTACACACACCCTTATAGACGTACACACTTCCACACTCACACCATGCACCCCCTCACAGACTTAAGACACTCTGCACTCACTACACACACACACAGACACACACACACTTTCTCACACTCACAACCCCCACCCCAGACAGACACACACACAGACAGACAAAGACCCACATACACACATATTTTGTGGGGTGAATTTGTACTTGCAGAGTTACATTGTACTATGCTCAAAAACTGCATGCATTCATGTCGAACTCTGAGCTCAAAAACTGCATGAATTGATGTAAAACTCTGTTATCTCACTTTTTAGATTAGAATCAATCTCAACATCATGGCATAGACAGAGAACACAGGGGGCTAACACCTTCAACATATTGTCTAGCTATCACCATTGTTAACAGCTAACCCGAGAATGCAACTTCAATAAAAAGGTTTTGTGATTTACATATGAAAGAAGTGAAACTATCACTGTATTCTAACAGATGAAAGGCTTAACAGACAATCAATTTTTCAATGTATAATTTCAGTTACATCACACTGTAAATTTTTGCTATAAATTCTGTGTTACGATCGAGCCCTCCACAATCACCTGATGAAGGAGCGTCGCTCCGAAAGCTAGTGTGCTTCCAATTAAACCTGTTGGACTATAACCTGGTGTTGTGTGATTTTTAACATTCTTGTAAGTCTTTTCTGAGCCCATTCAGACTTACAAGAGGATGCTTCCATTGCAGGAGTTAAATAATCAGAAGAGATTTGAGAAATGAGGCCTGTTTTCTCTGATATTTAGAAGTTTAAAGGTGATCTGATCAAAGTTTTCAAGGTTTGATGGGTTGAATGGCCTGCTCCTGTTCCCATGTTCCTATTTCAATGCTGTTTGTCAGAAACCGCTGCGTTCAATTGCTTAGTGTGTTTTCTAAATTACAACAGTAACTGCCACTGTATTAGGCACAAAGTAGCCAAAGAGCTAACTGACATCACGAGGTAGGTTCCATCCATTAGGCTCGAAAGGACATTTCCTGGGAGAAGCCATCTTGAATGCATCAGTTCAGTCTTGAATGCATTGATACTTCAAACATTCCTCTTGGCCCGAGTTTCACATTCTCAACATTTTCTGGATAAAGAAGTTTCTTCTGAATTCCTTGTGGTGATTATCTGATATTACTAGTCTCGAGTTACCCTCTTCCCAGCAAGTGGAAACATTCTCTTTACGTCTGCTCTTATCTTGACTTTTCACAACTTTAAAGAGTTGGATATGTGCACTCTTCTTTCAAAAGAAAAGAAATCTAGTCTCTATTAATCTTTTTCTGATGTGTATGTATGTATCTCTAGTGTTATCCTTGTAAGTTTTCTCTGTATCTTCTCCACTGCCTGTAAATCCTTATTACATTATAGAAACTAAAGCTGCACACAGTACTTTAAGTGAGATGACACCAAAATTATAGTGGACAGCAAAGAAGGTTACCTCAGAGTACAACGGGATCTTAATCAAATAGGCCAATGGGCTGAGGAATGGCAGATGGAGTTTAATTTAGATAAATGTGAGGTGCAGCTTTTAGGAAAAAGTAAATCTTAGCTGGGCTTATACACTTAATACACTAGGGAGTGTTGCTGAACAACGAGACCTTGGAGTGCAGGTTCATAGGTCCTTGAAAGTGGAGTCACAGGTAGTTAGGACAGTGAAGACAGCATTTGGTATGCTTTCTTTTATTGGTCAGAGAGTTGAATATAGGAGTTAGTAGATCATGTTGAGGCGGTCCAGGACATTGGGTAGGCCACTTTTGGAATATTGCATGCAAGTCTGGTCCCCTTCCTATCGGAAAGATCTTGTGAAACTTGAAAGGGTTCAGAAAAGATTTAGATTAGATTAGTTACAGTGTGGAAACAGGCCCTTTGGCCCAACAAGTCCACACCGACCCTCCAAACAGCAACCCACCCTGACCCATTCTCCTACATTTACCCTTCGCCTAACACTACGGGCAATTTAGCCCGGCCAATTCACCTAACCTGCACATTTTTGGGCTATGGGAGGAAACTGGAGCACCCAGAGGAAACCCACACAGACATGGGGAGAATGTGCAAACTCCACACAGACAGTTGCCTGAGGCAGGAATTAAACGCACATCTCTGGCGCTGTGAGGCAGCAGTGCTAACCACTGTGCCACCGTGCTGCCCAGTGGTGCCACCCATTTACAAGGATGTTGCCAGGGTTGGAGGATTTGAGCTAGACGGAGAGGCTGAGCAGGTTGGGGCTGTTTTCCCTGGAACGTCAGAGGCTGAGGGTTGACTTGTATGGAATGAGCTGCTAGAGGAAGTGGTGGAGATTGGTACAATTGCAACCTTTATAAGCAGCTGGATGGGTGTATGAATAGGAAGGGTTTAGAGGGATATGGGCCGGGTGCTGGCAGGTCGGACTAGATAAGGTTGGGATATCTGGTTGACATGGACAAGTTGGACCAAAGGGTCTGTTTCCGTGCTGTACATCTCTATGACTCTATAACTCAATGTAGTCTAATGAAGGTTCAGTGTATGTTTAGCATAACCAGCTTACTTTTCAATAGTATCTTGCACTTTTTCTCTCTTCAATCAATACTGCTCTAATTAACAACACCAACAACTTAGACTTATGTAGCACATTTGATCCAGTAAAATGCCACGGCATTTCAGAGGAGTGTTGCCAGACGAATGACACATTTCTCTGAATTTTCCCTGGACTTCTGTAACACAGAATTAGATGATTATGACTTGGGGCTCTGCTGATGGACGTGTTACATATAATCTAGGCTGATAGACAGACAAAATGCCGAACAAGTGCTGTATTGTTGGGGTGATATTAGAGCACCTCAGCATCAGATAGTTGGAAACTTCACCTGGTAGCCTTCACATTGCTCAACGTATGAACATGTAATTTAGAAGCAAGAGTAGGTCACTCCGTCCTTCAAGTCCGTTCCACATTCAGTTAGAATCTGGCTGGAATGATTACTTTACATTCCCACCTGCCTCACAAAATGTTTCACCCCCTTGGTTACCCAGACTTTATCTCCCTCTGTCTTACAGATAATCAAGAACACTGCTCGCACCACCGTTGGAGGAAGAGAGCTCGGCAGACTCACGACTCTCCAAGAAAAATAGCACTCCTCATCTCCGTCTCAAATGGGTGACTCCAAAATCAACCAGCATCACCAAAAGGAAAGTCGAGCCACTGTTTATTGAGCTTTGCTGTTGCAAAATTGTCTGCCATTGTTTAGGTAGCAGGAAGTTCCAACTTCACTATCTGATACCTCACTGGTCTCAGTCTGCTCATTACTGCTAACCTTGATATCAATGAGTTAAGGAAGGGAACATGATTCAATCTAACCAATGCTTCAGTACTTCCTTGTTGAAACTTGACGCAGGTGAGAACAGGATAAGCTTTAACTATTATATCTGTTTCATTCAAGATTAAGATTAAGAAATAGCAAGTAATACATTCTATCCTGCATAATTATTTGTAGTTTTATTTAGATTAATCCAGCAGTTAAAGACGAACATGATTTTTTTATCTATTTCTCGGACTTGGGCATCACTGGCTGGGTCAGTGGTTATTGTCCATCCCTAATTGCCCTTCAGATGTGGTGGTAAGTTGCAGCCCCTGGTCTGCAGGAACACCCACAGTGCTGTCAGGAAGGAATTTCCAGGCTTTCGACCCAGAGTCAGTGGAGGGACGGTGATATGATTCTAAGTCACGTTGTTGAGTGGCTTGATGGGGAACTTGCAAGTGTTGGCATTCTCATGTATCTGCTGCCCTTGTCCTTCTAGATGGTTGAGGTCACAGGTTTGAAAGTGTAAGACATAGGAGCTGTAGACCATTCAGCCCATTGAGTCTGCTCCACCATTCAATGATATCATGCCAGATCTGATAATCCTCAACTTCACTTTCCTGATAATTATATGAGAAACGACAATGAGGACAATGTCCAATATATAATTACTTCATCATTCAACATGGTAACAGCTAATCTGACTGCAACCTTTACTCCATCTCCCTCCCTACACATCCCCCACCAACACCTCTAACTCCTTAGCCATAACCCTTCACTCCCTTGTCAATCAAAGTTCTGAAGTCAGCTAGCACTTAACATTTAGGTTCGTTTTACCATCGTCGCGAATGTGGTGCTGGAAAAGCACAGCAGGTCAGGCAGCATCTGAGGAGCAGAAGAGTCAATGTTTCAGGCAAAAGCTCTTCATCAGAATTCCTCGAAACATTGACTCTCCTGCTCCTCGGATGCTGCCTGACCTGCTGTGCTTTTCCAGAACCACACTCTCAATTCTAATCTCCAGCATCTACAGTACTCACTTTAACCCAGTTTGTTTTATCATGTCTACCCGGAGTTACGATTCTAATTTTATGCTTTATTTTCTAAACTCTGATGATTTCAAGTAAACTTTGAGCCAGTAATACTTTTACAAATCTGGGAGCACCTGGATTGAAGTGTATGAAACCCCCAGCAATCAGAGGGAAATTGAGAAACAAATTTGTAGAGCGATCGCAGATATGTATCAGAATAATTGGATTGTAATAGTAGTGGGTTTTTAATTTTCCAAGCATTCACTGGATTGGCCATAGTAATGGGGGCTTGGGTGGTGAGGAATTTGTTAAATGTGTTCAAGAAAATTTTCTGTATTATTACATAAGTGTATGTATGAGGGAAGGAGCAAAACTTGATCTCCTCTTGGGAAATAAGTCAGGGCAAGTGAGTGAAGTGTCAATGAGGGAGCATTTTGGAACCGATAATCATAATTCTATTAGTTTTAAAATAGTTATAGAAAAGGACAGACATTGTATACAGTTCTTAACTGGAGTAAGGCAAATTTTGATGGAATGAGACAGAAACTTTCAAGAGTTGATTGATTCTAGATAAAAGGAGGACTCACAAGTGGAAGGATTTCAAAAATGAGATAAACAGGGTTAAGAGGCAATATGTTTCTGTTAGAGTGAAGGGTAAAACTGATGGGAGTCAGGAAAAATGAATAAATAAAGATATTGAGGCTTTGATCAAGAATAAGTAGGAATCATATTACATACAGGCAGCTGGGATCATGTGGATCTCGTGAAGGGAATAAGGGGTGTAGGGGCATTCTTAAGCAGGAAATAAGGAGGGCAAAAAAACGATATGAGGTGGTCTTGGCAGATAAAGTTAGGGGATAATCCAAAGAGATTCAGTAGTACATTAAGAACAGAAGAGCAACTAGGGAGAGAATAGGGCCCCTTAAAGATCAATGAGATTGTCTACTGTGAAACTTCATGAGATAGGAGAGATACTAAATGAATATTTCACATCAGCTTTTACTGTAGAAAAATATGAAGACTAGGGGACTTGGGGAAATAAATATTGATGTCTTGAAAACAGCCCACATTTCAGAAGAAGAATTGCTGGACGTCTTGAAAATCATGAAGGTGGATAAATCTTTGGGACCTATTTAAGAGTATCCCAGGATGTTTTGGGAAGTTAGGGAAGAAATTGCAGAGCCTCTAGCAGAGATATTTGTGTTATCTACAGCTATGCATGAGGTGCCGGGGGACTGGAGAGTAGCTAATGTTGTGCCTTTATTTAAGAAAGGCTGTAAGGAGAAGCCTGGGGACTACAGATGGATGAGTCTGACATTAATGGTGACCAAGTTGTTGGAGACAATTCTGAGAGACAGGATTTACCTGCATTTGGAGAGGGGTATGAGGAACAGTCAGCATGATTTTGTGTGAGGAAAATCTTGTCTCACAAACTTGATTGAGTTTTTTTGAGGAAGTAACCAAAAAAATTGATGAGGTAGAGTAGGGGACGAGTCTACATCGACCTCAGTAAAGCCTTTGCTCGGGTTCTGTATGGTAAACTAGTTAGTGAAGTTAGATTACATGGGATTCAGGGAGAGCTTACTAATTGGATACAAAATTGACCTGACGGTAGGAGTCAGAGGGCAGTAGTAGAGGGTTTTTTTTGGGTGAGAGGCCTGTGACCAGTAATGTTCCACAGGGATTGGTTGCTGGGTCCACTTTTGTGTCTCATTTATATAAATGATTTAGATGAAAATTTGGGAGGCATGGTTAGTAAGTTTGTGGACGACTGCAAAATTGGTGGCACAGTCAACAGTGAAGAAGGTTATTTAAGATTACAAAGGGATCTTGATCACATTTGCCAAAGGGCTGAGGAGTGGCAGATGGAGTTTAATTTGGATGAATGTGAGATATTGCGTTTATAAATGCAAGGGCAGGACTTATACAATCCATTGTCGCATCCTCCGTGGTGCTGTTGAATAGAGAGGCCAAGGGTTTCAGGTACATAGTTTTTTGAAAGTTGCATCATAGACAGGATGGCTAAGCAGGTGTTTAGCACACTTGCCTTCATTGCACAAACTATTGAGTATAGGAGTTGGGATGACATGTTGAG
This sequence comes from Chiloscyllium punctatum, assembly GCF_047496795.1. Classification (NCBI taxonomy): domain Eukaryota; kingdom Metazoa; phylum Chordata; class Chondrichthyes; order Orectolobiformes; family Hemiscylliidae; genus Chiloscyllium; species Chiloscyllium punctatum. The sequence continues at coordinate 11,024,525 of NC_092747.1, read as the reverse complement.
ATTGTATAGGACATAGGTGAGACCACTTCTTGAGTACTGTGTCTAGTTCTGGTCACTCTGCTATAGGAAGAGTATTCTTAAATTCAAGAAGGGTTAAGAGAGAAATTTACCAGGATGTTGCTGGGACCGGAGGGTTTGAGTTATAAGGATAGACCATGATAGAACTTTTCTCACTGGAGTGTAGGAGGTTGAGGGGTGACCTTATAGAGGTTTATAAAATCATGAATATTGTAGATAATGTAAATAGCAAAGGTCTTCTTTCCTGGGCTGGGGGAGTTCAAAACTAGGGGACATAATTTTAAGGTGAGAGAAGTAAGTATTTAAAAGGGACTGGAGGGACAACTTTTTCATATGTGGAATGAACTGCCAGATGAAGTGGTAGATGCAAGTACAGTTACAACATTTAAAAGGCATTTGGACAGGTACATGAATAGGAAAGGTGTAGGGGGATATGGGCTAAACGCAGGCAAATGGGACTAGTTTAGTTTGGGGAACTTAGTGTGCATGGCCTAGTTGGATTGAAGGATCTGTTTCTATGCTGTATGACTCTATGATGAGGTGGGCTTGGAAAGGATGTTTCCTCTTCTGGATCAATCCAGTACTGTTTTAAAATTAGGTGTTACTCTTTCAGGAAAGAGATGAGGAGAATGTTCCGCTCTCAAAGAGTTTTGAAACCTTGGAACTCTTTGTCTCAGAAGGCAGTAGAGGCAAAGAAATTGAATATTTTTAAGATAGCAGTGGACAGATTCTAGGGTTACTGGGGGAGATGGAAAAGTGAAATTCAAAACACAAACAGATCAGCTATGATCTTATTGAATGTAGAACAGGCTCAAGGGGCAGAATGGCCTACTTCGGCAAATGTGACACCACTGTTTAAAAAGGGAAGTAGACAAAAGATGGGGAATTATAAACCAGTGAGCTTAACCTCTGTAGTGGGGAAGATGCTTGAGTCCATTATCAAGGAAAAAAGAGTAGGGCATCTCGAAAGAAATTGTCCCATTGTATAGATGCAGCATGGATTCATGAAGGGCAGGTCATACTTCACAAATCTTTTGGAACTCTAGGAAGACATTTCAATCAAAGTGGACAACGGGGACCCTGTGGATGTGGTGTACCTAGATTACCAAAAGGCCTTTGACAAGGTGCTGCATATGAGGCTGCTGTATAAGATAAGGATGCATGGTGTTAGGAGTAGAGTATTAGCATGGATAGAGGATTGGTTGACTGACAGGAAGTAAAAAGTGGGGTTAAATGAGTGCTATTCTGGTTGGCACTAGTTGTGTGCCTCAGGGATCAGTGTTGGGCGCACAATTATTTACAATAAATATAGATAATTTGGAGTTGGAGACCATGTGTACGGTGTCAAAATTTGCCAATGACACTAAGATGAGTGGCAGAGTAAAGTCTACAGAGGACTGTGAAACTTTGCAGAGGAACACAGATACATCGAGTATGTGGACAAAGGTCTATTAGATGGAATACAATGTTACTGAATGTGAAGTCATACATTTTGGTAGGAGTAACAGCAAAATAGATTATTACTTAAATGGTAAAAAGTTGCAGCATGCTGATTTGTGAAGCACCTGGCTGTTCCTTGTGCATGAATCACTGAACGTTGGTCTGCAGGTACAACAAGTAGTTAGGAAAGCAAATGGAATTTTGTCCTTCATTGCTAAAGTTGTTGAGTTTAAAAGCAGGGAGGTAATGTTACAGCTGTATAGGGTGCTGGTGAGGCCACAACTGGGATACTGTGTACAGTTTTGGTCTGCTTACTTGAGAAAGGATGTACTGGCACTGGAGGGGGTGCAGAGGAGGTTCACTCGGTTGATTCAGAGATGAGGGGATTGGCTTATGAGGACAGGCTGAGTTGATTGGGATTATATTCTTTGCAATTCAGAAGAATGAGGGGGGATCTTATTGAAACATATAAAATTATGAAGGGAATAGATAGAATAGAAATAGAGAGGATGTTTCCACTGGTAGGTGAGACTAGGACAAGGGGGCATGGCCTCAAGATTAGAGGAAGCAGGTTTTGAACTGAACTGAGAAGGAACTTTTTCACCCAGGAATTCTATGGAATTCCCTGCCCAGAGAAACAGTTGACACTACTTCAGTAATCGCTTTTAAAGCTGAGGTAGATACTGCTTTTGAAAAATAAAGGAATTAATGGATATGGTGAAAACATGGGTAAGTGGAGCTGAGTCCATGAAAAGATCAGCTGTGATCTTATTGAGTGGTGGGGCAGGCTCGATGGGCCAGACAGCCTACTCCTGCTCCTCGTTCTTATGTTGTTATGTTTTTAGCTTCTTCTTCTGCTTCCATTTCACTTGTTAGAATATTTGTATCCCGTGAGGGCCAGTACAGAGAGTAGGCAAGCACAAGATGAAAAAGTCTTGCAAATCCAGTTTTTTGGGTGTGATGGGTTTTTCAGAGATATGATAGGCAGAATGACCCCGTTTTAGGGCCTCTCATTCTCTGATCCCAAGTTCTTTTCCCATTTCTGCAATATTTTTGATTTTCACAGGATTCTTACGGTCAGAAAGGAAGCCTTTTGGAGCCACCCAAAGTTTTTGAATAAATGCCTAACATCCCAAATGTCCTTTAGTTTCTTCATACAAAACAGTGGAAAGACCTTCCAAAAACAATAACTCTCCCGAAAGGTTAGCTTTGGTTTCTCTCCACAGATGCTGTCAGAACTGCTGAGTTTTTCCAGCAATTTCTGTTTTTGCTTCCAGAAGATGCTCTTTAAGTAAGTTGACTAGCTAACAAATTCGGCATTGTTTCATCTGAAGAAAACAATATTTGTCCAGCACATTAGAAACTATTCTTTGAGGTGTTCTGTTTGTAAACATGAGAGAATAAGTATGGCTGAGAAAATGCAATTAATAAGTCTAACTAATTTTCAAGCTGTGGAAAAAGCAGCCAATGCATCATTAAATACGAATGCTAGTCACTGGAAAGAAAGTTACTGGATAGCAGGATATTAAAGACAAGTTATCGGGAGGGAAATTATTGGAAGCAGAAAACACATGTCGAGAGAGAAACAGAGTTCATATATTGAGTTTGGTAGGACGTTTCTTCAGAACAAGAAGTCTCTGAAGAAGAGTAATATTAGACTGAAATCTGTTCCTCTCTCACAAAAACTGTCAGAGTTTCTCCAGCATCCTCTGCGCTTGTTTCAAATTTCCAGCATCCACAGTTTTGCTTTTATATAAATGTCAGTTGCTGCTGTAAAGAAACAGTGCTGGAGAAATTGAATCATTTCTTCTCTTAGTCTTCCATCCCTCCTGTGAGGTATAGACTCTCAAAATCCTTGTTTGCTGTTATCCAATCGTTTCATTGATTTCTTTTTTCACTTTGGTGCGATCCTCTTCTCCGTGCCTTGTGATTAAATCCTCCTTTACATCGATTTGGTACGTGTAAATCAGCAATCTTTTAATGTTGTAACAATCAGGGAATAGGCATTTTCAGGGTATTCTGGATTAGTGCTTCGAAGCTCCTTGGATGCTGACTGAACTGCTGTGCTCTTCCAGCATCACTAATCCAGAATCTGGTTTCCAGCATCTGCAGTCATTGTTTTTAACCTCGTTGATTTTCATGGTATTGCTAAATTTGACTCCTCAAAAATTAGTCACATTCAATACTGCTCAGCAATAAGGGCAGCACTTGTAATGTTTTCAATTACTCATTTAGAGCAGTTCAATGTTTACTGAATAGTCTATCGAATAGAGATAATCAGAGGAGAAAGCTGTCACTTTTGGGATAGTTACTGAGGAAGAGGGAAAAGAGGTTTCATTCCAAAGGGTAGTGCTGCAATAGGCACTGAGCTATTCGACTCAGACGTTCGAGATGCAGGAGGGATTTTCTATTCATTCACAGGTTGTGGGCATCAATGGCTGTGCCAGAATTTATTGCCCGTCCCTACTTGCCCTTGAGAAGGTGGTAGTGAGCTGCCATCTTGAACTGCTGCAGTCCACTTGCTGCCAGTTGACTCACAATGTCCTCAGGGAGGAAATCCCAGGATATTGGCCCAGCGGCAGTGAAGGAACAGTGGTGTATTTCCACATCAGGATGGTGAGTGGAACTTGAAGGTGGCGGTGCTCCCATGTATCTGCTGCCCTTGTCCTTCTAGATGGAAGCCGTCATGGGTTTCAAAGGTGATATCCAAAGATCTTTCATGAATTTCTGCAGTGCAGCTTGTAGATACCAGGGTTATGTTTTGGGCTTAAGTCTAAGGTTGAGGAAAAGCTCTGGAATTTTGTTGAGACCGAGAAGTAGCTGTGCACAGTTTTGGTAATTCTGTCCGCCTGTGAGGCAAGGGAAACCAAGTCCACGTGTAGGATTTGTTGTGCACTCCAACCTCACTCCCCATCTCCACTCCCCCCACCCCCCTTGCATAAATACTACCCTCTTCACACTTCACTCCAGCTCTGATGAAGAGTCATCTAGCCTCAAAATGTTAGCTTGCTCTCTCTCCACGGACGTTGCCTGACCCACTGTGATCTCCAGCCTTTATTTTATTTTCAGTATGGATTCAAGCATCTGCAGTGAGTTGCTCCTGCAGTGTTTGTTTGGTGCAGCTGAGCAACTTGAGAGCTCATGGAGACACAGAGGCACTACTACTTTGGCGAAGCGAGCTGTTTGTTAAAAATGTAAGCTTGTGCCGGTGGGAGGGTGCTGGAGTATAGTTTCCAAAGGGCAAGGGAACAGTCTAAACTGGGAGACTGATGTACCAGAGAATGAAGCAATGCTGAGGCAGTCAATGACAGAGTGGCAATTCAAGATATACCAATGCCAGATTTTCAACAGTGAAAAATTGGAATCTCTTGTAAACTTTTCATTAGACTTGATGACCCATAGTATCGCAAACATGTTGGGGGGGCGGGGGGGGGGGGGGGGGGGGGGTGGCGGGGGGGGGGGGGGGGAGGGTGTCCCTGAGAAATTATTGACATCTATCTCAACTGTATTTGCTACATGATGTGCTCTGTGAAGGCATATGATCACTGCGTCTGGGACCCCTACTTACCTCTGGTTACTTAACATTGAATGTTGGAATGTAAGTTGCATCTAGATTATATCACTAATTTTATATAGCAAAGTTTTTTGCTAACAGAGACAGAAATTGCTGGAAAAGTTCAGCAAGTCTGGTAGCGTCTGTTGGGAGAAATCAGTGTTAACATTTCAGGTCCAGTGACCTTTCCTCAGAATCTTCTGACAAAGGGTCATTAGAACCGAAACATTAACTCTGATTTCGCTCGATAGATGCTGACAGACCTTCTGTGCATTTTCAGCAATTTCTGTTTTTATTTCTGATTTACATCATCCACAGTTCTTTCAGTTTTTATAAAGTTTTTCGCTATCTCTTCAAACTCATGGAATTTTATGCTTCTACTCTCTGAGCAATCGCACCTTTTGTGTACTTGTTAAAAAAAGAATAGTTTATATGTCCCCAGCCAATTCAAAGCATAAATTTGATAGTCTGAGCTGGGATCGAAACATTATCCTTTCCCTTAAGTTTGCTAAATAATAATTTTAAAATTTTATAAGCCAAACATACAATATTCTGCAAATGTCTAAATGTTTATGTTCTCTGTAATAAGTATCATCAATCCACTGTCAATTTTTTCACCCAGAGAAGTGGCACATTTCATTTTACCTTAAAATATGAAGGTTATTTTCAGCTTTTTTTTGTTTGTTTTGATTGAAGTGCTGAATGAAGGATTAAATGGGCTGTCATACAAATTTGTCAAATTGCGCTAACGATGACAAACAGAATTCCTGAGCCATGTATAATTTTGATGGAAGCTCAAGCAATTCTTGGCAAAGTGGTGTTCTGTTTATCACAGTTCAAATGTGCGTCTTCAAAAACTGTGCGTGCTAATTACCAATTATATTTCTCAGCAATCGATGATATTTCAGTACAGCACGAACCTTCAGAAAAAGTGAAAGAACATGGGAAAGCATTGAGAAAGAGTCATTGAACCATAAAGCTCACTACTTCAGTGACCCATCTCCAATTTACCCAAAAATTACATCGAACTAGCATCGCAGGAATAATTGCGTTGTGGTGTTTAGACTCCACGTGAGCATCCTCCTAGTTTACTTTATGTGATCCTGTCTGTGTATCTTTCTCTACCTTTCTCTTTCATTTGTTCACCTATGTTCCCATTCAGCAGAGCTGTACTAGTTAAAAACCAAAGAACTATAGCTGCTGTAAATCAGAAACAAAAACAGAAATTGCAGGAAAAGCTCAGCAGGACTGGCAGCATCTGTGGAGTGAAATCAGAGTTAACGTTTCAGGTCGAGTGACCCTTCCTCAGAAACTCCAAGGGCACACAAGCTGTTTACTTTATTGGATCCCTAAACCGCTCTGTACCTCCATCTTCAACCTCTCTTAAAAAAAAACCAGGAGCAAATGCATCTCTTAAAGCTATAGTATCATCATAATGCCCTCTGTCTTAGTTCAATAAGATATGTTTGTTGAATATCACTTAATTTCTGTTACATTACATCTGAGATATATAATAGTATCTTGCAAGATATTAGCTTCACCCCAAAGCTATGATTAGATTCCTGCTACAGGAACATTCTGGTAACCTCAAGACTACTCTGGACATCCCTTATAAATACTGGATTAGTGGTGCTGGAAGAGCACAGCAGTTCAGGCAGCATCCAACGAGCAGCGAAATCAACGTTTCGGGCAAAAGCCCTTCATCAGGCCCTGGTGAGCTCTACCCAGGAATAATCCTTCATATCCTGATGGATGGATCTCTTCTCAAGATATCAGTTGGCTTTTTAAAATGTTGGCCATCTTATATAATTCCACCTATCCCCTTCAGCTGAGATTCCCAGCCATACAGCAATTATTCCAACAGCACAATCCATAATCATTCCAGTAATCTTTCTCCTCAATCCTCAATCCTCAATCCTCAATCCTCAATCCCCTCCTCCCTCCTCCCTCCGCCCCCCCTCCCCCACCTCACCTGAGGTATAGTGGCCTTCAGCATAAACCACCACCAGTCACCTCTCTCTAATGAGAGAGTGTAGGATAATGGTAACTTTACCTTTCAATTTATCATTTTCATTTGTCTCCTTGGAGCATTTGTAGATAATCCCCCTCGGGACACCTTGGTCCACTCCTCCTCCACTTCCAACGCCTCCTTAAACCCCCATGGCACCTTCCCATGCATTCTGACACTCTGTCCAATAAAACGACCCTGAGCTTCCAGTTGCCTGCTACTTTAACACACCCAGCCTGTTCCCTGACCAACATCTCTGTCTCAGGCTTGCTGCAGTGCGCTAGTGAAACTCAGCACAAGCTGAGAACAGCGTCTCATGTTCTGCTTGAGAACTCTGCAGCCTTTGGGAGTCAATATTGAATTCAATAATTTTCGAGCCTGAACTGTCCCATGTCCTTTATACAGCTCAGCGTCCTGCGAGGTTACCTCAGCTGGTGCAGTAATTGAATTCACACTGTTGGTAGTCGGCTGTATTGTAAGCCAGCTGTCCAATCATCAGAGCTAACTGACCCCCCCCATCCTTACTGAAGATTGCTGGTATGATTATGGATGGAGCTGTTGGAGTAACTGGGAAGGAATGATTGCTGGGAATCTCAGCTGAAGGGAATGGGTTGCATTATATAAAGTAATTTGCATTTTAAAGAGTCAACTGGTATCCTGGGAAGAGCTTCATCCATCAGGGTATAAGGGACTATTCCTGGGCGGAGCTGACCAGTGTTTATAAGGGTCAGGATTAGTGTGGTGCTGGAAAAGCACAGCAGGTCAGGCAGCATCTGAGGAGCAGGAAAATCAACGTTTCGGGCAAAAGCCCTTAATCAGGAATCATTAATTTTCCTGCTCCTCGGATGCTGTCTGACCTGCTGTGCTTTTCCAGCACCACTCTAATCTTGACTCTAATCTCCAGCATCTGCAGTCCTCACTTTTGGCTAGCGTTTATAAAGGTCAACCCAAAGGAATCTCGTGTTTACCAGAATGTTTCCGTAGCAGTAATCTGATCATACTGTTAGGTTGAACCGACTGTCTGAGATGAATGGTTTGAGAAGTAGCCTTTGTGACCTCCAGGTGAAAGACTGCAGTCAAGAGGTACAGGATCAGATGTGATCAACAGGCCCTGAAAGTATGGCCTTGCTGCTGGCTCCATCAAGGAAGGAAATGGACCTGAAGATACCTTCCAGGTTCAAAGACTGACAACCTCTTTGGAAGCTTTGATACAAAGATGGCTGCAGTAGATAAGTCACTTGAACACAACAAAATGAGAAGAGGCATTTTTCTCAACAAACATACACTCCCATGACAAATGACAAGCAATGTGCTCTATCCAGTGCTCCAGCTAGTGTTGCTGACCCTCCAAGATTGTGCTGGAGTCTCCGAGAGTTAAACATTAATGTTCAACTGGAAGTAGCTTTGGAGAATTCATGAGTAAAACCAGATGCTTAAACAATATATGTACTTTCCTCATAGGCCACTTTCCACTTATTTATTCTGAAAATATTGGAGACATGCTTTACTACTCGATGGGATGTGAATGTTCTTGCCTAGGCCAGCACTTAATGCCTATCCCTATAAGCCCATAAGGCAGTTTAATGGTCAATAACGTAAGAACTAGGAGCAGGAGTACACCATCTAACCCCTCAAGCCTACTCCACCATTCAATAAGATCATTGTTGAGCTTTATCATGGATGCAGCTCCACTTACCCATCCTATCAACATAACACTTCATTCATTTATTCTTCAAAAATCTATCTATCTTTCCCTTAAGGCCATTCAACAAGGTACCCTCAACTATTTCATGGGGCAGAGTTATTCCACAGCTTCAAAATCCTGAAGAAGTTTCTCCTCAACTCAGTCCTAAATCTGCTCCCCCTTATTTTGAGGTTATGCCCCCCTGGTTCTAGTTTCACACCCCCCAATGGAAACAACCTCTCTGTTTCTATCTTATCCATTCCCTTTATTATTTTGTGTGTATCTATAAGATACACCTCATTCTTTTAAATTCCATTGGATATAGAGCCAGTCCACACAATGTGTCCTCAGAAGCAACTCCTCTCAATTTCGGAAGCAACTGAGTGAGCCTCCCCTGCACGCCCTCCAGTGCCAGTACATCCTTTCTCAAGTACGCAAATCAAAATGGTACACAGTACTCCAGGTGTGGCCTCACCAACACCCTGTATAGCTGCAACATCACTGTTTTTAAGATGTAGGCCATTCAGCCCCTAGATGTTCCGTCATTCAATGAGAGAACAGTAAGATCAAAATGAATTGAAAGGTTCGTCCTTTTGCATGGGCTAGTATTTAGTGACACGAAAACAGATTTTAGGTTCTTGTGGCACAATGGTAATGTCTCTACCTCTGAGACAGTAGGCCATGCTAAATTGCCCATTGTGTTAGGTGCATTAGTCAGGGGGGAATGGTTCTGGGTGGGTTACTCTTCGGAGGGTCGGTATGGACTGGTTGGGCTGAAGGGCCTGTTTCCACACTGTAGGGAATTTAATGTAATCTAATCTATCTGATCATTGTCACATTAGCATTTGTGGACTTGCTATGCACTTTCTCAAATGCAATTGGGCATTGAATTTCGAAAACCTCAATTACACTCCACTAAATAAAAAGATATAAAAAGAAATTAAGAGTGACATATTTCAGGACATACTTGGATCTTTAAAGCTGCTTTCTGCACTTCATTTCAATTTTGGCTTTCAAACAAGAATTGAAAAGATTTTTGTTTTTCTTTCACTTAATGTGGGTGGTGCTGGCTGAGCCAGTATTTACTGCCCATTCCTCGGTAGCCTTGAGAAGATGACGGTGAGCTGTTTTCTTGAACCACAACAGTCCATTTGGTTTAGGGATGCCCACAGTTTGTTAGGAAGGGAATTCCAGGATTTTGATCCAGGACTCCAAAGGAACGATAATGTTAACCAAAGAGAAATGTTTAAGGTCTAAAGAGAAAAGGCCAGGGTTAGGGATGAGTTGAGTTGCTATCATAGAAAGCTGGCCTAGACCTGATATACTTATAGCTTCTTTCTGTACATAAGACATTCTGTAGTCCTACGATTTCAAATGGCACATTTCACACCTGTCCAAGACCTATATGGGTTGATGGGACGCAATAAAAGTTGGTGCCAGTTTGAGAATTAAAAACCTGCAAATCTTCTCGAGGTCAGCCAGACCAGTCAATGCGAGTTACCAAATTATGATGGTGTTTGTCTAGAACTCCAGAAGAAATTGAAATTACATTAGATTCCCCACAGTGCAGAAACAGGTCCTTTGGCCCAATAAGTCCACACCAATCCTCCAAAGAGTAACCCACCCAGCCCCATTCCCCTACTAATGCACTTATCCTTATGGGCGATTTAGCATGGCCAATTCACCTGACCTGCACATCTTCGGACTGTGAGGAGACCCACGTAGACACAGGGAGAATGTGCAAACTCCACATGGACAATCGCCCGAGGCTGGATTCAAACCCGGGTCTCTGGCGCTGCGAGGCAGCAGTGCTAACCACTGAGTCACCGTGCCTCCTGTTCCAAAGTAGTTAAGGAGCCTGTTAATGCAATACATGGCAACATTCCATTGTTGTTACACTTACAAATGATCGTTTCTAACTCAGAATTACAGGGTTGTAGCAAATTTGTAAAATATTGAATTTAATGAGAGACAGTTTATTGTTCTTTATCAGGCCATTGTTTCAGTCGAGCATACATTCTTCTAGTGAGGACGAATGTCTGCTGAGATAAGGGCAGGACTTCATAAAATAGTAAATAATAACCGAAAGATCTGCAGAAACTGTTCATCAGAAACAAAAACAGATGTTGCTGGAAAAGCTCAGCTGACAGGCAGCATCTGTGGAGAGAAGTCAAAGTTAACGGTTCAGGTCAAGTCAGAACTTATGAAGGGTCACTTGAACTGAAACTTTAATGCTGATTCCTCCCTGTTGAGCATTTCCAGCAGTTCTGTTTTTCATAGATTCCCTACACTGTGGAAACAGGCCCTTTGGCCCAATAAGTCCACACCAACCCTTCGAAGAGTAACCCACCCAGACCCATTCCCCTATCCTATATTTTCCCTTGAGTAATGCACCTAACCTACACATCTCTGAACACAATGGGCAATTTAGCATGGCCAGTTCGTCTAACCTGCACAGCTTTGAACTCTGGAAGGAAACCGGAGCACCCGGATGAAACCCATGCAAACAAGGGGAGAATGTGCAAACTCCACACAGACAGTCACTCGAGGCTGGAATCGAACCTGGGTCTCTGGTACTTTGAAGTAGGAGAGCTAACCACTGTCCACCCAAATTTGTTTCATTAAAATGGTTATGTTTTCAACTGTCTCTTTAGCTTAAGGTAAAAATGGAGCAATAAAGAGAGATTTGAGATCCGTTGCCAATTTTATCAGAAGACAATCCTCCATGGCTTGGTTACCATGGGAACCGAGGGCCAAGTCAAATGACATTGAAATCCATTTGCCAGGTTTGATCACAAAGGGGAAAAAAAAGTTCCTGACATTATAGATGTTTAGTCTCAGAAATTTAAAACAGAATGAGAAAGGATATCTCAAAGAGAATCAAAGATGGTGACTTACTACGAGAAAATGATGGATTCTCTGTTAGCTACCAGACAGAATGTTGGCAAGAAGACAGTCCTCCAGGAAAGTCTTACTGGACTCAAAATATTAATTCTGCTACTCTCTCTAAGATGTTGACAGACCTCCTGAGTTTCTTCAGTAGTTTCTGTTTTACAACAGATTTTCAGCAACCGCGGTATTTTGTTTTTAGATTAGATTACTTACAGTGTGGAAACAGGCCCTTCGGCCCAACAAGTCCACACCGACCCGCCGTAGCATACCCACCCACACCCATTCCCCTACATTTACCCCTTCACCTAACACTACGGGCAATTTAGCATGGCCAATTCACCTGACCTGCACATTTTTGGATTGTGGGAGGAAACTGGAGCACCCAGAGGAAACCCACGCAGACACGGGGAGAACGTGCAAATTCCACTCAGAGAGTCGCCTGAGGCGGGAATTGAACCTGGATCTCTGGCGCTGTGAGGCAGCAGTGCTAACCACTGTGCCACCGTGCCGCCCATTGTCTTTATCATCTTGAACTATGGTTGGCTGAAAGAGGTGATTGATTCATGTGATTCACTTAGAGGAAAGCCTACTGAAAACAAGCTGAGTTGGAAGAAAATCAATTCAATACAATCTGCCCAGCTGATCTCTCCCATTCCTGAGAAGAGAAACCTCTTGTTGAGTTAGGTGTGAAAGCTCTTTGTAATTTTAAAAGAGTAATGGAACAAACATCTCAAGACTGTATTCCCCAGCAAATTATATCTGCAAGACTTCAGTGACAATCGTGTATGATTGGTGACTTGATCACATACATGCTAAAACAACAAACTACAGAAGAATCTGTCCTTTCTGCTTTAGCCTTCAGAAGTGACTAATTTGGTACTTTGTTCTTAAAGCCAGTCTTTACAGAGAAAACTATTTTGTTTTCTTTTCCTGAAGAGTCTGGGTGTTTATATTGGAGTTATTTCTGATGGTGAATCTTAATCTATTATTGAATCTTTATTTAAAAAAAATAATTTTGATGATTAATCAATGATTGTACTTATCAAGAAAGCTGGTTGATACAACTTTTTATTTAACATTGAAGAAAATTATTGAAGGCAGAGCCTGAACGTTGTCTGTGTGGACTTCAGTAAGGTGTTTGACAAGGTTAACAAAGTTAATCACATGAATTACAGGGAGAACTAGCCATTTAGATACAAAATTGGCTCAAAAGTAGGTGACAGAGGGTGATGGTAGAGGGTTGCTTTCAGTCTGAAGACCTGTGACCAGTGGTGTGCCTCAAGAATCAGTGCTGTGTCCACTGCTTTTTGTCATTTATATAAATGATTTAGATGTAAGTATAGGAGGTACAGTTAATAGGTTATCAGATGACACCATAATTGGAGGTGTAGTGGACAGCCACAAGCTTATCTCAGTGTACAATGGGACCTTGATCAGATGGGTCAATGGGCTGTGGAGTAGTAAATGGAGTTTAATTGAGATAAATGTGAGATACTGCATTTTGGAAGGGCACATCAGAACAGGACTGATGCATTTAATGGTAAGGTTCTGGGGAGTATTGCTCAACAATGAGACCTTGGAGTGCAGGCTCATAGTTTCTTGAAAGTGAAGGAGCAGATAGACAGTAGGTAGTGAAGAAAGCATTTGGTATGCTTGCCTTTATTAATCAGTCCATTGAGTATCGGAGTTGGGAGGTGATGGTATGGCTGTGCAGGACATTGGTTAGGCCACTTTTGAAATACAACATTTTATTCTTGTTTCCCTGCTATTGGAAAGATGTTGTGAAACTTGAAACGGTTCACAAAAGATTTACGAAGATATTGCCGGGTTTGGAGGGTCTGAGCTACAGTGAAAGGCTGAATAGGTTGGCGCTGTTTTCCCTAGAGCGTCGAAGGCTGAGGGGTGATCTTATAAAGGTTTATAAAATCATGAGGAGCATTGAAAGGGTGAATAGCCAAGATCTTTTCCCCAGGGTAGAGGAGCCCTGGGCATAGGTTTAAGATGGTGGTTCGTGGGAAGGGGAGGAAAGATCTAAAAGGGACCTCAGTTGCAGCTTTTTCACTCAGAGGGTGATGAATATATGGAATGAGCTGTCAGAGGGAGTGGTGGAGTCTGGTACAATTACTGCATTTAAAAGACATCTGGATGGGTATATGAATCGCAAGGGTTTAGAGGGATATGGGCCATATGCTGGCAAATGGGACTAGATGAATTTAGGATATCTGGTTGGCATGGACAAGTTGGACTGAAGGGTCTGTTTCTGTGTTCTACAGTTCTATGACTCTTTGACTTCATAAAAACTAATTGTTCAAATTGGTTCTTTGTTCTGGAGGTAAGTTTTCTCGCTGAGCTGGAAGGTTCATTTTCAGACATTTTATCACCATACTAGGTAATATCATCAGTGAGCCTACAGTGAAGCACTGGTGTTATGGCCTGCTTTCTATTTACATGTTTAGGTTTCCTTGGGTTGGTGAAAGAACAGGAAATGACGTCACCAACACAGGAAATGACATTGCAACAGGAAAAGACATCACCAACTCAAGGAAACCTAAGCAAATAAAGAGAAAGTGGGCCATAACACCAGCGCTTCACTGGATGCTCTCTGGTGATGTTTCCTAGTATGGTGACAAAATGTCTGAAAGTGAACCATCTAGCTCAGTGAGCAAACCTACATCCAGAACCTCAACCTGAGCTACAAATCTTCTGAAAACTTACTGGTTCTTTGTTCCAATAAGGCAATATTTGCAGAGAAAACTGTTTTGAATCCATCTGAATGGATCTATACATCTATATATCTGATGTGGATGTTAACCTATTATTGCATCTTCATAAAATAAATTTAATTTTGATCATTAATCAATGATTGTATTTCTTAGGCAACCTGATTGATACAACCTTTGATTTAACACAATGTAAATAAAGTATCCATGGTTACAAGAAAAAAGGTTTTTATTTTATGCTGTGATCATGTTGCACACCTCCAGCCTTGTCCATAACAACATTTTGAAGATTTAAGACATTTGTAAGATTGGTTCTGCAATACTCAGTGAAAGGAGTCATTAAAGTGAACCATGCCACTGGAGGTCAGCACCAGAATTTCTCAGAAAACTGAGGTAAAAAGCCCTCAATGGTCATCAGACTTTAAACTGAAGGAAAAGGGAAGATTTGAAACAACTGATAGCTGATAGCGACTTTGGACTGTTTTTTTTATAAAGATCCCAATTCTGTGGAGTGAGTGCTGTAACATATATATGTGATGTGGCTTTATGGGTCATTTAGGAACTAACGAGGGACATCTTTTCTATCTTTACAGTATTGATTGCCTATTAAGAAATGTTTAGTTGATGTTGATTTCTGTTTATTTGTTACATTAAACGCCTTAAAACATATGCAGTCACTTTTAGTCAGCCACTGGGAATTCAATCTGCATTTCCCACTGGTGTCCATAATATGAGACAGAATGGGATATTTGAAGGCTGGATGAATGGGGTAAGGCACCAAGTCGAGTAGACTGCTTATCAATTAACAGCCTCACAAGGGTACATTTTGAGAAGGCAAATCAGGGCAGGACTCATATACTCAATGGTAAAGTCCTGGGGAGTTATACTGAGCAAAGAAATCTTGGAGTGCAGGTTCATAGGTCAAGATCTGTAGCCCAGGTTGTGGTTGAAGTTGTTGGTCGGTTCATAATTCCTTGAAAGTGGATCCGCAGTTAGACAGGGTAATGAAGAAGATGTTTGGTATGCTCGTCTTTATTGGTCAGTGCATTGAGTATAGGAGTTGGGAGGTCATGGTGCGGCTGTACAGGACATTGGTTCAGTCACTTTTGGAACACTACATTCAATTCTGGTCTCCATCCTATAGGAAATATATTGTGAAACTTGAAAGGGTTCAGAAAAGCAGTGTCAGGGTTGAAGGATATGAGCTATAGGGAAAGGCTCAATAGGCTGGGGCTATTTTCCCTAGAACGTCAGAGGCTGGGGGGGGTGACCTTATAGAAGTTTATAAAATCATAAGGGACATGGATAGGGTGAAAAGTCAAGGTCTTGTCCACAGGGTAGGGGAATTCAAAACTAGAGGGCTCAGGTTTAAGGTGAGAATGGGAAAGATTTAAACAGGACGTAAAGGCCAATTACTTCATGCAGAGGGTGGTTTGTGTATGGAGTCATCTGCCAGAGCAGATCTTGGAGGTTGGTACAATTACCGCATTTGAAAGACATCTGGATGGGTATATGAATAGGAAGGGTTTGGAGGGATATGGGCCAAGTATTTGCAAATGAGACTATCTTAATTTAGGATATCTGGTTGGCATAGACAAGTTAGACCAAAGGATCTGTTTCCATGCTGTCCATCTCTATGACTCTATCCCCTCTATATCACTGTAATACCTACAGCTAGGGAAGGCAGAAGGAAGGTAATCAGCTCAGCAGGTTTCATTGCCTGGGCTAAGGGCAAAAAGGAAGGGGATGGCATTTCTTTTTGGATGGGTCCATACTTTTCTCTGAGATTTATCCCTCACCCGAGATGATATCCATCCTCTGTCCCAGCCTCTAAAACCAAAACCCTACTTCTTTTTCACTGGAGTCATGGAAATAAGTATCTCCAAAATACCCAGACTAAATATTAATGTAGGAGACATCGTAAATTCTTCTCTTTCATCTTTATAGCCCCAGTTGTGACAATATTGTATCTTTAAGAGATCATTTTGTCCTTTTTTTTCAAAGAGAGGGTTTAAGACAGGTACCAAGTGGTCTACCTGGCAAGCCAATAAATAGCTGGTGAGGCCATGGGGTTTTATTTTAAAGTTGGAATAATAGAAGCAGCCTAGTTGGGTGTGGCCAGCTCTCACTGACCAGGATTTCTGGATTTTTAAAAATTTTAAGTTTATCTTTAAGCAGTTGTTATGTGCGTGAACAAGTGGAAGCTATTTTTTCCTCTCTCCATTACAGCCAAAAGCTGGAGACTCTGTTCCTCAGCTGTTGGATTGCATGTGAGATAAAATCTGTTTTTGAATTTACCTTTTTGCCAAAGGATGTGTTTATGGCATGTTACTATATTGGAACAGTATAGAGTCACAGAGATGCATAGCACGGAAACAGATCCTTCAGTCCAACTCGTCCATGCCGACCAGGTATCCTTAATTAATCTTGTCTCATTTACCAGCACTTAGCCCATATCCCTTTAAATCCTTTCTATTCATGTACCCATCCAGATGTCTTTTAAATGCTGTAATTGTACCAGCCTCCACCATTTCCTCTGGCAGCTCATTCTATACACACACCATCCCCTGCATTAAAAGGTTGTTGCTTAGGTCCATTTTAACTCTTTCCCCTCTCACCCTAAACCTATGCCCTCTAGTTCTGGACTCCCCCAACCCAGAGAAAAGATCTTGTCTACTCACCCTATCCATGCCCCTGATGACTTTATAAACCTCTCTAAGGTTACCCCTCAGCCTCCATTGCTACAGGAAAAATAGCCCCAGCCAGTTAATTAGTAATAGTTACGATGTCTATTATTCTGTTAAGTTTTCCAATGGAGGTAAGCTATTCTAAATTCCTCTTTCTTCGGTTGTATTTTAAGTATACTGTTTAAATAAGTTCTATTTGGCTTAACATTGACTAGTATGACCATTGCATTGCATCTGGAACACAGCATATTACATTTGCTTTTCACTTAAGGAAACATGAGGTCTAGACTATATTCTTAAAATATTTTGAGGGAGTCTGGTCTGGTCCATAATGCAGTAGTGTCCATGATTATGTTCTGGGACTACAGCGCTGATGATTGCTTGATCGCTATCAGGGTGGGATGGAGGGTTTCCTGTCTTGGGAAGGTTGAATGTCCGACTCTTACCTCACTACAGAGCCTCCTCACCCACTGCTCACCCCAGTATCTTGTCAGTACAGAACAGCTAGATTTAATGTTTACAAGATGCCAATTGACCTTCGACAGAGGCTGGAGTGGGGTGAAGAATACGGTCCTCCTATAAATTTCACCTTAAGCCGTAATTATTTACATTATTTGGTGGCACCATTTGACAGCAGGTCAGTTATGACGAAAGGTTGCACTGAAGTGATGAAATCTGTTTCCCTTCTTTGTGCTGTTAGTCATTCCAGTATTTTCTGTTTCAATTTAAGGAGTCTTGCTCTTTACCGTTAACCTGCCACAGCCTGGTTACAGTCCATCTTGCCCACACTGGCTCTCGGAAGGTACAATTCATTTAGTGCTATTATATAGAACATAGTACACAGAACAGAACAGCACAGTACAGGCCCTTCGGCTCCCGATGTTGCGCTGATCTTTTATCCTCCTCGAAGATCAAACTGACCTTATGCCTTCTTTCTGTTGCCCTGCACATTCTTCCTTTCCAGATAATAATCTAATTCATTCTGGAATGCATCAATCAAACCTGCCTCTGCCATAGTCTCAGGTACTGAATTCTAGACCCTAAAGGGGCGGCACAGTGGCTCTTTGCTACCTCACAGCGCCAGGGTCCCAGGTTCGATTCCAACCTCGAGAGAATGCTTGGAGTTTGTACACTCTCCTCGTGTCTGCATGGGTTTCCTCCCACACTCCAAAGATGTGCAGGTCAGGTGAATTGGCCATGATAAATTGCCCATAGTGTTGAGTGCATTGATCGGAGGAACGCAGATCTGGATGGGTTGCTCTTCGGAGGGTCGGTGTGGACTTGTTGGGCCGAAGGGCCTGCTTCCGCACTGTAGGGGATCTAATCTAATCAAAACCATTCACTGCATGAAAATCTTTCTCTTCAAGTCAGAATGTCCATAAATTTTTGCCTTCTGGTCCACAATCCTTCCAACAATGTGAGGAGTTTTTTTCAGTATAGATTGAGAAGAAGATGGTAGGGAGTGACAATGGAAAATTGTTCCTTTGGAAAATCAGGACAGACTTGATGAGCTGAATGGTCTCATTGGGTCCTATCTGAGGCTCTTTGAGAGGGTGAAGTGAAGGTTTCCCACAGTGGTTCCAGGAAGGGGGAAGATTTCAGCCAAGAGGTGAGGTTGAGATGTTCATTTTGCTCTCATTGGAGAATGGAGTTTGAGGTGAGTGTTTATACAGGTATACAAGATGATGAAAGGCTTGGATATATACATAGAGAAATGCTATTCCCATTGAATCTTCTGACATCATTCCTTAAAATGTTAGGTTTTCTGATTCAGCCAGCATGTGTTACTCATCCCTAATTGCCCTTTGAACTGAGTGGCTTGCTCAGACATTTCAAAAGGCAGTTATGACGCTATCATGTTGCTTTTGTTCTGGAGTTACATGTGGGTTACACCAGGTACAGATGGAAAATTTCCTTCCCTAAAGGACTGTATTGAAGCAAATGAGTTTTACAGCAATTAGCGAGAACTACAATTGTCACCGTCGTTGAAATTTGCTTTCAATTCTGGATTGCATTTTAATTGATTGAATTTTTCAAATATAATCAACTGATTTGTTGGTAATTGAAGTCTTGTTCCCTGAGCATTAGCCTGGATCTCTGGATTATTAATTCCCTACCATTACTGACCATTACCAAACTTCCAGGTTTTCAATGCAAACATTGGTCATGTTTTGGAACTCAGTGCCTAAGAGAGTGGCAACAGCAGAGAGAATTAATGATTTCAAAATCAATTTGTATGAACACTTGAGAAAAAATTAAACTTTCAGGCCTTGGGGATATAGCTGGGGAAATGGGACAGATTGGACTGTTCCACAGAGAGTCAGCATAGACTTCATGAGCTGAATAGATTACTTACAGTGTGGAAACAGGCCCTTCGGCCCAACAAGTCCACACCGCCCCGCCGAAGCGCAACCCACCCATACCCCTACATCTACCCCTTACCTAACACTACAGGCAATTTAGCATGGCCAATCCACCTGACCTGCACATCTTTGGACTGTGGGAGGAAACCGGAGCACCCAGAGGAAACCCACGCAGACACGGGGAGAACGTGCAAACTCCACACAGTCAGTCGCCTGAGGCTGGAATTGAACCCGGGTCTCTGGCGCTGTAAGGCAGCAGTGCTAACCACTGTGCCACCGTGCCGCCCACTTTGTTGAAAGTGACTCTTTGAGTTTGATACTCAAAACAATAAATGCAGAATGAATGGCCTCCTGGCCTATACTATTCCATAATTCTATTCCTGATAAATAGGGTGGCATTGTAGCTCAGTGGTTAGCACTGCAGTCTCACAGTGCTAGGGGCACAGCTTCAGTTCCAGCCTTGGTTGACTGTTTGTGTGGAGGTTACACATTCTCGATGTATCTGTGCGGGTTTCCTTCCACAACCCAAAGATGTGCAGGTTAGGGTGGATTAGCCATAATGTCCTGGCTGTGCAGCTGAGGTGGATTGTTCTTCGGAGAGTCAGTGTGGATCTGATGGGTCAAATGGCCAGCTTCACACTGTAGGGATTCTATCAAGTGCTCCTCCTCCTCAATTTTTTCAGTCCTCATAACTGATTTTATAATTCTAAGGAGTAGCCTGTCTATTTCTCCCCATCAATACCCTTTTTCAGGCAATTTTGCATGCAACCTACCCCCTAATTTTGCTTTTGGCTTGTGTTGTAAGCATGATGCCGCTATTTTATTCTGAACAATCTTGAATAGCTTTTTCCAGCCTTTCAGAGTCCTAACAAGTGGCTGTTATTCACTTGCAACATTGATTTGGCTAGTTATTTGACTGTGGTAGCATAACAAACACACACACACACACACACACAAACCCTGGCCAATTGTCCATCCATTTGTTACTGACTGACATCAGCTAATTGAGCTGAAACTATAAATAAACAGCCTCCACATTTCCAATCCCAACAAACTATCACCTACTTCCTATATCTACAATCTCCTCTCACCTACAAACCCTCTAAGGCTTGAGTCCCACTCCATTCCTGGCCTGTTGTGCATCTACAAACATTCTGGTTCACTTCATTTGGTGTCTCAATTTGATCATTTGCAGTTGGTGTTTTTTTTCTCCCAAGGTTTATGATGAGCGGGGATAAGAGAAATTAAAATGGTGTTAGCTTAGTCAGTGAAATCAGGATCTAACATCAGTAATCCCTAAATAACAATTACAGATTTAATTATTAGGTTCATAAATGATTAATTATTTTCATAAATATTAATAAATATATTCAACTATCCAAGTTTATTAAATACAGATATGTAGAGTGGGTGGTTAACTCATTAATCACATCTTTCTTTTCCCTCTGGGAATTTGAGGTTTGATTTATTTGCACATTTCTGAGATATTACTCAATCATCACTCACCAGCATGTTTAAAAGAGGCAAGAATATTGATTCCTAATTTCCCATTGCAGTCTCACAGCACCCTCTCACTGTAACTTCATCCAGTCCTACAGATTCCCAGACCTCTGCTCTCTTCCAATGGTGGCCCCAGCAACTCCCCAGTTTTCTTCTCTGCACACCATTGTCTTTAGTGAAAAAGTGTGTGGCGCTGGAAAAGCACAGCAGGTCAGGCAGCATCCGAGGAACAGGAGAGTCGACGTTTCCGGCATAAGCCTTTATTAGGAATGTTTAGCTCATCTCAGCTCAACAAATCACTCTCTAACTGCTCTCACTTCCTAACGATTCTCCTCTTGCTCACTCGTGCTGAAACCTCTTTATGTGGCTCAGTGTCACATTTTGCCTGATAATGCTCATGTGAAATACCTTAAGCTGATTCAATGCATTGAAGGCAAATTCGCAGGAATGAAGGATTGATTTGCTGCAGGGGTTAGCTCATTTGAAGCAGGAAAGCTCATTACAAATTATGGAAAAGACCAAACCCCCTCAAACTATTCAGAAGATGGTCTAAGCCTTAACTTTTATCTTATCTTAAAGGTAAATATAATGTGTTGCATTCCACATGCAATCTGATTGGTCAAACTACCAGGATTTAAAGCAAAACACACTTTATTCATCCACTATAGTTAAAATACAACAATGAAAGAAAGAAGGAATTGGAACAACTTAATTCTACTGGAACATTTAACTGAATAATAGATACAGTAACAATTACTAATTAACTGTTCTAATACAGCAACATCCCACAAATACACCTTTGGCAAAAGGTAAATTTAGACACAGATTGTCTCACAAGCAACTCCAATCCAGGAGGAAAAAACATCCCAAGACAATTCTGAGAGATAGGGAACTCTAGCTTTCAGCTGTATCAAAAAGAGATGCGGCAGCAACTACCCCAGCAACTTTTGCGACTGAAAACCTAAGAAACTAAAATTCCTGGTTCTGTGGGTGGGAACTTGACCACACCCATTCAGGCTGCTTCTATTGTTCAATTTTTTAAAAGAACCCAAGGATTCACAGGTTGTTTATCTTTTGATAGACCTTCTCAGCACTTGTGCCCCAATCTCTCTCTAAAAGAAACAAGGACAAAACACACTTCTTAAAACCACAGTGTTGTCACCTTACGAGTTATGAAACAGGCATTACAGCAACCAGAGTTTAGAGTAGAGTGGTGCTGGAAAACCACAGCATGTCAGGCAGCATCCAAGGAGCAGGAAAATCAATGTTTCGGGCAAAAGCCCTTCATCAGGAATGGAAGGAGGGAGCCACCAGGGTGGAGAGATAAGTAGGGGGGTGGGGGGGTTGGGCACTGATAAGAAGGTAGCAAAGAGTACGATTGGTGAATGGGGGTGGGATGGAGGTGATAGGTCAATGGGGATGGTGGAGCGGATAGGTGGCAAAGAAGATTGGCATGTAGGACAGGTCATGAGGACAGTGCTGAGCTGGAAGGTTGGGACTGAGGTAAGGTGGGGGGAGAGGAAATGAGGAAACTGGTGAAGTCCACATTGATGCCCTGGGGTTAAAGTGTTCCAAGGCGGAAGATGAGGCGTTCTTCCTCCAGGCGTCTGATGGTGAGGGAGCGGCAGTGGAGGAGGCCCAGGACCTGCATGTCCTCTGCAGAATGAGAGGGGGAGTTGAAATGTTGGGCCATAGGGCAGTGTGGTTGATTGGTGCGGGTGTCCAGGAGATGGTCCCTGAAGCGCTGTGCGAGGAGGTGTCCATTATCCCCAATGTAGAGGAGACCGCCTCGGGAGCAATGGTTACAATAAATGACATTTGTGAATGTGCAGATGAAACTTTGATGGATGTGGAAGGCTCCTTGAGGGCCTTGAATGGAGGTAAGGGAGGAGGTGTCGGTGCAGGTTTCGCAATTCCTGAGGTGGCAGGGGAGGGTGCCAGGATGGGAGGGTGGGTTGTTGGGAGGCGTGGACCTGACCAGGTAGTCACGGAGGGAATGGTCTTTGTGGAAAGTGGAAAGGGGTGGGGAGGGAAATATATCCCTGGTGGTGGGGTCTGTTTGGAGGTGGCGGAAGCAAACATCTGACCTCTGGGTTTGCAGTTTGCAAGTTGACAGACAAAGTCACAACATTGTATGCATTTGGCAAGTGGGTCATTGAAGGTGAATTCTCTTCAAGGCCAGGGCACACACATCACTACATATCTCTACATTTAGTTAGTACTGAATTGCATTTTCCTCTGAACCATTTGAACTTTGGCAAGTCACATCTTAAAATTCACTGAGGGAATCTTGTCCTCGTTGGCTGTGCCAGCATTTATTGCCCGCCTCTAGTTTCCCTTGAGAAGAAGAGGTGAGCTGCCATTTTGAATCACTGCAGTCCATTTGATGTCGTTAGACCCACAATGCCCTGAAAGGGGGAAGCTCCAGGATTTTGACCAAGTGAAGGAACAGTGATATATTTCTAAGGTAAAAACAATGACTGCAGATGCTGAAAATCAAATACTGGATTAGTGGTGCTGGAAGAGCACAGCAGTTCAGGCAGCATCCAACGAGCAGCCCAGGCTGGTGAATGGCTTGGAGGGAAACTTGCAGGGTGTGGTTTTCCAACATATCTGCTGCCCTTGTGCTTCTAGGTGGAAGCAGTTGTGGGTGTGGAAGGTGCTGTCAGAGGATCTTTAGTGAGATTTTGCAGCACATTTTGTATATAGTACACACTGCTGCTACTGAGCGTTGATAGTGGAGGATATGGATGCTTGTGGATGTGGGGCTAATCAACTGGGCTGCATTCTGCTGGATGGTGTCAAGTTTCTTGAGTGTTGTTAGAGCTGCACTCATCCAGGCAAGTGGGGAGTATTCCATCACCCTCCTAACATATGACTTATAGATGGTGGACTGGCTTTGGGGAGTTAGGAGGTGAGTTACTCATGTAGGATGCCTACTCTGCAGCCTCTTTTTTTTTGATTAGATTAGATTACTTACAGCGTGGAAACAGGCCCTTCAGTCCAACCAGTCCACACCAACCCTCCAACGAGTAACCCACCCAGACCCATTTCCCCCTGACTGATGCACCTCACACTATGAGCAATTTAGCATGGCCGATTCACCTGACCTGCACATCCTTGGACTGTGGGAAGAAACCGGAGCACCCAGAGGAAACCCATGCAGACACGGGAAAATGTGCAAACTCCACACAGTCACCCAAGGCTGGAATTGAACTGGGACCCTGGTGCTGTGAGGCAGCAGTGCTAACCAGTGAGCCACCGTGCTGCCCTGTATTTATATGAACTATAGGGAGAGGTTGAATAAGCTGGGGCTGTTTTCCCTGGAGCATCGGAGGCTGAGGGATGACCTTATAGAGGTTTATAAAATCATGAGGGGTATGGATAGGAGAAATAGACAAACTCTCTTTCCTGGGGTAGAGGAGTCCAGAGCTAGAGGGCATAGGTTTAGGGTGAGAGGGGAAAGATATAAAAGAAACCTAAAGGGCAACTTTTTCATGCAGAGGGTGGTACGTGTATGGAATGAGCTGCCAGAGGAAGTGGTGGAAGCTGGTACAATTGCGACATTTAAGAGGCATTTGGATGGGTATATGAATAGGAAAGGTTTGGAGGGATATGGGCCAGGTGCTGGCAGGTGGGATTAGATTGGATTGGGATATCTGGTCGGCATAGACATGTTAGACCGAAGGTTCTGTTTCCAAGGTGCACATTTCTATGACGCTATGACCAGCCCAGTTCATTTTCTTGCCAAGACATTGATAGTGGGGGCGGGGGGGGGGGGGGGGGGGGGGGGGGGTAGGTGGGGGGAGTTTACTGATGGTAATGTGATTGAATGTCAAGGTTAGGTTGTCTTTTACTGGAGACAGTCATTGCCTGGTGCTTGTGTTGCAGGAAATTACTCACCACTTGTCAGCCCAAACGTCAATATTAGTTTCTAAGGTCTTGCTGCATTTGGACACCCACTGCATCAGCATCTGAAGAGTTGCGAATGGTGCTGAACGTCATGCAACCATCGGCAAACATCCACACTTCTGACCTAATCATGGAGGGTAAATCATTGATGAAGCAGCTGAAAATGGTTGGACCTAGGACACGACCCTGAAAAGCTCCTGTGAGATGATCTGGAGCTGAGATGACTGAGCTCCAACGCTACAAACATTTACTCTTGTGCCAAGTATGAGTCCAACCAGTGGAGACTTTACCCTGATCCATGGTGACACTAGTATTACTCACATTCCTTGATGCCTCACTCGGTCAAATGTGACCTTGATGGCAAAGGCAATATATCTCACCTCACCTCAGGAGTTCAGCTGTTTTGTCCATCTTTGAACCGAGGCTGTAATGCGTTCAGGAGCTCAGTGGACACATACTGAGCTTCAGTGATCAGGTTATTGCTGAGCATACGCTGTTTGAAGATGCATTTCTGCATTTAGGCCAACCCTGTATAATATGGCAACAAATTTTCAGGTCCAACCAATTTCTGACAAATAGCAAAACACTGGTGTCATGGACACAAATGCACTAAAGCAACAGCTAAGACATTACACAAAAAACAATATAGCTGCAATTCATGGTGCTCATTCTTAGAAATTGCATATTCAAACAGATGGGAGCCTTAAGACAGGACAATAACAGTTTTATTTTTAAATAGAACTTTTAACATGATAAATATTTCAAGGTGCTTCATAGGAACCTTGTCAAAAAGTATTTATTATCAAGCTGCCTGAAAAAAAGTTAGGGCAGGTGACCAAAAGGACCCAAACAACGAGAGCAGGATTAAGATGTAACTGGTTTGAGATTTGCCCAAACTTCTGGGACATAATTTGTGGAAGAGAGGAGGTGGGTACACTTGCTTGCCCCAGTCAAATCAATCAATGAACAGTGGAACTCTAAACTTCCAAGCCTTGTATATCAATAGGGTCAGGTGAGACCAAACACCTTCACCAAGTCCACTCAGAAGAAGTCGCCCACCCAGAGGGCAGCCTGAATGTGACTTCTGAAGGCATGGGATGGCAAATATCGGAAAGTTGAGAAGGAAGCATGCTCATGTTTTATCCAGAGGTATGGTTAGTGTTAGAGTTATAGTTAAGGTTTGAATTAGGGAGTTAGAGTTAGGGTGTTGGGTAAGGAATAGAGTTAGGGTTGGGATTATGGTTGGGGTTCATGTTGGGTTAGGTTTAGGGAGTTAGGATTAGGGTCAGAATTAGGGTTAGTATTAGAGTTATGGTTATGGTTCGGGTTAGGTTTGTGTTATGGTTCGGGTTAGGGACTGATAGAGTTAAGGTGAGGGTTAGTGAGTTAGGGTTGGGATTAGTGTTGGTGTGAGTTAAAGTTAGGGTTAGGATACAGCTTGAGTTGGGTTAAGCTTCGTGTTTGGGTTAGGGTTAGGGTTAGGGCTAGGAATTAGGGTTAGGGCTAGAGAATTAGGGTTAGGGTTAGGGTTAGGGAATTAGGGTTAGTGTTAGGGCCAGGGAATTAGGGTTAGGGTTAGTGTTAGGGCTAGGGAATTAGGGCTAGGGTTAGGGGTTGTGTTATGATTAGACTTAAAGATGATAAAGTTAAGATTAGGGATTTAGGGTTAGTATTAGAGAGTTAGAGTTGATTTTAGGGTTGCGTTGGGTTTAGAGTTAGGGTTAGGGTTGGAGTTCATGATCATCATGAGGTTAGAGGTAGGGATTGATAGAGTTAGGATGGGAGTTAAGGAGGGTGGTGAGGGCTAGGGTTAGGGTTAAGATTAATGGGTTAGGGTTAGGGAGTTAAGGTTTGGTTTGGGGTTATAGTTAGTATTAGGGAGTTAAGATTAGGGTTAAGTTCAGTGTTAGGATTTGGATGTTAGAGGTATGGTTAGGGTTAAGATCAGGGTCTGGGTTAGTGCTATTGTTAGGGTTAGAATGAGGGAGTATGGTGAGGGAGAGTTAGGGTCAGGGTTCAGGTTAGGTTTAGGGTTAGGGTTAGGGTTAGGACGAAGGAGTGTGGTGAGGGAGAGTTAGGTTCTAGGTTAAGGATAGGGATAGGGTTAGGCTTAGGGTTTGGGTCATGGTTGGGATGAGGGAGTGCAGTGAGGGAGCGTTAGGGTCTGGGTAAGGTGAGCGATAGGGCGGGTGAGTGTGTTAAGGAATTATTAGCTTTAGGGTTAGGGTCAGGGTTGGGGTTAGGATTAGGGTTCAGGATAGGGTTAGGGTTAGGGTTCGGGATTGTGGTGAGGGAGAACAGGGAACGTGCCAGCCAAGGAGTCTTTGCTCAGACTTTGTGATAAGAATCATTATATTACAGATAACATAAGAAATAATGCCTTGTGTTTACTTTTCCTGATTCAGGAACACCCAAAGTATGTTGAAGTCAATAAACCCCTTTCAAAGTACCATCACTGATTTAATGGCTTGGTCTGACAGAGAGTTACACTATTCACTCTTTTTTCTCTCTCCACTAATGCTGCTAGATCTTCTGTGTTTCTCCAGCACTCTCTGTTTTTATCTCACATTTCCAGCATCTGCCGCACTTTTGAGTAACAGCCAACTTGAATATGACAAACAATGAAGTGGGCATCACCAGGTAATCTGCTTCAAAAAGAGGAAATGTTCCGCTTGCTCTGGCAGTATCTGTGGAGAGAGGAACAAAGTTTGTGTTTCAAATCCACTATGACTCTTCTTCACAACAGCAATCTGTTTTAGTGGTTTAGCTTCAGAGATAAATAATCTGCAGAATTTCAGATGGAATACCCCTGCTTTTAGTCCACCGAGCCCCAGAATCTTTTACATACACTTCAGAGCTTAGGCCAAGCTTGACTCTATGTCTCATTCAGAACATGATAGCTCCCACTCAACAGCACAGTATTGCACAAAAGTGTTAGCAAAGAAATTGTGTATGTGTTTGTGAGTGGGATTTGTCCTTCCAACTTACTGCCTTAGGGGGAAGAAAACTACAAATGAAACCACAAAACAGAGTGTGCAGGGGAAAGTACTTGTGACAGATTGGGCTAGGGTTAGCTATGTGTTAAATAACACAAGTGAGAAAGGGGGCAGTCTGTAGCATCACTGCCTCACACCCAGAAATTCCAGGTTTAAATCCCACTCTAGGTCTTGACCTGAAAAAGAGTCATATTGGACTTGACATGTGGTCCACAGAAGATGCCAGATCTGCTGAGTTTCGCCAGCATTTTCTGTTTTTATCTCACTCTACGACTTCATGGGCAAGAGAGATGTGTTTATAAAATGGCCAAAACCTGGTTAAGCGTCAATTTGAAAATCTTTCCATTGCACACCGACGACAGCCAATTAAAGGCAGGAAAGATTCCTGCTCAGCAACCTGATGGGAAGGTCCATCAGCCTCAAGTATCACTGCCCACAGCTCCAGGGTGCCGTGAGCATAGAAAGGAGTATCAGTGCTCAACTGGGATTCCTTGCAGGGTCCAGGAGGCTCAGTTGATTGGACAGCAAGTGTGAATCAGATGATGTTGACAGCATGAAGTTTGATCCCTGTTCGAGCTGGGTGGATTCATCGAAACATTGAAAACAGGAGTAGGCCATTCGGCCCCTCAAGCTACTCCACCATTCAATATGATTAGGGCTGACCATCCAACTCAGTCCCCTGTTCCCACTTTCTTCTCATAACCTTTGATTCCTTTAGCCTTAAGAACTATATCTAACTCCATATTGATTTGGAGATGCTGGTGTTGGACTGGTGTATACAAAGTCACAAATCACAGCACCAGGTTATAGTCCAACAGGTTTAATTGGAAGCGCTAGCTTTCGGAGCGACGCTCCTTCATCAGGATCTAACTCCATCTTGAAAACATTCAATGTTTTGACCTCAACCACTTTCTGTGGTAGAGAATTCCACAAGCTCACCAAGCTCTGGGTGAAGACATTTCTCCTCACCTCAGTCCTGTGTGTCTTACCCCATAGGAGAAAGTGAGGACTGCAGATGCATTCCTGAAGAATTCCTGAAGAAGGACTCATGCCCAAAACATCGATTCTCCTGCTCCTTGGATGCTGCCTGACCTGCTGCGCTTTTCCAGCAACACATTTTCAGTTCTGTCTTACCCCATACCCTTAGGATGTGACTCCTGATTCTGGACTTCCAAGTCATCAGAAACACCCTTCCTGTGTTTACCTTGTCTAGCTCTGTCAGAATGTGAGAAGTTTCTATGAGATGTCTCTTTATTTTTGTAAACTCCAGTGAATATAGGCCTAACCAATCCAGTCTCTTTTCATATTTCACTCCTGCCATCCCAGGAATCAGTCTAGGAAACCTTTTTACTCCCTCGATAACCAGAACATCCTTCCTGAGTTAAAGAGACCTAAACTGCATACAGTACTCTGGGTGTGGTCTTGGAGAAAGTGAGGACTGCAGATGCTGGAGATCAGAGTTGAGAGTGTGGTGCTGGAACAGCACAGCAGGTCAGGCAGCATCTGAGGAGCAGGAGAATCGACGTTTCGGGCATAAGGCCTTCATCAGGAATGAGGCTTGTCGACCCGGGGGCTGAGAGATAAATGGGAGGTGGGTGGGGCTGGGGGGAAGATAGCTGGGAACGCAATAGGTGGACGAAGGTGGGGGGGTGATGGTGATAGGTTGGAGAGGAGGGTGGAGCGGATAGGTGGGAAGGGAGATGGACAGTTCAAGAGGGAGGTACCGAGTTGGAGGCTTTGGACTGGGATAAGGTGGGGGCGGGGGGGGGGGGGGAATAAGGAAACTGGTGGAATCCACACTGATGCTGTGGGATGGAAGTTCCCAAGGAAGATGTGGTGTTCTACCTCCAGGTGTCAGGTGGCTAGAATTTGGCAGTGGAGGAGGTCCAGGACTTGCATGCCCTTGGCAGAGTGGGAGGGGGAGTTAAAGTGTTCAGCCTCGGGATGGTGGGGTTGGTCAGTGCGGGTGTCCCAGAGATGTTCTCGGAAACGATCCGCAATTTTGTGTCCTGTCTCATAATTGCAGCAAGACATCTCTGCTCCTGTGTTATATTATCTCACTCTTAAGACCAGCGTACTACTTGCCTTCTTCACCACCTGCTGCACCTGTAGGCTTACTTTCAGTGCCTGGTGTACAAGGACACCCAGGTCTGGTTACCTCCCCTTTTCCCAATCCATCATGGCGCAGATAATAATACACCTTCCTGGTTTTGCTGCCAAAGTGGACAATCTCACATTTGTCCACATTATCCTGCATCTGCCTTGCATTTGCCCACTCACTCAGCCTGTCCAAACCACACTGAAGCATTTCTGCATCCTCCTCACAGCTTCCCCTTCCACCTAGCTTTGTGTCATCTGCAAGCTTGGAGATACTGTATTTAATTCTTTCACCTGAATTATTCACCATAATGTGCAATTCGGGGGAAGCTTTCTATATGGAGGATTGCTTACGTTAGGATTTGCAAATTCAACTGCAAGCTGTTAAATAAGATTGTCAAGTAAATTGAATCCATGCGACGTAATCCATGTTCCTTACTGATAACCCAAGAAAAACCACAACTCACTGGAAGTACGAAACGTGATAACTTTGTGACAAATATGGGAAAGCTATTTTAATGCTAATACCTTTCACTTTGGAAAACACATTAAACAAAAGAATTATTTTTTTGAAAAAAAATGTAATTTTACAATCAATGCTGTGACATTCAAAAGTTGTCTCATCTATAAGGCCACCTCGCCAATCAGGGAATCTACCCAACCCTACTCGGGTGAGATGTCTCAAAGATATTTCCAAAGGATTTCGAGAAAGGTTCCAATGCATTCTCCCTAACCTTTGCATTATTCATCCTCGCTGACTTCCTGGCCCTGCTGTGATATGTTCACACCGCAGGAGTCACTGCACTTGTTAGAATGCGGTTCTCCTTATTATTCATGGCTTCATTTACAAGGTCACGATGAGGCTGGTAGTTGTTACATACAGTTAGACAACGCAGCAACCTACAGTCACCCATCACAGCAGCCAACTCTGAAATGCCTCCACAGGGTTAGAAACTGGCATGCATTGATTTTCAACAACTACTGGCTTTTATGTAGGACATTTAACAAGACTTCTCAAAGCACTTTGCGAGAGCAAGTATCAAACACGATTGGACACATAAAAGAGACAGGGGAATATGTGGCCAATCACTCGATTTCATGGCTCTGGCAAGGAGGGGAGAGATTTCAGGAGCATTTCTAGCCTCGATTTCAGAAGGTAGGATCAATGGCAGGGGAAGTAAAATCCGAGAAAGGGGCAGTGCAGAGATCACAGAATTACAGAATAGATTATGTGTAGAAGGACAACATTCGGTTCATCAAGCCTGCACTGGTTCTATTACCTACAGCCAATCTCCTGCCTTTTCCCCATACCCTTGCACACCATTTCTACCCAAATAACCATCCAATGCCCCTCCTGAACGCATCAATTCACCTCCACCACATTGCTAGGCATTGCAGCCCTGTCTCGAAAAACTCGCGGTGTAAGAAAGATTTTTCTCACATCACCTTTGCTGCTTTTGCACAACACTTTTGGATCTGAAAGTTTTCGGCGGGGGAGGGGGGTTGAGTTTGAACAGGTTACAAAAATAGAGAAAGGATTGGCTATTGAGGAGATTCTAATCAAGGGTGGTATTTTTGAAAAATTAAGAGGCTATCTGACCAGGAGTTGGAATTGTTCAATGACCACAAGGATGATAGGTGAATCAAGTGATACAAAGAGCAAAGTTTGAATGAGCTCACATTAGCACAACTAATTTCATCACCTCAAGCAACCATGTTATTGTTGATTGCAGGAGCAGGCTGTCTCATTGGCCAACAGAAGTGGAATGGTTGCTTTTCTTACTGCTGAAACCCTCCACCATTCCTTCATTACTTCAAACTAAAATATTCAAACAGTCTCAGTGTCAGCCTCCAGCATGCACCTTCCATTCAGTTTCATCCAATCCTACAGTCTAATATGTTCATCCATTAGCTTTCCCCTCACATGGTGATGGTGGTAATGTCATTGAGTTTCTAATACAGGAGGCTTATGTCCAAGGAGATGAGTTCAAATCTCACTCTGGCATTGGGGATGTTCAACTGACCACTAGCCTCAGTTATGATGATGATGAAACTATCATTACTTGTCGTTAAAAGCCCCATTTGGCTCAAAAATGCTCTTCAGAGAAGGAAATCTACCAGCCATACCTGATCTGGTTTACATGTGACTCTGTACCAACAGTGGCCTGGCACAGTGAGAGGAATAGAATAATTACAGGACCAGATAGAGTCAGTAGCCAGAGACTTTTCCCCAGGGCAGGATTGACTGGTAGGAGAAGTCATAGTTTGCAGATATTAGGAGGAAGGTGTAAAGGAGATGTAAGAGGTAGGTTCTTTACGCAGAGAGTTGTGAATGTATGGAATGCGTTGCCAGCTGTGGTGGTGGAAGCAGAGTCATTGGGGACATTTAGGCGACTGCTGGACATGCACATGGATAGTAGTGAGTTGAGGGGTGCATAGGTTAAGTTACTATATTTTACATTAGGATCAAATCACGGCACAATATTGTGGACCAAAGGGCCTGTTCTGTGCTGTACTTTTCTATGTTCTATAGTGGCTCAGTGGTTAGCATTGCTGCCTCAGAGTGCTATGGACCCAAGTTTGATTCCACTCTCGGGTGACTATCTGTATGGAATTTGCACATTCACCCCATGTCTATGTGGGTTTGCTCTGGTTTCCTCCCACAATTCAAAGATGTGCAGGTTAGGTGAATTGGCCATGGTAAGTTGTCCATAGTGTTCAGGGATGTGTAGGTTGGGTGCATTAGTCAGGGGTAAATGTTTCACTGTGTCCTACACCTATGCACATACGTTACATGGGTGCTGGGGAAAAATAAGCACAACCACAGTTAGGAGGTAGTGTGGGGTAAGGAAAAGGACCAAAAAAAAGCAGGAGGGTCAGAGGTTACAAAAGGAGTCTCAGAGAGTCTCCTCACTCCAGGGACTGGTTCTAAGTTGGCTGATCAAAGTCCATGTACTGTGCACATACAAATAATGGGTGATTTTGTGATGTGATGCAGCCTGTGTGTAGTTATTTCAATGCTCCACTACTGGTTGCTGTGAGTTCAATGTTCCAGATCCAAACCTCTGGATTTCTCTTCCTAAGCTCCTTTGTTTAGATTCTGATTAAGTCCCATCTCTTTGGCCAAGCTTTTGGTCTATTGCCCTGATGTGTCCTTCCTTAGCTTGGCTTTAATGTCTGTCTGGCTATACACCCCAGCATATTCTGCTACATTAAAGCACTACATAGATGCAATTCCTTGTTGCATACATTGACTCATTGGTACCGAAGTGGTTTAGGATGTAAAAGGTACTAAACGAATACAAGTCTTTCTCCCAGGGCTGCAATGCAGCCATTAAGAAGCCAGTAAATCAGGAGGAATCAATAATGCTGCATAATATACAGTTCAATCTCAATAAACATATGGCTCGTTTGCCAAGCAAGGTCATGTTTGAATTTAAAAACTGTGCTTGAACAAGAATTTCCGCAAACCATTGATAAAACTTGCCATGCAAATCTTTCCATTGTAACCCACTGAATTATTCATTTGACCAATTTAATTTCCGACACAAACAACAGAAAGTCACCAAATTAAAAACAGTGTTTCATACAAAAATTATTAGATTTGTGAAATGTACAGTTGTGTTGAGGTGGAACTTGGCAATGTCTCAACTCCCTGAACTGTGTTGAATATGAGATACTGCATAATGAAAGAGGCTTTTATGGTCCATGATGTTATAAGTAGGGACATGGAATACATGCTTGGAAGTAATGATGAGATTGTACAACATACTGGTTATAGGCCTGGGCCCTTCGAGTGTTGCTTGAAGCCTCAATTACTGTATATGGTAGCTCAATGGTTAGTGTTGCTGCTTTACAGCACCAGGGACCAGGTTCAATTCCAGCCTCTGGTAACTATCTGTGTGGAGTTTGCACATTCTCCCCATGTCTGCGTGGATTTCCTTTCACAGTCCAAAGATGTGTGGGTTAGGGGATTGGCCATGGGAAATACAGAGTTACATGGATAGGGGTGAGTCTGGGTGGGATGCCTTCCAGAGTATGGACTGGTTGGGCTGAATGGCCTGTTCCCACACTGTAGAAATTCTGTGATCTATAGCAAAGCTTCAAATGGATTCAGAATGTAGGAAAAGAAAGATGCCATTTTGCCACTTGAGCAAACACAAGACTGATCTCTGACTTAACTCTGTATTCCCTTGTTTACCCCATATCCTTTAATAGCTACTGTTAACAGCCTAACAATCTTAGATTTAAACTTACAACTGATCCAACCTTTGGCGCTGTTTGCAAAAGGTGTTTCTAAACTCCTGGCACCACTTGAGCAGTTTCCAGTGCAGGTAATGAGGGTTGCTTGATGGAGAGCTGGTGAGAGACCCTCCTCTCCGCATGCCTCTTCAGGACGGGACCCACCATGTCAGGCACTTAATTAGTCAGCATCAGGCCTTCCCTGGGATCAAGGCATCAGTAGATATGAGAGGAAGTTATAGTGTAGTGGTCATGTCACTAGACCAGTAATCTAGAACTTCAGGCTAATGCTTGAGAACGATGTTCAACTCCCACTAGGGCTAAATGGTGAAATTTGAATTCAGTAAGAAGCTAGTCTAACAGTAACTACTGTTTTAAATACAATCATCTGGGTCACTCTTTCCCTTGAGGGAAAGAAGTCTGCCATCCTTATCTGGTCTGGCCTGTACCTACTACTGGGGCAACAATTGGAGTATTGTGTGCAGTACTAGTCAACGTATTACAGAAAGGACATATTTCCCCTGGAGAGAGTGCAGAAAATGTGCCTGGGCTGGAGAATTATAACTACAGGGAGATATTATAGTTGCTTTCATCTGAACAGAGAAGTTTGAGAGATGACATGGTGGAGGAATACAAAATAGTGAGGGACAAGATAGAGTAAACACGAGGAACCTGCTTCCCCTGACAGAGAGTTTTAAAACCAGGGGTCATAGATTCAAGCTAAGGGGCAGAAGGTTTAGAGGGGACATGAGGAAATTTATTTATTTACACAGAGGGGGTAGGGTGTCCAGAATTTACTGCCTGAGTTGGGGGTGGAGGCAGAAACCCTAAACTATTTTAAAAAGGACCTGGATCTGCCACTTGACTGCTGTGAGCCGCAGGGCTATAGGCCGTGTGCAGAAAGATGGGATTAGAAACAGCATCTGGGTGTCTTTGGGTTGACATGGATAAGATGGGTTGAATAGCCTCCTTCTGAGCTATATCATTTCTATGGTTCCAAGTGACTCCAGACTAATAGCAATATAGTTGACTCTCAGCTGTCATTCTGGGCAATTAGGGGTGGCCAATAAATGTTAGTCTAGGCAATGATATCCACAACCCGTGAATTAATTTTAAAAAGCTGTTGACCAATTAAAGGTTAGCAGTTCTAGGTTGCAGACAGTGTTATTGGAAGAGTAGTGGCTATAGCTGGAAACGCACCAAGTGGAGACCCAGAACCAGAGAGGAAGCTCAGTAAAAGGTGAGTGAGGGTGGGAGAGGTGGGTAACAGAGGGGTACGCAGTGTAGGAGGGTGCGTGGTAAAGCAGCAAGGTCAGTAGTGTGTCTCTCAGCAGGCAGGCCCAGCAGAGAGCCTGACAATGAGGGATGCCTCCCTCTCATAGATTTGTGTAGCATAGAAGGAGGCCATGGTACTCTCTCTCTCTCTCTCTCTCTCTCTCTCTCTCTCTCGGACATCCAGGCGAACGGTTGTCTGCAGATGTTATTGACAGGCTTGAGGAACCTCCAAGACAGAAAAGATTGAAGATTACCACTGTTAGCATTTAGAAGTGGTATGCAATAATTGAGACCAACAGCAGATTAATGAGAGTGGCAGCACAAAGTGGTACCTATCATTTGGCAACATCTGGGTGTCTCATCTTCTTCCACAGTTTTCTCCTTGGAGTCTCCTCTCAGAGTTTCTCACTGACCTTTTACAGCTGTCTTCTCCTGCAATAGGGAAAACGGGGAAGAGGGGGCAGAAATGAGAAAGATGATCGTGGGTGGCACGACAGATAATGCAGATGTACGTGGGGGGAGGTGTTTAGAAGCACTGAGGAGGCAGTGTGGAGGGCATACAGGGTTAGTGGTGTGGCAGAGAGAGCTGAAGGGCAGGAATGGGGCAAGGAATGTGGGACAGGCAACACTGAGATATAGGGGCATGTGCCTTGATGAGAGCTGTGCTCAGTGGCACTAAGTGTGAGGTAGCAGAGAGATCAGCGTGGCACTTACGCTGGCAGAGGAGAGACCCTGACCTTCATCCCACACTGTCTGTCCACACCCTGGGGAGTGCATTAACCTGTGTTGGGTACCTCGGACCAGGCTGGCAAGTTCCTCTGACAGTGGCCCCTGACCGAGGACATCTCTTCATTGCCCATTCACCAGGACCTCTGGGTCCCTGTTACAAGAATGTAGTTGGGGTAGGGATGTGGAAGTGCTGGTGTTGGACTGGGGTGGACAAGGTCAGAAGTCAAAGTAGATGGGTAAGAGACTACTAGAACACAGCAAGCCAGGCAGCATCAGAAGGTGGAGAAGTCGATGTTTTGCATAAAACACTTCT
Source organism: Chiloscyllium punctatum (assembly GCF_047496795.1). NCBI lineage: Eukaryota > Metazoa > Chordata > Chondrichthyes > Orectolobiformes > Hemiscylliidae > Chiloscyllium > Chiloscyllium punctatum. The sequence goes on along the minus strand of NC_092747.1, from coordinate 10,988,096 downwards.
TCAGGACTCTGTCAGCGAGGGCTCCCTGATTGGCCCAGGTTAACTCCAATCCAAGGGACCTGGGTGTCCTTGTTCAAGAATCACTGATCGTTAACAACAAGCCATTAAGAAGGCAAATGGTATGTTGGTCATCACTGTTAGAAGTTTTGAGTATAAAAGTAAATATATCTTCTAGAGTTGTACAGGATGTGGAGGTGGTGGTGTTGGACTGGGATGGACAAAGTCAGAAGTCACATGACACCAAGTTATAGTCCAACAAGCTTATTGAAATCACAAGCTTTCAGAGTGCTGCTCCTTCATCAGGTGAAATGACTTCAAATGACGACAGAGCAGTGCTCTGAAAGCTGGTGATTCCAAATAAACCTGTTGGACAGTAACCTGGGGTCATGTGACTTCTGAGTTTCTCCAACATGGTCCTATCCCATCCGTCAATGAGCTGGGCAACTTCAGAATGCCGGTCCTCACCGGCTATTTACAGGGTGCAGGTACAAAGGATGCTTGTTATTGGGCAGATATCCACTAAGTGCCAAGTTGTTCCAAAAACAGTGCACTATGGGATAGGATTGGTTGTCGGGGATGGGGTAGGGGGGGAGTTCGATGAGTGTGGTCAGATAGGACAGGTAAAACTCAGAGCCTCACACTAACAAACTCCCCAAAAATCTCAATACAACTCGGACTGAGCCAAAACATTCCACCCATGACCACATGACTAGATGAGACTACTTGGTGTAGGTGGTCTAACAGTAAAGAGCACGCAACTGCAATAGAATACATTAAAACACAAGAGTGCAAACCTGTTGAAAACATTTATATTATTTACAATAAACAACTTGCTCTTTTGAGCCTGCACACATGTTACAACTTCCTTAAGTGAATAAATAGAGATCAACAACTTCCCAGGGACAACTGATCTAGAATCAAACCACTAGTGATCTACTGGTCCAGAAACAAACCATTAATGAACTGGTCCAGAAATAAATTACTGATAAACTGGTCCAGAAGCAAACCATTGGTGATCTACTGGTTCAGAAACAAGCCATTGATGATCAAATGGTAACCAAACAAAATATTCAAAAAGAAGGAACAATCCATTGAGATAGCCCATGATGAAAGTAATGCTTCATGTGGCTGAAAAGAAACAGTGGTCAACAAACCAAAAGATACTCAAACAAATTCAACAGGAACATGAGTGACATGCTGCCAATTTGTCAGTACTGTGTTAAAGTTTGACTCGTTCAAAATTGCGGTGAGTTGGCGGAGAATGCAGCCAGTGTTTCATATTCATAGATGATTTACTAGTGAATGACAAAAGGCTGTTTATTCCAATTTGGACTCCAACTATGTACTAAAAAGGAGATATAAACTTAGCAACTGCCAGGGCTGAAGTTGTGGGGCAAATCACTCCACTTTCTGATGATGATTATGAGGCTATACCAAATTAATTTAATCAGTCCCCACATAACTCCAATCGATGTGACCCATCGTAAAGAAGACAGCAATACACCATCTGTGGAGGAACGGAGAAATCTTCCTAAAACAGTGGAATGTAAAATGAATTTGAATTAGTCGAATCATTGCAGTGCAGTGAAGCAGAAAATGTTTTTCTGTGACTGGGGCTAGGACTCTTTCAAACTATATTTGGTAACATTGAGCCTCATTTGGGAATCGTTGGATGATGTACTCAAGACTAATTGGTAGAAGAATATGGTTTTAGTGGGAGGTGAAATACAGTCAATTCTTCTATAAAGTAATGTTGCGTTCTTGTGCAACCCCGCGTTATTGAAAAATTGCGCTTTAGAAACAATGCTTAAAGTGTTGGCGATGCAATCGTGTTACAGCCAACACATGTTTTACTGGCTCACATTGTAGAAACAGCATCCCCCACTCTGTCAATCACGTTACAGTGAATTCAAATTGACGAAATGCATGCTATAACAGAATGACCTGTACAGAGCAAAGAGGGTCATGGAAACAAACACCAGTACAGACCACCCGCTCCAAGTTTCTGTGCAGTAAATTCAATGTGATTTCATATAACTCTGTGTGATTTGATATAACTTAACAGTGTTGGTGTTTGTAACATTTTGAATGAGGCTTTCAGTTGTGCCAGTTGAATAACATAACACTTTTCAGTAAGATGGAGGCAGAGTAGTATGGGTCAGTGTGGTGCTGGAAAAGTACAGCATCCGACAAGCAGGAAAATCGATGTTTCGGGCAAAGGTCCTTCATCAGGAATGGAGGCAGGGAGCCTCCGGGGTGGAGAGATAAATGGGGGGGATGGGGCTGGGGAGAAGGTAGTAAAGAGTACAATAGGTGGATGGGGGAGGGATGGAGGTGATAGGTCAGAGGAGAGGGTGGACCGGAGAGGTGGGAAGGGAGATTGGCAGGTAAGACAGGTCATGAGGACAGTGCTGAGCTGGAAGGTTGGAACTGGGGTAAGGGGAAGATTAGATTCCCTACAGTGTGGAAACAGGCCCTTCAGCCCAACAAGTCCACACCAACCCTCCGAAGAGTAACCCACCCAGACCCATTTCCCTCTGACTAACGCACCCAACCTGTGGGCAATTTAGCATGACCAATTCACCCTAACGTGCACATCTTTGGACTGTGGGAGGAAACCGGAGCACCCGGAGGAAACCCACGCAGACACGGGGAAGAACATGCAAACTCCACACAGACAGTCACCCAAGGCTGGAATCGAACCTGGGACCCTGGTGCTATGAGGCAGCCGTGCTAACCACTGAGTCACTGTGCCGCCCAGGAAATGATGAAACTGGTGAAGTCCACAGAGTAGTATGTTCCAGCTGGAACTCAACAGCTCTGCCTGTTCTTTTTCTTCTTTTTCTCCTTCCCTTCTGTGGTTTTCTTCATTTCTTCAGTCTTCTCAGACTCTCAGCCTTCGACGTCCAACTCCCAGCCTTCGCCAGTGGCCAGTGGCCCCGGAGGCAGCATCCCAATGCGTGCACGGGGTAGCCAGTGATCAGACCATGGAGTGGTCCCCTGCGCTGGTCTGCTGTGTGAGCTCAAGGAGAAAGAGTGTGATGCTTATCTTCGTAACTTTGTTTCGTGTTTTTTGGTTATACAGGTGGACGATCCTTTATCCAAAATCGCTGGGATCAGCTATTTCTTGGAATTCGGAATTTTTCGAATTTCAGAATAAGTGACAGTTTGATGGTAAATTTTTTAAAATCTTACCGGAGGAGCAGACGTACTAAGTAAAAACAGGCCTTGAGAGAGAACCCAGGCCTGCCGGTGCTGGGCCACATCACATCTGAGTGACACACATCGAATGGGTGTGGACTTGGGTTAACTGTTTGCATGCCAAACAACCTTGTTAATGAGAAAAAAACTTCACAAAAAAACCTTTGGATTTCGGAACTTTTCGGACTTTGGAACTTCGTATAAAGGTTCGTCTACCTGTACTGTGTGTAGCTGGAATGCAACTTTGTTTCTTCATTTCTCTATTCTGTAAACTATGGATTGTTCCTGGAAACCCTTGTACCTTAGTTGGCTGTGTGAGTGATGACTTATAAACTTTTCACTGTACTCATTTGAGTTTGTGACAATGAAGCTATATCATTCATTCATTCTTTTTTTTAACCATTTGAATGAGCATCATTGGGGTATTTTGGATGATTTGATCAGATAGCATAACTTGTGTGAAAGCAAAATGTCAGCTTTGCATCTTTCCAATACAATGGTAACAGAGGTTTACATGGAACACAAAGGCTTTCAAGATGTAATTGACCTAAAGGGGTGGTTTTTGGGCTGTAATATGCTGCTTAGGGACAGAAAGCAGTGTGTTTGGGTGAGTGCTTGCTTTTCAGATAGGCAGAGGTAGTCATTGGAAAAGGGGTAATGAGAGATGAGCAATAAATGCTGGTGTTGGCAGCGATGCCCACATCCCGTGAAACACTAAAGAAAGGAAGAAATTCCCTAGGGATTACAATTAGGTCAACATCCCTTTCCAGTTGCATAATGGTGGACAAGCAGAGGTCACAGACTTAGGTGATCAGTAAATTAACTTCTGTTTTAAATTCATTTGTGGGACATGGGCATCGCTGGCTGGACAGTATTTATTGCCCATCCCTAGTTGCCCTTGAGAAGGTGGTGATGAGCTGCCTTCTTGAACCGCTGCAGTCCACCTGCTGTGGGTTGACCTACAATGTCCTTAGAGAGGGAATTCCAGAATTTTGACCCAGCGACAGTGAAGAAACGGTGATATAATTCCCAGTCAGGATGGAGAGTGACTTGGATGGGATCTTGCAGGGGTTGGCGTTACTATATATCTGCTGCCCTTGACTTTCTGGATGGAATTGGTTGTGGGTTTGGAAGCTGCTGCCTGAGGATCTTTGGTGAATTTATGCAGGCTGCTTTGTCCTGGATGGTGTCGAGCTTCTTGAGTGTTGTTGGAGCTGCACTCATCCAGGCAAGTGGGGAGTATTCCATCAGACTCCTGACTTGTGCCTTGTAGATGGTGGTCAGGCTTTGGGGAGTGAGAAGGTGAGTTACTCGCCTCAGTATTCCTAACCTACCAGCTGCTCTTTAGCCCCAGTGTTTATGTGGTGAGTCCAGTCGAGTCTACTGATAACTGGAGACAATATGACAAAAGCATCTTGTTTTATACAACTCAGCCTCGTGGTAATGTCACTGGACTAGCCATCCAGAGTTCCAGATGAATTTTCCAGGAACCTGGTTCAGATCCCATTAGTCAAATTTGAGATTGTCATCACTCACTGATTTCAGTCAAACTATCCAAAACCTATAGTTAAAAAAAAGCATTCACCAGATCTCTGTACTTAATAACCATTTATTATGATTAAATTGTCTTTAATCAATGGCGTTTGTGAAATATGAATTGCTAATTATTTTTTATTCATTGGATGAAGGTGTTGCTAGCTAAACCCTAATTACCCAGAGCGCAGTGAAGACTCAACCACATTGCTATGGGTTTGGAATCCCATGTCGGCCAGATCAGGTAAGGATGGCAGTTTTCTTCCTGAAAGTGCATTAGTGAACCAGATAGGTTTTTCCAGCAATTAACAATGGATTCAAAGTCATCATTTAGACTCTTAATCCCAGATATTTCATTGAATTCACATTCCACCATTTGCCATTGTGGGATTTGAACCCAGGTCAACAGAAGGTGACCTAGAGCTCTGGACTAACTGCCCACTGATAATACCACCGGGTTGCCACCTCCCCCTAACTTCTAATTATCCAACTTAAACTCTAACCCTTGTTAAACACCACCTTCACAAACTGAGAGACACACAAAGACAGACAGTACAGAGACCTCATAGAGTTATGTAGTATGGAAACAGACCCTTTGGTCCAACTCATCCATGCCAACTAGATATTTTAAGCTGCCATTTGCCAGCATTTAGCCCATATCCCTCTAAACCCTTCATATTCATGTACCTGTAATTGTGCCTCACAGCTTAGACTGTGGAGAGTGAGGAGAACAATCAGATGCTAAATCTATCTGTATCTAAATTGCAACAACAGCAAGTTGCCACTTCCTTCTGGATATAGAGAGTGCGAAAAGAAAGTAAAATCAGAGAAGTGCAGTTCAATAGTATCAGTGTTTCTTTCTCTGCACATTTCTGTGCACTGATTCTCTCAATCATTGGTTATGAATTCATCCTTTCACTGTCTCTAAAGGCATTTTATTCCTCTTCCACGGGGGATTTGTAAAGAAAGGTGAGTGAAAGCAAGCTCTCTATTCCTGGAGAATGTCTCGTCCATTATCACACAGAGACACAGACAGAGATATTTGAATGTTTTTTCTTTACAGGCTGGATGGTTCTGAGCTGCACTGACTCCGCACAAGCCATGGTTTGATGAATTTATTGTTGTCACATGTACCTCGATACAGTGAAAAGTGTTGTTTTGCGTGCTATACAGGCAGATCATAGCATACAAAGGGCATCAGGGTAGCAGAACAGAGTGCGCAATACAGAGAGAGAGAGCGACAGAGAGACCAGAATTAACATTTGAGAGGTCAGTTCAAAAGTCGCCATTGATAACAATGGGGAAGAAGCTCTTCTTGAATGGTCACCTGATCAGGAGCCAGTCAAAACATTGTAGCCAAGAGGTTTTCCTGTGGCTTCGAATACATTGGCTGTGTGACATCTGCTTTTGTTCCCACTGTTGACGTGGGTATGTAATATTGTACATAACTCACAGTGTAGCCATCACTTTGCACATCCTCGGATTAAAGCAATATCTTCCTTTTTAGTTCAAAGTCCAAAAACAAAAGAAATGTAAAGATGTGGTCTTTACAAGATCATTTTCTTAAAATCTGGATTATAAAAACGAGCATAATAGCAGCTGCAAAACCATTATTGAATATCGTAGAAGTCCATCTGCCTCACTAATGTCCTCTCAGGAAGGAAATCTGCCATCCTTACCTGGTCTGGCCTGCATTTGACTCCAGAAATGCAATAATATGGTTGATTTCCAACCGTTCTCAGAAATGACATTGTACGCTACTCGGTTTAAGGGCAATTAGGGTTAGGCAATAAATGTCAGCCTTGCCAGCAATGTCCACATCCCATGAACGCATTAGTTTATCCCTTCACACTGAAAGGGCACAGAGGCAGATTCAGTAACAACTTTCAAAAGTAAAACGGATAAATAATTGAAGTGGAAGCCTTTGTTGAGCAGTGGAATTAGTTTGAGCATCTACCAAAGACCAGAGGGTTGAATGTCCCCCCATGCTAGAACTTTCTATCTATGGTTCTGTACATCAATTAAAAATTGAGAGAGAAATATCTGCCGCCTCACTGTCAGCTGTCAACTTCAAAATTACTTGCTTTGAAGTGCCAATCTGGCTTAGCACCATAAGAAATAGGAACAGGAGTGGGTCATTCGGCCCCTCAAGCCCATACCACCCCATTCAATAGGATCATGGCTGATCTGACATTCCTCACCTCCACTTTCCTGCCCTTCCCCTGTAACCCTTGATTCCCTGACTGATCAAGAATCTATTTATCTCATCCTTAAATATATCAGTCCCCAACCCTCTGAGAGAAGAAATTCCTTCTCATCTTAAGTTGTTGCCCCTTTATTCTGACACTATGCCTTCTGGTCCTACACTCTCCCATGAGGGGAAGCATCGTCTCAACATTGACCCTGCCAAGCCTCTATATGTTTCAATGTGTGACCATGTTTGGAATTTTTTTTGTTTCTCGATTTGCTTATTCATCTCTGCCAGGAATTTTTTGGGTTTGGTGCCGTCCTTTCAAAGGCTTGAAATTTCTCAGTTAGTTGCCCTTGGATTAATACCGATCAAGCGTTTGTGACTGATGCTGAGCTCAGATTTTGTGATCATTTACAGGCACTGTACTGGTTACAATGCCTGTTTCTCACATGCAGTCAACTGACCATTCATTTACAGTTAAGGAAGACTTTTGTTTACTTGCTATCTTTGTCAAGACAAGATGACGGCCAGATGTGTGCATAGTAAACACAAAAGGCTATTTCACATCCAGTTGAAAGGGTAGTCATATAGTCTATCTTCTAGAAGACAGCATCTCTGACAATGCAGCATTCTCCCAGTGCAGCATCAACCTGGATTCAGTGAAGTTTATAACATTATGAGGAGTATGGATGGGGTGAATGGCCCTGGGGTAGTGGGAGTCCAAAACTAGAGGGCGTTGCTTTAAGTTGAGAGGGGGAAGAATTAAAAGTGACCTAAGGGATAGCCTTTTCATGCAAGGGTGGTGCGTGTATGGAACAACCTGTCAGAGGAGGGCTGGAGGCTAGTACAATTACAACATTTAAAACTTTGTCAGAGAGTTGTCCAATTATAAATAAAGCCTGTACACAGATCTTGTAAAATTGACAAGTACTGGTTTATTTCACAATAATGTGGGAAGAGAGATTGACTGCACGTATGAAAAATGGACACTTTGCACGGCTGAGTCAAAAGCCCTCTTCCCCGAGCCTCAGGGCCAGTCAATTTTTATAGGGTTACAAGAGAATGGAGTTAATTACAAGACAATACAGTTTCAATCACAGTTGATGGGAACAATGCTGCTGTAGTCAAGCAGTATCGGTCAGTTAACAATGGTAACAGGAGGTTAGTTAATCGACAGAATCTACAGTTAATCTCCAGAAATGGGTGCGAATATTCAGCGTTCGGCTGTAATAGTTTCATAGGACAGTGAGCATTCATCTCAAGTCTCCTGGAACATTAATGTCTGTGTGGGCCTTGTGGTGACTGGGTTCCTGGGTAGATAGGGAGTGCCCTCGGGGTTTCAGGAACTGTGATACCATTGTGAGGCAGTGAATCTCATTAGCAGGTCACTGAGATAACATATTCCTTCAGTCAGTAAGAGTTTAAATAATGACTCTTTTACTGTCTGCTCCTGAGTGTGGCCAAGTTGAGGCAGCACTGACATTATGAGTCAGCCCTCTTTGGCTAAAGATAATCATAGTGTCTGTAAGCAATGGTCTGTAGGCAAAGTGGTTGTTTCTTCTCCCACAAAAAGGGATAAGTGTACGAATAGGAAAGAGTTTAGAGGGATATGAGCCAAATGCTGGCAAATGGGACTAGATTAGTTTAGGATATCTGGTTAGCATGGATGAGTTGGGCCGAAGGGTCTGTTTCCATGCTGTACATTTCTATGACTCTAACATTCTGAGTGCTTGTTTTGTTGGTGCTTTTATTGAACAGATATTTCAGTTGGCTGGTTTGTAATGCAGAGTGATACCAACAGCATGGGGTTAATCCCCACACAGGCTGAGTCTACAGTGCACGATTCCCATTCTGAACCTCTCCTCTGACCTCACTTGCAGTAACCGTCAGGTTAAACCACCACCAGATATCTCTGTCTAAGGCAGAGCAGCCCTATGGTTCAGAAGGACCTCAGTGACTTTTTGAACATATGAACTTCTGACTTAAAGGTGAGATTTCAGACTGCTGAACCACAGCAGCTTCTGATTATTTCTTTTTGGCAGAGGCTTTAATTTTGTCTTTTTTATAGGTTTCACCCAAGACGTAGCAAATTGGAAATGAGACAAGGGAAAGTGCAGCCTTCAGCCGAACAACAAGTGACAGGCCCTTCCATGGAGAGGAATGGAAGCACTCCTAAAAATGAAATAAAAATCAAGGACATGAAAGATCATATTTAATAACTCTTCTGTGAGAAGTTAAAATAAATTCCATAACCTTTTCGTATTTGTCTGCACAGATTTGTCAGAGCAGGAGGAACGATACTCGAGGGATTTGACTAATCCAATTTTAAATCTTATAATATTCTCTCTGAACTATTTAAATTCGTTAATAATGAGGCAGAGTGAAACTACTTGATCCTGAACATTAACATCTATCCCTCTTATTTGATCGACAGCCCTCAGGCTGCAAGTTACCAATTGTAGGTTTAGATTTATGGAAAATAAAAGCTAATATATTGGAATATTGTGTTCAGTTTTTGTCACCTCATAGTAGGAAGGATATGGAAGCTTTAGAGAGGGTGCAGAGGAGATTTACCAGGATGCTGCCTGTACTGGAGGTCATGTCTTATGGAGAGAGGTTGAAGGAGTTAGACTTTTCACTTTGGAGCAAAGAAGGATGATAGGTGACTTGATAGAGGTATACAAGATGATGAGGCATAGATAGAGTGGATAGCCAGAGACCTTTACCCAGGGCAGATATAGCTATCATGAGGCAGCATAATTTTAAGGTGATTGGAGAAAGGTTTAGGGGAGATGTCAGAGGTAGGTTCTTTACTCAGAGAGTGGTGAGTGTGTGGAATGTATTGCCAGCGGTGGTAGTAGAGTCAGATACATTAGGAACATTTAAGCGACTCTTGGATAGGCACATGGATGACAGTAAAATGAAGAGTATGTAGGTTTGTCTGATCTTAGTGTAGGATAAAAGATTGGCACAGCATCAAGGACCGAAGGGCATGTACTGTGCTGTACTGCTCTATGTTCTATGTGCTAGTTTTGAATGCCTTCTTATTGTGACATCCATGATGCAGTTGGTAGACACAGAAAGATGTGTGTTTAAAATCACTTTTCTTGACAGCCAGGTATTTCAAAGTACTTTAAGTGTTGGAATGGCGATGGCCTACTGCTATTACCACTAAACTACTAATTGACTGATGCAAGTAATGATCTGGGTTCTAAACCCATAATGGTAGATGATGGATTTGAGTTCAATTTCTAAACAAAAACTGGAATTGAAACTCTAATGATGACCATGAAATCAATGCCAATTACTGGAGAAAAACCCATCTGATTCACTAATCCCCTGTAGAATAGGAAATTGCTATCCTTATCTGGTTGGGTCAACATGTGACTCCAAACCCATAGCAATGGAGTCATAGGGTCATGCAGCATGGAAATAGATCCTTCGGCCCAACCAGTCCATGCTGAACATAATGCCAAATTAAACTAGTCCCACATGCCTGCTACTGACCTATATCCCTCCAAACCTTTCCCTATTCATGTGCTTATCCAAATGTCTGTTAAACGTTATCAGTGTGCCCACATCCATCACCTCCTCAGGAAGTTCATTCCACATGTGAAATACCCTCTGTGTAAAATATTTGTCCCTCTTGTTTTTTTGTTAAATCTCCCTCCTTTCACCTTAAAAATGGACCTCCTAGCCTTGAAATCCCTCATCCTTGGGAAAAGAAACCTCCTATTAACCCTATCTGTACCCCTCATGATTTTAGGGGAGGCGATGGTATTATCACTGGACTGTTAATCCAGAGACCCAGGTAATGTTCTGGGGAGCCAGGTTTGATTCCTGCCATGGCAGATGGTGGAATTTGGATTTAATAACTATCTGGGATTAAGAATCTAGTGATGATCATCAGTTGATTGTCAGGAAAACCTACCTGGATCACTAATGTCCTTTTGGGAAGGAAACTGCCTTCCTTACCTGTTCTGGTCTACATGTGACTCCAGACCTACAGCAACGTGGTTGACTCTTAACTGTCCGCTGGGCAAGTAGGGATGGGCAATAAATGCTGTCCTAGCCAGCAACGCCCTCATCCCATAACTGAATAAAGATGAAAAAAATAAAATAAACATCGATAAGGTGGCCTCTCAAGCTCCTATGTTCCAGTGGAAAAAGTTTTAGCCTAACCAGTCTTTCTTTATAAGTCAGGGAGGAGAAAGTGAGGACTGCAGATGCTTTATAAGTCAAACCTTCCTTAGTCAGCAAAATTCTGGTAAATCTCTTCTGGACATTCTCCAGTTCACTCTTAATTTTTCACCTTCTGGGGATTTTTTTTTGTTTTTAATTTGTGGGAGTTGGGTGTTGTTGGCTGGTCAGCATTGATAGCCCATCCCTATCTGCCCTTGAGAAGGTGGTGGTGAGCTGCCATCTTGAATCGTTGCATCCACGTGCTGTGGGTTGACCCACAATACCGGTAGGGAGGGAATTCCAGGATTTTGACCCAATGACTGTGAAGAAACAGCCGTATATTTTCAAGTCAGGGTAGTGCGTGGCTTGAAGGGGAACTTGCAGGTGATGGTGTTCCCAAGTACTTGTTGTCCTTGTCCTTCTAGGTGGAAGTGGCCATGGGTTTGAAAGGAGCTGTTGAAGGAGCTTTGGTGAATTTTTGAAGTGCATCTTGTAAATAGTACACATTGAAGCTACTGAGCTCCACTGGTGGAGGAATATAATGTTTGTATATGTGGTGCCAATCGAGTGGGTTGCTTTGTCCTGGATGGTGTCAAGCTTCTTGAGTGTTATTGGATCTGCACCCATCCAGGCAAGTGGGGAGTATTCCATCATACTCCTGACTACTGCCCTTGTAGGTGGAGGATAGACTTTGGGGAGTCAGGAGGTGAGTTACTCACTACAGTATCCTTGGTCTCTAACATGCTCTTGTAGCCGCTGTGTTATGTGGGGAATCCAGTTGACTTTTTGGTCAATGGTAACCCCAAGAATGTTGACAGTGAGGGATTCAGTGATGGTACTACAGTTGAATGTCAAGGAGTGGTGGTTAGAGTGTCTCTTGTTGGTGATGGTCATTATCTGACATTTGTGTGGCGCAAATGTTACTTGCCACTTGTTAGCCCATGTCTGGATATTGTCCAGATCTTGTTGCATTTGAGCATGGATTGCTTCAGTATCTGAAGAGTCGCGAATGGTGCAGAACACTGTGCAATCATCAGCGAACATCTCCATTTCTGACCTTATGACAGAGGGAAGGTCATTGATGAAACAATAGAAGATTGTTGGGCCTAGGACACTACCCTGAGGGATTCCTGCAGAGATATCCAAGAGCTGAGATGTCCGACCATTCACAACCACAACCATCTTCCTTTGTGCCAGGTATGACTCTAACCAGGGGAGTGTTTGACCCTGATACACATTGATTCTAGCTTTGCCAGGGCTCCTTGATGCCATACTCAGTCAAATGCAGTTTTGATGTCAAAGGCTGTCCCTCTCACCTCCCCTCTGGAATTCAGCTCTTTTGTCCATGTTTGAACCAAGGCTGTAATGAGATCAGGAACTGAGTAACCCTGGTGAAACCCAAACTTGGCATCACTGACCATGTTATAGCTGAGCAGGTGCTGCTTGATAGCACTGTTGATAATCCCTTCCATCACTTTACTGCTGATGGACAGTAGACTGATTGGGCGGTAATTGGCCAGGTTGGATTTGTCCAGCTCTTTGTGTACAGGACATACCTGGGCAATTTTCCACATTGTCAGGTAGATGCCAGTGTTGTACTATACTGGAAGAGCTTGGCTAGGGGAATGGCAAGTTCTGGAGCACACGTCTTCAGTAATATTGCCGGAATATTACCAGGGCCCATTGCCTTTGCAATTTCCAATCCCTCCAGCTGTTTCTTGATATCACGTGGAGTGAATCAAATTGGCTGGAGACTGGTGCCTGTGACACTGGGGACCACTGGAGGAGCCCGAGATGGATCATTCACTCGACAATTCTGACTGAAGATTGTTGCAAATGCATCAGCCTAATCTTTTGCACTGATGTGCTGGGCTCCTCCATCATTGAGGATGGGGATATTTGTGGAGCCTCCTCCTCCAATGAATTGTTTAATTGTCCACCACCATTTGCAACTGGATGTGGAAGGACTGCAGAGCTTGGATCTGATCCGTTGGGTTGTGGGATCGCTTAGGTCTATCTATCACTTGCAGTTTATGTCATTTGGTTCGCAAGTAGTCCTGTCTGGTAGCTTCACCAGGCTGATACCTCATTTTTAGGTATGCCTGGTGCTGCTCCTGGCATGCCTTCGTGCACTCTCCATTGAACCAGGGTCGATCCCCTGGTTTGGTAGTTATGCCTGAGTGGAGGATATGCTGGGCCACGAGGTTACAGATTGTGCTGGAGGACAGTTCTGCTGCTGTTGATGGCCCACAGTGCCTCATGGATGCCCAGTCTTGAGCTGCTAGATCAGTTCAAAGTCTGCCACATTCAGCACGGTGATAATGCCACACAACACAACAAAGATTATTCTCAACATGAAGGCAGGACTTCATCTCCACAAGGACAGTGCGATGGTCACTTTTACCTGTACAGTCATGGACAGATGCTTCTGCAGCTGGCAGATTAGTAAGAATGAGGTCAAGCATGTTTTTTCCTCTTGTAAAAAAGGGATGGGCAACAAATGATGGCCTAGCTTGTAGTGTCTGCATCCTGTGAATGCATAAGCAAAAAAAAATTAAGCGCTTTTTGAAGTGTGGTCACTGTTGTAATGTCAGAGACATGACAGCCAAGTTTCACTCAGCAAGCTCCCAAATGCACATTGTGTGACAATGCCGTGACCTTAAGAGGTATGCTTTGTCCCAGTATCTTTTAGACGGAGATTGGGAGACAGGTATCAAGTGGTCTATGAGAAGATAAACAACTTGTGAGGCCTTGGGGTTTTTCTTAAAGTTAAAACAGTACGAGCAGCCTGAGTGGGTGTGGTGAAGTTCTCACAGATCCAGGACTTTTAATTAGCTTTCGGCAGTTCATGTTGGGATCTTGAAGAGATGGAAGCTATTTTTGTCCCTCTCTCACTAAATGCTAGGGGTTCTCTTCCTAGACTGCTGGCAAGAGAAATAAAATCTATTTTCTGAATTTGTCTTTTTGCCACAGGGTGTGTTCATGGGATGTTACTCTATTGGAACAGTTAATTAGTAATAGTTGCTGTATCTTTTATTCTGCTAAGTTTTCCAACAGAGTTAAGTTATTCCAGGTTCTTCTTTCTTTTGTTGTATTTTAACTATAGTATTTGAATAAGTTGTATTTTACTTGAGTAGTTTCACCAGTCGCATTGCATCGGGGAACACAACACCTAATATTTGCCTTTAAATAAGAACATATTTGGTCCTGGCTTCCTTCTTAATATATTTTGAGGGGGATTCTGGCCTGGTCCATAACAGTTGTGACAGTGATTACTTATTGTGATGTTGATTGATGAATATTTACTGGTTCAGCACACTGGACACAACTGATCTGACACATAGCCATGGAATCCTGGACATTTATCCCAGGCAGTTGGAATAAGATATTAAATTTTCCAGATTAATTTTCTTTTCATCTAGGCGGGTGGTAGATATATGAACTATGTGGCTGAGAGGGTGTTGGAGGCAACTACTCTCAGAACACTTAAGAAGCACCTGGATGAGCACTTAAACTGCCAGGGTACAGTAGGATATGGACCAAGTGCAGGCAAATGGGATTAAAGCAGTTTGTGCTTGTTGGTCAGCATGGACACAGTGGGCCTGGTTTTATGCTGTATGACTCTATGATTTTCACTCTCTGGTAACAGTTTAGTTTCTGTCCAGCCTGCACACCATTTTGAAAACCTTCTCCCAACATTGTTCCTCTCTCTGTGAAAAAAAAATTCATTTGGAAAATTTCATATCCTATTCTGCTCTTCTCAATGTATTATCATCACATATTTGGCCTAAGTGTTGTTGTTTTTCCCCAAAATTAATATCTGCAGAGAAAATTTATTTATTTGCCTTAATCATCTGGTTGTGCTGTCAGTTGTAAAAGGAACAAGAAAGAAAAGGCATAGATTTAAAGTCACATGCAAACAAAAATAAAGCATTTTCATACAATGAGCAATCAGGAAATGTAACAAAGGCAGGTTTCTTCAATCTATCCTCATAACTGAAGTTTCCCTTTCCTGGAACCAGTCCTGTAAACTGCTTCTTCACTCTCTCGTATACATTCACAACTTTTCCATAATGTGGCACCCAGAGAAAAATTTCAGCTAAAGTCTAAATAAATTACTGACACAAGTCCAGCATCAACTATTTACTGACAATGTCTCTACGTATAAAACCAAGGACACTATATACCTTGTTTATCTTTCTCTCCACCTGACCTTCCATCTTCAATGATCTATCATCATCATTTGCAACCTCTCGCAAATGGGATGACCCTCTTCCACTCTCAGGGTGAGTCTGTAGGTGATCCAATGCAGTGCCACACTTGGGCAAAAGGGTGGTCACTGGAAGGGGTGGATAGGGTGTTGGTGTGGGAGTGCGCTCCTTGTTTTCCCCCAGGTTCCGCTTTTTCCCAACGGTAAGTCGTAGAGTCAATAAGATGTACAGCATGGAAACAGACCCTTCGGTCCAACTCATCCATGCCAACCAGATATCCCAATCCAATTTAGTTCCACCTGCCAGCAACCGGCCTATACCCCTCCAAACATTTCCTATTCATATACCCATCCAAATGCCTCTTAAATGTTGCAATTGTACCAGCCTCCACCACTTCCTCTGGCAGCTCATTCCATACATGTACCACCCTCTGTGTGAAAAAGTTGCCCCTCAGGTCTCTTTTATATTTTTCCCCTCTCACCCTAAACCTATGTCTTCTAGTTCTGGACTCCCCCACCCCAGTGAAAAAACCTTGTCTAATTATCCTATTCATGCCCCTCATGATTTTATAAACCTCTATAACGTCACCGCTCAGCCCTGACGCTCCAGGGAAAACAGCCCCAGCCTGTTCAGCCTCTCCCTGTAGCTCAAATCCTCCAACCCTGGCAACATCCTTGTAAATCTTTTCTGAACTCTTTCAAGATTCACAACATCTTTCCAATAAGAAGGAGACCAGAATTGCATGCAATATTCCAACAGTGGCCTAACCAATGTCCTGTACAGCCGCAACATGACCTCCCAACTCCTGTACTCAATACTCTGACCAATAAAGGAAAGCATACCAAAGGCCTTCTTCACTATCCTATCTACCTCCGACTCCACTTTCAAGGAGCTATGAACCTGTACTCCAAGGTCTCTTTGTTCAGCAACGCTCCCTAGGACCTTACCATTAAGTGCATAGGTTCTGCTATGATTTGCTTTCCCAAAATGCAGCACCTTGCATTTATCTAAATTAAACTCCATCTGCCACTTCTCAAGGTGCTTGAGGTGTCCAGGTGCACGACGTCTTCCCGGCTGCTCCTCCTCCACTTTGTCGATCTTGAATCAGTGGTTTCCCAGGTGTCTGTGGGAATGCTGCACTTCCCAGCGATGCCTTGAGGGTATCGCTGAAGCACTTCCTCTGTCCCACATGGGGCTCACCTGCCATTTTGGAGCTGAGAGTAGAACTTGAGCTTGGGGATTCCCACACACTGATCTGTACACATACACATCCAGGCCCCTTTGTTCCTGCCGCCCTTTCAGAATTGTACTCACTATTTTACATTGTCCCTCAACGTCCTGACAAACAAAATGCACCACCTCACACTTCTCAGCATTGAGCCCCACCAACTTGTCAATGTCCTTTTGGAGTTCTCCACAGTTTACAGTTCTGCCCAAGTTTTGTGCTATCTGCAAACTTTGAAATTGTCCCCTGCACACAAGGATCCAAATCATTAGTAGATATCTGGAAAAGTAAGGGTCCCAATCCTGACCATGGGCCACTCCACTCCAAGCCACCTCTACCCGAAAAAATTCATTGACTGTTACTGTCTGTTTCTTATTGTACCACAATGATTGGGTTAACTGACAACATGATACTTGCCGCAGCAAAACCATTAGTTAATCCTTCCCTTTTTGAAGGCCTCAATACGAATGAATAAAACACATAAACCAGCTATAAATGGATAACAGGCAATAATTCCACCAAATAAATTTTCAAAGTTATAAATTATCGGGCGCTAACTGAAATCCCTAGGTTCACAGATGAGTAAGAAAATCTTTTACAGCTTTTGCAGAAGCAAAGCCCACATTGTTGATTTATGGCTTTGATCTCACAGATATATTCTGTTTCTGAAAAATTTAGAAGTTGATTCACTGGAGTCTAGTTAAGATCTAAATAGTCTGGAGCTGTAAGTGATTTGGTGCTAACCAGGCCTCTACGAAAATTAAAAAAGGTTAAGGTGCAGTCTTAGCCCCTCTGCTGAGGATCTCAGTTCTCACAAAAGTTAATTGTTAAGCAACTGAATCTCTAAAACGTCTCTCAGTATGTTTATTATAAAGGATCTTGGTATTAACTGTTTGTTATTGACATGTTTCATAGATTTAAAGCAAGAAGGCAGTTTTAAAGCATTATAATTGACTGCTTAAACTTAGCAAGAATGCTGAATCCATTCCTGGGAACCACTTTTTCAGAAGAATTTTAAGGCCGTTTAGAGAAGGCAGACTAAATGTCCTGTCCTGGACATGCTAATAGGCATAAGTCAGGAATCCTATTCGTCACTTGCTTGGATGAGTGCAGTTTCAATACTATTCAAGAAGCCCAACAGCATCTTGAACAAGGTATCCTGCTTAATTGGCATCCCATCCACCCCCTTCAATATTCACTCCCTCCCATACCAATGCCTAGTGGCAACGGTGTGTACCATCTACAAGATGCACAGCAGCAACCTCCCCGAGGCTGCTATGAGATCCCTTTCCAAACCCACAAAACAGAACTCTCTAGAAGAAGGGCAAAAGATGAATGGGAACACAAAAGCATGCAAGTAAAACCTTTCCCCACCCCACCCAAGCCGCACACCATCCTGACCTGGGCCCATGTCATTGTTCCATCACTGTCGCTAGGCCAGAATCCTGGAGAAAGCATTGTAGGTAGGCTTTCCCCTGTATGGCAGTGGCTCGGGAAAGTGGTTCCCCATCACCTGATCAATGGCCATTAGAAATACACAGTGAGCGCTGGCCTAGGCATTCATGCCCACATCTCATAAATAATCATCAAAGTGCTGAAACAGTTCAGTTCTGTGGAGAAATTGGGTTTGCTGCCCTTAGAACAGAGAAGGTTGAGAAGAGATTTAATAAAGGGATTCAAAATTATGCAGGTTTGTGTAAGCAGACGGACAGAAACATATTTCCACCTGCAAGAGGAACAGCAACCAGAGGACAAACACTTGGCAAATAATCTAATAGAGATGAGAAGAACATTTTTTTCATATTTCCGAAAAGGGAATTCTGGTAGTACTGTGTTTTCTGTTTCATGGCAACTACCAACCAATCAGTACCCCTTTCTCTTGTAATATAAATTGTGGTGATTGTTTGAAATTTAGCATTCTTGCATTTGTCCTGATGAGTGCAAAATCAAAAGCAATAGGCCCCTCAGATTAACAACATTTTTAACACAATGATTGTTACAAACTGAAATGGAGTAATTGAGTTTCAAAGGGGAATTGGATATACATTACAAAAATAAATATACATTTCAGTGGTGATGGTAAATATCAGGGCAGTGTATCTCAGGCGAGACAAGACAAAACAATTTTTTCTGGGCAGTAGGATTGGGTGATTCTATGAACAGATAAACAGAACGTTTCTGAGATGGGTACAGACTGTCCCTGACCAGAAATAGGTAGCACAGGCTCAAGACTTGAAGAGGGAGAGGGAAGAGACTGCTTAAATGGAACAAAGCTCAGTTTTGCTTTTTGTGCTCAAATCCTGAAGTAGAACTTGAACATGGAGCCTTGCAACGAGGAAGGAATGCAAGCTATGGCTGATGTGCTACAATATTATCTCACAACCAAACCCGTGCCATTAGTCACGGAGCCATAGAGATGCACAGCATAGAAACAGACCCTTTGGTCCCAACTCAGCTATGCCGACCAGGTATCCTAAATTAATCTAGTCCCATTTTCCAGCACTTGGCCCATATCCCTCTAAACCCTTCCTATCCATATACCCATCCAACTGCCTTTTAAATGTTGTCATTGTACCAGCCTCCACCACTTCCTCTGGCAACTCATTCCATACACACCACCATCCTCTGCCTGAACACGTTGACCCTGAGATCCCTTTTAAATCTTTCCCCTCTCAGGCTAAACCTTCATCATTCTTTCTTCACTCCACAGAACCAAGGGTTAGAGACTAAAAGGTTGGGGCCTTGCACTTTATTAAGATCCATTCTTAGTGACACCAACTTTAAAATAACAGGCAGAGATTCATGGTACAAATGTGATAAGTGATTTGGCTTTAAAAGTAATTCCTATCCTTATGCCTGAGGATAGACATTGGAAACTGACTGGAATGGCAATGCAAACACTGCTGAATAACAGTTCAAAGCGCTTTAACATCCAGCAGCGTGAATATAGATCAGAAGAAGTGCCAACTTAAAACTCTTCAGGTGTATAATCCCATTCATCACTAATAATACACTCAACGTTTGGAAATAATAACCTGACTTGCTTCCACAATCAATTGTGTTGAGATGAAGCCCAGTGTAAAAGAACAGTACTGAATATATGGACATATTTTTATGAATACCAAAGGACAAATGGCTTCTTGTTAAAGCTTCGCTTTTATTCTGTCAAAGCACAATTCCTGCTCTTCTCATGACTATAGATCAAGTGAAGGGAATCTCATCATTATTGCCATTTTTCATCATATCTGAGGCATCTTCCTGCTATGAAATCTTAGACTGTCTCCTGGGGTTCAAAACACACAGTATTATTTCATTAAAGACATGGAATTATACTGAATCTACAGCATGGGCCGTTTAGCCCAATCAGTCCACACCAGTCTCCATGGGCATCTCCTCTCACGTGAATTTTATTTCACTTAATCAAAGGAACCGTCTCCCTCATGTGCTCATCATTGAATCCCTATTTGAGGAAGCAGGCCATTCAGTCCATTCTAGACCACACCCCCTTTCCAAAGAGCATCCCACTCAAACTCATGCCATTTCCCCATCCGTGTAACCCTGCATTTCCCATGGGTAACTCATCCGGCCTGTGCATCCCTGCACACTATGGGCAACATAGCATGGCCAAGCTACCTAACCTGCACAACTTTATCGGGTTTCCCCTTAAATATATCTGTTATACTCGCCTCAACCTCGCCTTCTGGTAACCAATTCCATGTTCACAACAACCTTTGGGTTCTTTTTTATTCACTCATGGGACATATAGGCATCGTTGTCTGGGCCACCATTTATTGCCCAACTCTAATTGTCCTTTGAGAAGGTGGGGGTGAGCTGCCTTCTTGACCACGTGCTGTAGTAGTCCCACAATTCTGTTGAGAGGGGAGTTCCAGGATTTGAACCCAGAGAGAGTGAAGGAATGGCAATACATTTCCAAGTCAGGATGGTGACTGTCTTGGTGGGCTCCCATGTGTCTGCTGCCCTTGTCCTTCTAGATGAAAGTGGTTTTGGGTTGGTGTTGTGTAAGGAGCCTTAGTGAGCTTCTTATCGAATTTGTTGGAGGTTACCTCATATTTGGGCTTGTTATACAAATTATAACATGGGTGCTGTAATGCATCATGAGTTGGCTTCAAAGGTACAAACACAAATTCAAGGGAAACTGATGACCTGCTAACAATGCAAACTGGCTCTTGGCTAGATCATTTCATTCCCCCCATTCCCCCCACCATTGCCAGGTGGCACGATATCTCAGTGCTTAGAATTACCACCTCAAAGCACCAGGAATCTGGGTTCAATTCCACCCTTGGGCAATTGTTTGTATGGAGCTTGCATGTTCTCCCTGCATTTGCATGAGTTTCCTCAGTGTGCTCTGGTTTCCTCCCCCAGTTTAAAGATGTGCAGGTTAGGTGGATTAACCATGGGAAATGTGGGGTTATGGGGTGGGAATCTGGTTCTGGACAGAATGCTCTTGGAGGGTTTTTTAGCCTCTTTCTATACTGTAGGGATTATAGACTTCTTTTATTATGATTCTATGAATGAGCATTGTATGAGGTGCTAACTGAGGGGATGTGCCCCAGAATGTATAAGCTGGGTGAACTTCAAATTGCTTTCATGTAGCATCTTTGATGGCGTGAAAATATCCATTTATCAGACAACAGTTGATCTTTCATCAAAAAACAAGAGGTTAGGGCAACCTGTTATGTGTAGCGAAGATCTCCTGATTATCTCCATCTATGTGTGGATTAATCAGCTGGGAAGTCTTGGATAGACTTGCTGCCACCAATTGTTCTTATTGGTATTCATCAAAACAGAGGGTGATGGATCTTTGGATTTCGCTACCCCACAGGCTGGGCAAGTTCAGGCTTTGTGTACATTTAAAGTGGAGGTTGATAAACATTTGATTACCAATGGTGTGAAGGCTTATGTGAATCATGTGGGTAAAATACATTGAAGTGTTTGATCAGCTGCAATTATATTAAATGATGGAGCAGGCTCGATGGGCTGAATGGCCTCCTTCAGTTTCTATACCACAAGTTTGTAATTCACCCTGTGCACCTTCATTCCAAGACATAATTGGAACATCTTGTCGATGTAATAGCTGTCTCTACTGCCGGGATTGGAACATTCGCTTGATGGCACACACCTTCACAAGCTGCTGAATATCCAGCTTCATCCCTGGCCATGTATTATCAATGTGTATGTTCAATGCCCATCTCACCCAGGTGTGACATGGTCATCGAGACAGAGATGTACAGCACGGTGACAGACCCTTCAGTTCAACTTATGCACGCCGACCAGATAATCTAAATTAATTTAGTCCGATTTGCCAGCATTAGGCCCATATCCCTTTAAACCCTTCCTGTTCATGTATCCATCCAGATGCCTTTTAAATGTTGGTAATAGGACTTATTTGCCTTTGAATATGACATATTGCAGCGTACCAACTTTATCTCTGAATGTCTAAAATGAAAGAATTTTCTCATGTACTTATAGAGTCATATAGTTGTACAGAGCCTTCAGTCCAACTCATCTGTCCCTGACTACATATCCAAAATCTCATTTGCTAGCATTTGGCCATATCCCTCTAAACACTTCCTATGTGACAATAAAGATAATTCATTCACTTATTCAATTATCCATGCACCAGCCTTTTAAATGTTCTCATTGTACCCACCTTCACTACTTCGTCTAGCAGCACATTCCACCCTCTGTGTGAATACATTGCCCCTTAGGTCCCTCTTAAATCTTTATCCTCTCACCTTAGACCTATGCCCTCTTGTTTTTGACTCCCCTGCCCCCGTGAAAAGATCTTGTCTATTCAACCTATCCATGTCCCTCGTGATTTTATAAACCTCTATAAGGTCATCCCTCATCCTCCAACACTCCAGGGAAAATAACCCCAGCCTATAAGCCTCTCCCGTAGCTCAAACCCTCCAACCTGGCAACATCCCTGTAAATCTTTTCTGAACACTTTCAAGTTTCACAACATCTTTCTGATGGCAGGGAGATGAGAAATGGACACAATGTTCCAAAGGTGGCATCACCAATGTCCTGCACAGTTGCAAAATGATGTCCCAACTCCTATACTCAGTGCGCTGACCAACAAAGGCAAGCAAGCCAAACACCTTCCTCATCACCTTGTCTACCTGCGACTCCACTTCCTTTAATCTGTCTGGCCATCCCTGGATAATGACCTTTTGTAACCCTTCTAGTTGCTAGTCATCAGCATTGGCCAATTGCAACTGCTCACACTGGCTCTGGCCACAGTGTACCAGATCAATCTTGAGAACATCTTCAACCACGTTGAGATCAAGAGGATGTCTTGATCTTTGTGTGGGTTGGGTAATCCGCTCAATGTGTCAGATATAATTATCCAGCTACCTGGTTTCTAGCTCATTTCAGAATCAAATCCTTACACTTTAGCAAGTAAGACACTGCAAATGTGGAGATGTATTCATTAAGCAGTTTGTAGCATATTATTCCTGACAGCTAATGATCTGATTCAGCGGTGAATTTATGACCAAATAGTTATGTGTGAAACCATGTGATGCCAAATGTCTGAGCTAATGTCTCACACTCTAGATTGGAATAGTTGACTCGTACAGAGGACAGGGTTTTCAAACCAAAAGCAACAAGGTTCTCGTATTGCAAAAGGCTTCTTGAGATCCGTGCAACCTGAGCTTCATGACTTTTCTGGGCCCATAGTATTAGGCTGACAGAATCTGCTTGAAAGAATCAAAGCTGTACTGGTGGTTATTTTATCCCACATAGGTGATATTTTCCTTCATCACATCTCTCAGCAGTCCATGAAATTAGGAATATATCATGGGAGGAAATTTAGAAATCTGAGACGCATCGCAGGTTCTGAGTTCTGAAGAAGGGTCACTGGACCCAAAAGGTTAACTCTGTTTTCTCTTCACAGATGCTGTCAGACCTGCTAAGACTTTCCAGCAATTTGTAATCTTTATCGCAGGTTCTCTTTATCCTTTAGGGTTGGTATTGTTTGAGAATCTTCAATGTTCAGGACAATCTCCATAAGCAGAGTGAATTGACACAAGGAGGTTCCTCTGACTGACGTCGATCTGGCAAATAGTGTTGTCATTGAGCTTCTCTCATCAATGTTGTGGCCATGCTCTGCCTTTCTTTTATCCATGACTGTGATACCATCAGCGATACAAATATCATCAGGTACTATCTCAATAATTCTACCCCTGTGCTCCTGACTAATTGATAACCCAAATGGTAACCATCAGAAACAGGACCATCCAAATGGCATCCTATGTGTCTTCAGCTCTTGAGACTCTTCTGTGAAGTAGACAGATCAATATTCATGCTTCACATTTAACTTTGAAAAGGACCTTAAATCATAGAATCGCAACAGTGTGGAAGCAGGCTGTTTGGCCCATGAAGTCCACACTGAACCTCCAAAGAGAATCTCACCCATACCCACCTCCCTACCCTATTATCCCACATTCTCCATGACTAACCCACACATCCATGGACAATACAGGCAATTTAGCATGGCCAATCCAACTAACCTACACATCTTTCGATTGTGGGGGATCCATAGCACCCAGAGGAAACCCATGTGGACATGGGGAGAACATACAAACTCCACACAGTCACCCAAGGTTGGAATTGAACCTGGGTTCCTGGCATTGTGAGACAGCAGTGCAAACCACTGGGCCCACCCAGCTGCTCTTGCTCTGGAAAATTTAGAGTTTAATTCATCCAGCATTGATATTTTGTGTAGATACCTTTAAGTGAAAGGTGGAGGCACTTTAGATTCAGGCGAATTGCTATGTTGCCAGCTTACTTTAAAATGTATGAGATGGAGATAGACCGATCCATGTGCTGGTCAACCCAAGCCATTCACTCCATCTTCACACTGGAATCTTGTCTTGGTTGTGCATGCTGCACTTCCTTTGAGGATCAATAACTGGAGTTGTACCATCCTTCAGAGACCATCCTGCAATCCTTTGAGGATTGCATTAAATCCATCTGGATAAAGGTTAGAGACCATTGACTGATTCAAATGTGCCAGGAGTAGCCTGTGCTTTGACTGTCATGAATTATGGATGCTTATAAATCTGCGCTTACTGGTAGCTCTGGCACTGGTGTCTAGGTAGAAGATTTCAGGGAACCTGCATACTGGCACTGCCAATGCAAAGGATTAGCGATCCCACATACATGATAAGATGATCTCTCTCAGGCTGTGTCATTAAGCATAACTTGCTAAAGCACATGCATTTCAGGATATCCATTGATCGTATATTAATGCCAGCTCATATGTTGAATTTAGCTTTCAGTGTGTGTCATCCTGTCTTTTAAGGACACGTGATATTAATCATTATAAAAGCATCTGATTGCTTTATACCATCAACATGCTGCGTAGGTTAATAATGTGAAATTCTTGGTCATCTTCTGAGATTTCCCTTTCACTTGGCTGACTTTGAACCCCATCTACATATTTAGGCTTGTATATATTCTTAACACTAGCGTGCCACTTGTAAATAAATGGCCCGTAACTGACCCTGAGTTGGCCAAACAACTTACTTCATTATTCCAAACCACAACCAGTGTTTCAAAAATGTCAGTGCTGGAGAAGCATAGCTGGTCAGGCAACATCCGAGGAGCAGGAGAGTTGACATTTCGAGCATAAGCTTTTCATTTGGACACAATCCTCCAGCATCTGCAGTCCTCACTTCCTCCTTTCAAAAATGTCACCTGCTTTGCCAAAGAAAGCAGCATTCTCAGAACGACTTTTTAAAGTTCTAATTTCGGATTACTTACGTCAATACTGAATATGGGAGCCTCAACCCAAATGCATGCTAAACACCAGTACCTATAGAATGTCCTCTTACCCTTACTCTTTGCTTCCTACCATAGGGGACAGAGCCTCAAAATAAGGGGGACCTGATTCAGGACTGAGTTGAGGAGGAACTTCTTCACCCAAAAGGTTGTGAATCTGTGGAATTCCCTGCCCAGTGAAATAGGTGAGTCTTCCTCATTGAATGTTTTAAGGCAAAGATGGATAGACATTTGAACAGTAACAAATTAAGGGTTATAGTGAGTGGGTGGGGAGGTAGAGCTGAGTCCATGAAAAGATCAGCCATGATGTTATTAAATGGTAGAGTAGGCTCGATGGGTCAGATGGGGTAAAAACAATGACTGCAGATGCTGGAAACCAAATTCTGGATTAGTGGTGCTGGAAGAGCACAGCAGTTCAGGCAGCATCCAAGTAGCTTCGAAATCAACGTTTTGGGCAAAAGAGATTTGTTATAATCAAAGCAGCCATCTTGTCACATAGTAAGAGCCTGGAAACCATTTTAAATCTCATATTAGTGTCTGCTTGTTAAGTTTGTACGTTTCTGGGCTCAGTGAGGTGATTGGCCTTGCAGCTGTACTAACATGGTAGTGAAACTCATTCCCAGCACGGGAATGTTCTTCTTTTACAAGAATCTATTGTAATACTAACATTTACTTATCAGCTTCTAACTAACACTGTCCAGACACTATGTGACTGGGGCTAGTAACTGGGCAAAGTGCCTGCTTACTCATTATACTGCAATTAACAGTTTGCTAATTGCTAAATGATTGTAACGTGTATAATCACACAACTCTCTGTATCTTGTTGGAGTGACTTGTGACCATTAGGTTGACTTGTCTCGCCCCATGAGCTCACGAATAAACAGTCAATAACTCAAGGTTTGTGTGGCGTGATTACTTATTTAACTTGGACTGCTACAAGCAAGTCACCCACTGCATAATTCATTTCATCCCCAACAGAATGGGAATAGGAGCTGACTTTACAAGAACATAAGAACCAGGAGCAGGAGTAGACCATCTGACCCATCGAGCTCGACGTTTCGGGCAAAAGCCCTTCATCAGAGATGAACAGAACGGAACCAGATCCTTCAGTCCAACCCGTCCATGCCGACCAGATATCCGAAATTAAACCAATCCCATTTACTAGCATTTGGCCCATATCCCTCGAAACCCTTCCTGTCCATGTGCTCATCCACGATTTTAGGTGATAGAAATAGGTTTGGAAGAAGCATTTGAGGAGCCTTACTGAGTCGCTGAAGTACATCTTGGAGATGGTACACCATGCCCTGATCCCCAGTGGAGTAATGAGACATATTTTGGGATCCATAAGACATGAGACGTAAGAGCAGAATTAGGCCATTCAGCCCATCGAGTCTGCTCTGCTTCTCAGTGAGGTCAAGGCTGGTCTGAATCTTCAATTCTGATATCTTGCGGTTACCCCGTAACCTTTAATTCTTTTACTGATTAAAATGCTTACTATGACTATGCTTAATGACCCAATCTCAACGGTTCTACAGAGCTCAGAGCACAGAGCTTTACTGTATTTCCATCACATAGATATAACTAATTAAGATTATTCAAAACAAAGCTGGGACTCTGACATGAATCATAACGTCATGGTGTCATACAGCACAGAAGAGTCCCTTTGGCCTGTCAAGACTGTGCTGACCTTCCAACACTTTCCCACACTAGGCCCACATCCTTGACTGTTATAACCTCCAAGTGTTCATTCAATTACTTTCTCAGTCGTGAAGTTCCCTGCTTCAGTTACCCTCCCAGCATCTGCATTCAAAAATTCCCATCAACCTCTGGGTGAAAGGAAATGTCCTCAAATCCGCTTTAAACCTTTTGCCTGTCACCTTAAAACTATGCCTTTCAATAAAAAGGAACAGCTGCTCTCTATTCACTCTGAGCCTGCCCCTCATGATCTTATCCACCTCTTTCAGGGACCCCTCAACTTTCTTTGCTCAAAAGAAAACAACTCGAGAGCTTATCCAGCCTCTTTTCATCACTGAAGTGCTCCATCCCAGACAACATCCTGGTGAATCTCCCCTGCATCCCCTGCAACACAATCACATCCTTCCAATAATGTGGGGACCTGAACTTCACACAGTACTCCAGCTGTGGTTAACTGAAGTTCTGTACAGCTCCAATGTGATCTCCCTGCTCTCATAATCTATGCCATGACTGACAAAGGCAGGTGTCCAATAAACCTTAATGACACTATTAACCTGATGTGCTACCTTCATGGATCTCTGGACAAGCATCCCAAACTCTCTCTGTTCCTCTACGTTTCCCAGTATCCTGCTGTTGATTGACTACCCCCTTGCCTTCCTTCTTAGAGTCATAGAGTCATAGAGATGTACAGCACAGAAACAGACCCTTTGGTCCAACCCGTCCATGCCATCCAGATATTGTAACCTAATCTAGTCCCATTTGCCAGCACCTGGCCCATATCCCTCTAAACCCTTCCTATTCATGTATCCATCCAGATGCTTTTTAAATGCTGTAATTGTCCCAGCCTCCACCACATTCCATACACTCACCACCCTCTAAGTGAAAAAGCTGCCCTTTAGGTCCCTTTTATATCTTTCCCCTGTCACCATAAACCTATACCCTCTAGCTTTGGACTCCCCAACCCAGGGAAAAAGACCTTGTCTTTTTATCCTATTCATGCCCCTCATGATTTTATAAACCTCTGTAAGGTCACCCCTCTGCCTCCGCGCTCCAGGGAAAACAGCCCCAGCCTGTTCAACCTCTCCCTAAAACTCAAATCCTCCAACCCTGGCAAAAGCCTTGTAAATCTTTTCTGGACTCTTTCAACTTTCACAACATATTTCCAATAGGAAGGAGACTAGAATTGCACGCAATATTCCAACAGTGGCCTAACCAATGTCCTGTACAGCCGCAACATGACCTCCCAACTCCTGTAGTATACCAAACACCTTCTTCACTATCCTCACTTTCAGAATCTTCAACACTTATCTGAAAAATTGAAGGATGCATATAAAAGCGATAAGCGTGGCTGCGCTCAATAAGTTTTGAAGAAGAATCACTGGACGTGAAACGTTCATGCGCAGATGGTCCCAGACCTGCCAGAACAGAAAAGAGTCTTGAGACCTGTAATGTGCTTTTAACATCAGACTGCAGGCACTGTAAGGAGCCATTTAGACCCCAATCCTGTTTTTTGGTTAGTTAGGTAATCCCTCACGAGTATCTCAACTCCAGTTATCTGCCTTGGTTCTGTAACCCTCTACACTATCGCTGAACAAAGATTTATCAAAGTTGGTTTTAAATTTAGTTTGACCTCTAGTCTCAACAGCTTTCTGAGTTCCTTTTCACTTTGTCTGAAGGAGCACTTATTAACACCACATCTGGATTATGTAACTCTAATTTTAAGGCCATGCAACGTTTCTCTGGACTATCTCACCAAAGGAAACTTGGGGGAAAATTTCCTGATGCCCTCTCAGGTTTTGGCATTTTGCAGACTATTGCTGTTGTACAGCCCTCAATTTCCACGTAAGTAGACAAGAAATTACAGGATGAGCAAACTGGGGAATTTCTTTTCAGATATTTCAGGACATTTTTCAGATTGTCAACTTGGATTTCCCCCATGACCTTTAATTTCCCGTATCTCTGAAACAAGCCTACCATCCTTTCCTTTCACTATGGTCCCCCCAATTTAGGCATTTTACAAGCATTCATTGCTATTTTAATCAGAAAGAAAACAAAAGAAGAAATTGCTGGGAAAACTCAGCAGGTCTGGCAACATCTGTGGAGAGAAAGCAGAGTTAATGTTTTGGGTCCAGTGACCCTTCTTCAGAACTGATTGTCGCCAGGAAAAAAGCTTGGGGTATATGCTGAATTTGGTATTGGGGCGAGCGTGGGGAGGAAGAAATGAATGGGTGGAGATGGAGCCCAAAGAGAGAGAGAGAACAACAGTTGGACAGACAAAGGAATGTATAAAGATCAACTTGTGAGAATTAATAGATTCGAATGGGGACCATTAAGTGACTGACAATGGGTTGGTTGTGGTATCAACCTATGTAATGACAAAAACTGGTGTGTTAGGGTAAGACAATGGCAAAAGAGCTCACGCCCTAAAGTTATTGAACTCGATTTTGAGTACAAGAGACCACAAGGTTCCCAAATGTAACATTTGATGGCGTTCTTTCTTATTTTAATCACTGTAGCTTTGTTGGCTTTGTCTTCAGCTACTTAATCCCAAAACTTTGGAATTCCCTCCATAAACTTACCCATCTCCCCTCCTTTAAAATGATCCTTTAAACTTACCTCTCTGACCAACCTTTTAGCCATCAGTCCTTATGTGTCAAATTTTGTTTGCTAGCACTGCTGTGAAGTGCCTTAAAACAGTTTACAACATGAAAAGCTCTTGATAAATGGAAGGTGTTGTTGTCGAGTTTTAGAAACAGGATCTGGAAGAACTTCACTGACAGAGCTTAACTTATTTTCAATAATTCCTTGACCATAATTGTCCTTCATTTTCAAATTTGAAGGAGGTTGCATTTTTTAATTAACTGGTGTTAGCAGATTAATTAATTCTGTGCACTAAGCTTCATAGTCACATCGTACTCAGGTTAATTAGAAACAATAAAAATTAGGGATACGCAGAGACGAAGATTGCCAACAAGTAGAGAATTTCCTGGGTTTCCCCAAAATTTGCCCCATGACCTCCTCTCCATGACCTTCCCTATTACAACACCACCGATGTCGGTTGGATCTCAAACAGCAAACGGGACAGAATACAGAAAAAAGATTGTGTGCTTAGTTGCATGGTGGAAAGACAACAGTCTCTCCATCAACATCAGCAAAATGAAGGAGCTCTGGTCATTGACTGCAGGAAGTGGAGTAGAGGGCACGTCTGCATCAATGGTGGGGAGGTGGAGATGGTTGAGTGCATCAGGTTCCTGGGAGTGATGATTACCAAAAATCTGTCCTGGTCCATCCATGTCGATGTGATGGTCAAGAAAGCACAACAATATCTCTATGTCCACAGGAGCCTCAGGAAATTCAGCATGTCCACAAAGACTCTGACCAATTTTTACGGATGCACCATAGAAAGCATCCTATCTGGATTTATCACAGCTTGGCATGGCAACTACTCTTCCCCAAGACCGCAACAAAATATAGAGAGTTGTGAACACAGCCCAGTCCATCAAACAAACCAGCCTTCCATCCATTGACTCCATCTATTCTTCCTGTAGCCTTGGGAGAGCAACTCACATAATCAAATACTCCTTCCACCCAGGTTATACTCTTTTACACCCTCTTCCATCTGGTAGAAGATACGACCAGATTCAAGAGCAGCTTCTTCCCCGCCGTTATTAGACTCTTGAATAGGCCTCTGAAATATGAATTCTGATCTCAGTCCTTGCACCTTCTCTGTGGCTGTAACTCAGCATTCTACACTCTGGTCTGTTACCCTGATGCACTTTGTATGGCACAACCTGACCGTATTGCAAATAAAACAACACTTTTCACTATATCTTGGTACAAGTCACAACAGTAGATCAAATCAAAATCAAATCCTCTCCCAGCTTCAGTGAAAGTGGAGGATATCAGCCATATGGAGTACATTGAGCTCTTCCCACTTCCTCCATGGGAAGGATTTCCCTCTTTTTACTTTTTCGCACTATTGAGAATCACTTGCTTGTCTTCTGTTTTCGGCTGTATTCGTCAAAAGTGTTAAAATCCACCTAGCACTCGTCTGGCTGTCCTTGTACAATGGTCACTGGAAGCAAGCATGCAGGTACTGCCAGTGGTGAAGAAAGCAAATGGTATGTTGGCTTTCAGAGTGTGACAATGTAAGCACAGGAGCAGGGACGTCCTGTTGCAATTATATGGGGTCTTAATGAGACCACACTTGGACAGTTATGTGCAGCTGTGCTCCGCTTATCTGAGGCAGGATAGTCTAGCTGTGGAGGGAGTGCAGTGAAAATTTACTGGACTGATTTCTGGGATGGCCAGAGTGGTGTATGAAGAGAGACTGGATCAGTTAGGACTGTAATCACTGAATGAGCCGACAGGGGGGAGATCTAATTGAAATAATAAAATTCTGACAGGACTAGAGACTGTAAAAGCAGGTATGTGTTCCTCATGAATAGGGAGTCCAGGACCAGGGGCTGTAGTCTAAGGATACAAATTAGGCCATTTCAGACTGAGATTAGGAGAAATATATTCAACCAGAGATGGTGACCCTATGCAAAAATCCGATTAAATTAAATGAATTCTTGCAGGGTCCATGTTAACTACGCTCACTTTGAGCAGAGTTTCGGTGGAGAGGTAACACCTATTCTGGCAAGTCCTGACGAACTTATCCCAACAGTCACTGCATCAGAGGTCAGATCAGTTTTCTTTCATGTGAATCCAAGGAAGGCGATGGGACCGGACGGAGTACCAGGCCGTGCATTCAGAGCACACGCAGATCAACTGGCAGAGGTCTTCTTGGATATCTTCGACCTCTCCCTGTAGCAGATCACTGTCCCTGCCTGTTTCAAGAGGGCCAACATCATCCCTGCACCTAAGAAGGCTCACACAGCATGTCTCAATGACTACCGCCCAGCGGTCCTAACATCGGTGGTCATGATGTGTTTTGAAAGGATGATCATGGCGTTAATCAACTCCAGCCTCCCCACTACTCCTGACCCACTCCAATTTGCCTATCAGACCAACAGATCCACGTCAGATGCCATATCACTCGCCCTTCACTCCTCCCTAGAACATCTTGACACCACGAACAGCTACGTAAGAATCCTACTCATTGACTACAGTTCAGCCTTCAACACGGATATCCCCTTGAGACTGATTACTAAACTTTGTGATCTCAGACTAAGCCCCACTCTCTGCAACTGGATCCTCAGTTTCCTGACCCACATGCCGCAATCAGTGAAGATTGGGGACAATATTTCATCCTCACTAACACTCAACACTGAAACCCCCTAGGGGTGCATACTCAACCCCCTACTGTACTCACTGTATACCCATGACTGTGTCGCTAAATACCAGACTAATGCCATTTACAAGTTTGCTGATGACACCACCAGAGTCAGTCGAATCTCAGATGGCGATGAAATAGACTACAGACAAGAGGTGGAAGACCTGGAAAAATGGCACACTGAGGGCAACCTAGATCTCAGTGCAGGCAAAACCAAGGAACGTATTACTGACTTTCAGTGAGATGTTACTCATGCTCCCCTACACGGGGAGAGGTGGAACAATTGGAGAGTGTCAAGCTCCTGGGAGAGGTCATCCACAACAAGCTTGCTTGCACGCTTCATGTGGATGCACTGGTTACAAAGGCCCAGCAACATCTCTTCTTCCTCAGGTAGCTGAGGAAGTTTGGCAAATACTCTTGCCAACTTTTATAGGTGTGCCATCAAGAGCATTCTGTCTGGATGTATCACTACCTGGTATGGCAACTGTACCATTCAAGATTGGAGACGGTTACAGAGAGTGGTGAACTCGGTCCAGGCAATCATAAAGGCCAACCTCCCATCTATAGTATCTATCTACCAGGCTCACTGTCGAGGAAAGGCTGCCAGCATTCTTAATGATCCATCCCACCCTGGCAATGTTTGTCTACAACCTCTACCATTGGGGAGAAGGTACAGAAGCCTGAACACACACACCAGCCAGTCTCGAAACAGTTTTTACCCTACTGTTGTTAGAATACTGAATGGACTCACAAACTCGTAACATTCACCTGTACCTGTGTTTTCGTTTTTGCCGCTGATTACCTATTATTTACTTACCTACGCTACTTAACTCTGTGATCTGCCTGTATTGCTCGCAAGACAAAGCTTTTCACTGTATCTCGGTACACGTGACAATAAATTCAATTCAATTCACTCCATTTACTTCTGATGTATCCATCAGTCTTGCTAGATCACAAAACCATAAGACATGGGAACAGAAGTAGATCATTCAGCCCATCAAATCTGATCCACCATTCAATGAGATCATGGCTGATGTGATAATCCTCAGAGCTTAAAAATGTGTTGCTGAAAAAGCACAGCAGGTCAGGCAGCATCAAAGGAGAAGGAGAATCGACGTTTTGGGTATAAGCCCTTCTTCAGGAATTATCCTCAAGGTGATAATCCTCAGCTCCACTTTCCTGCCCAGAACCCTTGATTCCTCTTACTGATACAGAAAAATCTGTCTATACAGAATGACCCAGCCTCAATAGACCTCTGCGATAAAGAATTCCACAGATGCATTACTCTCTGAGAGAAGAAATTCCTCTGTATTGCTATCTCAAATCTGTGACTCTTTTTTTTCTGAGATGATGCCCTTTGGTCCTAGACTCTCCCACAAGGGGGGGCAATCTCTCCACATCTCCCCTGCCCAGTCCCCTCAGAATCTTTTACGGCGCAATAAGTTCATGACTTATTCTTCTCAAATCTGACATATGCAGGTTCAAGTCAAAACGTGTGGCGCTGGAAAAGCACAGCCGGTCAAGCAGCATCCGAGGAGCAGGAGAATCGACGTTTCGGGCATAAGGCCTTCATCAGAAACGTCGACTCTCCTGCTCCTCGGATGCTGCCTGACTGGCTGTGCTTTTCCAGCATCACATTTTTGAAACCCGATCTCCAGCATCTGTAGTTCTCACTTTCTCCATATACAGGTTCAACCCAATCAACCTCTCCTAATAAGAGAACTTCTTCAGACCTGGTTAAACCAAGATGCTCCTATGTCCAAGTCACAATGACTTGCTTCATTGCTAAAGCTGAACAAGTTACCTCACTTTAACACTGGCACTCCGAATCTCACGCACAGAGTGGCCTTTCTTGCCCTAGCTGCTTCTTACATCACTGGTCATCATATTTGCTGGTAAGAACAGAAAGCAATTTTGATGTGAGAGACAAGTTTTCCTGACCAGAGGAGTGGCACGTTTTATTCCACTGCTGGGCCAACATTTATTGTCCATCCCTAATTGGCCCAGAGGGCAGTTAAGAATCAACCATATTGCTGTGGGTCTGGAGTCCCATGTAGGCCAGACCAGGTAAAGATGGCAGTTTCCTTCATATTAGTGAGCCAGATGGGTTTTTCCCAACAACTGGCAATGGATTCATGGTCTTTATTAGATGTCTAATTCCAAACTTTTATTGAATTCAAAATGTCCCACCTACCATGGAAGGATTTGAATCCAGGTCCCCAGAACATTACCAGGGTCTCTGGATTAATAGTCCAGTGGTAATACCACGAGGCCATCACAGATGCCTGGAATGCCTTGCCAGAGGAGGTAGTAGAAACAGATATAATAGCAATGTTTATAAGGCATCTACAGCAGTGGCACCATGATATGCAGGGTTGTCCATTTCCACCTTTCTGAGTAGCTTTGCTCTTTGGGATGGAGGGAGTATTGCTCTGAGGTACAGTAAAATATGATAAACAACTCTGGTTCAGTTGGTCTCACTCATTCTGACAAAGACCGAGACTCACTCCTGGATCTTCTTGAAGTATCTTACCAAACGCATCCCTTTGACTCCCTATCCCCATCTAAGGCATCATTCTCATCCCATTCTGTCCCCATCTTACAACACAGCCTTCCAGGAACATCTCGTCCCTCAGCAGATATCCACACAGAATAGAATAGCCTTTATTGTCACGTGTACTCAAATGAGTGCAGTGAAAAAGCTTATAATGTCACCTCTTGGCACCATCCTTGGCACTGAGTAACCTAAGTATTTATTACAGAATTGAACAAATAAAACAGAAGTCTAGCATGGGAAAACAAGTCTTTAAAAAATACTTGAATTACTCAAAGTCTAGAATATGAATAAAAGTATCTTCAAAAGTACTTAAATTACAGTCCTTTTCACCGACTCTGTGCCTGCCTGGCATCAGCACATTAGGCCTCGCTGCCTCCTCACTTTGGCCTCCAGCACATGTCCCACCACCAGGACCTGTCTCCCCCAGTCAGCCTGGGCTCGGGCTCCAGCCTGCGATTCAGTTCTGTGACTTACATCCTGCATCAGCCTGGACACAGGCTCACCTCTCCTGTCCTCCATTCCCTTGGGGTAAGCCTAAGAAGTCAAAATTTGGGGGAGGGGAGGAGGGGAAGAAACCACCAGGTACATGAATGGACAGAGAATACAGGGACACGGACTGTGGAGAGGCCAAAGGTATTTAGTCAAGAAAAGCATCAAGAGTCAGCACAGTCTTGGTGGGCTGAAGGGCCTGTTCCTGTGTTGTACCGCTCTTTGTTCTTTAGAACCTACCCATTTGTACCAAACAGTGTGCAGGCTCTTAGAATGGCGGGGGAACACTCCTTAATAAAACTTCAAGACGTTTTTTCAAGACGTTTTGCAATGACTGAGTGGAGCATTGGAGAATTATTCCCAGTTCCCCTGTAATTTCCAGTTTTACCTCCCTCAAACCCAGGTGAATAATCTGGAGATCCAAGCTAATATACTGGGTAATGACAGAACCACATATTATTCTACTCAATCGTGGGTTATAGTTGTCTCTGGGTGTTCCAGCATTTATTGCCTATCCCTCGTTCTCCTTTAGAAGGTGCTGATGAACTGTCCTCTTGAATCACTACAGTGTATTTCATGGGGAATCACAGAGTTTTACAAGACAGAAGGAGGCCATTCGGTCCATCGTGTCTGTTCCAGCTCTTCAAATAACTACCCAGCTAGTCCCATTCAGCAGGTGAAGAACGCCACATCTTCCTCCTTGGGACCCTCCAACCACATAGCATCAATGTTGTTTTCACAAGTTTCCTGATCTCCCCTCCCCCCACCTCATCCCATATCCAACCCTCCAACTTGGCACCGCCCTCTTGAACTGTCCTACCTGTCCATCTTCCTTCCCACCTATCCACTGCACCCTCCACTCTGACCTATCATCATCAACCCCCAACTTCATCTACCTATCGCTTTCCCAGCTACCTTTCCCCCATTTACCTCTCCCATTTATCTCTCAGCCACCTTGGGCTGTCACTTCCCCTCCCCCCTAACCCCAACATTCCTGATGAAGAGCTTATGCTCAAAACATCGACTCTCCTGCTCTTTGGATGCTGCCTGACCTGCAGTGCTCTTCCAGCACCACACGCTTTGACTCTGATCTCCAGCATCTGTAGTCCTCACGTTTTCCTAGTCCCAATCTGCAGGCCTATCTCCATAGCCCACTAATTTAACCTTTCAAATATATATCCAGCTCTCTGTTGAAACGTCGTACAGAATCCACCTCTACCACTTTCTCAGGCTGTAGTTAGCTGACAGAATTTTAATTTAATGAACAAATCAGTAATATGAAAATTCATCTCAGTAATGATGACAATGGCAATCATGACTTATGGAAGTGTATAGGTCATGAGGGGCAAGGACAGGATTAATAGCCAAGGTGTTTTCCCCAGGGGAGGTGAGTACAAAACTAAAAGGTATTGGGTGAGAGAGGAAATATTTAAAAGGGATCTAAAGGGCAACTTTTTCACACAGAGGGTGGTGTGTATGGAATTAACTGCTTGAGGAAGTGGTGGAGGCTGGTAACAATTATAGTATTTAAAAAGGAATCTGGATGGGTTTATGAATAGGAAGGGTGTTGAGGGTTAAGGGCCAAATGCTGGCAAATGGGACTAGATTTCTATAGAATATCTGGTCAACATGGACAAGTTGGACCGAAGGATCTGTTTCCATGCTGTACCTCCTATGACTGTGACTTTTGAAAAAAACATACAGTGGCTTGAGGGAAGGAAATCTACCATCTTTACCTGGTCTGGCCAACATGTGTCTCCAGACCCACATCAATATGGGCAACCCTTTGCTGCCCTCTGAACTGGCCAAGCAAGCCATTCATTTCAAGGGCGGTTAGGAGTAAGTACCAGGTACTGGTCTTGAAAGTGACATCGGCTTCTCATAAAAAAATTAATTTTGTAAATGATCTCTCTCTGTCTGTCATTCAGGGCTGTGTTTTTTGTAAATTTTAAATTACCGTCATTCACAATGGTGCTTTGTTTTCCCTTATCTCAATGTAGTTTTCTTCTGTAACCCAAAATAAAACTTGCTTCCAACTGCAGTTGTTGACCCCATCAGTTCCGTGCCATTCCCTGAGAATAAGGAAAAATACCAGCACTAATTGGAATTAATTTATGTGTGAAAATGCAATCGCATAAAATTTTGTCTTTAAACCAAAATGCACATGTTGCCTTTATAAATTGTCAAGAGTCTAATTACTAAACTATTAGAGATAATACAGTGATGAAGAATTTTAATAAGACTTATGAAAAATGTACAGATTAGGTTAATTAGATGGTTGACTTTGAAAAAAAATGCAAGACCTATCTTTGCAGCAAACTCAATTCAACTGTGTGAAAGGAAATATGTTGTTTAATTATACTGGGGAGAAACCAGGCATAACCACTTCCAGTAACATAAGAGCAGGAGGAGACCAGTTAGGTTTGAAGTTTTTTCTGCTGTTCAAAGATATCAGGGGTGACCTGCAGCCATATGACCTACCTTTATCCCATAACTTGGTTCAACAAAACTGCTTCACCAAATATCAGCTATAATTCAATTATCCATTTTCAGATTGATATCTGAAAGTCTGGTTAATCACAAATACTCAGGGATGTTTGCAAACAGCATGTCTCTGTTTTTGGATCTAGTGTTGCTGAAAATAGACAGCTTTTCATCTTACCCTCATCGGGGCATTTTGCTAGAAATATCAAGATGGCGGTGGAGAAGAAGTGTGAGTCTGGAGCTCATCCACTCCCTTCTGCTTTCTTTGTTTGTCTTTTTACTTTTACTTGCACTCTCTACTTTTGCTCTCCTTTTTTCTCTACCAAAGCCTTTTCAGAATCTTCACCAGGGCGAGAGCAGGCCTGGCCTCCCGAAAACATGAGACAGTGGCAGCGTGAGTTGGCTCCTCAGGGAGAACGGGCCCTTAGAGAGGTCGTGACGGCAGTGAGTGTGGGCCCAACAGTGAGAAATGGCACCAGAGTGTGGTGACTTCAGCAACGGAGGGCCCAGCAGGGCAGGACTCAAGGCAGTGTCAGTGGCACCGGGTTTTCAAGATGGCAGCCTCTGCAGTCAGTGTCGAAATCGAGACATTGGGCTCCAGCTGCAGTAATGTGATAGGCCTGAATCGGTACTCTTGGCGGATTGACAAGCACCATTTTCATTGGTGGTGGCGTGGTAGGCCCGGTGCGGTACTCCTGGTGGTGGAGTGGGAGCAGTGCAGATGGTCCCAGAACAGAACTCCTGGAAAGGAATGTGATTTGGGGGCATTGGTGGACATAGAGCCTGTTGTGGAGATTCCACCCATCTCCCCCCCCCCCCCACCAACCCAATGTCAAATGGAGCATAATAAGCGGAAAGAATTATCTTTTTAGTTATATATTAGTTATAAGTTAATATCTTCTGTAACCCAAAATGGCGCTTGAGTGTAGCATCATATTACACTTTTCACTGTACTTATTTGTTTTATTAGAAATGATAATAAATCATTCGATTCCACTTATACCAGGAAAAGGGAAAATACCATTCTTACTGTATGAGAGGAAAGTGTTGGATTCTGGGCAAATGAATGATGAATAGTCGAGGTGTTTCCACAGAGAATTCACCACTTAGATAATGACTGACAGTTAACTGCTGATTGGAGAACAAGTCAACTCTGATTGGCTGACAATCTGCCACAAAGAAAACAATAGGGAACTATACGTTGCCAAAGCTGTGTTTAATCAAATAAGCATTAGGCTTGAACATATTCCTTTTGTTTGTTGATAATGGGTCTCTGTGAATTAATATTTTTTTTAAATTCATTCATGGGATATGGGTATCACTGGCTGGCCAGCAATCATTGCCTGTCCCCAGTTGCCCCTTAGAAGGTGGTGGTCAGCTGCCTTCATGAACCACTGCAACCCACCTGCTGTGAATTCACCCACAATGCTGTTGGAGAGGGAATTCCAGGATTTTAAACCAGCAACCGGAATAGCGATGCATTTCCATATCAAGATAGTGATAGACTTCGAGTGGAACTTACAGTGACGGTGTTCCCATGTATCTGCTGTGAACCTGACTGATTATCTTAAAACGGTTATTAGCAACTTAGGATTGTCCAGCAAGTGCTATCCAATCACAGAACGATATTTTGTTTTGAGTTTAAAAGACACAGTTGTTGAGTGTGGTGCATCTGTTACAAACAATGAAAGGAACATTGTGTTTGACACAGATTTTACCTGTTAATGTGCTCAAATCAGAAGTCACATGACACCAAGTTACAGTCCAGCAGATTTATTTGAAATCACAAGCTTTCACAGTGCTGCTCCTTCATCAGGTGAATTGACTTGGACTACAACCTGGTGTTGCGTGACTTCTGACTTTGTCCACCCCACTCCCACATCAGCACATCCACATCATATCTACCTGTTAAAGTGCTAGCAGTAAAGAAACATTCATGTTCTGGTATTTGAGAGAATTGACAACACGGATAACAGATAATATAATAGGAAGGTCAACTTTCCTCAATATATTTCAACTCCACCTGGTTGGTGGGAATTTCAATTTGGGTGTCAGTTGCCCCAGAGAATGGGAAGTCAAGCAGGTCACCCGCTCCTGACCGTTAGCCAGCAATTCATGCAAGAGGCAGAGGTCACCTGATGACAGGATTTGGGCTCAGGAACTGTACCAGGCAGGAATTTCAGAACCCATGTATGGAGGTGAACAGGTTTCAAAACTGGCAGTGCAGGCCTCTGTCACAACCAGCCATCGCTGTGAGGGAGTGTTAGCAATTAGATTTGTGAATGGGAATTGAGACAGCAGGTTACTACGAACATTGAGGACCTGAAACAGAAAGAGAAATGACTTGAAAAGCCTGAGCAGGTCAGGCAGCATCTGTAGGAAAAACAAAATTTACATTTCAGGGTAATGACCTGTCATCAGAGTTTGTTCTTTCTTTCCTTTTCCAATTATCACTTCAAGAATGGCTGGCATTGGGCTGTGTGGTGGCACAGTAGTTTATACTGCTGCCTTACAGCACCAGGTTTGATTCCACCTTCGGGCGACTGTCTATGTGGAGTTTGCACATTTATCCCCGTGTCTGTGTGGGTTTCCTCCAGGTGCTCCAGGTTCCTCCCAAAGTTCAAACATGTGCAGGTCAGGTGGATTGGCCATGATAAATTGCCCATAGTGTCTGGGGATGTGCAGGCTGGGTGAGTTAGCCATGGGAAATGCAGGGGTAGGCTCCACAGAGGGCTTGTGTGACTCAGTTGGCCAAATGGCATCTCCCCGCTCTGTAGGGATTCTCTCATTGTTCTGCATTGTTGTTTTAATGCCTCATGTTTTATAATCTCATCCTTGTGTTCAAACTATGGTCTCACTCTCCCCTACTACTGTAGCTTCTCCAGTCCCATTGCACTCCAGCCTCTTGAGCATCCCCAATTTGAAATGGACTTCCTTTGGCCATGTTTTCTGCTACCTAGTTCCTAGGATCTGGAATTTCCTCTGTCACTCTACTTCTCTCATCATGCTCCTTAGCGTGGTATGGTGGCTCAGTGGTTAGCACTGCTGGCAAATTTTGTTTTAAGATATTACTGCAAAACATGTTTAATCACATTAAAGATGGCCAGATGAATACAAGTTGCTGTTATTTTTCTCTTAATCCTGTTAAGCATCTCTCTCTAGTCAGACGCAGAGGCATTGATTCTCAGGTAACAGATCCCAGGATTTTGACCGAGTGAGAATCAAGGAATGATCATGTATGTCCAACTCGACGCCCTGGTGTTCTGATTGCTCTTGCTGCCTTTGGTTTTTGAGATGGATAAGACTGCAGATTTGGAAAGGGTTGTTGTTGAAGATGCGATGTGACTCTTGCTGGGTGTTTTATCGGCTGTGATAATGCTTACATTACCCTTCACCACATAAGAAACTGGATGTTGTGGGATTGAAGAAGCCAACTAAGGGTTGTTCCAGCTAACTTTTAGGTACAAGCAGTATATTCACAGGCACAAACAGATAGTAATGACACCATTAGTGTGTCCCTTCAAGATTAAGTACACACTAACTATGAACCATAACACATCAGGTGTTATTAAGCTGAGGGCGTTTCAGAAGATAGTTACCAGGATGTTGCTGGGATTGGAGGATTTGAGTTATAAGGACAGGCTGGATTGGTGGGGAAAAAACGAGGTAAAAACAATGACTGCAGATGCTGGAAACCAGATTCTGGATTAGTGGTGCTGGAAGAGCACAGCAGTT
This sequence comes from Chiloscyllium punctatum, assembly GCF_047496795.1. Lineage (NCBI taxonomy): Eukaryota > Metazoa > Chordata > Chondrichthyes > Orectolobiformes > Hemiscylliidae > Chiloscyllium > Chiloscyllium punctatum. The sequence goes on along the minus strand of NC_092747.1, from coordinate 10,946,507 downwards.
CAGGCAAATTCCAAGTAGCTTCGAAATCGACGTTTCGGGCAAAAGAGATTTGTTATAATCAAAGCAGCCATCTTGTCACATAGTAAGAGCCTGGAAACCATTTTAAATCTCATATTAGGGTCTGCTTGTTAAGTTTGTACATTTCTGGGCTCAGTGAGGTGATTGGCCTTGCAACTGTACTAACATGGTAGTGAAACTCATTCCCAGCACGGGAATGTTCTTCTTTTTACAAGAATCTATTGTAATACTAACATTTACTTATCAGCTACTAACTAACACTGTCCAGACACTACGTGACTGGGGCTAGTAACTGGGCAAAGTGCCTGCTTACTCATTATACTGCAATTAACAGTTTGCTAATTGTTAAATGATTGTAACGTGTATAATCACGCAACTCTCTGTATCTTGTTGGAGTGACTTGTGACCATTAGGTTGACTTGTCTCGCCCCATGAGCTCACGAATAAACAGTCAATAGCCCTTCATCAGGAATAAAGGCAGTGACCCTGAAGCATGGAGAGATAAGCTAGAGGAGGGTGGGGGTGGGGAGAAAGTAGCATAGAGTACAATGGGTGAGTGGGGGAGGGGATGAAGGTGATAGGTCAGGGAGGAAAAGGTGGAGTGGATAGGTGGAAAAGGAAATAGGCAGGTAGGACAAGTCCGGACAAGTCATGGGGACAGTTACGAAGCTGGAAGTTTAGAACTAGGGTGAGGTGGGGGAAGGGGAAATGAGGAAACTGTTGAAGTCCACATTGATGCCCTGGTGTTGAAGTGTTCCAAGGCGGAAGATGAGGTGTTCTTCCTCCAGGCGTCTGGTGGCGAGGGAGCGGTGTTGAAGGAGGCCCAGGACCTCCATGTCCTCGGCAGAGTGGGAGGGGGAGTTGAAATGTTGGGCCACGGGGCGGTGTGGTTGATTGGTGCGGGTGTCCCGGAGATGTTCCCTAAAGCGCTCTGCTAGGAGGCGCCCAGTCTCCCCAATGTAGAGGAGACCGCATCGGGAGCAACGGATACAATAAGTGATATTAGTGGACGTGCAAGTAAAACTTTGATGGATGTGGAAAACTCCTTTAGGGCCTTGGATAGAGGTGAGGGAGGAGGTGTGAGCGCAGGTTTTACAGTTTCTGTGGTGGCAGGGGAAAGTGCCAGGATTGGAGGGTGGGTTGTTTGGGGGCGTGGACCTGACCAGGTAGTCACGGAGGGAACAGTCTTTGCGGAAGGCGGAAAGGGGTGGGGAGGGAAATATATCCCTGGTAGTGGGGTCTGTTTGGAGGTGGCAGAAATGTCGGCGGATGATTTGGTTTATGCGAAGGTTGGTAGGGTGGAAGGTGAGCACCAGGGGAATTCTGTCTGAGCTCTGCTTTGCCAGAAAGGAGAAGAGGGGGGAGAGAGAGAGAGAGAGAGAGAGAGAGAGAGAGAGAGAGAGAGAAGAGAGCTCTGATATCTTCTGCCAGCTGCTTTCAGATGCAGCGTGTAGTGCAAATGTCTGTAATGGAGGGGAGAGAGACCCCAATGATCCGTTGGACTATCCGTTGAAACTATCCGTTGTAGTGAAGACGGTGAAATTTCCGAACCAGGTAGTGATGCAGCAGTACTCTCAATGAACCCTCTGTAGAATGTGGTGAGGATGGGGGGTGGGAGGTGGGCTTTCCACAGCCTGTGCAGAAAGTAGAGACACTGCTGGGCTTTCTTGGCTATGGAGCTGGTGTTGAGGGTCCAGGTGAGATTCTCCGCCAGGTGGACGCCAAGAAATTTGGTGCTCTTCACAATGTCCCGGAGAGAGCTGTTGATGTCCAGCAGAGAGTGGTCACTCCATGCCCTCCTGAAGTCAACAGCCATTTCTTTTGTCTTGTCCACATTCAGAGACAGGTTGTTGGCTCTGCACCAGTCCGTTAGCCACTGCACCTCCTCTCTGTATGCTGACTCGTCATTCCTGCTGATGAGACCCACTACAGTTGTGTCATTAGCGAACTTGATGACGTGATTCAAGCTATGCATCACTGCACAGTTGTGTGTCAGCAGGGTGAACAGCAGTGGACTGAGCACACAGTCCTGGATGATCAAAGCCTAGATTTTGGGGTCATTTAAGAGGAACTATGTGGAGACACCATAGGACTGGTAGCTTGGAACAATGAATCTGAATAAGTTGAAGGGACATTGTTAACTGCATCAATCTGCAGTCTGCTTGGTCCTAACTATTAACGGTTTGATAATGCTGAAGCATAAAAATGTGCTGTAGCTATGTATTTTCCAATTAATCCCCCTGGGTCATAGCAGTCATAACCCTCTTTGTCCCTGAAGGATGGAAATGATTAACTTCAAATCTTACTGTAACAGGATGTGCTCAATCTTAATCTGATTTTGAGTTAGGAATAGCTTTATTTGACAAAGGAAAATGCATTTGTTCTCCTTTAATCTGTTCAGATCATAGCTCACACCCGCACCAGGCATGTAGCATACTGACACACAGGGTCCATGGGATTGTTTTCCTTCAGTCCTCCTGCTTGATTCAATTTATAGATTTGTAGAGTCAAACATGATTGAAATGACTGTTCCAGCATCTGTAAACAGTGGGGATTGAATTTACCTGGAAGTTTAAAGAATGACAGAGGAAGATGAACTCCAATATTGAATCATGCATGGAAAGTTGTCTCCTGAAATGCAATCTTCTGTTCAAAAAGCTACAATAATATTGTCCTTTTTATGGGATTATGCAATGTTGGTTCTTCCAAATAAAATATGTTTTACTCATCTCAGGAAGCATAGGAGTAGGGGGTGGGACAGGGGAGCGAAAAGGTTGACAAAGGGAATTTCAACTGCTTGTCACCAGCCTGAAATTGAGTGTTACATAAATTATCCTCAGTCAGTCATTCCCTCAGTTTGAAAGTGGTGGTGTCGAGGTAATATCATTCCACAATTAATCCAGAGGCCCAAGCTGATTCTCTGAGGTCGTGGGTTCAAGTCTCACCATGGCTGTGTGGAGTTTGCACATTCTCCCCGTGTCGGCGTGGGTTTCGTCCTGGTGCTCCGGTTTCCTCCCACAGTCCAAAGATGTGCAGGTTAGGGTGAATTGGCCATGCTAAATTGCCCAGAGTGTTCAGTGATGTGTAGTTATGTGCATTAGCCAGGGAAAATGTAGAGTAATAGGGTAGGGGAATGAGTCTGGGTGGGTTACTCTTTGGAGAGTTAGTGTGGGGATTCTATGATTCTATGGCAACTGGTGGTGTTTTAAATTCAATTAATAAATATCTGGAATCGTAAAGCTAGTCTCTAATGAAATGAGTGGTTGTAGTTTAAAGAATACAGCACCATGGGGATATGCCATCTCTATCTTGAGGGCCTAGAGGTGACTCCACAACTGGCCTCTGAAATGCTGCAGCAAGTCAAATCAGCTCAAGGAAAATTGGGGATTGGCAATAAATGATTGCCAAGTCCAGTGAAAGAATTGGCAAGGCAAGTTTCCAAACCATCTTTGATCATGTTTTCAACAGTGGCATCAAGACATGTTGGATTGTCAACCTTCACAAGTAGCTTTGCTCTTTGGGATGGAGGGAGGTTTCCTTTGGGTGAGGTAAAATGGGATAGCCCACTCTGACTCAGGTGGTATCACTCACTCTCACAAAGTCCAAGTCCCTCTTCTGGGTCTTCTTGAAGTATCTTACCAGATGTATCTCATTTACTAGAGAAAGTAAGGACTGCAGATGCTGGAGATCAGAGTCGAGTGTGGGGTGCTGGAAAAGTACAGTAGGTCAGGCAGCTGTCTGAGGAGCAAGAGAATTGACATTTTGGGCATAAGCCCTTCATCAGGAAAGGTCATCAGGAAAGCCCTTCCTGATGAAGGGCTTACGCCCAAAACGTTGATTCTCCTGCTCCTCAGATGCTGCATGACCCACTGTGATTTTCCAGCATCTCATTTACGCCCTAAGGGATCATTCTCTCTGGTGACATCCCTACCTTCCTGCAATTCAGGCCACTTTTCAATTTGTTAGCACAGTGCCAGGAACCCAGGATCGATTCCTTGGGCAATTGCCTGTGTGGAGGTTGCACAATCTCCCTTTGTCTGCATGGGTTTCCTCCCACAGTCCAAAGATATGCAGGTTAGGGTGGATTGACCATGCTAAACTACCCAGGAATGTGCATGGTAGGTGGGTTAGCCATGGGAAATGCAGGGCTTCAGGGATAGAGTAGGGGCTGGGACCCTTTTTGGACAGTCAGTGGGGACTCCATGGACCGAATGGCCAATTTCCACAGGGTTACTATTTTTAAAAAGTTTCCTGTAACTCACCATTGGCAGCTATCCAGGACCTAAACTACTGAGTTTCCTGGTAAATCCTCTAGCCTTCTCTGCTCCTTCGCGACATTCCACAATAATGTGACTCTTTGACAAAACTTTGTTGTAACCTGAGGTAATATCTCCACATGAAGTGTGGCGTGCATCTTTATTTTAATTACATTCCTGTAAAATGGGTTATTTTCTAAAGGAGTGCAGAAGCAGAAATTATAGCTGCGAGGAGAGATTGGAGTTGTTTTCCTTGCAACAGGGAAGGCTGAGTGGTAACATGATGGAGGTATAGAAGATTGTGAGTGGTAGAGATAGAGTAGACAGGAGGAACATGTTACCCTTAGCAGAGAATTCAAAAACCTCGGGTCATATCAAGCTCAGTGAGAGAAGGATTAGAGAGGACTTGAAGAAACATGGTGTTACACAGAGGGTGGTGTGCACCTGGAATTCACTGCCTGAGCTGGTGGTGGAGGCAGAGAACAGAAACTCTTTTAAAAATACCTAGATCTGCACCTTAAATACTGTTAGCTGCAGGGCTGTGGGCCGTGTGCAGGACGATGGGATTAGAAAAGACCTCTGGGTCAGCATAGATAAGATGGATTGAATGGCTCCCCTTCTGTGTTGTATCATTTATGTGGTTCTCTGCTTCAGAACGACCTGGACATTCATGTGCACAGATCAATGAAAGCAGCAGGACAGAGGCCAATGTTCTAGGTATTATTAATAGCGGCATTGAATACAAGAGCAAGGAAGTGGTGTTGCACTTGTACAAGACGCTTGTTAGACCTCAACTGGAGTATAGTTTGCAATTGTGGATGCCACATTGTAGGGAAGATGTGAATACATTGGAGAAAGTGATCAACGTCTTATTGGAATGGTTTCAGGAATGAAGAACTTCAGTTATGAGGATAGTCATAGAGTCATAGAGATGTACAGCATGGATAAAGACCCATCGGTCCAACCCGTCTATGCCGACCAGATATCCCAACCTAATCTAGTTCCACCTGCCAGCACCCGGCCCATATCCCTCCAAACCCTTCCTATTCATATACCCATCCAAATGAAGAAGTCAGGATTGTTCTCAGTGGAGAGAAGAAGACCAAGAGAGGTTCACAAGATCATCAGCAGGTCTGACAGAGTAGATAGGCAGAAGATGTATCCTCTTGTAATAGAAATGTGGACAAGAGGATATAGATTTAAAGTAGGACATTGTTGTGACTTTAAGTGGTTGTTTTGTCATTTTTTTTTAAAGACAGGCTTTAAGACAGAGATAACAAGCTATCTAGTTAGAAAGCCAGTAAAGTAAATAGCTTGTGAAACCTTGTTTTTTTTTTAAAGTGGGAACAATAGAAGCATCCTGGCTGGGTGTGGCCAGCTCTCACAGACCAGAATTTCAAATTTTATTTGTTTTTAGGTTCAGCAGAAGCTGCAGGAGTTTTGAAGAAGTAGAAGCTATCTTCTCCCTCTATTGGTAACAGCGAGAAGCTTGGGATTGCTCTCTGCTGCTGGGTTACCAGTGAGGCAAATCTATTTTCTGAATTTGCCTTTTTACCAAGGATTGTGTTTTTTGGATATTGCAATATTGGAACAGTTAATTAGTAATAGTTGCTGTATCTATTATTCTGTTAGGTTTTCCAATACAATTCAGTTAAGGGGCGGCACAGTGACGCAGTGGTTAACACTGTTGCCTCACAGCGGATGGGACTTGGGGTTTGATTCCCACCTTGGGTAACTGTGGAGTTTACACATTCTCCCTGTGTCTGCATGGGTTTCCTCCGGGTGCTCCGGTTTCCTCCCACAATCCAAAGATGTGCAGGTCAGGTGAATCGCCCATGCTAAATTGCCCCATAGTGTGAGGTGCATTAGTCAGGGATAAATATAGGATAGGGGAATGGGTCTGGGTGGTTACTCTTCAGAGGGTCAGTGTGGACTTGTTGGGCCAAAGAGCCTGTTTCCATATTGTAGGAAATCTAATTTAAATTCTTCTTCTTTCTTTATTTGTATTTTAACAATAATGTTTAAATAAATCATGCTTTCCTTAACATCGAGTAGCTTGACCAATCAAATTGCATCTGGAACACAGCGCCTCACCTCTGCCTTTAAAATAAAAAATAGTTAGGATCTGCGTTAGCTTCTTAAAATATTTTGAGGGGGTCTGGTCTGCTCCATGATAAAAGTGACATGCAAAAGATGCAAGGGCGATGTGAGAAAAACGTTGTCACTCAGTGAATAACTATGGTGTGGAATACAGTTCCTGCAAATGTGGTGGAGACAGGTTCAAGAGAGGTACGGGTAGTTCTGCTATAATGCATGTTTCATTAATGCAAATTCACTATAACACAATTGACAAACTGGGGACATTGTTTCTAAAGAGCAAATTTTGAAAGTGCCTATTGGTTATAACACAATTCGGCCCCATTAGTGTGAACGGTGCTGCTATTACACGATTTTCTTATAACACAGGATTGCACAACAACTGAACGCTATCACATTATAGCAGAACCGATTGTATTGAAGAGGGCATTAGATGTAAATCGGTTAATAATGATGTGCAGATAAATGGTGGTGAAGACAGGAAATTGACACCAAATAAAAGATCCAGGGCAGACATGAATGGCCAAGTGACCTGAGTCTGTACTGTAATAATTCAGTGACGCTTTTGTGATGTTAAAGGCAATAAGTAAATGCAAAATGTCACTGTTTCTCTTCAAACAGGTCTTCAAAAAGTTGTCACTTGTCCTTCTCATAAGTTGCTCCTTACAGGGACAGGAAAAATCATTACATCTGGCTGCTTGACTTAAATTCTTCTCAAATCCTGAAGAGGTTGACTGATGTATAATTTAAAACATCAGGTTGAAGGTTAAATTAGTTATTGAACCGCCCGAAGGCTGATATCATCTGTTTCAGTTGGGGAGTAGACAGGCTGGTTACCGAATGCATAAATCATCACATGGCATTGTATTTGGCTTCAATACTTCACTGTTGCTGTTTATAGGGAACGTTTCCATGGTTTCGTAAAAAGCAAAATTTTAAAAATTATACACAAATCAATGGAATGCAAGGAACTCTATGTTGAATGTTTCGGCTCACGTGTTCAATGTCCTGTTTCCAGACACCACATTGCATCTGGTCAGGTTTCTGGGCACTGACAGAATGCAGGTGAGACACTGAATACGGGGGCATGAACAAAGAAAGGCATCAATTGGGCACGATAAACCCCTCTCGTCTTTCTCAGGTCCATAACTTTGAGCCCATTCTTGCCCACAAAAGAGGCCAAGAGCCTAGGGAAAGCAAGATGACATGTCAGGGAGCAAAATCTGAGCACATACTCTGATGGCCGGAATGGTCTCTTCCTGTACCATGACATTTTTGCAACCAAACAGCTATCAATTCCAGGGTAAAAGTGAGGACTGCAGATGCTGGAAACCAGAGTTTAGATCAAAGTGGTGCTGGAAAAGCACAGCAGGTCAGGCAGCATCTGAGGAGCAGGAAAATTGATGTTTCCAGCATGACCCTTCATCAGGAAGGGCTCTTACCTGAAACGTTGATTCTCCTGCTCCTCAGATGCTGCCTGACTTGCTGTGCTTCCCCAACACCACACTCTCGACTCTGATCTCCACCATCTGTTGTGCTCACTTTCTCCTATTTCATTAGAGCTGTGCAGCAGACCAAAGACAGAGAGATCAGAGTGAGACTGGGTTGGAGAAATAAAGGCCTCGGGTGTAGCTCGCAGGACATCATAGCAGTACTTTATAGAATCTGTTTGTCCTCCGTCCTTACATATTGCAAAAGGATCTACAACATATCGATGAACGAAAACGACTTGTAAGAATAAATTATCATAGAATCATTGTATCCCTGCATTCTGGAAAGAGGCCATTCGACCCATTGAGTCTGCATTGACCTTCTGAGGAGCATCCCACCCAGGCCAACCCCTCTTACCCTATTCCTGGACCCCTGTATTTACCATGGCCAATCCATCTAGTCTGCATACCATAGGAATATAAAAGGCCCCCGTATCCACAGGGGGTACATTCCAGGACCTTACGTGCAAGCCCGAAACCAAAGATAGGAACGAACCCCTTCATTTATATGGGGAATTACTTTCCCAGCAGCCTCCTGGTCCCTGGTTGTGCTTTATATGTCCCAGACCGTGGGAAAATGCAGGTAACTGAAACTGCGGAAAATGGAGTTCGCCCTATATAAAACTGCCACTGTTTGTTCTTTCAGAGAGTCGTGAACGAAGCCCAACCCATCATCCAAACCAACCTCCATCTACATTTCCGGCTGCCTCAGAAAGACAGCTAACATCATCAAAGACCCTTCCCATTCCTGCTATTATCTCTTCTGACCTCTTCCATTTGGCAGCAGATACAGAAAGCGTAAACACCTACCAACAGATTCAAGAACAGCTTCTACCCCGCTGTTATTAGACTTCTGAACTGACCTCTCAAATTTTAAATTTAATGTTGCGCTTGCTCTCTGCCCAACTTCTCTGCAGCCATAATATCGTATTCTTCCCTCTGTTTTATTACCCTTTGTATGATACGATCTGCCCGCACTGCACGCAAAACAAAACCTTTCACTGTACCCAGGTACACGTGACAATAATAAATCAAATCAAAAACATCTCCCTCTCTGTCTCTCCATTTTTCCTTTTTAATTATATTGGTATATACAAGCATGACAGATGAGAGAAGTGTTGAAAGGACTACTAGCTGCAAATCCATCCACGTGGTGTCAATCAATGATTGACCAAACTCCTCAGATTAAATTATTTTTCCTCAATAAAGGATTATATTGGGATATTTTAATTGGGTTAATATCTCTGTTAAGATAACACTGCTATGACCAAATTCCTCCTTTAAAGGGGTTAGCGCAGATGTCCATTGCCTTTTAGCTATATGTTCTTCCCCCACACACTGCCAGCTGCCAAACTTCCTACAGCAGTTACTGGTGTGGTAATAAAATAAGCAGCTTTGTGCATGATGGCCATAAGCAACACATGAGAAAAAAACACATAATGACAGGAGCGGTGGATTTGAGGTGCCAATTGACTGACTGCTAATCCTAATGGTCATTGCAGTACATGGCATAGAGTCATAGAGATATACAGAATGGAAACAGATCCTTCGGTCCAACTCGTCCATGTCGACCAGATATCTCAACCCAATCTAGTCCCACCTGCGAGCACCTGGCCCATATCCCTCCAAACCCTTCCTATTCATATACCCAACCAAATGCCTCTTAAATGTTGCAATTGTACCAGCCTCCACCACTTCCTCTGGCAGCTCATTCTATACCCATACCACCCTCTGTGTGAAACAATTGCCCCTTAGGTCTCTTTTATATCTTTCCCCTCTCCCCTTAAACCTATGCCCTCTAGTTCTGGACTCCCCCACCCCAGGGAAAATACTATGCCAAAGATGGTGGTAATCCCTTTTCACGTGTAGACTCTTGGCTCTCACGGACAGACCTTTATCGGAGTAAAATTGTCCACTTCCAACTTCTATCATCAGATTTTAATATATGAGATCGTTTAGGGAAACGTCTTTTGTTTCAAGAAATGGATACAGTGACCACAGGCACAGAGCAAATTCCAAAAGCACCAGCCTGAAATAGATGAAACTATCTGAACTGAAAGTATCATTTATCTAAAGATATCAAAGCCAATCAAGTGAATTCAAACATCAAGAAACCTGCACTTTTTTTCAATTTGCACATGCCTGCTAAGGGGTAATTATTAGATATGAAAGGTTGTCTGCAGAGTATTCAGTTTGGAGTGACAATGTGGCTTGGCTCCAGATAAATGCTATACAGAACTGTGGTGGTCCCGCCCTCCTATACGGCTCTGAGACGGGAACAGTCTACAGCAGAGAACTCAAGGTGCAGGAGCAGTCCCACCAACTCTGCCTGCCCAGGATCCTGCCAATCCGCTGGGCCACACCAACACCAGTGTCCTTGATCAGGCCAACATCCCCAGCATCGAGGCACTGACCCTTCCTTGATCGAGCACATCATCCTCATGACAGGCAAAGAGACTCCCCGAGCAGGTGCTGTACTCCCAGCTCCCAAATGGCAGGCAAACCCCAGTTAGACTGAAGAAGTGCTTCAGAGGTACCCTCAGGGCCTCACTGGATGAAGTGCAGCATTCCCACAGACACTTGGGAAATCACTGGCCCGAGGCCATCCAAAGTGGAGGAGGAACGTCCAGGAAGTATTGAGCACCTCAGGACTTGACATCGGGAGAAAGTGGAAGCCGGGCGAAAAGAGCAGAAGGGTGTGCCGCCACACCAACGCTCCACCTACCCCTTCCCATAACCACTTTCTGCCCCAAGTGTGCAAAGACTGCGAAGCCACATCAGACTGCACAGCCACTTACCGAATCACCCTGAGAGTGGAAGACAGTCATCCTCATCTATGATGTATCTTACTCAAAAGCACCTTGTATATGCTTGACCTTTACTGGCCAGAGGAACACAGGCCTCAGATACATGGGCAAATCACCACCTGCATGTTCATCTCTAAGCCACCAATCAACCTGATTTGGAAATGCATCACATTCCCTTCACTAGCACAGGGACAAGATCTAGAATTCCTTTCCTAAGTGGAGTTTGCACATTCTCCCCATGGCTGCATGGGTTTCCTCCCACAGTCCAAAGATGTGCAGGTTAGATGGAGTGCCATGCTAAAACTTTTCCCGTAGTGTCCAGGGATGTGCAAACTAGGTGAATTAACCATAGGAAATACGGGTCTAGGGTGGGATACTCTTCGAAGGGTTGGTGTGGACTTGTTGGGCCAAATGGCCTGTTTTCACACTGTAGGGATTCTAAGATTCTATGATATATGACAATGCAGCAGGGCAATGGGAACCTGAATTGTAGTTCCAGTGTACAGGAGGTTGAGGATAGTGAGGTCAGGGATAGGTTTACAAGGTCATGAGAGGGCACCAGCAATCAGGATGTTGATTTGAAATGTGTGTACTTCAATGCCAGGAGCATCCAGAATAAGGCGGGTGAACTTGCAGCATCAGAGACATGGTTAGAGAAGGGACAGGATTGGTTGTTGCAGATTCCAGGATTTAGATGTTTCAGTAAGAATTGAGAAGATGGTAAAAGGGGTGGGTGTGGCATTGTTAATCAAGGTTAGTATTACAGCAGTCTAGATTGTGGTGTGGTGTGGGGAGTGGTGCTGGAAAAGCACAGCAAGTCAAGCAGCATCTGACAAGCAGGAAAATCGATGTTTCGGGCAAAAGCCCTTCATCAGGAATCACAGTTTTGTCCGAAACATCGATTTTCCTGCTCCTTGGATGCTGCCTGACTTGCAGTGCTTTTCCAACACCACTCTAATCTAGACTCTGGTTTCCAGCATCTGCAGTCCTCACTTTTGCTTAGTATTACAGCAGCTGAGAGAACATTTGAGCACTCATCAACTGAGGTAGTTGGACTGAGGTTAGAAACAGGAAAGGAGAGGTCACCTTGTTGGGAGTTTTCGATAGGCCTCTGAATTGTTCCAGGGATGTAGAGGATAGGATAGCAAAGATGATTCTTGATGGGAGCGAGAATAACAGGGTAGTTGTTATGGGGGGCTTTAACTTCCCCTGTACTGACTGGGAATACTATAGTTCAAGGAGTTTAGATGGGTCAGTTTTTGTACAATGTGTGCAGGAGGGTTTTCTGACACAAGGTAAAAACAATGACTGCAGATGCTGGAAACCATATTCTGGATTAGTGGTGCTGGAAGAGCACAGCAGTTCAGGCAGCATCCAAGTAGCTTTGAAATCGACGTTTCGGGCAAAAGCCCTTCATTCTGACACAGTATGTCAATAGACCAACAAAGGGCGTTGCCCTATTGGATTTGGTACTGGGGAATAAACCAGCCAGGTGTTAGATTTGGAGGTAGGTGAGCACTTTGGCGATAGTGACCACAATTTGGTTACATTTGCAATAACAATGGATCGGTTTAGGTATATACTGCAGGGAACGAGGTATAACTGAGGGAAGGCAATTATGATGCAATTAGGCAAGATTTAGGATGCATAGCATGGGGAAGGAAACTGCAGGGAATGGACACTCTTGAAATGTGGAGCTTAGTCAGGGAACAGCTACTGCAGGACCTTGATAAGTATATACCTATCACGCAGGGGGGTAGTTGTCAAGAGAGGGAGCCATGGTTTAATAAAGAAGTTGAAGCTCTTGTCAAGAGAAAGAAGAAGGCTTATGTTAGGATGAGACGTGAAGGCTCAGTTAGGGTGCTTGAGAGTTATAATTTAGCCAGAAAAGATCTGAAGAGAGAGCTAAGAAGAGCCAGGAAGGAGACATGAGAAATTGTTGGCTGATAGAATCAAGGAAAGCCCTCAGGCTTCCTATAGGCATGTCAGGAATAAAAGAATAACTAGAGTAAGATTAGGGCCAATCAAAGACAGTAGTGGGAAGTTGGATGTGGAATCTGAGAACATAGGAGAAGCACTTAATGAATACTTTTCATCTCCGTTCACATTGGAAAAGAGTAATGTTAGTGAGAATACAGAGATACAGGCTATTAGATTAGGTAGGATTGTGGTTGACAAAGAGGAGGTTTTAGCAATTTTGGAAGATCTGAAAATAGATAAGACCCTTGGGCCAGATGGGATTTATCCTCAGATTCTCTGGGAAGCCAGGGAGGATATTGCAGACCCTTTGGCTTTGATCTTGATGTCATCATTGTTGACAGGAGTAGTGCCAGAAAACTGGAGGACAGCAAATGTTGTTCCCTTGCTTAAGAAGGGGAGTCGGAACAACCCTGGTAATTATAGGCCAATGAGCCTAACTTCAGTTTTGGTTAAGGTGTTGGAAAAGGTTATAAGAGATAGGATTTATAATCATCTAGAAAGAAATAAGTTGATTAGGAATAGTCAACATAGTTTTGTGACGGGTAGGTCGTGCTTCACTAACCTTATTGAGTTCTTTGAGAAGGTGACAAACCAGGTGGATGAGGGTAAAGTGGTTGATGTGGTGTATTTGTACTTCAGTAAGGTGTCTGATAAGGTTCCACACAGTAGGCTATTGCACAAAATACGGAGTTTCCGGATTGAAGGTGATTTAGCGGTTTGGTTCAGAACTTGGCTATCTGAGGGTGGTGGTTGATGGGAAATGATCATCCTGGAGGTCAGTTACCAGTGGTGTGACACAAGGATCTGTTTTGGGGCCACTGCCGTTTGTCATTTTTATAAATGATCTGGAGTGGGTGTAGAAGGATGGGTTAGTAAATTTGTGGATGACACTAAGGTTGTGGATAGTGCTGAAGGATGTTGTGGGATACAGAGGGACTCAGATAAGATGCAGAGCTGGGCTGAGAAGTGAAAAATAGATCTTAATGTGGAAAAGCGTGAGGTTGTTCACTTCGGAAGAAGTAACAGGAATGCTGAGTACTGGGCTAATGGTGGCAGTGTGGATGAACAGAGAGATCTCGGTGTCCAAGTGCAAATATCCCTGAAAGTTCCCAACCAGTTTGATAAGGTTGTTAAGAAGGTACCTGGTGTTGTTGGCATTTATTGGTAGGGGGATTGAGTTTCAGAGCCAAGAGGTCATGCTTCAACTGTACAAGACACTGTTAAGGTCATACCTGGAGTATAGCATACAGTTCCAGTCGCTGCATTATAGGAAGGATGTGGAAGCTTTGGAAAGGGTTCAGAGGAGATTTACTAGGATGTTGCCTGGTATGGAAAGAAGTCAGGCAGCATCCAAGGAGCAGGAGAATTGACGTTTCGGGCATGAGCCCTTCTTCAGGAATGAAGAAAGTGTGCCAAGCAGGCTAAGATAAAAGGTAGGGAGGAGGGACTTGGGGGAGGGGCATTGGAAATGTGATAGGTGGAAGGAGGTTAAGGTGAGGGTGATAAGGTGAGGGTGATAGGCCGGAGTGGGGGTGGGGGGGAGGCGGAGAGGTCAGGAAGAAGATTGCAGGTTAGGAAGGTGGTGCTGAGTTCGAGGGTTGGGACTGAGACAAGGTAGGGGGAGGGGAAATGAGGAAACTGGAGAAATCTGAGTTCATCCCTTTAGGTTCGAGGGTTCCTAGGCGGAAGATGAGGCGCTCTTCGTGTTGCTATAGTCTGGCGATGGAGGAGTCCAAGGAACTGCATGTCCTTGGTGGAGTGGAAGGGGGAGTTGAAGTGTTGTGCTACGGGGTGGTTGGGTTGGTTGGTCCGGGTGTCCCAGAGGTGTTCTCTAAAACGTTCCGCAAGGTTGGTGGGGTGGTAGGTGAGGACCAGTGGGGTTCTGTCCTGGTGGCGCCACCAGGATAGAACCCCACTGATTGCCACCAGGACAGAACCCCACTGATCCTCACCTACCACCCCACCAACCTCCATATACATCGTATCATCCGTCGTCATTTCCGCCACCTCCAAACGGATCCCACTACCAGGGATATATTTCCATCCCCTCCCCTATCAGCGTTCCGAAAAGACCACTCTCTCCGTGACTCCCTCATCAGGTCCACACCCCCCACCAACCCAACCTCCACTCCTGGCACCTTCCCCTGCAACCGCAAGAAATGCAAAACTTGCACCCACACCGCCCCCCTCCCCCCCCCTTACTTCCCTCCAAGGCCCCAAGGGATCCTTCCATATCTGCCACAAATTCACCTGCACCTCCACACACATCAGTTACTGCATCCACTGCACCCGATGTGGCCTCCTCTATATTGGGGAGACATGCCGCCTACTTGCGGAACGTTTCAGAGAACACCTCTGGGACACCCGGACCAACCAACCCAACCACCCCGTGGCTCAACACTTCAACTCCCCCTCCCACTCCACCAAGGACATGAAGGTCCTTGGACTCCACCATTGCCAGACCATAGCAACACGACGGCTGGAGGAAGAGTGGCTCATCTTCCACCTAGGAACCCTCTAACCACAAGGGATGAACTCAGATTTCTCCAGTTTCCTCATTTCCCCTCCCCCCACCTTGTCTCAGTCCCAACCCTCGAACTCAGCACCACCTTCCTAACCTGCAATCTTCTTCCTGACCTCTCCGCTCCCACCCCCACTCTGGCCTATCGCCCTCACCTTATCACCCTCACCTTGACCTCCTTCCACCTATCGCATTTCCAATGCCCCTCCCCCAAGTCCCTCCTCCCTACCTTTTACCTTAGCCTGCTTGGCACACATTCCTCATTCCTGAAGAAGGGCTCATGCCCGAAACGTCGATTCTCCTGCTCCTTGGATGCTGCCTGACCTGCTGCGCTTTTCCAGCAACACATTTTCAGCTCTGATCTCCAGCATCTGCAGTCCTCACTTTCTCCGGTGTGGAAGGATGGCCTTACAAGGAAAGGCTGAGGGAACTGAGGCTGTTTTCATTGGAGAGAAGAAAGTTGAGAGGTGACTTAATCGAGATGTATAAGATAATCAGAGGGTCAGATAGGGTGGACAGGGAGAGCCTTATTCCTCGGATGGTGAAAAGGACATAGCTTTAAATTGAGGAGTGATAGATTTAGGACAGATATTGGGGATAGTTTCTTTACTCAGGGAGTAGTAGGGGCGTGGAACAGCCTGCCTGCAACGGCAGTAGACTCGTGCATGTTAAGGGCATTTAAATGGGCATTGGACATACATATGGATAATAATGGAACGGTGTAGGTTGGATGGGCATTAGATTAATTTCACAGGTCGGCGCAACATTGAGGGCCAAAGGGCCCGTACTGTGCTGTAACATTCTATGTTCTATGTTCTATGACAACCACACAATACAGGTTCAGCACAAATATCAAAAATAAATATTCAACCCTTCTGCCCTCAACTACACAACCTTAGAGATACTCAAACCTCAGCGAAGCATCAAACTGCGTCATCTTTAAAGTTCCTTTTCAGTGGCATGGATGTAATTGATTTTTTTCTTGGCAAACTTCTGTGTTCATTTGATGCTCGTTCTTTAGTTAATGTCCCTTCCTGAGGCCCTTAAACAACTGCTAACCCAGCTCACTTAATTCTTAACATGGGTTCCGTAAACTCTTCTTTCTAAACCTCCTACTTCTGGAGATTTTTTTCGTCCTGATATTAAGCCATGAGGAATTATTTCCTTCTGCCCTAACTGTTCTGTAGACTGCCAATTTGCACTGCTCCTTTTTTAGGCTTTCTCTCTGAAAGAAACCTACCTACTCCTTGATCTTTTGGATGGATGGAATGTAGAAATATAACATCAATCTAGAACAGCACAGCAATATAGGAACAGCCCTTCTGCCCATTATGTTGTGCTAAACATGTTGCCAAATTAAACTAATCCTTTCTGCTGGCCCTTGGTCCATATCCCTCCATTCCTTGCATGGTCATGTGCTTATTTACAAGTCCCCTATCGTATATGCTTTCACCAACACTTCTGGCAGCAAATTCCAGACTCCCACCACTCTGTAAAAAAACTTGCCCCTTGCATCTTCTTTGAACATTTCCCCTCTCACCCTAAATGCATGGCCCCAATATTTGACATTCCAACTCTGGGAAAAAGATTCTGATTATCAATCCTATCTATGCATCCCATAATTTTACAGACTTCTATCAAGTCTCCCCTCAGCCTCCACCACTCCAGAGAAAATAATCAAGTTTTTCTAACCTCTCCTTAGAGTTCATACCCTCTAGTCCAGACAGTATCATGGTAAACTTCTTCTGTGCCCTCTCCAAAGCCTCTACCTCCTTCCTGTAATGTGGCGACCAGATTTAACCTCGATACTCTAAGTGTGGCCAAACCAAAGTCTTGTCAAGCTGCAACATAACATCCTGACTTTCAAAAGTTATAATTTAGCCAGAAAAAAATCTAAAGAGAGGGCTAAGAAGAACCAGGAGGGGGCATGAGAAGTTGTTAGTGGATAGGATCAAGGACTTTCTATAGGTATCTCAGGAATAAAAGAATAGCTAGAATAAGATTAGGGCCAATCAAAGGCAGGAGTGGAAAGTTTGGTATCTTTTATATCTGTCTTTGTCTCTTATTGTCTGGGATACCTTGTTTAGTTGCAAAGATATTTTTTGATCCTATCCCTGTTCAGCTCAAGAAGTTTTAAAAGTTTGATTTAAATGCTTGTAAACAACTTTCCAGATAGTACAATGCCACTTGCAAAACCTGAAAATAAAACTAATACAATGCCTCCTCTTTCTTACATACACAGTATAGAGATACAAAGCAAACGTAAAACTATTCATGGTTCTGTCCACTTTCTGTCCAAGGTTTCAAATAATGATAGTATCCCGTGAAACTTCATAACACAAAAAAGCGTTCTTGAAATGTAATGTAGGTATTGTTGCACTCAATTTACACGCAGCAAACCCCTGCAAATCAGCAATGTTGCAATGATCAAATAATCTGGGATTCTAATGAAATGAGAATTCTCCAGTACTTCTTCAAAATAATATTATGGGGTTCGTTTCATCCACCTGGGAGAGTAAATGGTACCTTGGTTTTAATGTTTACTTTGCAAGACAACAATGTGGCATTCCGCCAGCTGCACACTGGAAAGTTAACCTTAAAAAAGGTGAACAATGTAGGCGGAGGGGTGGCAAATCAGTAAGTTAACCATCGCTAACGTCATAAGATGTGCCTTTTATAAACTCAGTGAAAGTGTTTCCTTGGGGATCTGTAGGCTCAGCTACCAAAGCAACATAAACCAGTGAGCGGGGAGGAAAAATAAGAACTTCATTTGATCTAATCTTCTTGCATTAATTAAATGTTTTAATTATACTAGTCAGTAATAGATTCTTTAAACTCAAGCTCATTGTAAGTACTTAATTACACCAATTGTCACAGACTAGTCTCAAGAGCATAAAGGCTATTAAAAACTGAAGCTGAGGGACGATTAAATTTTAACAGGTATGTTTTATTTCACATTATATATTTATGGCCTGTATAAAAGAGGAGAACAAGCTTGACTGTTTTGATTCAGTGAGAACATGCTTGGGTTCTAATTTCCTTTCTCACTGTTTCCTTCTCAAGGTTTATTTCCAAGGACACACACACAGCCTCGGTAACAATCCTCAATTCTGACTCTGTAGCAGTCATTGCCCCTCATTGCTGTACCTGGTGTTACCTGGTGCTGAGGGTTTTCATCGAAATGGTCACTGATGGCATCCAATATATGCATGTCCCAACACCATTCAGATAGCATTAGCCGTGTTCGAAAGGTAAATGTTTGGTGGTATGGTCCCTGTTGCCATTGATGTTGGAAAAGTCAAATCCCAAAGTGGAACTCCATTTGCAAAGTCATAAGTTTAATTTTCTGCCATTTGTTATTCACTGAAATATAATCCAATGATGTTTCCAATGCTTTTTAAACAAAAAACATAAGTTAATTACATAAAAATGCAACTAATGTTTTATAAATAAGAAACCCAAAAAGATTGTAACATAAACAGCAAAACATAGTTTCAACCTTATTCCCAGTAATATCTTTAACAGATACTCAATCCCAGAGAAATGTCACTTCTATCTCAATGATTTAATCTCTGCTTTAACAGACCCATTAGTGGACATGGTTTGGACAGTCAGGAGATGACTTATTCATTGTAGGATTCCTTGCCTCTGACTTTCCCTTACAATCACAAATATACATATATTTCAGGATGTTGATATTAGCTATGTTGATTGGAATTCTAAAGATTCACAATCCTCTGAGATAATTTATTTTCTCCTGATCTCAATCTTAAATGGGCAACCCTTTAGTTTTAAATTAAGTCCCTGATTCTAGATTCTCCCACAAGAATCATAGAATCCCTAACACTGTGGAAATAGGCCATTCTGCCCATTAGGTTCCCACTGACCCTCCAAAGGGCATCCCACCCAGACCCACACCCACCTACCCTTTAACCCTGCTTTTCCTATTGCTAAGAGAAAGTGAGGACTGCAGATGCTGGAGATCAGAGCTGAAAATGTGTTGCTGGAAAAGCACAGCAGGTCAGGCAGCATCCAAGGAGCAGGAGAATCGACGTTTCGGTTCCTGAAGAAGGGCTCATGTCCGAAACGTTGATTCTCCTGCTCCTTGGATGCTGCCTGACCTGCTGCGCTTTTCCAGCTTTTCCTATTGCTAACCCACCTAGCCTGCACATCCTTGGACAATTTCCCATGGCCAAATCACCTTAATCTGCACATCTTTGGACTGTGAGAGGAAACTGAAGCACCTGGAAGACAATATGCAAACTCGACACAGACAGTCACCTGAAGATGGAATTGAACCTGGGTCCCTGGCACTGTGACGCAGCAATGCTAACCACTGTGAGGCAGCAGTGCTAACCACTGAGCCACTGTACCACCCCATCATTTCAACATGCACCTGGTCCAGTATCCTCAGGATCTTATATGTTTCAATTAAGTCACCTCTGATTGTTCTAAACTCCAGAGGATACACATCCAGCCTGTCTAGCCTTTGCTTATAAGGCAATCTGCTCATTCCAGGAATTTGTCAAGAAAACCTTTTCTGAACTCTTTCTAAAGTCTTAACATCCTTCTATAAGTGCAGTGACCTGTACTGTACAGAGTAGTCCAGGTGCAGTCTCACCATTGCCCTGTATAACTGAAGCATGACCTCCCTACTCTCATGATCAATATAATTGGGGATGGACAATAGCCAGTGATAGCCACATTGCGTAAGGAAATTATCAAAAAGCACTGACACTGACTGAACTGCTGCAGAGGGATGCAACATGGTCTACTTGGCCAAAATGGTCACCTTCTATGCTGGAATTACTGTAAAGACAACCCTCACGCCCTCCCCAGCAAAGTGTTTGATGGCGAGGTGTTATTTAATCAAGCGTGAGGATGGTAGGTGGGGATCCTGTCACCTTATTACCCTCACCCGATTCACTCCGAAAAGAGATTGGGCAGACTAGGATTGTTTTCATAGGAGCAGATGAGACAGAGAGAGCACATGATTGAGATGTATCATATCATGGATAATGTAGACAGGAAGGAATATATCCTCTTGGTGGAGGGGTTCACTGACCATGGGAATAGATTTAAAGTAAGGGCAGGAGATTTAGAGGGGATAGTCTGTGGAAATCAGCAACTCACTGCCTGTAAAGATGGGGGAGGGGCAGAAACCCTCATAGCAATTAAGAATCATTCAGATATTCACCTGCAACACGAAAGAATACAAGACTATGGGCTAAGTGTTGGAAAGTGGGATTAGAATAGTTAGATGGTTGGGTTTGATTGTTGTGGATATGATGGGCTGAGGGGCCTTTTTTTTGCTGTGGACCCCTTTGGCTCTCTGACAGTAAATCTCTTGTGGTTGCTTGCACATTTCTGGATGCGTACCCATCGTTCAAACACCCAGTCCCAGATGGAGGGACGTAGGAGACAGCTGCTGAAAGCCAATTCTCATCTCTGGGGCTGAGTCCCACACAACAGTACTTCCCAACCACCACGCCATACCTCCCTCTACCATCAGTCATCTCTACCTGAGTCTATCAAACCCAGAACTAGCTGCCCACCTCCCCAGTAAGGTTGTTGAGCAATGTGGGCTGGTGGCCTCCGATTGGCTGACAGCCCAAGCTGCGGGTGTCCTTGATCTTGGGCAAAGCCAACCAATGCCTAGTGATACATAATGGGGTGTTCTTCCACCCTCACGGTGGTGTGGAGCTCTCCAGGGTGGCATCTCTGTCACATCCATAGAAACAAAGAGAATGGGAGTGGGAGCAGGCCATTCAGCCCTCCAAACCTGCTCCACCATTCAATCAGATCATGGCTGATTATCTAACTCAGTCCCCTGTTCCCGCGTTCTCTCCATACACTTTGATCCCTCTCACGCTACCCCACTCCTTCTTGAAAATGTTCAATGGTTTGGCCTCAACCTCTTTCTGTGGCAGAGAATTCCACAGGTTCGCCACTCTTTGAGTGAGGACACTTCTCTTCAGCTCAATCCTAAATGGCCTACCCCATATCCTTAGTCTGTGACTTTTAGTTCTGGACTTCCCAATCATCCTTTCTGCATTTACCATGTTTGGTCCTGTTGGAGTTTTATAGTTTTTATTATCTATATTCTTGTTAATACTGCTCTGTAACCCTATGAACCTAAACAGAGACCTTCTTTCGCAATGTTTTCCAATCCTCCACTTTGCCTCCCCTCTGTACTTCATTTAAACCTGTTACATTTCTATCTTCTTTCTGTGCTGATGAAAGGTTATCATTTGAGGAAAGTTTTTTTTCACTCTGAGGGTGGTAGGGTTCTGGAAAGCGCTGCCTGGCAGGGTAGTTGAGGTGAGACACCTCACAACTTTTTTAAAAAGTACTTGGATCTACATATAAAGTGTCATAACATCAAGGCAATGGACCAAACATGGGAAAGTGGGACGAATGTAGGTAGTAGAATATTTTTGGTGGTACAGACTCAATGGGCCAAAAGGCCTCGTCTGTACTGGAAGGTTCTATGAACCTGAAACATGAACTCTGTTTCTCTCTCCACAAGATCCTGCCAGACACAGCTGGGTCTTCCATTAAGTTTCTATTTGTATTTCAGATCCCCAATATCCTGCAGCTCTCTTATCATTAAGTAACAGAACATCCTCTCTCTGTTGGTGTTGGGAGCTTGCTCTGACCAGACCCAGAGCCACATTTTTTTTCAACCACAACAATGGTGACACCTCGATTCTGCATTATTGGCCCTGCAGATCCTCAAGGCTTCCCACGCTTGTGATACGCTAGTTTTTATTTCACAGATTCAGACCAATGCAATCCTTGGGCTTTCTTTTAGCTTATCATGCCCTCCCACCCCCATCCCACTTACTGTCCTTTCAGGTCTGGCAGGAGACACGCCACTGTTCCGCCATTCTCACATTCCGATCACTTAATCTGATCAGTAATATCTTTTCTCCACCAGCACCCTACACCCACTACCCCCATCACCACCCCCCTGAACTGTAGCATAAGTGCCATCCCTCCACACTTCACTTAAGCTCTGATGAAGAGACATCTCAACTCAAAACTTTAGCTTGCTCTCTCTCCATGGATGCTTCCTGACTCACTGTGATCTCTATTGTTTGTTGCTTTCAATCCTTGAGCAAGCTGAAAGGTTTTGGAGCAGTTAAAACTGTTGGGGTGTGAGGAGGCAAAAAATAAATGAAAGGGTCATCAAACCATCCGTGGAAAGAAGTAAGCTTCAACAGTGGGGATGAAATGACGAGATTTAGTGATATACACCGGCATATACAACATTGCAGTCTTACCCAAACTTTTGTATAGTATTCCCCATGCACAGCAGTTTTACAAACTTGTGCATCTACATTCCTAATCTCCAACTGCAAACTATCAAAGAATGTAGATTAATCTAGCCCAGTCTACTGTAATCATTATTGATTGTGCAAATTGCACCCAAAACCGTGTATAGTAATTGTTGCAGGAACACATCATATTAGCATATTAACATCATAACGTGCATTTCTTCCAGTGTAGTTCCTGTGAAAACTGGGGAACATCGAGAATGCATCATCACCTTCTCCTTGTTCGTGTGAAATAATTATTTTGAGACTTGATTCAAGCTAATTCACAATGTACGTTTTTGAGGGTTAATCGTGGGAGGGACATGGTGAGATGGGGTTGGGTTGGTGGAGGAGAGTGTGGTTGCAGGGCTGAATGTTTGCATGGAGCACCCAATACCTGTACTGTGACCCTTTGTGGCAGCATCAGTCAGTCTGTGACTCCATGCTGCGATTTCTTCAGTATTGTGGTGGGTCTGGCCCTGGTTTCCAACAGTTGTGGGGAGGAGGGGAAGGTCAGCTCCTTAAGCCCAGAGCCATGAAACATACTAAGTGGTCTTTGTCTTAAACTCTCTTTTATTTAAATTCCTTCATTTTTGTTATATTATCATGGAAGGACTGACATTCTGAACTTTTCGTTCTTCATTTATCTAATTTATGACCATGCTTTTGTACCTTTGAAAGTCCCTAATATTGCATTTTTTTGTTTCTTTATTTTTCCAATCTTTTCCCTATGAATTTGTACTCAAGATCCCATGCCTAGGTACCTAAGGTGATGCTGTAAGTAGTGACTTGCAAACTTTTCACTGTACTCATGTGAGTACATGTGACAATAAAGCTAATTCAATTCAATTCTTGGAATGACACTGTACAGAATCGCAGCATACGTAATTTGGGCTGAAGGGCCTCCATGTGTGGAATAATTACAGCTGGAATCTTATAGTCCCTGACATTAAAGGGAGAGTAGAGCACAAAATTGGCATTTTGGTGCCATTTCTTGTGCCTTCCTCCCTGGTCCTGCTACAATTTCACATGTGGGTGTAAGATGGGAGATGGCCTTAGTATCCATGTATCAATTGAGCACCTTGAATGGCCAATTAATGCCTACTAAAGCTCTTCCCTGGTTATCTGTGGTAGGTGAAACTGGCCAACTGGTAGTCCAGAAGGAGAAGACTTACCTCCATGGCCACCTCAATACCATCAAGCTCCAGTTCCCTTTCAACCAGCCCACTCTGAACTGCCCACACCCCCTACCTTTGCATGGCCTCCCCACACAAGCTGTGTATTAACCCTCACTCAGAGCCCTGGTCTCTCCCTTTTGCCACCCCTCACCAGCCTAGCCACAGACAAGAATCTGAACTTGCTTCACGGTCCAGGCTCCATTGCTAAGTGCCTTCCTCAGGAACTTCTGTAATCCTGTAGTGACCTTATCTCTCAGCGACGCTGTTGTAATAAGACATCCACTGGCCAACTGAGGGGTTTGCAACTCCCTAGGGATATGTCATCCTCCCTGATTAATATGAAAGTCCTACCATGAAGTGGTAAGGTGACTCAGTGTTTAGCTCTGCTGCCTCATGGTGCCAGGATCCCAAGTTCAATTCCACCCTCTGGCGACTGTCTGTGTGGAGTTTGCACAATCTCCCCGTGTCTGCATGGGTTTCCTCTGGGTGCTCAAGTTTCCTCCCATAGATGTGCAGAATAGGTGGATTGGCCATGCTAAGTGTGAGTTTATAGGGGGGGGATGGAGGAGCCTGTGTGGGAGGGTTGGTGCAGACTTGATGGGCCATATGGCCTACTTCCACACTGTAGGGATTCTATTCTAAGCCTACTCGTGGCCCCAACTGAAATGTTCCCCCTTGACCTAAGGATAATAAATTCCCCACAAATACATTTTTCATTTGAAGGGATGAAGGGGTAGTGGTGATATCAAGTTAGGAATACAAAGTTTTTGAGAAGATTTGTAGCTCCAGTACTCGTTGTTGTGGTTCTGTTCGCCGAGCTGGGAATTTGTGTTGCAGACGTCTTGTCCTCTGTCTAGGTGACATCCTCAGTGCTTGGGAGCCTCCTGAGAAGAGCTTCTGTGTTGTTTCCTCTGACATTTATAATGGTTTATTTCTGCCGCTTCCGGTTGTCAGTTCCAGCTGTCCGCTGCAGTGGCCGGTATATTGGGTCCAGGTCGATGTGCTTATTGATTGAATCTGTGGATGAGTGCCATGCCTCTAGGAATTCCCTGGCTGTTCTCTATTTGGCTTGTCCTATAATAGTGGTGTTGTCCCAGTCGAACCCATGTTGCTTGTCATCTGCGTGTGTGGCTACTAAGGATAGCTGATCGTGTCGTTTTGTGGCTAGTTGGTGTTCATGGATATGGATCGTTAGCTGCCTTCCTGTTTGCCCCATGTAGTGTTTTGTGCAGTCCTTGCATGGGATTTTGGTTTTTTCCTCATTCCATTGTCTTTCCCTTAGGCATCTATTGATGAAATTGTGGGGGTATCCGTTTGTGGCGAATACATTGTAGAGGTGTTCTTCTTCCTCTTTTTGCTAGGGGAAACGTATCAACAAAGACGGCATACTCAAACTTCTGGACCTGTGCCTCACAACACACTTCACATTCAACAACCAAATATATGAACAAATCAACGGCACATCCATGGGCTCACTCATCTCTGGACTCAGAGCAGAAGCTGTAATACAAAGACTAGAACAAACAGTCTTACCGCAAATTCAACCCAAACTCTGGGTCAGATATGTGGATGACACCTTTGTAATCATTAAAAACACAGAAATAGAGAACACACACAGGATCATCAACACCACCCTCACAGGAATCCGATTCACTAGAGAGGAAGAAAAGGACAAACAACTCCCATTCCTTGACGTGATGGTACAGAGAACACCGAATGGAGAATTCACCACAAAGATATACAGGAAAGCCCCACACACAGACCAAGTCCTGAACTACGAAAGCAACCACTCCAACACACAAAATAAGTTGCATCAAGACACTGTTCAAATGGGCCACAACACAGTGCAGTACACCAGAACTACAAAAAGAGGAAGATGAACATCTCTACAATGTATTCGTCTAAAACGGATACCCCCACAATTTCATCAACAGATGCCTAAGGGAAAGAAACCAAATGAGGACATGCCGCAACCCAAAGGACTAGCCACGTTACCATACATCAAGAACATGTCTGAACTGACAGCCAGACTACTACGACCACTAGGACTCATAAGAGCACACAAACCAACAGCCACTCTCAGACAACAACTCACCAGGACAAAGGACCCGATACCCAGCATGAGCAAAACCAACGTAGTGTACAAAATCCCATGCAAGGACTGCACAAAACACTACATAGGACAAACAGGAAGACAGCTAACGATCCGTATCCATGAACACCAACTAGACACAAAAAGACATGACCAGCTATCCTTAGTAGCCACACACGTAGATGACAAGCAACATGAATTCGACTGGGATAACACTACTATTATAGGACAAGCCAAACAGAGAACAGCCAGGGAATTCCTAGAGGCATGGCACTCATCCACAGATTCAATCAACAAGCACATCGACCTGGACCCAATATACCGACCACTGCAGCGGACAGCTGGAACTGACAACCGGAAGCGGCAGAGACAAACCACTATAAATGCCGGAGGAAACAACACAGAAGCGCTTCACAGGAGGCTCCCAAGCACTGAGGATGTCACCTAGACAGGGGACGAAACGTCTGCAACACAAATTCCCAGCTCGGCGAACAGAACCACAATAGTTACGAATACACTTTGGGGCAAATTCATCTATCACTAATTACCCAATGGTTTCCAGCTACACATGCAAGCTGTAGTATGATAACTCCTTATCATGTTTACCATGTTGCAGGAGCTCTCTGTACATTTGATCACAATATTTGTACGTTCTCCATCTAGTCTGATGCGGTAGAGGAAAACCAATGTGTTCCACAGTTCCACAACCCTCTGGCTGTAGAAAATCCTCCTCATCTCAGTTCTAAAAGGTCATCCCCTTCACCTTGAGATTATGCCCTCAGATCCATGGTGGCACAGTGGTTAGCACTGCTGCCTCACAGCGCCAGAGACCCGGGTTCAATTCCCGCCTCAGGCGACTCTCTGTGTAGAGTTTGCACGTTCTCCCTGTGTCTGCGTGGGTTTCCTTCGGGTGCTCCGGTTTCCTCCCACACTCCAAAGATGTGCAGGTCAGGTGAATTGGCCGTGCTAAATTGCCCGTAGTGTTAGGTAAGGGGTAGATGTAGATGTAGGGGTATGGGTGGGTTACGCTTCGGCGGGGCGGTGTGGACTTGTTGGGCCGAAGGGCCTGTTTCCATACTGTAAGTAATCTAATCTAATCTAATCTAATCTCCACGTCCACCTCCCTGCCCCGACATATCCGACCCATTTCATACACAGCAACACGTTTGGACACGGAGGGTTGGGGAAAAAGTAAGGAACAAACACAGAGAATAGTTGAAACGATGCTCTCATTGTGAAGAATAAGAATGTTATCTGGCAAGAGTCAAAGATGTCTGTAGGATTCATTGCCCAGTATATGGCTGCCTGCCACTTGTTCTCAACACAGTAATCGTTTCATGATACATCCTTTAGAGACATGAAGTTAGGTGTAACACTGGCGTGGTTACATTTCATACTGTCATAGAAAATCTACAGAGCAGAAAGAGGCCATTGAGCCCATCAAGTCTGCACTGACCCTGTAAAGAGCATCCTACCCAGCCCTAGCTCCACACTCTAACCCCACAACCCCATATTCTATTCCTGATGAAGGGCATTTGCCTGAAACATCGGTTTTCCTGCTCCTCGGATGCTGCCTGACCTGCTGTGCTTTTCCAGCACCACTCTGATCTAAACTCTGGTTTCCAGCATCTGCGGTTCTCACTTTTGCCATATTTACAATGACTAATCCGCTGAACCTAAACATCCCTGAACACTACGGGGCAATTTAGCATAACCAATCCACCCAACCTGCACATAGAGTCATACAGCACGGAACAGACCCTTCGGTCCAACCTGTCCATAATCCCAAACTAAACTCGTCCCACCCTGCCCATTCCTGGGCCATATCCCTCCAAACCTTTCCTATTCATATACCTACACATCTTTGGACTGTGGGAGGAAACCCACGGGGAGAATATGCAAAATCCACACAGACAGGCCTTGGATCAGTGCATGGAAGTGGTGCAGACAAGTACTGCCATGCAGAGAAAGCACAGCAGTCAACCGAGGCTAGAATTGAACTCGGGTCCCTGGCACTGTGGGGCAGCAGTGTTAACCACTGACCCACCATGCCACCCACTTCAACAGGCAGCCAGAGAGGAGTATAGTATCACCAATGGTCAATGATCTTCTTCAGGCACTACAGGCCTGTCCTCTGGTGGACGACTAAGTGCCACCTCTGGGACCAGGCTGCCAGAGCCTAGTAGTGCAATGTCCTCTCCACGAAGATGACCTCCCACCTCGAGCAGGAGCCTGAAGGTCGCTGTCGGAGAATCACAGTGCCACCTTCCCCTTAACCTTAGCTTCAAAATGCCAGGGCTCGCCTATGTGCACAACCCTTTCAAAATGGCGCTGATCAAATGACACTGGTCTTTTGAAAGATCCAGATGACAGAGGAGGAAGTGCTGGATGTCTTGAAATAGTTAAAGGTAGATAAATCCCCAGGACCTGATCAAGTGTACCCCAGAACTCTGTGGGAAGCTAGAGAAGTGATTGCTGGGTCTCTTGCTGAGATATTTGTATCATCGATAGTCACAGGTGAGGTGCCGGAAGACTGGAGGTTGGCTAATGTAGTGCCACTGTTTAAGAAGGGCAGTAAAGACAAGCCAGGGAACTATAGACCAGTGAGCCTATAGACCAGTGGTGGGCAATTTGTTGGAGGGAATCCTGAGGGACAGGATGTGCATGTATTTGGAAACGCCAGGACTGATTAGGGATAGTCAGCATGGCTTTGTGAGTGGGAAATCATGTCTCACAAACTTGATTGAGTTTTTTGAAGAAGTAACAAGGATGATTGATGAGGGCAGAACAGTAGGTGTGATCTATATCGACTTCATTAAGGCGTTCAACAAGGTTCCCCATGGGAGACTGATTAGCAAGGTTAGATCTCAATGAATACAGGGAGAACTAACCATTTGGATACAGAACTGGCTCAAACGTAGAAGACAGAGGGTGATAGTGGAGGGTTGTTTTTCAGACTGGAGGCCTGTGACCAGTGGAGTGCCACAACGATCGGTGCTGAGCCCTCTACTTTTTGTCATTTACATAAATGATTTGGATGCAAGCATAAGAGTTACAGTTAGTAAGTTTGCAGATGACACCAAAATTGGAGGTGTAGTGGACAGCGAAGAGGGTTTCCTCAGATTACAATGGGATCTGGACCAGATGGGCCAATGGGCTGAGAAGTGGCAGATGATGTTTAATTCAGATAAATGCGAGGTGCTGCATTTTGGGAAAGCAAATCTTAGCCGGACTTATACACTTAATGGTAAGGTCCTTGGGAGTGTTGCTGAACAAAGAGACTTTGGAGTGCCGGTTCATAGCTCCTTGAAAGTGGAGTTGCAGGTAGATAGGATAGTGAAGAAGGCCTTTGGTATGCTTTCCTTTATTGGTCAGAGTATTGAGTACAGGAGTTGGGAGGTCATGTTGCAGCTGTACAGGACATTGGTTAGGCCACTGTTGGAATATTGCATGCAATTCTGGTCTCTTTCCTTTCGGAAAGATGTTGTGAAACGTGAAAGGGTTCAGAAAAGATTTACAAAGATGTTGCCAGGGTTGGAAGATTTGAGCTGTCGGGAGAGGCTGAACAGGCTGGGGCTATTTTCCCTGGAGTGTCAGAGGCTGAGGGGTGACCTTATAGAGGTTTACAAAATTATGAGGGGCATGGATAGGATGAATAGACAAAGTCTTTTCCCTGGGTGGGGGAGTCCAGAACTAGAGGGCATAGATTTAGGGTGAGAAGGGAAAGATATAAAAGAGGCCTAAGGGGCACCTTTTTCACGCAGAGGGTGGTGCGTATATGGAATGAGCTGCCAGAGGATGTGGTAGAGGCTGGTACAATTGCAACATTGAAGAGGCATTTGGATGGGTATATGAATAGGAAGGGTTTGGAGGGATATGGGCCGGGTGCTGGCAGGTGGGACTAGATTGGGTTGGGATATCTGGTCGGCATGGATGGGTTGGACCGAAGGGTGTGTTTCCATGCTGTACATCTCTATGACGCTGTGACTCTATGTGGTGAGTTGGTCTGGGAGCAGCGTGTGATAAGATGAGGCTACAATCAGGCTGGATGGATGCCAGAGGGGACAGGGTAGGTAGTTAATGAGGTGGGTTTGGTAAGACAGTGAAAAATCCTCGCAGTGAACCACCCTCAGAACAAATAAGCCCAAAACACCTCATACTTAACCAAAGGAAAAGTTAAGATTAGGCTGACAATAACTGGTAATCTCGCTAATGTTTCTGTACAAGGTGACTGCTTTGTTTGTCCAAATAATAGAAGTTGTGGTAAAATACCCTTCATGGTCAGTGGAAGGCTTTCTGATGGCCTAATAAGTTGATTCATGTAAGTGAGCCTTTTAATACGCCATAGGCATGATGTTGAACAGAATCAGAGAATAAATACTCAGGATGTTTCCGTGATTCAACCTGTTTTTGCTCCAAGGTACAATGTCATGAAATGATTACAACAACGTGCTCTCTACCCCGGCACATAAACAATGGACTAAATGGGATTCTCTTGTGACGTCTTATTCTATGAATTCAAAGAAGTGCCAGGGAAATTAATTATGGAATTATACAGAGGCCCTTCGGTCCATCAGGTCTTTACTGCCAAAAATGCATTACTATCTACAGTAAAGTGCCACTTTCCCACACTAGCCAAAAGCCATGAACGTTAGGAGAATTGATATACAGAGACATCTTGGTGTCTTTTTCCCAGGGTGAAAATGTTATATACTAGGGGGCTTAGGTTTAAAGTGAGAAGGGCAAAGTTTAAAGGAGATGTGCAGGGTAAGTTTTTACGTAGAGGGTGGCAGGTTGCTGAAACAAGCTGCCAAGGGAGGCGATAGCAACATTTAGCCCACTGAACATTGCAACGCAAGTTGGATAAGTTGGTAAAGAAAGTGTACAGCATACTTGCCTTCCACAGTTGGGGCATTGATTATAGAAGTTGGCAAGTTATCCTGCAGCTGTATAAAACTTCAGTGAGGCCACATTTGGAGTGTTGTGTGCAGTTCTGGTCACCATGCTATAGGAAGAATGTGCAGTCTTTGGAGAGGGTGTACAGAGATTTCTCACAATGTTGACTGGATTGGAGCGCATTAGTTATAAGGGGTTGGACAAACTTGGATTATTTTCACTCAAGCTTTGGAGGCTGAGGGGCGATCTGACAGAAGTATATAAAATTACTGGACAGGGTGAATAGTCAAAGTCTTTTTCCCAGGGTGGAAATGTTATATAAAGTGAGAAGGGCAAAGTTTAAAGGAGATGTGCAAGGTAAGTTTTTACGTAGAGGGTGGCAGGTGCCTAGAACAAGCTGCCTGGGGAGGCAATAGCAACATTTAAGAGGCATTTAGACAGATACATGAACAGTGCTGAAACTGTTTTGCTGGAAAAGCGCAGCAGGTCAGGCAGCATCCAAGGAACAGGAGAATCGACGTTTCAGGCATGAGCCCTTCTTCAGGAAAGGCTGATTCCTGAAGAAGGGCTTATGCCCGAAACATCGATTCTCCTGCTCCTTGAATGCTGCCTGACCTGCTGCGCTTTTCCAGCAACACATTTTCAGCTCTGATCTCCAGCATCTGCAGTCCTCACTTTCTCCTCGAAGATACATGAACAGGCAGAGAATACAGGGATATGGACCATGTGCAAGCAAATGGGATTAGTTTTAAATGACATCATGGTTGGCACAGACATGATGGGCTGAAGAGCCTTTCCCTCTGCTGTTCTGTTCTATGTTCTATATTCTAAGTGTTTATCCAAGTATTTTTTAAACATTATGAGATTTCCCATCTCGACTACCCTCCCAGTAGTGCATTCCAGACCCTCACCACCCTCAGGCTGAACAAATCTTTCCTCAACTTCCTTCTAAAGTTCCTGCCTTTCACTTTATACATTGTCCCCCTTGTTAATAATCCCTCAATTAAGGGAAACAGCTGCTTTCTATTCACCCGATCCACGTCCCTTATAATCTTTTCCACCTCAGTCAGGTCTCCCCTCAACCTTCCTCTGCACGAAAGAAAACTCTCTTCAAAGTTGAAGGTTCTGTCTGTTGTCCTAGAACAATAATAAGTATTGCCACAAAACACATTCGGCCAAGCTATCTTGTCCACATCTGATCCCTACACTTCAGTAAAGGTTCAAAAGGATCCTTTTGGTCGAGTTCAGGGGAGTTAAACGAGAAGGTTTACCAGAATGGCTCCAGGGATGAAGGATTTTGGGTACAGAATTAAGTTTGAAAAGTTGAAGTTGCCCTCTTTGGAGACAATGAGTTTGAGGAGACTTTTTATAGAAGTGTACAAGATTACGAAGGTCAGGCAGATTTATGTAGAATGAACTGCCAAAGAAAGTAATGTATGTTGGTAAGTTACAACATTTAACAGACATTTGGACAGGTACATGAATAGGAAAGGTTTAGATATGGGCCAAACACAAGCAAGGAGGACTACAGAACAACCTTGACTATCCAAATGAGATGGGCGGGGAGTATTTTGTTCAGAAAACTGATTGTTCGGATAACACATAATGTTTCTACGGGACCTTGGGATCTTGTTCAGATAATCCAAAATTCGGATAATTGACATTCGGATAACTGAGGTTGTTCTGTAGTTAAGTTTGGGAAACCTGGCTGGCATGGATGAGTTGGACCAGAAGGTCTTTTTCCATTCTGTATGACTCTATGACTCTATTAGCAGTTGGGAAATGGACCAGGGGACATGAAGGGTGTAGTGGACAACACTTCTTACACAGCAAGTAGAAACAGTCTGGAATGTATTGACAGCAAAAATGGTGAAAGATGAGATGATGCTGAAAATGTGTTGCTGGAAAAGCGCAGCAGGTCAGGCAGCATCCAAGGAGCAGGAGAATCGACGTTTCGGGCATCAGCCCTTCTTCAGGAATGAGGAAAGTGTGTCCAGCAGGTTAAGATAAAAGGTAGGGAGGAGGGACTTGGGGGAGGGGCGTTGGGAATGCGATAGGTGGAGGGAGGTCAAGGTGAGGGTGATAGGCTGGAGTGGGGTGGGGGCGGAGAGGTCAGGAAGAAGATTGCAGGTTAGGAAGGTGGTGCTGAGTTCGAGGGATTTGACTGAGACAAGGTGGGGGGAGGGGAACTGTGGAAACTGGAGAAATCGGAGTTCATTCCTTGTGGTTGGAAGGTTCCTAGGCGGAAGATGAGGCGCTCTTCCTCCAACCGCCGTGTTGCCATGGTCTGGTGATGGAGGAGTCAAAGGACCTTCATGTCCTTGGTGGACTGGGAGGGGGAGTTGAAGTGTTGTGCTACGGGGTGGTTGGGTTGGTTGGTCCGGGTATCCCAGAGGTGTTCTCTGAAACATTCCGCAAGTAGGCAGCCTGTCTCCCCAATATAGAGGAGGCCACATCGGGTGCAGCGGATGCAGTAAATGATGTGTGTGGAGGTGCAGGTGAATTTGTGGTGGATATGGAAGTGTCCCTTGGGGCCTTGGAGAGAGGTAAGGGGGGAGGTGTGGGCGCAGGTTTTGCATTTCTTGCAGTTGCAGGGGAAGGTGCCGGGAGTGGAGGTTGGGTTGGTGGGGGGTGTGGGCCTGATGAGGGAGTCACGGAGGGAGTGGTCTTTTCGGAACGCTGATAGGGGAGGGGAGGGAAATATGTCCCTGGTGGTGGAGTCCGTTTGGAGGTGGCAGAAATGACGGCGGATGATACGCTGGACATGGAGGTTGGTGGGGTGGTAGGTGAGGACCAGTGGGGTTCTGTCCTGGTGGCGGTTGGAGGGGCGGGGCTCAAGGGCGGAGGAGTGGGAAGTGGAAGAGATGCGGTGGAGGGCATCGTCGACTACATCTGGGGGGAAATTGCGGTCTTTGAAGAAGGAGGCCATCTGGGTGGTACGGTTTTGGAACTGGTCCTCCTGGGAGCAGATGCGGCGGAGACGAAGGAATTGGGAATATGGGATGGCGTTTTTACAGGGGGCAGGGTGGGAGGAGGTGTAGTCTAGTTAGCTGTGGGAGTCGGTCGGTTTATAGTAAATGTCCGTGTCGATTCGGTCACCCGAGATGGAAATGGAAAGGTCTAGGAAGGGGAGGGAGGAGTCTGAGACAGTCCAGGTAAATTTGAGGTCGGGGTGGAAGGTGTTGGTAAAGTGGATGAACTGTTCAACCTCCTCGTGGGAACACGAGGCAGCGCCGATACAGTCGTCGATGTAGCGGAGGAAAAGGTGGGGGGTGGGGCCAATGTAGCTGCGGAAGATGGACTGTTCCGCATATCCTACAAAGAGGCAGGCGTAGCTGGGGCCCATGTGGGTGCCCATGGCTACTCCTTTGGTTTGGAGGAAGTGGGAGGATTAGAAAGAGAAGTTGTTCAGGGTGAGGACCAGTTCAGTCAGTCGAAAGAGGGTGTCGGTGGAAGGGTACTGGTTGGTACGGCAGGAGAGGAAGAAGCGGAGGGCTTTAAGTTCTTCATGATGGGGGATGGAGGTGTGTAGGGACTGGATGTCCATGGTGAAGATAAGGCATTGGGAACCGGGGAAGCGAAAATCATGGAGGAGGTGGAGGGCGTGGGTGGTGTCCTGAACATAGGTGGGGAGTTCTTGGACTAAGGGGGACAGGACCGTGTCGAGGTATGCAGAGATGAGTTCGGTGGGGCAGGAGCAGGCTGAGACAATGGGTCGGCCGGGGCAGTCAGGTTTGTGGATTTTGAGCAGGAGGTAGAAACGGGCGGTGCGGGGTTGTGGGACTATGAGGTTGGAGACGGTGGATGGGAGATCCCCTGAGGTGATGAGGTTATGGATGGTCTGGGAGATGATGGGAGGTGGGGTCATGGTCAAGGGGGCAGTAGGAGGAGGTGTCTGCGAGCTGGCGTTTAGCCTCAGCAGTGTAAAGGTCGGTGCACCAAACTGCTACTGCGCCTCCCTCTAACAGCTACTGTAAAAGAAAATTAGACCGGTAATTGAACAAAATAAAGTTGCCGGTCAGTGGGGAGGTTAGAACTATTGGGGAGGCAGTTCTATGTTGGTAATGTTACTGGATTAGTAATCCATTATCTCCAGGCCAATGTTCTGTCGAGATGGGTTCATATCCCACAAGGGCAGGTGGTGAAACTTGAATTCAATAAAAATCTGGAAGGTAAAGGTAGCCCAAAAATGACCATTGTCAATTGCTGTAAAACCCAACTGTCCTTTAAAGAAGGAAATCTGCCATCTTTACCTGGTCTGGCCTACATGTGACTCCTGACCCACTGCAATGTAGTTGACTCTCAAGTGACCTCTGGACAATTATGGGCATTCGAACAAAGACTAAGCATTGGCCATTCTGCCCTATAAGCCTGCTCTGCTATTGAATAAGATCATGATCAATCTGCTTTTAACTTCAATTCTACATTCCTGCATATCTCTGACAACCTTTCATCCCCTTAGTGATCACCCTTTATGGGCGGCATGGTGGCACAGTGGTTAGCACTGCTGCCTCACAGCGTCAGAGACCCGGGTTCAGTTCCCGCCTCAGGTGACTGACTGTGTGGAGTTTGCACATTCTCCCCGTGTCTGCGTGGGTTTCCTCCGGGTGCTCCGGTTTCCTCCCACAGTCCAAAGATGTGCAGCGTCAGGTGAATTGGCCATGCTAAATTGCCCATAGTGTTAGGTAAGGGGTAAATGTAGGGGTATGGGTGGGCTGCGCTTCGGCGGGTCGGTGTGGACTTGTTGGGCCGAAGGGCCTGTTTCCACACTATAAATCTAATTTAATCTGATCAAGAGTCAAACAAAAACAGAAACTGTTGGCGAAATGCACCACCTGAAACTTTCCATCTGAGTGACCCACCATCCTGACTTTGGAAATATATCGCTGATCCCTCACTGTCACTGGGTCAAAATCCTTGAACTCCCTCTCCAACAGCATTGTGAATCTATCTCCAGCACATGGACTGCAGCAGTTCAAGAAGGCAGCTCACCATCACCTTCTCAAGGGGCAATAAATACTGTCTGACATCTTTGTCACATGAGTGCATATAAGAAAGTATGTATGCAAATTTCAACAGTTCTAGAATTCAATGATAGAGCTTGTACAATGATAGCTCCTTTCACAATGACAGGGAATCCCACAGAGGTTTAGAATGAATAAAGTCCGATTGTAGTCGCAGTTGTAAAAATGCAGCAGCCAATTCAAGTGCAGAGAGATCCCCCAAACAAAAATACAATGATGACGCAACCATCTGTTAGAGGGTTAGTTAGTTGAAGGAGATTTGTTTTTATTGCATGCAGGAGAGGTGGACCTCACAGGCTCGGCCAGTGTTAATTGCTCATCTGTAATTGTCCAGAGGGCCTTTGCTGTGGGTCTGGAATCACATGTTGGCCAGACCAGGGGAAGGATGGCACTTAGCTTTGCTCAAGAGTACCAGTGACACCAGACGGGTTTTTATGACAATTGATGTTGGTTACATGGTCATCATTAGAAAGACATTTAATTCTAGATTCATTTTTTAATTGAACTCAGATTTCACTACTTGCCGTGGTTGGATTTAAACTTATGTCCCCAAGTCATTAGTCTGAATTACTGGTATAGAATAGAATCATAGATTTCCTGGAAACAGGCCATTCGGCCCAACATATCCGCACTGACCCTCCAAAGAGTAACCCACCCAGGCCCATTCCCCTACCATATTACTCGACATTTCTCACGACTTATGCACCTAACCTGCACATCCCTGAACACTATGGGCAATTTAGCATGGCCAATCCACCCTAACCTGCACACCTTTGGACTGTGGGAGGAAGCAGATGGGTTTTTCAGTTGCCAGCAGCAGGAAGAGCAGGAGCTTAGACCAGGGCCTGTCAGGAAAGGTGAGTCACTGATTTAAAACATTAAGCAGCGGCATCACCTCGGAGGGCAGAGGTTTTTGGGAAAGAAGGGTGTTTTTTTTACCCCTCAGCTACATTTTTACTTTCTGATAAAGGGGCTAGCAGGGATGGCAGTGTGGGGAGACCAATGTTCCTCCTGCAGGATGTTTGAGGTGAGGGATTCCATTAGCATCCCATCCAAGTACATCTGCAGGAAGTGCATCCAACCCTTGCTCCTCCAAGACAGTGTTAGGGAACTGGAGCAGGAGCTGATTGAACTTTGGATCATTCGGGAGACAGAGGCCGTGATAGATAGGAGTTACAGGGAAGTAGTTACTCTTAGACATGAAGAAAGCTGGGTAACTCTTAGAAGGGGGGAAAACAGTCAGTGCAGGGATCCCCTGTGGTTGCTCCCCTGAAAAACAAGTATACCTTTTTGGATACTATTGTTGGGGAAGTGGGGGGGAGGGGGTGAGAACTTACCAGGGGCATATAGTGGGGCCCAGGTCTCTGGCACAGAATCTGTCCCTGTTGCACAAAAGGGAAGGAGGGAAAGGAGGAGAGTGTTAGCCATTGAAGACTCAATAGTTAGAGGTTCAGGTAAAAGGTTTGTTGGGAATGAAAGAGACTCACAGATGGTGTGTTGCCTCCCAGGTGCCAGGGTCCGTGATGTCTCAGATCGTGTCTCTCGGGTCCTGCAGGGAGAGGGTGACCAGCCCCAAGTCGTGGTCCATGTAGGTACCAACGACATAGGTAGAAAGAGGGATAGGGATGTAAGGCAGGATTTCAGGGAGCTAGGGAGGAAGCTGAGAGCTAAAACAAAGTTGTTATCTCTGGTTTGTTACCCGTGCCAGGTGGCTGCAGGGATGATGCAGGAAGGAGTGTTTCAGGTACTTGGATAATTGGGGCTCATTCTAGGGAAGATGGGATCTCTACAAGTAGGATGGTCTTCACTTGAGCCAGAGAGGTATTAACATCCCGGGTGGGAAATTTGCTAATTTATTCGGGTGGACTTAAACGAACTCAGCAGGGGGATGGGAAACTGTGGTGTAGTTCCAGTACACAGGAGGATGAGAGTAGGGAGGGCATGGACAGGATTTCACGGTCACAGGAGTGTGCTGGCAGACAGCAAGCTGGTTTGAAGTGTGTCTACTTCAACACAAGGAGTATCCGAAATAAGGTAGGTGAGCTTGCAGCATGGATAGGTACCTGGGATTTCGATGTTATGGCCATTTCGGAGACATGGATGTTGCAGGTTCCAGGGTTTAGATCTTTCATTAAGATTAGTTAAGGTGGTAAAAAAGGGGGAGGTGTGGCTTTGTTAGTCAAGGACGGTATAACAGTGGCTGAAAGAACCTTTGACGCTGACTCGTCTACTGAGGTGGTATGGGCTGAGGTTAGAAACAGGAGAGGAGAGGTCATACTGCTGGGAGTTTTTTATAGGCCTCAGCAAAGTTCCAGGGATGTAGAGGAAAGGATTGGCAAATTGATTCTGGGCAGAAGTGAAAGGAACAGGGCGATCATTATGGGAGACTTTAACCTCCCGAACATTGACTGGAAATGCTTTAACACTAGTACGTCAGATGGATCAGTTTTTGTCCAATGTGTACAGGAAGGTTTCTTGACACAGTATGTTGAAGGGCCAACAAGAGGGGAGGCCACACTGG
Organism: Chiloscyllium punctatum; assembly: GCF_047496795.1. Classification (NCBI taxonomy): domain Eukaryota; kingdom Metazoa; phylum Chordata; class Chondrichthyes; order Orectolobiformes; family Hemiscylliidae; genus Chiloscyllium; species Chiloscyllium punctatum. Next base: position 10,908,308 of record NC_092747.1, on the reverse strand, counting down.
ATCTGGTGCTTGGTAATGAACCAGGCCAGGTGTTTGATTTAGTAGTAGGTGAGCATTTTGGAAACAGTGACCATAATTCGGTTACATTTAGTTTAGCGAGGGAAAGGGATAGGTACATGGCACAGGGCAAGAGTTATAGATGGGGGAAGGACAATTATAATGCGATAAGGTAAGACCTAGGAGGCATAGAATGGGGTAGCAAAATGCAGGGGTTGTGGAGCTGATTTAAGGAACACATATTGTGTGTCTTTGATAGCTTTGTCCCTGTCAGGGAGGGAGGAAGTGATAGGGTAAGGAAACCATGGTTTACTGAAGAAATTGTATCTTGTTAAGTGGAAGAAGGAAGCTTATGTGACATTGTGGCGAGATGGGTTAGAAGAGGTGATATAGAGTATCTAGGAATGATCTAAAGAGAGAGTTAAGAAGAACAAGGAGGGGACATGGTCCGTCTTCAGCAGGTAGAATAAAGGAGAACCCTAAGCTTTCTATAGGTATGTGAGGAATAAAAGGATGACTAGGGTAGGAATATGACCAGTCAAAGACAGAAGTGGGAAGTTGTGTGTGGACCCTGTGGCGATTGGAGAGGTGCTAAACGGATATTTCTCACCAGTTTTCACTCAAGAAAAGGAGAATATTGTAGAGGAGAAGACTGAGATATGGGCTATTAGACTTGAAAGGATTGAGGTTAGTAAGGAGGAGGTGTTATCAATTCTAGAAGGTGTGAAAGTAGAAAGGTCCCCTGGGCCGGATAGGATTTATCCAAAGATTCTCTGGGAAGCTCGGGAGGAGATGCTGAGCCTTTGGCCTTGATCTTTGATTCGTCACTGTCTACAGGTATAGTACCAGAGGACTGGAGGATTGCAAATATTGTGCCCTTGTTCAAGAAGGGCAATAGAGATGACCCAGCTAATTATAGACCAGTGAACCTTATGTCTGTTGTAGGAAAAGTTTGGAAAGAATTATAAGAGATAGAATTTATAATCATCTAGCAAGAAACAATTTATTTGGAAATAGTCAACATGGATTAGTCATGGGCAGGTTGTGTCTCACAAACCTCACTGAGTTTTTTGAGAAGGTGACCAAGCATGTGGATGAGGGTAGAACAGTTGACGTGGTGCACATAGACTTCAGTAAAGCCTTTGATAAGGTTCCACATGGCAGGCTGTTGGAGAAAATGTGGAGGCATGGGATTGAAGGTGATTTAGCAGTTTGGATTAGAAACTGGCTTTCTGGAAGAAGGCAACAAGTGGTGGTTGATGGAAAATATTCAACCTAGAATCCAGTTGCTAGTGTGCCACAAGGATCTGTTTTGGGACCATTGTTGTTTGTCATTTTTATGAACGGCTTGGACACAAGCACAGGTGAATGGGTTAGTAAGTTTGCAGATGACACTAAAGTCGGTGGAGTGGTGAACAGTGTGGAAGAGTATTGCAAGTTGCAGGGGACTTGGATAAACTGCAGAATTGGGCTGAGAGGTGGCAAATAGAGTTCAATGCAAATTAATGTGAGGTGATTCACTTTGGGAAGAATAACAGGAAGGCTGGGTCAATGGAAAGATTCTTGGAGTCCATGTACATAGATCCCTGAAAGTTGCCACCCAGGTTGATAGTGCTGTTAAGAAGGCATAAGGTTTGTTATGGTTTATTGGTAGAGGGACTGAGTTCCGGAGCCGCAATATCATGCTGCAACTATACAATATGCTGGTGTGGCCACACTTGGAATATTGTGTACAGTTCTGGTCGCCATATTTCGGGAAGGATGTGGAAGCATTGGAAAAGATGCAGAGGAGATTTACCAGGATGTTGCCTGGTCTGGAAGAATGGTCTTATGAGGAAAGGCTGAGGGACTTGAGTCTGTTCTCATTGGAGAGAAGAAGGCTAAGAGGGGATTTGGTAGAGATGCACAAGATAATTAGAGGATTAGATAGGGTAGACAGTGAGTCTTTTTCCTTAGACGATGATGTCAGCTTGTACAAGGGGCATAACTACAAATTGAGGGGTGATAGATTTAAGACAGATGTCAGAGGCAGGTTCTTTACTCAGAGAGTGGTAATGGCGTGGAATGCCCTGCCTGCCAATGTAGTTAACTCAGCCACATTAGGGGCATTTAAACAATCCTTGGATAAGCACATGGATGATGATGGGATAGTGTAGGGGGATGAGCTTAGATTAGTTCACAGGTCGGTGCAACATCGAGGGCCGAAGGGCCTGTTATGCACTGTATTGTTCTATGTTCTATGAAACTGGAGGAAATTCATATAGACACGGGGAGAATGTGCAAACTCCACACAGACAGTCACCTGAGGTTAGAGTTGAACCTGGGTCCCTGGCGCTGTGAGACAGCAGTGCTAACCACTAAGCCACCATGTTGACCTGGTCCAGTGACATAACCACTACACACTGTTTCCTCTATGTAAATTGGCCAGAATGTTGAGAGGACTCCCCCTTCTTTAGGCCAATTCACCTAAACTGCTCATCTGTAGGAGGAAACCAGAGAACATGGAGCCACGGGGAGAATGTGCAAACACCACACAGACAGTCACCCGAGAGTGGGATTGACCCCATGACCCTGGTGCTGTGAGACGGTGGTACTACCTACTGAGCCACAGTGCCACTCAAGAGGATGGGCAAGTATTCAATTTAACCTCTCACCATACGTTCAGACGATGCAGCTTTGTTGCAGTATTGCACTGGACACAGTACTGCACTCAGTCTAGATTTTATGCCTCACTATTTGGAAGAGAGTTTGAGCCATCTGAGCCACAGCTAACATTTAACACACTGCTTAGTCAGCAAGCAGAATAAAGCACCTCCCCATTCTGTACAAATCACAGTAACTTTGTGGTCTCTCTCAGGCAGGTAACGGGAACGCTGCATGTACAACACCCTGTTTCATTATGAATCGAATCATGTACTCAGTAACTGACTGGGGACTGCTTGATGCTGTCTCTCAGTTGCTTTGCATTCCTTGGATGACATCCAACGATGACCTTCCACTTGAAAATTACTTTTTAATTTTCAGAAAATCCTTTAACTTCTAAGAGTCTTTCCAAACACATCTATGATCGGTATTTAAAAATAGATTTAATATTTACGAGGTGACCCAAAAGGTCGATGAGATCTGTCTCCCGGTGCAATTGTCACGAATGAGATTGCATATTTATGGGGGCTTATTGAGGCAAATTTGATGTGGCAAGCCCGACAGTCATTGCTTCTGTTTCATCGCTCATCTCTGAAGAGGTAGAGATGTATCTTCAATTGAATTCACCCCAATCTCTGTTGCAACAAATCCACCTTCTCAGATATTGACCCAGCAACAGTAAACAAAAGAAGATGGTGAGAGGTGAAACCTTTAACATCCTACTAGGGAAGGTTGGCGTCTTGACAAGGTAGATGTGGAGAGGATCTCTCCTTTAATTTGAGATTCCAGAACGAGGCGGAAGTGAAGACTGCAGATGTTGGAGAGTCAGAGTCAAAATGTGTGGTGCTGGGAAAGCACAGCAGGTCAGGCAGCATCCGAGGAGCAGGAGAGTTGATGTTGCGGGCATAATCCCTTCATCAGGAATGTGGAAGGGTTTACGTCTGAAACATCAAGTCCAGAACTAGAACGCATTTAAAATGGAGATAAGGCAATTATTTTCTGTCTCAAAAGTCTTAAAATCTTCATAACTGTTTCCTTGCAAAAGCAGTCTTCCTTGTATATCTTTAAAGCAGAGATAGATAGGTTCTTGTCTAACAAGATGGCGAAAGATTATCGGGGGTAAGCTTGAACACAGTTTGAGGTATGGTGATTGGAACAAGGTTAGCCAGGTGGATCTCATTCAGTATGAGTTCTCTGATTGGGGCCAATCAGGGAGTCCTGGCTGACAGACGTAACCAGGAGTGTCTAAAGACTTGTTCTTCACTGTGTCCGATACCTGCACACACATGACATGGGTGCCAGGGAAAATAAGCACTACCGTCGTTCGGCAGTAGTGTGGGGGAAAATAAATAAAAGAAAGAGCAGGAGTTTCAGGCATCCTGTTCACTCTGAGAGCTGGCTCTGAGGGAGATGGATCAGTGGGTGAAAAGACTTGCCATTTTGTGTGTGGGGGGGTGGGGGCTGACTTCTGAACTGCCTAGACCACACAGTCAGTGTGCTATTACAGCTGTTGGGTTTCCTACTGAAGAGTGGAGTTTTCTCTGTTCTCTTCCCTCTTGTTTCAGGTTAACCTTTTCTGATGTTTTGTTTTTCTTAAAAAAGAAAAGAACAAAAAAAAAGTTTAAAAAAAACCAGGAGATTTAGAGTTTCCTCGCTCTATGGACAGGCTGTGAGCTGGCTGGTCAGAGTCCATACATCATGCATGTGTAATTACAGGATGACTTGGTGACAGGGATACTAGATGCCGTGGAGTTAACTCAGGCGGTAACAATCAGATTAGCCATAATCCTATTGAATGGCATAACAGACTAAAAGGGCTGGATAGCCTACCCCTGCACCTACTCTTTATGTTTGATGTTTGTCTAGGTTTACAAGTAATGGATGGTTAAGCTCTTGGAAATGATGGTTTTTCCACGTCATTGTTGATTCTTATTTTATAAGACAAGTATCTGAAAAGGTAATCGGACACAGCAAGGTATGCTCCATCTATCAAGAATTAAAGGGTTGTTCCAGGGGGAATTAACCAGTGTGTATTTCTTAGCTGTTGTGAGTTCAAGATGAGTCCTAGTGCTAAAGTTAATGTAGTATCCACTAAAGCATACTTGCTGTTGAGTCAAGGGTTGATAGACTTATTAAGTAACAAAGATGTAAGCAGAAACAGAAATTGCTGGAGAAACTCAGCTAGTCTTCAAAAGTTCTGAGGAAGGCCCACTGGACCCAAAACATTTACTCTGCTTTCTTGCCATAGATGTTACCAGACCTGCTGAGCCTCTCCAGCAATTTCTGATTTTGTTTCAGATTCCCAGCATCTGAAGCTCTTTGTGAAATAACTCCACAGAGGCCGTTATCCTGTCACTGAGTCACGTGCATAGACTTGACAATGATCCAGCTCCCTCAGAACCAGCTCTCAGGGTGAACAGGGTGTCTGACATTCCTGTTTATATCTGTCAATCAGGGCTCCCTGATTGGTCCAGGTTAACAGCCCCAATCAGGGAACTCATATTCTATGAAGTCCACCTGGCTGACCTCATTCCAATCACTGCATTTTGTTTTATTTAAGATGTGCCATATCTATAGCACAGTGGTTCAGTGAGAACAAAGAACAAAGAACAAAGAAAATTTACAGCCCAGGAACCGGCCCTTTGGCCTTTCAAGCCTGAGCCAATCAAATGTACTGTCTAAACCTGTCTGTCAATTCCTAAGCATCTGTATCCCTCTGCTCCCCACCTACTCATGCGTCTGTACAGACGCATCTTAAATGAATCTACCGTGCCTGCCTCTACCACCTCTGCTGGCAACGCATTCCAAACACCCACTACCCTCTGTGTGAAGTGGTTAGCACTGCAGCCTCACAGCGCCAGGGATCCAGGTTCAATTCCCACCTTGGGGACTGTCTGTGTGGAGTTTGCACATTCTCCCCGTGTCTGCATGGGTTTCCTCCGGGTGCTCCGGTTTCCTCCCTCAGTCCAAAGGTCAGGTGAATTGGCCATACTAAATTGCCCGTAGTGTTAGGTGCATTAGTAGGGAGTAGGGGAATGGATCTGGGTGGGTTACTCTTCGGAGAGTCAGTGTGGACTTGTTGGGCCAAAGGGCCTGTTTCCATACTGTGGGGAATCTAATCTAATTAACCCGTTGAGTATTCCTTGATCAACCTATTCTGTTTAAGCCTACTTTCCACCAAAGACTTGGTGAACTAAAGTCAATATAAAGGATTGGTGACTGTATATCTACCCAAAACATCTCAGATAGCTTTGGTAAACACAAGCGCAACGTATACAGTGCTGACAAGGGGCAGTATTTCATCAAGAAAAATCAATCATAGCCTCTTTTTGATTAAACCATTGTAAAGTGCAGAGTAGAGCACTTTGGTCAGTGTTTTGGGGGGCTACATTCTGCATTGCTTCTTGCAAACAATTACTAAATCATTATCCCATTCATGAATTGCCACACAATGGACCATCTCAATACCCTCAATTAACTCTCATCCCGAAGGCTCTCTTGACAGGGCAGGTATATTGGAAAAGCTACAGTGACTGCTATGCTGTTCCTGGTTTAACAATCAGAAATTGATTCCAGTGAAATGATGAATCTGTGGAAGCTATTTTGCAGCTTCTTGCACTTCTAGCTCTGCTAATTTATTTCCTGCAGCTTTGTGGTAAGTAAAACCACAGCTTGAGAAGTGGACCCTTTTGCTAGAACTTCTGGATCATGCTGTGCCAAGGATATTCTGCATCAACCTTAGAACTTCTGCTTTTCCACCTAACTTCTGCTTTTTATCTGCAGCCACCTGTTAAGCAAAACGGTTACCCAGCAAGCCATTAGGCTGACCTCAGACTTCAAAGTTTGGGAGAAGATTTGTAGCTCGGGTGCTCGTTGTTGTGGTTCTGTTCGCCGAGCTGGGAATTTGTCTTGCAAATGTTTCGTCCCCTGTCTAGGTGACATCCTCAGGGCTTGGGAGCCTCCTGTGAAGCTCTTTTGTGCTGTTTCCTCCGGCATTTATAGTGTCCTGTCTCTGCCGCTTCCGGTTGTCAGTTCGAGCTGTCCACTGTAGTGGCCGGTATATTGGGTCCAGGTCGATGTGTTTGTTGATAGAGTCTGTGGATGAGTGCCATGCCTCTAGGAATTCCCTGGCTGTTCTCTGTTTGGCTTGCCCTATAATGGTAGTGTTATCCCAGTCGAATTCCTGTTGCTTGTCATCTGTGTGTGTGGCTACTAAGGATAGCTGGTCATGTCTTTTTGTGTCTAGTTGGTGTTCATGGATACGGATCGTTAGCTGTCTTCCTGTTTGCCCTATGTAGTGTTTTGTGCAGTCCTTGCACGGGATTTTGTACACTACGTTGGTTTTGCTCATGCTGGGTATTGGGTCCAACAAACCAACAGCCACTCTCAGACAACAACTCACAAGAACAAAGGACCCGATACCCAGCATAAGCAAAACTAATGTAGTGCATAAAATCCCATGCAAGGACTGCACAAAACACTACATCAGACAAACAGGAAGACAGCTAACGATCCGTATACACGAACACCAACTAGCCACGAAACGACACGACCAGCTATCATTAGTAGCCACACACACAGACGACAAGCAACAGGAATTCGACTGGGATAACACTACCATTATAGGGCAAGCCAAACAGAGAACAGCCAGGGAATTTCTAGAGGCATGGCACTCATCCACAGACTCTATCAACAAACACATCGACCTGGACCCAATATACCGGCCACTACAGCGGACAGCTCGAACTGACAACCGGAAGCGGCAGAGACAGGCCACTATAAATGCCGGAGGAAACATCACAGAAGCGCTTCACAGGAGGCTCCCAAGCACTGAGGATGTCACCTAGACAGGGGACGAAACGTTTGCAAGACAAATTCCCAGCTCGGCGAACAGAACCACAACAATGACCTCAGACTTTGCATGGTGTATAGCCATGTCGGCCATCTTGTGACTGTCATTTTGCTTTGTACCTGAGTGAATAACTGTTAGCGCAGCATCTATCGTATTATCGGAGAAGCACTGGACCATTGCTAAGGAAGGGCGCGTTCCCCATGATATCATGCAATAAAGTTTGTCAATGCTTAAGGTCTGAGTTTGGAGAATTTCTTCAACAGAATCATATCAGTCTACAGCATGGAATCAGATCATATGTTTCGTCTTATGCATTCCAGCTCTTTGAAATCAGAACCAGTCACTCGGAATTATGCTCTTTCCTCTCAGCCCTGCAAATATTTGTCCTTAACGTTTTTATCCCACTTATTTTCAAAAGTTGATATTCAAACAGCCCCCACCTACTTTTTCAGGCAACACATTCCAGATCTTCACAACTCTTTGGGTAGAAGTCAAATCCACCTCGTTTTCTCTCTGATAGATTCTACAGGAGTGAACACTTTTAACGTTCGTAATGGTAACAGATCTCGGGCAGAGAGGTAAGTATTCTGAGATTATAAAATGCAACCTAAAAGACAATATGAAATAAAAAATAATTAATGGATAGGTAAGAAGTTATAGTTCAACATGCGGTCTCCGGTTCTCCACATCGAATAAATTATCATAATTTTGGGAAGCCTATGGCACAAAGGAAAACTATATTTAAAATTTGCAACAAGACAAATACTGCAGCAAGCTTAGGCTGAACACTCATAAATGTCACATTCACGCCACACAAATGCCAGCTACAAACAGCCCGAAAGGCAACATTCCCCCTTGGCATTCAATGGTATCACCATTACTGAATCCACCACAATCAAACAACCTTGACTACCATATTAATACAATGGCTACAAGACTAGGTCAGAGTTTGATATCATGCAGCTAGTAACTCACCTCTTAACTCCCCAGAGCCTGTCCACCATGTACAATAGGCTGGGGCTGTTTTCCCCAGAGGGTTGGAGGCTGAGGGATGACCTTGTAGAGTTTTATAAAATCATGAGGAACATGGATAGGGTAAATAGACCAGTTTTTTTCTCCCCTGAGGGTAGTGGAGTCCAGAAGTAGAGAGCATAGGTTTCAGGTGAGAGGGGAAAGACTTAAAAGGGACCCAAGGGACAACTTTTTCATGCAGAGGGTGGTGCATGTATGGAATGAACTGCCAGAGGAAGTGGTGGAGGCTGGTACAATTACAGCATTTAAAAGGCCTCTGGATGGGTATATGAATAGAAAGGGTTTGGAGGGATATGGGCCAAATGCTGGCAAATGGGACTGATTAATTTGGGATATCTGGTCAGCATAGATGATTTGGACTGAAGGGCCTATTTCCATGCTGTACATCTCTATGACTCTGTGACCGTAAGTCAGGGGTGTGATAGAATACTTCCCACTTGCCTGGATGGGTGCATCTCCAATAACACTCAAGAAGCTTGATACCATCTCGGATAAGGCAGCCGTTTGATTGGCACCATATCCACAAGCATCCACTCCCTCCACCACCAATGCTCAGTAGCAGCAATGTGTACCATCTACAAAGTACTCTGCAGAAATTCACCAGAGATCCTTTCACAGCACCTTCTGTGTAGTTTCTAAATAGAGTCATTGAGAAGGACAGGGGCAGCAGATATATGAAACACCAGCAACAGCTGGTTCCCCTCCAAGACACTCACTAACCTAGCATTTGTTTTTATTAATGAACAGTGTAGAGGGCATAGGATTTATTGACAGGGGAAAGATTTAAAAGGGACTTAAGGGGCAACTTTTTCATGCAGAGGGTTGTGCATGTCTGGAATGAGAACCAAGTGGAACTGGTGGAGGCTGGTACAATGACAACATTTAAAAGGCATCTGGATGGGTACATGAGTAGAAAGGGTTTAGAGGGCCAAATGGGACTAGATTACTGTTGAATATCTGTTTGATAGGGACGGGTTGGACTGTAGGTCTGTTTCCGTGCTGGAAAGCTGTACGACTCTATATTCGAGGAAACACAAACTGTCAATGGTTGTTTCATCTGCCTCGAAGCAACTGTAGACGTGGGAAGCTTCCTAAGTTACTTTATCTCACTTTTTACTTTCCACACATATAAACTGTCTCATTATTTCAGTCTCTGCCACTTATCCTTCCCTGTGTTTGGGTGCCACCATCAAGGCTCAGTTATCAGTGCCTTACAGGACAGCTGAGTGACTTTAAACTCCTATCAACACGTCTTTGCTTCTGCAGAGTGGTCTCTCTTGTCTGCGATAAGCCTTTCCATCTTTTTTTGGGGGATTTTCTGAGACAGAAAGACAACCGCAGAAAGAGAGAAAAAAATATCAATTCATACTCGTCTGATTAAGCACAGGCGTTCACACTCAAAGCACTGTATGAGGATTGCCTGCAATGAAGCCCCAATTATTGCTCTCCCTAGCACTACTCACTGACTATTTGGTGGACTCAGCATGTCAAGAGATCACTTTTCCAATTTTCCAGACAATCGTTGTGGAAGTACACAGAGCGTTATCAACGAGAGCAGCTTATTGAGTGACATTGTTACATTAAAAGATGTTTGAATATTAGAATTCATTGTCTGCTCAGTATAGCTGCTGGGAAACAAAGACCCATTGCTGCTAGAAAGCTGCCTTTATTCCCTGGATAGTACAGATCTTTCCACAGGCAAGGCTTGTGGGTCAAATCTCTTCCTATTATCGTTCAAAACGATTGTTATATATAGCCTGCGAGATACGATAGCAATCCAAATTAATTTTTTGAAGCCTGTCATTTGATTCCCAGCACTTAAGAAACGCAAATTCATTGTCTCTGGGATTTTGGTCTGCAAAAATTGATAATGAATGCACCATTTATTTTAAGTAGCTGATAGAGGTACATCATAGGATTGAGCTTATTATTACTAGGGCTCTCAAATCACTTGAATACTTTCATTGCTTCTGCTCTACATTCACAGGCAGTTACTGTGTCTGGTTACAAGTGAGGAAGCAGAGACTTGAGTGTCGGTAGACAGCGCTGAGTCAGAAAGTTGTGGCTTCACGTTCAAATGCAGAGAAGCAAGCACAAAGATCTAGGGGTGTTATTCCCAGTGAGGTACTGAGGGAAAGCTGCAGCAGTTGGATTGCAATTGAGTATTGCAATTTGCTGTGGAGATTCTCAGAGATAAGGTTGAAATGAATCTGCAGCCAGTGACATAAAGCATCCAGGCTTGCACGGCCTTTGAGAAAGGGCGACTTGCCTTAAAAGGACATGTAAATTTGGAGTACAGCACCCTCATCTTAGAAGCAGCTCTTATTGTGTGAGAGTGCGCTGGCGATGGGAGGTCCTGCTGCTTATCAGCAGTATGGCAACGGGTCTCTTGTTTAAATGGCTGTGGAGATAGAAAAAAAAAGTAGTGAATCCTTGAGATCTTGTAGTGAAGTGGTTGTGTTTGCACCTCTAATCCAGTGGGGATGGAGTCCCACCAGCCTTGAAGTTCTGTCAAGTCATATCGGAAAAGGTTAATTAAAAGTAGCTAAAAGGTGAACAGTTAGTGCAAAGGGTTTGATTTAACTGTTCATCAAGAAACTCTATCACAAGGAAAAAAGACCTTGAGTTCTAACTTACTGACAGAATTAATCCAAACACGATTTAACACACATGCTGGTACCTGTCTTACAGTCTTGAGCATGCTGCCAGTATTTACTTGGCCATGGAGTAGTTTGGGTACAGGTGGGTATCATCTGCATCCCTGAAATATCCAGTATCTTTTTCCCTACCTCTAGGCCGGAAAGCCTGAGTTAAATTCCAAGTTACCCACATAGGGCTGCTAGACCAGACAACATCCCTGGCAGAGTGCTCAGCAGATGCTCTGACATACTGGCAGATGTTCTCACAGATATCTTCAACATCTCTCTGAGCTGCGCTATAGTTCCAACATGCTTCAAGGCTGCTACCTTGGTCCACGTGCCGAACAAGTCTTCAGCGTCCTATCTCAACAACTATTGTCCCGTTGCACTCATGATGAGGCATATTCAAACCCTGCTGACACCCTCAGTGAGCACCCTGCCGTTTGTATATCAACCTAACCACTCACAGATGATGCCATTTCCACCACCCTCACCCACCTGGAGATGGAGGACTCCTATGTCAGACTACTGGTCATAGACTTCAGTTCTGCATTTAACAATATCATTCCTCAGCCTCTGATTGGAAAGCTGATTCTGCTGGGCCTTCTGTAACTGGATCCTGGACTTCCTGACTGGGAGATCTCAGTCAGTCCGGATTGGGAACAACATCCCCAACACCATCATACTGAGCACAGGGGACCCCCACAGGGCTGTGTGCTCAGTTCACTGCTGTTCACCCTGCTGACACATGACTGTGCAATGATACAGGGGTCAAATCATATCATCACGTTCGCTGATGACACGACTGTAGTGGGTCTCATCAGCAGGAATGACGAGTCAGCATACAGAGAGGAGGTGCAGTGGCTAACGGACTGGTGCAGAGCTAACAACCTGTCTCTGAATGTGGACAAGATGAAAGAGATGGTTATTGACTTTGGGAGGGCACAGAGCAATCACTCTCTATTGGATATTGGTGGCTCCCTCATGGAGATTGTGAAAAGCACCAAATTTCTTGGTATCCACTTGGCGGAGAATCTCACCTTGACCCTCAATACCAGCTCCACAGCTAAGAAAGCCCAGCAGTGTCTCTACTTTCTGTGCAGGCTGTGGAAAGCCCACCTCCCACCCCCCCATCCTCACCACATTCTACAGAGGGTTCATTGAGAGTATCCTGAGCTGCTGCATCACTGCCTGGTTCGGGAATTCCACCGTAAGACCCTACAACGGATAGTGAGGACAGCTGAGAGGATCATCGGGGTCTCTCTCCCCTCCATTACATTTACACCACACGCTGCATCCAAAAGGCTAAGAGCATTGTGGAAGAACCTACACAGCCCTCACTCAAACTCTTCTCCCTCCTGCCATCTGGCAGAAGATCCCAGAACATTCGATCTCTCACGGCCAGACTGTACAATAGTTTCTTCCCCCAAGCCATCAGGCTCCTTAACATTGTATGATCGGACTCTTTCCCATCTGAAATTCTTTGCACGACTTTGAATTGCTGCTAGAACAATGTCTATTATTTATCATTCTTCTATTACACTGTAACTTGCGTATTTTGCACTTCTTATGCACTTTATGCCGTGTGCGATTGTGTCATTTGTGCTGTCCATGTAGCACTCTCAGTCCTGGAGGAACGCTGTCTCATTTTTACTGGATCAGTTATATATGGTAGAAATGACAAATAAAAGCCCCTCTACCCAACATGGACGGGCTGATATATAAAAAATAAGACATTCAAAGGGCTGCTGTGGCACAGTGGTAATGATTGTACCTCTGAGGCGGGAGATCCTGCTTCAAGTTTCACCTGCGCTGGTCCAGAAGTGTGTAATAACATCACTGAACAACTTGATTAGAAAATATCTGTCCAGTGTCTCTTATTTATTCAATCACAGATGTGAGTGTTGCTGGTTGGGCCAATATTTATTGAATATCCCTCGTTGCCCTTGAGATGTTGGCGGTGAGCTGCCACAAGCCGGCCATTTGGCGTAGGTCCACCCACAGTGAGGTCATGGAGGCATCTCCATGATTTTGACCCAGCAATACTGAAGAATCGAACATATATTTTTAAATCTTAGGCGGTGAGTTTGCTCAGTGGTACTACTGTCAGAATCATTGAGTCATACAGCATGGAAGCAGACCCTTCAGACAACTCATCCATACCGACAAGCTTTCCTGAACTGAACTCGTCCCATTTGCTTGTGTTTAGCCCATATCCCTCCAGACCTGCCCAGGTGCCTTTTAAAATGTTCTGGATTAGAGTGGTGCTAGAAAAGCACAGTAGATCAGGTAGCGTCTGAGGAGCAGGGATTTGTAATTGTACACACCTCTACCACTTCCTCTGGCATTTACTTCCATATATGCATCACCGTCTGTGTGAAAAAGTTGTCCATTTCAGGTCCCTTTTAAATTTTTCCCCTCTCAACTTAAACCTATATCCCTTAGCTTTGGACTCTCCTAGCCTGAGGAATTCACCTTATCCATGCTACTCATGATTTTCTAAACTAATATCAGATCACCTCGCAGCCTCCAATGCTCCAGGGAAAAAAGTCCCAGTCTATCCAGCCTCTCCTTATAACTCAAACCCCCCCATAACATCTCAGTAACATCCTTGTAAATCTTTTCTGAACTCTTTCAAGTTTCACAGCATCTTTCCTACAGTGGGGAGACCAGAATTGAATGCAGTATTCCAAAAGTGGCCTAACCAATGTCCTGTACAGCTGCAACATGACCGTCCAACTCCGATACTCAATGAACTGACTAATAAAGGGAAGCATTCCAAATGCCTTCTTCACTATCCTATCTACCTGCGACTCCACTTTCACGGAACTATGAACCAGCACTCCAAGGTCTCTTTGTTCAGCAAGACTCCCTCAGACCTTACCATTAAGTGTATATGTCCTACCCGGATTTGCCTTTCCAAAATGCAGCACCTCACATTTATCCAAATTAAACTCTATCTGCCACTCCTCTGCCAATTGGCCCATTGCATGAAGGTCCCATTGTACTCTGAGATAACCTATTTCACCATCGATTACACCATCAGTTTGGTGTCATCTGCAAACTTACCAACCATACCTTCTACATTCACATCCAAATCATTTATAAAAATGACAAAAGGCAGTGGTGGTATGGCTTGACAATTCATTACCAATACCCAATATAATGGAGAGTGGAGAACCATCTCCACACCAGGAAGGAAATAACCCTGTTATCCAGGTCTCCCTCATGGCAGCAACATCTGTCTTATCAATGGAACTTAGACACGCTTGTTCTCATGCAATGAACCTCGTCGAGAATAGCCTAATAGCCTCTTCTCTTTAGTCTACCAAGTGGTTTCGGTCTACCACACTAAACGAGATCGCAATACTCAAGGAGAATGCTGGCAGATGATCTAACCAATGTATCATTCACCAAGGTGACTCCAGCAAGGATCCAAAAGCCACAGATCTCTCACCAACCTCTACAGTCCCCATCACTCCATGGTGGAAAGCAGAAGCCACATTGCTTATTACTCTTGTTATATTGGATAGATGAAGATGAAGAAGATGTAGGAATCACACTGCGACAATACTATGGCTTTAAGAGCTGTATTTTGTCCTGTCTTTCTTAAAGAGGAAAGGTTGAGGCAGGGGAGATGATCTGTCCACTCAAAGATAATAGAGTAAACAATTTGTGAAGCTTTGGGTTTTTTTTAAAGTTGGAACAATAGAAGCAGCCTGAATGGGTGGGGTCAAGCTTCCACAGAAACAGGATGTTTTTGTTTTTCAGTAGCAGCTGTTGGGGTCTTGAAGCTGGGTTTGGAAGCTGCATTATATCTCTCCCTGTTACTCTCTCTCTCTCTCGAGTTTTCTCTTGATGTTGTTTTCTCCTGGGCTGGAGAATTACATGTGAGACAATCTGTTTCTCTAAATTTGCCTTTGCCAAGGGTATGTTTATGGGATGTTAGTATATTGGAACAGTTACTGTTTGATAATTAAATAACCTATTATTCTGTTAAGTTTTCCAAGAGAGTTACGTTTTTCCCCTTTCAACTTAAACCTAAATCCCTTAGCTTTGGACTCTCCTAGCCTGAGGAATTCACCTTATCCATGCTACTCATGATTTTATAAACTAATATCAGATCACCCCGCAGCCTCCAATGCTCCAGGGAAAAAAATCCCAGTCTATCCAGCCTCTCCTTATAACTCAAACCCCCCATTAGTGGGCGGCACGGTGGCACAGTGGTTAGCACTGCTGCCTCACAGCGCCAGAGACCCGAGTTCAATTCCCGCCTCAGGCGACTGACTGTGTGGAGTTTGCACATTCTCCCCATGTCTGCGTGGGTTTCCTCTGGGTGCTCCGGTTTCCTCCCACAGTCCAAAGATGTGCAGGGCAGGTGAATTGGCCATGCTAAATTGTCCGTAGCGTTAGGTAAGGGGTAGATGTAGGGGTATGGGTGGGTTGCGCTTCGGCGGGGCGGTGTGGACTTGTTGGGCCGAAGGGCCTGTTTCCACACTGTAAGTAATCTAATCTATCTAATAACTTCTCAGTAACATTCTTGTAAATCTTTTCTGAACTCTTTCAAGTTTCACAGCATCTTTCCTACAGTGGGGAGACCAGAATTGAATGCAGTATTCCAATTTCTTCTTTCTTTTGTTTCTGCTTTGTTTTGGCTATAGCGTATGAATAAAGTGTGTTTTGCTTAAATATGGTAGTGTGCCCATTTGAATTGTATCTGGATCACAATGCCTGGCACTTGCCTTTAAAACAAGAAAAAGTTAGGGTCTAGACTATCTTCTGAATATAGTTTGATAGGGGTTTGGTCTGGTCCATAACACAGGTCCAGATTGAAGGAACAGAGTACATTTTGTCAAGAGAAGGGCCTTGAGGGATTTGGAAATGAGTGGGACAATTTTGAAATCAAGACTTTCCCAGAATGGGGCCTGGTCTGTGAAGTCAGGGGTCTTGGGTAATTAGGACGACGACAAGGTTAGGAGATGGGCAGTGGAGTTTAAAGCCAGTGTCAGAAAAGCTTAGAATGATCAAGTTGAGTATGAGTTGAGTTGGGGCTGAGTTGAGTATGGTTGCCATTATGAAAGAGATAGTGCTAGAAAAGTTAAAAAGTCTTAAAATTGATAAATCTCCTGGCCCCGATGGGATACACCCTAGAGTTCTGAGAGAGGTGGCTGAGGAAATAGCAGAGGCATTGGTTGAGATCTTTCAAGAGTCACTGGAGTCAGGGAAGGTCCCGGATGATTGGAAGATGGCTGTTGTAACCCCCTTGTTCAAGAAAGGATCAAGGCAAAAGATGGAAAATTATAGGCCAATCAGCTTAACCTCGGTTGTTGGTAAAATTCTAGAATCCATCATTAAGGATGAGGTTTCTAAATTCTTGGAAGAGCAGAGTCTGATTAGAACAAGTCAACATGGATTTAGTAAAGGGAGGTCATGCCTGACAAACCTGTTGGAATTTTTTGAAGAGGTAACAAGTAGGTTAGACCAGGGAAACCCAGTGGATGTGGTCTATCTAGACTTTCAAAAGGCCTTTGATAAGGTGCCACACGGGAGGCTGCTGAGCAAGGTGAGGGCCCATGGTGTTCGAGGTGAGCTGCTGGGATGGATTGAGGATTGGCTGTCTAACAGAAGGCAGAGAGTTGGGATAAAAGGTTCTTTTTCAAAATGGCAGCCGGTGACGAGCGGTGTCCCGCAGGGTTCGGTGCTGGGGCCACAGCTGTTCGCATTATATATTAATGGTTTGGATGAGGGAACCGGGGGCATTCTAGCGAAGTTTGCCGATGATACGAAGTTAGGTGGACAGGCAGGTAGTACTGAGGAAGTGGGGAGGCTACAGAAGGATCTAGACTGGTTGGGAGAGTGGTCCAGGAAATGGCTGATGGAATTTAACGTGAGCAAGTGCGAGGTCTTGCACTTTGGCAAAAAGAATAAAAGCATGGACTACTTTCTAAATGGTGAGAAACTTAATAAAGCCAAAGCACAAAGGGATCTGGGAGTGCTAGTCGAGGATTCTCTAAAGGTAAACATGCAGGTTGAGTCCGTGATTAAGAAAGCGAATGCAATGTTGTCTCTTATCTCAAGAGGGTTGGAATATAAAAGCAGAGATGTACTACTAAGACTTTATAAAGCTCTGGTTAGGCCCCATTTGGGGTACTGAGTCCAGTTTTGGTCCCCACACCTCAGGAAGGACATACTGGCACTGGAACGTGTCCAGCGGAGATTCACACGAATGATCCCTGGAATGACAGGTCTAGCATATGAGGAACGGCTGAGGATACTGGGATTGTATTTGTTGGAGTTTAGAAGATTAAGGGGAGACTTAATAGAGACGTACAAAATAATACATGGCTTGGAAAAGGTGGATGCTAGGAAATTGTTTCCGTTAGACGAGGAGACTAGGACCCGTGGACACAGCCTTAGAATTAGAGGGGGTCATTTCAGAACAGAAATGCGGAGACATTTCTTCAGCCAGAGAGTGGTGGGCCTGTGGAATTCATTGCCGCAGAGTGCAGTGGAAGCCAGGACGCTAAATGTCTTCAAGGCCGAGATTGATAGATTCTTGTTGTCTAGAGGAATTAAGGGCTACGGGGAGAACGCTGGTAAGTAGAGCTGAAATGCGCATCAGCCATGATTGAATGGCGGAGTGGACTCGATGGGCCGAATGGCCTTACTTCCACTCCTATGTCTTATGGTCTTATGGTCTTAAGAAACATAGATCCCATACAATGAGGAAGCAGCCAGTCGGCCCATCAAGTCCACATTGGCCCTCAAAGACCATCGCACCTAGGCGTACTCCATTACCCGATTCCTGTAACCATGCATTTCCCATAATCCACCTAGCCTGCACATCCCTGGACACACAGGAAATTTAGCATGGCCAATTCACCCAACCTGCACATTTTTGGTCTGTGGGTGGAAACCCACTTAGACACAGGGAGAATGTGCAAACTTCACACAAACAGTCACCCAAGCCTGGAATTGAACCCAGGTCCCTGGCGCTGTGAGGCAGCAGCGCTAAACACTAAGCCATCATGCCGCCCTTCAAGGTGATATACATCAAAGCAAGGAATAACGTTTTCAGAACAGAGACACCCTTGCCAACTTTTATAGGTGTGCCATCGAGAGCATCCTGTCTGGTCTGGCAACTGGACCATTCAAGATCGGAGACAGTTACAGACAATCACAAAGGCCAACCTCCCATCTATAGAATCCATCTACCAGGCCCACTGTCAAGGAAAGGCCGCCAGCATTCTCAAAGATCCATCCCACCCTGGCAATGTTTTTCTACAACCTCTACCATCAGGGAGAAGGTACAGAAGCCTGAACACTCGCACCAGTCAGCTTCGAAACAGTTTCTACCCTACTGTTGTTAGAACACTGAATGGACTCACAAACTCTTAACATTCACCTACACCTGTGTTTTGGTTATTGCCGCTGTTTACCTATTATCTACTTATCTATGCTGCTTAACTCTGTGATCTGTCTGTATTGCTTGCAAGACAAAGCGTTTCCCTGTGCCTTGGTACATGTGACAATAAATTCAATTCAATTCAATTCAGGGAGGGATGAGCAATGTCACAGTCTGTGGAAGTGATTGGACATGGTAACAGAGAAAGCAGAAGGTCAGGAGCTTAGCTCAAGGTTAGATAGGATGGTCAAATCTCAGCAATAGGCAAGAGAGTTAGACCATAAGAGCATAAGAGATAAGAACATGAGTAGGCCATTCAGCCCTTCAAGCCAGCTCTGTCATTCAACAGGACCATGACCGATGTGACATTCCTCATGTCTACTTTCCAACCTTTTCCACATTGCTCTTGATTGTCCAACTGATCAAGAATCTATCTCGGCCTTAGATATACACAAGGACTCTGTCCCCACAGGTCTCTCTGTAGCAAGAACTTCCAAAGGCTCACAACCCTCTGAGAGAAGAAATTCCTCCTCATCTCAGTCTTCAACTGATGCCTTTAATGGAGAGAGCCCAGGATTGAATATTACCACTCTTACCTTTTGATTCCTAAATTCCATAAAACTAATCTCATTGTTTTCATTCACAAATGTAATTATCACTGGATGGGCCAGCATTTATTGTCCAGCCTTTATTACCCTTGGTGGTGAGCTGCCTTCTTGAACTACTGCAGTCCCTGGCCATAGATAAAGCAGGCAGTTCCAGGATTTTGACCCAATAACAGTGAAGGAATATATGTCCAAGTCAGGATGGAGCATGGATTAGAGGGGATCTTGTAGGAGTCAAGATGAAGAGTGGTTTGCAAGTGGTGGTGTTCACATATATCTCTTGCCCTTGCCCTTCTAAATGGTTGAGGTCGCAAGTTTGTAAGGTACTGACAAAGGAATTGTGGTGGACTTCTGCAAATCATCTTGTGAATAGTGCACACTACTGCCAATGTGGTGGTGAAGGGATTGAATGTTTAAGATAGTGGATGTGGTGGCAATCATGTGGACTGGATGTAGTTCTGGATGTAGTCAAGCTCTTGAGTGTTATTGGAGCTGCACTCATGGAAGTAAGTGGAGAGTATTTCATGATATTGTCTTGTCGATGGTAGACAGACTTTGGAGAGGCAGGAGGTGAGTCATGCACTGCAGAACATCAGGGCAATGGCAATCTCAGGTTGCTGATCATTGCGGAATTCAATAAATCAACATTGAAAATCAAAAGGGGATGGTTTGAATATCGTTTGTTGGAGATGGCCGTATGTGGTGTGAATGCTGCCACTTGTCAGCAGAAATCTAAATGCTGTACAGGTCCTGCTGCACATGAACATGCTTCAATATCTGAGGGGGCGTGAATGGTGCTAAAAATGTGTAATCATCAGCAATCAATCTCACTCTGATCTTATGATGAAGGGAAAGTCATTGAGGAAGCAGCTGAAGATGGTTGTGATTTTTGTGATCCTTGCACAAGGACCTTCCAATCCCTCTGTGCTATTGCTTTCTGCAGTCTTTCTCCATCTGAATAATATTTGGCTCTTCTATGACACAGTGCAGAGCCTCACATTTCCCTATGATATATATTCCATCTACCATTTTGTGCCCACTCACCTATTTTTGTGTCATCTACAAACTTGACAATAGGACTTTCACTCCCTCATCTAAGTCACCAACATTTATGTTGTAAATAATTGTTGCGCTATCACTGATCCCTGCGGTACTCCCCTAATTACAGATTGCCATTCCGAAAATGTTCCCCTTATCCCAACCTACTGCCTTCTATCAGTTAGCCAATCCTTAATCCTTCATCAGAAATGAAGGGCTTTCGCCCGAAACGTCAATTCTACTGCTCCTCGGATGCTGCCTGACCTGCTGTGCTTTCCCAGCACCACTCTGATCTTGACTCTGATCTCCAGCATCTGCAGTGCTCACTTTTGCCTGATCCTTAATCCTTGCTAATGCACCTCCTCACATCATGAGTTCTTAGTTATCGAGTTGCTTGACGCATGGTACCTTATCAAATGCTTGCTGGAAATCCAAATATATTAAATCCACCCGCTTTCCCCTTATTTTATATTTCCTGTACCCTCCTCAAAGAATTCTAATAAATTTCCCCTTTGTGAAGCCGTGCTGTCTATGTTTGATTAAATTATATATTTCAAAAATGCGTTATTACATTCTTCATAATAGACTCAAACAGATCTTACTCATAAAAGGATCAAGAACAAAAAGGCACAAATATAAAGTGATTTGCGAATGTGATGTGACAAAAATAAATTTTCGCACCACTAGCAGTTTTGTCTGGAATGTACTGCCTGGACGTGTGGTGCAATTGATCCATTCTGGAGGATGTTAGGTGGCTATTTTAAGAGAAGCAATGTTCAAGAGTACAGGCAACAGGAAGGAGAATGGCAATAAATTACAATGCTCATTTGGAGAGCCGGTACAGAAATAATGGGCCAAACGGCCTTTATTTAATCAGATAATTAGATTCCCTACAGTGCAGATACAAGCCCTTCAGCCCAACATGTCCACACCGACACTCCAAAGAGTAACCAACCCAAACCCCTTTCCCCTCTGACTAATGCACCTAATTGACAATTTAGCATAACCAATTCACCTGACCTGCACATCTTTGGAAGGTGGGAGGAAAGTGGAGTACCTGGAGGAAACCCATGCAGACAACGTGCAAACTCCACATAGAGGTTGGACTCAAACCCGGGACCCTGTTGCTGTGAGGCAACAGTGCTAACCACTGAGCCACCATGCTGCAAATTTTAGTGCACCATTCCCAGAAGTACTGCAATACTAGGACGATGCACGAAGTTGGTGGAGCAAGCTCCTAACCCAACTCCTTCCTGCAAAAATCGATTAACATCCAGTCCCTGATTCAGGGATGTATCAGATATTAAAACTGATAAGAATTAAAGCTGATAAAAGCAGAACTACACATGATCTTAGCCAAAAGGCCAAGAATGTGGCCCTGTGATTCTGTGAAAGCCCTTTGTTGACCCAATATCAAGCTTAGCCTGTGTGTGTTCCTAAAAAATGCCTTGGAATGTTTTTACTCTACATTAAAGGCCCAAGTTGTTGCTGCTGGTCATCTGGATTTGGAGATGTAATTTTGCCACCGGCCTGCCTCTGAGCACCGGTACATGAGAAAGGACATTAGACCCAGCAAGTTTAGCTAAATGCCTTCTTCCCACATCCTTGACCTTTTCAAGCCTTCATTTTGGATTTGCATTTAACATGCTCAGAAAGTAGGAGAGGGAGAATCATTCTTGCGACAATATGTCAACGATATTACAAACATGACATGACCATTTCCCAACCAGCAACCCTAGCACTCTCGTCAATGTATTCAAATTTCCTCTTTTATGATGATGAGAGGACTCTTGACAGCACAAGTATAGGCCATGTCAGCATTCAACTCCCTCGGTAGAGTTGGGAGGGAAAGATCGAAGGTGATTGTTAGCTCTAACTGACTAGAATGCTGCCACCTTCACCTGGCCTCAAACTGCGATTGCCTTTGATGCAAAGAATTTCTCTGTTCTGTCAATCCATGTCTCCATTATAGCACATTAGTGGCAGTAATAGCAGGGACCCACTATCAATTGAGCTGAACACCATGACAGCACTCTATAATTTAGTGTAAATTGCTCCAAAGAGTTCTAACTGCAATCTATAAGGAATTGGTAAAAAGCAGTTGAGAGCAATTCTTTTACAGTGTCTCACCAAATTAATGTTGTCAGGGTCCGTGGTCACAGTCACTTTGGGTGAATAGTGCTTTAGGTTCACCATCAGTGCGAATTGCAAACTATCTCCTAACTTGGAAATATTCCACTGTCAAAATCTTGGAACTCCCTGCCAAAAAACTCAGTGTGATTACTCTCACCACATGAAGAGTAAGGATTTAAGAAAAAAATCACTATCACCGTTATCAGGTGCAGCTAGAGACAGACAATAAATGTTGGCACTTGGGATATATCTCAAGGATTTTGCTTTATACGGAAGCATAGACCCAGATATTCCAGAGTTGAGAGTCTTATTTTACTCTGGATTAAAAATTATGCACCTACTTTTAGATGGGCTTTCTGCTGGAGATTCCAGGACAGGGGCCTTCTGTTAATACAAGGAATGCAGGAACGAAGAAATCTTTGCAGAAACATTAGCTTGTATAGAAAAATTACCTCCTTATTTTGCAGCAGTCAGAGTACTGTAGTTTGGCATTGAAATGTCAAGCAGTTCAGCTCAGCCATTTTGACAGCTTCTGTGAAAAGGCAAGCATGTAAAGGAAGTGTGGGCTTAGGGTGCCAGGTGGGAGAGGTGGGTAAAGTGCCAGATGAGTCAGGAAGGTAGAGTGGGTAATGGGGCGGGGGCTAAAGTGACAAATAGCTGAGTAGGTAGGGTACCAGGTGGGTAAGGTAGCGTACCACGTGGGTAAGGGGGTTTCGGGTGTCAAATGTGTGAGTAGAGGGTGCTTGATGGGTAAGGAAGGTTGGGTACCAGGTGGGTAAGGGGGTGGCAGAATACCAAGCTGGTGAAAAGCAGGGTACCAGGTGGGTAAGGGAGGTTAGAGTGCCAAATGGGTGAGTAGGGAGGGTATCAGCTGGGTAAGGGTGAGGGGTTAGGGTGCCAAATGTGTGAGTAGGGATGGTACCAGGTAGGTAAGAGTGCCACATGGGTAAGCAGGGATGCCAGATAGATGAGTAGGGAGGATAGTGAGTGGGTAAGGGGTTAGGGTGCCAGGGGTAAGTGGGGTAAAGTGCCAGGTGGGTAAGGTGTCAGTGTGCCAGGTAATTGAATCTGTGCTTATACTGGGGGGGGGGGGCAGCAGTGGAATCCAAGCCAGTGAGTGCCCGTGAGTGCCAATGAGTGTCAGTGTGAGTTAGGGATGTGTTGAATCTACCAGCTGTCAGGATGCTCTGACAAATGTGGAGTGTGTAAAGCTGCTGGGGTGGAGTATCAGTTCAGCTTTGATGGTGGTGGTCTATTTTGGCTGCAGCTGTAATGTGGGTCTGAGGATGGGTTGAGGCAGTGAGGGGATGCCAAGCAGAGTCAGTCTGATAAATCAAAGAGGGGTGGTCAAATATGGGAGTGTGGAGGAGGGTCAAACTGGCTTCCGTGCAGCATTCACTTCTGACAGGATAAGGTTGAGGCTGGGGGTATGGGTGTAATAGGGTCAGGCCGTTGGGGATGGGGGTGGAGGGTGGGTGCGAAATCAGGTTCAGGGGGTATAAGCCTGGTGGAGCAGCTGGCTATCAGGACTGGGGATGGGAATAAGCCGCAATGAGGATTGGGTGTCTGGTCCAGCAGAGTCAATCGGGGAGGGCAGCATCAGATTTGGTCAAGTTGAGGGGACTGGGAGATTTGGTACAAGGTGAATTTGAGAGGAGGTCTGTTTAATAGATATCCAGTTGTTAAACATAATTTTTAATCTTCTGCCCTTCCCTGGGTAAGTACTCAGGTGAACTGAGTCAGAACCTTCCAAATTCTTTTTCAAAGGACATTCTTAAAGGTTTCCAGGCACAGGGCAATTGCCTGTTGGAAGTTTAAATTTTCCAGGGAATTCTCCCAGAATCAGCTTGATCCAGATTACATTTGAAGGTAATGTCACCGTACTCCTCCTGGAAAATATGGCTGTTCTCTCACAGAGAGAGTCAATTGGTGGTGGTTTGACCAGAAGGTCACCACCCCTCAGAGAAGGAGCAAGGTTGAGAGGGAGGGTCCTTCAATGGTAACCTCAGCCAATGCAGGGATTGAATCCCGTGTTGTTGGGCATCACACTGCATTTAAAAAACAGCCATCCAGCCAACTGAGCTAACCGACACATGGCTTCACTATTCAATTCCAGTCCGTTCTGCTCCAAGGACTCTCTAGCCATTGGAATATTTTTGCCATTATTTGGAACAAAGTCAAGATTGGTGGCCAAACACTGTATCAGCTACAGTCTAAGAGCACCAAGGTTAATCATGGTGAAACATCAACAAGGTAGCAGAGAAATAAGCTGTGGACACAATTCTCGTGATTAACCAATGATTCCTGATTGAAAATTTAGGTTTGACCATCTAGAATGAAGTTGATAATCTCTCCTGATAGTAACTGGATCTTGAATCTTACAACCATTTTCATTGCTAAATCCGAGCTGCTTATGAACAAACATAAGAGCATGCAAGTTAGGAGTTGGTGATCCAACTTCCTCAACTCTACGCTCTCACCTCATAAGCTCATGGCTGATCTAACTGTGGCCTCAATTCCTTTTTCCCATCTACGCCCAACTCCATTCTTAGTGAAGAGTCAAGCTTATTCTCTTGAGGTCCTCGGAAACTTTCAACACAAATGGATTCTCAAACTTTCCACAACTCAAGGCCAACTATACCAGTCAGAAACTGCCAAGATCACATGTGAAAGCAAACAAGATGCACCCAGCTGAGTCTGTGCTTCCCAAATTTTATCTCCCTGATCTTCTTACTCTTAAGTTCTGCTGTCCATGCGTTCCACCTCTCCCTTTGTTTCTTCTCTCCCTTGCTTTTGCTTTTCCCACTATCTTCTCCTCCCTATGCTTCCACTCTCTCCCTGTCCCCTCGTCTCTCTTCATGCCCCGACTCTCTTTCTCTGTGCTCCTGCTCTCTTTGTGCACCTTATCTATCTCTGTTCCTACTCTGTCCCAAGGTTCATACTCACTCATGTTCCTGCTTGATGTGTGCTTATTCAAACCCAATGCAGCAATACATACGTTATCACCTGTAACCTAAGAACAAAATGTAGGTAATGATATTGAAAGACCCAGCAGGTATTTGTTATAGCTACTTTTACATACTGACAGTCACATTAAGTTAATCAA
Source organism: Chiloscyllium punctatum (assembly GCF_047496795.1). Lineage (NCBI taxonomy): Eukaryota > Metazoa > Chordata > Chondrichthyes > Orectolobiformes > Hemiscylliidae > Chiloscyllium > Chiloscyllium punctatum. Next base: position 10,882,858 of record NC_092747.1, on the reverse strand, counting down.
TTACAAACAGGTTGATGAAAACGTGTCACTATCTTCTTGCTTGAAAGAATTTAGGTTTTAATCAGAAAGGAACCTGATCTGTTTTCCACACTAACAGAAACCGATGCTGCTGAATGTCTAAATGCTTTTACATTCAGGAGACTGTTATTCAGTTCATCCTTTTTATGAACAGTGACTAGTGCGAACAATTATTCGTGTTTGCTTCCAGGCAGGTATTGCAGCCGTTCTTAGGTTATCTCCCATCATATAAATAAACTAGATGTGGATAGCATGGTATTAAAATATCCAACAGGCATATATTACAGTTCATTAACATGCATGAATATTCCATTGACAGACAATGTCTGGCGAACATTGAGTGATTTGGTTGCAAACTGCTTCTGTCAGCATGTTATGCTTTAAGTGACCCAAATTAAGGTGGAGTCTGAGATCTTTAATCTTTCAGCTCACATGTTACAATACAATAGTGAATGTCTCTTAAAGCTTACCCTGAGATTACCCGGAAGGGCTCTACTGCTGAAATCTCCTCACCTGAGGTGTGGTGACCCTCAGGTTAAATCACCATCAATCATCTCTTTTCACCACCCCCCAACACGATGAGAGACCACCTATAAATGTTTGTTAGTCAGTGCAATAATCTGTCCAGAAAAGTGTACAGCAGCAAAATGCAAGAATAAAATAAAGAAGCGTGGAATGCTGGAGATCTGAAACAAAAACAAAACTTCCTGGAAAAACTCAGCAGATCGGGCAGCATCTGTGGGAAGAAAGCAGAGTTCATGTTTCGAGTCCAGCAGCTCTTCATCAGAACTCAACTTAAGAAGCCTGGGGAAGATACAGAGGAGACTTAGACAATAGACAAAAGACAATAGACAATAGGTGCAGGAGTAGGTCATTCTACACTTCGAGCCTGCACCACTTTTCAATATGATCATGGCTAATCATCCTTAATCAGTATCCTGTTCCTGCCTTATCTCCATAACCCTTGATCCCACTATCCTTGAGAGCTCTATCCAACTCTTTCTTAAATGAATCCAGAGACTGGGCCTCCACTGCCCTCTGGGGCAGAGCATTCCACACAGCCACCACTCTCTGGGTGAAGTTTCTCCTCATCTCTGTCCTAAATTGTCTACCCTTTATTTTTAAGCTGTGTCCTCTGGTTCGGCACTCACACATCAGCGGAAACATGTTTCCTGCCTCCAGAGTGTCTAATCATTTAATAATCTTATATGTCTCAATCAGATCCCCTCTCAGTCTTCTAAACTCAAGGGTATACAAGCCCAGTCGTTCCAGTCTTTCAGCGTAAGGTAGTCCCGCCATTCCAGGAATTGACCTCGTGAACCTACTCTGCACTCCCTCAATAGCCAGAATGTCTTTCTTCAAATTTGGAGTCCAAAACTGCACACAATACTCCAGGTGTGGTCTCATCAGGGCCCTGTACAGCTGCAGAAAAACCTCTTTGCTTTTATACTCAATCCCTCTTGTTATGAAGGCCAGCATGCTATTAGCCTTCTTCACTACCTGCTGTACCTGCATGCTTACCTTCATTAACTGGTGGACAAGAACACCCAGATCTCTTTGTACTGCCCCTTTACCTAAATTGATTCCATTGAGGTAGTAAGCTGCCTTCTTGTTCTTGCCAACAAAGTAGATAACCATACATTTATCCACATTAAACTGCATCTGCCATGCATCTGACCACTCACCTAACCTGTCCAGGTCATCCTGTAATCTCCTAACATCCTCCTCACATTTCACCCTGCCACCCAGCTTTGTATCATCAGCAAATTTGCGAATGTTATTGCTGTAATGACTTACCTGAGTGGCTCCAGGTATGAGGATATACTGAAGGAATTGAGACTGTTCTCCCTGAAAGATTTCACTGAGGCTGAACAGGCTGATCAGAGTCGATATAGTGAAGCTGTACTGCTCATAAAAGAAACAAGAGAAAGTGGGCAGAGATTTAAGGCAATATGCAAATGTGTCAAGGTCGATGTGAGGCAAAATCTTCTCACACAGCGAGTGGTTTGGTTTTAGAAAGCACTACATAGAACTGGGGTGGGGCAGGTTCAACTGATGCACTCAAGTGGGCAATGGATGGTTATTTGGATCAGAATGGTGTGCAAAAATGGAGAAAAGGCAGGCGATTGGCACCAGATCATGGAGCACAATGGACCCAATGGTGTCCTTCATCAGGATAATAATTCTGCGATTCTGAGAGGAGGAATTCTAGTGATGGGGGAAGGTTGTAGAATTTTGAATTGTTTTCCTTGGAACGAAGATGATTGGAGGTACTTTATCAAGGTGAACAAGATGCTGGCGTGGTTAGATGAAGTGGATAAAGGCAACCAGTTTGCTTGAGGGTACAAGAGCTCAAAGACATGCTTAATATAGCGAGCAAGCATCGCAGGGGAAATGTGAGAGACAATGCACTTATCGCATAATGACAATGGGTAATGACTGAGGAGTTGCTGCCAACTAGAGGGTAGAAAAGGAGCCAAATGATTTTCTGAATCTTTGAATGATTTCAAAAAGAAATTGGATGAAAAGTTGACGGCTACAGGAACGGAGGACTAACGCAGGCAAATAAGGTTTACTGATTGGTCGATGGAGGGCCAGCATAGGAACATAGGCACAGGACAAGGCCATTCAGCCCTTCAAGTTCCTCCACCATTCTAGATCATGCCTGATCACTTAGCTCAGCACTCTATTGTGGCATGATCCCCATATCCCTTGATGTCATTTGTAACTCCATCTCTCCCTTAAACTTACTTAATGGTGGAGCTTCTCCGAAGCTTCTGAAGATTTCTCACTGCATTCCCTCTGCGGTAAGTATTTCCTTCGTTAGGCATGGAGACCGGATCCTCCCACAATACTTCTGGTGTAAGCTCACCAAAGTTCTCCACCTAAATCTCCTTCCAAACCATTTGCTGTAAGGATTTGATGGGCGGAATTCATAGAATTCCCAACAGTGTGGAAGCAGACCATTCAGCCCATCGAGTCCACACTGACCCTCTGAAGAGCATCCCTACCCCACCCCCTCCCACCCCCACCTTATAACCCAGTATAACCCATCTAGCCTGCACATCATGGGCAATTTAGCATGGCCAATCCAACCAACCTGCGCACCTTTGGACTGTGGGAGGAAGCCAGAGCACCTGGAGGAAACCCACGCAGACACAGGGAGAATGTACAACTCCACACAGACAGTCGCCCTAGGCCAGAGTCTAACACGGATCCTTGGCACTGTGAGGCAGCGTGCTAACCACCATGGCATCTCCAGTGCTGTAACACTTCTGCTACTATCTGTATTACATGCCTTTATATCTGCACATTGATTATTAATAATGTCAGTTTGGGGTCAGTTATCTCAATTGGCTGGATGGTTAAATCATGATACAGAGTGACATCAACAGAGTGAGTTCAATTCCTACACCAGCTGTGGTTAACATGAAGGACTCTCCTTCACAAACCTCATCTCAATCCAACACGAGACACCCCTCTCTCCAAGGCTTTTTCCTGCTCCTCGGATGCTGCCTGATCTGCTGTGCTTTTCCAGCACCACACTCTTGACCCCTCTCTCTAATAAAAGAACAGGACTATGCAACTTTATCTTTATATTCTATGCATGGCAGGTGTACTACGATGTAATCAGCGTATCCTCTTCACAGCATCACAATAGTATTTTTTGTTTTATTTATTTCTGGGATTTGGGCATCGCTGGCTGGGTCAACACTACCGGCCTGTCTCTAGACGTCCATGAGAACCTGGTGAGCTGCCCTTTTGAACTGCAGCAGACCATGTGCTGCGGGTTGACCCACAATGCCATTACGGAGGGAATTCCAGGACCTTGACCCAGCGATAGTGAAGGAACGGCAACGTATTTCCAAGTCAGGGTGGTGAGTGGCTTGGAGGGGAACTTGGAGGTGATGGTGTTCCCATGTATCTGTTGCTCCATCCTTTTGGATGGAAGTGGTCATGGATTTGGAAGGTGCTGTCTGAGAATCTTTGGTGAATTTCTACAGAGCACTTTGTAGATGGTACACACTGCTGCTACTTGAGCATCAGCAGTGGAGGGAGTGGATGTCTGTAGATCTGGTGCCAATCAAACGGGTCACTTTACTGCGTTGAATCGAATTTGCTTTATTGTCACATGTATTCAAATGAGTACAGTGAAAAATACACAAAGCACCTCAGTATAGATTCTTAAGAACAGAATCTTAGAGGGAAAAAATTAGAAAAATAAAGAAATAAAAAGTCCACATTAACAATCATTCCAACCCAATCCAAGTCTGCATCTAGCCTCAAGAGACATCTCCACCGTCATCTATGTTGGACCCACCAAATTAGGAACCTTTAGGCATCATCTCTTGGTCTCCAGGCCGACCCACATTCACCCCATTTCTCTTTGCCACCTCGCCAATAACCAGAAATCCCCTCTCCAGGCCTACAGTGACCACAACCAGGTTCCACTGCTACCTTGATGATGTCAGCAGTCCCCAGTGGAAGGTGTCAAGCTTCTTGAGTGCTGTTGGAGCTGCACCCATCCAAGCAAGTGGGCACTATTCCATTGCACTCCTGCCTTGTAGGTGGTGGACAGGCTTTAGGGAGTTAGGAGAGGAGTTACTCACTGCAGTATTCCTAGCCTCTGATTTACTCTTGTGGGACTGTGTTTATATGGCAAGTTTCGTTCAGTTTCTGGTCAATGGTAACTCCACAGATGTTAATGGTGGGGAATTCAGTGATGGTAACGCTATTGAGTGCAAAGGGGCGGTGGTGAGATTGTCACTTATTGGAGATGATCAGTATATTTGTGTGGTCTGAATATTACTTTGTTGTAGTGTTATGATGTTGATACAGGTACAGAAGGAGACCGTTCAGCCTATCGTGCTTGTGCTGGTTCTATTACCTACAGTCAATCTCCTGCCTTTTCCCTACATGGCTGCATGCTGTTTCTACTCAACTCACCATCCAATGCCCTTTTGAATGTTACAATTGATCCTTTCCCCACTCTATTTCCAATTCTCATCATTACGACATGCTTCGAGCAAAAGGCAGACGAGAAGAATCAGCGATGTTTAGCAATAATCAGGCTTAATCAGAAACAAATAACAAAATTGTCAAAATGTGTTTGGTTGTTTAAAAAGATCTGAGTGTCAATGATCATAGAGTCATACAGCACGGAAACTGACCCTTTGGTCCAACCAGTCCATGCCAACCATAATCCCAAACTAAACTGGCCTGCCTTGGCCCATGTCACTCCAAACCTTTGCTATTCATGTACTAATCTAAATATATTTTAAACATTGTAACTGTACCCACATCCACCACTTCCTCTGAACGTTCATTCCACACATGAACCACTCTCTGTGTAAAAGAAATTGCCCCTCACATCTTTTTTAGATCTTTCTCCTCTCATCTTAACAATATGCCCATGGTCTTGAAATCCCCCACCCTAGGGAAAAGACACCTACCATTCACCTTACCTATACCCCTCATTACTTTATAAAACTATAATAAGGTCACCTCTCAACCTCCTCTCCTCCAGTGAAGAAAGTCCCAGCCTAACCAGCCTCTCCCTATAATGCAAATTTACCATTGCTTCAACATCCTGGTAAATCAAAATAGGTTCTTTATTCTCTTTGCTTTATGTGTTCCTGACAATTGACCCTATGATTAAGCGTGCAATACTTCCTTCCTGTCACATGACAGCCAAATCGTTCAAAGGACAGTGGTTTTGAAGGTTTCTTTTCAAAAAATCAGTTCGGAAAAAAATGTGCTTTAATTGGAAATGTGTTGAACTTCTCCTGGAACTGACAGCAGGCTCCTTCCAATAAATCTTCAATAATAATAATGTGGCAATCATTAATCTTCCTGTACAAATGTCAAGGATCTGAAGCTCTCTGACAGCCACTGGCTAAGGGGAAATAAAATCACTGAAGACTGATTAAACCACCCTCCCCCTACATACACACACACACACACACACGAACGCACGCGCACACACACAAAACATAAAATTCAATCAAAGTCTAGTTACCACAGATAGCAGGGAGAGATGGTGAGACTAATCTAATGTTGTGGGCTCAAATTATAGTTACAAACCACTTTCTTTTTGCAGCTAATGAAACTTATCTGAACAATGTGATGAGATTACTACCTTGTAATCACACCCAGTTATCCATCAATGGATGAAGCAAGCAAAAGAGACCTTTTGTCTGTTACACTGGCATTGCTTCTGATTCTGTTAACAATTTAATTATTGCACATTATTGTATTAAACCTGCTCACTGTCCTTTCTGTGCTCATCAGAAGCCAAGATTGAAGACATCAGAAGAATTCACACTCTTCTTCACTGACAACAACAACTTACAATTACCTATAGCACCTTTGTCAGAATGAAATACCCAAGGCACTTCAGAGGAGCAATGACGGACGAAATTTGACGCTGAATCACATAAAGAGATGTGATCTGAGGCCTCAAACATTGGTTAGATCGGTGGATTCTAATGTACTTTCTGAAAGAGCAAAGTGAAGTCTTAAAACCATAAGATATAGGAAAAGAATTAGACCATTCGGCCCATCAAGTCTGCTCCGCCATTTGATCATGGATGAAATGCTTCTCAACCTCACCCTCCTGCCTTCTCCCTGTAACACTTGATTTCCTTACTCATCAAGAACCCTATCTATCTCTATTTAAATACACTCAAGCCGAAGACATTTAGGGGGGGAATTGCAATGTCTAAGTTCTTGGCTTCTCAAGGCACAGCTACCAACGTTGGAGTGATAAAAATCAGGGGTTACCCAAATTCAGAAATGGAGAAGCCCATAGACCCTGCAGGATTGCAGGGCTGCAGGGGTGTGATGAGATAATACAGAGGTCTGGAGGCACTTGGAAACAAGGTTGTGAATTTCAAATTGAGTTGCTGTTTAACCACCAGGGACAAGGGTACATCAGTGAGCAGCGGAAATTGTCCTGCGCAAGTTGGACATTGATGACAGGGCATTGGATGACCTCTTCAAAATGAATAGGGATCATGCAAATGGGAAACAAGAAATTCTGTAGCTGAATGTCTCTGTAACGGTTTGTTATTGTGCATGGCCAGACTTTCAGTGCAAAGTGCCTTTGTATTATTTTTGCATGATATTTAACACAGAACCAGATCTGTATTATATCTTCCAGGCTAATGTGTTCACACACCTTCACTTAACTATTCATTGCATTCCCAGTTTCCTCAGTAGATATCTTCCTGGCTTGAAATGGACACAGTGATGCTTGTGTAGATCAACTTTCACTAACTTATGTATCACTTAGTTAGCTCAGTTGGTCACGTTCTCATGTCTGGTCAGGCAGATTTTCTTATTCATTCATGGGATATGAGTGTCGCTGACAAGACCAACATTTATTGCCCATCCCTAATTGCCCAGAGGGCAGTTAAGAGCCAACCAGATTGCTGAGGATCTGGAGTCACATATTTCCAAATCTCCCCTTTCCCCACCTCATCCCAGATCCAACCCTCCAACTCATACTACACTCTTGACCTGTCCTACCTGTCCATCTCCTTTCCCATCTTCCCCACTGACCTATCACAATTACCCCCCCCCCACCCACATCCATCTATCAGCTTTCCACCTACATTGCTCCCATCCCCAGCCCCCACTCCCACCCCACTATTTATCTCTCAAACCCCCATCCCCCTCCACATTCCTGATGAATGGCTTATGCCTGAAACGTTGACTCTCTTGCTCCGCAGACACTGCCTGACCTGCTGTGCTTTTCCAGCACCACACACTCAACTCTGATCTCCAGCATCTGCAGTCCTCACTTTCTCCTGTCTGGTGAGATACACATGAAGACAGTTTTTGTTTGTGCACAGAGTTTATTGACTTGTTCAGCCTCACAGCTCCTCTTCCACACACTGGTGACACAGCTTCTTCTGATTTATTAGGAGAAAGTGAGGATTGCAGATGCTGGAGATCAGAGCTGAAAAAGTGTTGCTGGAAAAGCGCAGCAGGTCAGGCAGCATCCAAGGAGCAGGAGAATCGACGTTTCGGGCATCAGCCCTTCTTCAGGAATGAGGAAAGTGTGCCAAGCAGGCTCAGATAAAAGGTAGGGAGGAGGGACTTGGGGGAGGGGCGTTGGAAAGGAAGGAGGTTAAGGTGAGGGTGATAAGGTGAGGGTGATAGGCTGGAGTGGGGGTGGGGGCAGAGAGGCCAGGAAGAAGATTGCAGGTTAGGAAAGTGGTGCTGAGTTCGAGGGTTGGGACTGAGACAAGGTGGGGGGAGGGGAAATGAGGAAACTGGAGAAATCTGAGTTCATCCCTTGTGGTTGGAGGGTTCCTAGGTGGAAGAACCCTCCAACCACAAGGGATGAACTCAGATTTCTCCAGTTTCTTCAGTTCCCCTCCCCCCACTTTGTCTCAATTCCAACCCTCGAACTCAGCACCACCTTCCTAACCTGCAATCTTCTTCCTGACCTCTCCGCCCTCACCCCCACTCCAGCCTATCACCCTCACCTTATCACCCTCACCTTAACCTCCTTCCACCTATCCCATTTCCAATGCCCCTCCCCCAAGTCCCTCCTCCCTACCTTTTCCTCATTCCTGAAGAAGGGCTTATGCCTGAACCGTTGATTCTCCTGCTCCTTGGATGCTGCCTGACCTGCTGCGCTTTTCCAGCAACACATTTTCAGCTTCTTCTGATTTATGTCTGTTCAGAGATAATTAATAACCACCACTGGCTTTTCTTAACTTTAACAATATGGTGAACCATCTCCAACAAAGTGATTGACCAGACATTAGTACCCAGTGTTTATAAATATCCTGAGGTCGTGAATAGAGCTGGCAACCCCATTGATTCCCATAGCTCTTCCAATCTTTCATTTACAAGTCTTTACCCAAATCATTTGTGTTAAATTCTGTCCTTTCAGGTAACGTGCTTTTGAGCAACTTTATGTTCACAATAAATACATCATTCATCTCCCACACAGCTTCTTTTGTCAGGTTTTCTTTGTTACTATCTTACACGGGGGCTGATTAATCGATCATGACTGCATCGGTTCTTTGAAAGATCGATCCAGTTCCTCCCACTCTCCCTGCTCTTTCTGTGTACCCTTTCTGGCAGATTCATGGATATGGAATAAACTGATTCAGTCAGTCTCCAGCGAGAGAAAGAGAGAGAGAGTGACACAAAGCAGAAAACTATAAGGTAAAAACAATGACTGCAGATGCTGGAAACCATAATGCTGTCCATAATGAGATGCTAATCATCAGCATGATTGTATAAGTCATTTTAAATGTCAGTACAGCTCAGTTGGTAACACTCTTGTTTCTGAGTCAGAGCGTTTGTGGAGATCAGACCCACCCCAGTGTCTTGCACATGTCACTCCCAGCTGATAGTTCAACGAGGGCCATGTTGGCAGATTTGTCATCATATTGATGGATGTTAAAGTGAAGCCTTGTGTACCATAGTGCATGCAGCACAGAAAAGCAAATCCTTTTGTCCATCCGGTCCATGCCGGCCGAAGTACACTTTTCATTTCTTTACTTTTTCTCTCTCTTTTCTCTCATTTTTTTTTCCTCTTCCATTTATTTCTTATCTCTTGGCGAAGAGCTCAGTCACAACAATGGCAACAGCATCAGCAGCAGTGAGTGGGCCCAGCAGCATGGACTGGAGTGGGCCCAGCAGCATGGACTGGAGTGGGCCAAGCACCATGGATTGGAGTGGGCCCAGCAGCATGCACTGGAGTGGGCCCAGCAGCATGGACTGGAGTGGGCCCAGCAGCATGCACTGGAGTGGGCCCAGCAGCATGCACTGGAGTGGGCCCAGCAGCATGGACTGAAGTGGGCCCAGCAGCATGGACTGGAGTGGGCCCGGCAGCATGGACTGGAGTGGGCCCAGCAGCATGGACTGGAGTGGGCCTGGCAGCATGGACTGGAGTGGCCCAGCAGCACAGACCCGAGTGGGCCCAGCAGCATGGACTGGAGTGGGCCCAGCAGCACAGACCAGAGTGGGCCCAGCAGCATGGACTGGAGTGGCCCAGCAGCACAGACTCGAGTGGGCCCAGCAGCATGGACTGGAGTGGGCCCAGCAGCACAGACTCGAGTGGGCCCAGCAGCATGGACTGGAGTGGGCCCAGCAGCATGGACTGGAGTGGGCCCAGCAGCATGGACTGGAGTGGGCCTGGCAGCATGGACTGGAGTGGCCCAGCAGCACAGACCCGAGTGGGCCCAGCAGCATGGACTGGAGTGGGCCCAGCAGCACAGACTCGAGTGGGCCCAGCAGCATGGACTGGAGTGGGCCCAGCAGCACAGACTCGAGTGGGCCCAGCAGCATGGACTGGTGTGGACTCAGCAGCACAGACTCGATGGGGGCAAGCAGCACAGACTGGAGTGGACCCAGCAGCACAGACTCAACTGAGCACTTCAACACAAACTCCAGTGGGCCCAGCAGCATGGACTTGAGTGGGCCCAGCAGCATGGACTGGAGTGGGCCCAGCATCATTGACTCCAGTGAGACCAGCAGCATCAACTTGAGTGGGCCTAGCAGCACGTATTCCAGTGAGCCCAGCAGCATTGATTCCAGTGGACTCAGTAGTGTGGACTCCAGTGGGCCCAGCAGCATGGACTCCAGTGGGCCCAGTAGGACGGACTCCAGTGGGCCCAGCAACATGGACTCCAGTGGGCCCAGTAGGATGGACTCCAGTGGGCCCAGCAACATGGACTCGGGTGGGCCCAGCAGTGTGGACTCCAGTAGGCCCAACAACATGGACTCCATGAGCTCAGCAAAGCGAACCCAACTAGGCCCAGCAGCACCAACTCATGGCTGCAGCAGCGGAGGTGAGTCTGGGTTTGCAGTGATGTCTGCCTCCAGCAGTGGTTCATGGAGGTGGTGGTAGAGGTGGGTTTGGACCCAGTACGAGAGCTGGCAGCATCAGCAGCTGCTGCACCGGCGAGAGTGGGCCCGAAACGGACTCGTGGCAGCAGCAGGGTAGAATTTGTGCCGGTGCTGTACTTGATGGCATTAGTGGTGGCTGCATTGGTGAGATCCAGTGAGGATGCATGATGGCGAGGGCGTTAGAGGAGGTGAGCTGGCACCGAAACGTAGAGACTTTCATTCCAGCGGTGACAGTGCAGTGAAGGGGACTCATGCTTGACTATCAGGCTCACACCACATGGTGAAGCACTTCACACGATGGACTGGAAAGGTGGGCACTTGCTTTATGGATACATTTTTCTGCCTTTATATTCTATGCTTTGGTTTAGTTTTCTGTGTTTTAAGATGGCACCAGAGAGTGACGACACTACACAACACCATTCACTGTATTTTGTAACAAGATATACCTGACAATAAATAAATCAAATCGTTAGCCTAATCTCAGTTTCAAATACTGCCCACAGCCCTGTCCTCTCAGGAAGATGTGAAAGCCCCCTGAGCTTTCACTGTTTGGAATGACAGGGGGACATTCTCTCTGATGTCTTAGACAAATATATCTTTCGTAATCAAGGCATCACTCGGAAAGCAAGTTGTGATCCAGGCATTTACCTCATTGCTTTTAGTGAGACCTTCATGCATGCAGCTTGGCTGCTGGGTTTGCTAATTGATTGATTGAATGATTTATTGTCACTTGCATTTAACAAATAAATAGTGAAAAGTATTATAGGTCGCCATGGGCTGGCACCACTTTGAGAGTTACGGAAGATGTTAAGATACAACTAGACTATGACAAAAAAAACAGAGGTCGTCCTCCTTTCTTGTGCTCTGTTCAACATTGAGGGGGTGTGGGGTTGTCTTCACAATGGGCTCCAGCCCCACCAACACACCCTCCCCCCCCCAACGTATCACAATCCATTCCAGGAGTTCCGCTGTGGGGTCACCATCACCACTCCTGCGTTCCAGTATACCAAACCAGGCCTACAACCACAGCGCTCACTATTTCCCCAATCAAGGCCTGCCGCAGCTGAAGCCCAATGTCCCAATTCACCGCCGACAGCAGAGGCCGCCCAGCCATCACCGCCATCTTGAAAACCGCTGTCGCCGCCTCGGGTCCGTAGGTAGGCCCGTCAGTGTGGTAGTCGCCACCACCTCTCACCACGAGGCCCATACTCGCTGCCATTCGCCAATGCCTACCCCCCCCCACTATCAGTTCCCATACAGTCAAGGGGCCAAATGTAAGAGAGAACCATGGGGAAAAGGAAAGTAGAAAGAAAAAGGAGAAATGGATAGAAGAAAGCAGGAAACAAACAAAAGCCCGGACTCTAATACTCTGCTGCCGCCATCTTGCTGACCAGAATTGCTCGCCAAGCTGTGGGTTTCAGATGACTGATTCACTCAGACAGTTAAGTGAGTGGGCTCTGTAACAGTCCAGCAATAACACCACTCTGGCCATCGCCTCCCCTTCAGAAACACAGAAAAGCAGAAATCACTAGAGAAACTCAGCAGGTCTGGCAGCATCTGTGCGGAGGGAAAGCAGAGCCAACTTTTCAAATTCAGTGATCTTCCTTCAGAAAAAGGCTCTCTTCTGAAGAAAGGTCACTGGACTCATGACATTAATTCTGTTTTTCTCTCTGCAGAAAGACATTCGCTTGTTGTAGGCAGGTTCTTAAATTGCAGCTTTGCCATTCAAAATCTTTGGAATTGAAATGTAAAACAATAAAATTTTAAATTTCTCCAACACTGTATCTCAACAGCCCAAAGAATAAATATTAAATGACTGTTAAAATTTGAAGTCTTATTATGCAAAAGCCCTAATCTGATTCCAGATATATTCTTTTGTTCTGGTCTTGCAATTTTTTTTTCAGATTCACCCTTGGAAAAATAATTGATTGCAAAATCCAAACCAATCCAGCCCATGGCGTAAGGAAAGGTGATATTAAATAAACCAACCTTTGATGAAATTAAATTAATGGAAGTAGGTTGGTCCAGGCTGCTTCTTTCAGTGCACTCAGATTCCACAATTCCGTGAATGAAGATTTGCATTTATGTAGCACCTGTCGGCTTCTTTACTTCCAATGTCTGGAGGAGTGCAGCTCCATATACTTTAAGAGTCTGGGCACCATCCAAATTGATTCATCCATAATCTCAATTGTTCAGTCCTACAGCATGGAAACGACCCTTCGGCCCAACTAGTCCATGCTGACCATAATCCCAAACTAAATGAGTCCCACCTGCCTGCTCCTGGCCCATATCACTCCAAACTTATCCAAATGTCTTTTAAACATTATAATTCTACCTGCATCCACCACTTTCTCTGGCAGTTCATTCCACTTACAGACCACACTCTGTGTAAAAATGTAATCCCTCATATCATATTTTTAAAATCTTTCTCCTCTCACCTTAAACATATGCCCCCTAGTCTTGAAATTCCCCATCCTTGGGAAAAGACACCTGCCATTCACCTTATCTATACTTCTCATGATTTTAAAAACCTCCACAAGGTCATCCGTCCTATTCTCCAGTGAAAGATGTCCCAGCCTATCCAGCCTCTCCTTATAACTTAAACTCTCCATTCCCAGAATGGTCATGGTGAATCTTTTCTGGTCCACTTCAATAATATCCTTCCCATAACAGGGTGACCAGAACTGTGCACAGTGCTCCAGAAGAGACCTCACCAACGTCTTCTACAACCTCAACATGACATCCCAAGTCCTATACCCAAAGGTCTGAGTTATGAAGGCAAGAGCATTAAACTCCTTCTTAACCACCCTGTTAGAGGGTGAAGCAAGTGCACTGTGGCAGCTGTGTGCACTTTCTACAATGCACGCTGCAGTGACTCACTGAGGCTCAGCACGGTGGCACAGTGGTTAGCATTGCTGCCTCACTGTGCCAGAGACCCAGGTTCAATTCCCACCTCGGATAACTGTCAGTGTGGGGTTTGCACATTCTCCCCGTGTCTGTGTGGGTTTCCTCCAGATGCTCTGGTTTCCTCCCACAGTCCAAAGATGTGCAGGTTAGGTGAATTGGCCATGATAAATTGCCCGTAGTGTTAGGTGAAGGGGTAAATGTAGGGGAATGGGTCTGGTTGGGTTGCTCTTCGGAATGTTGGTGTGGACTTGTTGGGCCGAAGGGCCTGTTTCCACACCGTAAGTAATCTAATCTAATCAACAGAAAGGCAAGGACAATGAACATGTGGGAATCCCACCACACACAAGTTCCCCTCCAAACTGGTAGAGACACCATCCTGATTTGGAAATATATCCCATTCCTTCATTGTCACTGGGTCGACATCCAAGAACCAGCTCCCTATAAGCATTAGTTACACCAGATGGCTGTTCAGGAAGGCAGCTCACCCTCACCTCCTTAATTCAGTACGCACAACAAGTACTGCCTGTACCAGCAAGGCTCCGATTCAATGAGTGAATGAAAAATTGCTGTAAAAATGCTTTCTGAAAGGCATGAATATCACTATATTAATATCAAATATCAAAACAGCCAACACACAAGAAACTCAGCAGATCTGGCAGAGAGAAACAGAGTTAACGTTTTAAGTCCCCGTGAAAAGGAGTGGAAAATGTTAGTTTTACTCAATTTTTCTATTCAGCCTATTCAGAGATGTGATTACACACTTCTGGAGTGAGTGACACTCGATTCTGGGCATCCCACTCCAAGGTTAGTGACACCATCATTGTGCCACAAGAGTGCCCTCTTTGTGCTGTTGACAGGGGAGTCGATGGAACAGATTCATAAAATCACTACAGTTTCGAGGCAGGCCATTCGAGTCTACACTGACCCTCCATAGAGCATCCCCCCCCAGACTCACCACCCTACATTATACTTCCCCTAGCTAACCCACCTGGACTGCATATCACTGAACACGATCACAACTTAACGTTGCCAATCCACCTGACCTGCACACCTTTGGATTGGGGGAGGAAACTGGAGCAAACCCACACAGACATAGGCTGAATGTGCAAACTCCATACAGACCATCACCTGAGGGTGGAATTGAATCCGGGTCCCTGGTGCTGTGAGGCAGCAGTGCTAACCACTGAGCCACTGTGTCACTGTGACTATGCCCAGAGGAAAAGTCAAAGGGAGTGCTAACAGTGGTAAAGGATGTTAAATTGATGTACATTGTTAATGGTAATATACGATTGATGTGAAAAGGAGAAAGTAGGTCTATCCTGCTGAGAGCAAAACCAGCAAGATATGGGGATGGGTGGGGAATCAAAATTTGATGAGTTGTAATCAAAAGTAGAAGACAAAAGTCATGCTATGAAGCCGTTGAACTTCAATATTGAGTCCTAGATGTTGTCAACTGCCTGAATGGAAAATGAACTATTGTTCCCCACTATGCATTGAGCTTCGTTGGAGCACTGTAGCAAGTCCAGGATGGAAATATTGTCACGGAAGAAGGTGGGTTATTGAATTGGCAAGCAACTGAGGAGTTAGGTTCATTCCTACTGATGGAGTGGAGGCATTCCCAGTCACCCAGGTTGCATTTGGTCTCACTAATACAAAGGAGACCATTTTGTGAGCAGCAAATACAATAGACTACATTATATTAATGCCAATGTCCTTTAGGGAGGGAAAGCCACCAACTTTACCTAGTCTGGTTTACACGTGACTCCTGACATGCAGCAACGTGGTTGACTCTTAACTGTCTTCTGAAATGGCCTGGGCAGTCAATCAGTTCAAGGGCCAACTAGGGATGGACAACAAATGCCAGCCTTGCCAGCGATGTCTGCATCCCACACAAGAATTAAAAAAAATTCTTTCTCTACTCATAGAATCAGAAAATAGTACAGCACAGAAGGAAGTAACTTGGGTCATTGAGTATGCTGATTTCTCGCAGCCCCTCTAAGTTTTATTTTCTTCGCAAATATTTATCCAATTCTTTGTTGCAAGTTATCACAGAATCTGCTTCCACAGGCAATTTCAGGCAATTCATCTCTGATCAACCCACTGTGCTCACCAAAGTCTCCTCACCTCCCAATTATCTGAAGAAGTTCTTATCCATGACACTATGTGTAGCTCACTCGTCTCATGGTACTTGACTTTCACAGTTCTTTAATTAGATTTTATTTCACAGTAACAATTGCGTACATCACTGCAAGTCCAGACTTATAAAGTAGTGCTTCTTTCACATCCTTCTAGATTAACATTAAACAAGCAGCTTCCTTTGGTGACACTCAGCAAGGCCAGGAGGGGAGTTACAGTATGTACACATTTTAACACTCGAGTACTGTGACATATTGAAGGTTGACTCAGAAGTCACAACTCATGATAGAGATGCATCAAAACTTGACTCATTGCATTCCAACTCCTGCCGATGGAACTGAAGATAAGGTGAAAAGCTATAGAGCACTCAGAAGGCCATGTTCCTATCCAAGCAAGCCAAATGGAGTGATAACCAAGGCCAGAAATGAGCTAGGTTACTGGCCTTGAGTCAGGGCTTTGCTCAACATTACTTAACATTGTTGGCCTTGTCATTTTTAAATGTTTGCCCATACTATAAACGTGGCGTTGGTACACAGTAGTCTCAGCATTTCCCAGTCTCTAAACTGGTAAGATGTCAATTAAATCCAGTGTGTCTCTAAAATTAGGCTGCATATGGTCCTGGTGTCTGAGCTGCAAAATGCCACAGATCCGCACCGTAGAAAGATTTATGAACATGTTAATGAGAAACCATTTCTTTTGGTCTGGAACAATTCAGACATAACTTCAAACTTAGCAAGTGCTCTCAAGGCATGAAGCTAGAAAGCACTCCTTCATAGAGTCATAGAGATGTACGCATGGAAACAGACCCTTCAGTCCAACACATCTATGCGATCAGCTATCCTAAATTAATCTAGTCCCATTTGCCAGCACTTGACCCATATCCCTCTACACCATTCCTACACCATTCAGATGCCTTTTAAATGTTGCAATTGTACCAGCCTCCACCACTTCCTTTGGCAGCTCATTCCATACACACACCAACCTCTGCATGAAAAAGTTGGCTTTTAGGTCTCTCTTAATTTTTTTCCCCTCTCACCTTAAACCTATGCCCTCTAGTTCTGAACTCTCCCACCCCAAGGAAAGCACCCCTCAGCCTCCAACGTTCCAGAGAAAACAGCCCCAGCCTGTTCAGCCTCTCCCTATAGTTCAAACTCTCCAACCCTGGCAACATCTTTGTAAATCATTTCTGAACCCTTTCAAGTTTTGCAACATCATTCTGATAGCAGAGAGACCAGAATTGAATGCAATATTCCAACAGTGGCCTAACCAATGTCCTGTACAGCCACAACAGGGTAGGGGAATGGGTCTGGATGGGTTACTCTTTGGAAGGTTGGTGTAGACCCTTTGGGCCGAAGGGCCTGCTTCCATACTGTAGGGAGTTTAATCTAAACCATGACCTCCCAACTCCTATACTCAATGCACTGACCAATATAGGCAAGCATACCAAACATCTTCACTGTCCTATCAATCTGCGACTCTACTTTCAAGGAACTATGGACCTGCACTCCAAGGTCTCTTTGTTCAGCAATACTCCCCAGGACCTTACCATTCAGTGTGTAACTCCTGCACTGGTTTGTCTTACCAAAATGCAGTACCTCACATTTATCTAAATTAAACTCCATCTGCCACTCCTCGGCCCATTGGCCCATCGGATTATATCATAAAAACTTGGGACTCTCCCACCACCAAAATCCTGTTCAGCCTGATTTGAAATTTTCAAGAACTGTGATTGACAGAACTTTAGGCAATGCTACGTAGGCCATTCAGCCCATCGAGTTTGCTCTACCATTCACGGCTCATCTGATAATCATTTTCGACATAACCTCTGATTCTGTTACTGATAAAAAGGTTACAGAACAAAATGAGTTTTATGATACAGATCAGTGATAACCTTGCTGAACAGGCTGAAGATTTGTGTGGACAACATTTGTCACAATATGATCTGACAGGTGCACTTCCAAAAGAAGATACAGAAATCCAATTCTCTTTTCTCAACAAGAAAGGTCTACAAAGTCTATGGGAGACCTTCAACATCACAAAGGGATTACTAGGATGGACATGAAGGTCCTCCTGCTATTTAGAGTCATAGAGTCATAGAGACGTACAGCATGGAAACAGACCCTTCGGTCCAAACCGTCCATGCCGACCAGCTATCCCAACCCAATCTAGTCCCACCTGCCAGCACCCGGCCTAAATCCCTCCAAACCCTTCCTATTCATATACCCATCCAAATGCCTCTTAAATGTTGCAATTGTACCAGCCTCCACCACATCCTCTGGCAGCTCATTCCATACACGTAACAACCTCTGCCTGAAAAATTTGCCCCATAGTAAGCTTTTATATCTTTTTCCTCTCACCCTAAACCTATGCCCTCTAGTTCTGGACTCCCCCACCCCAGGGAAAAGACTTTGTCTATTTATCCTATCCATGCTCCTCATGATTTAGTAAACCTCTATAAGGTGACCCCTCAGCCTCCGACGCTCCAGGGAAAACAGCCCCAGCCTGTTCAGCCTCTCCCTATCGCTCAGATCCTCCAACCCTGGCAACATCTTTGTAAATCTTTTCTGAACCCTTTCAAGTTTCACAACATCTTTCTGATAGGAAGGAGACCAGAATTGCACGCAATATTCCAACAGTGGCCTAACCAATGTCCTGTACAGCTGCAACATGACCTCCCAACTCCTGTACTCAATACTCTGACCAATAAAGGAAAACATACCAAACACCTTCTTCACTATCCAATCTACCTGCGACTCCACTTTCAAGGAGCTATGAACCTGCACTCCAAGTTCTCTTTGTTCAGCAACACTCCCTCGCACCTTACCATTAATTGTATAAGTCCTGCTAAGATTTGCTTTCTTAGCAGCACCAAAATGCAGCACCTCGCATTTATCTGAATTAAACTCCATCTGCCACTTCTCAGCCCATTGGCCCATCTGGTCCAGATCCTGTTGTAATCTGAGGAGACCCTCTTCGCTGTCCACTACACCTCCAATTTTGGTGTCATCTGTAAACTTACTAACAGTACCTCTTATGCTCGCATCCAAACCATTTATGTAAATGACAAAAAGTAGAGGACCCAGCACCGATCCTTGTAGCACTCCACTGGTCACAGGCCTCCAGTCTGAAAAACAACCCTCCACCACCACCCTCTGTCTTCTACCTTTGAGCCAGTTCTATATCCAAAGGGCTAGTTCTCCCTGTATTCCATGAGATCTAACCTTGCTAATCAGTCCCCTATGGGGAACCTTGTCAAATGCCTTACTTGTGATCAAGCTGAGCAAGAGAATGCTTAAATACAAGGCAGTCACTGAACCAATTAAGTAAACACATTATGAGCAAGTTTGTTGCAGAGAGAGATGAGGATATGGAACTCACCCTGCCACACTGAGAGGATAAAGTGGAACGTACAACAGGACAGGAACAGGCTCTTCAGCCCACCATGCCTGTGCTAACCATGATGCCATTCTAAATTAATCCTATCTAGCTACACATGGTCCATATCCCTCTATTCTCTGCCTGGTCATGTGTCTGTCTAAATGCCTCTTAAACTGGGCTATCATATCTGCTTCTGACACCTCCTCTGGAAATATGGTCCAGGTACCTATCACTCTGTGTAAAAACTTGCCTTGCACATCTCCTTTAAACTTCCCGCTGTCATCTTAAACCCGTGCCCCTTAGTGTTTGACACCTTCACTCTGGGAAAAAGACTATGGCTATCCACCCCATCCCTGCCTCTGATAATTGTAGATACTTCTGTAAAATATACCTCTCTGATGCTCCCGCAAAAACAATCCAAGTTTATCCAATGTCTGCTTATAGTTAATACACTCTAACCCAGGCAACATCTTGGTAAACCTCTGTTGCACCTTCTCCAAAGCCTCCACTCGCTGGCCAGTGTGGCAATCAGAACTGCACACGATACTCTGAATGTGGCCGAAGTGAAGTTTCATACAACTGCAACGTGACTTGCCAACGTTTGTACTCAATATCTGGCCGATGAAGGCAAGCATGCTGTATGCCTTGTTTGATTAGATTAGATTACTTACAGTGTGGAAACAGGCCCTTCGGCCCATCAAGTCCACACTGACCCTCCGAAGAGCAACCCACCCCAACCCATTCCCCTACATTTACCTCTACACCTAACACTACGGGCAATTTAGCATGGCCAATTCACCTAACGTGCACATCTTTGGACTGTGGGAGGAAACCGGAGCACCCAGAGGAAACCCACACAGATGCAGAGAGAATGTGAAAACTCCACAAAGACAGTTGCCTGAGGCTGAAATTGAACCCAAGCCCCCGGTGCTGTGAGGTAGCAGTGCTAACCACTGAGCCACCGTGCCACCCCCACAGCTTGGTGTGAATGGAAGGATTGTTGCCACCTGAATACAAAGTAAATGATATAAGAAATAAATCAGAGAGAAAAGGGAGCAAAGTTAAAAGAAGAAACAAAATGAGGGTTTACAATCTCCAACTGTTGAAATCAATGTTAACTTGAAAATACTGTAAACTGCCATAAGACCATAAGACATAGGAGTGGAAGTAAGGCCATTCAGCCCATCGAGTCCACTCCGCCATTCAATCATCGCTGATGCGCATTTCAACTCCACTTAACCGCATTCTCCCCGTAGCCCTTAATTCCTCAAGACAACAAGAATCTATCAATCTCTGCCTTGAAGACATTTAGTGTCCCGGCCTCCACTGCACTCTGTGGCAATGAATTCCACAGGCCCACCACTCTCTGGCTGAAGAAATGTCTCCGCATTTCTGTTCTGAATTTACCCCCTCTAATTCTAAGGCTGTGTCCACGGGTCCTAGTCTCCTCACCTAACGGAAACAATTTCCTAGCGTCCACCCTTTCCAAGCCATGTATTATTTTGTACGTCTCTATTAGATCTCCCCTTAACCTTCTAAACTCCAATGAGTACAATCCCAGGATCCTCAGCCGTTCCTCATATGTTAGACCTACCATTCCAGGGATCATCCATGTGAATCTCCGCTGGACACGTTCCAGTGCCAGTATGTCCTTCCTGAGGTGTGGGGACCAAAACTGGACACAGTACTCCAAATGGGGCCTAACCAGAGCCTTATAAAGTCTCAGTAGCACAACAGTGCTTTTATATTCCAACCCTCTTGAGATAAGTGAGAACATTGCATTCGTTTTCTTAATCACGGACTCAACCTGCATGTTGACCTTTATAGAATCCTCGACTAGCACTCCCAGATCCCTTTGTACTTTGGCTTTATGAATTTTCTCACCATTTAGAAGGTAGTCTATGCTTTTATTCTTTTTGCCAAAGTGCAAGACCTCGCATTTGTTCACGTTGAATTCCATCAGCCATTTCCTGGACCACTCTCCCAAACTGTCTATATCCTTCTGTAGCTTCCCCACTTCCTCAGTACTACCTGCCTGTCCACCTAACTTCGTATCATCTGCAAACTTCGCTAGAATGCCCCCAGTCCATTCATCTAGATCATTAATATATAATACGAACAGCTGTGGCCCCAATACTGAACCTGCGGGACACTGCTCGTCACCGGCTGCCATTCCGAAAAAGAACCATTTATCCCAACTCTCTGCCTTCTGTCAGACAGCCAATCCTCAATCCATCCCAGTAGCTCACCTCGAACACCATGGGCCCTCACCTTGCTCAGCAGCCTTCTGTGTGGCACCTTATCAAAGGCCTTTTGGAAGTCTAGGTAGACCACATCCACTGGGTTTCCCTGGTCTAACCTACTTGTCACCTCTTCAAAGAGGGAACATCAGCTCCAGAGCAAGGACAGTCTGGGAGCATTCCTAGTTCTTTAAAGGGAAGCTTCATACTTACATGAGGGAGAAACTATCTGATGGATATGGAGACAGAATTCCTACAGTATGGAAGCAGGCCATTCAGCCCATCAAGTCCACACCAATCCTCCAAAGAGCATCCTATTCTAACCTTATAAGCCCACATCTCCCTTGGCTAACCCACTTAGCCTGCACATTCTGGGACACTATATCACGCTCAATCCATCCCCACATCTTTGGGTGTGTGTGGAAACCAGAGCACCGGAGGAAACTCACACAGACACGGGGAGAACATGCAAACTTCACACAGACAGTTGCCCGAGGCTGGAATCGAACCCATGTCCCTGGCACTGTGAGGCAGCAATGCTAACCACTGAGCCACTTTGACCTGGTGATAAATGTTAATTAAAGTGGCCTGTGTAGATAATGGATAGCTTAGCTCTATTTAAGATATGCGGTCTTCACTCTGACATCAAATTGATAGGCAAGGCTGTTAGGCATAATGTGTGGCAGGCAGGAAGGTCAAATTGAGAACACAACCACACCAACCACTATCTTATTAAATGATGAAGCACGGTTAAAGGACTGAATGGCCTATTCCTGCTCTTAAGCTGTATGTTCCAATGTTGCTAGATTGGGGTCTGACTCTCGATACTGACTGGGGTTGCATGATAAATCATAACATTGGTGCAAAGTGATTGTATTTTACACCAGTGTTACAGTTGTTGCTTAAGTGCACCGTAAACTGAAGCTTAGTAATATCATCCCTTGGATGTTGCTCTATAATCAATCAATATGCACAAATCAATTTTATTTGTCTGTATTGATGGACACATTAACACTTCTCAAACAAATAGATTAATGCTTCCAGGAGAGCAATAGATAGGGGAACATAGCGAATTTGGGTGATTTGAGTGAATCTCAAGCACAAACCCTGATAACTGGCCGAGATATTTATTTTTGGACACCAATTAGCGTCACTGAAAATAAACCGGAATTTCATTGCTGCTTGTGGGATCTTGCTGTGCACAGATTGCCCGCCATGTTTCCTATTTTCCAACACTGATGACGCTTCTGAAGTTGGTGATAAAGCGCTTTTTGACGTCTGGTGGACATGAAAGGCGCTATCAATATGCAAGTCTTTTCTTTCCATAAAGCGACATCCTTTTGCTCTCCGTGTGAGCGGAGGGGTGTTCTGGCGATGGAGGGAGTACAACAAAGATTTACCCGGGCAATTCCTGGGATGGCAGGACTGACATAGGAAGGGAGACTGGATCGGTTAGGACTATATTCACTATAAGAATGGGTGAGGGTGGGGGGATATCATAGAAACCTACAAAATTCTCACAGGATGTGACAGGGTAAATGCAGGAAGGATGCTCCCAATGAGGGGGGTGTACAAAACCAAGGGTCACAGTCTAAGGGTATGAGATAGGCCAGTTTGGACTGAGCTGAAGAGAAACCTCTCCACCCAGAGAGTGGGGAGCCTTTGAATTTGTTAACACAGAAAGGGGTTGAGGCAAAATATTTAATGGCCTTGAGAAGGAGATGAGGGATCAAAGGAGAAAGTGGGAACATGGTACTGATGATCAGCCAGTAGGGAATCAAGGGTTACGGAGAAAAGGCAGGAAAGTGAAGGTGAGGAATGTTGGAACAGCCATGATCCTATTGAATGGCAGAGCAGGTTCAAAGGGCCGAATGGCCTAATCCTATTCCTAATGGTCCTGGCATATTGAATGGCAGGACACATTCAAAGGGTCAAATGGCCGACTCACTGTTCCTATTTTCCACGTTTCTAATAAAAAAATAAAGAAAAAGCTATTCAGCTGATTCACACCTCACTCTCTGTCTGCGGGTGATGTACAATCTGTTCAATTTGTGCAGCCAACCCCAAGGAAAACTACTCTCTGTCCTTGCAAAGGGAAATCAAACAAGTTCTAATGAACTTAACGTTCTGTCCTTTAGCTATCCTCGTTCAGTCATGTTGCTGGGTTTTATTGTTTCTGACTACTTAGACCCCGAAGTATCTCAGACAGCAATTCAGGACAATGTGTTGTATGGAAAGGGGCCATTTGTTCCAACTGGACTAGATTCCCTACAGTGTGGAAACAGGCCCTTCGGCCCAACAAGTCCACACCTACCCTCCAAAGAGTAGCCCACCAAGACCCATTTCCCTCTGACTAATGCACCTCACACTATGGGCAATTTAGCGCAGCCAATTCACCTAACCTGCACATCTTTGGATTGTGGGAGGAAACCAGAGCACCTGGAGGAAACCCACGCAGACACGGGGAGGATGTGCAAACTCCACACAGTCAGTCATCCAAGGCTGGAATCGAACCTGGGACCCTGGTGCTATGAAGCAGCAGCAGTGCTAACCACTGAGCCACCATGCTGCCCCCAACTAGCCCTCACCATGGATCTGATGGAATCGCCTTCTTTTCCATGTCTCTGCCCTGAAGCAGATAGTCAGAGTGACAGCACATGAATCTGAAATAAGTGATCAACATTCACCACTATTCCTTCCCCTCAGGTCTCGGAGGGCACACTGGTTTGTTTAGAGTTGGGCTCAAGCATTTGGCTCAAGGAGCAACAGCTCAAATCGGAGCGTGGCTTCATAGGGCTTGAGATTTGTTCTCACCCATTGCTCACATGGCAGCATTTCCCAGCCAGGACAATTGGATCACAGTCAGGACCCAGCACCACCAGCAGGTAGTAATTTTCCCTGTTTTAGTTGAGGGGGCGTGAAAAGTCAATATTAGCTAGTAGCGGCTACTTCTGCTCAGACCAGACAATTGAACTGCGGTCGAATGTAATGAAGGAATGAACATAAACGACATAATTAAAGGAGTGACTGCAACTCTGCAGATAGTTACTCTACAAGTAGTTTTTTTAATCATTCTTTCACAGGACGAAGGCATCGCTGACCAGCAGCATTTATTGCCCATCCTTAATTGCCCAGAGGGCAGTTAAGAGTCAACCACATTGCTGTGGGCCTGGAGTCACATTTAGGCCAGACCAGGTAAAGATGGCAGATTTCCTCCCTATAGGACATTAGTGAACCAGATGGGCTTTTCCAACAAACATCACTAGACTCTTAATTCCAAACATTTAAATTCCACCATCTGCTTTACGAGGATTTGAAAGCAGGTCCCCAAACATTACATTGAGTATGAGATCCCTGATTCAGGCTGTTAACCTGGGCCAATCAGAGAGCTCCAGCTGACAAATATATAAAAGAGACTCAGAGAGCCTCCTCATTCCAGGGACTGGCCCAGTGCTGGCTGGTCAGAGCCCATGTACGGTGCACGTGTAAATAAAGGGTGACTTAGTGACAAGGATACTGGCCTTCGTGGAGTTATTTCACAGAGGTTACACATTCAGATTGCTAAATAATTGAACTGTTAAGAGTAGATGTCTGCAATGTAAATAGCAGTGAAGCCATGTTTCATCTCTGGGAAATGGATTCAGCTTAGAGATGGCTTAGTGTAGCTTTGACAGTACAGACTTGATGGGCCAAAGGGCCTTTTGTAACCTGTATGATTCTCTGATCGAATCCAGACTGTTTCAATGTAAGAGTCCTACGTTCTCCTGGAAAGAGTTTTTTTTCCCTAATTCTTGAGTGAGATATTGGCATCACTGGACAAGGCCTGTGTTTGTTCCCTTTAACTAATTGCCCTTGAACTGAGTGTCTAGTTTGGGCCATTTCAAAGGGGGATTAAGAGTCAACCACATTGTTGTGGTCTGGAGTCACATGTTGGCCAGAGAAGGTAAGGAGAGCAGATTTCCTTCTGTAAAGGACTTAATAAACAAGATGGAATTTCACAACAATCGATAATTGCCTTGTAGTTTCCATCACTGCAGTTATTGAACTGAATTGAATTGAATTGAATTTATTGTCACGTGTACCAATGCACAGTGAGAAGCTTTGTCTTGTGAGCAATACAGGCAGATCACAGAATTAAGTAGCATAGATAGCAAATAATAGGTAAACAGCGGCAAAAACAAAAACACTGGTACAGGCAAATGTTAAGCGTTTGTGAGTCCATTCAACTAGCTTTCAATTCCAGATTTATTCATTGAGTTTCAATTCCACCAGGTGTCGTGGTGGGATTTGAACTCATGGACACTGAGCATTAAAATAAAAACTGAAAGCGCTGGAGAGCTTCAGCAGGTCTGGCAGCTTCTGCAGAGAAAGCGTTAACATCTCACACTCACTGGCTGTTCCTCAGAACTCTGAGTCCAGAAGGAGAGTCATTGGATTCAGGAGAACAGAATAACAAAGGAAATAGGAGCAGGAGTAGGTTATTCAGCTCCTCAATCTGTACCACTTTCCAAAAAGATCACGACTGATCTGCCCAAAGCCTCAACTTCTCTTTTGTTCCAACTCCTCAACACCCCTTTGATAATTCTACATCTATTTTAAATGTTTTCATTCATATAGCCTCCACAACCGTCCAGAGCAGAGAATTCTTCGACAGTTAATATCATCTTTCATTCCTCACATCTCAGTTTTCAAAAAATGGCCCCTTATTCTGTAACTGTGCCCTCTAGTTCATGATTCCACTCCTCAGTGGAAACATCTTCTCAACATCTACCCTGTCAAGTCCCATCAGACTCTTGTATGTTTCAGTAGACGAAGGATGCCATTAAGCTGGAAAGGGTTCAGAATAGATTTATCAGAATGTTGCTGGGAATGGACGGTTTGAGGTATAGGGGGAGGCTGGATATGCTGGGACTTTTTCACTGGTGTAGAACGTTGAGGGGTTTATAAACTCATGATGGCCATAGATTTAGTGAATGGCAGGTATCTTTTCCCTAGGCTACAGGATTTCAAGACTAGGGGGCGTATTTTTAAGTTGAGAGGAGAAAGATTTTAAAAAGGCACAAAGGCCATCTTTTTTACACAGAGAGTGCGTCACATGTGGAGTATGCTTCCTGTGGAAGCAGTGGATGTGGGTACAGTTACAATGTTTAAAAGACATTTGGATAAGTGCATGAATAGGAAAGGCTTGGAGGGATAGGGCCTTTTCCTGAAACGTCAATTCTCCTCCTCCTCGGATGCTGCCTGACCTGCTGTGCTTTTCCAGCAACACACTCTTGACTCTAATCTCCAGCATCTGCAGTCCTCACTTTCGCCTTGGAGGAAGATGGGCCAAGAGCAGGCAGGTGGAACTAGTTTAGTTTGAGATTATGGTCGACATGGACTGGTTGGACCGAAGGGTCTGTTTCCGTGCTGTATGACTCTGTGACTCTGAGAGTAAGATGGCCCCTCATTGTTCTCGGCTATAATGAATAAAGGACCAATCTGTTTAACCATTCTTGATAGGCCGAATCCTTCATCCCAGGAATCAACCAAGTGTGTCTCTTTGAGCTGTCTCCTATGGCAATAAGTCTAATCTTAAAACACTGGGACCGTACTCCTCCAGGTGTGGCCTCACCAACACCCTGTACAGTTGTAACAAGACTTTGCTATTTTAAAACTCCAAACCCCTAGAAAGTCCAAAATACCATTGGCCTTCACATTTTCTTGCTAACATTTTGTGTTTCATTGACAAGAGCACCCAGATCCCTCTGTACTGCACATTTTTACTGGTCTTTCAACAAACCAATGACAGTCTGCCTTGCCATTCTTCCTCTCAAAGTGCACAACCTTACACTCTCCCATATTAAAATCCATCTGCCATGCTTTTGCTGACTCACTCAGCCTTTGCAGACTCTTTGTGTCCTTATCACAACGTGACCTTCCACCTATTTAATATCGTCAACATGTTTGGATACATAATGCTCTGCCCCCTCCTCCAAATCATGAACAAAGATGGCAAGAACCTAGGACTGATTTTTGTGGTACTCCAGTAGTTATGTCTTTCCGCTAACTCTGATTCTCTCTGCATGGATGCTGCCTGACCTGTTGGACTTTCTCTGCTACTTTCTGTCTTTATTTCAGGTCCACAGCTTCCAGTATTTTGCTTTTACCTAGAGCGTCATCCTAACCCTTTGGCTTACTAATTCAATGAAAATACCATTATGCTATCGTCAAAATGTAACAAAAATAGAAATACCTTCATTTATATGGTATCTCCGTAAGGGCGCGTGGGTCAACCTACAGCACATGGACCACAGTGGTTCAAGAAGGCAGCTCACCCCCACCTCCTCAAGGGCAACCAGGGATGGGTAATAAATGGGCCAGCCAGTGAAGCATGCATCCCACAGATGTATAATGAAACAAAGCCTTTTATGATTTCAGGATATCCCAGGTCAATGAATTTTGCTTCTGTCATGTAATTTTTGTCATAATGAAGAAAAGGTGGCAGACAATTTGTGTTCAACAAGGTCCAATCAGAGGTAACACAACATTGATCAAACACGCTGTTTAAGTGCTGTTGGTCGAGGAATAAATACTGATCAGGACAATCAGTGACTCTATGGGTGGCACAGTGGTTAGCACTGCTGCCTCACAACACCAGGGACCCTGGTTCGTTTCCAGCCCTGTGTGACTGTCTGTGTGGAGTTTGCACATTCTCCCCGTGTCTGTGTTGGTTTACTCTGCATGCTCTGGTTTCCACCCCCAGTCCAAAGGTCTGCAGGTCAGGTGGATTGGCCATGCCAAACTACTCATGCAGTCCATGGATATGCAAGTTCGGTGGATTAACCATGGGAAATGTTTGGTGATGTGGTAGTGGGTGGATCTGGATGGGATGCTGTTTGGAGGGTCGGTGTGGACTTGATGGGCTGAATGGTCTGCTTCCACACTGTAGGGGGCTCGATAATCTTATGCAATAAGCTCATAAGATATCGGAACAGGATTAGGCCATTTGGCCCATTGAGTCTGCTCTGCCATGGTTGATATGCTCCTCACCACCAAAATGGGACCTATTATTTGAATCCACGTGAATGGTTAATTATTGATTCATCCAAAGGACGATATCTCTGATTAACCTACACTCCCTCAGTAATACACCCAAGCTTCAGCCTGGAGTCCCAAGGGGCCTTGAACCAACTATCTTCCAGCTGGATGGAGAGTTGGCAGCGAAGTAGAGAAAGGAGCAAAAATCTAAATTGCTTCTTATGACAACCATTTTCTGGGCAAAACAAGTATGAACGTGTGAAGAATGAACTCTCAGTCTCTCAAAAATAGATCCAACTGCTCAATTGGAAGTTAATGGCTTCCAAACGTCATGGAGAACATGTCTTCGGGTCTTTAAATATACTAAAAGGAGTCCTCATACCTTGTTCAAATGTGAATGTGATACTGTTCAGAAAATAACATTTCATGATGCAGATATGAGTAATTTGAGATAAGGTCTGTGGTTTAAGCTTTACGGTTTGGGAGGATCAGAGAATGTGAAGTTATAGGATGTGATAGCACTGAATAGGGTGCATTGATTTATCAGGATATTGCCTCGGGCTGAACACTGTTAGTTACAAAGAGATATTGAACAGATTGGGTTTAATTTCCCTAGAGCAGAGAATACCAAGGAGGGGGACATGATTGAAATGTACAAAATTGTGAGAGGCATTGGCAGGGTAGACAGGAGGGAACTTTCCCCTTGGTAGAGGAATCAACACCTGGGTGGGAACAGATTTAAGCAAAGGGGCAGGAGGTTTAGAGGAATGGAAGGTTTTTTTTACTCAGATGGCAGTGGGAGTCAGGAAGTCACTGCCTGTCAGACTGGTAGAGATGAAAAGTGTCACGCTGGGAAAGTACAGCAGGTCAGGCAGCATCCGAGGAGCAGGAGACTCAACATTTCGAGCATAAGTGACTCTGACCCTCCAGCATCTGCAGTCCTCACTTTCTCCTGGTAGAGACAGAAACCCTTGGAGCATTTAAGTAATATTTTGATGTGCATTTGCAATGTCAAGGTGATGGGCCAAGTGCTGGGAAATAGGATTAGAGTAAATTTGGTGGTTGACACTATGGGCCGAAGGGTCTATTTCTGTGCTGTAGATCTCTAGACTCCATAAATGAAATTTTATGATGCAGGATATTTGTAATTTGAGACAAAATATGCGACTAATGCATTACTGTTGGGAAGGATAGCATGGTGGCTCAGTGGTTAGCACTACTGCTTTACAGCAGTGGGGCCTCAGGTTCGATTCCTGCCTCAGATGACTGTTTGTGTGGAGTTTGCACATTCTCCCATGTCTGCGTGGGTTTCCTCCTACAATCGAAAGATGTGCAGGCCAGGTGAATTGGCTATGCTAAATTGCCCATAGGTTAGGTGTGTTAGTCAAAGGGAAAATGTGTCTGGGTGGGTTACTCTTTGGAGGGTCGGTGTGGACTTGTTGGGCCAAAGGGCCTGTTTCCACACTGTAGGGAATCTAAAGATTTTGAAGTTATGAATCTCAAAGCTCCCCAGAACTGGATGTCTCAATGTGTCACCTAATTTATGCAGTGCAGTAGCACAATGGTTATCTCTGTGGACTAATAGTCCTGAGATCTAGATTTATGATCACGTGATATGAATTCAAATCTCACCAATGCACCTGAGGAATTCAAATTAGGTGAGTCAATTGATAGTGTCCAAATCATCTTAAAAAAACCCCATCTGGCTCACTAATGCCTTTCAAACACTCCCGTCTTCACCAAACATCGCCTACATGCAACTTCTGCTCCATTGCAATATTTTTGGCTCTTTAAGGTCCTCTGAAATCGCTTAGCAAGTGACGGTGTTGTATCAGACTACTGCCAGAAATTGGAGATAGTGAGGGCTGCGGATGCTGAAAAGTCAGAGTCGATAAAACGCGGAGCTGGACAAAGCACAGAACGTCAGGCAGCATCCAAGGAGCAGGAGAGTCAACGTTTCAGGCAGGACCCTTCATTAGGACTGGGGAAGGGGGAAGGGGGCTGTGAAATAAATGGGGGGGGGTACTACGGGAAAGGTAGAGGGGTTGGCAATAGGTAGATGCAGAGAGGAGGAGGCCTTGATTGGTCAGCAGGAAGGGTGGAGTGGATAGGTGTGAAGGAAGATGGACAGGTTAGGTCAGGTTAAGGGGATGGGGCGGAGATGGAGGACTGAACCTGGGATGAGGTGGGTGGGTAGGGAGATTTGGAAGCTGGTGAATTCTATGTTGAGGCCGTATGGTTGTCAGGTCCCAAGGTGGAAGATGAGGTGTCCTTCCTCCAGTTTGCGTGTGGAACCCCCAGGAATTTGAATGAGCATAATGGATGTTGCTGGGTGCCATGAGCTGCTACTATGGATGGGCAATACATCCTGTGCTTCCCAGAGACAGCCACATCTTGGCGAGCAAGGAAAAGGCGTGGTAAAGTTTGTTATGGAAAGTCAATTAATCTAATATAGGGAGCAGATAATCGTGCAGTTGTAAAATCATAGG
The DNA here is from genome assembly GCF_047496795.1 of Chiloscyllium punctatum. Taxonomy (NCBI): domain Eukaryota; kingdom Metazoa; phylum Chordata; class Chondrichthyes; order Orectolobiformes; family Hemiscylliidae; genus Chiloscyllium; species Chiloscyllium punctatum. The sequence continues at coordinate 10,851,795 of NC_092747.1, read as the reverse complement.
GCTGTTAATCCTGAAACCCAGGACAGGAGTCTAAATCCATTGCAGTTGATGGAATTTAACATCAATTTAATCTGGCATTGAAATCTGGTCTTGGTGTTGGTGTCCTGACAATTGTCACTGGCTGTCATCAACACCTATCTGTTTCCTTAGTGCCTTAAAAGGAAGGGACCTTTGCTTGGTCTAACCTTCATGTAAGGCCCAAAGCAGCATGGGTAATGCTAAACCTGGCTCCGAACTGACCTAGCAAGCCCAGCCATTCAAATCAGGGTCAAATCGAGATATGCAACAAATGCAGGCTTTGCCACATCCCATGTGAGAATAACCCGCCTGCCTGGCAGAAGGTAACAACAACCGCCTTTATTGGGGTGGAATCATCGAAGGCAGATTCCCCTGAAAGCCACACACCATCTGGACTGCAATTATGTTGCTGCCACTCCTTCAGTGTCACTGGAAGTCTTAGAAATCCTTCATTAATGGTACTTTGAGTGCCCCTAGACCCCAAAGGACTGCAGCGGGTCAAGAAGGCAACTCCCCACCACCTTCTCCAGGGCAGGTAGAGATAAGCACTAAGTGCTGGCCCAGCCAGTGACATGCCCTTGAATTAACTATTTCAAAAATAAGCTTTTTCACTGAATCAGTGAAACGAACTCCCCTGCGGTGTTGCTAGTCACCTTCTGGTTAACGATCCTTCAACCACTGGAAACAATTTCTCCTTATGCACTGTATCTAAACTTTTCATGATTGTAAGCACCTTAAATGTTCTCTACTGTGAGGGGGTACAAAAGAAGTTACTTCGCTCCCACGGCTTTTTGTGACGTGAAAAGTTGCGGCTTTGTACTTTTCCCTTCACAGTTCTATTCCCCGTGCGACAGGCTTTCTCTGTTTTGAGAATGTCATAAAAGGGATCTCATAAACAGGTCGTGTTCCCTATAAAGCTGCACATAGATTAAACAGAACAGAGCAATTCACCAAATCCAGCTGGCACTTGTTTTACTGGCTGTGTAAAACCTCGATTTAAGCATGAGAAATGAATGTTTTAAATATTCTAATGTAAAACTACGTTCTTGGTATGTGGCACACTGAAGAGAAAGATTCATTTTAACTAAAAAAGAGAAAAGATAATCAAGTCTTTACAACAAACACAAAGGGTATCACAACTAAGGAAGGACTTCTTTAGAACTATGGACAGTCATTGAAGTGTACAGCAAGGTGACCCACACAGCAAAGAGATCATCGACCATTCTTACTGTGTGCTGCATAGAGCCATTTGCCAAGTCCATCAGGAAGGATGCGAGCCTGAGAGGGGTGACTATTCCTGGCCGCGAGGGCCTACAGATTAAGGCGTCCCTGTACATGGATGACGTCGCCATTTTCTGCTCAGATCCGCTGTCCGTGCACAGACTCATGTGCACATGTGACGAGTTCAAACCGGACTCGGGGGCCAAGGTAAACTGAGGCAAGAGTGAGGCCATGCTCTTCGGGAACTGGGCAGACTAATCCTCCATCCCCTTCACCGTCAGGACTGACCACCTGAAGGTGCTGGGTATTTGGTTCGGTGGGGCTGGGGCGTGCGCCAAGTCTTGGGGGGGGAGCGTATCAGTAAAGTGAGACAGAAACTGGGCAGATGGAAGCTACGGTCACTCTCCATTGCGGGTAAAAATCTGGTCATCAGGTGCGAGGCACTGTCAGTGTTGTTATATGTGGCACAAGTCTGGCCTATTCCCAGAACCTGTGCCGTCGCAGTCACCCGGGCCATCTTCCATTTTATATGGAGATCAAAGATGGACAGGGTCCGAAGGCACTCGATGTACAAAGATCTGGGCAACAGGGGAAAAACACACTCAATGCCACCCTCATCCTGATGGCCACCTTTGTGTGTGGCTGCATCAAGCTGTGTGTGGATCCCCGTATGCAAACACCAAGTGTCACTATGTACCTGGTCCCAGTGTTGCGAAGGATGCGCCTGGCCAAGCTGTCGTGGAACGATCCGAGTAGTTGGGCTGTTCCATATCACCTGTCCTTCGTGGAGAAATTTATGAAGAAAAACACCTTTGACCACAAGTCCATCAGGAAATGGTCAGCACATAGTGTCCTTGAGACCCTTCGGGAAAGGGAGAAGGCGAATCCTGTTGAGGAGTTCCCTGTCAAAGTCATTTGGCAGAATGCCTCATCGACAGAACTTTCCAACAAGCACCAAGACATGGCTTGGCTGGTGGTGAGAAGGGCTCTGCCTGTGAGATCCTTTATGCACACCCGGACTCTCAGCCACACCACACACTGCCCTCGAAGCGGCTGTGGAGGGGAGGAGACTGTCACACACCTCCTTCTGGAATGTGCCCTTGCAAAGGAAGTCTGGAGAGGACTGCAGTGGTATTTGTCTCTGTGCTCTATGGTCTGTTCCCCGGGATGCACACCGACACAAACATCAACTGTGCCTGGAGGATCATCACCTCAGTCAAAGATGCTCTTTGGTCTGTCTGAAACCTGTTGATCTTCCAGCTGAAGGAGCTGACCCCGATTGAGTGCCATGGACTGGCACTTTCCAAGGTCCAGGACTATGTGTTCGGGGATGTCCTGAAGCATGGGGCAGCTGCCGCCAAGGCTCGGTGGGGAAAGACCACCGTGTAAGGTCTGCCTGTCAAAGAAGAACAGGAGGCCCACTCAGTAAGTGGGCTCCGCTGAAGCCTCACCATTCAATGAAATCATAGCTGATCGGATGATCCTCAACGGTACTTGCTTTGCCTTATTCCCCCTAACCCTTGATTCCTTTACTGATTAAAAATCTGTCTAGCTCAGTCTTGTGGGTACTTTGAAAGCTCACAACAAAATGATGCCCTGAGAAGGACAAGGGCAGCAAATACACGGGAACACTGCCAGTTCCCCTCGGAGACACACGCCATCCTGACTTGGAAATAGATCACTGTTCCTTTACTCTCGCTGGGTCAAAATTCTGGAACTCCCTCCTGAAGGTCATTGTGGCTCTCCCTGATCGAACTGACTGCAGTGGCTCAAGAAGGCTGTTCACCACCACCTTCTCAAAGGAAATTAGGAACAGGAGTAAATGTGGGACCGACCAGAGACAAACCATATCCTACGAATGACATATCCTACAACAACTACAAAATATTGAATGACCCAGCCTCAGCAGCTCTCTGTGAAAAAAAAATCCATGGATTTAGTCCCCTCTAAGAAAAGAAAGTCTTCCTCTCCTCTGTCTTAAATGAGTGATCCCTTATTCTGAGATTATGCTCTCTGATCCTCGATTCCCCCACAAAGGGAAATAAGCTCTCCACACCTACCCTGTCAAGTCTCCTAAGAATCTTGTGTATTTCCATAATGTCACCTCAAACTTTTCTAAAATCCAGTGAGTACAGATTCAATTGCCACAATGTCTCCTTATATGACAGCCCGGTCATCCCTGGAATCAGCTGAGTGAACGTTCTTTGTAGTGCCTCCAATGCCAGTCTAGATAAGGGACTAGAAATCAGAACAAAGTGAAGCCTAAAGAAAATCCGGAGCATTTGTACACACAAAACTACAGGTAAAATCTCAATTCAACATCCCAAGGAAACTGGGTGATTCTTCCAGTGTTCTGGTCTGCACATTTGGAGCAATGAAACATATTAAATTCATCTACTCGCTGTTCAGAATGGAAGCCATGCTTGCCCATATTGACATGTCAAACCCGATTCGCTGTTTACAAAGCCCTCAGTTTGCACAGTGTGATAGCGTGCTGTAAACATGAGCCTGTCTCTTTCCATTGACCACGTATTCTATAACTATTATCGTTGACAAGCAATGAATTGGTTTCAGATAAAGGTTTGTAACCGATGCGAGAGAATTGTAACAAGATAGAATCCTATTATCACTGTCTAAACAATTCCCATGTCTCTGCTCCTCCATTAAGATGTTCCTTAAAACTCACCTGTTTGATCAAGTATTTGACCACCTGCATTAATATCTTCCATGACTTGGCATCAAATCTTTGATCAAGATGATGACAGGGTGACATACTCCAACCGGAGCTCCTCCATTCTTTCCATTCATTTTCCCTCCTCTTCTCTTTATTTACCTTTCCATCTCCCTTTTTGGTGTTTCCCTTGATGTAGAGCAGGCTGGAGGCCTAGCAGGGGAGGGGACAGTCGTTTGACTGGGAATTAGTATGGGCAGTCAGAGGCTTGCGAACCTGGTCAGACCATTTGTGGAAACCCTCTGCACTGATCTACAGCAGGCCCTTTTATAGAAAGACGATGATGCTTATTTTTTCTAACTTTATTTCTCATTTTTCTAACTTATACTATGAAAAACTATAAGTAATGAAACTTATTTCCTTTATTTATGTATTTTGTATCTAAACTCCATACCTAGGTACTTTGTAGCTAAGATTTGCATTATGAGGGGTGACATTGCAAACTTTTCACTGTACTTCCATACTTGAGTATTCATGACAATAAAAGGATATTCTATTCATTTGCTGTAATGAGTTTGTAACTAATCCAGGTCAGATCGAAATGCAGCATTTGCATTTAACATGACAGAAACTCCACACAGACATGGTCCTGTTAATATGTGAATCCAGACCCACAGGCTGACTCATAACAGGGAAGGATATTAACTGTTGGCCTGGTCTATCTCTTATGAATGAATCAAATAAAATAAACTTAAAGGAAATCAGATTGGGCATTCTAGCAAAATCTTAAAAATGAATAAAAATCAACTGCTGACCCGGTTTGGACTTTGATCGTGATCACAGTCTGCAGTTTGAGAACCCTCAGGCCCTACTGGCCAATCAGGTTAACATCAGTAGTGTGGAAGTTGCTAAAGCCTACAAACTTCAGAAAGCATACTATGACAATGTATGCTCCCTAGCTAATAAAGTAAACAGCTTGTAAGGTCTTGGTTATTTTTTAAAGTTGGAACAATAGAAGCAGTCTGAATGGGTGGGGTCAACCTCATACAGAACCAGGCTTTTTAGTTTTAGTTTTTAGGTAGCAGCTGCTGGGGTCTCGAAGCTGGATGTGGAAGCTGTTTTTTCCTTTCTCAGTTACAGCTAATAGCTGGGGGTTCTCTTCCTACCACTGGAATTGCATGTGAAACAATCTATTTTACTGAATTTGCCATTGCCAAGGGTGTGTTTATGGGATGTTACTATATTGTAACAGTTAAATAATCTATTATTCTGTTAGGTTTTCCAATAGAGTTAAGTTGTTCCAATTTTTCCTTTCTCTTGTTTCTATTTTAACTATACTGTATGAATGAAGCATGCTTTGCTTCAGGTCTGGTAGTTTGACCAATTGAATTGCATCTGGAACACAATGCCCGGCACTTGCCTTTAAAATACCAAAACGTTAGGCTTCAGGCTGTCTTCTGAATATAGCTTGAGGGTGTTTGGTCTGGTCCATAACAATACCTGTTCAAACTTCTGACGAAACACAGTTTTTTTTTGTAATGTGCAGAGAATAGATCACACTCAACCTGCCTGCTCCAGCAATACTCAAACCAAAACACCTACCATTAGATATAATTCTGTAATTGGACAGCACTTGATGAACAAATGGCACCATGAACAACCAAGAAACCAATTGAGTAAAGTGCTTCATTGCTGCTTGCTATGCCTGCTGCTGGGTCTCGTGGTTTTCTGGTTCATATTTAAGTTCTGTAGGAGCATGCGACTCAATGAGTCGAGCTCAGTCTCCATCTGGTTTGAAGTCGATGGCCACAGCTAGAATTGCAGTTATTATTGACCCTGCTCAGAAGAGAAACAACCAGCCTCAATCACTGACTTCAATAACAACAACAACCTGCATTCATGTTGCACCTTTGATGAAGTAAAACATCTCAAGGAACTTCACAGGATCGATTACAAAACATGAAATCTGATGCTCAACTACAAGAGTCAATCATGACTCATTTAGTTACATGACGCTGTCACAGGGTTTTGGGTTTAAGTCCCATTCTCGCATCTACAAGAAGGCGTGCTCCACTGTTAGAGGCAATGGAGTTAGGATGAAGGGTTCATCCAAGATCCTATCTGTCTTCCGAGCTAAATGCAATGTGTATGTTTTGAAGAGCAGGCGAGTTCTCCCCAGTGTCCTAGCCAAGAATTAACCTTCAACAAACATCACAAAGACTGATCCTCTGGCCATTATCTCATTGTTGCCTGTGGAAGCTTGCTGTCTGCAAATTGGCTGCTGAGTTCCTCATGTGACAAAAGTGACTATTCTTCAAAATAAAATCTTTTTTGTCATGGTTGTGGACAGCACTGTCTACATGCAAACTGCTTCATCTTGCAGACTAGAAGATATCAGAGGGGTCAGTCTTGAGGATGGTTTGGCGGGATGTTGCTCATGCCCCCCCCTACACATTAACAGCACAGAAGTGAAACAAGTGGACAGTGTCAAGCTCCTGGGAGTGGTCATCCACAACGAGCTTTCTGGGACTCTTCATGTGGACGCACTGGTTACAAAGACCCAACAACATCTCTTCTTCTTCAGGCAGCTGAGGAAATTTGGCATGGTGGCGAAAACTCTTGCCAACTTTTATAGGTGTGCCATTGAGAGCATTCTGTCTGGATGTATCACTACCTGATATGGCAACTGTACCATTCAAAATCGGAGACAGTTACAGAGAGTGGTGAACTCGGCCCAGATAATCACAAAGGCCAACCTCCCATCTATAGAATCCATCTACCAGGCCCGCTGTCAAGGAAAGGCCGCCAGCATTCTCAAAGATCCATCCCACCCTGGCAATGTTTTTCTACAACCTCTACCATCGGGAGAAGGTACAGAAGCCTGAACACACGCACCAGTCGGTTTTGAAACAGTTTCTACCCTACTGTTGTTAGAATACTGAATAGACTCACAAACTCTTGGCATTCGCCTGTACCTGTGTTTTTGTTTATCTATTATTTACAATCTGTGCTACTTAACTCTGTGATCTGCCTGTATTGCTCGCAAGACAAAGCTTTTCTCTGTGCCTCGGTACACGCGACAATAAATTCAATTCAATTCAATTCTTAAAGGGCAATAGAGAGCTGGAATGGTTCGGGGAGGAAACTTCAGAGTTACATCATTACACAACACGGTACCAGACCCTTCAATCCAACCAGCCCAGCCTGACCATGTTCCCAAACTAAACTGGTCCAACCTGCCTGCGCTTGGCCCATAACCCTCCAAACCCTCTTTATTCATGAACTTATCCAAATGTCCTTTAAGTGTTGTAACTGTACTTACAGCCACCATTTCCTCAGGACATTATTGCTGTAGGTAACATTCACCAACAGTTTCAACGTTAAAATTGAATATCCATGTAAGATTCTGTAAATCCCTTTTTAAGATTGGAATCAGTCTGGACATTGTGACACAGACAGCCTCACCCAGGGCAACTCACATTAGCTGGGTTGAAAAGGCACCAATTGTTAAAGTTCACTTGAGAATTAACTTTAAGTATGTTCTGGGATTTATATATGAAAGAACTGAAACCAACATGGCCACTCTAAAAGATGAGAGACTTAACAAACAATCCAGGTCTTTTTCAATATACAATTTCAGTTGCATAACACTGTAAACTTTTGCAATAAATTCTGTGTTTTACGATCTTATACTCCACAACCACCTGATGAAGGAGCAGCGCTCTGAAAGTTTGTGCTTCCAAATAAACCTGTTGCGCCTGGTGTTGTGTGATTTTTAACTTTGTCCACCACAGTCCATCACCACTCCTCCAAATCATTACTCAAGCAGGAGAAAGTGAGGACATTATTTACATTGAGACAACAAGAGATTTTGATAACTGAATGGACTCTCATTGTACTCTGACAGAAAGACCTCAGCAGCTGCCCCGAGCTTTAGTGCGTCCATCAGCACATAGTCCTGGACCTTGGAACATGCCAGTCTGCAAAATTCGGTCAGGGTCAACGCCTTACTCTGAAAGACCGACATGTTTCGGGCAGACCAAAGAGCATCTTTCACCGAGTTGATGGTCCTACAGGCACAGTCGATGTCTGTCTCGGTGTGGGTCCGGGGAGCAGTCCCTAGAGCACAGTCCCGCATCATGGAACTGTTCAGGACAAACATTGACAAAACCATTGCATTTCCCTCCAGACTTCCTTTGCAAAGGCACATGCCAGCAGAAAATGTGTGATTGTCTCAAGGTCCCTCCAGCCACTTCGAGGACAGCATGCAGTGGTGCACAGAGACGGGCATCAGGATCTGGTGGGTGGTGCCCTTCTCACTATCAGCCAAGCGACATCTTGGTGCTTTTTGAAAAGTTCTGGCGATGAGACATTCTGCCAAATGACTTTGACAGTCTGCTCAAGGAACCAAAAGACAGCATCCACCCTGTCCTTTTCCACCCTATGGACACCCAATGGCTGTTTGGGCCTTGCATTTAATTAACAGGTCCCCTCACACACTTTTCCCCTGAGTTACCCTAACACAGTCAATGCTATGATCACAGGCCTTCCCATACCCAATCGGAATCTAAACAGACTCTGTATTAAACCGCAGCTAGACATGACAAGCTGCAGGAGAAGAGCATTTTGTAACGCTCATCCAGTCTGTGGCATGTAGAGCTGTTTAATACGTATTTTAATGAGTTAACTAGTGAATACTGAGGTAGGACTATTAGCACACAAGACACATACAATTAATCGGTCAGACAATGGTGCATTTTCCCTTCTAACATCTGCTAAATATGATAATATCTCTCGCCTTTCACGGAATGCTTCCCATTTATTTATTTTTCGCACACAATCCTAAAGTTGCCTTCCTTTAAGTATAAAACTGACAGCTGATGGATAAAGAGGTCAATTTTCTCATTACAATAAAGAAAGCATTGCACGTACAGTTTAGCTTCCTGACCCCACTGCTGCAAAGGGCAGAACAATCTTATCAGGTCATTTCATCTGGAAGGTTTGCAATTTCCAACTCAACCTTCATTATTCTCAGTATTCGGACACACCTCTGCTCAGGAAGCATCCCTAAACGACATCTGAATTTTTGTGATTTCCACTTTGGAATGAGAACATAGTTTACTACCACCCCCTGCAGGTTATCGGTGAGAGAAGATGTACAGCAGTGCAAGTTCTGGGACATCCTGAGGTTCATGACAGGTACTACATAAATGCAAGTCTTTTTTTCTCTCTATATTGGCTCTTACTTGGTGAGATACAACAGTCAATGTCCAACATTGCAGCTAAAGTGAGCAGGACTGCTGGAAAGCAATATTACTTGCCACATCAAACTAAAGGTTGGGCTAAATTAGTTACAGTTATTTGTCTTTGATTGGCATATAATTGCCTTCTGCCACAGTGAGTTACCACTGCTCATTCCTTTTATTTAGAACCTTTCACAACCTCAACGTTATATCTTTTAACACTGTTAAGATTGTTCAGACTATTGAACGTTTAACTCATCCCTTTAGTTCCCTAGTTTACATTATAAAATTAAAAATCACACAACACCAGGTTATAGTCCAACAGGTTTAAGTGGAAGCAGTAGCTTTCGAAGCACCACTCCTTCATCAGGTGATTGTGTACATTATAAAAGACTTTAATGTTAACTATTACATTATTTCTTTATTTTTCTACTTATTCTATGATGGTAATGCTTAACTTTTTAACTGTTTCTCTTAACTTTCTACCTAAGTTTTTTTGTACCTAGGTACTTTGGTAACTAAGATGGGACCTCGTAGGCGACATTATGCACTTTCCACCGTACTCCTATACTTGAGTACATGTGACAATAAAATCTAAATCTAATATTCCTCACAGCCTTGAATTTTGCAGGAACCTCGCCTACAAAGTGTTGCACAATGTTTAAACTGTCGACATCATATTTCCAGCAGCTTTCAGCTCTGACAGTCTGTTCACTTTCCTCTAAGTCAACACTCAGGTTTAACCAGTCAAACACAGTGAGCATGAATCATTGACCAGACACACATAGTCAAACACAGAACAATTGAACAATACAATGTGATGCTCAGGACCTCTTCACAATCAATTATCGACTTTTAAAAAACTGCCATTGTTATATTGTGTAACAAACATTCAGTTGTGCACAGTAAGCTCCCATGATCCGCAATGAGATACTCGATTTTAAAATTAGTTGAAGGATAAAATTGGACTCAATTATTTCCTTATTCCTTTTCAGGATTCGTTTCCTATCGTGGTTCAGTTGGTAACATCTCACTTGTACATTAGAAGTTCCAACTCGCAAGTCATGGATGCACTTTGGATCCCCAGACCAAGTAAAGTAGCAGATTTTGTTTTTCTCTAAAGGGCACTGGTGAATCAAATGGCGCTTTCTGACAATTGATTCATGGTCATCAGTATATTTTTAATTCAAGCTTCTTGAATTTAAATTCCACCATGGTGAGATTTGAACTCAGGTCCCCAGGGTATGAACTGTGTTTTTGGTGTAATAGTCAAGTGATAATATCACTAGGCTATTGCCTCCTCACAATACAGTGTGTAGCAGAACCCACAGTCCAATGCTCCCCTACAATGAAGGCCTGGCTGCTGCAATGGTTTGCTCATTGGAAGACTTTTTTCCCAGCAAGTTGCAGAGAGTGGGTTCCTCGATATCGCTCGCTGACCTCGTAAGATGGCCTGCGGCTTCTCATCACTCTCTGGTTGGCCCTTCAGCCCACCTATGGATGCTGGACCTGCCCTCTGACCATCTGTTGGCTTCCATGGGGAAACACACAGATGAGTGACTGGTTCCTGCACATCCCCACTCCATCCACACCTTCTCTGAGTGTGTTCCACACCCAGAAACGTTCCCTATCTCTGCTCATAGCACTGTGGTCTGTTCACTGGCAACTGGAGCGTCTTGTGCACATTAAAATCTCCATGTCAGCGCTTAACCATCAATGTTTGTCCTCTCCAGCAGATGAACTAGTTTAAAGCTTGCAATTCACTTTCGAGCTCAGAATGGGCAGTAGCAACAATCACAAAGCTTTCTCGGTTTCAGTTTGCATGATGAAAACTGTAAGATGGCAGTTGCAAATAAATATAGAGAATGAATAAGGCAAATGAATTTCCTTATAAACCATAATGGTTGCTTTATCCATTCCTGGAAGAATCCTTTAATATCCTTCTGATTTGCTAAACTTCAGTCATAGATTCATAGAGTCATTCGGAACAGAAAAGGTCCTTTGATCCATCTGATCTGTACTGCCAAAGCCACATGAGATCTACAGCAAATCTACACTCGTCCCACTTTCTAGCAACTGGCCCACAGCCTTGAATGTTATGATATTTTAAGGACTCATTCAAGGACTTTTTAAAGATTGGGAGGATTCCTGCCCCAGGCACCCTCCCAGGTAGTGCGTTCCCAATTCCCATTATCCTTTGGTGAAAAAGTAGTTCTTCAAATCTTCTCTAAATCTTCCGACTCTCATTTTTAAATTATGCCTCCTTGTTACTAGTTACCCTGCTCCACATACTATTATACACCTCTGAGGGGCCTACATTCAAAATTGACTCTACCTTCATTTTTATAAATGTAAAGAAGCTTTTATCTGCTTTTATGTTCCTTGTAAGTTTGCCCTTATTGTTTACGTGCTCCCTCATTGCTTTTATTTTGGACATGTTTTTGGCTTTTAAAACTTTCTGAATCCTCTGATTTACCAATTAGTTTTGACATGAGACATATATTTCTTTCAATTAGATACTCCTAAACATTCCTGGTTAACCATGTTCATCCTATTCATCAAATCATAGAGTACAGAAGAGGCATGTCAGTCCATAGAGTCTGTACACCAAATATAGGATACCATCTAAACTTGTAGGAGAAAGTGGGGCCTGCAGATGCTGGAGATCAGAGCTGATAATGTATCTAAACTTGTCCCACCTTCCTGTATTGGACCCATAGTCTTGATTGTTATTACATTTCAAGTGCTCATCCAGGGACGTTTTAAAGGTTGTGAGGTTTCCCACCTCAACTACCCTCCCAGGCAGCTCATTCCAGACTCCCAACTCCCCCCACCCCACCCCGATAAAAACATTTTTCCCCAAACTCCCTCTAAAGCTCCTGCCTTTCACTTTAAAATAATGCCCCCTTTTTATTGATCCTTCAATTAAGGCAACATTGTTCTCTGCCCACCATGTCCATGCCCCTCATAACCCTACACACCTCAATCAGGAACCCTCTCAACTTTCTCTACTCTGAAGAAAACAACCCAAGCTTATCCAGGCTCTCTTCATCATGAAAATGGCCCATCCCAGACAGTATCCTGGTGAATCCCTTCTGCACTCCCTCCAGTGCATCCTTCCAATAGTGCAATGACCAGAACTGCACACAGTACCTCAGTAGTGGCCTCACCCAAGTCCTGTAACTGGTCCAACATAATCTCCCTGCTCTTATAGTCTGTGCCTCACTTGATAAAGACAAGTGCCCCACGTGTCTTTTTAGCTACTCCTTAACCTGCCCTTCCACCTTTAGGACAAGCAATCCAACATCCCTCTGTTCCACTGAGTTTTGTCATTGCCTTCAGTTGACTGGAGGTTCTTCTTAAAAGTCCTTACTTCCATATATGGAAACAGGTAACTTGTCTATCTCCACCTTTAACATGCTCCTTAAAACCCACATCACTGACAAGGATTTTGTATTAATACCTCCCTTTAGATTACTTACAGTGTGGAAACAGACCCTTTGGCCCAACAAGTCCACACCAACCTGCCGAAGCGCAACTCACTCAGACCCATTCCCCCCTTCACCTAACACTATGGGCAATTCAACGTGGCTAATTCACCTAACCTGCACATTTTTGGACTGTGGGAGGAAACCGGAGCACCCGAAGGAAACCCACGCAGACACGGGGAGAACGTGCAAACTCAACACAGAGAGTCGCCTGAGGCGGGAATTGAACCCAGATCTCTGGCGCTGTGAGGCAGCAGTTCTAACCACTGTGCCACCGTGCCGCCCACGGTGGATCTCCAAGTGTCTTTGCTCATTCTCTGCTGAATGGGGAGTCCTGTGAACTGAATGACAAGGCAGGGCATTTCAGTGGGTGGTTAACACTGCTGTGGGTCTGAAATCACATGTCAGCCAGACCCAGTAAGGACAGCAGATTTCTCAAAGGGCATTAGTGAACCAGATTTTTATATATGTTCAAGGGTGTGGTGCTAGAAAAGCACAGTGGGTCAGGCAGCATCCGAGGAGCAGGGAAGATTGGTTGAAGCATTCGAGGCACTGACATAACACTTAGAAAGGCACAAGTGAGGGATCATAGAATCTGTGCAGTGACAGAAACAGGCCCTTTGGCCCAACGAGTCCACACCAGCCCTCCAAAGAGTAACCTACCCAGACCCACTCCCCTACCCTATATTTACCTCTGACTAATGCACCTAACCTACACACCCCTGAACACTATGGGCAATTCACCCTAACCTGGGCATCGTTTGGACGGTGGGAGGAAACCAGAGCACCCAGAGGAAACCCACACAAGCACAGGGAGAATGTGCAAATGTTACACAGACAGTTGCCTGAGGCTGGAATTGAACCCAGGTCCCTGGTGTTGTGAAATAGCAGTGCTTATCACCAAGCTTCTGTGCTGTCCCAGGATTCTGGCACTGTGTAAGCATGCTCAACTAAAAATGTATGGAAAACCAGAGAAAATCCATGCTGGCATGTCTCCTGATTTTAGATTTAGATTTAGATTTTATTGACGCATGCACTCAAGTACAGAAGTACAGGAGTACACTGAAAAGTGTAGAATGTTGTCACACCAGGTACAAAGGTACCTGGGTACAAAAAACTTAGCTATCAAGTAGTAAAAAAAAGTGTTAAGAAGTTAAGCATTAACTTCATAAAATAAGTACAAAAAGAAAGAAATAATGTAATAATAAACATTAAAGCTCTTCTAATATAAACTAGAAAAATAAGAATACATTTAAAAGCTCAGCAGTCTTTTTATGAGTCCTCCACTTATCTCGCTGTCCAAGAGACCTCAGCTTCCTGATCTCGACACCACTGACGCAGATACCAGGGGGAGTTCTCTCACCACTCACTCATCCCACTTTGGCCATGATGCCATCATTGCTCCTGCCACCTCTCCGATCATCCCCTGGTGCCACCAGAACACGCCGAGCAAGACCCCCGTGCATTCCAAGATACCACCGCAATGGGCCGAGAGACTGCCACGCTGGGTCGAGATACTACCATGCCGAGCCAAGAGGCCATCACCTGGGCCAAGATATCACCACACTGGGCCGAGGTACTACCATACCGAGCCAAGAGGCCATCACCTGGGCCAAGATACCACCACACTGGGCCAAGAGACTGCCATGCTGGGTTGAGATACCACCACACTGGGCTGGGATACCACACACTGAGTCGAGATACCACCACACTGAGCCGAGAGACTGCCACGCTGGGTTGAGATACCACCACACTGGGCCGGGATACCACACACTGGGTCGAGATACCACCACACTGAGCCGAGAGACTGCCACACTGGGTTGAGATACCACCACACTGGGCCGAGAGACTGCTATGCCGGGTCGAGATACCACCACGCTGGGCTGAGGTACTACCATGCCGGGCCAAGAGGCCATCACCTGGGCCAAGATACACTGGGCTGAGATACCACCACGACCAGCCAATACCACCACACCCAGCTAAGATGCCACCACGCTGGGCCAAGTGCTGCCTGAACTGCTGTGCTCTTCCAGCACCACTAATCCAGTATTTGCTTTCCAGCATCTGCAATCATTGTTTTTACCTCAAGAGACCATCATGCCAAGCCGAGATACCACCATGCTGGGCTGAGATATCATCATGCCCACCCAAGAGACCGCAACGTTGGGCCAAGAGACTGCCATGGACTGCCAATGGGATACCTCCCAGGCCCACACTGAGGCTGGAAATGAAGAAAAGAAGCACCAAGAGAGATAAAAAGAGAAATAAATGGACAGAGCAGACGAGCTCTGACTGAAGCATCCTACTCTGCCAACATCTCGGCTATCCTGGAACATTAGCTATAAGCAGGACAGCATCACAGAACCATTACAGTCCAGGAGGTAGCCATTCAGCCCACTTTGCCTTCCTAGCTCTCTGAATGAGCAACATGAGTCAGTGTCATTCTCCTGCATTTCTCCATAACCCTAAATAGTTTCAATTTGAATACTAATCGAACACCTTCTTAAATGCCACGAGTGAGCCTGCTTCCACCATAATTCAATGAGGCAGTGTGTGTTCCAGGCCCTCACCATACGTTGCGTGAAAAAGTGAATGAGATGGGCAAGTTACCTTATAGCTACACCATCTCATTCTTGATCCTTTTATGAGATTGATAAGGAGTTTCTCCCAATTGACCCAGTCCAGGTCCACCATGATTTTAAAGACTTCATTCAAATCACCAGGACCAAAGATTTGCAGGTTAGGTGGATTGGCCATGCTAAATTGTCCAGAATATCCAGGGATGTGCAGGCTGGGTGGATTGGTTATAGGAAATATAGGGTTATGCAGATAGACTGGACCTGGGTGAGATGGTCCTTGGAGGGTCAGTGTGGACTTAATGGGCCGACTGGCCCACTTCCAAACTTTAGGGACTCTATGATTCTATGCCTGGATGCACCCAAGGATATTGAAGGTGGTGAGAGTGGAAATTGCAGACATATAACTCTTCCCTTGACTTGGAGTTGGTGCCAGAGGACTGATGAATTGCAAATGTAACACTCCTATAAAAATTGGCCCAGCAATTTCTGACTGATCCATTCAACTTGAGCAGTTCTTGAAACAATTATTTGGATAGAATTAATAGACAGATGAAAAAAAAAGCCTTAGTTCATGACGAAGAGCTAGCCCAGAAATTTCTTAAGGGAAATATCTGTTTGGATAACTTACCAAGGATTTTTGACAAGGTAACAGCAGACTGATGTGGACAGTGGCCCCAAAAGGCATCCAATAAAGTGTCACAACACACACCTGAGGAATAACACCAAAACTATGGAGGCTGGCTATCTGAAACAAAAGTAAAAATTGCTGGAGAAATTCAGCAGGTCTGGTATCATCTAGGGAGAGAGAGCAGAGTTAATACTTCGGGTCCAGTGACCCTTCTTCAGAACTAAATTGTAGCTAGGGAAAGGTGGTGTACAGTCGAACCTCAATTACCGAAGTGAGATGGGTAGGGAGTATTGACCGTTCAGATAATTGATCATTCAGATAACCAATCTGATCGTTAACAAGCAGTAATCTGAGTGCAAGTTATTGTACATTTCTCAGTTATCCAGCAATGCATGCTATAATGCCATTTAATTGATACTAAATGCCGAGTTGCCTAATGCCATTTTTACAAGACCTTATCACCTTCCGAAATTCTGAAATTGATGTTCGGATAATCGGGATAATATTGTATAGGTTGAAACAGAGGTTGTGTGGAAGATGTAAAGAAGTACACTTCAGAACTCCCTCTGGGCTCCGTTTCCCCCTCTGTCATTGACTACTTTACACTCTCCACCCCTGTCTTCAGTTTATATATCAGCTTTCCCAGCTACAGACTAACACTATCGAAGGACCCAAAACATTAACTCTGTTTTGTCTCCACAGATGCTGCCAGGTCTGCTAAGTTTCTGTTTTAGTTTCAGACTTTAAAGTCATGTTACAGCTGAGCAGGACATTAGTTAGGGCCACTTTTGGAATATTGTGTTCAAATATAATCTCCCTGCTACAGAAAAAAGGTTGTCAAAAATGAAAGTGTTCACAAAAGATTTACAAGGATATTGCCATGGTTGAAGAGTTTGAGCTATAGGGAGAGGCTGAATAGACTGCGGCTGTTTTCCCTGGAGTGTCAGAGGCTGAGGGGTGACCTTACAGAGGCGCATGGATAGGGTGAATAGACAAGATCTTTTTCCCAGGGCAGGGGAGTCCAAAACTAGAGGGTGTAGGTTTAAGATGAGAAGGGAAAGATTTAAAAGGGACCTAAGGGGCAACCTTTTCATGGCAGAGGGTGGTACATGTATGAAATGAGCTGCCAGAGGAAGTGGTGGAGGCTAGTACAATAACAACATTTAACAGGCATCTGGATGGGTATATGAATGGGATGGTTTAGAGGGATATGGGCCAAATGCTGGTAAATGGGACGAGAATAATTTAGGATATCTGGTCGGCATAGACAAGTCGACCGAAGGGTCTGTTTCCATGCTGTATATCTCTATGATGTATGACATGCAATACATAGGACTGTCCCAATTATAACTACTTTACAATGTTGTACCTGTGTATAATTTCCATGCTGATTTGTTCCTGTATTTCCTTCCCACTAGTTGAAGGTATTTATAAGCAAAAACAGGGTAGACAAAGATAAACTATTTCCACTGGTTGGAAATACTAACACGAGGGGGCATGGGCTGAGAATTAAAGCCATAGCATTCAGGAGAGATTTCAGGAAGCATTCTAACTCGCAAAGGGTTTTTGGAAATCTCTTCCACAAATGGGAGTGGATGCTGGATGAGTTGTTAATTTTACGTTGGGATAGGTACACTTTTGTTCAGCTAAAGTAATAAGGAATATGGGCAAAGCCAGGTATATGGAGTGGGGCCTAGTCTCAGCTATGATATCATTGAACAGTGGAATAGCATTAAGGGGTTGAATGGCCTCCTCCTGTTCCTATGCCCCACATGTTGTTATTGATGCAATATAATTGTGCCATTTTTGTTCCGTATTTGTAAAACTCACTGTACTCTTGAATTCTCTGGGACATCCTTTTTTCCTTCACTACAGTACTCTCCTATACTACCCTTCTTCCTCTTTTTCCTTTCCTATTTTCGCTGAACCTTGGAATCACTCCCCAGAGGTTGGTACCTCGTCACCAAGTCACCCTTTATTTACACATGAACTGTCCTTGACTATCGTACTGCCTCACACAGAGTCAAGTAGCATACTGTCAGTAACTTACCCTTTTTAATCTGTCAGCCAGAGCTCCCTGATTAGACCAGACTAACAGCCCCATTTAGGGAACTCATATTCTATAGTGTCCAGTTGGCTTACCTCATTATAATCACTATAATCATCTTGTACCTGGAAACATTTAGTACTCAGTCCTGCCCTTTGTTGAACATTGTTGCTGTTATTGCATCCTGGAGTTGCATGTATGGCCACAGAAACACCTATCATTTCTCCAAATGAAGGAATCCTCTTTTATTACAGCTTTCCAACTCAGCTTCCTTCCATCCTGTACAGCTCAGTCATCAGATTTGAAAAGTATGGTGCTGGAAAAGCGCAGCAGGCCAGGCAGCATCCGAGGAGCAGGAGAATCGACGTCTCGGGCATAAGCCCTTCTTCAGGAATGAGGCTGGTGTGCCAAGTGGGCTGAAATAAAAGGGGGCGGGGGGGGATTTGGGAGAGGGACGCTGAGAATACGTTAGGTGGAAGGAGGTGAGGGTGACAGTGATAGGCCGGAGAGGGGTTGGGGGCGGAGAGGTCGGGAAGAAGATTGCAGGTCAAGAGGGCGGTGCTGAATCCGAGGGTTGGGACTGAGATAAGGTGGGGGGAGGGGAAATGAGGAAGCTGGAGAAATCTACATTCATCCTGTTTGGTTGGAGGGTTCCTATGCGGAAGTTGAGGCGTTCTTCCTCCAGGCATCGAGTGGCCAGGGTCCGGCAATGGAGGAGGCCAAGGACCTGCATGTCCTTGGCGGAGTGGGAGGGGGAGTTAAAGTGTTCAGCCACGGGGCGGTTGGGTTGGTTGGTCCGGGTGTCCCAGAGGTGTTCTCTGAAACGTTCCACAAGTAGGCGGCCTGTCTCCCCAAAAGAGGAGACCACATCGGGTGCAGCAGATACAGTAAATGATGTGTGTCGAGGTGCAGGTGAATTTGCCAATTCCCAATTCCCAATTGCTTCAAAATCGCCATCCCATATTCCCAATTCCTTCAAAAACGCCATCCCATATTCCCAATTCCTTTCGCAAATTCACCTGCACCTCCACACACATCATTTACTGCATCCGCTGCACTCGATGTGGTCTCCTCTACATTGGGGAGACAGGCCGCCTACTTGCGGAACGTTTCAGGGAACACCTCTGGGACACCCGGACCAACCAATCCAACCGCCCCGTGGCTGAACACTTTAACTCCCCCTCCCACTCCACCAATGACATGCAGGTCATTTGGCCTCCTCCATCACCAGACCCTGGCCACACGATGCCTGGAGGAAGAACGTCTCATCTTCCGCATAGAAACCCTCCAACCACATGGGATGAATGCAGATTTCTCCAGCTTCCTCATTTCCCCACCCCCCACCTTATCTCAGTCCCAATCCCTGGATTCAGCACCACCCGCTTGACCTGCAAACTTCATCCCGACCTCTCCGCCCCCACCCCCTCTCTGGCCTATCACCCTCAACCTCACCTCCTTCCACCTATCGTATTCCCGGTGCCCCTTCCCCAAATCCCACACCCCCCCCAACTTTTTATCTCAGCTCGTTTGGCACACCAGCCTCATTCCTGAAGACGGGCTTATGCCCGAAACGTCGATTCTCCTGCTCCTCGGATGCTGCCTGGCCTGCTGCGCTTTTCCAGCACCACTATTTTCAACTCTGGACTCCTGCATCTGCAGTCCTCACTTTCTCCCAGCTCAGTCATCAGGAGAGCCATGCACTCCTCTGAGGAACCATTGCCTTCACTAACAGAGTGTGCAAAAGTGCTTATCGAGTGGAATCTCAAGGAAATCCTGGCTGTTTCTCTTAGACTGCCTGGCATTCTCTATCTGCCTGATCACCCTTCCCTGGACTCTGACCACCTCTCTGAATGTGCTAACTGTGACAGCACATGATAAAGGAAGAGCGATGGAAGCAATAGCTCATAATAAGAGTCAACACTGGACAGTCGAGTAGTCGAAGTAGGCAGTTTCTTAGTTTGAAGGTTCAATGGTTTCATCAGTCATCTTCTTTAAATGCTTCATTTAGTATGGGGGAGCATGTGACCTGGTGGATAATTAGAGGTGTCTATGTGTGACTTGATCTTAATAAGCTGATTGTGTCTGTTTAATGACTTGTAGCTTAATATACTTCAGCCACAGCCTAACAGCCTAAATGATCATTGCATTTGAAGCAATTTGTTCTATGTAGAGCCCTTTGAGGCATTGCTGAAAAGTGGTAAGCTGTTATATTATTTCAAGTTCCTGTAGTTTTAGCAGAGAAAGAGACAGTAAGTTAGATTTTCTGGCACCAGGACCTGATATCAGGACCATTTCCAGATCTTGATTTCTCCTATGTCCAAGTCCCATTCATCTATTGCCATGGGAGAGGATGACAATTAATATAACACTCACGCAGGAATATCTTCCAATGAGGGCAAATGGTAACGAGGTCAGCCAGCTGGTCCTCATAGAATCTGAGTTCCCTGATTTGGGCTGTTAATCTGCTGTAATCAGGGAGTCCTGGCTGACAGATATCAACAGGGGAGTGTCAGAGATACTGACACTTTGATAGCTGACTCTGAATGAAACAATACTAAAGTCAAGGACTGTTCATGTGTAAATAAAGGGTGACTTGGTGATGGGATACCAACCTCTGTGGAGTTATTTCAGTGGTGTCAAGAGTAAAGCACATTCCTGAGGAAACTTGCTCACAATATTCATCTTTGAGTTAGGGTAAGCATTTCTTATATCAATACCTTTATGATTGAAAATTTGTGATAATCACAGACCACAAACCCCTAGATGGTCTGCTTAAAGAGGGCAAGATGTGGAGATGCCAGTGTTAGACTGTGGTGAACAAAGTTCAAAATCACACAACACCAGGTTATAGTCCAACAGTGCCACCCATAGCTTCAAGCCACATTCAGCAGTGAGTTCTAATACTAAGGGATGACAATTCCGAGTTAGAGCACCATTTGAAAGGCCGAGTAGTGAATGTCGATGTATCGAGCTGCCTTCCACCTGCAGACACACCACCGGTCATACCCCAGTGGAAGAGTCTGTAATGATATTAAATTCTCTGGACACACTCCCAGTCACAGCCGACAATGTCAGACTTTGGACACATAAAGATCCAGTCATAGAGTCATAGTCATAGAGATATACAGCACGGAAACAGGCCTTTCAGTCCAACTTAACCATACCGATCTAGTCCCACCTGCCAGCACTTGGTCCATATCCCTCTAAACCCTTCCTATTCATATACCCATCCAGTTGCTTTTTAAATGTTGCAATTGCACCAGCCTCCACCACTTCCTCTGGCAGCTCATTCCATACACGTACTACCTTCTGCATGAAAAAGTTGTCCCTTAGGTCTCTTTTATATCTTTCCCCTCTCACCCTAAACCTATGCCCTCTAGTTCTGGACTCCCCCACCTCAGGGAAAAGACTTTGTCTATTTATCCTAACCATGCCCCTTCATAATTTTATAAACCTCTATCAGGTCACCCCTCAGCCTCTGACGCTCCAGGGAAAACAGCCCCAGCCTGTTCAGCCTCTCCCCATAGCTCAAATCCTCCAACCCTGGCAACATCCTTTTAAATCTTTTCTTTCAAGTTTCACAACATCCTTCCAATAGGAACCTCTTGAAACAGAAACAGCTGGTGGTAATGGAGGAGCCTAAAGGGCCATCACAACTGGAACTGAAACCTTTTTTGGACCTAGAGGAACCAGCTGATTGTAGAGGATGGTGTTTTGTTATGGGGAGCAAGAGTGATTGTGCCAGGTAAAGGTCACTGCCAAATACTGGCTGAACTCCACCAGAGTCACCCAGGGGTCTCCAAAATGAAGATGTTGGTGAGAAGCTACATCTGGTGGC
The DNA here is from genome assembly GCF_047496795.1 of Chiloscyllium punctatum. Classification (NCBI taxonomy): domain Eukaryota; kingdom Metazoa; phylum Chordata; class Chondrichthyes; order Orectolobiformes; family Hemiscylliidae; genus Chiloscyllium; species Chiloscyllium punctatum. Next base: position 10,830,062 of record NC_092747.1, on the reverse strand, counting down.
CAGTTCTGGATGCAGACATAGCCATGTTGGTGGGGCAGTGCCCAGAGTGCCAACAAGGGCAGACATTACTACCAGCATGTTCCCCATGCCCATGACCAGGTAAACTAGGACTCAGTTACACATTGGCTATGCAGGTCCTTTCATGGGTTCAACGTTCTTAGTCATTGTAGACACCCAGTCAAAGTGGTTGAACATGCATAAGGTCCATTCGTCAAACATGGGGACACTGTTAGAAAAACTGGGCGCATCTATTTCAACACATGGAGTCCCGTGACGTGTTGATCACAGATAATACACCATTGTTTAGCAGTAGGGAATTTGAGAATTTCCTAAAATCGAATGGGATTTGACATAAAAGGACAGCTCCATATCATCCATCATCCAATGGCCTGGCAGAAAGAGCAGTTCAAGCTTTGGAGGCTGGCTTAAAGAAAGAGCATATAGCCTCGCTAGATACCAAGCTACCACAGATCTGATTTGTTTATAGGAACACACCACATTCAACTACAGGGATAGCACTGGCAGAGCTGCTATTGGGGAGAAGACTCTACACCAGGTTAAATCTGATCTTCCTGGACCTTGGGTGGGGGGGGGTGGGGGGAGGGTGGAGGATGAAATGCCATAGGAACACCAAAGCCTGATAGAAGACTCCGGCAAGCGAGAGAGTCAGTTTGATACAGGAGATAAAATTTGGTGTGAGAATCACAGAAATGGCCCCATATGGGTCAGAGGTGTGGTCAACGGGAGGTCAGGGCCAGTGACATATGAAGCATGAGTAGGTGAGACGGTCCTGAACAAGTACAGGAACCACATGCAAGCCACGAATTTGCAAACAATGTGGGAGCAAACTGTGTCCTGCCCCTCAGACAATTGGAAGGGTTGCAGACCCCATGGATTCAGCCACTCCTTCAAGCATTGTCGAGTCCTCAGAATCAGAGTTGGGCATAATGGATGGTAAAACTGCAGATATGAGCAACTGGACCACAAAGTTGCATTAATACTCAAAATCATCGACGTGGTAATGCCTCTTCTGATATCTTCTTCTGAAAAATTGTGCATCAGAACAGCGGTAACAATGCATTCCAGCTTTCAAACCTGACTCCACCTCCTTGGCAATGTGAGTCCAAATCTGTCTGACTCAATCATTAGTAAATGGATTACTTGTGTGACTGTTCCTATCAATTGAATACTGTGCATGTGAACTTTCCACAGTGCTCACATGTGCCAAGAATGTTTCTTTTTGAAAGTGCAAATACGCTTTTCAACACAAATATTTTTTTTTGTCAATGTATTGCATATATTCCCCCAAGGGTCAGTGCCAAGATTACTGCTGTTTTATTTGTTTTATATAAATGACTTGGATCTTGGAATAGGGAGTAAAATACCAAGATTTGGTGATAATATTTCCAATGTGGAGGAGCAGCAAACTGTCAGGCTAATACAAATTGGCCGCAGCCAGATCTAGATGGGCTAGAAATATGATCAAGATGGTAAAAACAATGACTGCAGATGCTGGAAACCAGATTCTGGATTAGTGGTGCTGGAAGAGCACAGCAGTTCAGGCAGCATCCAAGTAGCTTCGAAATCGACGTTTCAGGCAAAAGCCCTTCATTCCTGATGAAGGGCTTTTGCCTGAAACGTTGATTTCGAAGCTACTTGGATGCTGCCTGAACTGCTGTGCTCTTCCAGCACCACTAATCTAGAAATATGATCAGACAAGTGACAGATGGAATCTCATGCAGAGAAGTGTGAGTTGTTGCATTTTAGCAGAAGGATAGAGAGTGAGAGCCAATATAGACTTGACCCACAGTTCTAAAGACCATAAGACAGAAGAGTAGAAGTAGACCATTCAGCCCATCGAGTCTGCTCGAGCATTCAGTGAGCACATGCTGATCCTCAACTCCATCTTCCTGCCTTTTCCCACAATCCATAATTCCCCTTACTGATTAAAAATTGATCTCAGTCTTGAATGTACTTACTGACCCAGCCTCAACAGCTGTCTGTGTATTCAGCAAATGCAATTACTGCTCACAATGTCGTCTCCGCAACATTTGGGAGATGAAATGCAGATTGAGTGACCACTTTGCAGAACATCCACTTTCTATCCATAAAAGTGACCCCGAGCTTCCAGTTAACTTCCACTTCAACACACCATCCTGTTCCCTGGCCAACATAGAACAGTACAGCATAGTACAGCCCTTTGACCCTTGATATTATGCTGGCCTTTTATCCTACTCTAAGATCAGACTAACCTACATACCCTTCATTTTACTAACACGCATACACCTATCCAAAAGTTACTTAAATGTCCCTACTGTATCTGACTCTACTACTATCTCCAGCAGTGCATTCCACACACACCCACCACTCTCTGTGTAAAGAACCTACTTCTGACATCTCCCCTAAACCTTTCTCCAATCACCTTAAAATTATGCCCCCTCATGATAGACATTTTCACCATGAGAAACAGTGAAACTATGCATTCAAACTATGCCTCTCTACATCTTGTACACCTCTATCAAGTCACTGCCCATCCTTCTTCGCTCCAATGAGAAAAGCCCTGGCTCCCTCAACCTTTCTTCATAAGACATGCCCTCCATACCAGGCAGCATCCTGGTAAATCTTCTCTGCACCCTCTTTAAGGCTTCCACATCCTTCCTATAATGAGGTGACCAGAACTGAACTCAATATTCCAAGTGTTGTTTAACCAGGGCTGAACAGAGCTGAAGCATAACCTTGTGGCTCTTAAATTCAATCCTCCTGCTAATTAAAGCCAGTACATCATACACCTTCTTCACAATCCTAGCAACCTGGGTGGCAACTTTAAGGGATCTATGGACATGGATCACAAGATCCCTTTGTTCCTCCACACTACCAAGAACCCTGCCTTTAACCCTGTATCCTGCATTCAAAGTAAATGACATCACACTTTTCCAGGTTGAACTCCATCTGCCACTTATCTGCCCAGCTCCGCATCCTTTTAATGTCCCATTGCAAACTCCAACAGCCCACCACACCACCCACAACTCCTCCAACCTTCATGGCATCAGCATACTTACTCAGCCACTCTTTCACTTCCTCATCCAAGACATTTCTGTCTCAGACTTCCTCCAGTAAAGCTCAGCACAAGCTGGACGAAAGCAGCACCTCATCTTCCACCTAGATCAGGACTCAACATCAAGATTAATCATTGTAGAGCATGAACACACTGCTGCCAAGCATATTACCTACCTCCGCAACCCCGAGCACTCTCATGATGTGAGTTATCTTCAGTACAGCCAACCTATTTTCCACAACTCATAGCACGTCTAACTTCTCTTCTTCCCTGGCTTACTATCAACAATACTTTTGTCTGCCTATCTCTCTCTCTCTCTCTCTTTCTCTCTAGGTTCCCTTTCCACCTACCCACTCGCTCATTTTCCCCCTGCGTTCCCTGCATCAGCAGAAATACTATCTTTTCCTGGCCACAGTCAGTTCAGAGAAAGGGTCACTGGTCCCGAAACATTAATTCTGGATTAGTGGTGCTGGAAGAGCACAGCAGCTCAGGCAGCATCCGAAGAGCTCTTCCAGCACCACTAATCCAGAATCTGGTTTCCAGCATCTGCAGTCATTGTTTTTACCGAAACATTAATTGTCTGCTCTCTCCACAGATGCTGCCAGACCCGCTGAGTTTCTCCAACAGTTCCTGTTTTGCTTAGATTCCATTTGTAGTTAATAATTCTAGCACAGAAACCTGCTTCATGCTTTCTCTCAAACTTGGTTTGAAAGAGAGGTAGGTTGGGGTGCAGTGCCTACTTTAACATTTGGAATGACAGAACCCAATTTACGATACATTTTTCCAGTGGATCGTAACAAATGAAATATCTCCCTTAGGTGCTTCTTCGAAGTGCGATAAGACAACGCTTGACATGAGACAAAGTGAGAGCTTTTAGAGCAGGAGGCTAAATGCTTGGTGAAAGTGGTTCTTAAGGAACACGATGGGGGAGAATGCAAAGGGAGACAGGTGGGGAGGTTTTGAAGGGGTTCCAGATCTTGGGGTCTTCCGATGGCGAAGTGATTAAAACCAGGGGTGGGCAATTTGCCAGAATTAGTTGAGTACAGATATGTGGGGCTGCAGGAGGTTACAGAGTTAGGGATGGCTGAAGACTTCATTGAATGGTGCATGGCTTCTAGACATGTAATTACACTGGCACCACTCCCCACCTCTTCCTCCGCTACATTGATGACTGCATTGGCACCACCTCGTGCTCCCGCGAGGAGGTTGAGCAATTCATCAACTTCACCAACACATTCCACCCTGACCTTAAATTTACCTGGACTATCTCTGACACCTCGCTCCCCTTCCTGGACCTCTCCATCTCCATTAGTGACGACCGACTTGACACTGACATTTTTTACAAACCCACTGACTCCCATAGCTACCTCGATTACACCTCTTCCCACCCTATCTCTTGCAAAAATGCCATCCCGTATTCCCAATTTCTCCGCCTCCGCCGTATCTGCTCCCAGGAGGACCAGTTCCACCATAGGACACACCAGATGGCCTCCTTCCTTAGAGACCGCATTTTCCCTTCCCACGTGGTTAAAGATGCCCTCCAACGCATCTTGTCCACATCCCGCACCTCCGCCCTCAAACCCCACTCCTCCAACCGTAACAAGGACAGAACGCCCCTGGTGCTCACCTTCCACCCTACAAACCTTCGCATCAACCAAATCATCCACCGACATTTCCGCCACCTCCAAAAAGACCCCACCACCAGGGATATATTTCCCTCCCCACCCCTTTCCGCCTTCCGCAAAGACCGTTCCCTCCGTGACTACCTGGTCAGGTCCACATCCCCCTACGACCCACCCTCCCATTCTGGCACTTTCCCCTGCCACCGCAGGAACTGTAAAACCTGTGCCCACACCTCCTCCCTCACCTCTATCCAAGGCACTAAAGGAGCCTTCCACATCCATCAAAGTTTCACCTGCACATCCACCAATATCATTTATTGTATCCGTTGCTCCCGATGTGGTCTCCTCTACATTGGGGAGACTGGGCGCCTCCTAGCAGAGCGCTTTAGGGAACATCTCCGAGACACCCGCACCAATCAACCACACCGCCCCGTGGCCCAACATTTCAACTCCCCCTCCCACTCTGCCGAGGACATGGAGGTCCTGGGCCTCCTTCACCACCGCTCCCTCACCACCAGACGCCTGGAGGAAGAACACCTCATCTTCCGCCTCGGAACACTTCAACCCCAGGGCATCAATGTGGACTTCAACAGTTTCCTCATTTCCCCTTCCCCGACCTCATCCTAGTTTCAAACTTCCAGCTCAGTTACTGTTTCCTTGACTTGTCTGACCTGCCTATCTTCTTTTCCACCTATCCACTCCACCTTCTCCTCCTTGACCTATCACCTTCATCCCCTCCCCCACTCACCTATTGTACTCTATCCTACTCTCTCCCCACCCCCACCCTCCTCTAGTTTATCTCTCCATGCTTCAGGCTCACTGCCTTTATTCCTGATGAAGGGCTTCTGCCCGAAACGTCGATTTCGCTGCTCGTTGGATGCTGCCTGAACTGCTGTGCTCTTCCAGCTCCACTAATCTAGTATCCTGCAGATTAGGCAACACTAAATTAGCTGCACTTTTTGCCTTAACACTCTGTTGGCTTTGAGCTATAGAGTGCTCGATATCTGGAATTAGCCACGACTGTGTTCAGAAACAGAAACAGAAACGTATTCAACTGGTTCATTATTGTAATAGTCTGAATTCCAATTGTGATTAACATGAAGGACATGCTTGTGTAACTAGCAATAGCAAGCGAAGATCAGAGAATATTCCTGAAGAGTAATGAGAGTGCATGTGTCAGTAGCCTGATGATATACATGCAACTCTAAAATCAGCTGTCACACACTGTTGAAACTAAGAGAGAAATAGACAAATCAAGGCACCAATAATACACAGATCAGAACGACACAGAGAGCTGTAATGCAGAGATCAGAACTACATAGAGAGCTCAAAGTCTGTGAGAAGATTTGTAGCTCGGGTGCTCGTTGTTGTGGTTCTGTTCGCCGAGCTGGGAATTTGTGTTGCAGACATTTCGTCCCCTGTCTAGGTGACATCCTCAGTGCCTGGGAGCCTCCTGTGAAGCACTTCTGTGATCTTTCCTTCGGCATTTGTAGTAGTTTGAATCTGCTGCTGTCCGTTGCAGTGGTCGGTATATTGGGTCCAGGTCGATGTGCTTATTGATTGAATCTGTGGATGAGTGCCATGCCTCTAGGAATTCCCTGGCTGTTCTCTGTTTGGCTTGTCCTATAATAGTAGTGTTGTCCCAGTCGAATTCATGTTGCTTGTCATCTGCGTGTGTGGCTACTAAGGATAGCTGGTTGTGTCGTTTCGTGGCTAGTTGGTGTTCATGGATGCAGATCGTTAGCTGTCTTCCTGTTTGTCCTATGCAGAGAGCTGTATTACAGAGGTCAGTACTACATAGAGAGCTGTAACACAGAGATCAGAACTACACAGAGTGCTGTAATATAGTGATCAGAAATACACAGAGATCTGTAATATTGAGATCAGAACTACATAGAGAGCTGTTATACGGAGATCAGAACTACATGGACAGCTGTAATGCAGAGATCAGAACTTTATAGAAAGTTATAATACAGAGATAAGAATTACATAGAGATCTGTAAATTAGGGATCAGAACTATATAGAGTTATAATACAGAGATCAGAACTACAGAGAAATTTAATATAGACATCATAACTATATAGAGAGCAATACTATAGGGATCAGAACTACATAGAGAGCTGCAGTACAGGGATCAAAACTTTATACATAACATTTAATCTCATGTTTTTCAAAAGTTCCAGCACATTCTCTGACTTAACATCGACCTGTTCAAGCATAACATCCTGTTTCACACTGTCCTCACAAACGACAGTGTCCCTCTCAGTAGTGAATACTGAAGCAAAGTATTCATTAAGGGCCTCCCCTACCTCCTCCGACTCCAGGCGCAATTTCCCTCCACTATCCCTGATCAGCCCTATCCTCACTCAGGCCACCCACTTGTTCCTCACATAAGTGTAGAATACCTTGGGGTTTTCCTTAATCCTGCCCAAGAAGGCTTTTTCATGCTCTATTCTAGCTCTCCAAAGTCCATTCTTCAGTTCCTTCCTGGCTACCTTGTAGCCCTCTAGACTCCTGTCTGATCCTAGCTTCCTCAAACTTAAGTAAACTTCCTTCTTCATCTTGATTAAATGTTCCACATCTCTTGTCATCTCAGATTCCTTCACCTTACCATCCCTTCCTTGCTTCAGTGGGATAAACTTATCCAGGACTCCCAACACATGTTCCTTAAACAACCTCTACATTTCTGTTGTGCATTTTCCTGAGAATATCTGTTCCCAATTTATGGTTCAATTTATAGTTCCTGCCTAATAGCATTGTAACCCCCCATTCCTCCAATTAAATACTTTCCCATGTCATCTGCTCCTATTCCTCTGCATGACTATAGTAAAGGTGAAGGAATTGTGTTCAGAACTATTTTTACACACCGCTGAAGCAGATGGGACTTGAATCCAGGCATCCCAGTTCAGGGGTAAGGACACTGTCACTGCACCCTTAATATAAAGATCAGAACTATGTAATAGGATTGTAATACAGAGATCAGAATTTTATAATCGGCTTGTAATACAGAGATCAGAACTATATAATAGGTTTGTAATACAGAGATCACAAATACGTAAGTGAGTTATAATAGAGATCAGTATTCTGTGCAATAATATATAAAATGAAGGATTATTGGAATTCCAGTGAGTCAGACAGTGATTATTTGTAGGTAAGACTGAATCAGGGTTGAGGCTGACACAGAGTATGGTCAGTCCAGAGAGGGCTGCCTGAGTAGTACAGGATGAAAACCCAAGACCAGTCCTTATGGTTGGCCTAAACCATGGAAAGAGAACAGCACGGCGTTATATCCATGGTGTTAGGGAAACCCATGGCAACAGCTCAAATTCGTTCCAGCATAGAAAGAGGCCAATCCACCCAATCGACCAGCATTGGTGATTTTTCTTCACATGAGCTACCTACCTCATCTAACCCGTGCTCATTCACCTGGAATTACAAGTTTTTTCTTTCAAACACTTTATTTGAGGAATCATGCAGCCTTTACTCAACAGCGATTTAAGATGAAGAATCCCTGTATCCAATCGTCCCTTATGTGACATTGAGGAGAAACCAGGGGACATTGATTGAAGGTGATTTGTATAATAATAAAAGTTAGATATTTAGTGTATTCTCGTCTCTTCTTTATACAGGTGCAGGTCAAGCTTCAAGGTTTCTTTTACAGAATATATATGTACATAAAACTAGAGAGTATGCATTTAAGGTGAGGGGGTAAAGTTCAAAGAAGATGTGAGGGGCAAGTGTTTTACACAGAGACTGGTGGGAGTCTGGAATACTGCCAGGATTCATGGTAGAGGCAAATACGATTGGGGCGTTTAAGGGACTTTTAAATAAGCACATGAGTATGCAAGGAATGGAGGGAAATGGACCAAGGGCAGGCAGAAGGAATAAGTTTCACTTGACATCATATTCAGCACAACATCATGGGCTGAAGGGCCTGTTTCCTTGCTGGGAGAATGTGAGGTCTGCAGATGCTGGAGATCAGAGTCGACAGTGTAGTGCTGAAAAAGCACAGTAGGTCAGGCAGCATCCGAGGAGTAGGAGAATCAACGTTTCAGGCCTAAGTCCTTCATCCTAATGAAGGGCTTATGCTCAAAACGTCAATCCTCCTGCTCCTCAGGTGCTGCCTGACCTACTGTGCTTTTCCAGCAACACACTCTCCACTTTGTTTCCTTGCTGTATAGTTCTATGCTGTATGTAATGATAAGGCTGCAGAGCTCCCTGCTCTGAGCAGCTCGTGTTCCAACCTCCTAGCAGAGTCCTATAACACACCCACTGAAGTCACAGTTACCTCAGAAACTCAGCTACATATTCATTTCACCATATCTCTCAAGAAGATGAGATAATGCAAGCTCATTTTTGACCCAGCAAGAGGTTAACACCAGGAATGCACTCTTTGAGTGCAAAGTCATGGCAGATTCTTCTCTGGCTTTCAAAGGAGATTTAGGTCATTACTAGAAGAGAAAGTAATTGCAGGGATATTTGGGGGGAAGGGGTGGGCAAGGGTTGAATTAAGTGAGACATACTTGCAGAGAGCTACCATGGATACAGCAGGCTGAATGGCCAATCCTACAGTGACCATTGAAATACTGAGAGTCCAGGGGCGTGGTTCCTTATTGGTCCCAATTGTATTGTCGATGGGATAATGTGATGAAAGCTATAGAACTGTGACCTACTAGAGCTGGCAACACACCTCTGAGTGCTAAAGAGAACCCAGTATGAAAACAACTTCATTCCATCTTTCTAAAGTGCCAGCTGGTCGAACCAGCCACTCGAATAAAACTAACAATATTCCTTATTTAATCTGCAACAAAAATAATACAATTAACCATAATCTCCAATGGAAAGAACAACTCATGGCCTAGCTAAACTCTGCCCCTGGACTCACAGAGTACTTATAAAATTGTTCCAAAATACCATCTTAATAACCTTGGTCTCTATTTTCCTGAAGTCATCTTGACTTTACCCAAGTAACTAAGGCTCAGAAAGGCATTCTGGTCAAGGGCATTTTGTTTTCAAATCTAATTCAGTAAAAGCAATCCTTTGTTAATGAATTATCCAAGGAAATGTGACTGTTTCACAATCCTCTCTCCAAATTATTGATCGATGGCAGTAAGCGTAAACAGCCCCTGAAGTCAATTATATTTGTTTCTCAGCTCAAGAGAATGAATTAAGGGAAAGCACACTGCTTGTTAAAGCCAAGAGTGCTCTGTAGTCACATCCCTCTAATTTTACTTTCTGTCCTCAGCCAGAGAGATGCTGATCATTTAACCATGAAGCTGCCATGACCACCAAAAGCAATAACAATAGGCACAAGAGAACATTGGACTCATGAGCAGGAGTAGGCCTTCGATCCTTCAAGAGGCTACTTTTTTCAAGTCTGATTCACTTAACTTACGTGTATATTAAAATCATCCATGTTTATTGCAGTATCGTTCGCAAAATTCCTTTCTTCCTGTATGCCTTGTTCCACTACAATTAGGAGCCCTAAAAACTCCATCCTAACTATGGTAGTGACTCTACTATCTCCCAAAATTGACAGGAAAAAAAAGTAATCTGGTTCTGTAATGTTCATTAGGGAAGGAAATCTGTCATTTTTTTACCTGATCTGGCCTTTCATGTGACTCCAGATCTGCAGCAATGTAGTCAACTCTTAATTGGACTATTAGGCATGGGCAATAAATGTTGGCCAAGACAGGGACACCCCCATCCCATGAATGAGTATAAAAGAGGTTGATCCTACATTCAAATTTTTTGAGTTAGGATCATCTCTCACTGCATTACTATTGATTTGGAGATGCCGGTGTTGGACTGGGGTGTACAAAGTTAAGAATCACACAACACCAGGTTATAGTCCAACAGGTTTAATTGGAAGCACTAGCTTTTGGAGCGCCGCTCCTCCACCTGATGAAGGAGCGTTGCTCCGAAAGCTAGTGTGCTTCCAATTAAACCTGTTGGACTATAACCTGGTGTTGTGTGATTTTTAACTTTGCATTACTAATGTTATCCTTGTGGATGTAGGTTTGCTCGTGGAGCCGGAAGGTTTGTTTCCAGACGTTTCGTCACCACACTAGATAACATCATCACTGAGCCTCCGGATGAAGCACTGGTGGTATGGCCCACTTTCTATTTATGTGTTTAGGTTTCCTTGGATTGGTGATGCCATTTCCTGTGGTGACATCATTTTCTGTGGTGATGTCATTTCCTGGGTGTTCTTTGTCTCAGGGAGTGGTAAATGGGATCCAAGTCAATGTGATTGTTGATAGGATTCTGGTTGGAATGCCATGCTTCTAGGAATTCTCATGCGTGTCTCTGTTTGGCTTGTCCTAGGATGGATGTGTTGTCCCAATCGAAGTGGTGCCCTTCCTCGTCTATATGTAAGGATACTAGTGAGAGTGGGTTATGTCTTTTTGTGGCTAGCTGATATTCATGTATCCTGCTGACTAGTTTTCTGCCTGTTTGACCAATGTAGTGTTTGTTACAGTTCTTGCAAGGTATTTTGTAAATGACATTAGTTTTGCTTGTTGGTTGTATCGGTTCTTTCAAGTTTATTAGCTGCTGTTTTAGTGTGTCGGTGGGTTTGTGGGCTACCATGATGCCAAGGGGTCTGAGTAGTCTGGCAGTCATTTACGAGATGTCTTTGATGGAAGGGAGAATGGCTAAGGCTTCTGGAAGGGTTTTGTCTGCTGGTTTGGGTTTGTTGTGGGGAAACTGATGGACTGTGTTCATTGGGTTTAAAAATGTGGTGCTGGAAAAACACAGCAGGCCAGGCAGCATCCGAGAAGCAGGAGAATCGATGTTTCGGGCATGAGCCCTTCTTCAGGAATGAGGCTGGTATGCCAAGCGGGTGGAGATAAAAGGTAGGGGGGAGGAAATTTGGGGGAGGGGTGCTGGGAATACGATAGGTGGAAGGAGGTGAGGGTGAGGGTGATAGGCCGGAGAGGGGGTGGGGGTGGAGAGGTCGGGAAGAAGATTGCAGGTCAAGACGGTGGTGCTGAATCTGAGGGTTGGGACTGAGATAAGGTAGGAGGAGGGGAAATGAGGAAGCTGGAGAAATCTACATTCATCCCATGTGTTTGGAGGGTTCCTAGGCGGAAGATGAGACGTTCTTCCTCCAGGAGTCGTGTGGCCAGGGTCTGGCGATGGAGGAGGCAAGGACCTGCATGTCAATGGCGGAGTGGGAGGGGTAGTTAAAGTGTTCAGCCACGGGGTGGTTGGTTTGGGTTGCTTGGTGCGGATTCAGCACCGCTCATGCCTGAAACGTCGATTCTCCTGCTCCTCAGATGCTGCCTGGCCTGCTGTGTTTTTCCAGCACCATGTTTTTCAACTCTGGTACTCTAGCATCTGCAGTCCTCACTTTCTCCCTGCGTTCATTGGGTAACCGTTCTTTTTGAAAACACAGTACAGATGATTTTCCTTTGTTCTGCGTAGTTCCTCTGTGCTGCAGTGTATGTTGTGGCTCATTGAAATAATGTTCTAATGCAGCTTCGTTTGTGGGTGTTGAGATGATTGCTTCTGTAGTTCAATATCTGGTCCGTATGTGTTGTTTTCCTGTAGACATTGGTTTGAAGTTCCCCATTGGCTGTTCACTTTACTGTGACATCTAGGACCCAAACTTTGGGTCTGCTACGTAGATGACACCTTTGTCATCATTAAACAAAATTAAGTAGAAGAAACATCCAAGACCATCAATAATACCTTACTGGTATAAGATTCACTAAAGACGTGGAAAACAACAATAAACTGCCATTCCTAGATGTTGCAGTGGAGCGAACAGCCAATGGGGAACCTCAAACCAGCGTCTACAGGAAAACAAAACATACTGACCAAATACTGAACTACAGAAGCAATCATCTCAACATCCACAAACGAAGCTGCATGAGAATATTATTTCAATGAGCCACAACATGCTGCAGCACAGAGGAACTACACAGAGCAGAGGAAAATCACCTATACAGTGTATTCAAAAATAATGGGTACCCAGTGAACAACAGTCCACCGACTTTTCAACACAAACCCAATCAAGCAGACAAAACATGTCTAGAAACCCTAGCCACTCTCCTCTACATCAAAGACATCTCAGACGTGACTGCCAGACTACTCAGACCCCCTGGCATGATGGTAGCCCACAAACCCACCAACACAGTAAAACAGCAGCTAAGGAACTTGAAAGACCCTAAACAGACAACAAACAAAATTAATGTAATTTACAAAATATCTTGCAACAACTGTAACAAACCCTATATTGTACAAACAGGCAGAAGACTAGCCACCAGGATACATGAACACCAACTAGCCACAAAAAGACATGACCCTCTCTCACTAGTATCCTCACATACAGATGAGGAAGGACACCACTTCAACTGGGACAACACATCCATCCTCGGACAAGCCAAACAGAGACACACACGAGAATGCCTAGGTGCATGGCATTCCAACCAGAACTCGATTAACAAACAATGACTTGGATCTCATTTAACACCCCCTAAGAAAAAGAACACTGAGGAAATGACAACACCACAGGAAATGATGTCACCATAGGAAATGGCATCACCAACCCAAGGAAACCTAAAAACATAAATAGAAAGTGGGCCATACCACCAGTGCTTCATCCGGAGGCTAAGTGATGATGTTACCTAGTATGGTGATGAAATGTCTTAAAACAAACCTTCCAGCTCAGTGAGCAAACCAACATCCAGAACCTCAACCTGAGCTACAAATCTTCTCAAAACTCGCTAATGTTATCCTTAATTAACAGAGCGACTCCATCACCTTTTTGAAGCATCCTATCTTTTTGAAGAATTGACTAACCTTTAATATTTAGATCCAAGCCATTATCACACTGCAAATGTGCCTCTGTAATATATCAGGCCCGACACATTTTTTGCTCTATATGTTAGTAATTCATCCAGTTTGTTATTTGGACAGATTTAGATACAGAGCCTTTCATTGAATGCCTTTAAATCTTTTGCAGTCTCTGGCCTTATCTGCTGCTGAATATGAATTTGCATGTTCTGTCCTTTCCCAGCACACACTGTTTGCCTTCACACAAGTCTCTACCCTCTTCTATAACCTCACTGCTCCCCTTTGGCTTTCCTCATCTGCTCTCGTATGATCTTCTCCCTCAATGTTTATTTTAAAGTGAGAATGCTAAATGTATAGGGACGTGGGCTTCAATCCCAACATGACAGATGCTGGAATATAAATTCAATGAATAAATCTGGAATCAAACAATAAACGATTAAGAATTGAAAGCTATCATTTATTGTGAGAGGAATTAAATGTAAAAGAAAGGATGTCATGCTTCAGTTATACAGATTGGTAGCACCGTGGCTAGTATCCCTGCCTGTCACATGCGGTACAATTCCTGCTGGGGAGGACTCAATCATTTTGACTCTGTCTGGATGGTATATGACTAGGGAGGGTTTAAAGGGATATAGGCCAAATGCTGGGACAAGATTAATTTAGGACATCTAGTCAACATGGACAAGTCGGACCAAAGGGTCTGTTTCCATGCTGTACATCTCAATGACCCTCTGACTGGTGAGAGCACAGTTTGATTACTGTGTACTAATCAGGCCTCCTTTTGGTTAAGAATGAGAAAGAAGCAATTCAAAAGTATTTGCTCGATTGATACCGAGAATCATACAATCCCTATTGTGTAGAAACAAGCCCTTCGGCCCAACAAGTCCACACCGACCCTCCGAAGAGTAACCCATCCAGACCCATTCCCCTACCCTACTATCCTATATTTATCCCTGATTAATGCAACTAACCTACACATCCCTGAACACTATGAGGCAATTCAGCATGGCCAATCCATCCTAACCTGCACGCCTTTGGACTGTGGAAGGAAACCGGAGCACACCCACGTAGACACAGGGAGAATGTGCAAACTCCACATAGACAGTTCCCCGAGGCTAGAATCAAATCCCGGGTCCCTAGAGGCACCAGTGCTAACCACTGATCAACCGTGCCACTCCTAAATACTAAATGGAGGAAAGATTTAACAGGCTGAGCTTGCTTTTGTTGGAATTCAGAAGAGTTGTGGATGATTTTATTGACATTTGTAAGATTCTGAACGGTACAAGGCAGATGTGGAGAAGGTGGTTCCCCTTGTAGTTGAGTCTGGAACTGGGGGCATCATTTTAAGACCGGGAGAAAGGTGACAGGATTTTGATTTTTTTTCTCTGAGGGTTGTGAGACTTCAACTCATTGCCGCAGAATGCAGCTGAGACGGGGTCATTGAACATTTTTAACGTAGTGCTGGGTAATTTCTTATTAAACAGGTTAATCGAAATTAATCAGGATTAGATGGGAATTTGGAACGCAGACCCCCCCGATCTTATTAATGGCAGAGCAGGCCTTGAAAGCCTGAATGACCTACTCTGTTCCTGTTGCTGTGTGTTTACATTTCGGCAACAATGGAGGCCTAGTTCTTGTCAACAAGATGGGTCAAAAAGATCAAAGTCTCGTGCCCGAAACATCAATTTTCTTGCTCCCCGGATGCTGCCTGACCTGCTGTGCTTTTCCAGCCCCACTCTAATCTTGACTCTGATCTCCAGCATCTGCAGTCTTCACTTTTGCCAAAAAAAATCAAGAGTCAGTGGAGAAATTTGTAAAATCTGTAAAATCCTCTCTACCATCCTAGCTATACAACTCGCCAGAACATCGATGCAAGTGTGATTCCAATGTAGTTTTAGCTCCTACTTTCTCCAGTACTCGGAGGTTTAGGGTGAGAGGGGAAAGATATAAAAGGAACCTTAGGGGCAACATTTTCAGAGGGTGGTGTGTTTGTAGAATGAGATGCCAGAGGAAGTGCTGGAGGCTGGTACAATTACAGTATTTAAAAGGCAATTGGATGGGTATATGAATAAGAAGGGTTCAGAGGAATATAGGCCAAGTGCTGGCAAATGGGACTAGATTAGATTAGGATATCTGGTCAGCATGGACAAATTGGACTGAAGGGTCTGTTTCCATGCCGGACATCTCTGTGACTCTATAACTGTATTCATATCTATCTATGTTATTGGTACCTATGTACAGTAAAGGGTAAAGAAGCTATTGTCTTATTAGATTCATTAGGGAGAGAGAAAGAGAGACAACCGATGGCGGTTTTACCTGGTCACACTTCAGATGAGTGAGACACTGAGAAGGAGAGTTTTTTGATGTAACCTCAGCTGATGTCAGAAATGAACCCACACTGTTGGTATTACTGTGTATCACAAACCAGCCATCCAAACCAACTAACTCCCATGTATATCACTATAACTGAATACCAATACTGAAAAAGTTACCTATCAGCAAAACAGATGTCCCACTCCCCAGACGGGCAGAGTAGCCTCCTGAACTATCCATCTCAGCAGCAGAGTTTTCTGTCTCCTGATCATGTCACCAATAGATTTCTACCTCCCAGTTGAATGGCTCTCAGTACCAATATGCCATGGTCAGTTCAGTCATCTATCATGCAGAGCAAACTCTCCTTCACAGAAGCTGTAAGAATCACAAACCATTTTGGTGGCCCCAAGGACTGAAATGCTTTCATTTCTACCTTCACGGCCCCTTTACCCAACCCACAGCGTCATACAGTATGGAAAAAGATCCTTCAGTTCAACAAGTTCCCATCTACCATTTCCCAAACTAAACTAGTCACGTCTCTCTGCACTAGGCCCATATCACTCCAATCCTTTCTTATTCATTTACTTATCCAAATGTCTTTTAAATGTTGTAACTGTACCCACCTCCATCACTTTCTCTGACAGTACATTCCACACACAAACCACTCTCTGCATAGTAAAAGTTGCCCCTCATGTCCTTATTAAATCTTTCTCCTCTCAACTTGAAAACATGCCTCCTGGTTTTGAACTCCTCCGCCCTGGGGAAAAGACTCTTGTCATTCACTTTATCTTCATTTTATGAACCTCAGTAAAGTTCCTCTTCAACCTCCTATGTTCCAGTGGAAAATGCACCCGTGGCCATAGGCTGGTATCCCTGACCACTGACCAAATCAAAAGACTCTTGCTTAAAGAGTGAAACTGCGTTCTGTCAAAAAGTGTCCAGGTCACTATTTCCATCCCTGATATATCACAGAGCGCTCGGCCTCCAACTCATCGATTGTGAGTGAACATTCCTTATGCCACAGCCACTTACAACAGATATGGTTACCATGGATTGCACTGGCACACAACACCTCTCATATCCTGCAATGGTAAAATTCAATTATCGTAATTTACAAATTAATTACAAATTAAAGACATCAACATTTGTAATTGCATTCAATCAACTGGGTTCAGATGTGTTATGACACATAATCATGGATGTCTCCCATTGCCAGTGAGTTAATTTGTAAATTTAATACAATATTTAAATTTCCCCAGTACAAGTTTCAACTATTGTCCTTATTTATAAAGAGAAGAATACTTAAAATCCATCATCTACTCATCCATCTGCTCCCCTAATTAGTGCTCCTGCTACTTTTCTTTAGCTTCCTCTCTTGGACCACTCCTTTTTACGTTAGAAGGTGAGGACACCACCCTGCTCCCGCACTGTAGCAAATTCCCTCATTCACCAAATTCCATTCTGATCAATTACTGCAAAGGCAGACTGCTCTCAATCATCTAGTGTTGGAAGGTGCCAGAGACAGTGTTATCAAGCAGCACTCACTGTTTAGTACCAAGCTCACTTTAGATTCCAACCAAGGGTTCCCCAGTGCATGTTTGGACCAGAAATGGAAAAAAGGGCTGAACTCCAGAATGAGAAGAATTGAGAGTGAATTCCAAGGCTATTTAAATGTGGCATTAGGATCCCTAGCGAAGCTGGAGACCGTGGGAAGGAGGGGGAAGTCCTTTGCTGGTTAAAGTGATATTTAGCACAAAGGAAGCTGATTGTTGGACGCCAGTCATGTCAGTCCCAGTAAAGTACTTTGGGGTTTGGTCCAAGGGCCAAACATCTTCAATGACCTTTCCTCCATTATAAGGTAGGAAGTGAAGATCTTCACCGATAATTACACAATATTCAGCACCGTCAGATATTGCATCAGTCTGTGTCCATCTGTATGGCGGAAATCTATATTTGTGGGTTCATATTATGTGTTTTCACAAGTTAAGAACTGCGATTGCCCAGGACTTTGACATAAGCACAGAGCATGGCAGGGAGAAAGACTGTGCATGTGCGACAGGATTTTCTTCAAGCATTTTTTTTTTCCCAGCAAAATCCACACCTTGGGACCTGGGACATGGAATTTCCCACATTACCATTTGTGCAAAGCAAAATACCTGCTGGTGGTGGCTGGGGCTGTTGGAGAGTGAGAGGGAGTCCACATACCAGTGAATCAACAGCAGGTGTTCAATGGGTCAGCTCAATGCAGCTGAAGATTGTCACTGGCTGTAATCTGCTGAAGAGCAGTAGTGGCTCAGTACAGCAGGAAGTTGAGGTTCAAGAGAGCCAAGAGCAGCTGTTGTTGCTGAGTGATATTGGAACTCAGAAAAGCCATCAGCTAAGTAACTCTGGTGAAGTTAGCTGCTCCTTAAAACAGGCGGCTGAGGAAAGAAACATTTGTGAGCAGTTCTAGCTGTGATAACACTGGTGATTCAATTTGGTGGTAAATCCGGTGGGATACAGTCTCAGAAGAGATTGAGTAACTGGGAGGCACAATCATTGAACTGGAGTGACTGTTGAAGGAAGATCAGAGATTATATCCTCAAACGAAAGAGAGCACTTTGTGATTCACATAATTAACATTAACAGATGACTGGTTTGCTGACAAATTTGTGTGATCTGCCATTTAATGTGTGGCTGATAGTTTGTGCTTGACCACAGTTTGACTGTCAATTCATGTTTACCTCATGTTAATTCTGGATGTTAGAGCATAACGTGGATCATATTGACTGTTTATATGACTCTTGTAAAGTAAAATTCCTTAGGATTTGTTGAAGCTGTGAAGTTTTGTGGCTGAATAATCATGTGAGATTTTAAATTTCATGGATTTTTCAACAAAGGTTCCTGTCTGGATCATAATAAAAGTGGCTTGGGATATTAACATAATGTGGGCCTGATCAGGGATGGTAGCATCATATTCAAAGTTGGCAAAATGCCAACTACCTCACACAAGTGCAAGGCAACAATCATCGCTAATAGTAATGAGTCTAATAAGCTCTGCTTGACACTCAATGGCAGCACCATCAATGAATTCCCCCATTATCACAACGTGGAATTCACCAATGACTACAAACGTATTGAAACAGCCGTATAGATCCTGTGGCCACAAGAGAAGGTCAAAGATTAGGAGTTCCATGATAACTCACTTCCTAACTGTCTGCCATCGA
Source organism: Chiloscyllium punctatum (assembly GCF_047496795.1). Taxonomy (NCBI): domain Eukaryota; kingdom Metazoa; phylum Chordata; class Chondrichthyes; order Orectolobiformes; family Hemiscylliidae; genus Chiloscyllium; species Chiloscyllium punctatum. The sequence continues at coordinate 10,811,063 of NC_092747.1, read as the reverse complement.
CGTGGCACAAATCAGGAGTCTCATAGAATTTTCTCCTCTTGTCAGGATGAATGTGCTCTATCAGTAACACTGTAGGAGATTAAATGGATAGAGTGGATAAGGGGATTGGAGAGATTGATGAGTGAGGATGATAACTTTTAGAATCAAGGCATTGTTCCAGAGGTTGCATCAATCTCACACTGAAGTTACATTGGGAGATCAGGATAGCTCCATTCCTACAGAGGTCAAAGGTCAGCTGGATCTGAAGGGAATGGCACCCACCTCCTGTGGCCCTTCACTAATCCTCTGGTCGCTGCAGAACTGGGCACTGGGACTAAGGCCAACAGCTTCTGGGACTCTGTCCAACTGGCTCCTGCCCAACAATCCATCAGCGTAATGAGTGTGGAATCTGAATAGGTGTCAGGCTGTGAACAGGATGACAAGAATCTCTAAATAAGCACAGTCAGTGACTGAGACCCTTGAACTAATGACTAATGCCACTACGACACTACTACACTGACCCAGCAATGACTATGGAATACCAACCAGGAAGATGCATGACTTCAAAGGAAAGTCAGAGGTGATGCTTTCTCACACTTCCTCCCCATGGTGTGAGATCATTGGGTTGTCACCAATCCAAAACCAATGAAGAGCCATCAATGCAAGCTGCATTTTCTAGCACTGCAACACCGCGCTAATGTTCTGCATATTGTCAAGCTGATGTCTGCTTTCCATAGACAATATTTCCCCTTGTGAACAAGACCCCCTCCCCCACCACCCCCAATCGCATCACTTGGTTAAAGTGCTGCCGAAGACAGTCTCAGGCCTAGTTTGTGAGCAGCACTCCGTCTGCACGGAGTCAGTGCGTTGTGAATTCATTTGTTACTGGGAAACATGACCATGTGGGTATCCTCAGCACCTCCGCTGAGGAAGTTCTGGATTGTTGGAGCTGCCACTTCTTTTGGATGAGCTGTTAAACCAAGTCCCTGTTTTCCCTGCTGAATCACCAAAAAAAGATCTGAAGCCACTACATGTTCAAGAGGAAGGCAGAGCTCCTTGGTGTCCTGAACTGAACTTCAACCAACATTAGCAATCACAACAAGTGAACTGACTCAACTTCTGATGAAGAGTCAAACCAGACTCAACACATTAACTCTATTTCTCTCTCTGCAGATGCTGCCAGACCTGCTGAGTTTATCCAGCAATTTCTGTTTTTGTCCTTCAATTAGAGTTTCTGCTATTGCCCCAGGAACTGAGCACAAAAATCAGACTGAATTTGGAAAACTTTTCACTATTACTTACACTGCACCAATGAAAAGATATGAAAGCTCAAAATCCATTTTAGATCAATCTGTTCAGATATGCTGTAACACACCTCTGGACTAGGTGGGTCTTAAACCCAGGCCTCCTGGCTCAGAGGCACACTACCATGGTGCTACAAGGGCCCCAAATCCTATTTTAACCTTGTCTAAATAAGACTTTTCACCTCCTACACTTCCCAATTGGAGCAAGAGGTTAGCACTCTGAAACCTTCCTGAATAGGACAACACCAATCATTGGTAATTCCAATCCCAGATGCTAGGTCAATGTTTCAGCTTCAAGCTCTAATAAGCATATTTTTCTTTCAGGAACAAGGTGTTTAACTGAATTAAAACACACCAGTAGCATTTTTATTTGGTTCAATGCCAAAACTTCAGCTTTTTTAGAAAGGGACTAATGGATGTACGGAATGTTTAAAAGGCATGAACTTAATTGAAGGTTTCAGACGGTTTAAATATAGGCTAATGGACACCAGAATTTATCATTACCCATTAATCTAATGGAGGCCTTCAAAATCTCTCCTGAAAATAAAACTCTTGCTTCCAAAAGCAAGTTTTCTGCCAATTTGTCTGTTAAACCCCACTCCAGTAACTAAAGCAAGAATCAAGGTTCACACTCCACAAGAAAATAAGAAATGTAAATGGGATCGGTCCATTCTGCTGCTCAAACCTGCCCTGTCATTCAGTAAGGATCTGCCCCTGGCCTGAATTCCTCTTTAATGTCCCTGCTCCTCAAAGCTGTCAGTTCCCTGATGTTTCTATGTCCTCTTTAAATACTTTCAGTGATCAAGCCTCCACAACTCTCGGGAATAGAGAAGTCCAGGCTATCCCCTGAGAAAAGAAATTCCTTTGTATCTCAATTATAACTGTCTCCATATTCTGTAACTGGATCCTTTGGTGTGATATCCCCTGACTAGTGGAAACATCTTCGCAACATCTACCCATCAATACACTCCTCTTAGTTTCCCTAACTTCCTTTTTAAGATCGACCACCCCACATGTTTCAAACTCTTTGAGGGACTCTGCTGTATCGAGTCCTTGGTATCTGTTATGAGATTAGATTCTCTACAGTGTGGAAACAGGCCCTTCAGCCCAACAAGTCCACACCAACCCTCTGAAGAGTAACCCACCCAGTCCCATTTCCCTCTGACTAATGCACCTAACACTACGGGCAATTTAGCATGGCCAATTCACCTGACCTCCACATCTTTGGACTGTGGGAGGAAACTGGTGCACCTGGGGGAAACCCACACAGACATGGGAAGAATGTGCAAACTCCACACAGGCAGGCACCTGAGGCTGGAATCGAACCTGGGTCCCTGGCATTATGGGGCAGTAGGGCTAACCACTGAGCCACCATGCTGCCCCTAAGCTAAGCTTCCTTTGTTTTCTCCCCCCTTAATCCTAAAATCCCAACAGTGTCGAAGAAGGCCATTCACCCCATTGAGTCCACACAAACCCTCTAAAGATTATCTCACCTTCCAATCCTATCCTATCCTATCCCTGTAACCCTGCATTTCCCATGGCTAATCCACCTAGCCTACACATCTTCAAACTGTGCGAGGAAACCCATGCAGACTCAGAACATGCAGACTCTACACAGACAGTCACCTGAGATTGGAATTGAACCTAGGTTCCTGGCAATGTGAGGCAGCAGTGCTAACCACTGAGCCACTCTGTTGCCCTTCAGTCTTGCTCCCACCCTTTGTCTTTAGAGGAATATATTCACTCTGTATTGTCACTATTTCCTCCCTGAATACCTCCCAACTGTTATGGACTAAGCCAAACCACTCAAAACATTCTTAAGCAGGCAGCAGGCAATTTGTTTCAGTAGATGCACAGTGAAAATTACCCGGTTAAAGATAGCTTGGTTGACTACTAGATTTTAAAACAAACAAAACTTTATTCACAAAATTACAGAATGAAGCACAAAGAACAGAATAAAGAACCCCTACAGAACTCAGTCTATCCAAACTAGACTTAATTATGCTGTTCCGAATATACACAACAGTCCCAATAAGCAAACTCCCTTTTAAAAAAACAGTACAAATGGAACATATGCTAACAGGTTGAAGTTGAAGGGCAGAAGAGAGAGAGAGAGAGAGAGATTATTTCTACACAGCTCCTGTTGAACTCCTCACCAGGTCAGACTGAACTAAATTGCTCAGCTAGAGAGCTGACCACTCCCCTTTCATTATACAGGTCACTTCTAAAACATGACCACTTTGGCCGGAAGTCTCATCTGTTTACATATAAAGAAAAGGCCTCTCAATACCCTTTAATCTCTGTACCAAACCAGACTGATCAGAGCCTGGCCTGGTTTATTGCCCTCTGAAAAAAATCAAGGGCAGAGTATTCTTGAGCCAAGGAACAACTTTTAGAAAAACAAGGAACTAGCTTTGTGATACAATGCTCGGCATAGTTCTATCTGCAAGTAACTGTTCCCAGTGAGCGAAATTGTATGTTTTAGTAGAATTTACCTTTCCCCAGTTTCAAACTTCTATTTCCCATCCCTTGTCATCCTTTTCGTATGGTCTTACATGGCAAAATGTGAGGTCATCCAATTTGATAAAGAACTAAAGTGCAGAAAAGTTAGTTTTACGAAAACTAACAATCACAGCATATCGCAAGAAGATGGGAAGGCAAATGTCAAGTCAGCTTTTGTTGCAAAGAGACTGCAATATAAGTGAAGAATCTTCCTCGGGATATCTAGGGCATTGTTGAAGTTGCACATGGTAAATGTCTTGGAGTTTGGTTTCTTTATCCAAGAGGGAGACAGCGATTTTATGTCTCATTAACGTAGTCGAGAGTGTGCTGCTGGAAAAACACAGCAGGTCAGGCAGCATCTGAGGAGCAGGGGAATCGATGTTTTGGGCATAAGCCTTTCATCAGGAATGAGGCTTGTGGGTTGGGGGGTGGGGGGGGGGAGGTGGGAGGGGAGCGCTGTTGCTGAGAGATAAATGGGAGGTGGGTGGGATTGGGGAGAAGGTAAGTCAGAATGCAATAAGTAGATGGAGGTAGGGGAGAAGGTTGTAGGTTGGATGCTGATCTCCAACATCTGCATTCCCCACTTTCTCCAAGTCTCATTGATGTAGCACACTTGATATCAAGCCACATTACTCTCAGAGTCATCACCAAAATTAAAGATTTCTCAAAGTACATAAAATTTCCTCAATGTTCCCATCTGTATAGACCTAAGTGAACAGAAAGCACCAACTAGGACGCTGTACAATCATTTAGCCCATTGAGTCCACACCACCCCTCGAAAGAGCATCCCACCCAGACCCACCCTATTCCTGTAACCCTTCATTTCCCATGGATAATTCACTTAACCTGCACATCTTTGGATTGTGGGAGAAAACCAGAGCACCCAGAGGAAACCCACGCAGATACAGGGAAAACATGTGTAAACTCCACACAGACAGTTGTCCGAGGCTGGAATCGAATCCAGCTCCCTGGCGCTGTGAGGCAACAGTGCTAACCAATGAGCCACCGTACCACTGTGCCCCCCCCACCCCTCACCCCCTGCACTTAACAAGACTGACCATTTATTACAAGTGAATACATTTGAGTGAGAGGAAAGCAACAATAAAATCTGCAATTGTCTTATCACAACTATCACTGATTGTTGGAAAAGAAAAACACACCAGGTTCACTAATGTCCTTAAGAAAAGGAAATCTGCCATCCTCACCCTGTCTGGCCCATATCTTGAGGTTGACTCTTAGCTGCCATCTGAAATGGTCAAGCAAGCCACTGAGTTTGAGGATATTTAGGGATAAGCAATAAATCCAGGAGTTGGCAACGATGCCAACATCCCATGAAAGAAGAAATTAAAATGTTGAGTGTGTTGCAGCAAAGTATAACAAGATGAACAATAATGCTGTCTTTGGTACAATTCCATTGATATTGGGGTCATCAGCACTGAGACTTTCGTAAGCTCAGTGTGATCAGGTTGGGGTGAGATAAGACAATGTGTCAGTGGTAGGGGAGAGGACTTTAAAACTGAAAGCCGTCTGTGCGTGTACATGTGTGTATATGTGTGCATGTCCCCTGTGTGCGTGTGTCCTAGTTCATGTATCTTTATTTGTGTGCCTGTGTGTTTCTGTGTGCATGTGTGTGTGTCTGTGTCTCTGTGCGTACCTGCTTGTTTGTGTGTGTCTGTCTGTCTGTATGCATATGCACATGTGTCTGTGCATACCTGTTTATATGTGTGCCTGAGTGAGTATCTGTGCGTCTCTCTCTATGTGTGTGCATGTCTGTGGTTGTGCGTGTGCATATTTGTGTGTATGTATATGTGTATGTGCATGTGTCCCTGTGTGCATGTGCATGTGTGTGTCTGTGCACACATGTTTTTGTGTGTGTCTGAGTGTTTTGGTGTGCATGTGTGTGTGTATATCTGTGTGTGTGTCCATGTGCATGTATGCATTTGTAAACATGTGTCTGTATGTGCACATGTATGTGTATGTATAGGATATGATAGGACCTGTACTATCATGTCAGCAGTATCCCAAGTAGATCCAGCAAGTTATTTATTGGACAATTATGGGTTCGAAAGGCCAAAGTGGAGATTTAAGAGTCGGGGTGTTGGTGGCATGGTCTTGGGGGTGATGCCTCTCAAAGTTCCCCCAAGCAATGTTTCCACTTTCTTGCCAACAGCAGCTCCTGATGCTAAACCTACCGTTCCATCCATTGGTGTGACATTTCCCTGCCATGGGTAAAATATCAACAGGAGCAGGATGAGGAATGTGACTGGCTCATCAGTCAATTGAAGGAATCAAGTCAGTCCCATAAAACAGGAGACAGATCAGTGGGCAAACCAAATGCCACATTTTCCAAGTGACCTTATCTTCAGACACATAGGTAAGGGATTACACAATTAAACCCCTTTGTCTTTTTTAATACATTTGTGGGATGTGGGTGTTGTTGCTGACCAGAATTTATTGCCCATCCTTAATTGCCCTTGAGCAGGTGGGGGTGAGCTACCTTCTTGAACCATTGCAGTCCATGTGCTGTAGGTAGACCCACGTACTATTAGGGAGGGAATTCCAGGATTTTGACCAAATGTCAGTGAATGAACTGTTATATATTTCCAAGTCAGGAAGCATGTTATATATTTCCAAGTCAGGAAGCATGATTGGCTTGGAGGGGAACTTGCAGGGAGTGGTGTTCCTATGTGTCTGCTGCCTTTGTCCTTCCTAATGGAAGTGGTTATGTGTTTGGAAGGTGCTGTATGAGGATTTTTGATGAATTTCTGCAGTGCATCTTGTAGATAGTACACACTGCTGCAACTGAGCATCAGTGGTAGAGGGAATGGATGTTTATGGATGAAGTGCCAATCAAGACAGACGCTCTGTCCTGAATGGTGTCAAGCTTCTTGAGTGTTGTTGGAGCCACCCCATCCAGGCAAGGATCAAAATGTTATTTTCCTTTTAAACTGTACCATAAGCTTTTACAAGATCTAGACAGCTGACAGCAGAAACAGAATAAATGGGCCAAATTGGCTAAGGATGACTTTCTTAGCTCTCTTCCTGAAGGCTGCTCTTAACAGATCCTCTGTTACCACTCCAGCAGCCTTCTGTATCCTACCCAGCAGTACACACACACACACACACACACACACACACGTGTACACACACACGCACATACACACACACACGCACATACACACGTGTACACACACGCACACACACACATACACAAACACACGTATACACACACACAGACACACACACACACACACATGCGCACACACACCGAGCTACAAAGACACACACGCACACTCTCTCTCTCACACATACACACACGCGCACATACACACTTTCTCTCTCACACATACACGCACACACACATGCAAACATGCACGCGCACACATACGCGCAGACACACAGAGCCACAAAGACACACGCACTCTCTCTCTCTGTCTGACACACACACACACACACACACACACACACACATACACACACACACACACACACACACACACACACACACACAAACACACACACATCCGCTTCCTAATGTATTCCCTGATGGAATAAGTAAACAAGCTGGCTTCGAGCACATTTCAATTGTAAATTCCCCTGAGGAATTTAGAGTGCATGATAACCATTTTTATAGCATTAAACTTCAGAGGTAGCCTTTTCCAATCTGTAGGGTTGTAACCTGCACAACCTTCAGCTCAGTGTTTACCCTGCAGGTAGAGAAGCTCAATGAGTCTGTTCAGAGCCCGGCTGAAGAGTAAAGGGAAAGAACGTGAAATTATTTAGCACCTTTTATGAAGGCAAGACACAGCAAAAAGCTTATACAGCTGACCATAAGACCATAAGACCATAAGACAGAGGAGTAGGATTAGGCCATTCAGCCCATCAAGTCTGCTCTGTCATTCGATCTGTTTCTCAACCCTATTCTCCTACCTTCTCCCCGTAACTCTTGATCCCCTTACCAATCAGGAACCTAGCCATCTCTGTCTTAAATACACACAATAACTTGGCCTCCACAGCCCTCTGCAGCAATGTGTTCCACAGATTCACCACCCTCTGGCTGAAGAAATTCCTCCTCATCTTCATTCTAAAGGGTCACCCCTTCACTCTGAGGCTGTGCCCTTGGGTCCTAGTCTCTCCTACTGGTGGAAGCATCTTGTCTATGTCAACTCTATTCAGGCCTCTCAGTATCCTGAAAGTTTCAATGAGATCCCCCTCATCCATCTAAACCTCCATCGAATACACTCCCAGAGTCCTCAACCATTCCTCATATGACATGCCCTTCATCCCCAGGTCATCCTTATAAACCTCCTCTGGACCCCATCCAACACCAACACATCCTTTCTCAGATACAGGGCCAAAAACCACTCACAATGTTCCAAACGAAGCCTCAGCAGAACATTTCTGCTCTTGTATTCTAGCCTTTTTGAAGTGAATGCTAATGTTGCATTTTCTTTCCTAACTGCCAACTGAACCTGGTTGTTAACTATAAGAGAATGCTGAGCCAGGACACCCAAGTCCTTTGTGCTTCAGAATTCTGAAGCGTTCCCCATTTAGAAAATAGTCTAAGGTTCTACTCTTCCTCCCAAAGCGCATAATCTCACACTTTCATATAGTGTATTCCATCTGCCACTTCTTTGCCCACTCTCCTAACCTGTCCAAGTCTATCTCCAGCCTCCTCACCTCCTCAACACTGCCTGTCCTCCACCTACCTTCATGTCAACTGCAAACTTAGCAACAATACCCTTTGAAGGACTTGCTAAAGTGCAATACAGACTCTTAGGGAATTGGGGTCAAAGTGGTATACAGTCAGAAGGGAATTACACTGGGAGTCCTCAAAAATGACTCTGAATCCCATGAAACCCCACTGCATCAAGTCAAACACGGGCAAAAAAGTCCATGGGCTGATTAGCACTGCCAGCCCGAGCTGCCTGATTATCTAGTGAATTGGATTTCCTCCATATTGAATGCCAACTGGAGAAAACACTGAGGGTGGCAAGAGCACAGAATGTACTCTGAGTGGGTCATTTCAACGTTGACCACCAAGTGTGGCCCAACAGCACCACGACTGATCGAGCTGGTCAAGTTCAAAAATGCATAGCTGCAAGACTGATTCTGTGCAAGGTGGTTAGGACCCAACAAGAGGGAAAACCGTACTTGGCCTCATCCTTGCCAATCTGTCTGTCACAGATAGTATGCCCACAACAGAATTGGTAAGAATGACCCACATTGAGAAAACCCTCCATCGTGTTGAGTGGTACTATCACCATGCCAAACAGGACAGACTTTGAACAAAACTAGCAACTCAAGCCTGGGCATCTATGAGGCACTGTGGGCCATCAACAGTAACAAAACTGTACTCCAGAACAATCTGCAGCCCCATGGACTGGCATGTCCCCCACTCATCTATTACCATTAACTCAGGGGACCTTCAATGGAAAATGCAGGAGGGCATGCCAGGAGCACTCCGGCATCCTGAACAAGGTATCAACCTGGTGAAGCTACCAGACATGACTACTTACAGGCCAAACAGCATAAGCAGCTAGTGTAGTTAAAATTAAGAGATTTCACAAGCAACGGGTCAGATCTAAGCACTGCAGTCCTATCACATCTAAACATGGATGTCATGGACAATTAAACCTAGTTTGAAACAAGAAAACTGCAAATGCTGGAATACAAGGTGGACAAGCAGGAAGTCAGAAGAACACAGCAAGCCAGGCAGCATCAGGAGGAGGAGAAGTCAAAACTCCCAGAGAAGTGTTACACCCAAAATGTTGACTTCTCCATCTCTTCATTGCTACATCATCGACAACCTTCATGAACAGTCCCAGCAATGTGTACTATCTAAAGATGCATTGCAGCAACTCACCAAAGCTCCTTAGACAGCACCTTCCAAACCCACAACCTCTCCCAACTGGAAGGACAAGGGCATCAGATTCATGGAGAGATCACCATCTGCATGTTCCCTTCCAAGCCCCACATCACACTGATTTGGAAATATATTGTTGTTCCTTCACTGCTTCTGAATCAAACTCCCTCCCAACCAGCCGCTGGGGAGTGGAGGATGTGTCCCTACATCGAAGGACTGCAGCCATTCAATCATCTTAAGATGGCTGCTCATCACCTATCTCTCCAGGGCAGTTAAGGATGAGCTAACATATGCTGGTCCAGCCAGTGACATCCGCATCCCCTGAACAAATCAAAACAATTTGTTAATAGGGGCCTCTGACATCAGCTGGGGAGACAGTGGGACCGCTATGTCTTAGACTGGAAAAGTCCACAGCAACTAGTGTCACTCAGGCTCTTAACAAGAGTCAGGGTGGGACTTCTGCTGGGATCAAGGACTCCATGGATTGGGCATCTTATCCGCTGGTGGCCAATCTGCCAGCAGCTCTTCTCAGCAAGTGCCATTGGGAATGTAGGACCTACTCTCACTTGAGGCTCCAGGCCAGAGGTGAATGAATGGTTAGGTGGGAGGCAGAGTGAGTACCAGCAAGAAAGACCATGGGCTGGTTCTTGTGGGGTCCCGCATTCCCAACACAGGTTCCTTCCCAGCATGAAATTATTTAGGTTGGAGTGGAGATGAGAAAGTTACAGGGTCCCACCCCTGCCCAGTGATATCTCCCTGACCATCAAAGTCAATGTGTGGGAACAGGCATTGGCTTTTGGCCTTTCGTCTCTGTTGTCATGTAGAATCACATGGTCCACATGTGCACAGCAATCTCCCACAAAGAACAATGACAAAATCACCAGAGAATGTGGTCTTTGAAGTTGTGCATGATGGATTAATGTAGAAACGATACCTTCAAAGTTACCTCTTGCACCTACTGGAGTTTCAAGACATTGTGCCACCATTCACTTTGACCTCTGGGGGCTGGGGGGGGTGGGGGTGGGGGTGGGGGGGGGGGGGGGGGGGGGGTGGGGGAGGGGGATGTCCATGGTGGCAGGGTAGTATCACAGAATTCCTACTGTGTGGAAAGAGGCCATTCAGCTCAATGAGCCAACACTGACCCTCTGAAAAGTATCCCACCCAGACTTGTAGCCCTAACATTTACTTTGGCTAGTTCATCTGCAGGTCACTAGGCAACTTCCCATAGCCAACCCAGTTAACCTGCAAATTTTTCACTGTGAGAGGAAGCTGGAACATCCGGAGAAAACCCACACAGACACAGGGAGAATGTACAAACTCCAGACAGACAGTCACTAGAGGCTGGAACTGAACCCAGGTCCCCAGTGCTGTGAGGCAGTAGTGCTAACCATTGAGCCACCTTGATGCCCTTGCAACCCTGTGGCTCACAATGGCTGCCAAGCTCCGGTTATCTGGCAGCTTCCGGCATTCTGCATTAGGATGTGGTCCACCAAAAAGCCCACAGGGAAGATCACTCAACTGCTTCATAGGCACCGGACCCCATGGGCTTCCTCCATACCCAGGGGTTGAGGGCATCACATCCGTTTATAATGCCCATAGCCACACTTAGAAGGAGAGGTGAAACACGCTACACTTTATGGGCTCTCCCAGGTGGAAGGAAAAGACTTGTTGCCTCAGCTTCAAAGAATAGCGGGAGGATTTGGCAATTATCTATCATTCAGTCAACAACAGGCAGAAGATACCATCTGCTTTTAGGGATCGCAGTAGGTCAAGTGGATCAAGAGTCAGGTGACCAGGCTGTTTTGTTTATATTAACGTACACCATACAGTTTGTATTGACATAAGAATATAGGAACCAGGAACAGGAGGAGGCCATTCAGCCCCTCGAGCCTGCTCTGCCATTTAATATAATCATGGCTGATCTCATCTCAGCCTCAACTCCACCTTCTTGCCTGTTCTCCATAAACCTCCAACGCATTACTAATTAAAAATGTGTCTGACTCCTCCTCAAATGTATTCAATTCCTGGCATCCACCACACTCTGGGATAGTGAGTTTCACAGATTCATGACCCTTTGAGTGAAGTCTCTGTTTTATCATCTCTGTTTTATCATCCTTTAGCCTAAAACTATAACCTCTCATTCCAGATTATCCAAAAGGGAAACATTCTCTCCAGGTCTATTTTATCAATCCCCTTTATCACCTTATTCAAATCATAGAATCCCTACAGTGTGGGAGCAAGCTATTCATCCCATAAAATCCACCCCCCCCCCCCCCCCACCCTATCCTTGTATTTCCCATGGATAACCCATCTATCCTGCACATCCTTGGACACTATGGGTAATTTAGCATCCAGCCAACCTGCACATCTTTGGACTGTGGGAGGAAACCGGAACACCAAAAGGGAATCCACACAGACACAGGGAGAATGTGCTAACTCCACATGGTTGCCCAAGGCTGGAATTGAGCCCAGGTCATTGGTGCTGTGAGGCAGCAGTGCTAACCACTGTGCTATCACAAATAAGTCCCACATCCTTCTAAAGTCTGGCAAGTACATGTCTACGCCACTCAATCTCCACATAAAACAAGCTTTTCATCGCTGGAATTAATTAAGTGAACATTAGCTTTGGTGGAACGGCCCAGACTCAAAATAATGTGCTAATTGGGCAGGGTGAATGTGAATCTGTCTCAGTAAAATTGGAACCAAAGTTTGACACCAGCACTATCATGTCTACTTTTGAATATGATATATTTCAGTTGTATTTGAGGGATATTAGAGTGAGAGGGAAGGGTAAGGTGAACAAATGCAGAGCTCCCCCAATGATGAAAGGGTTAGAAGTAACATGAAGCAGAAAAAGGGTGCATGTGATTGATGTCAAATGGATGATATAATCGAGAACCAGGCTGAATGGAGAAAGGTCAGGAGCAAAGCTAAAAGAAAAGAAGTCATGTGGGGCATGGATAGAACAAACAGGCAAGGTCTTTTCCCTGGAGTGGGGGAGTCCAGAACTAAAGGGCATAGGTTTAGGATGAGAGAAGAAAGATTTAAAAGGGTGGTGAGTGTACAGAATGAGTTGCTAATTACAACATTCAAAAGACATCGGGATGGGTATATGAAAAGCAAGGGTTTAGAGGGATTTGGGCCAAGTGCTGGGAAGTGGGACAAGATTAGGATAGGATGTCTTGTCAACATGGACTAGTTGGACCTAAGGGTCTGTTTCCGTGCTGTACATCTCTTTGACTCTATGACTCTAAATGAAAGAAGCCAGAGGGAGACTATGAGAAGAGACTGGCAGCTGACATAAAGGGGAATGCAGAAATCCTGTACAAGCATTCAAGTAGCTAAAGAGTCACGAATGGAGGAGTGGAATCAATTAGGGAACTAAAAGGCATTTTACACATCAATACAGAGATGCAGCTGCAGTTCTAAATGGAAACTTTGCACCTGCTTTTACCATGGAGAAGGAGCTGCCCAACTCAGAAGAGAAGGCTCCTGAGACACACAACAAGCTAGAAGTTGTTAACGAGGTAATATTAAATAGGCTGGCTCTCTTTAAAATTGTCGAGGAGAAAGTGAGGACTCTTTAAAATTGGTAAATTACATGAACAGGAGGGAATGTATCCAAGGATAGTGAGGAAATTAAGACAGGAAATTGAGGAGATACTGGTCACAAGATTCCAATACTCCTAACTTGCAGGAATTGTGCCAAAAAACTGCAAATATTGAAATGTCAAAAAGATGCTTAAAGGATAAACTACAGGCAAACCAATTTAACTTCAGAAATGAGAACTCATGTTGTGTTATGGACCAGACCAACCCCCTCAAAACATATCAAGAAGATAACCTAGACCCTAACTTATTCTTTTTTTAAAGGCAAGTGCCAGGCGTTGCATTCCAGATGCAATTTCACTACCAGATTTGAAGCAAAACACACTTTATTCATTCACTATAGTTAAAATACAACCAAAAAAAGCATTTGAATAACTTATCTCCATTAACAGAATAATAGCTTATTTATCTATTAAACAGTAACTGTTCCAGTACAGTAACATTCCATAAACACACCCTTGGCAAAGGCAAATTCAGAAAAACAGATTGTCTCACATTCAATTCCAGCAGCAGGAAAAGAACCTCAGCTTTTAGCTGTAACAGAGAGGAAAAATAGCTTCCACATCCAGTTTCAAAACTCCAGCAACTGCTACTGAAAAACTAAAACTAAAAATTCTGGTTCTGTGGAAGTTTGACCTCACCCATTCAGGCTGCTTCTATTGTTCCAAACTAAAAAAAAAACCAAGGCCTCACAAGCTGTTTACTTTATTGGCTTTGCAGCAGACTGTTCAGTATCTCCATCTCAACCTCTCTTCCTAAAAAGAACCAAGAGAAAATGTATGTCTTAAAGCCATAGTATTGTCAATGTGGAAATAATAATTCTAGTCAATATTGACAATCACGTGGATAAAATGCATTTGTTGACAGGAACTCTTGCTTAAATGACTTGGTGTGGCTTTTTGAAGAGGTGACAGAGAGCACTGATGAGAGTGATACCGTTGATGTAGTGCACATGGATTTTCAAAACACATTGACAATGTGTCACTTAATAGACTGGTCAGAAAAACTGAAAATCCTAAAGTAAAAAGGCAAGTCAAAGTATGAATTTGAAAGTGGCTGAGTGACAGGAAAAAGAGAAATGTGAGTGATAAATATCAAGGTACAAAGACAGTGGAACTCATTGCCAGTGGTGGCTGTAGAGGTCAAGTCGTTGAGTGTCTTTAAGATAGACATAGATAGATTCTTGACTGGTAAGAGGATCAAGGGTTACAGGGGGAAGGCAGAAAAATTGGGTTGAGAAATATATCAGCCATCATCGAATGGCGGAGCTGTCTCAATGGGCTGAATGGCCTTATTCTGGTGCTATATCATATGGTCTAAGACAGCCCTGTTGAAATGCCAGTAGCAGTTGAAATATAATTCAGAGAAATGTAAAGCGATTCATATTGCTAGGAAGAATGGGAAGGGATATGAAGTAAAGGCTATAATTCTGAAGTGGGTGCAGGAGTAAAAGGACCTGGTGGTATATGTGCATAAATTATTCATGGTGACGGGAACACTTCAGAAATACATTAATAAAGCAGACAGGATTCTAGTCTTCCTAAGCATTGGCACAGTGTAAAAAAACAAGGAAGCTATCATACAGCTGTATAAAACTCTGGTCCAACCTCAGCTGAAACATTGTTTCAAATTCTGAGCGTTGCACTTCAGAAAGGGTGCAGAAAAAAATTCATGAGAGTGGTTCCAAGGATGAGGAACTTTCAATCACTTGGGCAGGTTAGAAAAGCTGGGCCAATTTCTCTTGGAGAAGAGACTTCGGGAAAAAAATCCATATCATGCCAAGTAGATAGGAGAAATTGTTCCCCCTTATGGAGGGCTCCAGAACCAGAGGACACTGATTTCCAGTCTTATAGCCTTTTGGTTAATAATCTTCTATTTTATTGTAGCATTGTGCGTTTGCAGTTTGGTGAAAGACTATCGCATTAAATAAGAGGAAAGCAAAATATGATCTATCAAGCCATATTTCAGTCTAGGATTTGACCTTTTTGATAATAACATCAGCTGGGATCACGCCAAAACACAAAATTTCACAATTTGTAATTTTGAATTCAATGTCCTTTGTTAAAGTAAATTCCCAATACTTACAATACTCTGAGAGAAAGAGCAATCCATCATCACTATCTTGAATGGGTGACTCATTATTTTTAAGCTACAACTCTTAATGCTGGATACTCTTACAAAAGGAAATATCCTTTTAGCATCCTGGCTGAGTCTCTCAAAATCTGATGTGTTTCAATTAAGTTATCTCTGACTCTTCTAAACTCCAGAGGATACAGACTTAGCCTGTCCAGCCTTTCCTCATAAGGCAATCCCCTCATTCTAAATATCGATCTAATAAAACCTGAACTGCTTCCAATGCATTAACATCCTTCCACTATACCAGTGACCGGTGCTGTACACAGTACTCCAGATGCAGTCTCAACATTGCCCTGTATAAGTGAGGACTAGCACTCCTGCTCTTTAATTCAACTCTCCTCATATAAAATATAACATTCCAATAACTTTCCTGATTACTTGTTTTATCTACGTACTAACCTTCTGTGGTTCATGCATTTGGTCATCCAGATTTCTTGCACATGAATCACAAAAAGCTAGCATACAAGTTCAGCAGGTAATAGGGAAGGCCAATGAAATGTTGGCCTCTATTTCCCAGAGAATGGAGCATACAGGTAGGAAAGTCTTGCTAAAAACATACAAGGCAGTGGTCAGGCCACAGCTGGAATATTGTGAACAGTTCTGGTTCCCTTTTTGAAGGAAAGATATACAGACATTGCAGGTAGTCCAGAGAGGTTTCACCGAATTGATTCCGCGCATGAAGGAACTAGTGAGATTTGAAAAAAATTGTAGCTCAGGTTGAGGTTCTGGATGTAAGTTTGCTCGCTGAGCTGGAAGGTTTTCAGGGACTTTTTTTGATGAAAGTTTGTGTTGATTGAGCTTGTATTCATTGGAGTTTAGGAGAAGGAGAGGAGGCCGCATTGAGAACTTTATGACTTTTAGGGGTGTTTGACAGAGTAGATACAGAAAGGTTGTTTCCTTTACTGGGAAAGTATAGGACATATACAGTTATGAAGGGAATAGATTAAATAGAAGCAGGGAGGTTATTTTCGCTTGCAGGTGAAAATAGAACTGGGGGGCATAGCCTCAAAATAACAGGGATCAGATTCAGGACCGAGTTGATGAGGAATTTCTTCACCCAAAGGGTTATGGATCGGTGGAATTCCCTGCCCAGTCAAGCCGTTGACGTTACCTTGTTGAATGCTTTTAAGGCAAAGATGGATATACTTTTGAAGAGTGAAGGAAATAAGGGTTATGGTGAGAGGGCAGGTAAGTGGAGCTGAGTCCATGAAAGGAGCAGCCATGGTCTTATTGAATGGAGAGCAGGATCGAAGGGCCAAATGGCCTACTCCTGCTCCAGTTTCTTATGTTCTTATGACCAGAAGGTATTATCTCACACTAAGGGATCACCCATTTAAGACAGTGATGAAGAAGAAATGTTTCTCTCAGTGGGTAGTGAATCTGTGGAATTATTTTCTGCAAAGTGCAGTAGAAGGTGGGTCATTAAGGATAATTGAAGCTGGAGTAAATTTTTAATCAGAAGGAAACCAAATGTTATGGGGGAATGCAGGAAGGTGCAGCTGAGGATTATCAGAAGAGCCGTGATCTCACTGAACAATGAAGTGGAAATGGTGGACCAAGGGTCCTTTATCTGCCCCGCCACCTTCTGACCATGTTCCAACCTGTAAATGTCAGTGTGAGATAACATCGTTATCAGCTGAAACGTCGGCTTCTCTGATCTTAAGTACTTGATACTCATCTAAATATGTTTTTAAGTTTACAGACATGCTATTTCTGAATTCTTCCATGGTCATAATTTCCCTTACATGCTCTTTTTTTTTCATTTTAGTGCTCTAAACCTATGATGATCCCACCACATTTCTACCTCCCTTGTGAATTCTTACAAATGTCTGATTTGTTTTCTTTCTTGAAGTTCTGCACATGAATCAGTAAGCTTCTGGCAAAACCTCAAAATGTTTTAAATTGCCCTTTTGATCACTCTGTACTCAGTAAATTCTTCTTCTGACAAACTGGCATGCACTTAGTTAGAGCTGTCAATAGACTCTGTAACATAAAAGTCCAAGTGTAAACCGTAAATGCAGAACAGAAAGGAACAGAATTCATCCTATCCTGTCTGATCCACCATTCAATCACGGCTGAGCTGTTTCTCAACCCCATTCTCCTGCCTTCTCCATGTAACTCTGATCCCCTTACCAATCAGGAACCTATCTCTCTCTGCCTTAAACATACTCAATGACTTGGCCTCCACAGCCCTCTGCAGCAATGAGTTCCACAGTTGCCACCTTGTCAGCTGTAAAGGCTCATCCCTTCACTCTGAGGCTGTGCCATCATGTTCTAGTCTCTCCTTCTCCACATCCACTCTATCCAGACCTCTCAGTACTCTGTAAGTTTCAATCAGATCCCCCCAGTGCAACCTTTGGCCAGTTCATCTGTCCATCTCTGAAATGAGGTAAAATAACTCATCCTTGGTAATTTTACAAACTGACCATAAATTCTTAGCTGAATCAAGTCCCTCCTCAGAATTAAAATCATCTTCTGGGTGATTACGCCCTTTTTTCTCGTTTACGGCAAGTTTTCTGTGTACTCATGTTCTCTATGTCTTTGCAGTTCAAATTTTGTTAATTCAATTTCCAGTCAATTTCCTTTTTCCTCACTTTCCATATTCCTCTGAGTTTATTTTTCCCTCAATTTCAACTTTCCTCAGCTTGTCCTTTCTGTCTCTTTCTACTTCATTGATTTCTAATAGAAGCAGAGATCAGTACAGTAGAGGAGAGGCCTTTTGGTCCATCAGGTCTGTACTGCCAAGAATACACTAAATCTACATGAGGATATTTTACATCAATGTCCTGTTCAATTACTCTCTGTTTCTCCAAATCAGAGGTTGAAGCATTGCAAACACAGGCGTATCTTAGCTCATCTCAGATGAAACCATGCCCAGCTCAGGTGCCAGAGAGCCCTCCTGGGAAAGCCGAGCTCAGAACGTCTGCAGGCCCATGCCTTAAGAAAGGACTGTATGGTTTGATTTTTCAACTTTATTTTTCTACTTCTATCCTAAGAAGACTGTAATGCTGAGTTTTTTTAAACTTATTTCATTTTTCTACTTCTGTTACTAAGATTTTGTCCCAAGGCACTTTGTACCCTAGGTGGTGCTGGGTTTGGAGACATACCTGACTAAACAGGACAATAAAATCTAAATCTAAATCTAAATCTTTTATTTCTCCTCACTTTCCCTTAATCTATGCCTTTTGTTTGTTCTAACTCAAGTCTTTTAATTGTTAACTGAATCTCAGCTATTTCCATCTGTGACACTCCAATTTCAAATGCCCTTTCTTCCAATTCTAAATGTTGAATAATCACTTGAAGCATCCCATCCTTATACTAACTCATTTTTACTTCTACCTGCGATTTGTCTGTGACCTTTCATAGTTTAACTTTAGTAAAGGATTTGAAATATTCCAGCGCTACATCTTTCACTTCTAGAAAACTCTTTATGACATTCAAAGGCCATCTTCAAATTTCATATTAGAAGCTTCTCCACAATTTCTAGAGTCACCACATACCTGTTAATTTCAAATGAAAGCTACAGATCCCTCTTAAATCCATACATAATGATCCCAGCTCATGTTATTACTGGTCAAGTCAGGTCCCAAACTGAAACCTGGCTTAATAGATTATGTTTTGCATTGATCTTATTGAATGAAATTATTTTTCATTGAAACACAAGCACACAATGCAGCAACCACAAAGCAGAAGATTGTCAGTCAAAAAAGATAAAATAGACTTAACCAAGCTATTTATGTGGAAAGCAATTTGAAAGATTTTGAAACACAGTAAAAATACCAGACAAATATTCCAACACCATCATTTTACAGTACAAAACACCCGAGAGAGAGTTCACTTTTCTATTATATCTATAGCTTTAATTTAACTGTTTCTTTCACTTCCTAGTCTTCAAAGTTCGGTACATTCTTCCCTGACTTGTCACCCAATTGAGCTTAGAATTTCTCAGCTTTGAATAATCCCTTCAGGATTCTAACCAAAGACATCTGGTCTGGAATCTTCAAACTAAAATCCTTACACTGAGGTAAGCTAACTCCTAATAGTTCTAAATTAAGTCCTTTCTCCAGGGAAAGCTATTTCACATATCTAATTACCATTAGGCCCATTGAAAACAGAAAGCAAAAAATTTCCAAACTGTGTTTTTCCCCTCAGCAAAAAAAAAAGAATCTTGATCCATCTAAATTGGGAAAGTAAGCTAATGCTCCTCAGTGTTTACTCCATCCACTTGGGAAATTTTCCCAATGCATTTCCCATTATCATCGCAGAGATTCCTTCTGCCACATTGGTTCAAAAAGAATCGTGGCCCCAGAAATACTGACAAGCTAATAATTGAATCCTCTCGGACACACAGACTAAAACTCACATTCTCTAAGTTTAAAACCCAAAACTTTAACATGAATTATATTAATCAATACATTTCACGCCTTGCATCATTCTGGTGATTGGCAAAAGAAGCAACAGTGACTTAAGAAAAAAGTATTTTATACAGGGCACGTTGTGGCGATCTACAAAGCACTGCATGAGATTGTGTTGATGTGGAGATGCTGGTGTTGGACTGGGATGGACAAAGTTAAGAATAACACAACTCCAGGTTATAGTCCAACAGGTTTATTTGGAAGTTAAAAATAATAAAATCTACCGGATAGTTATCTGAACAGAAGGAAACTTGCATACTACAGGAAAAGGCAAAGGAGTGGAATGGATTTAGTTGCACAGGCTCAGAACTGGCATGGACGTGATGGGCAGAGCAGCCTCCTTCTGTGTCTGCAACCAAGAGGCTCCACAACCTCATGCTACCCACAACATTCCTGGCAGATTTCCTTCCTGAAAGGCCTCTGGTGAATTTTAGGAGCTTTTAACAGCAATTGATATTAGTTTCATTGTGACCATTGGTAAGGCTGAACTATATTTAGAAATGCAGTTCTAATTCCGCCCTCTGCTGTGGTGGGACTTGTACCCAGAGGCCCAGAGCACTGTGTGGTTACTCATCCAATGACATTACCACTGCAGTACCATCTATCCCCCTCCCCTATCGCTATTCTGGTTGGTATGGTGATTCAGTGGTTAGCACTGCTACCTCACAGCACCAGGGACCCAGGTTCAATTCCAGCCTTGGATGGAAATTGCACCTTCTCCCTGCATCTGTGGGTTTCCTCCCGGTGCTTTGGTTTCCTCTCACAGTCCAAAGATGCACAGTTTAAGTGAATTGGCCATGCTAAATGGGGGAATAGGGCAGGTGTGTGGGATGCTCTTCAAAGGGTCAGTGCAGGCTCAGTGAACCAAATGACATCTTTCTGCAGTGTAGGAAATGTTTGAATTGATGGACATTTTCATATTGCAGTTCATAGCAGATGGTGTTTGTAAATTAGTTCCTGCTTTTCCTACAATAGCAAGATGACAACAGTTACTTCAATTGGTTGGGGAGCACTTTGGGTCTTTATGGTTCTGAAATATACCATATAATTGCTAAATTCTTTCATGATAAACTCTGCACTGTGAAGTACTGGAGTGCTTTGTGAGCGGCACAGTGGCACAGTGGTTAGCACTGCTGCCTCACAGCACCAGAGACCTGGGTTCAATTCCTGACTCAGGCCACTGACTGTGTGAAGTTTGCACATTCTACCCGTGTCTGTGTGGGTTTCGGTGCTCCGGTTTCCTCCCACAGTCCAAAAATGTGCAGGTTAGGTGAATTGGCCATGCTAGCTTGCCCGTAGTGTTAGGTGTAGGGGAATGGGTCTGAGTGGGTGCGCTTCGGCGGGTCGGTGTAGACTTGTTGGGCCGAAGGGCCTGTTTCCACACTGTAATGTCTAATCTAGTGCTTTGAGAAATTGAAAGATCAGGTGAATGCTGACATGGAGGAAGATGGTTGTGGTTATTGGAGGTCAATCATCTCAGCTCCAGGACATCGCCATAGGAGTTCTTCAGTGTTGTGGGGTCCTCAGCCCAACCATCTTAGTTGCTATCAGCAACCATTCTTCCATCATAAGGTCCGAAGTGGGGATGTTCGCTGATGTTTGCACAATGGTCAGCGCCATTTGCAACTCATCAGATCCTGAAACAGTCCATGTCCAAATGAAGCAATATCTGGATAACATTTGCGCTTGGACTGATAAGTGGCAAGTAACATTGTGCCACACAAGTGCCAAGCAGCGACCATTTCCAACAAGAGAGAATCCAACTACTGCCCCTTGACATTCAATGATATCACCATCATTTAATCCCATTTTTTCAACATCCTCGAATGACCATGGGCCAGAAACTAAACTAGCCTAGCCATTTAAATACAGTGCCCATTATTGGTTGCGTCGGTCAGAGTCCAGGAATTTTGTCACAAATAACTCACCTCAAATCTCTCCAAAGCTTACACACCACCTATAAGACACAAGTCAGGAATGTGACAAAATACTCCCCACTTGCCTGGATGGGTACAGCTCCAACAACACTCAAGGTGCTTGATACTAGCCAGGACAAAGCAACCTCCTTGATTGACACCACATCCACCACCTTCAACATTCACTCTCTTCGCTAGCATCACACAGGGACAACAGTGTGTACCATCTTCAAGTTGTCCTCCAATAACTCTTCAAGCCCTCCTAAACAGCACCTCATAAAACTGTGGCTTTTATCACCTTAAAGGACAAGAGAAGCAGATGTTTGGGAATGCCAACCCCTCAAGTTCTCCTCTCAGCCACACACCATTCTGACTTAGAAATGCATCACCATTCCTTCACTGTTGCTGGGTCAAAGTCCTGAAATTGCATTCCTAATATCATTATGGGTGCCACTACACCTCAGGAACTGCATCTGTTCCAGAGGCAGTTCACCATCATCATCTTCTCGAGGACAATTAGGGATGGCCAATAAATGTAGGCTCAGCCAGCAACACCCACGTCCCATGAACAAGTAAACAGCATCTTGGAAAATGTGTCAGGGTATTACATGCATACAAGTTTCCTGAAGAAGGGCTCGTGCCCGAAACGTCGATTCTCCTGCTCCTTGGATGCTGCCTGACCTGCTGCGCTTTTCCAGCAACACATTTTCAGCTCTGATCTCCAGCATCTGCAGGCCTCACTTTCTCCTCATACATACAATTCACTCAATAACAGGAACGGACAATGATATAAACACTATTCAAGTCAGTCAGAGTCCATGGACTGAACAGATAACTTTGCGCAGATGTTGGACAGCCCTGGAGCTTACAACTGAACAGCATTTTAAAAAGAACAGAACAAGAGAGAGGGGAAAGAGGAATACATAAGCATTCAGAATGAAGACCATAGCTGAGTCAATTACCAGCAGCGCAGGAGGGTGGTAGAGTTGGAAGACAGTTGCTTCTTTTGAAATAATTCAAGGTTTTTGAAGAAGATTAAGAACTGTTTTTGCCATTAAGCTGGGGATGGGATGGGGGGAGTGTGAAGGGTGTGAAATCTGAAAAGTTACCTGCTCACTGAAGCCAGCTGGGATAGAAAGGTTTCCCGTTGCTGGGATTTTCGCTCTGGTATTGTGGAGGAAGGGAGGGTACAGGTGCCAAATCAGAGTCAGACCCACCACCCCAGAAGGAGATTAGAGGCAAGCTGAATAAAACCTGACCACCCAACATGGTACCCCCATCTGCCAACTTTTCTTACCCACTCACTTAACCTATCACTGTCCCCTCGCAAAAGCTTTGTTTTGTTTGTTGTTCATTCATAGGATGTGGGCATCATTAGTTGGGATGGCATTTACTGCCAATTACTAATTGCCCTGGAGAAGGTAGTGGTGGACTGTATGATGATGCTGTGTCTCTAAGAGGTACGTTTTGTCCTAATTTCTTTTAGAGAGAGACTGGGGGACAGGTGCCAAGCTGTCTATGTGAAGACAAACAACTTGTGAGACTTTGGCTTTTTTTTTCAAGTTGGAACAAAAGAAGCAGACTGGGTGGGTGTGGTCAAGTTGTCACAGATCCAGGATGTTTAGTTTTAGCTTTCAGCAGTTGTTGTTGTGGGCTTGAAGAGGGAGAAACTATTTTTTGTTCCTCTCTCCGGTACAGCCAAAAGCTGGGGATTCTCTTCCTCGACTGATGTACTCTCAGCTGTGAGACAAGATCTGTTTTCTGAATTTGCGTTTTTGCCACCGGATGTGTTTATGGGATGTTACTATATTGGAACAGTTAATTGGTAACAGTTACTATATCTTTTATTCTGTTACGTTTTCTAACAGAGCTAAGGATTTCTAAGTTCTTTTTTTATATTTTAACTATAATGTTTGAATAAATTGTGTTTTGCTTAACGTCAAGTAGTTTGACCAATCGCATCACATCTGGAAACAACATTTTACATTTGCCTTTAAAGATAAGAAAACTTTAGAGTCTAGGCTACTTTCTTGAAAATATTTTGGGAGGGTCTGGACTGGTCCAGAACAGCTATTTTAAATGCTGAGTGTCCTCAGAACCTGCTCCTCTGCCTATTTTTGTCTAATTTGACTACAATATACCCAGCCCCTTCACCCATGTCATTAACATAGATCTGAAAGAGTTGAGACCTTGCTCTGATCCCTGAGCTGCTCCACTAGCTTTAGTCTGCCAAGCTGAAAATGACCTGTTCCTAATTATCACAAGTGAACTTTGGCCAGAGCTGACATTGATGAATTGATTCATTGCCACGTGCACCGAAGGACAGTGAAAAGCTTTGTCCACCAGCAGTACAGGCAGATCAGAGTAAATAAGGATCAGGGAAATTTAGACAGAGGCAGACAGGTTACATTTATTCCATCCTCCTGTTTTATTTCCATCATGTTCCTGCCCAACAAAATCGAATCAATTCCCATTTTATAAATGTTGAATGTGACTCCCCTCAGGACAGAGTTGCAGAATGACCGTCTGCTTTCACTGACACTGCCACTGCCAGTGAAACTGATGGCTTCCATATCAGCGGTGGGTCCATGAGAAATGAGTCCTATCTGTAATTGCACAGTGAATGCACTGTTGGAGAGATCTCCAGTGTAAATGTTTTTTTTTCATACTAGCTGTGATCTATTTGAATCTGCAGCCGGTGTCTCCCTCCTGAACTGGTGCACGCCTTAATAAGCAAAGTCTCGAATGCCGAGCCATCTATCATGAAGCGTGACATGTTTGGTGACAGATCATTGATCAGAGATTGGTGGGCAGAGGGGTCTCTACTCTTGATTAAATGTGTGACGTGCATGTTTCAGAGAGCTCATAATTGTGCATTCGGAGCTGAAACAGCTGCGCTATGCTTGCAAGTTAAAATTAATATATTAATTGGCATGTTCAAGGTGTTTTGCCGTCTGATCTTCCCCCACGAGAGGGGGAATGCCATACGTTTTGCAGGAAAAACCCTACAACCTCATAAACCTTTTGTCATATTTAATCAGTCTGTCAAGAAATTGTCAGATTTCAGAAGGCAGTGCAATATTGTTCCACAACTCCGAATACTATCAGTGCTGCTCAGTCAGCTCCTGTGCCCCAAGTTTTCTTTCAAGATCTCAAAACTGCATTACTGGTTCCATACTGATGCACCTTCAGGTTGTGAACTGTGCTCAGAAATGCATAAACTTTCTCTCACCTCCATATTGACTGCAGTTATAATCATTCAGTTGTACAGCATGGAAATAAATCCTTTGGTCCAACTCATCCATGTTGACCAGATATTCAAAATGAATCCAGTCCCATTTGCCAGCATTTGGCCCATATCCCTCTCAATCCTTATTATTCATGTACCTATCCAGATGCCTTTTAAATGTTGTAGTTGTACCAGCCTCTGCCACCTCCTCTGGCAGCTCATTCCGTACACGTACTGCCCTCTGCGTGAAACATTGCCCCTTAGATCCCTTTTAAATCTTTTCCCCTCATCTTAAACCCATGCCCTCTACTTTTGGACTCCCCTACCCTGGAGAAAAGACCTTAGCTACTCACCCCTATCTGTGCTATTAGGGGCATTTTTATTCTTGGAATGTGTCACTAACCTGGAAATCCTTTAGCATCTGTCCCTAATTGCCCTTGAGATGGCAATTATTAAACTGTTACAGTCCATGTGGTGTAGGCATGTATACTACTCAAGCCTGTCAGACCGGGAAACCCCAGGATTTTAGCCGGTAACACCGAAATCATGGCAATATATTCCCAAGACAGGATGGTGTGTGAAGCTAGGAGGTGACAGTGTTCTCACATATCTGCTTGTTCTTTCCTTCTGATTGTGGCTGCAGATAGTGAACGTTTATCAGATGAACAGCCATGATCTCATTGAATGGTAGGGTAGACATAATGGGCTGAATGGCCTATTTTTGCTCCAGCAATTTTTGGAGAAGTGAGCATCAATTATAAGAGACTTAGATGGACCAGTTTTGTGGAGAAGGTTTGAGTTTGATTTATTGTTGTAACATGTACCAAGATACAGTGAAAAATGTTGTTTTGTGTGTGCTACAGACAGATTAGACCATCCAAAGTGCATCAGGATAGCATAACAGAATGCGGAATGCAGTATCACAGCGGCAGAGCAGGTGCAGCGAGAGAGATCAGAATTAACATTTGAGACGAAAGGCGGAAGTGAGGACTGCAGATACTGGAGATCAGAGCTGAAAATGTGCTGCTGGAAAAGCGCAGCAGGTCAGGCAGCATCAAAGGAACAAGAGAATCGACGTTTCGGGCATGAGCCCTCCTTCAGGAATGAGGAAAGTCTGTCCAGCAGGCTAAGATAAAAGGTAGGGAGGAGGGACTAGAGGGAGGGGCTTTGGAAATGTGATAGGTGGAAGGAGGTCAAGGTGAGGGTGATAGGCCAGAGTGGGGGTGGGGGCGGAGAGGTCAGGAAGAGGATTGCAGGTTAGGAAGGCGGTGCTGAGTTCGAGGGATTTGACTGAGCCAAAGTGGGGGGAGGGGAAATAAGGAAACTGGAGAAATCTGAGTTCATCCCTTGTGGTTGGAGGGTTCCTAGGTGGAAGATGAGGCGCTCTTCCTCCAACCGTCGTGTTGGTATGGTAGCTGTGGGAGTCAGCTTATAGTAAATGTCCATGTTGATTCGGTCGCCCGAGATAGAAATGGAAAGGAAAACATTTGAGATGTCCATTCAAAAGTCTGATAACAGTGGGAAAAAAGATGTTCTTGAATCTGTTAGTACATGTATACAACTTTTACATGGAAGAAGGTGGAAGAGAGTATAACTGGGGTCTTTGATGATGTTAGGTGCCTTCCCAAGGCAACGGGAAGTGTAGATGGAGTAAATGGATGGAAGGCTGGTTTGCGTGATGGACTGGGCTGTGTTCACAACTCTCTGTAGTTTCTTACAGTCTTGGGAAGAGGCAGTTACCATACCACACTGTGGTGCATCCAGATAGGATGCCTTCTGTAGTGCTTCTGCACAAATTGGGAAGAGTCTTTGTGAACATTCTGAATTTACGTAGCATCCTGAGGAAGTAGAGACATTGTTGTGCTTTCTTGACCATCAATGTAGGTGGACCAAGACAGATTGATTGTCACTCCCAGGAACTTGATGCTCTCGACCATCTCCACCTCCACACCATTGATGCAGACAGGGGCATGCCCTCCACCCCGCTTCCTGAAGTCAATGACCAGCACATTCATTTTGCTGACGTTGATGGAGAGATTGTTGCCTTTATGCCATGCTGCTGAGCACTCAATCTCTTTCCTGTATTCTGCCTCATCTCTGTTTGAGATCTGACCAACATTGGTGGTGTCGTCAACAAATGTGTGAACAGAGTTGGGATGGAATTTGGCCACAGTTGTGAGTGTGCAAGGAGTATAGTGGGTATGCCAGCTGACTCATTGAGGTGATTCATTGATTCATACAGCGCAGAAAAGACCTTTTGGCCCATCGAGTCTGCACCCACATATCTACCACTAAAAGTGTGCTAATCTCAATTTCCTGCAGTTGTCCCATATCCTGATGGAGCTTTAGGAGAGGGTGTAGAGTGGTGCAGAGGCAGGAGAATGGAAGTTGCAAGATGAGTGATGTCTAGAGAAGTCTCCAAGGCAAAAAAAGAATTGAGAGACAACAATGAATGTTTTGAAATCGATGGAGGTGGGAGGGCTGTAATTCTCATGTTTTTGTGCGAAATGAAATGAAAAGTTTTTACAAATGCAGAATCCCAGGTGCCATATGATGTTTTGATATGTTGCAGTTATAGAGGAATTCTCTTCTCGCCCCATATCTAAACTGCACACAATGGACACCAGATCAGATAGAAGGACGCATAAGATCAATAAACGGGCCTAGCCACTCGTGGCAAAGGAAATGTAAAATTAAATTAAATCAATCAATTTAATAACAGACTGTTAGCTTCAGGGAGCAACTTAAAGTGCACATGACATTAATGGCTCTGACTATGACCCATGCACAGCGTATATCAGAGTAATAATATCTCCAGGCTGATAGTCTGTATTACAGCAGAGACAAATCCAGAGTTTGCTTAATCACCCTCTATTTTAATTCCCTCCTCTCCTGTAGAAATTGGTCATCAAACTTTAGAAGTTTAAAGCATAGAAGGAGCTTCACTCAAAGCACTTTGCTGATGTTTAAGCTCTTTCTCTAGTTGATCTGACTGAGCTGCTCCTTCTCTATCACCCTTGCATGTGTTTCTCTTTGTCAATTCTAGATGTCTACTCAATTTCCTTTTGAAAGTTATTGGTGAATCTGCTTCCACCTTACTTTCAGACAGTGTATTCTGCATCATAACAACTTTCCGCATTAAAATAAATTCTCATCTTCGCCCTGGCGATTCTCTTGATCTGTTCACTAGTGTCTTTTTAAATATTTGTGCACAGATGTGTGTATTGCTGTCTACGTCAATATTTATTGCCTGTCCCTAGTTGCCCTTGAAAAGGTAGTAGTCAGTTGCCTTCTTGAACCGCTGCAGTCCATTTGCAATGCCTTTCAGGGGGGCAATTCCAGGATTATGACTCACTGACAGTAAAGGAACAGTATGTTTCCAAGTCAGGATGGTGAGTGGAAGTCAGGCTTGGAAGGAACTTGAAGATGGTTGTTTTCCCATGCTGCCCTTGTGTTTCAAGATAGGTTTGGAAGGGTTCATCTAAGCAGCCTTGGTGAATTTCAGAAGTGCATCTTGTAGACGGAGCTACTGAGCGTCGGTGATAAAGGGAGTGGACGCTTGAGGATGTGGAGACAATCAAGTGGGTGCCTTGTCCTGGATGGTTTCAAGGTTCTTGAGTGTTGTCAGAGTTGCACTCATCAAGGCAAATGGGGAGTATTCCATCACACTCCTGACTTGTGTCATGTAGATGGTCAACAGGCTTTGGTTGGTCAGGAACTGCAAGATCCCAAGCCTCTGACTTGTTCTTATAGTCACTGTGTTTATATGGTGAGTCCAGTTCAATTTCTGGTTAATAGTATCCCCCCCGGAATGTTGATAGTAGAGGAATCAGTGATAAGACCATCAGACATAGGAGCAGAATTAGGCTATTTGGCCACTGAGTCTACTCCACTATTCAATTATGACTGACAGGTTTCTCAACTCCATTCTCCTGCCTTCTCCCTGTAACCCTTGATCCCCTTACCAATCAAGAATCTATCTATGTCTGTCTTTAATACACTCAGCGACTCTTCTCCACAGCCTTCTGCAGCAATGCGTTCCACAGATACACCACCCTCTGGCTGAAGAAATTCCTTCACATCTCAGTTCTAAAGGGTCGTCCCTTCGCACTGACACTGCGCCCTTGGATCCTAGTCTCTCCTATTAGTGGAAACATCTTCTCCACACCCACTCTATTTAGGTTATCTCAATATTCTGTAAGTTTCAATCAGATCCACCCTCATCTGTCTAAACTCCATCGAGTACAGACCCAGAGTCCCCAACCACTCCTCATGTCACAAACCTCTCAACTCTGGGATTATTCTTATAAACCACCTCTGGGTCCCCTCCAATGCCAGCACATTCTTCCTGAGACATAGGACCCAAAACCGCTCACAATATTCCAAATGCGGTCTGACCAGAGCCTTATACAGCCTCAGCAGTACATCCCTGCTCTTGATGGTAACAGCATTGAAGATCAAGGGCTGATGGTTAGATTGACATTTTTTTTGTCGATGATCATTGCTGGGCAGTTTCGTGTGGATGAACATCAATTACCTGGATATTTTTCAGGTGTTGGACAGCGAGTGGTTCAGAATCTGAGTCCTGAATGGTGATGAACTTTGTGCTCTCATTGGTGAGCATTTCCACTTTTGTTCTTATGATGGAGGGAAGGTTGTTGCTGAAGATGGTTGGACCTCAGACGGTACCCTGAGGAACTTCGACAGAGATACCCTGGAGCTGAAATAATTGACTTCAATCGACCACAGCCATCCTCCTTCATGTGACATATGACTCCAACCAGTGGAGAATTTTTCTTCTGATTCCCGTTAACTCCAGTTTGTAGGAACGCCTTGATGCGACAACGAGTCAAATCTTTCCTAGGTGTAAAGGCAGGCTCTCTCACCTCAATACAGTTAGGGTTGGTTTCTCTTGTGCGGTGGAGGCTGAGGAGAGACTTGACTGAAGTTTATAAAATTATGAGATGCATAGATAGAGCTGACAGTGAGAATCTTATTCCCAGAGTTGAAGTATCCAATACTGGGAGCCATGCATTTAAGGTGAGAGGGGGAAAGTTCCGAGCAGGTTTGAGGGGTAAGATTTTTACCCAGAGAGTGATCTGAGTCTGATGTATCTCGGAACATGTAACAATAAATTCAATTCAATTCAGTTCAGGGATGGTGGTTCAGGCAGATACATTAATGGCATCTAAGGGACTTTTTTTGAGAAGCACATGAATGTACAAGGAATGGAGGGATATGGACCAAGGTGGCAGGAGGGATTAGTTTCATTTGGCGTTAAGTTCAGCAGCACATCGTGGCCCAAAGGACCTAGTTCTATGCTGTACAATTCTATGATCTATGTTGTAAGGCAGTTCCAGAGCCTTAATTCAATGGCACTAAAGGGACCTTGTTTTAGAGGCATTACCTGATGGGGTGGCACAGTGGCTCAGTGGTTAGCACTGCTACCTCCCAGCGCCAGGATCCAGGGTTTGATTCTGACCTCGGGTTATTGTCTGTGTGGAGTTTGCACATTCTCCCCGTGTCTGTGTGGGGGGTTTTCTCCCACAATCCAAGGATATGCAGGTCAAGTGAATTGGCCATGCTACATTGCCCAGATTGTTAGGTGTGTTAGTCAGGGGTAAATGTAGGGGTCTGGGTGGATTACTCTTCAGAGGGTCGGTGTGGGCTTGGGCCGAAGGGCCTGTTTCCACACTGTAGGGAATCCAGTCTAAAAAAATCCTCAGTCGTGGAATCACTCTTCAGCTGGACCCTGAAATCTCAGAATTTATTTGAAAGTTTTATTCTCGCAACATCACATTTGTGATGAACAACATCTCTACTCGAGATACATTCAGTAGAAATCCTATTCAATTTCCAGAATTTAAGCATCTACAATTTGAAAATGAAAGAGCTAAGATACAACATTCAATGACAATGAGAATGTGTGCAGAAATTTAAACATTGCAGTTTGCCAGGACCCTCTATTAAAGAAGCATCACTTCTTATGAGGCATCACCAGTGTTGATAATGTCTTGTACATCTTTGCTTCTGCTGGGATGTCTTGAATAGATATGCTACCACCAATCCTTCTGATACCAAATGGCTGCCTGCCCACAGTCTTATGCAGAAACCAGGTTTGATCTTCAGTGATAAAGAATATGTTTATTACATACAAGCCTAGAGAACTAGGAGCAAGAGTAGGCCATTCAGCTCTTCAACTCTGCTTTGCCAATCAACATAATCATGGCTGACCATCAAACTCAGTCCTCTCTTCCAGCTTTGCCCCCCCTTACTCTTTGACCCGCTTATCCCTAAAAACTATCAATCTCCTTCATGAAAACTTTCAATGTTTTGACCTCAATTGCTTTCTGTGGCAGAGAATTCCATGGATACGTTATCCTCAGGCTGAAGAAATTTCTCCTCATCTCAGTCCTAAATGGCTTATACTGTATCCTTAATCTGTGACCAATGGGTTTGGATTTTCTGGGAACGTCCTTCCTGAGTTTACCCCTGTCTAGTCCTGTTAAAATCTTATAAGTTTCTATGAGACTCCCCCCTCATTCCTCCAACTCTCGTGAATATCATCCTAACCAATTCAGCCACTCTTCCTTCTTTGTTCCAGGATGACCCAATTTTACATGTTACATATTACTTAGCGATTAGTTACATTGCCTCTAGTAAATATGATTGTCTCTTGTGAGGCATTTAGCTTAACCGAAGAGTAACTTCATAGAGCAGCAGCTAAAACATTCTCACACAGCATCGGAAACAAATATAAAACCCGAAACACAACTGCAGGAGTTGAAATGTGGCGCGCTCCTCCCAGGAGCAGTCGGTTAGCTCCTGATGGATGAAATTAACTTGTGCTGTTAACCCTTTAAGGTAGTAACTGTCATTTCCAACACTACTCATTGAGATTGCTTTTTGAACCTTTCTGGACCATACCATGAGACTCAGAGTAAATTGATGAGACTTCTGTTCAGAGGAGCTTGGTCTCTGAGTCTGAACGCTGTCTGTTGTCACTGTAATGAGGTCAACTGGGTGGACCTCATAGTATAGGAGTTCCCTGATTGGGTCTGTTAAGCTGGTCCAATCAGGGAGCCCTGGCTGACAGATATAAACAGGAGTGTCCCGGTACGGAGGAGGGAGGGCAGGTCCGAGGACCTCCTCGTGGGTCTGCTCCTTGGCCTGGCCAAACTGGCCATCAACAGGTCCAGGCAGCAGGCCGTGGAGGGGGTTGTTAGAGCCGACTGCCTGCCCCTCTTCCAGGGTTACGTTAGAGCCCGGGTGTCCTTGGAGAAGGAGCACGCGGTGTCCACCAACACCCTGGAGTTGTTCAGAGAGAGGTGGGCGCCGCAGGGAGTGGAGTGCATTATTTCCCCGTCCAACTCTATTTTGATTTAGTCCCTACCCTCCCCTTCACTGTTTTGATCACACAGCATTGCCCTTTGATGTGAAGGGCAGTGCTTGTCACTGGCCACTCGGGTGTTTTTCATATCTTCCTGGTGGTGGCAATTAAATAAAGATTGGTGCACTTTGTGTCTTTCACTGTGTCTCACACCTGCACACGCACACCATGGGTGCTGGGGAAAAATAAGCACTACCGCAGTTAGGCGGTAGTGTGGAGAAAGAAAAAAAAAACAAGAAAAAAAAATAAACAGGAGTGTCAGAGGTTCTGCTCACTCTGAGAGCTGGCTCTGAGTAAGTCGGTCCAGTGTTGGGACTCTCCATGTGTAAGTAAAGGGTGACTTGGTGACAGGATACCAGCCTCTGTGGAGTTATTTCAATGTGGGTTCAAGATCCACTCCAGAAATGTTAGCACTTAATCAGAGTTGACAGTTTAATATAGTACTGAGAATAGGCTGAGAGTTTAAGATGCTGTCTTTCTGGAGAGTGATAAAACAAGGCCCTGTCAGCTCTCGGCATCTAAAAGTAGCATGGGAATTCTCTTAGTTCATATGTAACTAACATTAGTAAAAGAGACATGAGTATATTTCATGTGAGATCTGGTTACACGCATTTGTGTTTTCTACATTACAGCTGATTCTGCTAAAATGTGGTACTTCTGTTCTCATGCAATCCTGTGTTGTAAGAAAATCACGTAATTACAGAACCATTTAAACTAATGTGGCTGGAATCACATTATAGCCAATACACGCTTTAAATGTTTGCGTTTTAGAAACAGTGTCTCCAATCTGTCAATCACGTTATAGCAAATTCACGTTAACAAAATGCACGTTGTAGTAAAATGACCTGTAGAACAATGAAAGACGCTATATAAATTGCTTCCTGCTTTCCTTCTTTCACCGTTTTGTATCCATCTTTCCGAAGGGACTGGTAACCATTGAAACATAGAGCAGTGGAACAGGGGGAGGTCAATCAGACCATCCAAACTGTCCTGCCATTCAATGAGATTGTGCCTGATTTGTGGCCTAACTCCTTAAAACCTGAAAGAACTGCAGATGGTGTAAATCGTGAGCAAATCCAGAAAGTACTGGAAAAGCTCAGCAGGTCTGGCAGCATCTGAGGAGAGAAATGTGAACTCTGCTTCCTCTGACCTTTTCCAGCAATTTCAGTTTTTGTGCCTAACTCCATATACCTGCCTTTGGCCTAATTTTTAGAATTCGTTCACAGGATGAGGGCATCACTGGCTAGGCAGCATTTATTGCCCATCTTTAATTGCCCAGAGGGTAGTTAAGAGTCAATCACATTGCTGTGGATCTGAATCACATGTAGGCCAGACCAGGTAAGGATGACAGTTTCCTTCCCTATAGGACAATAGTGAACCAGGTGGGTTTTTCCGATAATCGACAATGGATTCATGATCATCGTTAGACTCTTAATACTAGATTTTTTAAAAATTGAATTCAAATTCCGCCAACTGTCATGGTGGGATTGAAACCTGAGTCCCCACAGTGGTTGGCACTGCTGCCTTACAGCGCCAGAGACCAAGGTTCAATTCCCGCCTCAGGCAACTGTCTGTGTGGAGTTTGCACATTCTCCCCGTGTCTGCGTGGGTTTCCTCTGGGTGCTCCGGTTTCCTCCCACAGTCCAAAAATGTGCAGGTTAAGTGAATTGGCCATGCTAAATTGCCCGTAGTGTTAGGTGAAGGGGTAAGTGTAGGGGAATGGGTCTGGGTGGGTTGCTCTTTGGAGGAGCAGTGTGGACTTGGGCTGAAGGGCCTGTTTCCACACTGTAAGTAATCTAATCTAAACATTACCTGAATTAACAGTCCAGCGATAATACCATGAGGTCATCACAGCCCCCAACCCCCCAACCCCTTTAATAACTTTGCTTTCTCTCTTAGATTTAAAACTAACAACAGATCCAGCACTTACTGTCTTTTATGGCATGGGGTATGAGCCTTAGCAAACCATGTTGCAGTGACATAAAACCCTCATTGGGCCGCATTTGGAGTATTGGATGCAGCTTTGATCCCCACGCTACCAGAAGGAGGTGGAAGCTTTGAGAGAGTGCAGAGAAGGTTCACCAGGATGTTGCCTGGTCTCAAGGGCGTTGGCTATGAGGAAAGGTTAAAAAGACTAGGATTGTTTTCACTGGAAAGATGGCAGCTGAGAGGAGAGCTGATAGAGCTCGACAAAATGAGGACGAGTATAGTAAGGGTGGATAGTCAGAGACTTTTTCCCAGGGTTGAAGCTTCAAGTACAAGGGAGCGCAGGTTCAAGGTGAGGGGGGGGGGAAGTTGAAGGGAGATGGGCAAGGGAGATTTTTCACACAGAGAGTGATAGGAGCCTGGAACACACTGTCAGAAGACGTGGTGGAAGCAGGCACATTGGCAACATTGAAGAGGCACCTAGCTGGTCACACGATCAGGGAGGGAATAGTGGGATATGGACCGAATAAGAGCAGAAGGTTTGTTTTTTGGTTTACTTAAGGCACGATGATCGGCACAGGCTTGGAGGGCCGAAGGGCCTGTTCCCATGCTGTACTTATCTTTTATTCTTTTGTTCAAACCTCAACCTCTTTTGTTTCAAAGTGCTTCCTAACCTCTCTCCTGAACGGTCTGGCCCTAATTCTCAGCCTACGCCCCTACTCTGAATATAAACACTTGTATTTAAATGAGCTAGAACAGTGCCTATTCACAAAGCACGCAGTTCACTCTTGACAACCAGACACAGCTTCTTCCATGTCAATTCACAACATGCAGGAGATGACGCGATGCTCTCTCATCTCATCAGCTGCTGAGCTCCTGCTCTGTTTGAAGTATAAAAGGGAATGGACTGGTTGCTGTGTGGATCTTCACATGCTGCCTCAGACAAAGGGTAATCGAGGGTCACTGTAGGTGACGACAAGGATCAGAACCTGAATTAGCCACTGAGATGATCAAAGGAAAGGATAAACAGCTCTAGGGAACCTTGCAATATCCAACAGATCACTGACGTTCAAATTGTGGCTTGATGTTTCTGAGCTTTGTAATCAATGAGGGCCTGACGGGAAGTGTCCCATTAGGATGCCACAGGGACTGGTGATTGACACCAATGATATTCTGGACTTGGGCCATTGAAGAACAGGGAACAGGTACCACAGCCATTAGACAGCTGAGTGACAGGCTCGTTCATAGTGCCATGGATGGGTGAAGCACTGTTATTTGGAAACGTCAGCACAATAGATATCTGCCAGGTCTCAACTAGCTCTCTGTGGTTTGGAATGTTAAAAACCTCACTCCTTACAACAAGCCACCTATCTGCTCGACCCTGAATTTCCACATTAACGTATTGTATTCAAGTGTGACGCTGGGAACGTAGAATCACAGAATCCCTACAGTGTGGAAGGAGGCCATTCTGCCCGTCAAGTCTGCACTGACCCTCCAAAGTGCATCCTACCTCGACATACTGTCCTCCCTATTTCCATAACCCCACATTTACCATGGCCAATCCAGCAAGCCTGTGTATCCCTGGACATCATTGGACAGTTTATCATGGCCAGTCCACCCAACCTGCGAATCTTTGGACTGTGGGAGGAAACCAAAGGAGACACAAGAGAATGTGCAAACTCCACACAGACAGTCGCCCAAGGCTGGAATCAAACCACGTTCCTGACGCCGTGAGGCAGCAGTGCTAACCACCATGCTGCACACTTTCAAATTACTTCATATCTTTAAAAAGGAAATCTCTGACAATCCAAGTTTCAAGTTTCTGCTCAGTTGACACCCAAAACCCAACAATGTTTTTGGGGAGGGAGAGAGAATTCCCTATTTCCACTGCCTTTTCTCTGTTTAGAGGCTGTCTCCTCTTAACACCCAATGCACACTTGCTCTAATGGTAAGGTTATGTCGCCATATTCTGGATCCCCTGCTCCACCACCCTTCCCAAAACTGTGCTCCCCACAGCCCACCCCAAACTCTGCTCTCTCCCCAAATACTGTTGGAAACTTTAGAATTGCAACTGGGATCATGTTTCATTTCTTGGACCAAGCAGCTTTCACATCATCAAGTGCAAAGGTTCGATACAAATATCCCCCGAAGAATCAGTCCTTTCCTTTCCTCAATACACCCAGAGTAGATTAGATTACTTTACAGTGTGGAAACAGGCCCTTCGGCCCAACAAGTCCACACCGACCCGCCGAAGCGCAAACCACCCACACCCCTACGTTTACCCCTTACCTAACACTACGGGCAATTTAGCATGGCCAATTCACCTAACCTGCACATCTTTGGACTGTGGGAGGAAACCGGAGCACCCGGAGGAAACCCACGCAGACACGGGGAGAACGTGCAAATTCCACACAGTCAGTCGCCCGAGGCAGGGATTGAACCCGGGTCTCTGGCGCTGTGAGGCAGCAGTGCTAACCACTGTGCCAGCGACGGTGGCACAATGTGTGTTAGGATTGAGCCCTCCACTACCACCTGATGAAGGAGCGTCACTCCAAAAGCTAGTGTGCTTCCAATTAAACCTGTTGGACTATAACCTGGTGTCGTGTGATTTTTAACAGAGTAAATAAATGCTGCATTATATGATGGGCACTGAATGAACACTCCAGCCTTTGTAACTTATTTAGTGAGTAATGAAAGATTTATATAAACCTGCAAGGAGGTTTCAGGAGCCACCTCAGAGGTCATCGGTGAGGCAATTCCATGGGATTTAGGGATAATGATATTGTGAGAGCTTGCAGCCTTAAATACAGCCCAGACATCAGAAATAATGTGCTACCAGCAGTGCTTATTCATCACAAAAGCGAGAATGCAATGAACCTATACCAGCCTAAGTAATATTTCTCTTGCCAGGCACTGCATGGGCATGCTTGACCAGCTCCCACTTAGCAAAAAGAATGCTCAATATCTCCAGAAAGGGGTGCATTTCTTTCTTAAACTTTAAAATAATTCTGGGCTTCATCCTCCCAGGATATTCAAGCCAAGGGTGTTTCTGAATCCTTCTGTTTTGTGTTGCACAGAGAGGATTCAACTGGACATCCAAATGGAGGATTCATGCACACTGATAATGTCCCTGGACTAACAATCCAGAAGCCTAGCCTAATGTGTTTAAAATCATCACTGCATATGGTCAAGCACAAAATCAATAGATTGCTAGAATGGAAAGCGAGCCTGATGTGATCATTGTTGGTTGTCATATCAACCCATCTGATTCACCTTTAGGGAAGGAAATGAGCCATCCTTACTCAGTCTGGCCTGTACATGACTCCAGACCCACAGCAATATGGTTGATCCTTAAATGTCCTCTGGGCAAATGGGGATGGATAATAAAAGAGCCATAAACTAATGGAGATTGCCAAATCTGGATTGGACATACTCCATTGCATGATCTCCTGCTTCCAACTCTCCTGCTATTGGTTGTTTGGCATATCCATTCTCCATTTTTCCACACCAGTTGGGAAGAGAATAGATTCTTTCTCACCCAATCAGATGAATCCTGACTGCCAATCACTGAGCCTTTAATCCTGTTATGGACCCCAGACCCCCTCAAAGTATATTAGGAAGGTAGCCTAGATCCTAACTTTTTCTTATTTTAAAGGCAAATGTGAGGTGCTGTGTTCCAGATGCAATTCAATTGGTCAAACTACTTGATGTTCAGCAAAACACAATTTATTCAAACATTATAGTTAAAACACAACAAACAAAAGAAGGAACTGGAATAACTCAACTTGATTCAAAACCTAAACAGAATAGTCACTATTACTAAATAACTGTTCCATTATATTAACATTCCATAAACACCCGCTTGGCAAATAATGGCAAATTCAGAAAAAAAGACTGTTTCACACATAACTCTAGTAGCAGCTAGAGAACCCTCAACTTCTGGCTGTAAACAAGAGAGAAAAAGAATAGCTCTCACTTCTTCAAGATACTGCTGAATTCGAAAAGTTTTGTTGGAGCTTGACCACACCCATTCAGGCTGCTTCTATTGATTTGATTTAGTGTAGTCACTTGTACCTAAGTACAGTGTAAAGTTTTATTTTGCATGCAGTACAGGCAGATCATAGCAAACAGGGACATACGGATCATTCAGCATTTAGACAAAGTGAGGTATACAAGGTTACAGCTGCACAGGAGGTGCACGAAGCAAGATCAACATTATTTGAAGTTAGAGAGATCATTCATCAGTCTAATAACAGCCGGAAAGAAGCTGTTCTTGAACCTGTTGATGCGTGTATTCAAGCTTCTGTACCTTCTGCCTGATGGAAAAGGTTGGGAGAGGCCGTTAATGGAATACAATGGATCTTTGGTGATGCTGGCAGCTTTTCCATGGCAACGGATCATGTGATGGTCTGTGCTATGCATACAACCTTCTGTAGTTTCTTACAATCCTGGGCAGAGCAGTTGTTGTACCAGGCCATTATGCACATCCAAAAAAAACTTCACAAGCTGTTCACTTTATACACCTTCAAAATAGACAGCTTGCCACCTCTGTCTTAAAACCTCATTTTAAAAATAACCAGAACCAAATAACCTCTTAAAGGCACAGTGTCATCATAAATGCTGTACCCAATATTTTTACACTGAATCTGCAGAAGTATTCAGATGAATGGATTTTAAAAACCCCAATTCATGAAAAGCCTCAATGATATTTCTCCTGGAATTTCTTGCTGCAGTGTTCTGATGGTTTCCCTTCAATTCCCAATGGCTCCAGAATATGAGTCTGCTCTTGGTTGAGGATGAACTGATTATGTGAATCCAGGTGGCCAATGCATACTGAGTCAGGATGGAAACTTATCACCTTCATCTGGTCAGAATTCCATTCCAAAGTCAATGTGGTTAATCATTTACTGCTTATAGATCTGCCCCAGCAAGCCATTCAGTTGTATCAAATAATTACCAGGGATGCAAGAGGGAGACCTCTTTCTCAGGGCAATTAGAGAGGGGCAATAAAAGTTCTAGGAAACAGCAGTTTGGGTTCTGTTTCCTACCAATTAACTCTGTTGCTCTGGTTCTGGTGACAGTCTATGATCATTTTCTTTAGCTCCACAACATCTTTTCCCAGTGATTGGCTTTCCCACAAACTCTCCTTGACCTGTATACAGAATATTTCTTTCTGTCTGCGATCAGAGATGATTAGGTTTGAACTTAGAGTCACAACGGCGACAGAGTTGCAAGGCAATCAAAGCTGGGAACTAACTATTCAGGGTCTTTTAAAAAGGACTGGCAGCAAGGAAAGGGTGCTGGGGTAGGATTCATCGTATGGGATGGAATAGGTACAATGGCAACAAGTGATCATGTGTAAAACAATGATGAATTCTCATGCATGTGGTGGTAAGAAATAAAATTGGACAAGAAGTTGTCAGAGTAGCCTAATGGTCCCATAACAGTGTCGATGTGGCAGGATAGAGAATAGATCAGGGGGCAATAAGGGCTTGTAAAAATCCAGGATATTAATCATGGATTTCACATAAATTGGGAAAGTTAGATTGGCAGAGGTAACCATGAGGGATAATTCATCAAGTATATTTGTATACTTTCTAAGAAAAATAGTCACAGAGTCATGCAGCATGGAAACTGAACCTTTGGTCCAACCAGTCCATGACGAACAAAATCCCAAATCAAACTAGCCCCACTTGCCTGCTCCTGGTCCATATCCCGCCAAACCTTTCCTGTTCATGTATTTATCTAAATGTCTTTTTAACATTGTAACCATGCCCGCATCCACCACTTGCTACAGTCATAGAGTCATAGAGATGTACAGCTCAGATACAGACCCTTCGGTCCAACTCATCCATGCCAACCAGATATCCAGAACTAATCTAGCCCCATTTGCCAGCACTTGGCCTATATCCCTCTAAACCCTTCATAAATCCATCCAGATGCCTTTTAAATGTTGTCATAGTACCACTTTCCATCACTTCGTCTGGCAGCTCATTTCATACACGCACTACCCCCCTGCATGAAAAAGTTGCTCCTTAGTTCCCTTTTAAACATTTCCCCCCTCACCTTGAATCTATGCCCTCTAGCTGTGGACTCCCCTACCTTCTTGTCTATTTATCCAATCCATGCCCCTCATGATTTTATAAACCTCTAAAAGGTCACCCCTCAGTCTACGACACTCAAGGGAAAATAGCCCCAGCCTATTCAGCCTTTCCCAATAGCTCAAAACACACACACACACACACACACACACAATCTTTTCTGAACCCTTTCGAGTTTTACAACATCCTTCCAATAGGAGAGAGACCAGAATTGAAGTTCCTTCCACACATGAACAACCCTCTGAATAAAAAATTTGTGCCTCATGCCTTTTGAAAATCTTTCTCCTTTCACCTTAAAAATATGCCATTTGGTCTTGAAATTCTGCCATCCCAGTGAAAAGACACCTACCATTAACCTTCAGGATTTTATAAACCTCTGTAAGGCCACCTCTCAATC
Source organism: Chiloscyllium punctatum (assembly GCF_047496795.1). NCBI lineage: Eukaryota > Metazoa > Chordata > Chondrichthyes > Orectolobiformes > Hemiscylliidae > Chiloscyllium > Chiloscyllium punctatum. The sequence continues at coordinate 10,770,293 of NC_092747.1, read as the reverse complement.
TCCTATGCTCCAATGGAAAAAGTCCCAGCCTATCCAGCCTTTCTTTACAACTCAAACACTCCATACTCAGCAACATCCAAGCAAATCTCTTCTGAACCCACTCTATCTTAATTATATCCTTTCTATAATTGGGTGACCAGAACTGGACATAGTATTCCAGAAGAGGCTTCACCAATTCCCTGTACGATTTTTGTGAATCCAACCAAGTGATCAGGCTATTTTGGATCTGGTGGTATTTAATGGGGCAGGTTTAATAGGTGATCCCTAGAGTAAATGATCGCCTAGGAAACAATGACCATAATGTGGTCAGCAAAAAAAAGGCACGCTAAACTTTATTAAGAGTAAATACATGAGAACGAGGGTAAAGATGACTGTCATGAATTGGGAATGGAGTATAGCAGCAAGGCAGTTGATGAACAACAGTAAACTCCATTTCAAAGGAAGTTGATGAATTGCAACAAAGATGTATCCCAGTGAGAAAGAGGGATCCTAGGAAGCCTCAATGAATGGCAAGACACTAGGAAGCTTAGAGAAATAGAGGGATCTTGGGATACTTGTCCACAGTTCTCAAAAGGTGGCAGCACAGGATAATAAGGTAGCTAAGAAAGCATTTGCCTTTATATGTCATGACATGAATAATAAGACCAGGGAGGTCATTTTGGTTATAACTTTTGTTTGGCCTTAGCTGGAGTATTGTGTGTAGTTCTGGTCTCCACACTATAGGAAGGCAGGATATTGCCTGGTATGGAACATTTTAGCTATAAGGAGAGGCTGGATAAGTTCAGGTTGATTTCTTTAGAATGGTGAAGGCTGAGGTGGGGACCTGATAGAGGTGTATAAGATCACGAGGGGCATGAGCAGAATCAATAGAAACCAGCTGTTCCTCTTACTTGAAGGGTCAATAACAAGGGGGTATAATTTTAAAATAAATGGCAGGAAGTTTAGAGGAAATTTGAGGAAAAACATTTTTACCAGAGGGTGGTGGGAATTTAGAATCCACTGCCTGGTTGAGGTGAGAAACCTTAACCTTTAAAAAGGTACTTGGCTGAGCATTGAAATGCATTACATTCAAAGCTGTGGACCTAGTGCAGGAGAGTGGGACCAGTTTAGATGGTATTACATTTGTAGCTGTGCAGACTCAATGTGTCGAAGGGCCTTTCCTGTACTGTCTGATTCATTCTATGATTCTGTGAAGAGGATGAAATATTCATGATTAATTGGGGATGTTCAGGATAGCATCTAATTGAAGCAAATATATCCATTGCACCAAAAGTAAGTGGCAAATCAGAGGATTAGGAAAGTTTTAAAAGCCAGTAACAGGTGACCAAGAAAACGGAGAAAATTAGCCATAATGGCAAACTAGCAAGTAACAGAAAAATAGACAGTAAGAGCATCTTTAAATGTATCAAAAGGAAGAGACAGTCAATATTAAACATAGGTCCCTTATGGAACAGGGTGAGAGAGATAATAAGGTGAATCCAGGAAATGGCAGTGCCAGGAGAACTAATGGTGCTAAAGACCATAAGTCCCCTTTACCTGACGGGGCACATCCCAGGGTATTAAAGGAAATAACTGCAGAGATGGTGGATGTATTGTTAGTGATCTTCCAAGAATGTTTAGATCCTGGGAACATCTCAGAGGATTGGAAACCTGACAGTTTAACACCCTTATTCATGAACGGAGCGAGACTAAACAAAAAACTGGAGACTATAGACTAGTTAGCTTAACATCTGTTTTTGGGAAAATGTTAGACTCTGTAATAAAAGATGTAATAGCTGAGCATTTAAAAACACATTAAGTAATCAGCATGAATCAGCATGACCACATGAAGGGGAAATCATGCCTAGAACATTTATTACCGTAACAAGCTGGCTGTAACAAGCAGGCTAAATAAAAGGGAACCAGTGGACATTATGCATTTTGATTCTGAAAATATATTTTATGAAGTGCCACACATTCAGCTACTTAACAAGATTAGAACCAATGGACTTGGTGGAAGTGTATTAGCATGGCTAAGGCATTGGCTAACTAATCTAAAGTAGAGAGTTGAGATGAAGGGAGCATTTTTAGGATGGTGACCTGTAACTAATAGAGTGTTACAGGGATCAATTATTTACAATGTATATTAGTGACTTGGGCAGTGGGAGTGAACATACAGGGACTATCCCTAAGTTTGCAGATGGCATGAAATAGATGGAAGACAAGTGGTGAGGATGATATAAAGATGCTGCAGTCAGTTCTTGCCTATGTACAGGTAATGCTGTTGTAATGCACATTTCATCAATGTGAATTCACCATAAAGCGATTGATGAATTGGGAACACTGTTTCTAAAGCGCAAACTTTTAAAATGTATGTTGGCTGTAACATGAGTAAATCGTCAACACTTTAAACACTGTTTCTAAAGTATGATTTTTCTATGACATGATGGTTGCATTTTTGTGCAACCTTGTTTTATGGAAGAATCACACTTGAGAAATAGTGTTTAAAGTGTTGGCAATATAATTGCATTACAGGCAACACAGGTTTTAGAAGTTCACACTTTAGAAACAATGTTCCCAATTCGTCAGTTGTGTTGCAGCAAATCTGCATTGATAAAACACACATCATAGTAGAAAGACCCTGTACATAGGGATATAGACAGGTTAGGTGAATATGCAAAACTTGACAGGTAGAGTCTTTGATTCAAACAGAAATACAGCACAAATACAGACCTTTCGGTCTAACTCATCCATGCTGACCAGATATCTTAGTCTAGTCCCATTTGCCAGTACTTGGCCCATATCCCTTTAAACCCTTCCAATTCATATACCCATCCAGGTGTCTTTTAAATGTTGTAATTGTGCCAGCCTCCACCACTTCCTCTGGCAGCACATTCCATACACGTACCACCCTCTGCATGAAATCTTTCCCCCGTCACCCTAAACCTATGCCCTCTAATTCTGGACTCCTCCACCCCTATTTACCTGATCCATGCCCCTCATGATTTTATAAAGCTCTATAAGGTCACTCCTCAGCCTCTGACGCTCAAGGGAAAACAGCCCCAGCCAATTTAGCCTTTCCCTATAGCTCAAATCCTCCAATTATAGCAGCATCCTTGTAACTCTTTTCCACACCCTTTCAAATTTCACAACATACTTCCTATAGGACATTATTCCAAAAATATAATGGGAGTTTATGCACTTTCGCAGGCAAAATAGAAGAGCTGAATATTATTCAAGTGGAGAAAGACTGCAGAATGCTGCAACACAGAGAATTTGGGAGTCCTGGTGTATGAATCACAAAAAGCTAATGTCCAAGTGAGTTAGTAATCAGAACAAAAATAAAATGCTGGCAATTATTCCAAAGGAAATGATGTCAGAACACAGCTGTTACAGTTTTGGTTGCTTTATATAATAAAAAATATAGTGAATTGGAGGCAGTCCAGAGGAAGGTTGATTCCGGTTCTGGAGGGATTTCCTTATGAGTAGGTTGGGCTTTACCCATCGGCATTCAGAAGAGTGAGCAGAGATCTTACTGAAGTTGAGGGGCTTAATAGGATAGACATGGGGACGTTGGTTCTCCTTGTGGAGAGTCGAGGACAGAGTAAGGAATCAATCTTTTAAAACTGAGATAAGAAGGAATTTGCTTTTCTTTCTGGTGGTGGTGAACCTTTAGACTTCTTACCCACAGAAGGTTGTCAAAGCAAGTTGGTTAAACACATTCAAGACTGAGATATACAGATGTTTAATCTGTATGATAATCAAGGGTTATTGGTAAAGGCAGGTAAGTGGAGTTGGATTAGATCAAGCATGATCTCATTGGATGATAGAACAGATTCAATGGGCTGAATGGCCTACTTCTCCTCTGATATTTTTTAGTCTTATAATTCCACCTGAGCTCACTGAACGAGGTAAAAGTGTCAGAATAACAGTGCTACATACATAAAGGACAGGAAATGAGAGAGAAACAAGATCTAAGTGTAGAGTGCAGAACTTTGTGAATTTTGCAGACACAATTGGTGTTTGGCTTTATTGGAATGCAGTAACAGGTCAAGGGAAAAAAGGTCAGAGTGGGACCAATATCAGAAAACATTTTCCACTAATTATGTTAAAAGTAGCAAACACTCTTCCAAACTGTTATGAAAGCTGGTGGTGAATTGGAGCTTTGAAGACTGGGATCTCTTGGATAAGAGATATATAAGAGATAAATAATATGGGGACAAGTTTGGAAAGTGAAGTAAAGATGCAGAACTTTATGGTCTAAGTGAATGGAGATGCAGGTTTAAAGGAGACAGAATGACGTCCTTTAATAGGCTCCTGTTCCTAAGTTACTATGTGGAATGACTTAAACATTTGATGAACAGCCAGTGACAGGGTGTCATTTAGGTGTTAGTTCTACAGTTAGCTGAATCATGCAAGAACCATTTATCTTCCTTCTGTGATTGAACTCTAATGGGATCAGTACTCAGGCTAAATTTACTCGATTTAAGATACCATCTTAATCATTACAAAGACCATATGTTTGAAACTGGAAAGAGCCTTGATGACAAGCCTATGTAAATTAAGTAGAACATCTGTGTCCTCATTGCCATGCTAATGTGATTTCCTGACCTTTCAACCCAAATACCGTAACACCGATTTACATTAATAGCAGCTTTTCATGTCGTAGAACATCCCATGGCCTTTACAGGAGATTCAGATGGCAAAGAATGTGCTCACGGAAGGAAGATAAACACCACTTGTATGATTCAGCTGGCTGGAGGATCTACACATAATTGAACCCTGTCACTGGTTATTCATCAAATGTTTAAGTCATTTCAGTAGGAACGTAAGAACAGAAGCAAGTCATTCTCCTTTGTAAACTTGTTTCACCCTTCAGTTTGCTCCTCACAGTTCTGCACCTTAACTCCGTTTCGCAAGGCATTGCCTATCCCTCTTGGACTATTCCAAAACATCTGGATCGTCTTGGAATGCTGCCTTCAATTCTGGTCTCCCTGCTACAGGAAGGATGTTGTGAAATGGTTAAGAAAAGATAGACAAGTATTTGTTGGGGTTGGGAGTTTTGGGCTACAGGGAGAGGCTGAATAGGCTGAGGCTGTTTTCCCTGGAGCATCGGAGGGGTAACCTTATAGAGGTTTATAAATTCATGACGGGCATGGATAGGATAAATAGACAAAGTCATTCACCCAGGGTAGGGGAGTCAAAACTAGAGGGCATTAATTTAAGGTCAGAGGGGAAAGATTTAAAAGGGATCTAAGGGGAAACTTTTTCCCACAGAGGGTGGCTTGTGTATGGAATGAGCTGCCAGAGGAAGTAGTGGAGGCTGGTACAATTACCACATTGTAAAGGCATCTGGATGGGTATATGAATATGAATAGTTTAGAGGGATATGGGCCAAATGCTGGCAAATGGGACTAGATTAATGTAGAATATCTGGTCAGCATGGAGGAGTTGAACCGAAGGGTCTGTTTCCATGCTGTAAATCTCTATGAGTCTATCCCGGAAACCAGCATGAGTTGGTCCTAGGGCCAATCTTACTGGATATCCTGATGATGGTCACTCATGTCTCGACCCAAATAAGATGAAAAGCAAGCAATAAATTGCCCTCAAAAATTGTCTGCTGGTGGCAATGAGATTTGTAACTACGTGAATAAGATGATGAAATACTCCAGGGGATGCTGTTCTGTCAGACTTCACATCAGAGAATGTGGAGTGTTATTGCTGGATGGCAACTGGTCAAGGTGGTAGTACAAATGAATGATAATTGTAGAATTTTAATGACATTTAGTGGGTTAGAGCATACTGTGATGAAGCTGCTCCTTTAACAAGGTTATGCTGTCCTTGGTGTTTTTTGTTTCAAAGAGGACATAAATGACACAGACTGCAAAAAGTCTGGGGTTGAAGGGTTTTAGGGACAGGTTGATAACAGCTAACAGATACTGCTTCAGGAAGAATGCTTTCAATTAAAAAAAAACACTTGTGCAATGAAAGGGGAAAAGCTATTTCTCCCAACTTGGCTTTTCTCCAGCTTGGTTTGGCTTTAGCAGTAGTGGGGAAAAGAGCTGCAGGACCCAAAGAAGCATGTCCAAGTTGATCCTTTCTCTCTCTGACATCTCTCCTGTAAGAATTTGTGTTTGTTTTTACTTTTTGGGCTGAGCGGTGTTTATAGGGGTTGTTGCAAATATTTGGAACAGCTTCATTAATTTGTGATGATCTCTTGGGTTTTTGGAGAGGTTAAAATATTCGGTATTCAGTTTTCTATTGTTTGTGCTTCATTCGGTAACCTTGCAAATAAATTCCGTTTTGTTTAAAACTAAGTGTCTGGCCAGCCAGAGTCAGCTCCCTTCTGAATATCCACCTTCTTCAAACAACGAGCAAAGTTAAGACCTAGGCTACCTTCTTGAAATGTTTTGAAGGGTCTATCCTGGTCCATAAAATACTTTCAGATATATGTCATTTAAAAGATTAAATTTGGTTACATTATGCTTCCCTGATGGGTTATTTATCCATGTTTGGTGGCACAGCACTTAAAAATTGCTAAAACGAGTTTCAAGTTTTTGGTCTTGCACTTGTTGGAACCAGAACACACAAAACAGACTTGTGAAACAGAGTGCAATCTAAGAGAGTGTTGATAGGCTGCAGATGAGGCAAGAACAGTTAACTGTCAATCTTAATTCTGAGATCAAGCAGGTTGATCTTGATTGGTGAGGGCATTGCCAAAGGAATGTGCTGAAATCTCAATTCCAAGTTTGATTCTTAGCACATAAACATACAATTTGCATGACCGTCAGATTGCAGCTTCTTTATGCAAGGAGAGTGTGCCCACTCAAAGGCTTGACTAGTAACTCCAACGATCATCAGTTACAGCAGTGTTTTTCTACACTCACATAAACAGGTTCCATATGACCATGCATAAAGGCTCTTCTTAAAGTGATTAAAACAGTTTGTGTCATAGTACACAGTTCACCACCTCTCAACCGCCTCCTCAATATTGTTATTCATATCTGGCTGATAAGGGGAACCGTGTTGTCCAATTAACATTTGATTTATGGGGACTAACTTTCCTTTGTCTCCTTTGCTATATTTCAGGGTCTGATGTTAATATCACACCCTCACTTTGGTTACACTTTAAGGTGGAAACGCAGGTATTTTTTTGTTGCTCCAAGATATTGCAATATGTAGTTACACATGCTTACAGCTTGTTTGATGTTAGTTTCTAAAGTAAGCTTTAATTCTAAATTGACTAAACATAATATCCCAGCAAGCCTAATGATCTATCATTTTTTTTCTATGCAGCAGAGATTGACTGTATCCACGACCCCCTTTCAGAAAAAGCTGCAATGTTTGTAAGAAGGCCTATGGAGTATTATCGTTCATTAGCAGAGGGATTGAATTCAAGAGTCGTGAGGTGATGTTGCAGCTGTACAGGACTTTGGTTAGGCCACATTTGGAGTACTGTGTGCAGTTCTGGTCGCCTCACTTTAGGAAAGATGTGGAAGCTTTGGAGAGGGTGCAGAGAAGATTTACCAGGATGTTGCCTGGAATGGAGAGTAGGTCATACGAGGATAGGTTGAGAGTTCTCGGCCTTTTCTCGTTGGAACGGCGAAGGATGAGGGGTGACTTGATAGAGGTTTATAAGATGATCAGAGGAATAGATAGAGTAGACAGTCAGAAACTTTTTCCCCGGGTACAACAGAGTGTTACAAGGGGACATAAATTTAAGGTGAAGGGTGGAAGGTATAGGGGAGATGTCAGGGGTGGGTTCTTCACCCAGAGAGTGGTGGGGGCATGGAATGCGCTGCCCGTGGGAGTGGTAGAGTCAGATTCATTGGCGACCTTTAAGCGGCATTTGGATAGGTACATGGATGGGTGCTTAATCTAGGATAGAAGTTCGGCACAACATCGTGGGCCGAAGGGCCTGTTCTGTGCTGTATTGTTCTATGTTCTATGTTCTATGTATACCTCAGCTCCATTTGCCAACATAAAACAGGGTCCAAACTATTTATATATGTAACTTCTACATAAACCACTGCATCACAGCACAAGTCCAGCTGATGATCTCAAGCTGTTTTCTGGTGTAACTCTTAGCAAAGTCTGAATTATTTCATAAAGATCTCCAATAGCAGGTTCACATCTAATGGCAGCATTGGGCATTTAGCCCAACTCAATACACTGTTCCTGATTTCTCCTCATATCCCTCAATCCCTTTACCCCAAAGATTTTATATATGTACATATATATAATATATATATCAGCCATGTTCTGCGACAGACAATTCCACAGGCTCCCCACTCTCTGGGTGAAGAAGAGATTGGTGAGATTGGTGCCTTCATTTCAGTCCTGAGGACCCAGCACATGCCCTCATGACTCCATGGTCATCAGGAATCATCCTTCCTGCCTAGTCTTGTTAGCATTTTATAGGTTTCTATGAGATTGCCCCCTTCATTCTTCCAGAATCCATTGAATCTCGTCCTAACCAATCCAGTCTCACTTGATATTCCTTTCTGAGGCTTGTAAGCACGGTCTAGGTGAGCATAATTGATGTCCTTCCAGCTGTGAAAACATCCCACTGGCCATTCACATCTTCCCAAAGATGATACAAACCATTCTACCTGGTCTCCAGAAACACACTCCTTATTCCCCTCCCCTCCACCCAGCCCTTTCCTGTAGCTTGCTGATGTCTTCACGTCCAAAACCCTATACGTTCCTTTCTTTGGTTACCGAAGCTCGTGAGGACAGTCCCCTCCCTCACTAGCCGTCTGTCTTCACTTGTTCAAGGCCATTGGGATCATGTTATGTTTGAAGGCTTGGGTGTAGAAGTGCACTTTGCATAAAGTCAGTCGGTTTAGGGTCAACTTTGTCTCTGGAGAAGCCATCCATTACATTCTGCCCTTGGAAACAGAGCTGTCCTCAATTAATGCCTAGTTTTAGCTTCTTCTGAAACCTGCTCACAACCTAAGGTGATGAATCTGTGGAATTCCCTGCCGAGTGAAGCGGTTGTGGCTACCTCATTGAATGTTTTTAAAGCAAACACAGGCAGAAGGCTGGAAGGACACAGCAAGCCAGGCAGTATCAGGTGGTGTAGAAGTCAACGTTTCGGGTGTTAACCTTATTCGAAGGGTTCTCGACTTCTCCACCTCCTGTTCCTGCCTGGCTTGCTGTGTCCTTCCAGCCTCCTGCCTGTCTACTTTGGATTCCACTATCTGCAGGGTTTTTTTTGTCTCTGTTTAAGGCAAAGTTGGACAGATTTTTGAGCAGTAAAGTAACAAAAGAACGCTGAGATAAGGAGAAACTTCTTCAGCCAGAGAGTGGTGAATCTCTGGAATTCACTGCCACAGAAAGCTGTGGAGGCCAGGTCATTGAGTATATTTAAGACTGAGATGGATAGGTTCTTGATTGCCAAGGAGATCAAGGGTTGTGGGGAGAAAGCAGAAGAATGGGGTTGAGAAACTTATCAGCCATAACTGAATGGCAGAGCAGACTCGATGGGCTGAATGGCCTACTTGCTGCTCCTATGTCTTATGGTCTTATGAAATGAAGGGTTATGGGTGAGTGGGTGAGCAAGTGGAGCTGAGTCCATGAAAAGATCGGCCATGATCTTATTGAGTAGCAGAGCAAGCTTGACAGGCCAAATGGCCTACAGCTGACCTTCTACTCAGAATCATAGAATTTCTACAGCGTGGGAATAGGCCATATGGCCCAACAAGTCCACACTGGCCCTCCGAAGAGTAACCCGCCCAGACTCATTCCCCTACTCTGTATTCCCCCATGACTAATGCACCTAACTTACACCCTCCTGGACACTATGGGACAATTTAACATGGCCAATTTAACCTGCACACCTTTGGACTGTGGGAGGAAACCAGAGCACGCAGAGGAAACCCACACAGACACAGGGTGAACATTCAAACTCCACACAAACAGTCGCCCAAGGCTGAAATCAAACCTGGGTCCCTGGCACTGTGAGGCAGCAGTGCTAACTACTGAGTCACCCTGCCATCCCTTCAGCCTTTATTTCCCTTTCTCCTCTGGGCTTCTGAAAACTGAGCTCTTGGACACAATTAAGAAAAGCTTTGAGATGGACAGAAATTCCCTGTGTTTATATTATACTCTTTTGCAACCTCAGGGCATCCAGCGCACTTTTAAAGTACAATCTCTGATCTAACACAGGCATAATAGAAATAATACATTTGAACTCTGCAATTTTGTTTCACTTCTGAAGTTAATTCTTGCTGTGTGGACATCACTGACTATATCTCAAGTTATTCTTCCAGATTTATTTTATTTCATAATCTTCACCAGCAATAGTCTGTCAAAGACAAGACCCATAAATTCCAAATAATCCATTGTCACTGTCTTTTTAGTGGGGAAGTTTCATATTTTTATTTCACTTCATGACTTTCTGTTGCATAGATTCTATCTAAGTTTAAATACATGCTCCTTTGTACTTGATGCTCCCATCTGAGGGAAAGTCTCTCTTTATTTACCCTATTGAATATTTTATAATTTCTAAACATTTCTTGCACCAAGCCCATATCCATCCGAACTTTTCCTGTTCGTGAGCTCATCCAAATGTCTTTTAAACATTGTAACTGTACCCAGATCCACCACTTCCTCTGGCAATTCATTCCACACACAAACCACTCTCTGCGTAAAAACCCTTGTCCTTTTAAATCTCTCTCCTCGCACCTTAACTGTATGCCCCCTAATCTTGAGCTCCCCCATCTGAGGGAAACACACCTACTATTAACCTTATCTATGCCCCTCATGATTTTACAATGCACTATAAGGTCATCCCTCAACCACCTACGCTTCAGTGAAAAATGTCCCCATCTATCCAGCTTCTCCTTATAACTCAGACTTTCCATACCCAGCAACATCCTGGTGAATCTCTTCTGAACCATCTCCAGTTTAAGGAAACTGTGTTTGTATAATGTCAAAGCAGGTTGACTACCAAAGTATGAATCCATTCAAACATGACGGTAACAAAGAGTCAGAAAAAGGGCAATTCCGAACTATTGCTCTGACAAGCAATGTGCATATTGTCACAGCAACTCAGATTCCCCGAGTCACCCACCGCCACTCTCAAATTTAAACAAGTTATTACCTTGGACACCCGATGTTCTCTGCTCATCTTCAATCCCTAGATTCTCACTGTTTTGAAATTACACTATTCTTTATTTTTTAGGCGTACATAATCACACAATTGTACACATTAAATGCCATTGGCTGTTATTGTCACCATTTTCATTTTTATTTGATTCATGGGATATGGGCATCACTGGCAAGATTAAATAGAATCCCTACAGTATGATAACAGGTCATTTGTCCCAAGTCCACACCAACCCTCTGAAGAGTAACCCACCCTGACTAATTCCCCTGACTAATGCACCTAAACCACATATCCCTGAACACCATGGGCAATTTAGCATGGATAATTGACCCCAACCTGCACATCTTTGGACTATGTGAGGAGACTGGAGCACCCAGAAGAAACCCACGCTGACATGGGGAGAATGTGCAAATTCCACATAGGTAGCTTCTTGATCACTATTGCTGAGACCAGTCTTTTATTCTCGATGTATTTCATCAACTGAATTTAATTCCATCATTGCTACTGTAGGATTATGACCTCATGTCTCTGGATTATTTTTTCAGGCCTTTCTGAAGTGAAGCGGTAATGAGGTGAAAGTGAGAAACGAGCAGGTCAGGCAGCAACCGAGGGGCAGGAGAATCAACATTTTGGTCAAAAGCCCTTCATCATGAAATGGTAATGAGGCCACTGTGCGACTAGTCCTTCCCATGATACCCTCATGAAGTAGGACCATGTCAATTTGGTAGCTGAGGGCATTGGAACTGCTTCTTAGGATCTTGATAGGGTAGATATAGAGAGTTTCCTCTTGTGGAAGAATCCGGGGCAAGAAGGTATTATCACAGTATATTGTAGAATCCCTTCACTGTGGAAACAGACCATTCCACCCGTCAATTCCAGACTGACCCTCCAAAGAGCCTCCCACCCAGCCTGTAACTCTGCATGTCCCTTGGATAAACCCTCTAGCCTGTACATCCCTGGACACTATGGGTAATTTAGCATGGCCAATCCACTTAACCTAGACATCTTTGGATTGTGGAAGAAAACCCACACAGACATGGGAAGAATGTGCAAACTCCACACAGACACTCGCCTGAGGGTAGAATTGAACCCAGGTCCCGGGTGCTGTGAGGCAGTAGCACTAACCACTGAGTCACCATACCATCCATTTAAGGAGTCACCCATTTAAGATGGAAATGAGGAAGCATTTCCTCTCTCAGAGGGTAGTGAGTCTAAATAAATCTTTATCACAGGGGGCTATAGAGTTTGGGTCAGTAAGTACATTGAAAGCTGATAAAGACAAGATTTTTCATCAGGAAGGGAATCAGGGGGTTATGGAGAAAAGGCAACAAAGTGGAGTTGAGGGTTATCAGTTCAACCTTGATGTCTTGGATAGCAGAGTGAACTCGATGGGCTGAATGGCCTACTTCTGCTCCTACATCTTATGACCTTGAATTGCTCAGCAGACAGGTTGTGGAGTAGATACGAAAGGTGACATTAAAAGACATCCATAAGACGCAGTCACACAATATTATCATCACTACTGTTCTTTGGAAATTTGGAATCAATTTACTAGTTGATAGCAACTGAATTGTATTAATAAAAGAATGTATGAATTAAACAATAGCTGATTTAGTTTGACATTTTGGAACAGATTAAGTCTCTGTCCTATCTTACATTTCTATGCGATTAAATTGAATGCTTCTTTCTCGTTAAAGTTTGATTTTTTTTTTCATTTGTAAATTTCTGTTATTACATCTCAGTACCAGAACAGGTGAAGTTAATGTTTAATGGATCCTTCTGACCTTCTAAGCTATTTTGATTACATCCTTGTTCAACCTTCAGCAGTAACCTGATTGACAACATGTCATGAGATGCATTATGAAAATGGCATGAACTTAAAATAAAACACAAAATCATGAAAGGTTTAGGACAAAATGCATTGGGAGTTTGATTTAAATGTGGCTGTGTGAGATTTCCTGTGTTTATGAAGCTCACAACACATTCAAAGTCAGACAGAGCTGATTTGAGGCCATTTGGCCCTTACATTAGTCAGTGCATCGAGTACAGGAGTTGGGAGGTCATGTTGCAGCTGTACAGGACATTGATTAGGCCATTTTTGGAATACTGCATGCAGTTCTGGTCTCCCTGCTATCGGAAGGAAGTTGTGAAAATTGAAAGAGTTCAAACAAGGATGTTGCCAGGGTTGGAGGATTTGAGCTATAGGGAGAGGCTGAATAGGGTGGTGCTGTTTTCCCTGGAGCATCGGAGTCTGAGAGGTGACCTTACCAAGGTTTGTAAAATGAGGAGCATGGATAGGGTAAATAGACTAGGTCTTTTCCCCGGGGTCGAGGAATCCATAACTAGAGGGCATAAGTTTAAGGTGAAGGGGAAATATTTAAAAGTGTCCTGAGGGGCAACTTTTTCATGCAGAGGGTGGTGCGTGTATGGAATGAGCTGCCAGAGGAAGTGGTACAAAACAACATTTAAAAGGCATCTGGATGGGTGTATGAATAGGAAGGGATATGGACCAAATGCTAGCAAATGGGACTAGATTAAGTAAAGATATCTGGTACAGGGTCAGGTGCACCTTATTCCTGATGAACGGCTCTTGCCCAAAACTTCGATTTTCCTGATCCTTGAAAGCTGCCTGACCTGCTGTGTTTTTCCAGCACCTCACTCTTGACTTTGATCTCCAGGATCTGCAGTCCTCACTTTCTCCCATAAGACCATAGGACAAAGGAGCAGACGTAGACCATGTGCAGCAGGCAGGGTGGAAGAGCAAGCTAGAGAAAATGGTGTACCGGATATTGGGGGAGTGGCTTCATAAATAAAGGCCAAAATTACAAAAGCAAGCAAGTGATGATGATCCTATATAAAATATTGGCTTGGCTTCAACTGGAGAATCTGCCCACTTTAGGAAAGCCATTGGAGAAAGTTTAGAGAGGTTTCAGGAGATTGAAGCCAGGTTTACAGCACTTCAGCCTCAAAGACCAATTGGCAGAGTTGGCTTTGTACACCTTAAAGAAGAGGGGATTGAGGGAAGATTTAACCAAAGTGTTTAAATTCACAAGGGGCCTAGAGGGAATAGATCCTCCTGAAACACATTCATTGACATGTGGTGAGATTTAACTGTCTTGTTGAGCTTAAACAAGTTAGCTTATCACTCAGTGCATCGTATCTTTTAAGAATCCATTCATGGAATGAGGGTTTTACTGGCTAGGTCAGCATGTATTGCCCATCCCTAATTGCCCAGAGGGCAGTTAAGAGTCAACCACATTGCTATGGGTCTGGACTCATATGTAGGCCAGACCAGGTAAGGATGGCAGATTGGCTTCCCTCAAGGACATTAGTGAAGCAGATGGGTTTTCCCAACAATTGACAAGGGTTTCAAGGTCACCATTAGATTCTTAACTCCAGCTTTTGTTCATTAAATTCAAATTCTACCAGCTGCCATGGTAGGAATTGAACCTGGGTCCCTAGAATATTACGTGGGTCCTGATGGAGAGCTTATACCCGAAACATCGACTCTCCTGCTCCTCGGATGCTGCCTGACCTGCTGTGCCTTTCCAGCACCACACTCTTCGACTCTGGATTAACAGTACAGTGACAAAAATACTCGGCCATTACCCCCCTGGGATAGAATAGAAATTTATTGTCACGTGTATTTTTACGTGAAAAAGTTCTGTGAAAGGTTTCCTACGGCAATGACGGAAGTCATACAAAATAATTTTAAAAATAAAATTCAGACAAAGTTGATGGTTCCTGTGCTCAGGGAAAGCCAAGTATGGAATGATGAACTGCCCTGAAGATGAATAAAAGCAAATTACTGCGGATGCTGGAATCTGAAACCAAAAGAGAAAATGCTGGAAAATCTCAGCAGGTCTGGCAGCATCTGTAAGGAGAGAAAAGAGCTGACATTTCGAGTCTGTCAAAGCTTTGACAAAGGGTCAATTAGACTCGAAACACCAGCTCTTTTCTCTCCTTACAGATGACCTGCTGAGATTTTCCAGCATTTTCTCTTTTGGTTGCCCTGAAGAGAGGATGAAACCACCATTCCGGGCCATTGGAATACTGGCTGAAAGCCTCCACTGAAGAAGACAACATGCCAGGCCGAAGCTGCCCCTCCTGGATGAGACCACCTGCCAGGCCACTGCAATACCTGGGCATCAAAGATGAAGAAGAGTTCCATGTTGGAATGAGACCTCTATGCTACAAGACCACCATGTCAGGAGAAACTGTTCCCAGAGCTGGAAGAATCGGGAAGGAGAAAACACTGACGTAAGCTGATTGGCACTGGAACCAAGGGCAGCAGGAGGAGAAACCTTTCTCTGCAGTGAGTGGCTGGGATAGAGACTGCACTCCCTGGAAGTGAAGGACCAGTTGAGACTTTCAGAAAGGAATTAGATCATTATTTGAATAAAGAAATTGTAAGGCATTGAGGAAAATGTGAGATTGTGGGACTAGCTATGGCGGTTCTATTATTGAAGGATTGTCTGCAACTTACCAGATGGCTGAATGAGTCCATTGCTTTGGCAGACACAGTGATATTTAGACCTGGGTCCAATTACACTGAATTCTCAATCCTTTTTACACAGCAGACTGGGTTTGATTGCCTGGGCAACATGTGCATGGTACACAAATAAGCTGTCATGCTATAACAACATGCAAATTACAACTTACATAATTGCATAATTGCAAATGCATAATTCTCAGCCACCACCCTCCAGCAATACTGAGAGCAAGCATTGCTTTGGGTACCCACAAGGATTTAAAGTTTACAAGGCAGTGATTATCCTGTTGTGGTTGGTCACAATCTTCTGATTGGGCGAAAGGGAGTACTGATGAAGGGCTTTTGCCCAAAACATCGGTTTTCCTGCTCCTCAGATGCTGCCTGACCTGCTGTGCTTTTCCAGCACCACGCTAATCTCTAAAATCAGAAAGTGACCTAATTTGGAAAAGTCTTTTTTTGGGAACGTCAATCCATAGTGATACCTACAATTTCCAGTCTCTGCCTTACCCCTTGTACCAGACATGACAAGGTACTCTGCGATACAAGTATAAGGGTCTGAAAGGATAAATACTGAGGCGGGTCTTCAACACCGCCAACTATGTTGATGACATAAGGACTTTTCATAAGCTGAAGAGGTTATTAAAGGAGTGAGAGTGACCATCTTTGCATCTCTGTAACAAAATCTACCATATCAGTGTAATCTGGAACTGGTTGCGAACATGTAATAAGCTACTTCTTGTTCAATACAAAGAGCCCCTTCTTGTCAGACCAGGAGCTGGCTTTATTCTTCCACACGAGAGTAAACAAGTCCAGTAGATCCCCACAAGAGGATGGCAGCAGCAGCACACCTAGCCCATGGTGAGGCACAAACTCAGTTTTGCTGCACGTACAATAGACACTTTTTTGGAATATCCTAGAAATTGAGCTCAAGGTTGGAACACTAAATGACTAGACGTGGGAAAGTCCAGCTTTGTTAAGGACATGCTATGAAGTTTAGAGCTCCCTCTATATCATGGGTGGTTTCTATTCCATTCTTTAAGCAAACAGGCTGGGAAGGCGATGGCCTAGTGGTATTATCACTGGACTGTTAAACCAGAAACCTAGGGAATGTCCTGGAGATTTAGGGTCAAATCCCCCATGGTGGAATTGAATCCAAAAGAAATCTGGAATTTAGAGTCTAATGATGACAGTGAATCTGTTGTCAAAAGAAATACATTGGGTTCACCACCTCTATTCCTCTGCTTCATCAAAGTATTGTATCTAAGGTGTCACCATAAAAAGCAGACATTGTAAAAGCTATTCACTCTACTTCTGAAACAGAGTACAGGTCGTTCCACTATAATGTGCTTTTTGTCAGCATGACTTGGCTATATTTAACTGATAAACTGTGCAGGGAGGAGAAAGTGAGGACTGCAGATGCTGGAGATCAGAGCTTAAAAATGTGTTGCTGGAAAAGCACAGCAGGTCAGGCAGCATCCCAGGAGCAGGAGAATCGACGTTTCGGCCATAAGCCCTTCTTCAGGAATGAGGAAGCTGTGCCAAGCTGGCTAAGATAAAAGGTAGGGAGGAGGGAGGAGGGACTTGGGGGAGGGGCGTTGGGAATACGATAGGTGGAAGGAGGTTAAGGTGAGGGTGATAGGCCGGAGAGGGGGTGGGGGCGGAGAGGTCGGGAAGAAGATTGCAGGTCAAGAAGGTGGTGCTGAGTCTGAGGGTTGGGACTGAGAAAAGGTGGGTGGAGGGGAAATGAGAAAGCTGGAGAAATCTGCATTCATCCCTTGTGGTTGGAGGGTTCCTGGGCGGAAGATGAGGCATCGTGTTGCCATGGTCTGGCGATGGAGGAGGCCAAAGACCTGCATGTCCTTGGCAGAGTGGGAGGGGGAGTTAAAGTGTTCAACCACGGGGCAGTTGGGTTGGTTGGTCCGGGTGTCCCAGAGGTGTTCTCTGAAACGTTCCGCAAGTAGGCGGCCTGTCTCCCCAATGTATAGGAGGCCACATCAGGTGCAGCAGATGCAGTAAATGATGTGTGTGGAGGTGCAGGTGAATTTCTGACGGATATGGAAGGATCCCTTGGAGCCTTGGAGGGAAGTGAGGGGGGAGGTGTGGGCACAAGTTTTGCATTTCTTGATAGATTGTGCACGTTGTTTGAACAACGCGAACTTTCTACTGAACAGGTAAAGTGATTTTCTATTAGAGATCTTCTACAGCATGATTTTCTGTAGCATAATAGCCTCTGGGCTATTAGGGATGGGCAATAAATGCTGACCCAGTCAGTGATACCTTCAATCCATGAATGGATTCTTTAAAACTTTGATGCACTGAATGATCAACTAACTTGTTTAAGCTCAACAAGACAGTTAAATCCCACCACATGTCAATGAATGCGTTTCAGGAGGGTCTGAATGTTGGTTCCATGAGATGTAATGGCTCACAAGAGAGGACTTGGCGCTTACATCTGACAATAAAATCTGTGCTGGTACTTGCTAAACTGGCTCAGCGATGACTACATTAAAGATATACATCTCCTGAATATGTATGTGCTAGACACATGCCAGTGTTAAACTCAGCATGTGGGTACTGTGCAAACATAAAGTTGGAAAGGCAGGCTTTACACTCGTCACAATATCCCACAGCACGTCATAGCTGGAGTATTGCTTCTCGATGTGTAGTCGTGGCAACTGTCAGTTTCAGCACAGGGATGACACAAAACAGGAAATGAGACAAAAAGCCAGTCAATCTGCAAGATACACTGTAGAGACTCACTGAGTTGTCCTGAAGACGTCCTTCACCAGATGTATGTGTGCGTATGTGTGTTTGTGTGTGTGTGTGTGTGTGTATGTGTGTGGGTGGGTGTGTGTGTATGTGTTTGTGTGTGTGTGTGTCTGTATGTGTGTGGGTGGGTGTGTCTGCCTGTGTGTCTGTGTGTGTGTGACTGTATTGTGTATGTGTATGGGTGTGACTGTGCGTGTGTGTGTGCGAGCATGTGAGAGTGTGTGTGTGAGTGTGTATGTGTGTGTGCATGTGTATGTGTGTGGGTGTGACTGTGCGTGTGCGTGTGCCTGTGTGTGTGTGAGTGTGTATGTGTGTGTGCATGTGTATGTGTGTCCTGTGCATTTCACAGTCAGAACACCAAAGTCAAGTGACTGATCTTGTCCGACTACTGCCTCCTACTGGCTGCCAGTCACCTACAGGAAGACCAGAGGGGATGGCAGGGGAGTTGGGGAAACTGGACATGAATTGACTGAGCAGAGACATTGACATGGAGCAGGATGAGGCTTGCTCGTGGTTCTTCTTGCGGTGGGTGGAGTGGAGCCTGCTCTATGATCAGCAAGGGAAGGATGAAGATGGCATGTTAAAGTCATGCCATTCTGACATTTTGAGGATCAGCAAATCCTTTTTTGTTGGACTGTAGGACATAAAGCCCACAGACAGCATGGTCTCCAAATTATTCATGTCTTCCTGGTCTTAAATAACAGTATGCAAAAGGGTGTGGACAAATTAAGGAGCTCTGGCAAGCACCGGGCCCTCAGCTCCTTCGAGAACAGTGCTGGTTCACCGTCTGAGTTGTAGGCTCCGCTGTGGACTGGCCCAGGCCTATTTGAGGACCTGTGCAAAGTGATACTTCATGCAGGTAGCAGGTCTGAATCCATGCAGAAGGCATTACCCCCCACTCCCCCCATCTACAAGCAGGAGAGGGACAGGATGGAAAGTAAAAATAGCAGGCAATCTCACTGTGGAATATCAGCTACAGAATGCTGTATGCAAAAATTCTATGCTGTTTTGGAAAATAAAGAGGGTGATGGACTCTCAGTGGAGTATAACATTGATACCCAGGTTTCAGGTAACATGACAGGTTCTACTGAAGTGAGAAGTTGTGTCAGTTTCCAAGAGATTGATTGTAATAAGGGACTGGATTAGTGGTGCTGGAAGAGCACAGCAGTTCAGGCAGCATCCAAGGAGCTTCGAAATCAACGTTTCGGGCAAAAGCCCTTTTATTCCTGATGAAGGGCTTTTGCCCAAAACGTCGATTTCGAAGCTCCTTGGATGCTGCCTAAACTGCTGTGCTCTTCCAGCACCACTAATCCAGAATCTGGTTTCCAGCATCTGCAGTCATTGTTTTTACCTTGTAATAAGGGACTGTCTATTCAGAGGCACAGATAGATGTTTCTGTGGCCCACAGTGAGACATCAGAATAATGTGTTGCCTCCCTGGTGGTAGGGTCAGGGAGAGGATGCAGAATATTCTCAAAAGGAAGAGTCACCATCAAGAGGTTATTGCACACATTGCTACCAATGACATAGAAAGATAGAAAGAGAAAAGGACAAGGTTCTAAACAGGGAATACAGAGGAACCTCGGTTATCCAAATGAGATGAGCGGGCAGTATTTCGTTCGGGTAATTGATTATTCAGTTAATTGATTCAATGCCTCTCCTCAATGACTCAGAGTTTTCTCAAGTTTCCTTTCTCCCCACTCTGCCTGCCTTGCTCCCTCTCTCTGTCTCAGGGTTTGTTTCTGAGCAGACACACGCTTCTGTGTGAGGGACCTGCAGCATCGCTGTAGCCTCCCCCCCGTCGCTGCTTCACTTCAATGGGATTAACAGTCATGATCGCAACTTCTCTTCCCACGTGGTTGACGATGCGCTCCAGCACATCTCCTCCACTTCACGCACCACCGCCCTTGAACCCCACCCCTCCCAACACAACAGAACCTGTCTGGTCTTCACTTTCCACCCTACCAACCTCCGCATACAACACGTCATCCTCTGCCACCTCCAAACGGACGCCACCACCAGAGATATATTTCTCTCTCCACCCCTATCAGCGTTCTGGAGAGACCATTCCCTCCGCGACTCCCTCGACAGGTCCACACCCCACAGCTGGCACCTTTCCCTGCCACCACAGGAAGTGCAACATCTGCGCCCACACCTCCCCCGCCTCACCTCCGTCCAAGGCCCCAAGGGATCCTTCCACATCCATCAGAAATTCACTTGCACCTCTACCAAAGTCATCTGCTGCATCCATTGCACCCGGTGTGGTCTCCTCTACATCAGGGAGACAGGACTCCTTCTTGGAGATCGTTTCAGAGAACATCTCTGGGACACCCGCACCCACCAACCCCACTGCTCTGTGGCTGAACACTTCAACTCCCCCTCCCACTCTGTCAAGGACACGCAGGTCCTGGGCCTCCTCCACCACCAAACCGTGACCACCTGACGCCTGGAAGAGGAACGCCTCATATTCTGCCTTGGGATCCTGCAACTACACGGGACCAATGTGGATTGCAACAGCCCCAAGCCCCCAACTCGACAACGCCCTCCGGACCCATCCATCACTGGCCCCTCTGACCTATCACTGTCTCCCTCACCTTCATCTACCTATCATTTTCCCAGCTACCTCCCCCCAACCCCATCCCCCTCCCATTTATCTCTCAGCCCTGACCCACAAGCCTCGTTCCTGATGAACAGCTCGTGCTCGAAATGTCGACTCTCCTGCTCCTCAGATGCTGTCTGACCTGCTGTGCTTTTCCAGCACCACACTCATGTGAGTGAACAGTTGCTATGTCCGCTCCCCATTCAGGAGACTAGGCAGCAACACACTTTGTAACAACACCCCCACCCCACGCAACACCCACCACCCCACCCCCACCCCCACACCCGGCCCTTACCCCTGACCCTGCAATGGAGACGGAAGCCAGACTAGACACCAACAGCAACACTGCTGCTACCTTTGGGGGTGAGTCTCAAACTAGCACGCACCCAGACACACACTCACATTCACACACACACACACACATATACACACATACAATCAAAACACACACAGCCACACACACAGACACAATCACATACGCACACATATACAAACACACACACAACTTTTTGGAGAGGTTATCTGGGTAAGGGAGGGGTTCAGCGTACACCCCTGTTTAGAACTCCAGGGAAAGTGTGGGGAGGGAGAGAGACGGGACAGGGGGACAGGAGGTCAGTCATTTGGACATGGTGCCTGGGCTCCCATCGATGTCCAGGACTGTTCTCAGCAGCATTTCAGTAAGCTGAATTCACTTTTAATCATTGTAAACAAAAGACACAATCAGTGTTGGTAACAGCTCTTTGATGTAATGTTTCTATCGGCACCTTGAGATCTTCTTCGGATAATCTGAAATTTGGATAATTGATATTCACATAATCAAGGTTCCTCTGTTTTGGACATTAGGCAGGAGGTTAAAATGTAGGTCCTCAAGGGTAGTAACACCTGGATCACTCCCAATGCCATGTGCTCGTGAAAGTAGGAATCAGAGGATAGAGCAGAGGAATGTGTGGTTGAGGAGTTGATGCAGGGGGTAGGATTCACATTTTTTGATCATTGGAATCCCTTCTGGTGTACAAGTGGCCTGTACAAGGATGGGTTGCACCTGAATTGGAAAGGGACTAATATACTGGCAGGGAGACTTGCTGGAACTGGTTGGGAGGCTTTAAACTGTTTAGTATAGGGTGTGAGACTCAAAGCGATAGTCAGAAAACAGATACATCTGAGGTGATATAGTTGAGAAGAAGAACATGTTAAATAGTGAGATATGCCAAGATCTGACAGGTAAGACAGATTAACTCAGGGTATGATTGAGAACATGGGACTGGGATTTCATAGCAATTAAAGAAATGTGGCTTTGAGATGAACAGACTGGCAGCTTAATGTTCCAGGGTATAGATGCTATAGGAAGCATAAAAAAGGGGGCAAGATGGGAGGGGGAGTGTGTGGCATTTTTTGATTAGGGATAACATTATGGCTGTACTTAGGGAGGATATTCTGGGGAGTACATCAAGTGAAGTGATTTGGGTGTAACTAAGAAATACGAAAGGGATGACTAACTTATTGGGATTGTTCAATAACCATCTCCCCCCCCCCCCGCCACCGCCAATAGTCAGCAGGAAATCGAGAAGCAAATGTGCAAGGAGATCTCAGATACTTGTAAAAATAATAGAATCCCTACAGTGTAGAAACAAGCCATTAGATCCACACTGACCCACCAAAGAGCGTCCCACCCAAATCCAGCTCCCCCCCACCCCTGTAATTCTCATGGCTAACCCACCTAGCCTGTACATTCCTGGACACTATGGCTAATTTAGCATGGCTAATCCACCTAATCTGCACATCTTTGGACTATGGGTGGAAACCAGAGAACCCAGAGGAAACCCATGCAGACATGGGGAGAATGTGCAAACTTCACACAGTCGCCTGAGGGTGGAATTAAACCTGGGTCCCCGGCACATTGAGGCAGCAGTGCCAACCACTGAGTCACCGCACCACCATGATAGGGTCGTAATG
This sequence comes from Chiloscyllium punctatum, assembly GCF_047496795.1. Classification (NCBI taxonomy): domain Eukaryota; kingdom Metazoa; phylum Chordata; class Chondrichthyes; order Orectolobiformes; family Hemiscylliidae; genus Chiloscyllium; species Chiloscyllium punctatum. The sequence continues at coordinate 10,747,389 of NC_092747.1, read as the reverse complement.
GTAGGGGATTTTAACTTTCCAAACATAGACTGGGACTGCCATAGTGATAAGGGCTTGGATGGAGAGGAATTTGTTAGCTTGTACAAGAAAAATTTCTGATTCAGTATGTGAATATACCCACTGGAGAAGGTGCAAAACCTAACCTGCTCTTGGGAAGTTAGGCAGAGCAAGTGACTGAGGTGTCAGCGGGAGAGCACTTTGGTGGCCAGTGATCATAATTCTATTAATTTCAAAATAGTAATGGAAAAGGTCAGGTCTGATCTAAAAGTTAAAGTTCTAAATTGGAACAAGGCCAATTTTAATGGTATTAGGCAAAAACTTTCAAAAGTCGATTGTGAAGAGGCTATTCGCAAGTAAAGGGACATTTGCAAAGTAAGAGGCTTTCAATAAATGAGATAACAAGAGTCCAGAGGCAGAATGTTCCTGTTAGTGTGAAGGGGAAGGCTGCTACATGTAGGGAATGCTGGGTGACCAGAGAAATTGAGGCTCTGGTCAAGAAAAAGGTGACATGTGGTAAGTATAAACAGCTAGGATTGAGTGAATCCCTCAAGGAGGACAAGGGCAGTAGCAACATACTCAAAAGGGAAATCAGGAGGGCAAAAGGGGGGACATGAGATAGCTTTGGAAAAATAGGATTAAGGAGAGTCCAAAAAGATTCCAAATAAAAACATTAAGGGCAAAAGAGTAACTAGGGAGAGAATAGGGCATTTTAAAGATCAACAAGGCTATCTACTTGTGGAACCGCAGGAGATGGGTGAGATACTAAACAAGTATTTCATGTCAGATTTACTGTGGAGAAGGATATGGAACTTGGAGAAATAAATAGAGATATCTTGAAAAGTGTCCTATTACAGAGGTGCTAGAGGTCTTAAAATGCATAATGTTGGATAAATTCCCAGAACCTGATCAGGTGTACCCTAGAACTCTGTGGGAAGCTAGGGAGGTGATTGGTGGGCACATTGTTGAGATATTTGTATCATCGACAACCACGGGTGAAGTGCCAGAAGATTGGAGGTTGGCTAAGGTGGAGCCATTATTTAAGAAAGATGGTAAGGAAAAGCCAGGGAACTATAGAACAGTGAACCTGACATTGGTGGTAGATACGTTTTTGCAGGGGATTCTGAGGGACATGCTTTACATGTATTTGGAAAGGCAAGGACTGATTAGGGATAGTCAGCATGGCTTTATGAATGGGAAACCATGTTTCACTAACTTGATTGAGTTTTTTGAAGAAGTAGTGAGGAGGATTGATGAAGGCAGAGCAGTGTACGTTGTCTATATGGACTTCAGCAAGGCGTTCAACAAAGTTCTGCATGCTAGACACATTAGCAAGGTTGGAACTAGCCATTTGGATACAAAATTGACTTGAAGGTAGGAGACAAAGGATGGTGATGGAGGGTTACTTTTCAGACTGGAGGCCTGTGACCAGTAGTGTGCATTATGAAGATGTGGGTGTATTGTATCTTTAAGAGAGTTAAAAGCTAGCAGAACTACCTGACACAGCACCAAGTGTTCTGAAGAAGATATAATGTAACATTTAGTCAAACAACTCAATTAGCTAGCTGCCTGGACAAAACAAATTCAAATTAGGCCAATTAATTTAAATTATACCCCAAAAAATACCAAACTCCAATCCAGTTTTAATTGAGTATATTAACAATCTTAAAAACCAATGATACAATCCAATGCTTTGGAGGTATAAGACCAGGGAAAATTAAACAGTTGGGAGGAGAACTGCCAAACCACCAGCATATATCGACTACCAGAGAAAAAAATCTCTCTTAAAGGTAACTTTGTCAATCAGTAACCTGTGAAATAGAAATCCCTGAGAAGAAGAAAAGAAAACCAAGGAAGATATATGAGATGTCGTAAATCTTAATCAGGGGTTTTATCGGAATAGTATTATAGAAGGGAAAGTAAAAGATAGGTTAGAGAAAGGAGTTGTACACAGTTCTTAGTTAATTATTCTCTGTTATATTTTAAGAAATAAAGTTGTTAATTTATACTTTAAATAGTTCTTGGCCTCTCGAATTTTCACAGATTACTACACAGAATAAACCTTTTGTGTGTTGCTGGTTTAAATTAAGGAGGAGGGTTTACTCCTTCATGTAACATGTGCCATAAGGATCAGTGCTGGGTCCACTGCATTTCATCATTTATATAAATGATTAGAATGTGAACATAGGAGATATGGTTAGTAAGTTTTCAGGCGACACCAAAATTGGAGGTGTCGTGGAGAGCGAAGGTTACCTCAGGTTACAATGGGACCTTGATCAGATGGGTCAATGGTCCGAGGAGTGGCAGATGGAGTTTAATTTAGATAAATGTGAAGTGCTGGTTTTTGGAAAGACAAATCAGGGCAGGACGTTAACATTTAATGGTAAGGTCCTGGGGAGTATTACTGAACAGAGACCTTGGGGTACTGGTTCATAGTTCCTTAAAGGTGGAGTCACAGGTAGATAGGGTTGTGAAGAAGGTGTTTGATATGCTTGCTTTTGTTGGTCAATACATTGAGTTTCTGAGTTGGAATATCATGTTGCTGCTGAGCAGGACATTGGTTAGGCCACTTTTGGAATACTGCGTTCACTTATAGTCTCCCTGTGATAGGAAGGATGTTAAACTTTAAAGAGTTCAGAAAGCTTTACAAGGATGTTACAGCATTGGAAGATTTGAGCTATAGGCAGAAGCTGAATAAGCTGGTATTATTTCCCCTGGATCATTGGAGGCTGATGAGTGCCCTTATAGAGATTTGTGAAATCATAAGAAGCATGGACAAGATGAATAGCCAAGGTAAAAAGAAGATCTGGGGACAGATGGAGTGACTTTTATTTTCTCTTGAGGTTTATCCTGAGTATCACTGTGACACAGGTCCTCAGGGAGCTCCCAGAATTCACTGGTCATCCATATAAAGGATTGCCCATTACCAAGGATTGCAGATTGGCACATTCCAAGGATTATTGAAGGACACATGATAGATTAGAGTGGTGATGGAAATGCACAGCAGGTCAGGCAGCATACAAAGAGCAGGAAAAATCAGCGTTTCGGGCAAAAGCCCTTCATCAGGAATGAGGCAAGGAGAGATAAATGGGAGGGGGATTGGGCTGGGGGGAAGGTAGCCAAGAGTGCAGTAGGTGGATGGAGGTGGGGATGGAGGTGATAGGTCAGAGAGGAGGGTTGAGCTGATAGGTGGGAAGGAAGATTGGCAGGTCATGAGGATGGTGCTGAGCTGGAAGGTTGGAACTGGGGTAAGGTGGGGGGAGGGGAAATGAGGAAACTGGTGAAGTCCAAACCGTCGATGTTCCTGCTCCTCAGATGCTGCCTGACCTGCTGTGCTTTTCCAGCACCACTCTAATCTAGACTCTGATTTCCAGCATCTGCAATCCTCACGTTTGCCTAAAAGGACGCATGATAGCTTGGTGTAGCCACTGTATGGTCACAATGGGAAAAGGACTCCAAATCAGGCCTTTCGGCTATAATATACTGATGGGCTAGGAATGGTAAAAGCCCTCAAGCTGTGCGGCCAACAAAGAACTTACATTATGAATTTCAAGAACATTGAAATTGTCTTGAGGCATCTCAGAGTGGATAGTGATATATGATGAAAATATAATTCCTAATGAACTTTATGCAAATTCCAATTGGAAGTGTTTTACCCTTGGGCTGTATGCCTGACACAGTCTGTGTATTGTAAATATTAGAGCCATTACAATTGCATTGAGACATCTAGGAGTGAAACATGCTGTGTGAAATCAAGGTGAATTTTCAAATAGCTGTTTGGTCAGATGGAACCTCAGTACTGCTGAAAGAAAGACACACATTCTCAAAGCTTTTCATCTTACACTCATTGAGATACTTGTAAGATATACCAATGTAAAGGGAAAACAACATTTATTCTATCAAAATCCTGAGGAGTTACCATTGACCAGCAATGAACTGGACGAGCCATATAAATACAGTAACAACAAAAAGTCATAGGCTAGAAATACCACAGCAAGTAACTCACCTCCAGATTCCTCAAAGCCTGACCACCATCTACAAGTCAGGAGTGTGATGGAATACTCCCCACTTGCCTTGTTAAGTGCAGCTCCAACAACACTCAAGAAGGACAAAACAGCTCGCTTGATTGGCACTACATCCACAAGTATGCATTCACTCCACCGCCAATGCTCAGTAGCAGCAGTGTATACTATCTACTGTCTCCAGGAAGCGCTGCAGAAATTCACCAAACATCCTCAGACAGCACCTTCCAAACCCATGACCACCTCCACTAGAAGGACAAGCAGATACCTGGGAACACCACCACTTGCGAGTTCCCTTTCAAGCCACTCACCATCTTGGAAATATATTACCGTTCCTTCACCATCACTAGGTCAAATTCCTGCAATTCCCTCCCTAATAACATTGTGGGTCAACCCACAGCAAGTGGGCCACAGTGGTTCAAGAAGGCAGCTCAGCACCACTCAAGAAGTTCATGGCTGATCTGTGGCCTTAATTCCATATGTCTGCTTTTGGCACATATCCTTTAATATCTTTGCTTGATTAAAAAAAAAGTCTATCCCATTTCAAAATTTCAAATTTCAAATTTCAGATTTGTAACTGATCTCACATCAACTCCCATTTCTGGAAAAGAGTTCCAAACATTTACCATCCTTCCTGTGTAGAACTACTTCCTGACATCTGTCCTGAATGGTTGAACCCTAAGTTTTAGACTACAGCCTCTAGATGTAGAATCTCCAACCAGTGGAAATAGTTTATCCTTATCTACCCTGATCTTTTTTTCTGTCCTTGTTAATGACAATTGACAGTTAACTGCTGAGAAATGAATCAGAGAATGGATGTCATCTATGTTTATGAGTTGAAATAGGCACAGTGAGCATGGATGTTTTTCCCTTCTGTAAATAACAGGGCCCTGTGCTTTAATCTAAGTCATTGCCTGCACGTGCAAGTTTATAAAATGATCCAGAATGTGTGAAGAATTAAACTGACAACAAATATAGGAACACCAGTTGGACTTGCAGTATGGTACACAATTTTCACTCCTCGTACTGACACATTAAGGTGATTATTATTTTACAAAGTTAACTTGTGGGTGACAGCTCTTTAAGGATAACTGGTTACGTTGCACCAATGCTTTGTTTCATGAGATAAATGCCCCAGTGCATGTTACATTACAGCCACCCCCTTCACCCTCGAGGTCCTTAAACAAGGCTCGTCTGTATAAGAACCCCATTTGGGAGCCCTTTTACCTCTGAAACGGGAGCTTTCAGGTGCAAATTTCATTTCAGAAAGACTCTAAGAGCAAAGTTTCTAGCCCCATGCTCCTAAACTATTCGTATTTTATAGCACTTTTCATAACCTCCAGAAATCTTCTTGGCAGTGTGGAGGAACAGAGGGATCTTGGTATGCAGGTACATAGATCCCTTAAAATGGCCACCCAAGTGGACAGGGTTGTTAAGAAAGCATATGGTGTTTTGGCTTTCATTAACAGGGGGATTCAGTTTAAGAGTCGTGAGATCTTGTTGCAGCTTTATAAAACTTTGGTTAGACCGCACTTGGAATACTGCGTCCAGTTCTGGTCGCCCTATTATAGGAAAGATGTGGATGCTTTGGAGAGGGTTCAGAGGAGGTTTACCAGGATGTTGCCTGGACTGGAGGGCTTATCTTGTGAAGAGAGGTTGACTGAGCTCAGACTTTTTTCATTAGAGAAAAGGAGGAGGAGAGGGGACCTAATTGAGGTATACAAGATAATGAGAGGCATAGATAGAGTCAATAGCCAGAGTCTATTTCCCAGGGCAGAAATGACTAACACGAGGGGTCATAGTTTTAAGCTGGTTGAAGGAAAATATAGAGGGGATATCAGAGGCGGGTTCTTACACAGAGAGTTGTGAGAGCATGGAATGCGTTGCCAGCAGCAGTTGTGGAAGCAAGGTCATTGGGCACATTTAAGAGACTGCTGGACATGCATATGGTCACAAAAAATTGAAGGTGCACACATGAGGATCAGTGGTCGGCACAACATCGTGGGCTGAAGGGCCTTTTCTGTGCTGTACTGTTCTATGTTCTATGTTCTAAATCTCACTTGACATCCAGTACAATTTTTATCACTTGCCATGAAGGTCATTGAAGAAGTATTCAGATGTGCACTTGCAATGCTAAGGCAAACAAAGCTATGAGTCTAGTGTTTGAAAATGGGATTAGAATATCTAGGTGCTTGTTTCTGACTGGTCCCAGACGTAATGGACCAAAGGGCTTTTTTGCTGTGTGGCAGATGCCTACAATTCCATGACTCTAAAAGCCATTACTAATTTGCCCTTAAACAGCAATGTCCTCAGTGACTGAAGTAGTCCAAGTTCAAATGCTACAAGATCTGGACAATATCCAGGCTTGGACTGGCACGTAGCATCAAACATTCACACCACACAAAAATAGGCAATGACCATCTCCAGTAAGAAACAATCTAACCACCACCCTTTGACATTCAATGGTGCTACCATAACTGAATCCCCTGCCATCAACATCCAAGGGGTTACCATTGACAAGAAACTCAGCTGTACTCAACACATCCTCCGCCATTTCTGCCACCTACATTCAGACCCCACCACCAGAAATATATTCCCCTCCACACCCCTTTCTGCATTCCACAGAGACCATTCCCTCCGCGACTCCCTTGTTAGGTCCATGCCTCCCACCAACCCACCCTCCATACTCAGCATCTTCCCTTGCCACCTCAAAAGGAGTAAATTCTCCTCCATCCAAGGCCCCAAAGGGCCCTTCTACACCTGGCAGAGATGTACCTGCTCAAGCAAACACATCATCTACTTTGTCTGTTGCTCTTAATGTAGTCTCCTCTACATTGGGGAGACAGGGCGCCAACTTGCAGAATGTTTCAGAGAACGTTTCCGGGACACGCACCAATCAGCCCCATCACACTGTGGTCGAACACTTCAATTCCCCCTCCCACTCCTCCAAGCACGTGTAAGCCCTGGGCCTCGTCCACCAAATTCTAGCCACCCAACACCTGAAGGAAGAATGCCTCATCTTCCGCCTTGGGACCCTCCAACTACACGGGATCAATGTTGATTTCACCAGTTGTCTCATTTCCTCTCCCCCAACCTTATCCCAGATCCAACCTTCCAACTCGACACCGCCTTCTTGAACTGTCCTACCTGTCCATCTTCCCCCCCACCTATCCGCTCCACCCTCCTCTCCAACCTATCACCATCACCCCCCCAACTTCATTTACCTATTGCATTCCCAGCTACCTTCTCCCATCCCCATCCCCTCCTATTTATCTCTCAGCCCCCTTGCACCTGCTCTGCACTCACCCCCAACATTCCTGATGAAGAGCTTATGCTCGAAACCTCGACTCTCCTGTCCCTCGGATGCTGCCTGACCGGCTGTGCTTTTCCAGCGCCACACTTTAGGACATAAACACAAGAGCAGGTCAGAGGTTAGGAGCATTGCGGTGAGTAGCTCACCTCCTGACTTCCCAAAGTCTGTCCATCATCTACAAGTCAGGAGTGTGATGGAATACTCCCCACTTGCTCCGAAGGGCACAGGTCCAAATACAGTCAAGAAACTTGAAACCATCCAGGAGAAAGCAGCCTATTTGATTGGCACCACATTCATTAGCATCCACTCCCTTCACACTAATGCTCAGTAGCAGTAGTGCGTACTATCGACAAGGTGCAGTGAAGAAATTCACCAAAGATTCTCAGACAGCACCTACCAAACCCACAACCACTTCCATTTAGAAGGACAAGGGCAGCAGATACATGGGAACACCACCCTCAGCAAATGCCCCTCTGAGCCATTCACCATCCTGACTGGGAAATATGATGTCATTCCTTCATTGTTGCTGGGTAAAATTCCTGGAATTCCCTCCCTAACAGCATTGTGGGTCTTCCTACAGCACATGGACTGCAGCAGTTCAAGAAGGCAGCTCACCCCCACCTTCTTAAAGGCAACTAGGGACAGGAAATAAATGCTGACCCCACCAGCGATGCCTATGTCCATAGGTGAATAAAAAAAAATTAAAACAAATAATCTGTCTTCTGTGACTTAATTGAGGGATAAATATTGAGCAAGGCAGTGGGGATGATTTCCCTTCTCTGTTTGACAATAGTCTTGTGCGTTCTTTTAATTTTATCTGTGCAGGTAAATTTGGCATCAATTTAACATCCCATCCAAAAGATGGCACATTAGGTGGTCAGTACTCTCTCACTAATGCACTCGAGTATTAGCCTTGATTTTTGTGCTCAAGCCCTGGAGTGGGGCATGAACCCAGGTGAGACTCAGTGCAACCAATTAAGTCAAAGCACAGACCAGTGCAATATTGAGGAAGCGGTGGATTGTCAGAGGTGCCATCTTTTAGAAGAGAAGTTAAACTAAGTTCTCTCTCTTCTCCAGGTGGATGTAACAGAGCCATGTTATGAATGACCACAATTATGAATAAGAGCTGAGGGGGTTTTGGCAGGTGGATATTTATCCCATAATAAACCAATTGTAAGACAGATTATTTGGTCATCATGCTATTGCTATCTGTGGGAATTTACTGTGCTGAAATTAGCCTCTGCGTTTATAGATTGCAACAATGCTGCACTTTAAAAATCCTTTGGAATATCCTGGGATCAGGAAAGATGCTCTCAAGGTGAAGGCTATGTTCTCCTTTCCTTTTTCTTCACAGGAATTGTACATGCAGCCACATCCTCCTTGTCTCAACCATTCATTTTCGGTTACCTTCATGGAGCTCCATAATAAACACAAATTTGTCATTTTGAGGGATATTTCCAATACCCATCATGTTGCTGCCGAGCATTTATAGATCCACATGAACTTAATAAGATATAACATGTCATAACTTAGACATCAAATATTTATGGAACACTGTGGTAAAAGTGAATGAATTATGAAACTTGATGCAATATCCCTTTTATATTCGCATGCCTGGACTATATTTAGAATCCTTTAGAAAATAAAACCTACATCATACTTTTCTTTTTAACACTTAGGAAGGCCAGGGATTTTAAGTCTAGCCAATGCACTTCTTACTCATTCCACATCCTCATGCATTTCCAGGTCAGATATATCACTGAGAAGGGGTCACTCGACCAAAACGTTAACTCTGATTTCTCTTCACAAATGCTGCCAGACCTGCTGAGCTTTTCCAGCAATTTCTGAGAGGGGAACGATATGAAAGACACCCAAGGGGCAACATTTTCACACAGAGGGTGGTATGTGTATGGAATGAGTTGCCAGAGGATGTGGTGGAGGCTACTATAATTGCAACAGGAAGAATTTGAAGGGATATGGGCCGGATGCTGTCAGGTGGGACTAGATTGGGTTGAGATATCTGCTCGGCATGGAGTTGGACCAAAGGGTCTGTTTCCATGCTGTACATCCCTATGACTCTATGACTCTATATCACTGCTCTGTTGCAGGATGGACGACTTCTAATTCCTTTGTCTATACAAAGTGCCTTAGTGGAAAGCAATATTTTATCATCTGTCATGTGGCTTCTTTAAGCAGTGCTGCCAATTTCATGGCAACGTTTGCATTACTGCAGCTTCAAAAAAAAACAAAGATTTAAATGAGGCAGCTGCTTAAGTGTTGCACTTTGACCTCTTGCTGGCTGAAGCTCACGACAGCAAGATGATATGGGTTCAAGTCCACTTCAGAGTTTGGAATGCGTAATACAGGCTGACATTCTATTGCAGTGTTGAGGGTGTGCTGAACTGCTGGGATTGTTCTATTTTAAAACAGATGTTTGATCAAGGTTCTCCCTCTTAGCTTCATTATAAATCTATTTATAGAATTTGAGCATTGCTGGCTAGGTCAGCATTTACTGCCCCTCCACAAATTTGTTTTAGTTTAAGTTTGATTTATTGTTGTCACATGTACTGAGATACAGTGAAAAGTGTTGTTTAGCATGCTATACAGGCAGATTGTACCATACATACATAAATAAATGCATATATACATCCCATACCTGGATTGAAGAGCTGCAAGGATCTCCTGTAATGTTAATACAAAATAATTTTTCCAGTGATTGTTTACAAGGGGGAGTGTGGATGTTGAAGGCAGTTTGCTTGGTTTTGTTTCAGGATAACCACTGATTGATTTTAGGTTTGGATAGCCATAGATCGAAGGTTTTTGCAACAGTTCAGAATCACGACAAACATAGCTTCTCTCCAGAAAGGAAAATAAGACAAATTAAGGGAAGTAAAATTACCTCAGTAGGAAAGTTTAGTTTGTGCAACTTCCAGACCAGGTATGTTTGAATGGAAATCTGCAGTGTATTAAAAGCAGAGAAAATCTAAGCTCTTGGTTTGAGTATTCATGTAAGAAGACTTCACTATTCACATAGAGTCACAGAGATGTACAGCACGGAAACAGACCCTGCAGTGCATGAAAGAATTGAAATGGATCATTTAAATTTAATTTAAATTTTTGTACAAGGGGTAGTTTTTGTAAACTTCTATGATGGATATTGTCAGAAGAAAGTATGTAATTTTTTTGCTGTGTTATTAAATATCTTTTATACTGTGTTCTATTTTTAGATCGCTCATTTATTTTTGTTTGGTCTTTTTTACTAAATTTCTCTTCTTTTGTTAGAGAAAATTTGCAGTCTTTTAGTGAATGACCATCACATTAATTAAATGTTTTTTATAAAAATCTATAAAGCCGGATCTCATTCTGGCATCAGTCTTGTTCAGGTTTGCTATCAGCTGGAATCAAAGTGGTTGAAATGTTATTCAGCAATTGTAATGCTGTTGAACATCAAGAAGGAGTGGTCAAACTCGCTTTTGTTGGATGTAGATGATGTAAATGTTGCCCACATCTCGTTGCATTTGAACATGGATGGCTTCAGTATCTGAGGAATTACAAATGGTGCTGAACATTGTGCAATCATCAGCGAACATCTCCACACCTAATTTTATGATGGAGGGAAGGTCATTGATCAAGCAACTGAAGATGGTTGGGCTAAAGACACAAGATAGATGTGAAAGATCCCATGGCCCACTGGAAGTAGAGTTGCTACGTTTCCTTCCTGAGGTCCTGACCAATGCTTTTGTCTCAACAAATATCAGTAACAAAAACACACTCACAAAAAAGTTTAATTGCCTGTGAATTTGTTTGGCACAACATTAGATTATGCATGATGCTAAATCATAACAAGTTTATTCTTCTTGGATATTGATCATTTAAAATCTAGACTGTGGTCTAAGATACAAGGCACTTTAATGTGAAAGTACTCTGTGTTGTGAACTAGATTCATATTGCGTGCAGTTCTTGAATCTACATTATAGGAGGCATATGATAGCATTGGAGAAGGTACAGAAGAGATTTACCCAGGATGTTCCCTGGGCTCTCGGGTTTTAGTTGTAAGAATAGATTGGACAGACTGGAGTTGTTTTCCTTAGACCAGAGTGTTTTGAAAGGGGCCATGTTTGAGATGGATAAAATTGAGGGGCATGGGGTAGACAGGAAGGAACATTTGATGAAGGAATCAATGACTGAGGGATATAGATTTAAGGTAAGGAGCAGGAGGTTTAGAGGAAACGTTTTGTCATCCAGAGGGTGATGGGAATGTGGAACTCACTGCCTGTAGGGCTAGGAGATGCAAAAACCCTCATAACATTTAAGAACTTCCTGAGGAAGTGGTGGATGTGGGCACAATTACAACATTTAAAAGACATTTGGATAAATGCATGAATAGGAAAGGTTTAGAAGGACATGGGCCAGGAGCAGGCAAGTGGGACTGGTCTAGTTTGGCACTATATTCAGCATGGACTGGTTGGACTAAAGGGTCTGTTTCCATGCTATATGACTCTATAAGTATTTAGGCGCACAATTGCAATATCAAGGTGTACAAGGCCATGGTGATGAAAAATGGGATGATAACAGCCAGGTTTCTTTCGACTAGCATGGAATTGTTCTTTGCTCTGGATCTCTATGACTGTATGAATCATTTGCTAACTCGATGCAACGTCAGTGTCTGCAAAATTCATCTGTAATTCTGGCAACTTCCACAACTCAGAACTGAGGCCCTTGAAGTCTCCACATCACTTTTCCCATCATTTATCACCTCTTACACCAAGTGTGATACTGCAACCCTGCTCATTGCTCACAACACTGCAGGCTGTCAGCTGTGGCCCAGGAGGTAGAACTCTCAGCTCTGAGTCACAGGATTGCAGGCTGAAGTCCCACTTGAACACTTAACTGCCTACACACAGAAATCAAGGCCCTTGGTGATGAGGGAATGACTGCAGTCAGAAATGAACAGACATTTCCCTTCTCGGGGTGAACATAAAAGAATCCGTGAGGCCGTCTTGAAAAAAATTCCATTGCATTATCCTCAATGTTCTGAGCAATATTTAGCCTACAACCAACATCTGAAAGAAGGTGAGTTGTTCATTATAAAGTATTCACTTGTGAGGGTTGGCCATGCTGAAAGTAATGGCTGTATTTCTTACACCTCAAGGCAAAATGTCTCTGAACTTCAAAGGCAACATGTGGCCAGAAGTGCATGATTCCAATGGAAGTCTTTTTTGATTCAAAATCAACAAGTGATTATTATCGATCACTATTAACTCTGCCAAAGAGCAGAGAAGGAACTAATGAAAAAAAGGTCTCTGTGTATGAAGCGCGTATTCACAGCTGAATGTATAAACGTGCCGTCTGGTGAGCAATGGTGCTCTCAAGGTTCAGGAAGGTCTCGGATTTAATTTGCGATCTGTGATGACTTAGCCAACCTCAGCTGTCACTTATGTTTGAACACAGCAGATGGCCTGTGTACCCCTTGCTGATGGAGGGGAGAATTAGCATGGGCTCGAGTCCCACTTGAGCAGGCAAATTCAGGCTGATGGCATGCGGCACCGTTGGAGGCACTGTCTTTTCAGTGAGATGAGAAACCATCACCACCCCTTTGCATTGGGCTGGATTTAAAACATATCTGTACACTGATTGATCCTCCAATCGAGATCATTACAACACGATCATTACTGTCTGTGGGATCTTGCTGTGTGCAAAGCTGGCTGCCAGTCTGTCAACATTGCAACATTGACAATGCTTCAAAAACTGCTTTTAAATCACTTTGGTACATCCTAACATCACAAAATCATGAGGGGCACAGATAAGGTGAATAGCCAAAGTCTTTTCCCCTTGGGTGGGGATGATAAAGTATAGAGGAACCAACATTGAAAAACATCCATTTTAAATTTCCATCTTGCAATAATAATTTGTCTTATAAGTTTAAAATAGCTACTGCACTCACAGTGACCATGAGAATGAATTAGAAGTGTAAGGACCTTGGCATAATCTTGCAGCTGTTCTTTCTCACAAAACTTACAATGAATAAAATACTAATAACTGATTAGCTTTATCCGCTATGATGCAAGAGAAAGGCACCAGATGTAGAAACAGTTTAAATCTACAGTTATGTTTGATCTATGAGAATAAGACTAAAATATATTAATCAACTGATTGCTAATTGAGAGAACTTAGAGAAAGAAACATTACACATTGTGGGAAAGGGAACATGTGAGCTTGTAACAGATAAGGGCTAAAAAATATGCTGCGTTCTTGCTAAAAATCAGAGATCTCTCATTAGTCCAGGTTGGTGAACCAGAGTTTTCAACAATCTGGCCACTTCATAATTAATGAGACTCAGATTTTATTCCAGAGGGCATAGGTTTAGGGTGAGAGGGGACAGATATAAAAGAGACCTAGGGGCAATTTTTTCACACAGATGGTGGTGCGTGTGTGGAATGAGCTGCCGGAGGAAGTGGTGGAGGCTGGTACAATTGCAACATTTAAAAGGCATTAGGATGGGTACATAAGTAAGAAGGGTTTAGAAGGATATGGGGCATATGGGATTAGATTAATTGAGGATATCTGGTCTGCATGGACAAGTTGGACCAAAGGGTCTATGTCCATGCTGTACATCTCTATGACCCAATTTAATAACTAATTGAATTTAAGTTCTTCCTGTTGGGATTTAAACTCAAGAGCTGGATCTTAAGCTACCCTGTCCTGGGGCTCGCAGGACAATAAAATCCCAGAGGTCACCTTCCTGTTCCTTGTCCAACCTCTTCCCACAATCAGTCTGAAATGTTACCAAGGTGGGGCAATAGAAGGCATTAGACGGCTTGCCGACCTTGGGGGTATTGATTTTAAGATTGTTACTACCTCAATTAAAGGTCCAATAATAATTGGGTTTTACCATTATTATTGGACCAATGAATGGTACAATCCTGATACCTCCATGCCATTGGGGTGCCAAGACACAGAGGAAGGTCACAGTTCTATCTGCACAGTTTGGTGTTAGGCTGGCATGGGGAATTCTTTTGTGGATCCCCAGCAAATATCAGAAACAATCCTACAAAGGTCATTCCTTCCAGCTGCCTGACATGCCCACTTACCCCCCCCCCCCCCAAACTCCTTGACTGTCTTCCTTGGGCCCCTTGAACCCAGCCACACCCTCAACTGCCCCTTACAAAGACACTCAACCCTGGACTTGCCTGGCATGGCAGTTCCAGCAGTGGCCACCATTCCTGGGGGGTGCTGGTGAAACTGCTTTTCAGTCCGATTGACCAGTCGCTCTAAGGCCATCTCAGAAATAGCTGTACATCAGAAAACAGAAGTGAGTGAGGAACTTGAGAAAATTACAACTGTCAGGGAAGTGGTATGAACAAATTGTTGGAGTTGTATGCTGACATCTTTCTGGGTTCCATTGATCATAGAACATAGAAATGTACAACACAGAACAGGCCCTTTGGCCCACAATGTTGTGCCGAGATTTAATCCTAATGTAAAATATAGTAACTTAACCTACACACCCCTCAACTCACTGCTATCCATGTGCATGTCCAGCAGTCGCTTAAATGTCCCCAATGACTCTGCTTCCACCACCTCAACTGGCAACGCATTCCATGTATTCACAACTCTCTGAATAAAGAACCTACCTCTGATGTCTCCTTTATACCTTCCTCCTAATATCTTCAAACTATGACTTCTCCTACCAGTCAATCCTGCCCGGGGGAAAGGTCTTTGGCTAATGACTCTATCTATTCCTCTCATTGTTTATACACCTCGATCAGGTCACCTCTCTTCCTCCTTCTCTCCAGAGAGAAAAGTCCGAGTTTATTCAACCTTTCTTCATAAGGCAAGCCCTCCAGTCCAGGCAGCATCCTGGTGAACCTTCTGAGCACCCTCTGCAAAGCCTCTGTATCTTTCCTATAGTAGGGAGAACAGAACTGGACACAATACCCCAAGTGTTGTCTCACCAGGGACTTGTAGAGCTGCAGCAAAACCTCGTGGCTTTTAAACTTGATCCCCCCTATTAATGAAAGCCAAAACACCATATGCTTTCCTGACAACCCTATCCACTTGGGTAATTAATCAGTTTTAAATTTCCAAAATTCCATAGGCTTGAGGAAGCTTCCATTAGATTATAAAATAGCAATAGAAACATGTACATTTAAATAGAAAGGGAGACAAAAAATGAGCCAGTTAAATTCACCATCACCTTCTCAAGGCAACAAGGGATGGATAATAAATACTGTCCCAGCCAGAGAAACCATCATCCCATGAGTGAATAAAACAAATTAGCATCTTTGAAGGGAAAGATGTTAGCAAATTAATTTTACGATTATTATTAAAGATGTCATAGCAGCACACATGAAATGTCAAGGAAATCAGTCAGGGTCAACATGGTTTTCAGGAAGGGAAATCACATTATTGAAGTTTTTTGGAAAGTGATGTGCCCTGTGGATGAAAGGGAGTCAATAAATATATTGTACATAAATTTCCAGTAAGCAATTGATAAGGGACTACATTAATGTTACGTTGAAAATAAAATCTCATAGTGTAGAGGACAATATATCGGCCTGGATAGAAGACTTTTTGGCTAAGTGGACATAGACAGTGCATAAATGAATCATTTTCAGGTTAGCAAGATCTAATGAATGATATGCCACAAGGATTAGTGCTGGGCTCTCAACTGATAGCAATGTCTTGGATGAAGGGACCAAAGGCCTGGTGGCTAAAATTGCTGATGACATTGCAGCAAACTGCAACTGAGACTTGGGGAGACTTGCGAATGAAACATAGAAAGATAGCATTCAGGGGCAATAGCTAATCAGGAAGGTTAATGGAATGTTGGCCTTTATTTCAAGTATAATGGCAGGGAAGTCTTAATGTAACTGTACAAGGTGATGGAGACTACATCTTGAGTACTGTGGGCAGTTTTCATTTCCTTAATTGAGGAAAAATTTTATTTTGATCCCCGCAATGGAGGGATTGTTTTACAAGCAAAGGTTGAACAGGCTGGGACTCTACTCACTGGACTTCAGAAGAATGAGCGGTGATCTCATTGAAACATATCTGATTCTTAAGGAGCTTAACAGGGTCAATGCTGAGAGGATGTTTCTTCTCCTCCTTGGAGGCTTGAGGACCAACAGGCAAAGTCTCAGAATAAAGTGGTACCAATTTAAGTCTGAAATAAGGAGGAATTTCTTCTCTCAGAGATTTGTAAGTCGTTGCAACACCTTACCAGTGAGCAGTGGGGGCAGATTCCTTGGGTGTATTTAAGGCTGAAATAGATTCTTGACCAGTCAAGGAATCCAGGGTTACAGGGAAAGGGCAGGAAGATGGAAGTAAGAAACATCAGGTCACATTCTATAAACTGGTGGTCTAGGCTCAGGGGGCTGAATGATCGACTCCTGTTTCTATTTCTTACGGTCTTGTGGTCTTAACTGTTAAATTGTTCACTTTGGCAGGAAGAATTAAGAAATTCCACCCTGACCTTAAATTTACCTGGACCATCTCTGACACCTCCCTCCCCTTCCTGGACCTCTCCATCTCCATTAATGACGACCGACTTGACACTGACATTGTTTACAAACCCACCGACTCCCACAGCTACCTGGATTACACCTCTTCCCACCCTACCTCTTGCAAAAATGCCATCCCGTATTCCCAAGTCCTCCGCCTCCGCCGGATCTGCTCTCAGGAGGACCAGTTCCACCACAGAACACACCAGATGGCCTCCTTCTTTAGAGACCGCAATTTCCCTTCCCACGTGGTTAAAGATGCCCTCCAACTCGTCCACATCCCGCACCTCCGCCCTCAGACCCCACCCCTCCAACCGTAACAAGGACAGAACACCCCTGGTGCTCACCTTCCACCCTACAAACCTTCGCATAAACCAAATCATCTGCCGACATTTCCGCCACCTCCAAGCAAACCCCACCACCAGGGATATATTTCCCTCTCCACCCCTTTTCGCCTTCCGCAAAGACCGTTCCCTCCGTGACGAACTGGTCAGGTCCACGCCCCCCTACAACCCACCCTCCCATCCTGGCACTTTCTCCTGCCACCGCAGGAACTGTAAAACCTGCGCCCACACCTCCTCCCTCACCTCTATCCAAGGCCCTAAAGGAGCCTTCCACATCCATCAAAGTTTTACTTGCACATCCACTAATATCATTTACTGTATCCATTGCTCCCGATGCAGTCTCCTCTACATTGGGGAGACTGGTCGTCTCCTAGCAGAGCGCTTTAGGGAACATCTCCGGGACACCCGCACCAATCAACCACACCGCCCCATGGCACAACATTTCAACTCCCCCTCCCACTCTGCCGAGGACATGGAGGTCCTGGGCCTCCTTCACCGCCGCTCCCTCACCACCAGACGCCGGAGGAAGAACGCCTCATCTTCCGTCTCGGAACACTTCAACCCCAGGGCATCAATGTGGACTTCAACAGTTTCCTCATTTCCCCTTCCCCCACCTCATCCTAGTTCCAAACTTCTAGCTCAGCACTGTCCCCATGACTTGTCCAGACTTGTCCTACCTGCCTATCTCCTTTTCCGCCTATCCACTCCACCCTCTCCTCCCTGACCTGTCACCTTCATCCCCTCCCTCACTCACCCATTGTACTCTATGCTACTTTCTCCCCACCCCCACCCTCCTCTAGCTTATCTCTCCACGCTTCAGGCTCACTGCCTTTATTCCTGATGAAGGGCTTTTGCCCGAAACGTCGATTTTGAAGCTCCTTGGATGCTGCCTGAACTGCTGTGCTCTTCCAGCACCACTAATCCAGAATCTGGTTTCCAGCATCTGCAGTCATTGTTTTTACCTCTGTCTAACCTGTTGACTTTTAAAAGTGACCTGATTGAACAAAGATCTGAAAGGGTCTTTACAGGATAGGTGTGAAGTGGATATTTCTGCTGGTGGGAGAATCTGGATCTAGTGATCACTGTTTAAAAATCAGGGGACACCCACGTAAGAGAGAGGTGAGGCATAAGTTTTTGTCACAGAGAGTTGCGAGTCTTTGGAATTTTGCTTTATTCACATGTGGCACGTGGGCATCACTGGCTAGGCCAGCATTTATTGCCCATCCCTAGCTGCCCTTGAACTGAGTGGCTTGCTCAGCCACTTCAGAGACAGTCAAGAGTCAACCACATTGCTGTACATCTGGAGTCACATGTAGGCCAAACCAGATGAGGATGGCAGATTTCTTTCCCTGAAGGACCTCAGTGAACCAGATCAGTTTTTCTGACAATCAACAATAGTCTGAATCAGACTTCCAGACTTTTGTAAAAAACTGATTTCAAATTACACCATTTGCCATGGCAGGATTTGAACCTGGGTGCTGAGGCATTAACAGCCTAACAACAACACCTCGAAGCTGTCACCTCCTCTACTTCCTCTAAAGGAAGGTTATCAAGAGGTAAGTGGTAATGTGGAGTAACCAGACCATGACCTTATGGAGTGATGAATCTGCTGTCAAGGGCCGAATGATCTACTCATCGAGTCATAGAGATGTACAGCATGGAAACAGACCCTTCGGTCCAACTCGTCCATGCTGACCAGATATCTCAACCCAATCTAGTCCCACCTGCCAGCACCTGGCCCATATCCCTCCAAACCCTTTCTATTCATATACCCATCCAAGTGCCTCTTAAATGTTGCAATTGTACCAGCCTCCACCACTTCCTCTGGCAGCTCATTCCATAAATGTACCACCCTCTGTGTGAAAAGGTTGCCCCTTAGGTCTCTTTTATATCTTTCCCCTCTCACCCTAAACCTATGCCCTCTAGTTCTGGACTCCCCGACCCCAGGGAAAAGACTTTGTCTATTTAGCCTATCCATGCCCCTCATAATTTTGTAAACCTCTATAAGATCGCCTCTCAGCCTCCGACACTCCCGGGAAAACAGCCCCAGCCTGTTCAGCCTCTCCCTATAGTTCAAATCCTCCAATCCTGGCAACATCCTTGTAAATCTTTTCTGAAACCTTTCAAGTTTCACAACATCTTTCCGATAGGAAGGAGACCAGAATTGCACGCAATATTCCAAAAGTGGCCTAACCAATATCCTGTACAGCCGCAACATGACCTCCCAACTCCTATACTCAATACTCTGATCAATAAAGGAAAACATACCAAACGCCTTCTTCACGATCCTATCTACCTGCAACTCCACTTTCAAGGAGCTATGAACTTGCACTCCAAGGTCTCTTTGTTCAGCAACACTCCCGAGGACCTTACCATTAAGTATATAAGTCCTGCTAAGATTTGCTTTCCCAAAATGCAGCACCTCGCATTTATCTGAATTAAACTCCATCTGCCACTTTTCAGCCCAAGGGCCATCTGGTCAAGATCCTGTTGTAATCTGAGGTAACCCTCTTCGCTGTCTACTACATCTCCAATTTTGGTGTCATCTGCAAACTTACTAACTGTACCTCTTATGCTCACATCCAAATCATCAATGTAAATGACAAAAATTAGAGGGCCCAGCACTGATCCTTGTGGCACTCCACTGGTCACAGGCCTCCAGTCTGAAAAACAACCCTCCACCACCACCCTCTGTCTTCTACCTTTGAGCCAGTTCTGTATCCAAATGGCTAGTTCTCCCTGTATTCCGTGATATCTAATCTTACTGATCAGTCTCTCATAGGGAACCTTGTCGAATGCCTTACTGAAGTCCATATAGATCACATCTACCGCTCTGCCCTCATCAATCCTCTTTGTTACTTCCTCAAAAAACTCAATCAAGTTTGCAAGACATGATTTCTAACGCACAAAGCCATTTTGACTATCCCGAATCAGTCCTTGCCTTTCCAAATACACGTACATCGTGTCCATTAGGATTTCCTCCAACAACTTGCCCACCACTGACGTCAGGCTCACTGGTCTATAGTTCCTGGCTTGTCCTTACCACCCTTCTTAAAGCCATGTTAGCCAACCTCTAGTCTTCCGGCACCTCACCTGTGACTATCGATGATACAAATATCTCAGCAAGAGGCCCAGCAATCACTTCTCTAGCTTCCCACAGAGTTCTAGGGTACACTTGATCAGGTCCTGGGGATTTATCCACCTTTACCCATTTCAAGACATCCAGCACTTCCTCCTCTGTAATATGGACATTTTGCAAGATGTCACCATCTATTTCCCTACAGTCTATATCTTGCATATCCTTTTCCACAGGAAATACTGATACAAAATATTCATTTAGTCTCTTCCCCATTTTCTGCGGCTCCACACAAAGGCTGCCTTGCTGATCTTTGAGGGGCCCTATTCTCTCCCTAGTTACCCTTTTGTCCTTTATGTATTTGTAAAAACACTTTGGATTCTCCTTAATTCTATTTGCCAAAGCTATCTCATGTCCATATACCTTACATATGCTTCCTTCTTTTTCTTAACCAAGCCCTCAGTTTCTTTAGTCATCCAGCATTCCCTATACCTACCAGCCTTCCCTTTCACCCTGACAGAAATATACTTTCTCTGGATTCTTGTTATCTCATTTCTGAAGGCTTCCCATTTTCCAGCCGTCCCTTTACATGCGAACATCTGCCCCCAATCAGCCTTTGAAAGTTCTTGCCTAATACCGTCAAAATTGGCTTTTCTCCAATTTAGAACTTCAACTTTTAGATCTGGTCTATCCTTTTCCATCATTATTTTAAATCTTATAGAATTATAGTCGCTGGCCCCAAAGTGCTCCCCCATTGACACCTCAGTCACCTGCCCTGCTTTATTTCCCAAGAGTAGGTCAAGTTTTGCACCTTCTGTAGTAGGTACATCCACATACTGAATCAGAAAATTGTCTTGTATGCATTTAACAAATTCCTCTCCATCTAAATCCTTAACACAATGGTAGTCCCAGTCAATGTTTGGAAAGTTAAAATCCCCTAACATAACCACCCTAATATTCTTACAAATAGCTGAGATCTCCTTACAAGTTTGTTTCTCAATTTCTCTCTGACGATTAGGGGGTCTATAATACAATCCCAATACGGTGATCATCTCTTTCTTATTTCTCAATTCCACCCAAATAACTTCCCTGGATGTATTTCCGGGAATATCCTCCCTCAGTACAGCTGTAATACTGTGCCTTAACAAAAATGCCACTCCCCCTCCTCTCTTGCCTCCCTTTCTATCCTTCCTGTAGCACTTGTATCCTGGAACATTCAGCTGCCAGTCCTGCCCATCCCTGAGCCATGTTTCTGTAATTGCTTTGATATCCTAGTCCCATGTTCCTAACCATGCCCTGAGTTCATCTGCCTTCCCTGTTAGGCCCCTTGCATTGAAATAAATGCAGTTTAATTTATTAGTCCTACCTTGTCCCTGCCTGCCTTGACTGTTTGACTCACTTCTGTTCTCAACTGTACCCGTCTCAGATCGATATCTTTCCTCACTATCTCCCTGGGTCCCACCGCCCCCCCTCCTTTACTAGTTTAAATCCTCCCGAGCAGCTCTAGCAAATTTCCCTGCCAGTATATTAGTCCCCTTCCAATTTAGGTGCAATCTGTCCTTCTTGTACAGGTCACTTCTACCCCAAAAGGGATTCTAATGATCCAAAATCTTTGTAAGGTGGGACTTTCTCCCAAAATAGGAGTCAGACATCATTACTCCAAGGACATTACAATTAAGACTTATATTAATGCAGTTTTTATATATATATAAAATATAAATTATACAGTAAGGCATACTCTAAGCATGTCCCAAGCCACTGTTGATATATTCTTCGCATCAGCTGATCAGGAGATGTTGATTTGGGGCCAGCAGAGGAGCTGTTCCTCACAAGCTAGGCAATTAGGTTTATTTAGGGCAGATAAATATGATTGACCAGTCACCCCCTAACTTTCAGTGGCACAGACCTTCGTGACAGGTCAAGATTGGGGCATTACTTCCTACTTTAGCAAATGGAGTTAAGGAAAACCCAAAAGGATTCTCCAAATACATTAAGGACAAAAGGGTAACTAAGAATAGGACCTGTTAAAGATCAGTAAGGCCACCTATGTGTGGTACTGCAGGAGATGGGTGAGATACTAAACAAATATCTCGCATCAGCGTTTACTGCAGAGAAGGTTATAGAAGATAGGGAACAAGGGGGAATAAAACAGCAACATCTTTAAAAAGGCTATATTACAGAGGAGGAGGTGCTGGACAGCTTAAAATGTGTAAAGGTAGATAAATCCCCAGGACCTGATCAGGTGTATCCTAGAACTCTGTGGGAAGCTAGGGAAGTAATTGCTGGGCCTCTTATTGAGGTATTTGTATCAACAATAGACACAGGTGAGGTGCCAGAAGGCTGGAGGTTGGTTAACATGGTGCCACTATTTAAGAAGGGTGGTAAGGGAAAGCCAGGGAACTATAGACCAGTGAGCCTGATGTCGGTGGTGGGCAATTTGTTGCAGGAAATCCTGAGGGACAGGATTTAAATGTATTTTGAAGAGTTGGGGATGATTAGAGATAGTCAACATGGCTTTGTGTGTGGGAAATCATGTCTCACTAATTTGAGTTTTTTTGAAGAAGTAACAAAGAGGATTGGTGAGGGCAGAGCGGTGGACATGATCTGTGTGGACTTCAGTAAGACATTCAACAAGGTTCCTCATGGAAGACTGATTAGCAAGGTTAGATCTCATGGAATACAGGGAGAACTAGCCATTTGGATACAGAACTGGCTGAAAGGTAGAAGACAGAGGGTGGTCGTGGAGGGTTGTTTTTCAGACTGGAGGCCTATGACCAGTGGCATGACACATTGGATTGGTGCTAGTCCCACTGTTTTTCATAATTTGTATAAATTATTTTATATGGACAGAGGAGATATAGTGAGTCCAGTATAGATGACACCAAAATTGGAGATGTAGTGGACAGCAAAGATGGTTACCTCACAGTATAATGGGGTCTTGATTCAAAGTTTGTGAGATTTGTTGCTCGAATGCTCGTTGTTGTGGTGGTTCTGTTCGCTGAGCTGGGAATTTGTGTTGCAGACGTTTCGTCCCCGGTCTAGGTGACATCCTCAGTGCTTGGGAGCCTCCTGCGAAGCGCTTCTGTGATGTTTCCTCTGACATTTATAGTGGTTTGTCTCTGCCGCTTCCGGTTGTCAGTTCCAGCTGTCTGTTGCGGTGGCCGGTTTATTGGGTCCAGGTCGATGTGTTTGTTGATAGAATCTGTGGATGAATGCCATGCCTCTAGGAATTTCCTGGCTGTTCTCTGTTTGGTTTGTTCTATAATAGTAGTGCTGTCCCAGTTGAATTCATGTTGCTTGTCATCTGTGTGTGGGGCTACTAAATGGTCTTGATTAGATGGGCTAATGGGCTGAGAAGTGGCAGATTGAGTATGGTTTAGATAAATGTGTGGTGCTGCATTTTGGAAAGGCAAATCAGGGCAGGACTTATACATTTAATGTTAAGGTCCTGGGGAGCGTTGTTGAACAAAGGGACCCTGGAGTGCAGGTTCATAGTTCCTTGAAAGGATAGGATAGGATAGTGAAGAAGGCATTTGGTATGCTTGCCTTTATTGGTCAATGCATAAAGTATAGGAGTTGGGAGGTCATATTGCAACCAGACATGATATTGTTTCAGCCACTTTTGGAATACTTTGTTCAATTCTAATCTCCCTGTTACAGAAAGGAAGTAGTGAAACTTGAAAGGTTTCAGAAAAGATTTACAAGGATGTTGCCAGGGTTGGAGGATTTGAGCTCCAGGGAGAGGTTGATTAGGCTAAGGTTTTTTTCCCTGGAGCGTCAGAGGTTGAGGGGTGACCTTATAGAGGTTTATAAAATCATGAGGGACATTGGTAGGGTAAGGTCTTTTTCTCTGAATGGGGGAGTCCAGAACTAGAGAGCAGAGGTTTAAGGTGTAAGAGGAAAGATTTAAAAGAGACCTAAGCGGTAAACTTTTCATGCAGAGGGTGGTACGTGTATGGAATGAGCTGCCAGAGGAAATGGTGGAGGCTGGTACAATTACAGCATTTAAAAGGCATCTGGAGGGGTATATGAATAGAAAGGTTTAAAGGATATAGGCCAAATGCTGGCAAATGGGACTAGATTTATGTAGGATATCTGGTTGGCATGGACAAGTTGGACTGTTTCCATACTATACATCGCTATGACTATATGATTCTATATGGCAGCTTACCTACCTCTTTGTCAGACAATGGACAGTGCAGCCAATGTTCAGCCTTATAAGAATAGCCCTACTACCAACACCCAGGACACCCCAGGTGCTGGCCTGGCAGTTCCTTAATCTTTTAGGTTTGAAACAGCACTTCAATGTCCTCCTTACTCTGACTTCTCAGAAACTGAAAGTCCTTTGATGAATCCTCTAGCCTTTTGCGGTGCTGTGGCTGAGATGGCGAAAGTGGGGACTGTAGATGCTGGAGATCAGAGTGATGCTGGAAAAGCACAGCAGGTCAGGCAGCATCCGAGGAGCAGGAAAATTTATGTTTCAGGCAAAAGCCTTTCATCAGGAATAGTTAAAGCATCTGTCCAGTAAACAGGATATCTTCAGTTCAAATCCCAGTGACTCTACTGTATTACAATGGGTGGCATGTTTGCATAGTGTTTAGCGCTGCTGTCTCACACTGCCAGTGACCTCAAATCAATCTCATGCTCAGGCCAGTGTGTGGAATTTGCACATTCTCCCTGCGTCTGTGAGGGTTTCCTCCAGGTGCTTGGGTTTGCTGAGGGATGTGCAGCCAAGGTGGATTGGCCATGAAAAATGCAGGGACTGGGTAGGATGCTCTTTGGAGGGCTGGTCTGGCTTCTATGGGTCAAATGGCTTGCTTCCACACTGTATGATGTGAGAGCGCATCTGCTAACCTGAATTGGGAGGCTGGCCCAATAAAAGGGGATTCTTCAGAGAAATTCTGGATCTGTGGCTATTTCTCCCCTCTCTTTTCAGGCCAGGGGAAGATTTTTCTGTCTCTGTTTCCTGCACCCAAAGTAAACATTCAGTCCTATGTGCTCTGCATATCGACAACAATATTTGATCTGCATTGGTGGTTGAAATGATATAATGGAACTTTCGCTCAGTGCTGATCATCAACTTCAATCCTGTGAACCATCCATCACTGTTTATTCCCTACCACCAAAACTTCACTTGGCTTTGTCAAGGGCTGACCAGGCAGTCAGAAGTCTAATTCCTGTCAGCTCCTATAAGCAAATTAAAGCAAAGTACTGTGCAGATGAAGATTTAGAATAAAAGCAGAAAGTGCTGGAGAAACTCAGCAGGTCTGGCAGCATCTGTGGAGGGAGAGAAACAGAGTTAACATTACATCAGTCAGAGATTTTACAATTCCAAAGTGATTTTGGAGCTGAAGAGACAGACTGTTGCAATGTGGTTTTTGTTTTGTGCTGTTGGAAAAGGCAGGGGAGATAAGTCAAACAAAAAGTCAAGCAAAAACAAAAGTCCTAGTCGCCCTGTTATTAGGAAAAATCTTACTAAGCTGGAGAGTGTTCAGAAGAGAGTTACCAGGATGTTGTTAAGAATGGAGGGTCTGAGTTATAAAGAAAGCTTGGGTAGACTGGGACTTTTCTCACTGGCGTGTAGGAGGTTGTATTAAACGTAAAGAAGTCTATAAGATAATGAGGGGTATATAGATATAGCTAGAGTGGGGAATTTCAAGATTAGGGGACAAAATTTTAATGCGAGAGGAGAAAGATTTTAAAAAGACATGGGGGCAAATCTTTTACACGGAGGGTGGTTTGCATGTGGAAAGAACTTCCAAAGAAAATGGTGGATGTGGACACAGTTACAATGTTTAAAATACACTTAGATAAGTACATGAATCAGAAAGGTTTGGAGGGATATGGGCCAGGAGCAGGCAGATGGGAATCATTCAGGTTGGGATTATGTTCGGCATGGACTGGTTAGACCAAAGGGTCTGTGTCCGTGCTGTATGATTGTATGACAGGGGGAAGGTGAGAGGATGAGGCAGGTTTGCAATTAAAAGCATCAGAGAACAAACAATAAAAGGAGAAGGGGCACTGGATCTGAAACCTTACCTCTACTTTGTCCTAGCAGTGACGATGCGGGAAAGTGCAGTTTAGCAGGAGGGATGTGAGGCTTCAGGGTGGAGGAGCTGAGCCAAAAACAGGAGTTGCTCCAAAACACCATGCAACTTTACTGAGATAAGACTATAAGATGGATTTTAAGTTTTATTCTTCTGGCTTTGAATTTTGTGTTTTAGTTTATTTTCTATGTTTTAAGATGGTGCTGGAAGGTGGTGACACCGAACAACACTTCTCTCTGTGTTTTGTATTGGATACACGCAATTGTAAATAAATCAAAGTCAAAGTCACTTTCTCTTCACTGGTGCAGCCAGACCTGTTGAGTTTCCCCAGCAATTGATGCTTTCATCTCAGATCCTCAGCAGCCACAGTTCATTGTTTGATGGAAGAACTGGTAGCAGTTTGATTTGATTTGACTTATTATTGTCACATGTACTTAGATACAGTGAAAAGTTTTGTTTTGTGTGCAGTATGGGCAGTTCATACCACACAAAATGCATTCGACTAATAGGACAGAGCGAGGAATACAATGTTACAGCTGCAAAGAAGGTGCATAAACAGCGAGATCAACATTAAATTTAAAATTTGAGAGGTCCACTCAGAAGTCTAATAATAGCAGGGAAGAATCTGCTCTTCGTCTAAGGTTGTACAGAAGAACCAAAGCATTGGCCCAGAATGAGTATTAACAGCAAATGCAAGGCCAGCTCAAGCTGAAAGCAAAAACATGAAAACAAGGTAGACACTCAGAGAGGGTGGGTGATGACAGAATCAAAATGGAAAGCCGAGTTCTCTAGGGCTAATCTAATGCAGCAGCAGTTCGGACACTGTGATGTGTCTCAAAATCTCGATGAATGGCAAAGAATAGCAGTATAATAAGCCTTGTCTCCTGCTGATACAGTTACAGACTACAAACTGCAGTTCACTGGGTAACACTCTCAGCACTGAGTCAGAAGGGTGTAGGGTCACAGTCCTGCTGCAGAGTTGTGAGAAGCAGACACTTCACTGCAGCACTCGAAGGAATTATAGAGAAGCAATTCTGCCTTTTTTACTGATCCTTGACGGAAAACATATTCATTTATCTGTCTAGGAGATCAGTATGGATATTGTTTGACGACCTGGACAATATTCACTGTCGGTTCAAGGGTTCACAGTCAGTACATGAGAAAGGTTATCCTTACAGGAATGTGCTCCTGAGGGGCATCAAAGAGAATGAAAAAAGACCAAAATCTCAAAACCAAAAGGCAGACTTTGTCAAATACTTGCATCCGCTGTTAGTGCTATGTATTATTTCACAAGCAGTGATGAAGTTACTGGCTGCTCATACAAATTAAGAAGATTTCTGTCAATTTCATGGTTGATTCTCAATTCTACCTGATCAGGAACCATCCATCATGGTTTGTGATAAATATCATCCCTGACAAGACTCCTCACTGAAATGCAAATACTCCTGTCTGAAGTTAAATACATTTCTCCATGCTTGAGGTTTTAAAATATAAAAACAATGGCTTCAAATAAAAACTAAAATTGTTCTTTTCTGCTTCAGAATGTACAGCAACATTTTCTTTAGCAGGAATGTTCGGGAGCTGACAAGACTGACATCCAAAACCCTCCATTCCACCCCCACCCCCACCCCCACCTCCCCCGCCCCCCCCCCCCCCCCCCCCCCCCACAAAAAACATCTCTCCCCGCCCCAGTTGCTTCAAGTTTGTGGGGGACTTTCGTTGTTGAACTTTTGAACTTTGCCACGTGTTTTACAAATGAGCAGCTGGGTTTCAGAAGGAATTAGGAGGTAAACCAGGATGTGTGGCTCCAGGGTTACGAGCATTTAAACTTTGAGGGGGCTCTCTTGCAGACCCTCATGGAAAGCAAAAACAACAAGCACGAAAGGGGAACCCAAACTTCATAAAGTCAGTATTTAGCAAGAAGAGCTTTTTTTTAAACATCATTCACAAGACGTGGATGAAAAATCTCCACAGAGGTTGGTACTGGTCACCAAGTCACCCTTTGTTATATATGCATAGCCCTTGACACTGATCTGACTCCCTCAGAATCAGTGTGATCAGGATGTCTGTCTTGTTTGCACCTGTCAGCCAAGGCTCCCTGATTTGACCAGGTTAACAGACCCAATCAGGGAACTCATATCCGATGAGGTCCACTTGGCTGACCTCATGATAATCACTACAGTGGACATCACTAGTTGGGCCTTTTTATATCTTATCCTTATCTGCCTTTGAGAAGATATTGGTGAACCATTTCCTTGCATTCCATGTGGTTGAGGAATACCCACATTGAGGAATACAAGGGAGGGAGTTCCAACATTTTAACCCAGCAACACTTAAGGAAGAGTGATATATTTCCAAACCAGAATCATATATTGGTTAGAGAGAAGCTTGCAGGTGTTCTTATGTGTCTGCTGCCCTTGTCCTGGAGGGTGCTGTTGAAGGGTCTTCTATAAGTTAGTGCTGTGCATGTTGTAAGTTGCAACACTGCTGCTACTGAGTATTGGTGGTGGAGGGATTGACAATTGAAGGTGATGGATAGGGTGTCAGTCAAGCAGACTGCCTTGTTCTGGATGGTGTGGAGATTCTTCATGGTTGCTATAGCTGCACTCATCCAGGCAAGCGAGAATTATTCCATCCCACTCCTGACATACCTTGGGATAGAGAAGAGTTGTGGGTTTGGGAGGTGACCTACCTGGTAGAGAATTGAAAGCCGATGACCTGTTCTAGTACAACAGTATTTATATGGTTGGTCAAGTTCAGATTCTGATCAATGGTAGCCCCCTAAGACACTGATAGTGAGGCATTCAATGATGATAATATCAATTAATTTCAAGGGACTGTGATTGGATTTTCTTTTGTTGGAGAAAATCATTGCCTGGCACTCGCGAGGCAATCAAGAGAGCATTGGATGACTGTTTGGATAAAATAATGTGCAAGAATATGGAGAAACAGTAGGGAATTGGCTTTCGGTAATGATATTCATTGAACAAGAGAAGCAGGCATGAGGGCTTCTGAGCCATAGAAATTTCTGTGATTTGATGAAATGCTACTTTCTATTTATCAGCCCAAGTTGGAATGCTATCCAAGCCTTGTTGCAATCGATACAGACTGCTATTTCAGTATCTGAAGAGCAGCAAATAGTGCTGAACATTATGCAATCATTCATGAATATCCACCCCTCTGCCATTATAACAGAGAGAGGGTCGTTGGTGAAGCAGTTGAAGTTGGCTGGGCCTAGGACACTATGTTGAGGAACTCCTGCAGAAATGTTCGGGAGCTGACAAGACTGACATCCAAAACCACAAACATATTCGTATGACTCCAACCAGTGGAGAGTTTGCCCAATTCCCATTGACACTAGTTTTGCTTGGGCTCCTCGATACTACACTAGGTCAAATGCTGTCTTGTTGTCTGGAGTAGCCACTCTCACTTCACTTCTAGAGTTCATCTCAATGGTCCGTGTTTAGACAATTGGATGTAATAAGACCAGGAACTGAATGTGCTAGTGGAATCCAAACTGTGTGTCAGTAGGAAAATTATTGTTGAGTAATGATACTTGATGGACTGTTAACAACACCTACCATCATTTCCTTAAATGTTTAATTTAAGAAACATTTGGACAGGTGCATAGATGGGAAAGGTATGGAGTGATATGGACCTAACCCAGGGACTAGTTTAATTGTGAAAACTGGACAGTATGAACAAGTTGGGCAGAAGGGCCTGTTTCCATGTGTACGCCTCGATGACTTTGCTGTTAATTAAGTGTATTCTGATGGAGCAGTAATTGGCTGGTTTGGATCTGTCCTGTTTCTTGTGGGCAAGACATACCTGGATAATTTTCTATATTGGAGGAGAAAGTGAGGACTGCAGATGCTGGAGATCAGAGCTGAAAATGTGTTGCTGGAAAAGCACAGCAGGTCAGGCAGCATCCAAGGAGCAGGAGAATCGATGTTTCGGGCATGAGCCCTTCTTCAGGAATCAGAAGAAAGTGAGGACTGCAGATGCTGGAGATCAGAGCTGAAAATGTGTTGCTGGAAAAGTACAGCAGGTCAGGCAGCATCCAAGGAGCAGGAGAATCGACGTTTCGGGCATGAGCCCTTCTTCAGGAATTTTCTATATTGTCAGGTAGATGCCAGTGCTGTAGCTATACTGGAACAGCTTGTATTGGGGACCATCTGATATCATGTGGAGTGAACTGAATTCGAATAAAGACTGATCTGTAATGCTGGGGACCTCTGGAGGAGGCCAGGTTGGATCGAAGATTGGATCCTCTTGTTGAAAATTGCTACAAATGTCATACAAGACTCGAAACATTAACTCTGTTTCTCCCTCCACAGTTGCTGGCAGACCTGCTGAGTTGCTCCAGCAATTTCTGGGTGCGTTCCTCATTCCTGCCAGACATGGGGTGCAATGCCATGTAAATCAATCATTGCAGGGGGATTGGTAAGTCATGGGGTTGGGGTCATTAGATGGTGGAGATGAATCTTGGAGCAGGGGGCTTTTTTTTAAGAATCCCTACATTCCACTGAGTCCACATCAACCTTCTGAAAAGTATCCCACCCAGACCCACCTCCCTACCCTATCTCTGTAACCCCATATTTCCCATGACTAACACACCCAGCCTGCACACCCCACAACATGACAGGCAATGTAGTATGGTCAATCTACCTAACCTGCACATCATTGGACTGTGGGAGGAAACCAGAGCAAACCCATGCACACAAGGGAAGAATGTGCAAACTGCACACAAACAGTCACCCAAGGGTGAAATTGAACCTGGGTCCCTGGCACTGTGAGGCTGTAGTGCTAACCACTGAGCCACCAGGCAGCCCCTTTCTGGAAAGCTTTCTGGGATTGGGGAACAACAATCCTGTTCCTTCTAGGCCCCATAAGTCGTATAATGGATACATCTCCCGGATCCGGATCCTTCCAAATTGCCTCCGGTACTGGTGGCCTTCATACATTAAAATTAATAATCGAGTTAAGATCAAGGCACACAGTCTTCTAAAGATATTTCAGCCATAGCTCAGTTTGCAGACAGTGAGTTGGTCATCCACTCCTCCAACCCATTGGTGTTAATGTCAAAAATTGTAGAATTTAGTTTTGAAATAAGTATTATTCCCATCTAAACATGTAACACTGACCATGCTCAGGAGCATCAAATATCAAAATGATTGCATTCCTAAATGCACATCGCTACATCCTGTAGATGCAGTGGAATAAAACCCTAAGGCGTTTGAACAGAAGTAGGCTATTCAGCCCATTGAGTCTGCTTTCAGTGGAGGATCAAATTACTGCAGATGCTGGAATCTCAAATGTTGGAGATCATAGCAGGTCAGGCAGCATCCATGGAGAGAGCAAGCTAACATTTCAAGTCTAGTTGTGGATCTGATGAAGTCTCATCTAGACTTGAAATATTAGCTTGCTCTCTCTCCATGGATACTAGCTGACCCGCTGTGATCTCTTGCATTTGTTGTTTTCAACGTTCAATGGGATAATGGCTGATCTAACAATCCATTCCCAGCCTTTTCCCCATAATTCTTGATCCCCTTCCCGATTGAAAATCTGTGTATCTCAGCCTCTAATGACCTTGCCCTGATACTCCCTGCAGTCAAGAATTCCACAGATTCACTACCCTCCAAGAGAAGAAATTCCTTTTCATCTCTGTAGTAAATGTGTAACCTCCTGCTCTGAGATTACACTCCTGTGGTCTCGCATTCTCCCACAAGGGGAAACAACATTTCCACATTTACCCTGTTGGGCAGCACAGTGGTCAGCACTGCTGCCTCACAGCGCCAGAGACCCGGGTTCAATTCCCACCTCAGGCGACTGTCTGTGTGAAGTTTACACATTCTCCGAGTGTCTGCGTGGGTTTTCTCTGGGTGCTCTGATTTTCTCCCACAATCCAAAAGATGTGCAGGTCAGGTGGTGAATTGGCCATGCTATATTGCCCATAGTGTTAAGTGCATTAGTCAGGGGTAAATGTAGGTGGGGTGGGTTATTCTTCGGAGGGTCAGTGTGGACTTGTTGGGGTGTAGGGCCTGTTTCCATACTGTGGGGAATCTAATCTAATAAATTCCTCTAAGAATCTTCTATGTTTCAATAAGTTCATTTTCATGCTTTTAAACTCAAAATGAGTACAGGCCCAACCTACTCAACAGTTGCTTATAAGACAGGTCCTCTGTACCTGGGATCAGCCGAGTGAACCTCCTCTGGACTGCCTCTAGCACCAGTGTATCGTTCCTTCATTAAGGAGCTTAGAACAGTTCACAGGATTCCAGGATGGATTTTCAGTTGCGGGAAAGAAATGGGTTTGGGATTAGGTCAGGAAGAGTAAAGGCAAGAAAGTTAACAGTATATCTAGAAGTTGGCTCCAACCCAGAGTCCCCCTTTCAATGCAGCATGTTAGGCTGCACCAGGGCTCAAAATAAATGGGGGTTTGGGGGAAGGAGGACAGCAAGTGAATTCACCCCCAAATTCCCTGTGTAAATTCAGTCAGAGAGTTACCTCTCTTCCCACATCACCTACTGGTTCACTCCAGTGCATTTTTATTCTTTATGTATTCACAGGATGTGGATACCACTGGCTAGGCCAGTATTAACTGTCCATCCCTAAATGGCCCAGAGGACAGTTAAGTGTCAGAGAGTCATAAAGATGTACAGCATGGAAACAGACCCTTCAGTCCAACCCGTCCATGCCGACCAGATATCCCAACCCAATCTATTCCCACCTGCTGCACCCGGCCCATATCCCTCCAAACCCTTCCTATTCATATATCCATCCAACTGTCTCTTAAACGTTGCAATTGTACCAGCCTCCACCACTTCCTCTGGTAGCTCATTCCATACACATTCCACTCTCTGTGTGAAAAACTTGCCCCTTAGGTCTCTTTTATATCTTTCCCCTCTCACCCTAAACCTCTGCCCTCTAGTTCTGGACTCCCCCACCCCAGGGAAAAGACTTTGCCTATTTATCCTATCCATGCCCCTCATAATTTTGTAAACCTCTATAAGGTCACCCCTCAGCCTCCGACACTCCAGGGAAAACAGCCCCAGCCTGTTCAGCCTCTCCCTATAGTTCAAATCCTCCAATCCTGGCAACATCCTTGTAAATCTTTTCTGAAACCTTTCAAGTTTCACAACATCTTTCCGATAGGAAGGAGACCAGAAATGCATGCAATATTCCAACAGTGGCCTAACCAATGTCCTGTATAGGCGTAACATGACCTCCCAACTCCTGTACTCAATACTCTGACCAATAAAGGAAAGCATACCAAAGGCCTTCTTCACTATCCTATCTACCTGTGACTCCACTTTCAAGGAGCTATGAACCTGTACTCCAAGGTCTCTTTGTTCAGCAACACTCCCGAGGACCTTACCATTAAGTGTATAAGTCCTGTTAAGATTTGCTTTCCCAAAATGCAGCACCTCGTATTTATCTAAATTAAACTCCATCTGTTACTTCTCAGCCCATTGGCCCATCTGATCAAGATCTTGTTGTAATCTGAGATAACCCTCATCGCTGTCCACTACACCTCCAATTTTGGTGTCATCTGCAAACTTACTAACTATACAACTTATGCTCGCATCCAAATCATTTATGGAAATGACAAAAAGTAGAGGACCCCGCACCGATCCTTGTGGCACTCCACTGGTCACAGTCCACCAGTCTGAAAAACAACCCTCTGCCACCACCCTCTGTCTTCTACCTTTGAGCCAGTTCTGTATACAAATGGCTAGTTCTCCCTGTATTCCATGAGATCTAACCTTGCTAATTAGTCTCCCATGGGGAACCTTGTCGAACATCTTACTGAAGTCCATATAGATCACATCTACTGCTCTGCCCTCATCAATCCTCTTTGTTACTTCTTCAAAAAACTCAATCAAGTTTGTGAGACATGATTTCCAACGTACAAAGCCATGTTGACTATCCCTAATCAGTTT
Source organism: Chiloscyllium punctatum (assembly GCF_047496795.1). NCBI lineage: Eukaryota > Metazoa > Chordata > Chondrichthyes > Orectolobiformes > Hemiscylliidae > Chiloscyllium > Chiloscyllium punctatum. The sequence continues at coordinate 10,713,144 of NC_092747.1, read as the reverse complement.
GTGCCTTTCCAAATACATGTATAGCCTATCCGTCAGGATTCCCTCCAACAACTTGCCCACCACCGACGTCAGGCTCACCGATCTATAGTTCCCTGGCTTGTCCTTACCACCTTTCTTAAACAGTGGCACCATGTTAGCCAACCTCCAGTCTTCCGGCACTGCACCTGTGACTATCGACGATACAAATATCTCAGCAAGAGGCCCAGCAATCACTTCTCTAGCTTACTACATGTTGCGCTGAAGGGCCTATTTCCATACTGTAGGGGATCTAACGTACCTGCAAATCAACATAGAATCTCTACCATTAAGGGTGTTTTGAAGCAATATGGGTAAAATGTTATGGTAAGAAACACTGTGTGAATTGTTAACTTTAAATCTGGGATTGAGGTAAGTAAGAAAGACAGTAACTGCCTAGTTAAGATATTCTGGCTATTATTCCAGCACTTATTTTGCTAGCTTATGTCTGTGATTTTGTGCTAATTTAAATACTGCGCTGTCGAAGAAATCAATGATTTTCTTGAGTGCTGTGGTTTACATTTAATGAAGGGATCATAATTATTGAGGAAATTGATAAATTCTTCTAGTTCTACTGCTGTGTGAATCCATATACCAAATAAATCAAAGTAATGCAGAAGGTAATGAGCTGAATTTTAATATATTTTTGGTAGGAGTAATTTTTTTCTGGTTTCATGGAGGGCTTTGATGAGGGACAGTAAGAAGTTATCCCAAATTCGCCTCATTAATTACTTATCACAACCCTTTGGCTCCTCTTGTCCAATGCTGGTCCTATTCTCCCACTCGAGGTTCTAGCTACTAGGCTGGTATTACTGGTACAAACAAGTGTCCATTACAATATTCAAAAGGCCATTGAGCACCCAGTCAGTGCTGGTATACTAGAGTTTCTCTGCTCAGTTGTAGACATTCACTCTGGACATTGCGGAGACTTGGAAATCAACAATACGTTGTTACAGACTGGAAAGTGGCAGGGTCCTGACGAATAGTGAGGTGCAGAGAAGGAACATTGTCATCCCCAGGACTGTCAGAGGAAGCCATGACACCATGAGTCAGTTCAGATTTCACTATCCAGAGAAACACATAGTACTGCCTCAAGAAAGCAAATGATCATCTCTGCCAGGGTAAGTGCCACTATCTTCTCTCAGCTCACTTTAGCTGGCATGGTGGCTCAATGGTTAGCACTGCTGCCTCACAGCACCAGGAACCCACGATTCCAGCCCCGGGCAACTGTCTGTATTAAGTTTGCACAATCTCGCAGTGTGTGTGTGTGGGTTCCCACCCTCAGTCCATCAGCAGTCATCGTAATCTGCCCATGGTATCCAGGGATGTACAAGCAAGGTGGATAAGCCATAGGTAATGCAGTGTTGCAGGGATGCAGAGCGTCATTGTGGACTCAGTGGGCTGAATGGCCTGTTTACTGCAGGGATTCTATGAGTCTAGCTTATGACCTCTGTTATGACATGGAGCAAACTCCTCTGCTAATTTAAACCAGCCACACAAAAAACATTCACTCTGTGCTGAAATCTATTAAAATTCAAGACAAATAACTATCCCAAAAGTCACTATTTAGAGTAAAAATTTAAGAACTTTATTCTTTAAGTCTAACAGAGAATATTAACTAACAACTGTTTACAACTCCTTTCTCTTAAACCTATTTTTTACCTCCCACTCTCCAATACTAGTCCGATACAAAATCCCGATTACGATTTACAAAAAACCAGTCAGCTTTGCCAAGTGCCCTGTATAGATTTTCCTCTGTAGATTCACTCTCCAGGTTGGCCTCAATGTTCTGCTGCACAAACTTAGAGACAGGTACTTCTCAGAGAGCTCTTAAACTAGTAGCCTTATCTATTGGTCTTTTGGCAGTTCTCTCTCAACTGTTCAAAAAATATTCGGTTTTATACCCCAAAACATCGGATCATTTCATTGGTTTCAATATTATCAAAACACTAAATTCAAACTTGTTTGGAGTTTGATATCTTGGGGCATAATTTAAACTGATTGGCCAAATTTGAATTTGTTTTTGTCTCATGGCAACCCATCTACTCTAGCTGCTTGGACCAAATGTTACTTTGTTACTTTGCTCTGGACTCTCTGCGTTTCTCGAAGTCCTTTCCTGTTTTTCAACTCTCTTAAAGGTACAGTAACTCTACACCATCATAACACCTCACACTCACTGTATCTCTGCTACAGCACCCAGCTCCTGCCAACAATCCTGATCGAGCGGTCTCACGGCTGCATTCAGCATCTTCACCAGCGAGGACTGGAAATGACACGCTGAAACATCCATATCCTGGTTACTGAGGAAGAAGCATTGGCCGTTGCTGTGCTAGTTCTCCATTACCCTCCTAATCTGCATTTCGTCTTAACATGTCACAACCTTGGTCATGACAACCTCTCTGCAGGTACCAGCATGTTCTTGGTGACTTTGACGAACAGGAACACCACTTGGCAAAGATAGATCATCCGTTCCAGTACAGTTTCCCCAATAGACTCATGAGCACTCATACTTATGAATGTGATCCCGCCCAGCACTGTCAGTTTAAAGATCTGACATACGAACAGCTACTTTATATTGGCCTGCAGTGTGTTCTGATGTTCATACGAATCAACTTGTGAACGTGCCCAAGATAACCGGGGACCTGCCCATATATGAAATGTTCAAGTACTTTGACGTAAATGTGGCTTCTAGAATTGACTCATGAATAAAAACTGTTCCAAGTTGCCTGCAGTGGAAAGGACATGGGAGCACAGTGCTAACTGTCGAGGTTTGAAAACATGACAATAGCTGAAAGATGTCAATAAGCACTGATTGTGCAAATGAATTTGTTTCCACAACTTTAGAAAGTTACGTTCACAGCTTTATAGGTCTATACATAGGACTGTCGGCAAGGTGACGGTGTAGTGGCAATGTCACTAGACTAACAATACAAAATCCCAGTCTAAATATCTGGGGACTACCGGTTCAAATCCAACCGTGGTTGTAGGTTGGAAAATGAGAATTTAAAAAGCTAAGTAACCACATTTAGTTCTTTTGTGCGAAATCATAGCATACAAGGACAAACAGACTATAGAGTGTTTAGACAGAGTGAGGCATACCAGGTTAGAGCTGCACAGGAGGTGCACAAAAGTAAGGTTAACATTAGATTTGAAATTAACGAGGTCCATTCCGCTGTCTGTAGTGTTTATCTGGACTATTAGGAAGGAACTGTGTCCCAGCTCCAAGTCCTGTGTGAGTTGAAGAGGAAGTCCCAGGTGGCGGTGCATTTGCTACCCTTACTCTTCTAAATTATGGAGAATTGGAAAGTAATGCCAAAGAAGCCCTGATCAGATGGAAGGTCTCCAATACGGTCTATGGGACCAGTGGCTCAGGCAAAAGGCCTGGGCTCTAGTTCAATCGCTCGCCCAGACCCACCTCTCCAACCTGTGCCCTGATCGGAGCACACTGATCTCAAGCTAGGGTTCTCGGGCTCTGATGCATCCAGTCCTGTCCTGCGCCATGGGCGAAAATTGGAAATGTACATTTGGACAGGTATATGAATAAGAAAGGATTAGATTCCCTGCAACACAGGAACAGGCCATTCGGCCCAACAAGTCCACACCGACCCGCCGAAGAACAACCCACCCAGATCCATTTCCCTAAATTTACCCGTGACTAAAGCACCTAACACTATGAGTAATTTAGCATAGCCAATTCACCTGACCCACACATCTTTTGGGAGGAAACTGGAGCACACGGAGGAAACCCATGCAGACACGGGGAGAATGTGCAAACTCCACACAGTCTCCGGAGGCTGGAATCAAACCTGGGTCCCTGACGCTGAGAGGCAGCAGTGCTAACCACTGAGCCACCGTGCCACCCCAAGGTTTAGTAGGAAGTGCAGGCAAATGGGACTAGTTCAATTTAGGAAACCTGGTCAACATGAATGAGTTGAACCATAGGGTCTGATTCAGTGACTCTATGTACAATAGTGATTGGATAAAACAGGAAGCTGCATCCTTCCTCTATGCATCGTACTAAAACAGAATCAGGGTGCAAAAGACAGGAACAGCCAGGCAAAAGTAGATTGGGCCCTAAACATTAACTCTGTTTTACTCTTCACAGATGATGTCAGACTCACTGAGTTTCTCCAGCACTTTTTGCTTTGATTTCAGATCTCCAGCATCTTCTTTTGAGAACCTTCCTCGCTACAGTGGTAAGTCAGCACAAATCATTTTCCATTATTGGTTGTATAGCAGCTATTCATCGCTCATATAATTTATCTGAATGTGAAATTCAAGGTTAGTAAGATAACTGGAGGTCCATGCGAGTGGCTGGATGCTTGAACCTATCCATACTCGTCACAGAAAGCGAATAATTTTGTGAGCGTGATGTGCAGGGAAACAAAACTTGTCAGCAATGCAACAGGGAGTGGAAGTCTTCTGCTGCAAAACTAGTTGACACAACAAAGCATCACTATCCAGAACTTCTCTGCACCTGGATGGAGCTGGCTGAGTCAGCAAACCCGAGGGTCAGCTTGATGAATGGTTAAAGCAACAAGCTTTCTGTTCAGCCACAGTAAGCAATCCACACAAATTGAAATTGCTACATCTTCAAATTTAAGAAAATGTCTCAAAGATGTTAATAATAATTTTTTTTTGTGTTCCTAATGGACACTGATTATGTCTGAGTAGAATCACAGACCAGCCCAACAAAGCACAGAAACAGCCCATCCTGTTCATCTCTTGAAGAGCTATGTAGTTGCTTCCACTACCTCATTCTTTTTCCACATCCCTACATTTTTTCCTCACATATTTATCTCAATACCGTCTGAAAACAACGGCCTCCATCACCCTTTTATGAAGTGCAGTCCAAGCCCTAACCAGTCACTAAATAAGTCTTTCCTCACATCATCCCTGGCACTTGTGACCAGCATCTTAACATACGGTTTTTTTTGTGAAATACAAGATAATTCTGCTTCAGGGGCTTAACCGGAGCAAATGCTTCAAAAATTTACAACTGAGGAGGTTATGAAGTGTTTTAAAGTTTGATTTCTAGACTCCGATTCATGATGTCGGCTGCAGGATCCTACAGATGCTAGGAACATCATAAACTCAGCTTCCATGTCCACCATCGGGAAATAACAGCTGGCACTGCAACAAAGGAAAATTCATAACAGCATCGTGGAGAAGGAATTCACGCCTGGAGAGGGTTACCCTCTGAAAGAGTCAAGGGATAGAATAATTTAATTCCTTCTGTACATCTTGCACCAATTGCTGCTTGCTGAATAAAATGGTCTTCTCACCCCAGCTGCCTGATACCTTCTGTATTCGTTTTGTCAGTGTAAATAGTATTTCTGCTCCTGTTCTCTTAAAATGAGATATATTCAAATGCTTCTTTGTAGCTCAGAACTCCATTTGAAGAGGTGAATTAAGGTCTAGTATCATACAAATATTATTCCTTTGAGGTGCAAAGCCAATAAATTGGATTCTTACTCGACATGGAGTTTCGTTATGAAAGCGTTTTGTGATCATTTCTAACGAGCAAAATCCATCAATAATTATATCTTCTCCAAGGCAGTGAAATGTAATAGATAGGGCAATCATCAAATATTAGTAGATAATGAGCAAAACAACCATCACAGAGAGATTTATTCCCAATAAAAGACAAATTTTGCAAACAACAAAATTACCAGAACAGGAAAATCGAAAACCGAGGAAATGGAAGATATATCTAGCATACCTGTAAAAGATGAACACGCTCACTTTAACAATATAATCCAAACTATAAATATATATGGACAGCACACTCAGTAGATAAATGTGTGCATGCACCTTCATTTTCTGTTTGAATACTTATACTCAAGATGAGGATGATAATATTGTAATCATGAATTCACCATTTCAAGCACCTGTCATCAGGTTGAATGCAGTGTAAAATTTATTCTCCCCCCAAAAATATGCTGAATAACCCAAATATGACTATCTTACATTTCCAAAATTAGTGGAAATATAATTTCCCTCAGAGTCATAGTCATCTGTTCATAATATTTTGGTTATTGGAGAATGAGTTATAGTTTCAATTTAGCAGCACTGGGCGAAGCATTAGTTACTAGGCCCATATCTGTAGAAGCTGGAATGAATGCCCTGAGTAATGTTTTAACGTTAACCTCTCCACAATCACAAACAGAACCGATGACAAATTCCATGTGCAGTACACACTTACAGTCTATTTTACAGTCACCTGCAGCTTTGTACAGTATATTCTGAGGTAATTTTTGTTGCAATCTGACAGAAGCAGCGTGTGACACAAGTTGACTGCATGGGTTGGGCCACTCTCAGCAATGAAGTCAAATGGACAGAAAGGTGGGAGCTCTGAAATCACAGCTGGAAAAACAAGTGATGAAATGACAACTTCTCCTATCTCAGTGAGGATGCTGTCTAAAACAATGAGGCAGAGTGGCTTAGCTGTCAAAGTGCATCAAAACAGGTGGCACTGATGAATTGGGAGGGTGTTAGGAAACAAAGTTAAAGACAAAACTGTTCTTAAGGTTTAAAATATCAAAGAAAAAACATGTACAGGATATTACTGTAAAAATTACACATTTGATCCTGGTGTTTAGATTACAAGTTTCTCTCTTCAAACTTTGACCCTACAGTTTACATTGCCATTTAAAGCATTTGATCTTTTTTCTTTGATAATTGACCTGTTCAGGGTGATCTGACACACAGGTCTCCTAGCCCAGAGTTAGAACACTACCACTACACCACAAGAAGCCTTCAAAGCCTTTGATTGTTATTTCATATTCATTATTTTCAGCTGCAGATCAACCTATCCTGATCATTTTGAGCATTCTTCTGAACCAAGAGGTCCAGGTTCAAGTGCTACCTGCTCCAGAGGTGTGTAATAAACTCTGAAAAGATCAAATAGAAGGTATAATTTGAGTGGGTCTGGCTGCAGAAACCACACTTGTTCTTTGGTCTTTCTGCTTCAGTCTTTTAACACGTATAATATTATGAAGCATACTTTGGACTGCAATAAAATGACATTAGTTTGCAAGTTATGAGGTAACAATCAATCAGAAGGTTTTAAATAATCAAGAGCTGAGAGAGAGAGAGAGAGAGAGAGAGATAGAGCTGTTAGAGCAAATCAGAAAGCATAAGGAAGGAATTAACTTGTTCTTTTCCACTGAAGGTTTGACTGGGAGTAGGATAATCAGCTTGACCTGGGATATTAGCAACACAGAGCCCAATGATGAAAGGTATCGTAACACTGGCATGAGAATGACAATGAGATTTCCCTTTTATGCCAGAGATGCTAAGAAATGAATCCTTCCATTATCAATGAATTTTACAGTAACTGGCAGATTTGTACTGGCCAATGGGGAAGCAGCTGAACCAAGAAGCTGCTTACTGTCCTCCTATTGGTCATCCAGAAAACCAAATGGGGACCTAAGGCACACATTATGGAGAGGCAAACCAGCAGTGCTTGCATGTCATACATTTCACTTTGAAGTCTGCTCCTAGGTGACCTAGACCCAATGTAAAAAAAAACTGAAAATAATCACGAGGTAATTTTTGCATGTCCAACAACAACAGCTCCGATGTTATGACAGAATGCCCCAGATAATGCAAGCCATATTAGCTGCCTTAGCTTGGTTGCAACTCACTCTAAGAAACATAAAGACACACCCACATGAAGGCCTGATTGATAGTGGAGGTGCTGGCAGAGGTGCAGGCCTCAGCTTTTGACTTAGCCTTGGTGGTGTGAGTGTTGCATGGGTCACTCCATTTGTTTTCAAACAGGTTGTGCAAATTGGGAAAATAAGCAAAACCCAATGTGTTGGTGAAACGTCTTCTTTCATCATATGCTCTGGGAGGAAACAGAAAGAAAAAAAAATGCAGATAAAGAGAAAGGCAGAAGTTCCAATCTGTGCCCAGAAACTGTTTCTACTTGTATGCAGGCAAACCAAACAATTCTGGCTTGAAATCCTCCATTGACTTGAGTACCAAGGTGGCTGGCTTTGTCAGTTCTGGGTCAAGCTGTGGATCTGGAATCTGGACGACTTGCATTCCTGCTGCCAATGCACCTGTAACTCCATTCGGGGAATCTTCAAATACAAGACACTAATGGAAAGAAAGAAAGAAAGCATGCCTATGAGAAAAATACAGTTTCTCTTGTTTGCCCTCAAACTCTTAGTTTTCCCTTTCTCTTCACACTTTCATCCAGACACTAATGGTTTGGATCTTGACTGCACTCTCCACTTGACACCCTCTGGTATTACGTTCAACTAGCCATTCTTTATGTGCTAAACTAGACAATGAAAGTCAACGTGTTATTCAATCATGAGGGACTGAACTTTATGACCATCATCATCATGGAATTCCTATTGTGTGGAAGCAGGCCATTCGACCCATCGAGTCCACACCAACCCTGCAAAGAACAGTCCGCCCAAACCCACCCCCTCTACCCTATTCCTGTAACCCTGAATTTCCAATGGCGAATCCACCTAGCCTACACATTTCTAGACACTATGGGCAATTTAGCTTGGCCAATCCACATCTTTGGACTGTGGGAGGAAACTGGAGCACCTAGAAGAAACTCACACAGACATAAGGAGAATAAGCAAACTCTACACAGACAGTTGCCCGAGGCTAGAATTGAACCCGGTTCCCTGGCATCGTGAGGCTGCAGTACTAACCACTGAGCCACCGTGACGCCCTCCACTTTATTTGTTCTCTCATCCTATCTCATAACATTTTAAAAAATGGCAACCCTGACAGCTTTCACCCCTCCACCTTTTTCTCTAGTTCCTAAGAACGTGAGGTAGACCACTGTCTCCAAAACATTACCCTGGCTGTAGTCAGTCAATTCAGCACAGGCCAAATACAAAATTCTGCAAGGGACAATTACTCAAATAATCTCACTCAGACAACTTAATCTGCTGTGATTTTAAAATGCTTTCAAAGTTTCAGGAGTGAAATAAATATAGCATTTTTATTTTACTATTTGTTCATGGGATATGCACATCACCTCTCCAGGACAGCAGTTATTGCAATATGTAATTGCCCAGAAGGCAGTTAAGAGTCGAAAAATGTGGTGCTGGAAAACCACAGCAAATCAGGCAGCATCCGAGGAACAGGAGAATCGATGCTTCGGGCAAAAGCCCTTCATCAGATTTTTGCCTGAAACATCGACTCTCCTGCTCCTTGGAAGCTACCTGACCTGCTTTCCCATTCGGCACCACATTTTTTAGGCTTTGATCTCCAGCATCTGCAGTCCTCACTTTCTCCCAAAGGGTAGTTAAGAGTCAACCATATATTTTACCCCCTCCACATTTCATGTCAGTTCTGTTGAGGAGTCATCTAGGATCAAACGTTAGCTTATTCTCTCTCCTTGGATGTTGCCTGAGCCATTGCGATCTGCAGCATTTGTTGTTTTCAGTACAGATTACAGCATCTGCAGTAATTTACTCCTACTCCTTTTGTGGGTCTGGAGTCACATTTAGGTCAGACCAGGTAAGGTCCAAATTTCCTCCAGTAAAGAACATTTGTGAACAAGATGGGTTTTTACAACATCAACAGTGGTTGCCATTAGGCTAATGAATATAAATTTCAGTGTCTGCCAAGATAGGATCTGAGGCTACAACCCCCAGAACATTAGCCCAGGGTTCTGGATAACTATTGCAGTGATATTACCACTATGCCATCACCTCTCCACTCCATTGTGTCCTATTATAAAGCGATAATGTAAAGAAAATACAAAATTAAGGCAAAATGGGTTTCTCTGATTTTTCTTTCCACACACCATCAAGCATGCAAGCCTATCTCTTTCATGCACCTTTAAATCAGTGCATTTTTGATCAAGTGATCAAAGTAAACAGCAACAATCACAGTTGTTTTCTATTCAATTTGTCGGAATCCTTTTGAAATCTTTGTATTGTGATTTTTCACAAACTTCCTTGTCCTCGAAACTTTGAAACACACTTGTACTCTGCTCAGATTTAACCTCAATGGCTGTGCCACTCTCCTTTGTGTTTCAAAGTGCGTCTCAATTACAGGTTTTACATAGAATAATATTTTGGTGACAGTAACCCCTCCATATTAGTCTTTTATCATGCCCTGGACAGTCCATCTCCATTACTGCTTTGAATGCTTCTCACGATATGCACGTCAAAGTAAAAGCAAACCTTGCCAATTGGCTTTGTTGCAGAGTGTCTACCCACTCCACAGCATTAACTCAAAGTCTCTGAAAAGCTCTCGGTCTGTCTCCTCAAAGCTCTGAAACCACAGCTGAGATATGGTCTGACTTTTGTGAGTAAGCTTAAAAGCTACACAAAATAGCATTATCAGTCCCTTTCAGAAATCTTTAGTATCCAGATATAGCATAGAAATGTACTTGACAAGCTTGCACTGAAAGATCTAATTGACTTCAGTGATGTCTCAGAACTAGCTATATGGGAACAACCAATTATTAGCCCAGTAATCTGCATATTGGAAGGACTTAACTAATTCCCTGAAACTAGAGGTAATTAAAACTCTTCATTCCCACAGAAGGCACGTTAATGACCTATAATCATTCTGCTTATTTGTTACAGTATGCGCATACTCGTCATGTTTGCTTTTGACCACAATGAAAGACATTTGTTCCTCATCAGCATTGAACTGGTGTGCATTACAAATTTGGTGGAAGAGAAGAACAACAAGATATTACATAGCGCCTGCAGAAGGACTGAAGTCATCCTTATTATCACCAGATATGGAAAAAGGAGAGGAAAGGCAGCAGCTAAATTTTAAAGTATTTCTTATTGTCATAGAGGAGAGAATGGATGACTGTTTCGGTCTCAGTTTCATCTAATAAAGATACAGGAAATAAGATTGTTCACCGCTCACATTCACCCGTGCCTAGTATTACAGATTTCAAAGGATAGTTGTGACAAAAATTAAACTCTTTCTCCTCCTCATGTCGGGTCCATTCATATTCCCATGATGCACTATGATGAAGTGGGCTGCTCTGAATACTGATTATGGACAGTGGAATGCAGTACAAGGTCAAGCTGCAAACCAGCAAGTTATGAGAGCAATGTCAGATTAATAACAATCTATAGGCGCTAATATGCTGAGAATTGAAAGGCTGTTCCATTCTTGATCTTCAATAAGTTTGGAGTGTGGGTTTAGTGACATCCCAAAAGTACACAGCAATGCTGTACCTGCCAAGTAAGATCATAGCAACAGAGACATAGACAATGCTTAGAAATGTGAAAAAGGCTATCTCTAGATCACAAGCCTCACATTTAAAGTTTCATTAAGGCTGCTGCAGCCCCCTGGTTTTATCAATGTGTTATCTTTCTGTTACTTTTAATGTGTCTCTCTCGTACAGAGCTTTCCCTAAAATTTGGGGATGGATACTAAAAACAGCACGAGCGAATCTTAAAGCAAAGGTGCACATATTGTGTGGCTCAGTTAGCTGCATTCTCGCCTCTGAGTCTCCACTCCAAGATCTGAGAACAAAAGTCAAGACTGATGCTCCTTTGTAGTAATGGACGGTATGGGCAAGTTGGGCCGAAGGGCCTGTTTCCATGTTGTAGACCTCTGTGACTGTATCACTCTACTGAAGGTGATCTGCACTATCGGAGATGCCACATTTTCAGATGAGACAATGAATGAAGGCTTCCTATTTGACCACTCCGGAGGATATAAAATATCCCATGATACTATTTCACAGTTGATCAGGCCAATATTTCTCTCTCAATCAAGAGGAAATGGAAGGCTAACTTTATAGAGGCTCACAAAATCATGAGGGGCATTGATCAGGTAAATAACAAATGCCTTTTACCGAGGATAGGGAAGTTCCAAGCAAGAGGGCACATTTTTAAGGTGAGAGGAGAAAGATTTAAAAGTGTTCTGAGGGCCAACCTTTTCACACAAAGAGGGGATCATATGTGAAATGAACTGCCAAAAGAAGTGGTAGATGCAGGTACAGTTACAACCTTTAAAAGACATTTGGATAGGTACGTGAATAGGGAAGGTTTAGAGGAATATGGGCCATACACAGGCAAGTGGGCCTAGTTTAGTTTGGGAAACTTGGTCGGCCTAGATGAGTTGGACCAAAGGGTCTGTTTCTGTGCTGTTTGACCAAAACAGATGATCTGATCAATGTCACATTGGTGTTTGTCGGTGCACTGAGTGTAAAATTAACTGTTTGTTTCATGCATTACAACAGTGAATGCAGCAAAAAAAAAGATTAAGTTGTAAGATTTGTATAAATCAAGTATTTTCTTTCCCTCCCAGAGACACCACTGTCAGAGATCTCTTGTTTTACTTGGTGAATGCAAGCTGTCCCAGAGATTCCAGTCTGTCTGAGGCCCAGTGACCATTGTGATCTTTGAGAATGACCCAACGGACACAACAAGCAGCAGGCAATTATGGGAGAAGGTGAATTTGGTCTTCTATGGCGCCACGAGGTTCATGCTGGTAGGGTAGCTTTCAGCTTGCACATTGCCAGAGAGGAGATTCAGCCAACAACAGTAAATGTGGGGGACAGAAGACGACAAAGGAAAGCTGAAGGAGAGATTGCCGGTTCAACTTTATTCCTCACTCTTGTTTGCTCCTATCAGGTATTATGCCTTCACAATATAAAACATAATATAATGTTGGGGAAGTGATGGCTTAGTGGTTCTATCATTGGACTGTTCATCGAGAGACCCAGCGAATGTTCTGGGGACCTGGGTTTGAATCCCACCATGGCAGATAGGTGGATTTGAATTCAACAAAAATTCCTGGAATTAAGAATCTAATAATGACCATGAATCTACTGTTGGATTAAAAAGCCATCAGGTTCATGAATGCCTTTTGGGGAAGGAAACTGCCATCCTTGCCTGGTCTGAGACAGAAACTGCAGATACTGTTATCCAAAATAGACAACAGGAGGCTCAAAAAAACACAACAAGCCAGGCAGCATCTGAACAGCCTGGACTGAGGGGTTTTTTCCGAAATGTCGACCTTTCCACTTCCTGAAGCTGCCTGGCTTGCTGTGTTCTTCCAGCCAATTATTAGCCTGTCTATCCTTGCCTGGTCTGGCCCACATGTGTCTCCAGACCCACAGCAATGTGGCTGACTCTGAAACTACCCACTGGGCAATTAGGGATGGACAACAAATACAGGCCTAGCCAGTGACACATTCATCCCGTGAACAAACACAGGAAAATATGTTTCTTGCATACACGGTCTTGAGGCATTTGATGTGCCCATTTTACGTCTTCACTTACACACACTTCCTTGAGCGAGGGCTTAAAGACTTTTTATGAAATGTTAAAAAAAAGGTGTGTATTTGTAAAATGTGAATAGAGGATCCATGAACAATAAAGGTGGAAGAGGAGGGAGGCGGGGGGAATGCAAATTTGTGCAGAGAAAGCTGCAAGTGTTATTTTGTGGCATCTTAGGACCCAAAAAGCTAAATCCCATTTAATGTGGAAAATCACCATGGTGTGCCTGAAAAAGAAAATCCACTCACATAAGCTGCACAGGGAAAGTTATTTTCATAGTTCTGGTGAGCTGCAAACCAAAGCAAATCGCTTGTGTGCACTTAACGCCTCTATGATACAGTGGAACCTTTATTATCCACCAGAATGGAAGGCACCCAATCCCAGGCAACTTGGCTGATTATTAAAACCTATTCCATGTACAGAGTCTGACAGATTAAAACTGTTTATTCAAATTCTTAATGTGCAACGAGGACCCATATTTGTGCATTTGAATAATGACACACTCTTCAGAAACTACTGCCAGGATGATTGCTGCAGTTCTGAATTTCTGCCCACTGCCACTGACCTACAGCTAAAGATAAATTTCAGAGCTGTATATAAATTAAATCCTACCAGGTGCTGGACACCCAGACAACATCTATTGATTTGATCAGGTCAAGAACTCACAGGATGTGAAATATGCAATCAAAAATCCCCAAGTGTGTTTTGGCTGGCTTATCAAAACCTGACTGAATTCCATGCAAATCACCGATGTTTCAAGTAATCCAGTGCATTCATCCCCCATCTCATTTCAGCGAGCTCTTCCTGCCAACCAGGTAATTCATTATACCGGTCTCCCTACAACGGCAGATTTATACTCAATCCTGCTGAGTATTCAGCATGCTTCTTCCTCATCCTTCTCTGATACTTGCATACTTCAACCTCAATTCTTGATATATTTGTATGTCTTTTTTTTTCCTGAATCTAACACTACTGCCTAAGCTATTATGATTGAGCCTATATACGCATGGGAGGTACCAGCATGATCAAAGAGATGTACAGCACGGAAACAGACCCTTCAGTCCAACTCGTCCATGCCGACCCAATCTAGTCCCACCTGCCAGCACCCTGCCCCATCCCTCCAAACCCTTCCTATTCATATACCCATCCAAATGTCTTTTAAATGTTGCAATTGTACCAGCCTCCACCACTTCCTCTGGCAGCTCATTCCACACACGCACCACCCTCTGCGTGAAAAACGTGCCCCTTAGGTTTCTTCTATATCTTTCCCCTCTCACCCTAAAACTAAGCCCTCTAGTTCTGGACTCCCCCACCTCAGGGAAAATACTATGTCTATTTATCCTATCCATGCCCCTCATGATTTTATAAACCTTTATTAGGCATCCAACGCTCCAGGGAAAACAGCACCAGCCTATTCAACTTCTCCCTATAGCTCAAATCCTCCAACCCTGACAACAACCTCATAAATCTTTTTTCTGAACCCTTCCAATAGGAAGGAGACCAGAATTGCACACAATATTCCAAAAGTGGCCTAACCAATGTCCTGCACAGTCACAACATGATCTCTCAACTCCTGTACTCAATTCTCTGACCAATGAAGGAAAGCATAAGAAACGCCTTTTTCACTATCCTATCTCCCTGCGACTCCACTTTCAAGGAGCTATGACCCTGCACTCCAAGGTCTCTGTTCAGAAACACTCCGTAGGACCTTACCATTAAGTGTATAAGTCCTGCTAAGATTTGCTTTCCCAAAATGCACCACCTCGCATTTATCTAGATTAAACTCCATCGGCTACTCTTCAACCCATTGGTTCATCTGATCAACATCCTGTTGTAATCTGAGGTAACCTTCTTCTCTGTCCCCTACACCTCTAATTTTGGTGTTATCTGCAAAGTTACTAACTAAATCTCTTATGCTTGCATCCAAATCATTTATATAAATAACGGAAAGTAGTGGACCCAGCACTGATCCTTGTAGCACTCCACTGGTCACAGGCACTTGCCACATTCTTAGGACATGGCAACCGCTGGTTGGAGCCAGCAATTACAGCCCAGCCCTAATGTCCCTCGAAAAGGTGGTATTGAGCTTCTTCCTTGAACTACTGCAGCCCTTGAATAATACAAACACCTGCAGTGAGAGAGTTCCAGGCCTTTGAACTACTAATGCCTTTCATGTGACTGAGGCACATCCAGTGTGTTGTCAGGAGGGTAGTTTTGACTCAGTGATTGGCAATATAGTTCCAAGTCAGAACATTGAGGGGCTTGGCGGGGAACTTGCAGGTGGTGACATACCCATGTATCTCCTGCTCATCCTTCTAAGAGGCGGAAATCATGGGTTTGCAAGGTGTTGGTGAGGGAGTGTCTCAGTTCATCTTGTAGGTCCATACTGTTGCCACTGTACATCATGGTGAAGAGAGTGAATGCTGAAGGTTGTGGATGGGGTGCGAATGGAGTGCGTGCTTTATCCTGAATAGCGTCAAGCTGCACTTATTCTGGCAAGTGAAGAATATTCCATCACACTCCTGGCCTGTGCCTTGTAGGTGGTGGAAAGGCACTGGGAGGGCAGGTGAAGAGGTACTCACCATCGAATTTCTGACCTCTGTCCTGAGACGGCCATTGCCAGGCATTTCAAATGTTACTTACCAATTATCAGCCAAAGCCCAAATGTTATCCAGGTCATGCTTTATTTAGATTTCTGAGGAATTCTGAGATGGTGCTGAACATTGTGCAATCATCCAGAAGGCAGCTGACAAGGTATGGTGTATCCAAAAGGATTATATGCTCAAGTCTCAAAATAAACACAATGTTCTGGCTCAGAAACGAGAGACAGTGCTGCTAACTGAGCCACACACCACGTGTCAGCCAATGAAAATACTTTTCCTTGACTTCAGTTTATCTGCCACTCCTTAGCATGAAACTTGGTTGAATACTGTCTGATTGTTGAGGTCAGATTTTTTCATCTCCTCTAGAATTCAACTTTAATTTTTTTTCTCTGCACAGAAAACAAACTGAATTGCAAAATGTGATCCCAAAACAATAATAAAAACCTTGAACTCCAAAGTAATAAAAAATAAATTAACTTACTTAGCCCTCTTGAAACAGCTATCTTGGCGACTGGCTTTTATTAAGGGTTGTTTTTCAGTTGTACATTATTTCTCAAGTTGTCACATCTTTCTTGGGGCTGTAAGTTTTTTATGCAAGCTGTTTGTCAACTTTACTGAGTTACTGAGTTTTGTAGGTTGCTTTCAACAGTTTGGGAGGTTGAGGTGTAACCTAACAGGGGTGTTTAAAAATGATAAAAGGATTCAATAACATGGACACAGAGAAGCTATTATCTCTGCTGAGACAAGGGAGATAGTTAGAATGAAGCCATTTAGAAGTGAAATTAAGAAGTGTATTTTCATACAAAGCGTAATGGAAATCTGAAATACTCCCTCTCAAAAGAAGGCCATCGATTTTAGATCAAATTCAATTGTCAAATCTGAGATTGATAAATTTTTGATGACTAATGGTATTAAGGGATGAAGAGAAGAAAAAAGGCAGCTAAATATCGAAGTCAGCACAAATAGTACTGTATACAGTTCTGGTTGCTCTGCTATAGGTAGGATATTATTAAGTTGGAGAGGTTCAGAAAAAAATTTACAAGAATACTGCCAGGACTGGACGGTTTCAGTTACATGGAGAAGCTGAAGTCAGAAGTCCCACAACACCAGGTTATAGTCCAACAGGTTTATCTGAAATCTCAAACTCTTGGACTGCTGCTCCTTTATCAGGTGAAGGAGATGCTGGACAGACTGAGACTTTTTTTCACTGGCGCATAGGAGGGGTGAGGGGCGACTTGTAGAGGTTTATAAAATCATGATAAGGGCATTGATAAGGTGAAGCTCAAAACTCGAGGGCATTTTTTTTAAGGTGAGAGGGGAAAGATTTAAAAGGAACCTAAGGGGGAACCTTTTCACATGTTCATATGTAGAATGAACTTCTAGAGGCAGTTGTGAATGCAGGTACAGATGAAACATGTAAAAGACATTTGGACAGGTACATGAATAGGAAAGGGTTCAAGGGATATGGGCCAAACACAGACAAGTGAGATTAGTGTAATTTGTACAATTTGATCAGTATGGATGGGTTGGACCAAGGGCTCTGCTTCCATGCTGTATAACCCTATGATTCTAAATACAGCTCAAGGAATGTTCCCTGTAATTTGTTTCCCCCCACTATTAGACCTCCAGGATCTGTGCATAGCAGCAACTCCCAGAAGCAGAAGCTAACGTGCCAGACCCGCCCAGAGGCTGCACAAACATTGGATTAAAGTATAGATTACCCATGTTCCAAATGAATGGCAGAAGTTGTTCATGGGACTGAATAGCCTCCACCTACTCCTATAAAGCCACACTTAAAGATTTTAAATGTAAATTGCAGACTGTACAGCATATTTTTACATTTAAACAAGCTTCACTCATTCTAATCTCTCACAGGTGGTATGGTACAGCTTTTCAGAACCCTCTTCCAAAGCACTCACTTTCACCATTTTGGATTCCTAGTTTTGTCTTTTGCAGTCTCCTCCTTATCCTCCTCACTGTTGCTAACGTGTTCTGTAACATTCTTCCAGATGTAATTGTTGCCCGATTTGCATAATAGTGTAATTATTGCCTTTTCTTCCAACATCCAGCAACCATTCTCCCATTCAAATTAAATATAAGCAATTCAGAAGACAGGAGGATACACAACTGTTTTGTTTTTATGTTCTAAGCCAATAGAGCAGCAAAGAAATTGCAGTTTCACTTTGCTGCCACTTGTTGTCATTATTGCACTATCCCAGACCCTGTTGCAAGCAACGACATACAACCCATAGCGTAAAGCTGAAAGTAACCAACAGTGCACCAGTCTGCTAAAACATTCAATTAGTCCAAGAATGCCACCATTTCAGTGCCTTGTACAAAAAGGACATTGAGTCTAGGTAAGCACCTCTGTCATAATGAAATTGTTGTTAAGCGACTCTAGAAACCAAACAAAAAAAAACGAGGAGCAATAGAGGCAACAGAGAGAAAAAAAAATTCCATTGGTTCAGGTGCTTTGCTGTGTAAAACTGCTCCATAAAGCCAGTGCATTTTAATACTACATCCTGGGCCCTGTGCAATATTCTTCATTCATTACCAAGAATAACTCAACAGTTACCATTAATGACAGGTCTGTAAAAATCAATAACTACCCTAGATTGTAAATGGAGATCTTTCTAAAGTGAAAAATCCTACCCACCATGACCAATTACTTAAACCCTAATACTAAAATTCTTTGATATACCTTTGCTATGCATTGTAAATGGAGAGAATTTAAAAGAATGATATTGACAGACTTTCCAACTTGCAGATTTTGATGACCTCTTCTGACCTCCAATGTAATTTCAGCACCTCGCCATCTATCATCAGCTCCAACAATGCCATGGAATTTACCTTACATTTCAGATGATGTCCAGTTATAAAGTAAAAGCTGAGAGGTTTCCCGTGGGCTCCAACTCCTTTTGTTCCCTAGAGGAGTAGCACCCCTGAAGTTCTGTATGCACTTCACATATGACTCAATGTTTGTTCAACAGGTTGAAAGCAAAGTAGAACTGCAGAAAGCAGTATTTCAACTGATCCCACCCGATATGCATGCACACCCTGTCAGTGGTCACAGGGCAATGGGGAATGGGAATGTTAGATGCCCTTTCCTTCCTTAGCCCCAGCTCTACTGTTTCCCATCTGACCGAGTACAGCTTGCTCAGGGAATTAAACCAAGGAACTCATAAGCTGCTTGGCTCAATAACACATTACGTTTATCTAGAGGTTGCAAAGCTATCTTTTACAATGCCAATTAGAACCATAGCCATCCAATGCATATTTGGACACAGTCAGATCTAACCCCACCTAGCAACGTCACAAAATATCAAACTCAATATTGATGTTTAAGTCTTTCTCCCTTCAATCTTTAAACGGTACGGTGGCTCGGTGGTTAGCACTGCTGTCTCACAGCACCAGGGTCCCAGGTTCGATTCCAGCCTCGGGCAGCTGTCTGTGTGGAGTTTGCACATTTTCCCTGCATCTGCGTGGGTTTCCTCCAGATGCTCCCGTTTCCTCCCACAATCACATAAAATGCTAAATTGCCCATAGTGTTAGGTGCATTAGTCAGAGGGAAATGGGTCTGGGTGGGTTACTCTTCAGAGGATCGGTATGGACTGGTTGGGCCGAAGGGCCTGTTTCCACACTATAGGGAATCTAATCGAATCTAGAAAACCTGTCATTGTGGAAGAATTTGAAAGCTAAATCATTTAACAAGATTACAAGAAACAAGAGCAGGAATATACCACTGGACCCTCTGAACCTGCTACAATATTCAATAAGATTATGGTTGTTCAGAGTGCTGTCTGGCCCTCTAATCCTCGTTCAAAATTCCAACTCAACTTAGACGATAGTCAATGACACAAACCCCCAATGTTCTCTGGGTTAGAGAATTCCAAAGAATAACGACCCCCGAGACAAGAAACATTTCCTTACTTAGTTTTTAAATGAAAGGCCCCCCTTACAGTTAAACTGCAGCCCCTAGCTTTAGATTCCAACACAAAGAAGACATCCTCTCAAAACCTATCCTGCCAAGTGTCCTCAAAATCTTATAACTCATCAGTGTTTAGAACAGTGAGAGGTGTTCGGATTGAAAATATATGCTCGATTTATGACCTCTGGACAAGGCAAGTGTATCAAAGTTGAAGGAACCTGAAATTAATAGAGACATACAAGATAATAATAGACATACAAGATAATCAGAGGGTTAGATAGGGTGGACAGGGAGAGCCTTTTTCCAAGTATGGGGATGGCAAACACAAGGAGACACAACTTTAAAGCAAGGGGAGATAGATGTCAGAGGTAGTTCCTTTACTCAGAGAGTAGTAAGGGTATGGAATGCTTTGCCTGCATCGGTAGTAGATTCGCCAAGTTTAAGTGCATTTAAGTCGTCATTGTACAGGCAAATAGACGTACATGGAATAGTGTAGGTGGGATGGACTTCAGATTAGTATGACAGGGCAGTGCAACATCAAGGGCCGAAGGGCCTGTACTGCGCTGTAATGTTCTATGATCTATGAACTTGATTTCAGGTACTTTCAACCTTGATACACTCAATTTTCATTGGGAGTGTTTAGTAGCAGGGTCTTTGGGGATTTGTTTCCATCAGTCCTCTGGCTAGAGGGGCTGGAATGGTGGATAGCCTAGCTGTGGGCCAGAAATCCTGAGTTTGAATTCGATGCCAGGACCTGTTGGTCCGTGGAAGGTGTGTTTGTGGTCAGCCTGCAAATTCTTCCAATTCAGGTGATAGCAGGTCATAAAAGCAGGAGAGTTTCCAGGGCAACCATTATGGATAAGGCAATGGCAAGCCATTATGGTACTTTGCCCATAAGCAATCTAATGGAGGTCGATGGTCCAACCCTCAGAAACGAGGATGAGAAAGGTGACTTTAAGTCCCTCTCTCTGAAGTATGCTGATCGAAGGCAGTTAAAGTTAGGGGAAGGTCTTTTTCAAAATTTACTTCTGGGATGTGGGTATCACTGGTGAGGCCGGGAATGTATTGCCCTTCCCTGATTGCATTAAGAAGATGGTGATGGGTTGCCTTCCTGAGTCGCTGAAATGTTGTTGAAAAAGTAGCGAGTTACACCTTGTAGATGGTGCACATTGTGCATTGGTAGCAGAGACAGTGAATACCTCAGGTAGCAGATGGGATACTTGACCAAGTGAATTGCTTTCTCCTGGATGATGTTGAGCTTCTTGAGTATTATTGGAGCTTCACCCATCTCGGCTAATGAGGAGTATTCCATCAGACTCCTGACTTGGGCCTTATAGATGGTGGACAAGCTTGGAGGACACAGCAGGTGAGTAACTCACTGGGGAATTCCCAGTCTCTAATTCGCTCTGGTGAGCAGTGTTTAAAGTCAGTTTCTGGTCAATGATGACGTGGTTAGTTGGGGATTCAGCAACAGTAATGTAATTAAATGTCAAGGAGAGACGGTTAGTTTCTTTTTATTGGAGACCATCTTGTACTTGTGTGGGGTGAAGTTTGCCTGCCACTTATCAGCCCTAGCCTGAATGTTGTCCAGGTTTTGCTGCATAAGAAAATAGGATGCTTCAGTATCTGAAGAATTATAAATGATAATGAACATTGCGTAAAGTTGCACAATTACTGATGAAGCAGCCGAAGACAGTTGGGGCGAGGAAACTACTCTGCAGAATTCCTGCAGAGATACTTCAACAGCCACAACCATCATCTTTTCTGTTAGATAAGCCTCCAACTAGTGAAGAGTTTCCCCCTGAT
The DNA here is from genome assembly GCF_047496795.1 of Chiloscyllium punctatum. Classification (NCBI taxonomy): domain Eukaryota; kingdom Metazoa; phylum Chordata; class Chondrichthyes; order Orectolobiformes; family Hemiscylliidae; genus Chiloscyllium; species Chiloscyllium punctatum. The sequence continues at coordinate 10,691,548 of NC_092747.1, read as the reverse complement.
TTTCATTAGTTTGGTTATATTCTATGAAATGCTGCATTGATGTCAAGGGTATTCACTCTCACATCTATTCTGGAGTTTAGCTCCTTTGTCCACGTTTGAACCAAAGCCATAACGGGACTGAATAGCCCACGTGGAACTCAACTAAGCTCAGTGAGCAAGTGTCACTTCATAGCACTTCCAATGATTCCCTCCATCGCTTACTTCACTGATAATCAATTGCAGACAGGTGGGATAGTAGTTAAGCAGTTTGAACTAGTCATATTTCTTGTGGACAGGATATAACTTGGCAATTGTCCTCATTTTTAGCTGTTAGCTGGATGGATCTTGAATATGGCTTTTCCTTTAAAAAAAATCCAGTCCCTGCAGCAATTTCTCCTTCCTGAGGCCGAAACACTGTACATATTCTTGACCCACCAACACATTGATAGAGGTTAGTATTAAGGGTTTTATCTGACTTCAAAGATCGTTCCAAAGATATTAGTTACTTTTTAACAATCGCTTTGCAGTTTCTAAGAGCTGCAACCTTGTTACCATCAGGTTGCAAATTAATTTGAATGTACCCAAACTGCATGTGGGCCAGAATTTAAGAAGTTCTCTGGCAACAGCTAAACTAATGCTTAATCACAAACCCGCAAAACAGGCTCGTTAAATTGTGTTTTCTTGCACTAGATTTTGATGCTTTATTATTCAGTTCATAAGGTCATGTACAAAGAAAATGCATCATCTTGTATTTCAAATTTCCATCCTACACCCTTCTTTTTAATCATTCCCCCATCTCCTTTAAAGCCCTCCTTAAAGTTCCCCTCCATGATAAAACTTGTGTCACCTTAACCCTCTCTCTGACTTAGCATCCATTTACCTCATGCCTCTGCAAAGTGGTTGAGAGCAGTTTTCAGTTGCAACCATTTCCAGTACAATGTTACACCTGTCATTGAGTCATACAGCATGGAAACAGACCCTTCGGTCCAACCAGTCCATGCCGAACATAATCCCAAACATAGTCCCGTCTGCCTGCTCCTGGCCCATATCCTTCCAAACATTTTTTACTCATGTACTAATCTAGGTGCCTTTTAAACATTGTAACTATGCCCACATCCACCACTTGCTCAGGAAGTTCATTTCACACAGGGACCACCTTTTGTGTAAAGAAATTTACCCTCATGTTTTTTTTTAATCTCTCTCCTCACATCTTAAAAATGTGCCCCTTAATCTTGGAATCCTCCGTGCTAAGGAACAGACACCTTCCACTAACCCTATCTATACCCCTCATGATCTTATAAACATCTATAAGGTCACCTCTCAACATCTTACACTCCAGTGAATAAAGTCCCAGCCTTTGTTTATAACTCATGGCCAGTCAAAACCCGCCATGCAATCTTTGTGAGATCACTAACACAGTTGGAAGAAATTTTGTTCAGATAGTTCACTTCATTATTGCCATTGTTCCTGTAGGTACAACAGTAGGTGTCATTTTTAAAACCGCTTTAACATAATAAGCATTCAAAACTGTCTCAAGGAGTGTTAAAAATTACACAAAACCACGTAACATCATAGCCACCTCAGATACTGAGGCAACCCATCATTCAAGTTTGGGCTGGTAACTGGCAAGCTACATTTGTGCCACCCACATGCCAACCAATGAACATCTCCAGCAAACAAGAAGCAAATTCCTGAATTTAACAAAATAAGCATATGAATATGTAGGGAATGGAAGGATATGTACCAAGGGTAGGCAGAAGGGATTAGTTTCATTCATGTTCAGCACAACATCATGGACTGAAGGGCCCATTCCTGTGCTATACTGTTCTAAGTTCTAAGATGAGATATTGGGGCAGGGGACCAGAAGGTTGCTTGGCAAGACACGTTTTAAGGTGTGTCTTAAATGGAAGAGAGAGAGAAATTAAGCAGCAGAAAGGCTGGCAAAGGGATTGAATGTAGGTTTGCTTGCTGAGCTGAAAGGTTCATTTCCAGACGTTTCGTTACCTTACTTGGTAACATCTTCAGTGGTGAAAATGTGTTGCTGGAAAAGCGCAGCAGGTCAGGCAGCATCCAAGGAGCAGGAAAATCAACGTTTCGGGCATAAGCCCTAGTAAGGTAACGAAACCTCTGGAAATGAACCTTTCAGCTCAGTGAGCAAACCTACATTCAAAACCTCAACCTGAGTTAAATATCTTCTCAAAACTCACTAGCAAAGGGAGTTCCAGAGCTTAAGACTTGGTAGCTGCATCAAATGTTTGAATGATTAAAATCTGGGAGATTTTTAAAAAATCAGCATAGTAAGATTATGAGGCTGGAAACTACAGTAATAGGGAGCAAAGACCATGAAGAGGTATGAAATGAGGTTTATGATTTTGAAAGTTAAAAAAGACTGAATACTCAAGAAACAAAGGTAATCTTTACATATACGTGAGCAGATGAATTAGGGGCAGGAATAAGCCATTTGGCCCCAGGAGCTCCCTCTGCCATTCAATGGCAGATCAGCATTGATAACAATTTATAACTCTATAACTAAAGGTAATATTTACTGGTATTAGAGGAAGTCCACAGGAGGTTCACGAGATTGATTCCAGGTATGAAAGGATTTTCTTATGAAACGGGGTTGTGATTGTACTCATTCCAATTTAGAAGAAAAACAGGTGATCTTATTGAAACTTAGAAGATTCATAGGGACTTGACTATGGTAAATGCAGAGAGATTGTTACCCTTTGTGTGACAGTCTAATAGCGGAGGGCCTAATCTCAGAGCAAGAGTTCGCACAGTTAAGACAGAGATGAGGAGGAATTTCTTTTCCTCCAACGTTTGATAACCTAAGGTATTCTTTAAAACAAAGGGCTGTTAGACTGGACCATTAAGTGTACTCAAGGCTGAGATAGACAGATTTTTAATCAGTAAGGGAATCAAGAATTAGACGGATGGCAGGCAAGTGCAGTTTATCAGAATAACCATGTTCTGATGAAATGAGTAAAAAAAACTGCTGATGCTGGAATCCAAGGTAGACCAGCAGGAGGCTGGAAGAACACAGGAAACCAGGCACAGGAAATCAGGAGGTGGAGAAGTCAATGTTTCGGGTGTAATCCTTCTTCAGGCTCGATGTAGTCTGGCTTGCTGCGTTCTTCCAGCCTCCTGATGATCTGATGGAATGACAAAGCAGACTCAACGAGCTGAATGGCAGAAGTGGGTACTGCAGATGCTGGAGATTAGAGTCAAGATCAGAGTGGTGCTGGAAAGGCACAGCAGGTCAGGCAGCATCCGAGGAGCAGGAAAACCAATGTTTTGGGCAAAAGCCCTTCATTCCTGATGACTTTCCTGCTCCTCAATGGGCTGAATGGCCTACCTCTGCTCCTACATCTTATGGTTTTATGGACTCGCAACACACAGAACAAAAAACTTTTCTTCATGGTCATCCTAAATGGGAAACCCTCCACTATTAAATTTTGTCACCTCATGTCTCTCTCCCACAAGAGGAACTATCCTTCCTGCATCCATTCTTTTAACACCCCTCGGGAGCTTATATGTTTTAATAGAAGTTTATAAAATAATGAGAGGTATAGATAAAGTTAATGGTAGTAGTCTTTTCCCTGGAATGGGGTGTTTCAAGACGCGGAAGCACATTCTTAAGGTGACTGGAAAGAGATTTAAAAAAGACATGAGGGGCATATTTTTTACACACAGGGTGGTTCGCATGTGGAATGAACTTCCTGAGGAAGTGGTGGATGCAGGTACAAATACAATGAGTAAAAAACATTCAAATAAGTACATGATTAGGAAAAGTTTGGAGGGATATGGGCCAGGAGGAGGCAGGTTAATTTGGGATTATGACTGGTTGTTTCTGTGCTGTTTCACTCTGTGACTCAATAAGGTTTCTGATTTTATGTTGGATATTTGTGCTTTCTATAATTCTACTGTTGATTCATCAATGTTTGTCAGCACTTGCAGAGATACCAACACGGTACAACTTGGTATGCATTCTGCACTGTACATTTTTCAGCAAGAATTTACCTGGTCTCTGTCAGATTTTGTAAAAAAAAAACTAAAAGGACTGAAGCTTGACTGTAATCATCAACTATAAAGATTGGTTTGCAGCATAGGAACATTAAAGGCATGCTCTGACTCTTCCAGGAGACATCTGAGTGAGCACATCAAACCTATGATCAATTGCCTGCCTCTACTAGAAAGGTTTGGAACCCATCAGATGGTTTCTGCAAAACAGTTAAACTATCCTCTGATTGAACAGGCTGTCTTCTGTGGTCATATGCCATCAGTCTGTAGGGTTAATGATGAGAGCTAATGTTTCACTAGAGAGTAAGGTATTTAGTCACTTTTAAAAAAAAAAATTACTTGTTCATGGGATGTGAGTATTGCTGGCTGGGCCAGCATTTACTGCCTAACCCAGCTGCCTTCTTGGAACCACAAGAGTCCATGTGGTGGAGGGACACACAATGCTGTTAGGAAGCAAGTTCCCAGATTTTGACCCAACAGTGAAGGTTTGGCTGAATTCGTTCCATGTCAGGATGATGTGTGGCTTGGAGGGGAACCTGCAAGTTCTCCTGAATCCACAGCCCATGACCTTCTTAGTGGGTACAAGAGAGGTCTTCCACAAATCACAGTTTAAAGTTTAATTTTAATCTGTCGATTTCAAGAGCTGTATTAATTTTAAAAGTTGATAAATAGTGTTGTTAAATGGTAATAATTGTGCTGCTACAAAGTAAATCCCTTTGATTGTTAGCTATAGTTGTGATCGCAGTGGTTATGTTACTGCACTAGTAATCCAGGGAGCTGGACAAATGATCCTGAGCCTTGCTTTCCACAAACTTACTAATCAGGCCACTACATTCTCCTCCAAATCATTTATATATATTACAAACAACCCAGGGACCCAGTACTGATTCCTGCAGCACACCACTGGCCACAGATCTCCACTCAGAAAAACACACTTCCACCACGACTCTGTCTTCCACAACCAAGCCAATTCCGTAGCCATCTTACCAGCTCATCGTGGATCCCATGTGACATCAGCTTTTGCATCAGCCTGCCATGAGGGACCTTGTCAAAGGATTTGCCAAAGTTCATATAAAAAAATCTAACGTCCTGCCCTCAATCATCTTTGTCACTTTCTCAAAATAATCAATCACGTTTGTGAGACTCGACCTTCTCCGCTCAATGCCATGCTGCCTATCGCTATTAAGTCCATATTTTTCCAAATGTGAGCTAATCCTGTCCCCAAGGATCTTCTCCATAATTTCCCCACCACTTCCGAAAACCTTTCCAGTATTTACAAGGGACAAGTGTGGAGGGTGAGGCAATTGTTTCTGGAGGAGTGCACCTTCAACAACACTTCAGAAACTCTCAGTCTCTGATCTCTTTTTCACTGATCTTACTTGCTTGTACAGGGAAGGACAAGCACAGCTACCCATTCATAGAGTTGTCATAAGCCTGTAAAAACCAGTCAGATTAATCAGGAATCCACCATCACTTTTAATGTTCCTTCGCCCTCAACAGTACATCCCATCTGTGGTGTGCACCATATGCAAGACACACTGCATCACCTAGTCAGGGTTTCTTTGACACCTTCTCCCAAACCTGCAACTTTGACCACCTGCAAGTACAAGGGTAGTATGCACACAGGGACATCTGTACCTCCACCTTTCATTCCAATTCCCACACCATCCTTATTTGGAAATGGACCGTAGTGCCTTTATCAACCCTGGGGTGAAATCCTGGAAGTCCCGTGGGAGTTAGCAACACGGAAGTAAATTAGTCAGTAGTGAACTGTGGCTGGACATGTTCATGGAGGGTTGATTATGCAACAATTGATCATGTGATGTTCAATTGTGTGGTACTCCTTCAGTCACATTTAAGGTTCATCTGCTTTCCTCCACCTCGAGTCAAAATTCAGTCCGTACCCTTGATGGAAATCCCTTTTATCATCAGTTTAACCCCTCCTCTGCATGCTGTCAGCCTGCCTCATTGCTCATGGAAATTTCTGCCTTTTATCTGGCTGGATGTTGATCTTTTGCAATCTAGTTGTTGCTGGCATTGTTCCCCAGCTTGTTGCAATAGTGACTTTGTGACTTCTTCCTATGCCAATGAATGCACACTGGAAGAAGGGTGCGAGAAAGCTCCCCATCAATCCGAACTGCAGGAAGGATCTGCTCCCAAGTTGTTCCAGTTGCTCTTTTAAGGTTGGCATATTTCAGTTTCTTTATTTATTTGTCCATGGGATGTTGGTGTCATTGACTAGACCATATTTATTGCCTATTCCTAATTTCCCTTGAGAATTTCCCTTACATTCCTTGGGATGTAAATAGGCAAGTCTAGGATTTTCAACCAGTAACACTGAAGATACAGTTCCAAGAACAGGAAGATGTGTGGATTGGAAAGGATCTTTGCAGTAGGGGGTGTTCCCATGCAGCTGCTGCCCTTGACCGTTTAAGATGGAAGAGGCCATGGGTTTGGAAGGTTCCGTCAAAGGAGCATAGCCAAGATGCTACAGTACATCTTGCTGCCAATGTGCATGAGTGGTGGAGAAACTGTGGAATGAGATGCCACTGAAGTAGAGTCCACTGTGTCCTGCCTGGTGTTTAGTTTTGCACCGACTGATGTAAGTTAAAGCTTTGCCTTTGTGCTTTACACCAGTTCAATGGTTCTGTTTGGTACAGTGAAATTCCTTATGCACAGATCAAATTTCGCTCAATGCAATAGAGATACCAACCATAAAGTTTCTGTTTTGCTCTGTATATGAATTAAAATTTTGTGGACAGGAAATGCAGATCTAAATTTTTAAAATATACCAGATGCCTATTTTCCCCACATTAATGGATTTTAATGTCTTCATGAAGCAGCCGTATATTTTCACCAATATAAAAGAATGTAAGCTCTGAATCATTTGTATGTTTCAATGAAGTCATCTCTTGTTTTTCTGAATGCACAGCATGGGCCCAAATTCCACAGCCTTTCTTCAAATGACAACTCACCCAACATTGAGAGCAATCTGGTGAACCTTCATAGCCCTGTCTCCAATACAAGTATATTCTTCTTTAAGTGTTGAGACCAAAACTGCACACAGTATCTAAAATGTGGTACTACTAACACCCTGTACAATTGCTGGATGACTTTTTTAAAAATTGCACTCCAATCTCTTGCAAGAAAGCCTTCCCTGCCATTTGCCTCCCATATTGCTGACTTCAGTTGGAGTGTTAACTCCTGAGTTTCATCTACAAACATACCCATAGTTGCCTGCACATTATGGCTTTTGAAAATAATTCTGCTTATCTATTGTTACAACAAAAGTGAATAACACCGCATTTCCCCGCATCTACCATCACATTGTCCACTCGCTTACTAAGTCTTTATTTACTTGCAACCTCACCGTGTCTTCATAAATTAACACTTACAATTAGCTTTATATTATCAGCAAACTTATAATCTACTCTCTGTCCAGTTTGTCAAAGCCATTAATAGAAGTTCTAAACAGCTGAGAGGAGAAAGTGAGGACGGCAGAGCTGAAAGTGTGGTGTTGGAAAAGCACAGCAAGTCAAGCAGCATCCGAGAAGCAGGAGAATCAACATTTTGGGCATAAGCCCTTCATCAGGAAGGGCTTATCCCCAAATGGTCGATTCTCCTGCTCCTCAGATGCTGCCTGACCAGCTGTGCTTTTCCAGCACCACACTCTCAACAGCTGAGAGGTCCCAGCACTGCTCCTTATGGCATTTCACAAGGCACAGCCTGCAAATGGAGAATGTTCCATTAATTCCTACTCTTCACTTCCTGTCTATTAATGAACTCTCTTCCCAAACTAATAGTTCATACCCACCCTGTACTCCATAAACTTACCTATTAACTTTTTGTCTGGCACCCTATCACATGCCTTTTGGAAGTCCAGGTATACTGCATCAACTGGTTTCTCTTTAATTCTCTTTTAGTTAAATGCACAAGACGTTCTATTAAATTTATCAAATACGATTTCACTTTCTAAAACCTTGCTGACTTTGTCAGACCATACCATGATTTTCTAAGTGCATTGTCAAAACTTCCTTTCTTTACAGTTCTTGTAAACAAGAAGCAATGGTTTTATCAACAGACTTATTGTTTTTAAGTCATTTTAAAAACACCCATAGAGCTCCTGAGTTGCTGTGTCAGTCCCACCTGTTCCAGAGCTGCTTAATAACATTGCTGAACAGGTAGATTGGAAGGTATAAAACAAGCCACTCACCAATATTCATAGCTTGGCTATTCTTTTCCTGCTGTCTCAAATATTTTGAGCTATTACTGCAGGCTTCAGGACCCTGATATTGAGCTGACAATTTCATAAAATTCCAAAAGGTCTAGAAAAGGTTCTGGATCTGCATCTACATACAGCAGGAGCAGGGCAGCTCAAGGGCAGCAGCAGGTTCCTAATACTACCTCACAGCTCTGAAGCTTTAGCAGCATTACCAGGTGAGTGGACACTGCTGACTCCCACTCAGGGTCTACTATTGAATATTGAGTACAAGAGTTGGCAGGTCATGTTACATTGATAAAAAAAACACACAACACCAGGTTATAGTCCAACAGGTTTATTTGAAAGTACTAGCTTTCAGAGCGCGACTTCTTCATCTGTAACTAGTGGGATAGGATCATAAGACACAGCATTTATAACTAGAAATTTGGCATCTTATGATCCTGCCCCCTGGCTACCTGATGAAGGAGCAGCGCTTTGAAAGCTCGGACTTCCAAATAAACCCGTTGGACTATAACCTGGTGTTGTGTGACTTTTAACTTTATCTCCCCCAGCCCAACACTGACACCTCCACATCATATTACATTGAGTAGATTTGGCAGGTCATGCTACAATTGCATAGGACTTTAGTTCAGCTACATTTGAATTTTGCAGACAGTTCTGGTCGCCACAGTAACCAGAGGGATGTGGATGTTTTGGAGAGGGTGCAGAGGAAGTTCACCAGGATGTTGCCTAGTATGGAGGACAGTGAGTAGACTAGAATTATTTTCATTAGAAAGACAGAAGTTGAGGGGGGGACCTGATTGAGGTCGACAAAATCATGGAAGGTTTAGACAGGGTGGATAGCAAGAAGCTTTTTCCCCAGAGTGGGGGACTCAATTACTAGGAGTACCAAGTTAAAGGTGAGAGGGGAAAAGTTTAAGGGAGATAAATGTGGAAAGTTCTTTACACAGAGGGTGGTGGGTGCCTGGAATGTGTTGCCAGCAGAAGTGGTAGAGGCGGGCATGATAGCGCCATTTAAAATGTATCTAGACAGATACATGAATGGGCAGGGGGCAGAGGAATACAGGTCCTTAGAAAATAGGCAACAGGTTTAGATAGATTATCTGGATAGGCGCAAGCAGGCTTGGAGGGATGAAGGGCCTGTTCCCATGCTGTAATGTACTTTGTTCTTTGTTCTACAAGAAGGGTAAAGTTATGATCGTGAAAATATATAGAGCCTTGTTGAGACTACACCTGGAGTATTGTGTGCAATTTTAGTCTCCTCCATAAGCAAATGGAAACTTCTCAGAAAGGAAACATAACAAAGACCCACCAAACCAATGTCTGGGACGTAGGGATTGTCCCATGAGGAAAGATAGAATAGACTGATCCTATATTCTCTGGAGTGTAGAACAATAAAAGGTGATATCATTCAAACATATAAAATTTTTATAGAGGTCCAGAGTGCAGATGCAGGAAAGATGTTTCCCCATTGAAGGATATCAAGAACTTCAGTTTAAAATGAAGTGGAATTTCTTCACTCAGCAGATGTTAAGTCTTTGAAATTTCCTCTCCCAAAGGGCTATGGAGGCTCAGTTGTTGAATATGTTCAAAACTGCAATCAAATTTCCAGGAGACACATGTAATTTCGAAACACAACATTGGCGTGGATCAGCCATGATCTCATTAAGTGATGGGGCAGGCTCAAGAAGCTTATTTCTTATGTAGTTTAAATTCTAAAATAGGTGGAAGATAAGTTGCAATGACAAAGTACAAAATTTACAAATGGACATGGATACATTACATGAATTGACCAAAATTTGGCAGATGAAGTTTAAGGTGAATAAGTGTCAGGTTAACCATTTGGGTCAGAGGAATAGAAAAACAATTTATTATTCAAATGGAGAGAAACTTGAGCATGTTTCAGTGCAGAGGGATCTGGATGCCCTCATGTATGAATCACTGAAAATTAATATGCAGGGACAGCAGGTAATAAGGAAGGCTCATGGAATTTTAACACTTATTGGTAAAGGATTAGTGTAAAAGTAGGGACGTGTTACTGCAACTATACAAAGTATTAGTGAGACTACACCTGGATTATTATGTACAGTTTTAGTCCCCTTATTTGAGGAGGGATTTAGTTGCATCAGACGATGTTCACTGGATTGATCCCAGAGATAAAGGGTTTGCCTCATGAAGAGAGATTGGGCAGTTTAGGCCAATACTCTCTAGAGTTTAGAAGAACAAAAGGCGATCTAACTGTGGTATATAAGGTACCGAAGGGGATTGACAAAGTAGACGTAGAAAGGATATCTCATCACATTGGGCAATCCAGAATGAGAGGTCATAGTTTTAGGATAAGGGCTAGCTGATTCCAAACAGAAAAAGGGGAAAAAAATACTTCTCTCAAACAGCGTTGTCAATCTGCAGAATTCATACCTCAGAGAGCGGTAGACACTGGGACACGGATAAATTTAAGGAGGAGATAGAGAGATGGTTACATATTAACAGTTTGAAAGGCTATGAAGTATGGGCAAGGAAGTGGACTTGTGGCCAAGATGAGCTCAGCCATGATTGTATCAAATAGTGAAGCAGACTCGAGGGGCTGAATGGCCTATTCCTGCTGCTAGTTCTTACTTTTTATTTCTTCTACCTAACATCACAAGTTCAGACTGACCCATGTTGAACTTGAATTATCCATGAAAGCCCATTTTCCGTTGAATTACCACATATGTCATTTAGTAAACTTTGTGATGAACTGTGAAGTATGTCACTCTACTACCTAGCTCACAAATTAGTAATGTCATAGAGCAAGTGGCAGCACCTAATAAAAATATGAAAATGGAGGAAAAGTGGGACTAAAATTGGCACTAAAGAAAAGGAAATAGTTTTCTCTGTCTTACCTTTTCAAAAGGTGGTGGAGGGTCAAATCTCTTAGCACAGACCAGGAAGCTGTCAGGTGCAGGCTTGCTTTTCTTGACGTCAGGGTCATCGCCACACACAATGTGGTGGAATAAGTAGAAGATCGGCATGTGCCTGGATGTCTTTAGGTTATACTTTTCCTTCGGCGAGCTGGTAGCCACTGCGATTGGCACATTGTATTCGGTGAGATGGCGAACTAACCGCTCTACGCCTTAGGGAAGATCGGATAAAGGAGCAATAGTTAACTATTTTCAAGCAACCCATTGAGTACAACACTCAAGTATCCTCCTCATGTATGTCAATATGCCAGTCTGCACCAATAGGCTTGCTAGGCTCACAAGGATTCGTGTGTGGGGTGGCCCTGGAGAAGGAAACACAAAATTTAGCAAAATTAATGTTTTTTTTCCCTATAATTCCAATATGGCTGATTAATGGTGAGCAGTATCTGGGCCTACAATCTGTGTTTCCCATTGAAATCTAAAATGCATTTCCTTTTAAGGGTAAACCAGAACAGCTCCAGTAATCTATTCAAAGCAGGAGATACTCATTGGACTTTGTATTGGCAACATTCAATCTAAGGGCTCCATGGTGCAATAGTAGAGTCCCTGCCTCTGAGCCAGGAGGGCAAGGTTCAAGACCCACCTGCACCAGAGGCATGTAGTAATGTCTCTGAATATGTTGATCAGAAAATATCTAAATTATGCCCCCGCCTTAGTCTTAGGATAAGGGCTAGCAAATTTAAAACAGAGCTGAGTAGAAACTACTAGTCCCACAGGGTTGTGAATCTGTGGAATTCACTACCTCAAAGTGCAGTGGATGCTGGGACAGTGAGTAAATTTAAGGAGGAGTTAGACAGATTTTTAATTGGTAATGGGTGGAAGGGATATGGAGAGAAGGCAGGAAAATGGGGGTGAAGAACTTATCAGCCATGATCGAATGACAGAGCAGACTCGATGGACTGAATGGACTAATATCTTATGAATTACCTTTTCAGGGTGCTTGTGTCACAGTTGTAGTGCCCCTACCTCTAAGTTAGAAGGTCTGGATTCTAGTCCTATCTGCTCCAGACGTGTATGGATTAATATCTGAACAAGTTGATTTAGAACAAAAAAGCTATGCTTCTCCCTGGGGTTGGCTCCTGGATAGGGAAAGGATTCAGAAGGGCGGTGTGTGCAGAATTGGTGTTTGTGCTATAGATTTACAATAAAAAACCTTGTAAATCTCTGACAGTCTTTTGCTGCCTAATTCAACACATGGACAACTAGTCTGTGATGCCACCCGTACCATCAGCTTGGAAGGGGTCAGTGCATCCAGCTAGTTTCTCCTCGCTGTCACGACCAATATGAAATCGCCAACTGACATTAAAAAAACCCATTATCTGGTCATTAATACATTAGTATCATGTCTCCCCACGAAGAAACAATGACTGTACTGCAAAATATTGTTGGCTGTGAATGGAGGTCGGTTATTCAGCCTCTCAAATCAGAGCCTGCAAGGATAGTAGAGGCAGACACCCTCATAACATTTAAGAAGGATTCAGAAATGCACTTGCAACATCAAGGCATACAAGCTGAAAAATGGGATCAAAATACTTAGGTGGTTGTTTTTGACTGACACGGGCTCAGTGGCTCAAAGAGCCTTTCCCTGTGATGTGGACCCTAAGAATCTAGGATGCATATTTTTAAGTTGAGAGGAGAAAGGTTTAAAAAGGACATGAAGGGGCAACTTTTTCTTTGCAGAGATTGGTTCATATGTGGAATGAAGTTACAGAGGAGGTGGTGGATGCAGGTACACTTAAAACATATGAAAGACATTTGGATACACACATGAAGAGTATAGGGTTGGTGGGATATGGGCCAAATGCAGGCAAGTGTGACTAGTTTGGTTTAGGAACAGGGTCAGCATGGACTGGATAGAATGAAGGGTCTGTTTTTGTGTTGTAAGACTCTATAGTAGCCTTGGAATCCCTCCTCTCGAACTTCACCTTGAAGATATCAAATAGCTACAAATGGCACAGGGGGAATCCAGAATTCTGCTAATGCGCGACTTTTTATTTATCTCCGCTGTGGGAATGTATTGAGGATTAAAATGGGGTCATTTACCCCAATTTTTCTTTACTCTTTCTCCATGGCACAACTGCTCATTGACTTAACAATGGAGGTGGACTTCTCTTTTGATTGCTAAATTTGTGAATAACAGACAGTTACCTGGCATTAAGCTTGCACAAGCAAACAAGCGTTTCTCTATGAGGGAACATTCCTTCACAAAGTCCTCTGGAGTAATTGGAAGCTCCAGTTTTTCACAAATAATTTTGGCCACGATCATGGTCTGCATACCCATAACCATGGATTTCAACTCCCATGTAAACTTCTTATTGTAACGGCCACAGACTTCATCAAACACAAGAGTGTACAGCTTTTCCGTGTCTGAGAGAGAGAATCAGAAAAGCAAATACATTACATTCAAAAAGATTCAACCACTCCCTCCCTTACCCTGTCCATGGAACTGGAATGTACTGTGTTAACATGTAGTTTCATGGATTCAGAAGCAAAAGCAGCAAAGACTATGACTGATCTGATAATCCTCAATTCCACTCTCCTGCCTTTTCCCAAGAATCTTTAATTAATTCAGGAGATTTGATTCACGTCTGTTCTCAGCTCTGGAAATGCTGTGAATGCATAACATTGGTCTGGGTGCAGCCATGACCAGGAGGAAGGGCAGGAGCATGTGAAGAAAAGAAGTCCTTTGCACTTATGCAGAACTTTTCACAGCAACAGAATATGTCAAAGAGCTTTACAGCAAACGTGCAGGTTAGGTGAATTGGCCATGCTAAATTGCCTGTAGTGTTAGGTGAGGGGGTAAATGTAGGGGAATGGGTCTGGGTGGGTTGCTCTTCAGAGGGTCGGTGTGGATTTGTTGGGTTCAAGGGCCTGTTTCCACACTGTAAGTAATCTAATCTAATCTAATCTAAAAAGTGCTCTTGAAGTATACTTACTTTTGCAAGAAATGCAGTGACTAGCCTACCTGAAGCAAGATCATGCAAACGGCAAGACCACAATGACCAGATTATTTGTTGAAAGAATATTGATGGAGAGATAAATATTGGGAGAATGCCAATATTTGCCATAATAGTACCATGGGAACTTTTACATCAATTGATAGCGTAGTCGGGATCTCACCTTGTTTAAAGTCTCACTTAAAATCACAGGTTGCCATGGTTCTACCAGACTTCAATGAAGAGACATGACTGGTGGTGCTTTAACCGAAGGGGCATCGTGCCTCAGGTGAGGGGAGAGGTTGAGAAGGAGAGTCCTTCATGGTAACCTCAGCCAGTGCAGGAACTGAACTCACTCTGTTGGCATCATGAATCAGCCATCCTGTCAACTAAGCTAACCAACTTCCCAAAAGGCGGAACACCCAATGGCTCAGCTCTCCCTCAGTCTAACCAAGGCATCTCAGTCTTGATTTCTATGTTCAAGTTCTCGAGCGGAACTTGGATCCAGGATTTTATGACTGAGAGGCAAGCCAACAGTTATGGCAGAAATCTCCCATGGCATTGCTTACTATAAGCTAGAGGATACAACAGTTTGCTTCTAAAAGGACTAGAACATCATGCAATTGAGCTTCTGCTGCTGAGATACATAAAGTAGATTTCCCACTAAGGACATGTTTAAAAATTCATGGAATGCACTTGTCACTGGATGGGCCAGGATTTATTCTGGAAGGTGGTAACAAGCTCCTTCTTGAACTGCCACAGTAACTGGGGTGTAGGAATACTGTTTATTGACTATGAAGGGGGTAACTTGAAGGTGGTCAATGGGTCAGTCATGCTTCCTGATTTGTCCTGGATAATGCTGAGCTTCTTGAATGTGAAGCTGCATTTTTAATTGATTCAGGGGATTTGTGCTTCTCTGGCAGTTGGCATTTACTTCCAATAAGACCATTCAACATTGGAGGATGGGTATGTCATTTGGCCCATCAAGTCTCCTCGACCATTCAACAAGATCATGGCTGATCTCATAGAGCCATAGCAGCATGTACAGCATGAAACAGACCGTTCAACCCAACTCATCCATGCTGAACAGATATCCCAACCCAATCTAATCCCACCTGCCAGCACCCGGCCCATATCCCTCCAAACCCTTCCTATCCATATACCCTTCAAATGCCTCTTAAATGTTGTAATTGTACTCGCCTCCACCACTTCCTCTGGCAGCTCACTCCACACACGCACCACCCTCTGCTTGAAAACTTTGCCCCTTTTATAGCTTTCCCCTATCACAATAAACCTCTAGCTCTGGACTCCCCCACCCCAGGGAAAAGACCTTGTCTATTTACACTATCCATGCCTCTCATGATTTTATAATCCTCTATAAAGGTCACCCCTCAGCCTCTGACATTCCAGGGAAAACAGCCCTAACCTCTCCCTATCACTCAAATTCTCCAATCCTGGCAACATCCTCGTAAATCTTTTCTGAACCCTTTCACGTTTCACAAAATCCTTCCTATATGATCTGACAATCCTCAACTCCACTTTCCTACCTGTTTCCTTGATTCCCTTCCTGATTAAAAATCTGTCTGTCTCAGCCTTAATGACCGAGCTTTGACAACCCCCTGTTGTACAGAAATCCACAGATTCACTACCCCGATCTGTACCTTCGGTGGGTGACCACTTGTCCTGAGATGGTGCCCTCTCATCCTAGACTTTCCCACAAGGGCAAACAACCTCATTATCAACACCATCATTCCTGATGAAGGCCTTGTACCCGAAACATTGATTCTCCTGCTGCTCGGATGATGCCTGACCTGCTGTGCTTTTCCAGCACCACACGTTTCAACACCATCAAGCCTCCTAACAATCTTATACATTTCAGTAAGGTCTCCTCTCATTCTTTTAATTTTTCTAAAGTGCTTTCAGATATTCTAGCAGCATTTCGCAATACTTTTTATACCACTTAAAACAAACAGATAAGCTTTTGTATACAGGAAGTGCTGGAAAGAACTGGCTTTGGTCAGGTTTAGCACAGCTGCAGAAAAAAAAAAGTGCACTGTTTTATTTTTCCCCTCAGTCTACATGCATTGAATTTCAGACCTGGAGGAGTGTGTTCTCCACCCGTAATCAGGTTATTACATTTTAAAATCTTAGCTTGTACACTGGAGCCTAATGTGTTTCTTGAAACATGAAGGGGGCTTGCATGAACTGGCCAGATCTTTGGTGGGGTGGGGTGGGGTGGGGTGGGGTGGGGTGGGGAGGGTAGAGGGGACGGGTGGGGTTGAGGGGACAGGGGACAGGGGACGGGTGGGGTTGAGGGGAGGGGTGGTGTGGGATTGAGGGGAGCGGAGGTGTGGAGTTGAGGGGAAGGGAGGGGAGGTGTGGGGTTGAGGGGAAGGGAGGGGAAGGGAGGGGAGGGGAGGGGTGAGGGGAGGGGAGGGGTGAGGGGAGGGGTGGGGGGGTGAGGGGAGGGGTGGGGTGGGGTGGTGAGGGGTGGGGTGGGGGTGCTGAGGGGTGGGGTGGGGTGAGGGGAGGGGTCAGGTCGGGGTGAGGAGAGGGGAGAGAGGAGAGGAGAGGGGAGAGAGGAGAGGAGAGGGGAGAGAGGGGAGGGAGGGGTGGGAGTGAGGAGAGGGGAGGGAGGGGTGGGAGTGAGGAGAGGGGAGGGAGGGGTGGGAGTGAGGAGAGGGGAGGGAGGGGTGGGAGTGAGGAGAGCAGGGTGGGGTGGAGGGGAGGGGAGGGGAGAGGTGTGGAGGGGGAAGGAAGGGGTGGAGGGGAGGGGTGGAGTAGAGGGGATGTGCAGGGGAGGGGTAGGAGTGAGAGGGGTGGGGAAGTATGGGGGGGAGGGAATGGAAGGGGTGGGGTGTAGATGAAGAAATGAGGAGTCGGAGAGGGATTGGGCGAAGAGGTGTGTGAAGGCAGAGTGGGGGTGGTGGAGTATTATGGGGAGAGGGAGGAGGAAAAGGGCAACGAGAGTCTGGGGATTGTCAATGGGGGGGCGGGGCTCAGCGTGCCGGGGGCGGGGTCCAGCTGTTGATTGACAGCGTGAAACCTGGGCGTGGCCCGGATGGCCGTGGGCGGGTTTCGGTGTGAGTGGGCGGAACTCAGGGGAATTGGTGGCAGTGGGCGGGACCCTTGGTGATTGACAGCCGGGTTGCAGAGGGAGGAGCCCGGTGCGTTTGACAGCTCACTGAGTGGGCGGGGCTCAGGGTAACTGACAGGCCGGGGGGTAGTGGGCGGGGCCGGGATGAACTGACTGAGAGTTAGCGATGGGTGAGCGGGTAGGGATCGGGCGACAAAGCGGGGTGGCTGCGGTCGGCAACGTGTTGACGCTGTGAAGGGACGGAGCGCGGCGACAAGCGGACACTGACCCAGGAGGAGGCCGTCCATGTCAAAGATGACATGACTAACCGGCTTGAAGTCTGTTGTCCAGCTCGCCGCCATTTCCAGAGGAACCGAGGGCCGACGATCAGCTTCCCAGAGTTACCATCCAGGGGATGTGAGCCATAAAATCCACCTTCACCGAAAATACATTCCGAAGACTGATAAATCATCCTTCCAGCCCCAAACATAATAAAAGGGTACGGATTAATATCTTGGTTTGTCGATCACCTTAATACTATGTTCTAAAGAGAATGGTATCATCCATCCATTTGGCATCGCTGTTGTAGCTGGTCCTAAAACGAATGAGCGAAACTGTCGGAGGCTTCCGTTCCAACTCCGGGTCTGGTTTCAGTCGGCCACCATCTGCCAGCCTCGGGGCGGGGCGATCCTTCGGAGGCGTGGTCAGGGTGCCGGGGGTTATCTGAGGGGCGGGCTGGGCGTGACTAGAGAATGAAGGGGCGTGGCGACTGGTTCAGGCTGAAGGGTGGGGCTGGGCGATAGAGGCGGGGCCATGTGGTTGACGGAGGCGGGCGAAGGAGGCGTGGTCTAATGGGTGTGAGGAGCGGGGCCGGTGAGGAAGAAGGCGTGGCCAACGGGAAGGGGGCGTGGCCATGGTGTGAGGGGCGGGGCTGTCGGCGTAGGCTGGACTCTGTGTGTGGGCGGGGCCTATGGAGAGGGTGTGGTCAGATAGTGGTGGGCGGGGTATGTCTGGGAGACGGGGCTACCAGCGCAGGTAAGGCTGACAGATACTGCAGGTAGGAGAAAGTGGGGATTGCAGATGCTGGAGATCAGAGCTGAAAATGTGTTGTTGGAAAAGTGCAGTTGCAGGAAGAAGGGCCTCATGCCCGAAACGTCGAGTCTCCTGTTCCTTGGATGCTGCCTGACCTGCTGTGCTTTTCCAGATACCTGCAGGTAGTCAAATTAGAATGGTGCCTGAAAAGCATAGCAGGTCAGGCAGCATTGGAGGAGCAGGAAAATCGACGTTTGCTCAGGAAGGACATACTGGCACTGGAGCGTGTCCAGCGGAGATTCACACGGATGATCCCTGGAATGGTAGGTCTAACATATGAGATTATATACTGGATTAGTGGTGCTGGAAGAGCACAGCAGTTCAGGCAGCATCCAACGAGCAGCGGAACAGCTGAGGATCCTGGGATTGTATTCATTGGAGTTTAGAAGATTAAGGGGAGATCTGATAGAAACTTACAAGATAATACGTGGCTTGGAAAGGGTGGACGCTAGGAAATTGTTTCTGTTAGGCGAGGAGACTAGGACCCGTGGACACAGCCTTAAAATTAGAGGGGGTAAATTCAGAACAGAAATGCGGAGACATTTCTTCAGCCAGAGAGTGGTGGGCCTGTGGAATTCATTACCGCAGAGTGCAGTGGAGGCCGGGACGCTAAATGTCTTCAAGGCAGAGATTGATAAATTCTTGATGTCACATGGAATTAAGGGTTCCGGGGAGAATGCGGGTAAGTGGAGTTGAAATGCCCATCAGCCATGATTGAATGGCGGAGTGGACTCGATGGGCCGAATGGCCTTACTTCCACTCCTATGTCTTATGGTCTTATGGTTTTGGGCAAAAGCCCTTCATCAGATACTGCAGGTAAGTGAGCTCCTGCCTTGACAGCTTCCACCGATGGTACTGCTGAGCTCAGGATGTTTTTTTTTTGCATGCACATTGATTCAGATTGCTATTTGATATGTGATTGTCTCTTGGCTCTTTGCTTCAGCCCAGTGCTGGTAACCAACAATTCTTCTGAGCCTTTTTGACCAAGACTACACCCTCTCCTAGGAGCCACTTCCTGTTTCTTCAGTCAGTTGTCAAGATCAAGTCTCAGAGCATGTTACTGAGGGGTGTCCAATGTATTAATTCAGGCAATCACGCTGCCACTTTTGTGTCACATCAGTAAGGTTCTAGGGTCATGCAGTCGTACTGCATGGAAACAGACCCTTCTGTCCAACTGATCCACAGCGACCATGTTCCAAAACTAAACTTGTCCCACCTGCCTGCGTTTGGCCCCATCCCTTCAAACCATTCCTATCCTTGTGCTTATCCAAATGTCTTTTAAATGTTGGAACTGTACCTGCATCTTCAATTCCTCTGGCAGTTCATTCCACACACGAACCATTCTGTTTGTATAAAAAAAGTGCCTCTCATGTCCTTTGTAAAACTTCCTCCTCTCACCTTAAAAGTATGCCCTGTAGTTTTGAAGTCTCCCATTATAGGGAAAAGTTTCTTACTACTCACCTTTTCGATGCTTCTTGTTATTTTACCAATCTCAATAAGGTCACCCCTCAGCCTCCAACGCTCCAGCAAAAAAAGTCTCAGTCTACTTTTGTAACTCAAGCCCTCCATTCCTGGCAACATCCTGGTAAATCCTTTCTAAACCCTCTCCAATTTAATAATACCCTTCCTATAACAGGGCAACCAGAATTGCCCGTAGCACTCCAGAACAGGCTTCACCAACATCCTTCTGTGTCTGCTTGTACAATATTGGTTATGGTGACTCCTGACTCCAGTAGACCCATGACAGGTGTAACTAACCTTTATGGAAGACCATTCAGCACTGGTTTGAGTTTTACTTAATGTAAATGACAATGTTGAGTCACTGTTTGATTCTAGTCACATTTCCTTAAAAGGTAATTGGCTAGCTTCAACTTATTCACATACATTTTCGCATCAGGCCAGTCTGCTAAAGTGGTGTGCAGTATTTCACAATCTTTTTGACTTAAATGTAAGCACTCTATAATCAGCAATAGAGAGACGTGCATATCTGATAGACTGAATAAGTGGTGGCTGTTACCATATGTGTAACTATCTCCAAAAGGAAGAATTACATTACTCATTGGAAATTGTGACATTTATGAACAGATTAATAGACACCACAATCAGTCCCTCAGAATATGCTGCACTGATCTGAAACATTGCAAAAGATCTCATTGATTTGGGTGCGGAAGTCAGCTGTTGGTTCCTGATACTGTTTGCCATGCAAGAAAAAGTGCTGATACGCGACAACATTGAAGGGCATGTGAGAATTTGGTGCTCCACTCCATACTGCCCCCAATCCCACTTTGAAAATGTAAGTGGTAGCAACTGGCTATGATTGAAGAATAGCCCTGCCTGAAAGTTTTCTTGCAACCTGCATTGGCAACGGCAAAGAATTGAACACCACTCCTGCAGGAGATTGTTCCCTTGCGCTAAAATGACTGTGCAGCAGTAACCTCTCTCATACTGTGAATAATGTTTCATCACACTGACTTTGTTTTTTTTTAGGAACATGAACATCTTGCTGATGTTCTTTCTACTATACTTGGCAAAAGTAAATGTGGGGCAAAGTGCAAGCTCGCAGCCCAACTATGTCCTTATCATGGCCGATGACCTCGGAATTGGAGACCTGGGATGTTATGGAAACACCACATTGAGGTTTGAAGTTAAATATGTCGCCTTTTTCTTTTTACTAAAGTCATTATGAATGGCTTGTGCTGCCTGCATCTGGTGTTCAAAAAGTAGCTGTTTCCAATGGCGGCCATATGAAAGCACTGGCCAAGGAGAGTGGTCTGTGTAAGTGGACTGGCATCGAATCAGGGCTTCCCTCTGTATCTGTATAGGTAAATAATTAAAATGTGGCCAGATAGTACAATAAAAGAGAAAATAATTTATACAGTGACATTCCTGGATAGATTTTGATACAAGAATTAGAACCAAATTTTGCTATTTTACCCCTTGAACCTGTTTCACCATTCAATAAAGTCATGACGACTCACCCAAATTAGGAGATTGCACATTCTCCCCGTCTCTGCGTGCATTTCCTCTGGGTGTGCCAATCCAAAAATGTGCAAGTTAGGTGGATTGGCAATGCTAAATTGTCCGTAGTGTCCAGAGGTGTGAAGGTTAGGTGTGTTAGCCATGGGGAATGCAGGGATAGGGTAGGGGTATGGGGCTGGGTGGGAGACTTGGTGTGGACTTGTCGGGCCGAATGGGGATTCTATATAGATGAATGAGTCTTTAACTCCATGTTCCTATCAGCTGCCCATACCCTTTTAACTCATTGATCAGAAAACTGTCCAATACGTTGCTTTGTAACTAATCATTTTTTTGAAGTGTACTGAACACATCAGCCAATTTGTGTACAGCAAGCGCCCATAAGCATCAATGTGGTAAGGATAAAGTAATCTGCTCTGGTGTTCGTTCAGGGACTAAATATTGGCCTGGAGGTGAATTCCCTTGCTCCTTTTCAAGCAGTGAAATTGTTTGAGAGGAGCAATGTTTAATGACACATCAAACGATCCCTGATAGCGCAGCTTTCTTTTCATGAAATCAAAGTGGGGTTTGTGCTCATATTCTTGAAGTGGGAATTGAACTATCTTCCTTTATATACAGGAGTCGAGAACATTTTTCACTGAGCCACAGCTGCAGCGCTGTGATGTCGGGTTCATTTTGTACGCATCAAGATCCAAAAAGCTTTGGGATAGTCAGCATTTAAATCCACCCTTGTCAAGAGGCTTTGGAAACGCTCAGGGTATCGATTTTAAGAGTCGCGAGGTTTTGCTGCAGCTCTACAAGTCCCTGGTGAGACCACACTTGGAATATTGTGTCCAGTTCTGGTCGCCCTACTATAGGAAAGATGTGGAGGCTTTGGAGAGGGTGCAAAGAAGGTTTACCAGGATGCTGCCTGGACTAGAGGGCTTACCTTATGAAGAAAGGCTGAATAAGCTTGTACTTTTCTCTCTGGAGAGAAAGAGGAAGAGAGGAGACCTGATCGAGGTGTACAAAATAATGACAGGACTAGATAGAGTCAATAGCCAGAGACTTTTCCCCAGGGCAGGATTGACTGGTGCGAGGAGTCATAGTTTGAAGATATTAGGAGGAAGGTATAAAGGAGATGTCAGAGGTAGATTCTTTATGCAGAGAGTTGTGAATGCGTTGCCAGTTGAGGTGGTGGAAGCGAAGTCATTGGGGATATTTAAGTGACTGCTGGACATGCACATGGATAGCAGTGAGTTGAGGGGTGCATAGGTTGAGTTACTATATTTTACACTAGGATTAAGTCTCGGCACAACATCGTGGGCCTAAGGACCTGTTCTGTGCTGTACTTTTCTATGTTCTATGATGGTCAAAGTTTCATCCTGCTGTTCAAGAGTCTGCAGAGCTCCAGAGAGGTAGACAGCTAGATTCTAAACAAAGCCATGTGCACAAGTCAGCGGCATGAAGTACAACCCTGCAGTTGGAGGGTTAATGGCCACGAGTGGAGTTACTGCACAATGAAAGTTGGCACCTTCAAGAGAGGAGTGTTCAAAGTTGGCAACCAGCAAGGCAGAAATGAGAAGTGCTTGCCTTCGATGCAACAAAGTGTTTAAAGTAGAAAGTCATACAGAGCTTATCACAAATTATTTTGATTTGTGCTTCAGAACAAAAACATACAGTCTTATATAAGTGGCTGTGGGAGAGAAGATAAATGCACATTGTGGTATCTGTATTGTTTGAAGCATTGGTTTTGATTATCAGCATGCTTTCAGTGGGAGAAATGTGTTGGCAAGACTCACTTGTTGTACTGCTAAACCCAGTCTCTGACTGAACCAACAGATCTGACAGCATTCTGCTGTGCTTCCCTTAACATTTTAAAACTAGTTAAGAAGCAAATGAACTTTATTATCAATCCACAGGAAATTATTTAGTGGCGAGAAAAGGCAATCAATTTAGAATTGGACTCCCTACAACATGGAAACAGGCCCTTCAGCCCAATATGTCCACAGTGACCCTCTGAAGAGTATCCCACCCAAACCCATTCCCCATTACACTACATTTAACCCTAACCTGATGCACCTAACCTACACATCCCTGAACACTATGGGTAATTTAGCATGACTAATTCACCTAACCTGCAGTTCTTTGGATTGTGGGAGGAAACCAGAACAAATCCACACAAACATGGGGAAAATGTGTAAACTCCACACACACACACACAGTTGCCTGAGGCTGAAATTGAACCCAGGTCCCTGTGAGGCAGCAGCGCTAACCACTGGGCCACTGTGCCACACAAGGTGATATCCTCCTCGTAATGTCTTGGTTAGAGACAAAAAAAACTGCAGATGCTGGAAACTAAAATAGAGAGGCAGGAGGCTGAGAGAGCACAGCAAGCCAGGAGGCATCAGGAGGTGGAGAAGTCAACACCCCTGAAGATGGGTTACATCCCGAAAAATCAACTTCTCTACTTCCTGATGCTGTCTGGCTTGCTGTGCTCTTCCAGCCTCCTGCCTGTCTATCTAGCAGCAATGTCTATCTGACTGGTAATCTAGATAGGCAGGTAAAATGCAATTTGAATATAAATTCCAATGCCATCATCATAGGTGATGAAATTTTAATTCAATCAATTGGTTAGGTGACTTTTGGAAAATTGCATACAATTTTGATCTCTCTGCTAGAGGGAGGATGTTATGAAACTTGAAAGGGTTCAGTAAGGATTTACCAGGATGTTGCTGTGGTTGGAGGGTTTAAGCAAAAGGGAGAGGCTGAATAGGCTGGGGCTGTTTTCCCTGGAGTGTTGTAGGCTGAGCGGTGACCTTATAGAGGTTTATAAAATCATGATTGGATAAATGGGCAAGGTCTTTTCCCCAGGGTAGCAGAGTCAAAAACTAGAGGATGTAGGTTTAAGGTGTGAGGAGTAAGATATAAAAGGGACCTAAGGGCAGTTTTTTTCATTCAAAGGGTTGTGCATGTATGGAATGAGCTGCCAGAGGAAGTGGTGGAGGCTGGTACAAATACACCATTTAAAAGGCATTTGAAGGGTATATGAACAGGAAGGGTTTGGAGGGATATGGGCCAAATGCTGGCAAATGGGGTTAGATTAATTTAGGATATCTGTTCAGTATGGACGAGTTGGACTGAAGGGTCTGTTTCTATGCTGTACATCTTTATGACTGTAAATCCAAAAAACATGGAATTTTTGTGAAGATAAAATCTCATCTCATGGTGCCTATGTAACCATAGTCAATTGTCATGAAAGTAAATCTGGTTTATTAATGTCCTTTCCTGGAGGTGATCTGCCATCCTTACCTGATCTGGCCTACCTGATCCCAGACCCATGTAGTACAGTTGACTCTTAACGGCCCTCTGGCTCTCAAGGCCATTCCAATCTGTTCCAGGGTAATTAAGAAAAGGCAATAAATTGCCAGCAACACCAATATTCCATGCGAGAATAAAAGAAAAAAAGAAGCTCAACTTGCTTGGTTCGGGGTGGGGGTGTGATGGAGAAAGATGGCCTGATGTACAATTAGGAATAAAAATGTGCATTTATGTCACTCCTTCCATAGTCTCAGGTTGTAACCTTACTGCCAAAGAAGTACTTTTAAACCTGGGTGTACAATGTAAGAGATGCGGTAGCCAAATTATGTGCAAATTCCCACAAGCAGCAATGCAATAATGAAATAATCAATCCTAAGTGGGCAGCACAGTGGCTCAGTGGTTAGCACTGCTGCCTCACAGCATCAAGGTCCCAGGTTCAATTCCAGCCTTGGGCGACTGTCCGTGTGGAGTTTGCACATTCTCCCCGT
Source organism: Chiloscyllium punctatum (assembly GCF_047496795.1). Lineage (NCBI taxonomy): Eukaryota > Metazoa > Chordata > Chondrichthyes > Orectolobiformes > Hemiscylliidae > Chiloscyllium > Chiloscyllium punctatum. Next base: position 10,666,499 of record NC_092747.1, on the reverse strand, counting down.
GTCTGTGTGGGTTTCCTCCCACAGTCCAAAGATGTGCAGGTCAAGTGAATTGGCAATGAGAAATTGCCCATAATGTTAGATGCATTAGTTAGAGGGAAATGGGACTGGGTGGGTTACTCTTAGGAGGGTTGGTGTGGACTTGTTGGGCCAAAGGGCCTGTTTCCACACTGTAGGGAATCTAATCTGAGTGATAAATGTGGCCACAACAATGTGAAAATCACGCCCACTCTTTGTTGGGAATATCATAGAATCCTTTATGGCTACCTGTGATGGCAGACAGGGTCTATGTTTAACATTATGCCCAAATCCCATGTAGCACCAACTTGTTGCTTCTCAATCATGATGTCTAAATGGAGGAGTGACCCAAAGTAGGTCATTCAACCCATCGAGCCTGCCCAGCCACTCAGTGAGATCATGACTGTCCTGAGAATCTTTGATTCCATTTTCCTGCCCTTTCCCTGTCAGAATTCCACAAATTCTCTACCCTCTGAGAGAATACATTTCTCCTTATCTCTGTCTTCAGTGTACAACACCTTATTCTGAGAATAAGCCCTCTGCTCTACAACAGGAAACATTTTTTCCTGCATCTACCCTCTCAAGTCCCCCAAGAACTTTAGATTTAGATTAGATTCCCTAAAGTGTGGAAACAGGCCATTCGGCCCAACAAGTCCACACCGACTCTCCGAAGAGCAACCACCTAGACCCATTTTCCTACATTTACCTCTGACTAACGCAGCTAACATTATGGGCAATTTAGCATGGTCAATTTACCTAACCTGCACATCTTTGGACTGTGGAAGGATACCAGATGTCTCCAATGCCCACTGGAGACCAGCAGTTTGTTGTTTTCCAACAGAAGAACATCACAGACAGACAAGCATTTGGACAGTTCCAAACAGAAATTTATTGATGGCCACTAAAGGGAACAGAAAGGAGATGAAGACAGGCTGCAGTTTGTAACCACAATGCAAGTCAAACACTGACATCTTGTCTTGACATTCCATGATGGGTCTTCTGTAACCAGCTCCCGTCTACTGGAACTGGATGTTAGTCAAGACTTCTCTCGTTCAGAGCACATGATGCAGGTGGACTCTTGAACAACAAGGAGACCTTCCTGCAGCACAGTGTTCTCATCCTTCTCCTCAGATAGCAGCTCCCGTTCCCCCAGCTCCTAGGCATCTATCACATCACCAACTGCCTGCTGCAGTTGTACAGGGCATAGGGTGGTGTGGTGCAATCTGCCAGACTATACCGGAGGTCTCCCCAGATGCTCCAAGCTGCAAAGCCACATCTTCACCAGCTGTGTCATGTATTCCAGCACAGCCTTAGTCATAGCATGTGCGTCAACTTGGTGAAGGTGCCACACTTATTAAGTGACCAACACACTCAGCATGCAAACAACCATGGCAAGACAAGATGTGGATGCTGCGAGAGTGCAGTTAAGTGCTAAGTGTGTGAACACTACGAGAACAATGAGGAGCCCTGAGATGCAGCCTGGTCCAATCTGTGAGCTAGGTGCCTGTCCCTGTCATATTTCCTGAAGAGAGGCGATGGCCTAGTGAATTAATCAAGGAACTCAGCTAATGTTGGGGGCCAAAGTTCAAATGCCACCAAGGCAGATGATGGAACTTAAATTCAATATAAAAGAAAATCTAGAATGAAGAACATGAAGATGAAGAGCATGACGCCATTGCCGATTCTCAGAAAAAATATTCATCTGGCTCACTCATGTCCTTCAGGGAAGGAAACCTGCCATTAAGTTCCCATCCTCATCTAGTCAGGTCTACTTCAGACCCACAGCAATGTGGTTGACTCTCAGCTGCCCCCGAAAAGAGCAGGTTGGGATGGGCACTAAGTGCTGGCCCAACCTGCGATGCCCACGTCCTGTGAGTGCATTTTAAAAAAGCCTTTTAATGCTCGTCAGTGCACCACGAGAGGCAAGTCTGTGCTTCCAATTGGCATCAAAAAGTATAGGAGAGGTGCCATGAGGATTGTGAACAAAAGCTTTTATCTATTGCCAGATGGTGCCCTAAGGTGCCGGTTGGTGCTGAACAATATGGAGACTTCTTCCAGTGAGTTACAAGCTGAAGTTGCCATGTACTAGTGTTGATTTCCATGTTGAGATTGTTTGATATTCTGTTTGTTCAACACGTGTGATAAGGTAGAAAGCTGGCTATTATTGACACGACAGCCAAGTGGAATTGTCAGTTGACTAGTAATCCTGAAACCCTGGTAATGTTTAGGGGTCCCAGGTTCAAATCCCACCACAGCCCATTTAAAAAAGGAAACTGCCTTCAGTGACAACATTGGAAGAGTTGTCTCACAGACCAGTCCAGCAATGGTCTGATACCTACACTCTTGAATCGTACCTTACACACAACATCCCAGACACCCCATTACCATCCCTGTCCTACCAACAGCACAGAGCCAGAAGATGTGGTGGTTCAGTGGAGTACAGTTCCATGGCATCAGGTCATACATGGACAAGGAAACCTCCTGCTGACTACCACATACCATCCTCTTTCAGCTGATGAATCAGCACTCCTTGATGTTGAATAACACTTGGAGGAATCACTGAGGCTGGCAAGGAACAGGATGTCCAATGAGTGGGGAACTTCAATGTGACTAAAAGTGACTCAGCAGCAACACTACCAACCAAGCTGCTGGACTGGATCAGGTAGTGAGGGCACCAACAAGAGGAGAAAACATAGTTTACCACTCTGCACCAGTCTGCCTGCTGCAGATGCATCTCTCAGTGACACCACACAGTCCCTGTTAAGATGAAATCCCACTTTCACTTGAGAATATGTCCAACATGTTGTGTGACACTATCAAGGTTCTAAATGGGATAGGCTTCGAACAACTTGAGCAACTCAAAATTGAACATCCATGAGGTGATGTGAGCCAACAACAGTAGAAGAATTGTACCCAAACACAATCTGCAAACACATGACTGGTGTAACTCCCAGTCTATCATTACTGTTAAGCAAGGGATCAACACTGTTTCAATGAAGAATGTAGGAAGGTATGACAGGAGCAGCACCAGGCATACATAAAAATAAGGCCATAGCCTGGTGAAGCTACAAAACGAAACTACTTGCATGCCAAACAGCACAAGCAATAGACAGAGCTGAACAATTCCACAACTAACAGGTCAGATCTATGTTCTGCAGTACGGCTACATCTAGTCATGAATGGTGGTGAACAGTGAGCAATTCACGGGAGGAGAGTCCACGAACATTCCCCATGTGCCTGATTGCAAATCCAAAAAAATTCAAGAAGCTCAGCACAATCCAGGCCAGAGCAGCCCAATTGATTGGTGCTGCATTCACAAACATTCACTCCCTTCACCAATGATGCACCATGGCAGCAGTGTGTACTAGCTACAAGCTGTACTGCAGAAATTCACCAAGGTTCCTTAGACAGCACCTTCCAAACCCACGACCATTTCCATCTCGAAGGACAAGGGCAGTAGATACATGGGAACACCACCCCCTGCAAGTTCCCCTCTGAGCCACTCACCATCCTGACTTGGAAATATATCGCCGTTCCTTCACTGGCACGGGGTCAAAATCCACAGGGGCCCTGAACTGTTCAGTTTTCCAACTGTGCTCTGACTAGTGCTTTGTATTGTTTTAGCAAAATCTCTCTCCATTTATATTCATTCCCTTTGAAATAAAGGAGGAGAAAGTGAGGACTGCAGATGCTAGAGATCAGAATCAAAATAAAGGCCAATATTGTATTTGCCCTCTCTGCTACCTGCTGAACGTGGATGCTGGGTTTTTGTGATTCAGGAAAGTCCCCAGTGGATCTTCTTAACCAGGAATCTAACTGGTGAGACAAGATCTCTCCAGAACCAAGACACCCATATATTTCCTTTTTTCACCACCACCCAAGAGATTAAAAGTCTGCCTTTTAAGAGTGGGGTATCAGATCACATGATGTGGTGTGCAAATCAGGGTCTCCCAGTCCCTAACCTCGGTCTGGGGATAGCAGCTTCAGAAAAGCATTAGAAAGTTCAGAGCGAGCTAAGTTCGAAAACAATCAGTATTTATGAAGCCTTGAGCTGTTTGTGAGAAGGGTGTGACAGGACCATAGACTGATTGGAATGCAAATACTGAAATTCTCGGTTAGTTTATTTTCATGTATGCATCTGTTACTCAGTTGGACATGTTCAAACTTGCTAATGTGTTTCCTTAATTGTAGGTTCCTTTGAGTCTCTAATAAGTCGTTGGGTTGTTCTATAATTGGCTGTTTTTTTTATCATGAGCTGTTGTACTATTGCAGATATTTTGAAATCGAAGGCCCTTGTGCAGTGGTAGTGTCAATACTTCTGAGCCAGGAGGCCAGGGTGTGTAATAGCTTCTCTGAACAGGTTGATTAGAAAATATCTCAAAGTTTTGATTGCCAATTCACTGATCTAGGCTAATTCTGAGCACTCTAGTCATGCAGTGATAGTGTCTCTATCTCTAAGCCAGAGGGCCGAGGTTCAAGTCTCACATTCTACAGAGATGTGTCTGAACTGGTTGATTTTTAAAAAAAATGACATTCAAACTGATGATGCAGTGGTAATGTCCCTATGTCTGAACCAGGAGGTCCATGATTATGGCCTACTCCAGTGGTATGTAATAACATGCGGTGCAAGTTGAAAATACCAATTAAAGCAAAGTTATCTGTTCAGAGATGTTGTTACATACTTCCGGAGCAGAGGGTACTTGAACCCTGGTCTCAAGTTAGGAATACTACCACTGTGCCAAGGAGCCCTGCCCTGAGCTATTGTATATTTTAAGACCCAATAAATCTGAGCTGAACAGCAAAAGCTCAATTTTGAGCAAATAAAAGACCAATGTGAAATTTACTTTCTGAAGGAATTCATTTTGGAGTTAAATAAAAAGAAGAAACTCAGCAGGTCTGCCAGCAGCTGTGGAGAGAGAAACAATGGAACAAGTCCAGTATGGCTTCCCCGGAACTGAAGGAGGCTAGAAATTGATGAGTGTAATGATGGGAAACATTTTTCATAGTTCCATCCTAAGCCAGTTGCAGTGTTCCAACGATGTTCAAGTGAAGCTGGAGGATTTGCAACCTTATTTTCTGCTTAGGAAGTCCTTTACAGACTTTGAGATTCAACATTGGATTCAATGACATCAGAGTATGAACATTGATCTGCATTTTGATTGTAACTTGACTCACCCCTCTCTGTGTTTTGTCAGTGTCTTGTTGAATTTGCTCTCAGCAGAGTCAGGAGTGTGGTGCTTTTGCCTGAAACGTCGATTTTCCTGCTCCTCAGACGCTGCCTCACCTGCTGTTCTTTTCCAGCACCACTCTAATCTTGACCCTAATCTCCAGCATCTGCAGTCTTCACTTTCGCCTCATGGATTTTCAATCAAGAGTGTGTTGCTGGAAAAGTACAGCAGGTCAAGCAGCATCCGAGGAGCAGGAAAATCGACATTTCGGGCCAGAGCCTTTCATCAGCAGAGTTGAGCTAGTTTCTCATAGTCAAGCCTGTTATTATCACCTATTATGCATCTTAATCTCTCTTCTACCAACATTAGCACTCTCTTTGACTTTTGCTTGGGCACTGTTGCTACCTGTTCCACTTGCTCCTCCTCCCATTTTGTCAACAGCAAACAGTATCCCCATTATTTTCTAGCCCCTTCAGTTTCAAAGAAAAGCCATTAGACTCCAAATGTTACCTCTGTTTCTCTCTGCACAGATGCTGACTAACCAGCTGAGTTTCTCCAGCGTTCTCAGTATTTGTTTCCAGCTTCGAGTATCTGCAGGCTTTTGCTTTTTTTTGATTTTGGTGTCACTTAAGTTTTGAGGTGCAGTTTTCTTTTTATTCTCCTCTAATTAATATTTCATTGAAGTGACTGGGGGTTCGAAAGCTAAGTTTTGAACTAATGGGAAATTCTAGCTAAAATTATCAATGTTCCCAAAGTAGGCGCAGAGGGATGGCCATTCAAGTTCCTGTTGAATACAGTGTGAGGCGCTTATGACAGTTTTCCCACTGAGACCACATTTTGAGGCTTGAAAGTTGTCCCAGCTCTCTAAATGAGACATGACAGAGGAAGGATTGGGCAGCACGGTGACTCAGTGGCTTGCTCTGCTGCCTCACGGAGCCAGGGACCCAGGTTCAATTCCATCCTCAAGTGACTGGCTGTGTAGAGTATACACCTTCTCCTCATATATGTGTGGCTTTCCTCTCGGTGCTCCAGTTTCCTCCCACAGTTCAAAGATATGCAGGTTAGGTGGATTAGTCATGGGAAATACAGGGTTATAGGGATAGGGTAGGGAGCTGAGGTTGGGTCTAGGTGGGATGCTCTTCGGAGGCTCAATATGGACTTAATAGGCCGAGAGACCTGCTTCCACACTGTAGAGATTCTATGATTTCTGGAAACATGCTGGAGGAAGGAGGCCTCTGAAGCGAAGAATCTGAGTATCCAATTCACTGTTGGCTGCACTGTGTAACGTCAGGTCATTCAGTGATTCTTAAACAGTTTAGTTCAGGACATGGGGCTAGAATAAACAGGGAGAAGTGCGTCATCATAGAAACAGTAAAGGGAACCAGAAGCTGAGATCCACAGCACTGGATGGAAACTGAAACTGAACATTGCAGTTTGATGGTAACTTGGCCAAGGTGGGGGATAAAAGGAACAGTGACTCGTTTATTTCCTCCAACTTCTGCTTTGAAAATACAACACAAGCTACTGATGTACGATTACTTTCACTCAAATTGTGTAACTCCAAGTTGTGACCAACATTTCAGATACAGAAAAACATTTCCAAAGTGTAATTTATACAAAATAGGACTGTTTAGTGCACAAGGATGTGACAGTGATATGTATAACCAACACTACATTGCTACCTTCTTACCAAATTTCATAGCGACCTCCAGAAAAATGGCATCGTACAAGTGCTATAGGCTATTTTATCCATAAACAACGTCAGTAGTTTTTCTGATATTAAACTAGAGTATTTGAGTGTTTCTTCTTTTAATTTTTATACTTTTGTTTTAAGACTTTGTCCTCTGTTGCAGAACACCCTACATAGACAGCCTGGCAAAGGACGGAATAACACTGACCCAGCACATAGCTGCAGCCGCATTATGTACCCCAAGCAGAGCTGCTGTTCTGACCGGCCGGTATCCAATCAGGTCAGGTAGGTGTGCTCTCGACTAAAGCAACTTAAGGAAGGGAATTGCAGAATAACAGAATGCGCAATGATTGCAGTATTGTTGCCAGAGTGAGGTATTTCATGGTACAGTTGGGTTTCTCCCTGAGCATTTGCTGCAATTTACTCGAAGTGAGAGCGAAACGAGCACAGTGAGGGCCTGGCGAAATCTGAGAGCTTGGTGAACTACTGTACCAATAGTCCATCTTCTTCAACCCATGAGATTAAAGAGCAAAAATGAAACTGATGAATAACAGAAATGGTAAGAGAAATTAGAGTCGAATCTCTACAAAGAAAACAAAAACTGAGAAGGTTTAGATTACAACCAGATCCAGATGGACTCCGAATGAGTTGATTCAATCCTGATATAACCCACCTGGAGTTATGAAGGTAGAGACCTCCTTCACACCGGCAGTCTCAGAAATCTGCCAGTAGTCCTTGAGTAAACCTCTCTTGGTAATGTAGACTGCTTTGCATACCCTATCCACGTAATCTTTCAGCCAGGATATTGGGTTGATGCCTACTCTAGTCGTTGCGTTAACTTTGCAGTAGTCAATGCAGAGCTTTGTGGAGCCATCCGGCACAACTGGAATTACTGCTGCTAAACCAGCGTGTAACTGACCTCCTCCCCTACCTTAGCTGGCATTTCTTTGCCTAGCCAATAGAAGAGAAGGTGCAAAACTTGACCTACTCTTGGAAAGTAAGACAGGGCAGATGACTGAGGTGTCAGTAGCGGAGCAGTTGGGACCAGCGACCATAATTCTATTAGTTTTCAAATAGTGGTGGAAAAGAATAGACCAGATTTAAAAGTTGAAATTCCAAATTGGAGGAGGACCAATTTTGATGGTATTAGGCAAAAACCTTTGAAAGATTATTGGGGTAGATGTTCACAAGTAAAGGGACGGCTAGAAAATGGGAAGCTTTCAGAAATGAGATAACGAGAGTCCAGAGACAATTCCTGTTGGGGTGAAAGGCAAGGCTGGTAGGTGTAGGGAATGACGAGAGTAATTGAGATTTTGGTCAAGAATAAGAAGGAAACACATGTCAGGTATAGACAGCAGAGATCGAGTGAATGTCAAGAAGAATATAAAGGCAATAGGAGTATACTAAAGACAGAAATCAGGGGGCAAAAAGAGGACATGAGATAACTTTGGCAAATGGGGTTAAGGAGAATCTAAAGGGATTCTGCAAATACATTAAGAACAAACGAGTAATTAGAGAGAGAGAATAGGGCCCCTCAAAGATCAGCAAGGCAGCCTAAGTGTGGAACTGCAGGAGATGGGGGAGATACTAAACAAGTATTTTTCATCAGTGTTTACTGTGGAGAAGGACATGGAAGATATAGAATGTGGGAGTATTGATGGTTACATCTTTAAAAATGTCTATATTACAGAGGAGGAGCTGCTGGATGTCTTAAAATGCATAAAAGTGGATAAATCCCCAGGACTTGATGAGGTGTACCCTAGAACTCTGTGGGAAGCTAGAGAAGTGATTGCCGGGCCCCTTGCTGAGATATTTGTATCATCGATAGTCACAGGTGAGGTGCTGGAAGATTGGAGGTTGGCAAACGTGGTGCCACTGTTTAAGAAAGGTGGTAAGGATATACCAGGGAACTATAGACCAGTGAGCCTGACATCGATAGTGGGAAAGTTGTTGAAGGGAATCCTGAGGGACAGGATTTACATGTATTTGGAAAGTCAACATTGCTTTGTGCGTGGGAAATCATGTCTCACAAACTTGATTGAGTTTTTTGAAGATG